>NC_135895.1:66766919-68172667 GCF_964194155.1 Cetorhinus maximus
GTGTGTGTGAGAGAGACTGTGTGTGTGTGTGTGTGTGTGTGTGTGTGAGATTGTGTGTGTGTGTGTGAGACTGTCTGTGTGTGAGACTGTCTGTGTTTGTCTGTGAGACTGTATCTGTGTGTGTGTGTGTGTGAGAGAGACTGTCTGTCTGTGTGTGTGTGTGTGTGAGAATGTGTCTGTGTGTGTGTATGTGTGAGACTATCTGTGTGTGTGTGTGTGTGTGTGAGACTGTCTGTGTGTGTGTGAGACTGTCTGTGTGTGTGTGTGTGTGAGACTGTCTGTGTGTGTGTGTGTGTGAGACTGTTTGTATGTGTGTGTGTGAGACTGTCTGTGTGTGTGTCTGAGACTGTGTGTGTGTGTGTTTGTGAGACTGTGTGTGAGACTGTCTGTGTGTGTGTGTGTGTGAGACTGTCTGTGTGTGTTTGTGCGTGAGACTGTGTGTGTATGTGTGAGAGAGAGACTGTGTGTGTGTGTGAGAGAGAGAGACTGTGTGTGCGTGTGAGAGACTGTCTCTGTGTGCGTGCGTGTGTGTGAGACTGTTTGTGTTTGTGAGACTGTGTGTGCGAGACTGTCTCTGTGTGTGTGTGTGTGAGAGACTGTCTCTGTGTGTGTGTGTGTGTGTGTGTGAGAAACTTGTCTGTGTGAGTGTGAGAGAGAGACTCTGTGTGCTTGTGTGAGAGACACTGTGTGTGTGTGTGTGTGTGTGTGTGTGACTGTCTGTGTGTGTGTTTGATACTGTCTGTGTGTGTGTGTGTGTGTGTGAGACTGTCTGTGTGTGTGTTTGAGACTGTCTGTGTGTGTATGTGTGTGTGTGCGACTGTGTGTGTGTGTGGGCATGAGATGTCTGTGTGTGTGTGTGTGTGTGTGTGCGTGAGACTGTCTGTGTGTGTGTGTGTGTGTGAGACTGTCTGTGTGTGTCTGAGTGTGACTGTGTGTGTGTGCGTGTGAGACTGTGTGTGTGAGACTGCCTGTGTGTGTGTGAGTGAGACTGTATGTGTGTGTGTGTGTGTGAGTGACTGTCTGTACGTGTGTGTGTGTGACTGTCCGTGTGCATGTGTGTGTGTGTGTGTCTGTGTGTGAGACTGTCTGTGTGTGCGACTGTCTCTGTGTGTGTGTGTGTGTGCATGAGACTGTCTGTGTGTGTTTGTGTGTGTGTGTGAGACTGCCTGTGTGTGTGTGACTGTCTGTGTGTGTGTGTGTGACTGTCTGTGTGTGTGTGTGTGTGAGAGAGACTGTCTGTGTGTGTGTGTGTGAGAGACTGTCTGTGTATGAGTGTGTGTGTGAGACTGTGTGTGTGTGTGTGTGTGCGTGTCAGTGTGTGAGACTCTGTGTTTGTGTGTGTGTGTGTGAGACTCTGTGTGTGTGTGTGTGTGTGTGTGAGACTGTCTGTGTGTGTTGGTGTGTGTGTGTTTGTGTGTGTGTGTGTGAGACTGTCTGTGTGTGTGTGTGAGACTGTGTGTGTGTGAGACTGTATGTGTGTGTTTGTGTGTGTGTGTATGTGAGACTGTCTGTGTGGGTATGTGTGTGTGTGAGAGACTGTGTGTGTGTGTGTGTGAGACTGTCTGTGTGTGTGTGTAAGACTGTGTGTGTGTGTGACACTCTGTGTGTGTGTGTGTGTGTGTGTGAGACTGTCTGTGTGTGTGTGTGAGAGAGAGAGACTGTTTGTGTGTGTGTGTAAGAGAGAGATAATGTCTGTATGTGTGTGTGTGTATGACTGTCTGTGTGTGTGTGTGTGTGAGAGAGAGAGACTGTCTGTGTGTGTGTGTGTGTGTGTGTTTATGTGTGTTTGAGACTGTCTGTGTGTGTGTGTGTATATGTGTGTGTAAGACTGTCTGTGTGGGTGTGTGTGTGTGTGAGACTGTCTGTGTGTGTGTGAGACTGTGTGTGTGTGAGAGAGAGAGAGACTGTGTGTGTGTGTGAGAGACACTGTGTGTGTGTGTGAGAGAGAGAGAGACTGTCTGTTTGTGTGTGTGTGAGACTGTCTGTGTGTGTGTTTGAGACTGTCTGTGTGTGTGTGTGAGAGAGACTGTGTGTGTGAGAGAGAGACTGTCTGTATATGTGTGTGTGTGTGAGAGAGAGACTGTCTGTGTGTGTGAGAGAGACTGTGTGTGTATGTGTGAGAGAGACTGTCTGTCTGTCTGTGTGTGTGAGAGAGAGACTGTCTGTGTGAGAGAGAGAGAGACTGTGTTTGTGTGAGAGAGAGAGAGAGACTGTCTGTGTGAGTGTGAGAGAGAGACACTGTCTGTATGTGTGTGTGAGAGAGACTGACTGTGTGTTTGTGTGTGTGAGAGAGAGAGATTGTCTGTGTGTGTGTGCTAGACTGTCCGTGTGTGTGTGTGTGTGGGTGTGTATGTGTGTGTGAGACTGTCTGTGTGTGTATGTGTGTGTGAGACTGTCTGCGTGTGTGTGTATATGTGTGTGTGAGACTGTCTGTGTGTGTGTGTGTGTGTGATACTGTATGTGTGTGTGAGACTGTCTGTGTGTGTGTGAGAGAGCATGTCAGTGTGTGTTTGTGTGTGTGTGTGTGAGACTGTCTGTGTGTGTTTGTGTGTGTGTGTGTGAGACTGTGTGTGTGTGTGTGTGTGTGTGAGACTGTGTGTGTGTGTGTGTGTGTGTGTGTGAGACTGTCTGTGTGTGTGTGTGAGAGACTGTGTGTGTGTGTGTGTGTGTGTGTGAGATTGTGTGTGTGTGTGTGAGACTGTCTGTGTGTGAGACTGTCTGCGTTTGTCTGTGAGACTGTATCTGTGTGTGTGTGTGTGAGAGAGACTGTCTGTCTGTGTGTGTGTGTGTGTGAGAATGTGTCTGTGTGTGTGTATGTGTGAGACTATCTGTGTGTGTGTGTGTGTGTGTGTGTGTGAGACTGTCTGTGTGTGTGTGAGACTGTCTGTGTGTGTGTGTGTGTGAGACTGTCTGTGTGTGTGTGTGTGTGAGACTGTTTGTATGTGTGTGTGTGAGACTGTCTGTGTGTGTGTCTGAGACTGTGTGTGTGTGTGTTTGTGAGACTGTGTGTGAGACTGTCTGTGTGTGTGTGTGTGTGTGAGACTGTCTGTGTGTGTTTGTGCGTGAGACTGTGTGTGTATGTGTGAGAGAGAGACTGTGTGTGTGTGTGAGAGAGAGAGACTGTGTGTGCGTGTGAGAGACTGTCTCTGTGTGTGTGCGTGTGTGTGAGACTGTTTGTGTTTGTGAGACTGTGTGTGCGAGACTGTCTCTGTGTGTGTGTGTGTGAGAGACTGTCTCTGTGTGTGTGTGTGTGTGTGTGAGAAACTTGTCTGTGTGTGTGTGTGACTGTCTGTGTGTGTGTGTGTGTGTGAGACTGTCTGTGTGTGTGTGTGTGTGTGTGTGAGACTGTCTGTGTGTGTGTGTGTGTGTGAGACTGTCTGTGCGTGTGTGTGTGTGTGAGACTGTCTGTGTATGTGTCTGAGACTGTCTGTGTGTGTGTGTGTTTGTGAGACTGTGTGTGTGTGAGACTGTCTGTGTGTGTGTGTGTGAGACTGTCTGTGTGTGTGTGTGTGAGACTGTCTGTGTGTGTGTGTGTGAGACTGTCTGTGTGTGTTTGTGCGTGAGTCTGTGTGTGTATGTGTGAGAGAGAGACTGTGTGTGTGTGTGTGAGAGAGACTGTGTGTGCATGTGAGAGACTGTCTCTGTGTGTGTGTGTGTGTGTGTGAGACTGTTTGTGTTTGTGAGACTGTGTGTGTGTGTGTGAGACTGTCTCTGTGTGTGTGTGTGTGTGAGAGACTGTCTCTGTGTGTGTGTGTGTGTGAGAAACTTGTCTGTGTGTGTGTGTGAGAGACTGTCTGTGTGTGTGTGTGTGTGAGACTGTGTGTGTGTTTTTGTACATGTGTATGTGTGTATATGTCTGTGTGTGTGTGTGTGTGTATGTCTCTGTGTGTGTTTATGTACGTGTGTGTGTATGTCTGTGTGTGTGTATATGTCTCTGTGTGTGTATGTCTGTGTGTGTGTATATGTCTCTGTGTGTGTATGTCTGTGCATTTGTGTGTGTATGTGTGTGCGTGTGTGTGTATGTCTGTGTGTGTGTGCCTGAATGACTGCCTGAGGGCTAATTGCTTGTTTTATTATTATTCATAGGTTTAGGCGTTCATAAATATGCCTTTTATGTGACTTCAGAAAACCTTATGATTGGCTCCCTATTGCTCACAGTTTAAATAGTTTAATACATTCTGATTTGGAAAAGGCATACGCTCGTTAAAAAGAAACTTAAACCTGTGTCGTGACCAACCAAGGGGGTGGAATAGAGAGGAGCCAGTTCACTCCTTCTCACCTGGTTGGAATAGGGATTTCACCTCCACTGCCCCACACAGAACCCATTCCAAATTTTGATGGCTCTGTCTGTGAAGTGGAATTTTGTATCTTCCAACCAGAGTCTTTTTTTGACTAGTTTCAATGTGTGACTCCTTGCCCTACAGTCACAGTTCAGTTTGAAGTAATCTCCGAAACAACCTTTACATAATGTTTATTATGTTGTATATTTCTTGCCAAGTCACATCACCATTGCCACTTTTCAAAGCTGAAATGCCAAAGTAACTCCAGACTTGTGCCACAATTCAATCCTCTGATGCTAGGAAATGAATCTCATTAATTTTCTTAGCTGCAACTTCAGGGCTTAATATCAACATTGTGTCTCTGACCAATTCTACACACGGCAGTGTCACGGTGAGTCTCTTACCATTTCTACACACGGCAGTGTCACGGTGAGTCTCTGACCATCTCTACACACGGCAGTGTCACGGTGAGTCTCTGACCATCTCTACACACGGCAGTGTCACGGTGAGTCTCTGACCATTTCTACACACGGCAGTGTCACGGTGAGTCTCTGACCATTTCTACACACGGCAGTGTCACGGTGAGTCTCTGACCATTTCTACACACGGTAGTGTCACGGTGAGTCTCTGACCATTTCTACACACGGCAGTGTCGCGGTGAGTCTCTGACCATCTCTACACACGGCAGTGTCATGGTGAGTCTCTGACCATTTCTACACATGGCAATATCACGGTGAGTCTCTGACCATCTCTACACACGGCAGTGTCACGGTGAGTCTCTGACCATCTCTACACACGGCAGTGTCACGGTGAGTCTATGACCATTTCTACAAATGGCAGAGTCACGGTAAGCCTCTGACCATTTCTACACATGACAGTGTCGCGGTGAGCCTCTGACCATTTCTACACACGACAGTGTCGCGGTGAGCCTCTGATCATTTCTACACACGGCAGTGTCACGGTGAGTCTCTGACCATTTCCACACACGGCAGTGTCGCGGTGAGTCACTGACCATTTCCACACACGGCAGTGTCGCGGTGAGTCTCTGACATTTATACACACGGCAGTGTTGCGGTGAGTCTCTGACCATATCTACACACAGCAGTGTCGCGGTGAGTCTCTGACCATTTCTACACAAGGCAGTGTCATGGTGAGTCTCTGACAATTTCTACACAAGGCAGTGTCGCCGAGAGTCTCTGACCATTTCCACACACGGCAGTGTCACGGTGAGTCTCTGACCATTTCTACACAAGGCAGTGTCGCCGAGAGTCTCTGACCATTTCCACACACGGCAGTGTCGCGGTGAGTCACTGACCATTTCCACACACGGCAGTGTCGCGGTGAGTCTCTGACATTTATACACACGGCAGTGTTGCGGTGAGTCTCTGACCATATCTACACACGGCAGTGTCGCGGTGAGTCTCTGACCATTTCTACACACGGCAGTGTCATGGTAAGTCTCTGACCATTTCTACACACGGGACTGTCACGCTAAGTCTCTGACCATTTCTACACACGACAGTGTTACGGTAAGTCGCTGAACATTTCTATACACGGCAGTGTCACGGTGAGTCTCTGACCATTTCTACACACGGGACTGTCACGCTAAGTCTCTGACCATTTCTACACACGGCAGTGTCACGGTGAGTCTCTGACCATTTCTAAACACGGCAGTGTCGCAGTGAGTCTCCGACCATTTCTACAAATGGCAGTGTCACGGTAAGTCGCTGAACATTTCTACACACGGCAGTGTCGCGGTGAGTCTCTGACCATTTCAACACACGGCAGTGTCACGGTGAGTCACTGACCATTTCAGCACACGGCAGTGTCACGGTGAGTCTCTGACCATTTCTACACACGGCAGTGTCGCGGTGAGTCTCTGACCATTTCTACACACGGCAGTGTCGCGGTGAGTCACTGACCATTTCAACACACGGCAGTGTCACGGTGAGTCTCTGACCATTTCTAAACACGGCAGTGCCACGGTGAGTCTCTGACCATTTCTACACACGGCAGTGTCACGGTGAGTCTCTGACATTTCTACACACGGCAGTGTTGCGGTGAGTCTCTGACCATATCTACACACGACAGCGTCATGGTGAGTCTCTGACCATTTCTACACACGGCAGTGTCATGGTAAGTCTCTGACCATTTCTACACACGGCAGTGTCGCGGTGAGTCGCTGACCATTTCTACACACGGCAGTATCACGTTAAGTCTCTGACCATGTCTACACACGGCAGTGTCGCGGTGAGTCTCTGACCATTTCTAAACACGGCAGTATCACGTTAAGTCTCTGACCATTTCTACACACGGCAGTATCACGTTAAGTCTCTGACCATTTCTACACACGGGACTGTCACGCTAAGTCTCTAACCATTTCTACACACGACAGTGTTACGGTAAGTCGCTGAACATTTCTACATACGGCAGTGTCATGGTGAGTCTCTGACCATTTCTACACACGGGACTGTCACGCTAAGTCTCTGACCATTTCTACACACGACAGTGTTACGGTAAGTCTCTGACTATTTCTACACACGACAGTGTTACGGTAAGTCGCTGAACATTTCTACATACGGCAGTGTCACGGTGAGTCTCTGACCATTTCTACACACGGGACTGTCACGCTAAGTCTCTGACCATTTCTACACACGACAGTGTTACGGTAAGTCGCTGAACATTTCTACACACGGCAGTGTCACAGTGAGTCTCTGACCATTTCTACACACGGGACTGTCACGCTAAGTCTCTGACCATTTCTACACACGACAGTGTTACGGTAAGTCTCTGACCATTTCTACACACGGCAGTGTCGCAGTGAGTCTCTGACCATTTCTACAAATGGCAGTGTCACGGTAAGTCACTGAACATTTCTACACACGGCAGTGTCACGGTGAGTCACTGACCATTTCAACACACGGCAGTGTCACGGTGAGTCTCTGACCATTTCTACACACGGCAGTGTCGCGGTGAGTCACTGACCATTTCAACACACGGCAGTGTCACGGTGAGTCTCTGACCATTTCTACACACGGCAGTGTCACGGTGAGTCTCTGACCATTTCTACACACGGCAGTGTCACGGTGAGTCTCTGACCATTTCTACACACGGCAGTGTCACGGTGAGTCTCTGACCATATCTACACACGGCAGTGTCACGGTGAGTCTATGAACATTTATACATACGGCAGTGTCACGGTGAGTCTCTGACCATATCTACACACGGCAGTGTCACGGTGAGTCTATGAACATTTATACATACGGCAGTGTCACGGTGAGTCTCTGACCATATCTACACACGGCAGTGTCACGGTGAGTCTATGAACATTTATACATACGGCAGTGTCACGGTGAGTCTCTGACCATATCTACACACGGCAGTGTCACGGTGAGTCTATGAACATTTATACATACGGCAGTGTCACGGTGAGTCTCTGACCATATCTACACACGGCAGTGTCACGGTGAGTCTATGAACATTTATACATACGGCAGTGTCACGGTGAGTCTATTACCATTTCTACATACGACAGTGTCGCGGTGAGTCTCTCACCATCTCTACACACAGCAGTGTCTCCGTGAGTCACTGACCATTTCTACACACGGCAGTGTCACGGTGAGTCTATGACCATTTCTACATACGGCAGTGTCACGGAGAGTCTCTGAACATTTCTACACACGGCAGTGTCACAGTAAGTCCATGACCATTTCTACACAGGGCAGTATTACGCTGAGTCTTTGACCATTTCAACATACGGCAGTGTCACGGCGAGTCTCTGACCATTTCTACACATGGCAGTGTTGCCGCGGGTCTCTGACCATCTCTACACACAGCAGTGTCTCTGTGAGTCACTGACCATTTCTACACACGGCAGTGTCACGGTGAGTCTATGACCATTTCTACACACGACAGTGTCACGGTGAGTCTCTGACCATCTCTACACAAGGCAGTGTCGCCGAGAGTCTCTGACCATTTCTACATACGGCAGTGTCGCGGTGAGTCTCTGACCATATCTACACACGGCAGTGTCACGGTGAGTCTATGAACATTTATACATACGGCAGTGTCACGGTGAGTCTATGACCATTTCTACATACGACAGTGTCGCGGTGAGTCTCTGATCATTTCTACACACGGCAGTGTCACCGTAAGTCTCTGACCATTTCTACACAAGGCATTGTCGCGGTGACTCTCTGAGGATTTCTACACATGGCAGTGTCGCGGTGAGTCTCTGACCATTTCTACACAAGGCAGTGTCGCCGCAAATCTCTGACCATTTCAACATACGGCAGTGTCACGGAGAGTCTCTGACCATTTCTACACATGGCAGTGTTGCCGCGGGTCTCTGACCATCTCTACACACAGCAGTGTCTCTGTGAGTCACTGACCATTTCTACACACGGCAGTGTCACGGTGAGTCTATGACCATTTCTACACACGACAGTGTCACAGTGAGTCTCTGACCATCTCTACACAAGGCAGTGTCGCCGAGAGTCTCTGACCATTTCGACACACGGCAGCATCTCGGTGAGTCTCTGACCATTTCTACGCACGGCAGTGTCTCGGTGAGTCTCTGACAACTTCCACACACGGCAGTGTCACGGTGTGTCTATGACCATTTCTACACATGGCAGTGTCGCAGTGAGTCTCTGACCATTTCTACACACGGCACTGTCACGGTAATTCTCTGACTATTTCTTCACATGGCAGTGTCGCAGTAAGTCTCTAACCATTTCTACACACTGCAGTGTCGCGTTGTTTCTCTGCCATTTCTACACACGGCAGTGTTACGGTGAGTCTCTTACAGTTTCTACACACGGCAGTGTCGCGGTGAGTCTCAGACCATTTCTTCACACGGCAGTGTCACGGTGAGTCTCTGACCATTTCTTCACACGGCAGTGTCACGGTGAGTCTCTGACCATTTCTTCACACGGCAGTGTCACGGTGAGTCTCTGACCATTTCTTCACACGGCAGTGTCACGGTGAGTCTCTGACCATTTCTTCACACGGCAGTGTCGCGGTGAGTCTCTGACCATTTCTACACACCGCAGTGTCACGGTGAGTTTCAGAACATTTCTACCCAAAGCAGTGTCACGGTGAGTCTCTGACCATTTCTACATACGGCAGTGTCGCGGTGAGTCTCTGACCATTTCTACACACGGCAGTGTCAGGGTGAGTCTCTGACCATTTCTACACACGGCAGTGTCGCAGTGAGTCTCTGACCATTTCTACACACGGCAGTGTCACGGTGAGTCTCTGACCATTTCTACACACGGCAGTGTCAGGGTGAGTCTCTGACCATTTCTACACATGGCAGTGTCACGGTGAGTCTCTGACCATTTCTACACACGGCAGTGTCACGGTGAGTCTCTGACCATTTCTGCACACGGCAGTGTCGCGGTGAATCTCTGAGGATTTCTACCCAAGGCAGTGTCGCGGTAAGTCTCTGACCATTTCTACACATGGCAGTGTCGCGGTGAGTCTCTCACCATTTCTACACACGGCAGGGTCGTGGCGAGTCTCTGAACATTTCTACCCAAGGCAGTGTCACGGTAACTCTCTGACCATTTCTACACAAGGCAGTGTCGCGGTGAGTCTCTGACCATTTCTACACATGGCAGAGTCACGGTGAGTCTCTGACCATTTCTACACACGGCAGTGTCACGGTGAGTCTCTGACCATTTCTACATACGGCAGTTTCGCGTTGAGTCTCTGACCATTTCTACGCACGGCAGTGTCGCGGTGAGTCTCTGACCATTTCTACACACGGCAGTGTCGCGGTAACTCTCTGACCATTTCTAAACACGGCAGTGTCACGGTGAGTCTCTGACCATTTCTACACACGGCAGTGTCACAGTGAGTCTCTGACCATTTCTACATATGGCAGTGTCACGGTGAGTATCTCTGAATTGCTACGCATGGCAGTGTCGCGGTGAGTCTCTGACCATTTCTACATACGGCAGTGTCACGGTGAGTCTCTGAGAATTTCTACGCACGGCAGTGTCGCGGTGAGTCTCTGAGAATTTCTACACACGGCAGTGTCGCGGTGACTCTCTGACCATTTCTACACATGGCAGTGTCACAGCGAGTCTCTGACCATTTCTTCATACGGCAGTGTCACGGTGAGTCTCTGACCATTTCTACACACGGCAGTGTAGCGGTGACTCTCTGAGTATTTCTACACATGGCAGTCTCATGGAAAGGTCTCTGACCATTTCTACACACGGCAGTGTCACGGTGAGTCTATGACCATTTCTACACACGGCAGTGTCACTGTGAGTCTCTGACCATTTCAACACACGGCAGTGTCACGGTGAGTCTCTGACCATTTCTACACACGGCAGTGTCGCGGTGAGTCTATGACCATTTCTACACACGGCAGTGTCACTGTGAGTCTCTGACCATTTCTACACACGGCAGTGTCACGGTCAGTCTATTACCATTTCTACATACGGCAGTGTCGCGGTGAGTCTCTGACCATTTCTACACATGGCTGTGTCATCGTAAGTCTCTGACCATTTCTACACATGGCAGTGTCATCGTAAGTCTCTGACCATTTCTACGCACGGCAGTGTCACGGTGAGTCTATGACCATTTTACACACCGCAGTGTCGTGGTAAGTCACTGACCATTTCTACACAAGGTAGTGTAGCGATGAGTCTCTTACGATTTCTACACACGGCAGTGTCGCGGTGAGTCTCTGACCATTTCTACACACGGCAGTGTCGCTGTGAGTCACTGACTATTTCTACCCAAGGCAGTGTCACAGTAAGTCTCTCACCATTTCTACACACAGCAGTGTCCCGGTGATTATCTGACCATTTCTACACACGGCAGTGTCACGGTGAGTCTCTGACCATTTCTACACACGGCAGTGTCACGGTGAGTCTCGGACCATTTCTACACACGGCATTGTCACGGTGAGTCTCTGACCATTTCTTCATACGGCAGTGTCACGGTGAGTCTCTGACCATTTCTACAAAAGGCAGTGACACGGTGAGTCTCTGACCATTTCTACACACGGCAGTGTCGCGGTGAGTCTCTGACCATTTCTTCATACGGCAGTGTCACGGTGACTCTCTGACCATTTCTACACATGGCAGTGTCACGGTGAGTCTCTGACCATTTCTACACACGGCAGTGTCTTGGTGAGTCTCTGACCATTTCTACACACGGCAGTGTCGCGGTGAGTCACTGACTATTTCTACCGAAGGCAGTGTCGCGGTAAGTCTCTGACCATTTTAACACACGGCAGTGTCACGGTGACTATCTGACAATATCTACACATGGCAGTGTCTCGGAGAGTCTCTGACCATTTCTACACACGGCAGTGTCACGTTGAGTCTCCGACCATTTCTACACACGGCAGTGTAACGGTGAGTCTCTGACCATTTCTTCATTCGGCAGTGTCACGGTAAGTCTCTGACCGTTTCTACACACGGCAATGTCACGGTAAGTCTATGACCATTTCTACGCACGGCAGTGTCGCGGTGAGTCTCTGACGATTTCTACACACGACAGTGTCACGGTGAGTCTCTGACCATTTCTAAACACGGCAGTGTCACGGTGAGTCTCTGACCATTTCTACACACGGCAGTGTCACGGTGAGTCTCTGACCATTTCTACATACGGCAGTGTCACGGTGAGTCTCTCAGAATTTCTACGCACGGCAGTGTCGCGGTGAGTCTCTGACCATTTTTACATACGGCAGTGTCACGGTGAGTCTATGACCATTTTTACATACGGCAGTGTCACGGTGAGACTCTGACCATTTCTACACACGGCAGCGTCTCGTTGAGTCTCTGACCATTTCTACGCACGGCAGTGTCTCGGTGAGTCTCTGACAACTTCCACACACGGCAGTGTCACGGTGTGTCTATGACCATTTCTACGCACGGCAGTGTCACGGTGTGTCTATGACCATTTCTACACATGGCAGTGTCGTGGTGAGTCTCTGACCATCTCTACACACGGCAGTGTCTTGGTGAGTCTCTGACCATTTCTACACACGGCAGTGTCACGGTGAGTCTCTGAACATTTCTACCCAAAGCAGTGTCACGGTGAGTCTCTGAACATTTCTACACACGGCAGTGTCGCGGTGAGTCTCTTACCATTTCTTTACATGGCAGTTTCGCGGTAAGTCTCTTACCATTTCTACGCAAGGCAGTATTGCGGTGAGTCTCTGACTATTTCTACACATGGCAATGTCGCGGTGAGTCTCTGATCATTTATACACACGGCAGCATCGCAGTGAGTCTCTGACCATTTCTACACAAGGCAGTGTCACGGTGAGTCTATGACCATTTCTACACACGGCAGTGTCGCGGTGAGTCTCTGACCATTTCTACACACGGCACTGACACGGTAAGTCTCTGACCATTTCTACACACGGCAGTGTCACGGTAAGTCTCTGACTATTTCTACACATGGCAGTCTCGCGGTAAGTCTCTTACCATTTCTATGCACTGCAGTGTCGCGTTGTTTCTCTGCCATTTCTACACACGGCAGTGCTACGGTGAGTCTCTTACAATTTCTACATACGGCAGTGTCGCGGTGAGTCTCTGACCATTTCTACACACGGCAGTGTCACGGTGAGTCTCTGACCATTTCTACACACGGCAGTGTCACGGTGAGTCTCTGACCATTTCTACACACCGCAGTGTCACGGTGAGTCTCTGAACATTTCTACCCAAAGCAGTGTCACGGTGAGTCTCTGAACTTTTCTACACACGGCAGTGTCACGGTGAGTCTCTGACCATTTCTACACACGGCACTGACACGGTAAGTCTCTGGCCATTTCTACACACGGCAGTGTCACGGTAAGTCTCTGACTATTTCTACACATGGCAGTCTCGCGGTAAGTCTCTTACCATTTCTACGCACTGCAGTGTCGCGTTGTTTCTCTGCCATTTCTACACACGGCAGTGCTACGGTGAGTCTCTTACAATTTCTACATACGGCAGTGTCGCGGTGAGTCTCTGACCATTTCTACACACGGCAGTGTCACGGTGAGTCTCTGACCATTTCTACACACGGCAGTGTCACGGTGAGTCTCTGAACATTTCTACCCAAAGCAGTGTCACGGTGAGTCTCTGAACTTTTCTACACATGGCAGTGTCGCGGTAAGTCTCTTACCATTTCTACACACGGCAGTGTCGCGGTGAGTCTCTGAGGATTTCTACATACGGCAGTGTCGCGGTGAGTCTCTGACCATTTCTACACAAGGCAGTGTTGCGTTGAATCTCTGACCATTTCTACACATGGCAATGTCACGGTGAGTCTCTGACCATTTCTACATACGGCAGTGTCACGGTGAGTCTCTGACCATTTCTACATACGGCAGTGTCGCGGTGAGTCTCTGACCATTTCTACACATGGCAGTGTCACGGTGAGTCTCTGACCATTTCTACATACGGCAGTGTCGCGGTGAGTCTCTGACCATTTCTACATACGGCAGTGTCACGGTGAGTCTCTGACCATTTCTACACACGGCAGTGTCGCGGTAAGTCTCTGACCATTTCTACACACGGCAGTGTCGCGGTGAGTCTCTGAGGATTTCTACACATGGCCGTGTCACGGTGAGTCTATGACCATTTCTACACATGGCCGTGTCGCGGTGAGTCTCTTACCATTTCTACACAAGGCAGTGTTGCGTTGAATCTCTGACCATTTCTACACATGGCAATGTCGCGGTGAGTCTCTGACCATTTCTACACACGGCAGTGTCGCGGTGAGTCTCTGACCATTTCTACACACGGCAGTGTCGCGGTGAGTCTATGACCATTTCTACACACGGCAGTGTCGCGGTGAGTCTCTGACCATTTCTACACATGGCAATGTCGTGGTGAGTCTCTGAACATTTCTACACAAGGCAGTGTCGCGGTGAGTCTCTGACCATTTCTACACAAGGCAGTGTCGCGGTGAGTCTCTGACCATTTCTACACATGGCAATGTCGTGGTGAGTCTCTGAACATTTCTACACATGGCAATGTCGCGGTGAGTCTCTTACCATTTCTACACATGGCAGTGTCGCGGTGAGTCTTTGACCATTTCTACACATGGCAGTGTCGCGGTGAGTCACTGACTATTTCTACCCAAGTCAGTGTCGCGGTAAGTCTCTGACCATTTCTACACACGGCAGTGTCACGGTGAGTCTCTAACCATTTCTACACACGGCAGTGTCGCGGTGAGTCTCTAACCATTTCTACACACGGCAGTGTCACGGTGCGTCTCTAACCATTTCTACACACGGCAGTGTCACAGTGAGTCTCTAACCATTTCTACACACGGCAGTGTCGCGGTGAGTCTCTAACCATTTCTACACACGGCAGTGTCACGGTCAGTCTCAGACCATTTCTACATACGGCAGTGTCACGCTGAGTCTCTGACCATTTCTACACATGGCAGTGTCACGGTGAGTCTCTAACCATTTCTACACACGGCAGTGTCACGGTCAGTCTCTGACCATTTCTACACACGGCAGTGTCACGGTGAGTCTCTGACCATTTCATCATACGGCAGTGTCACGGTGAGTCTATGACCATTTCTACACACGGCAGTGTCACGGTGAGTCTCTAAACATTTCTACCCAAGGCAGTGTAACGGTGAGTCTCTGAACATTTCTACACATGGCAGTGTCGCGGTGAGTCTCTCACCATTTCTACACACGGCAGTGTCGTGGCGAGTCTCTGAACATTTCTACCCAAGGCAGTGTGACGGTAACTCTCTGACCATTTCTACACAAGGCAGTGTCACGGTGTGTCTCTGACCATTTCTACACATGGCAGAGTCACGGTGAGTCTCTGACCATTTCTACACACGGCAGTGTCACGGTGAGTCTCTGACCATTTCTACATACGGCAGTTTCACGTTGAGTCTCTGACCATTTCTACGCACGGCAGTGTCGCGGTGAGTCTCTGACCATTTCTACACAAGGCAGTGTCGCGGTGACTCTCTGATCATTTCTACACACGGCAGTGTCGCGGTGAGTCTCTGACCATTTCTTCATACGGCAGTGTCACGGTATGTCTCTGACCATTTCTACACACGGCAGTGTCACGATGAGTCTCTGACCATTTCTACACACGGCAGTGTTGCAGTGACTCTCTGAGGATTTCTACACATGGCATTCTCACGGTGAGGTCTTTGACCATTTCTACACACGGCAGTGTCACGGTGAGTCTCTGAACATTTCTACCCAAAGCAGTGTCACGGTGAGTCTCTGAACATTTCTACACACGGCAGTGTCGCGGTAAGTCTCTTACCATTTCTACACAAGGCATTGTCACGGTGAGTCTTTCAACATTTCTACACATGGCAGTGTCGCAGTGAGTCACTGACTATTTCTACCCAAGGCAGTGTCGCGGTAAGTCTCTGACCATTTCTACACACGGCAATGTCACGGTAAGTCTATGACCATTTCAACACACGTCAGTGTCGCGGTGAGTCTCTGACCATTTCTACACATGGCAATGTCACGGTAAGTCTATGACCATTTCTAACACACGGCAGTGTCACGGTGAGTCTCTGACCATTTCTACACACTGCAGTGTCACGGTGAGTCTCTGACCATTTCTACACATGGCAGTGTCACGGTGAGTCTATGACCATTTCTACATACGGCAGTGTCACGGTGAGTATATGACCATTTCTACATACGGCAGTGTCACGGTGTGTCTATGACCATTTCTACATATGGCAGTCTCTCGGTAAATCTCTGATCACTTCTTCACACCGCAGTGTCGCAGTGAATCTCTGACCATTTCTACACACGGCAGTGTCACGGTGAGTCTCTGACCATTTCTACACACCGCAGTGTCACGGTGAGTCTCTGACCATTTCTGCACACGGCAGTGTCGCGGTGACTCTCTGAGGATTTCTACACATGGCAGTGTCGCGGTGAGTCTCTGACCATTTCTACAAATGGCAGTGTCGCGGTGAGTCTCTTACCATTTCTACACACAGCAGTGTCACGGTGATTCTTTGACCATTTCTACACACGGCAGTGTCACGGTGAGTCTCTGACCATTTCTACACACGGCAGTGTCACCGTGAGTCTCTGACCATTTCTGCACACGGCAGTGTCGCGGTGAGTATCTGACCATTTCTACAAATGGCAGTGTCACGGTGAGTCTCTGAACATTTCTACACACCGCAGTGTTGCGGTGAGTCTCTTACCATTTCTACACAAGACAGTGTTGCGGTGAGTCTCTGACCATTTCTACACATGGCAGTGTCGCGGTGAGTCTCTTACCGTTTCTACACAAGGCAGTGTCACGGTGAGTCTCTGACCATTTCTACACACGGCAGAGTCGCGGTGAGTCTCTGACCATTTCTACACATGGCAATGTCGCGGTAAGTCTCGGACAATTTCCACACACGGCAGTGTCACGGTGAGTCTCTGACCATTTCTACACACGGCAGAGTCGCGGTAAGTCTATGACCATTTCTACACACGGCAGTGTCACTGTGAGTCTCTGACCATTTCTACACACGGCAGTGTCGCGGTTAGTCTCTTACCATTTCTACACACGGCAGTGTCGCGTTGTTTCTCTGCCATTTCTACACACGGCAGTGCTACGGTGAGTCTCTTACCATTTCTACACATGGCAGTGTCACGGTGAGTCTATGACCATTTCTACATACGGCAGTCTCACGGTAAATCTCTGATCACTTCTTCACACGGCAGTGTCGCAGTGAATCTCTGACCATTTCTACACACGGCAGTGTCACGGTGAGTCTCTGACCATTTCTACACACGGCAGTGTCACGGTGAGTCTCTGACCATTTCTACACACGGCAGTGTCGCGGTAAGTCTATGACCATTTCTACACACGGCAGTGTCGCGGTAAGTCTATGACCATTTCTACACACGGCAGTGTCGCGGTAAGTCTATGACCATCTCTACACACAACAGTGTCGCGGTGAGTCTCTGACCATTTCTACACACGGCAGTGTCGCGGTGAGTCTATGACCATTTCCACACATGGCAGTGTCACGGTGAGTCTCTGACCATTTCTACACACGGCAGTGTCGCGGTGAGTCTCTGACCATTTCTACACACCGCAGTGTCACGGTGAGTCTCTGACCATTTCATCATACGGCAGTGTCACGGTGAGTCTCTGACCATTTCTACACATGGCAGTGTCACGGTGAGTCTCTGACCATTTCTACACACGGCAGTGTCACGGTGAGTCTCTGACCATTTCTACACACGGCAGTGTCGCGGTGAGTCTATGACCATCTCTACACACGACAGTGTCGCGGTGAGTCTCTGACCATTTCTACACACGGCAGTGTCATGGTGAGTCTCTGACCGTTTCTACACACGGCAGTGTCGCGGTGAGTCTCTGACCATTTCTACACACGGCAGTGTCGCGGTGAGTCTCTGACCATTTCTACACACGGCAGTGTCGCGGTGAGTCTATGACCATTTCCACACACGGCAGTGTCACGGTGAGTCTCTGACCATTTCTACACACGGCAGTGTCACGGTGAGTCTCTGACCATTTCTACACACGGCAGTGTCACGGTGAGTCTCTGACCATTTCTACACACGGCAGTGTCGCGGTGAGTCTCTGACCATTTCTACACACGGCAGTGTCACGGTGAGTCTCTTACCATTTCTACACACGGCAGTCTCACAGTGACAGTTTCAATTGCGGTTTTCAAAAGGGAACTTGACAATTATCTGAAGAAAAATTATTTTACAGGGCTACAGGGAAAAGCTGGATGTGTGGGACTAGATGATGTGCTATAACAGAGAACAGACACAGAGACAGTGCGCTGAATGTCCTCTTTCTGTGCTGGAACTATTCTATGATTCTAGTATAGATACATTCAAGGAAGTTCATAAACACATGAGGAAGAAAGAAGCTGAAGGTTACCCTGATACTGTGATCAAGAAGGGTGGGAGGAGGTTCATGTGGAACATAAACACCAACAAAGATGAGGTGGGCCAAATGGCCTGTTTCTGTGCTGTAAAATCTATGTAAAACTGCCAGTAGGGAATACAACACCATACAGCATTTTACATCCTCGGGCATCAGAAGCAAGGAATTAATGTTCAGGAGGCAAATGCAGCAGGGTGTTTGGGGATATTGATGCTGCTTTAGATCCTGGGAACCTTGAGCACCAAAGACCCTAAAATGCCTGTTTATGAGAAATGTGTGTGCAGGGAGTTGTAGGGTCTGTAATTTTTCTCTCCACCACCTCTTAATCTCCCAGGCTCCGGATTCACAGCCACACCGTGAGCTCCGGATATTCTGGTCAATCCAGACAATCCGGCCTAAACTCAAACTCCAGGAACACGTGGCCAATGTAAATACACAGGTAGAATTCACTCAACGTGGTCCCCGCACCAGCCGCCTCTGCGTCACGCATCACGCAACCGCACGTGTTTGCGAGAGGATTTCCCTCCAGTTCTGATTGTTGGCATAAATAAGCCAAATCCCCCTGCATGTGTTACTCCTGGAAACAAGTAGCTTCAATTTGGAGGCAGTGAGGATTAAAATCAACACCAATCTTACAGATTGAAAATCCAGTTAATTAATGGGGTGGATTCCACTGAGAATCCCCCCAACCTGCCCCTCCAATCTCCTCCCCACCCCTACCCCCAACCTCACCAATACCCTCACTCGGAATTCACTTCCCCATAACACCCCCCTCTACACCCTAACCCTCCCAATCGTCAGTCTAAAATTTGTCAGTGAAATCTATTTCCTACACTTACAACAACAGTGACTATACTCTAAAATAACTTAATTGGCTGTCAAGTACTTTGTGACACCCTGAGATTATGAATGGTGCAGATAGAAATACACTTTTTTTTATATATAGGCAACCTCTGATATGGCCATAAAACCGAGGGAGGGAGAGGCATGCCTCAATCCATTCCCTGTCAGACTCAGTCATGATGCTCTCACTTGTGAAATGTTTGAAAACACGGAAATCAGTTTAATCTAACGCAACAGGCAGGTTTTAACATTTCTTATCATGCTTCTGGGACCACTCACCACCTGCACAAGCCAGGCATATTTATCATCTGGCCTGGCAGGTGCCCTGCTTACACTTTCTCCATCTCTATTCATGCAGGACAAGCTGGCACACAACAAGAGGGCGATGTTGCAGACCGGTGGAGGAATGCCTGAAATCAAGGTCCTCACTGACTTTAAAAACAGAGCCATCTGGTTGGCCGGCGAGGATCTGTACCGTTCCTGTGCTGACAGTGAGGTCGGCGCTGATCTACCAAGTGAGGATCCAGCAGTGCAACATCCATCAGACAACCATGCTGTGAGTGATGCATCCTGTTTCACAGGCCATTGCCATGTACTAATTATCTCCCCTTGCTTTCGCGGGCACATCTGCCAAACAGCCGGCAGAGTTCATGACCCAGGGCCTCCAATCAAGTCCCGAAGAAACCTCCGAAGAGGAATCTGAAGGCGCCTCCCTGAAGTCCCGTCACAGCGCTCACTCACACCCTCCACCAGCGCAGAGACACACACCTCAGTTGGACCTAACTTTAGAACAGACATGGGATTTTAATCTGGTGAGCACATCGCACTTTCTGATCCACTGCAGGCGGCGGCAGGGACTTCCCAGGTCCCCGGCACTCGGAGAACCGCTGGGGGCCAGAACGTTGCTGAGTCCGAGTCAGATGATGAGCCTCTGGACTTGGTCATGTCACAGTTGCTGGAGCTGCAAAGACAAGCTCGGGAACATCAGGAAAAGACGTCTGCTGCACTCCTCAGATTGCAAGGCACGATGGAGGAGTCCATCTGCCTTCAGGCTGAGGTGATAGTGCCAGCATTACAACGCACTGATGTCAACACAGGCAGGATGGCAGCCACCATGGAGACCTTGGTCCAGGACGTTGCTCCTGCACTGCTGCGCATGCTGAACATCACTAACATCTTAGTTGGCCTCCAACAGTGTATATGAGACAGGATGCAGGGCAGCTCGGTCTCACTCCAGCTACCCCTTCCCCTCAAGGATTCAGCCAGGGGCCCTCAGACACCCATAGGAAGGAGGATCAACAGGTGCACACTCCAGGGTCATCCGCCCAGGAGATTCCGGGAGTGTCCGACCCATCTGAATCCCTCTTCCTGTGACTTCAGCAGCTCCAGCTCCCCAGGCCGAGGAGGGGGCCACTGCCACAGAGCAGGACCCCGAAAGCAGGACAGGGCCTTCCGAGTCTTGGCCCTCCAGAGGACGCCCGCCAAAGTCATCACTGACAGGGCGTAGCAGTCAGCAGGCTGCCTCCACCTCCGCTGTGGATGTCTGGGGAGCACCAAGGTGTAGCGGCAGGGTTAGGAAGGTTAAGGCGAATTATTTGCACAGCCTGTTCACGTGTGTTAATCACTTGTACATACTGTTCACTATTATCAATGAACTCCCAAGAATGTCTCCCTGCCTATGGCTCCTTGTCCAGTGTTCTTGTCACTCCGATGTGAAACCTTTCTGCACAAGGTAAAAGCAGGTGTCTCAGTCCAGGGCCTCTTCCCTGTGCTCCGTGCAGCCTTCAGACCAAAGTGATGGTCTAGCCTCACACTCCCTGGAAACGTTACTGATGCCTGCACCTCGATGGTGCTGGTCATTGCTGCCAGAATGTAGAGGGCAGGCACCACAAAGTTCTCATTCTCTCTGTGTGCTCTTAGCACCTTTAAGGTGGGGCTGGCCCCCATCACACCAGCATCTGCGGCCAGTGATGCTGTGCTCCAGCTCCTGAAGGGCTCAGATGCTTCTAAAGTTTCTTGACTGCGCCTCTATGATATGACCCTGATCACGGAGTGGAAGCGAGCTGCCCTCAGCCAGACAGGAGTCAGACATTCTCAGAGGCTGTGTGAAGATTTATGGGGTGTCCTCACTGCATGTTGTCATCATCCTCCTACAATCGAGCAACTATTAGGGCCTCCACCACATCTCTATGACAGGAGCATTCTCACAGAGGGTATTCGCACTGCCATAAGCCAGACTGGAGTCAAACTTTCACAGATGCGATGTGAGGATCTATGGGGACACCTCACTGCATGTCCTCATCATCCTCCACAAATCTAGCAGCTATGAGGACCCCCCGAACACACCCGCCTCGTCTAGTCAGTGCGAGGGCCTCATCCCTGTCATTGTCACCTTCGAGGACTTTCTCACCCTCATCCCTGTCAGCATCCTCCTCATCGGCAGAGATGTGCAGTTCCTCCATCTCCTCCTCAGCCAGCTCCTCTCCCTGTTGCAGCGCCAGGTTGTAAAAGGTGCAGCAGACGATGACGATGAGTGACACCCTCTGTGGACTGTATTGCAGGGCTCCACCAGACCGGTCCAGGCACCGGAACCTCATTTTCAGCATCCCGATGGTTTGCTCCACCAAGCTGTGAGTTGCAGCATGAGCCTCATTATAGCACCGCTCTGCTGCAGTCTGAGGCCGCCACACGGGTGTCATCAGCCATAGCCTCTGTGGGTAGCCCTTCTCCCCAAGGAGCCAACCCTGCAGCCTCCATAGACCCTGGAAGACTGCAGGGATCTGTGACCAATTGAGGATGTAGATGGCGTGCACACTCCCTGGAAACTGTGCGCAGACCTGCAGGATGTGTTTCTGGTGGTCGCATAACAGCTGCACATTCAGTGATTGGAAGCCCTTGCGGTTGATGAAGTCCACCATGTGCAGCGACGGAGACCTAAGCGCCACATGAGTGCAGTCAATCACACCGTGCACCTGTGGGAATCCTGAGATCAGGGCGAATCCAATGGCCCTGGCTGTCCCGGTCCCGGGCGAATTGCACAAAGTTGTGTGCCATGGAGACGATGGCATCCATGACCTCATGGACACATTTGTGGGTGGCGGATTGAGTTTGCTGCTCCTGCCTTTGTGCGGCCGGGAGCCTCAGTCGCTCTCTCCTCCGTCCTCTTCATTCTCTGTAGGCCATCAGGCATACAGCTAGGTCACCAGGCTCCATGCTCCTGATGTGATCCTCCTACGACATGAAAGAGAGATAGATATGGTTAGCATAGGGGAACTTAGCACCTTTCCTGGCCCTGTTTAGCGGCCCCTTAGCACTTACCGGAGAGTGCTGACCACCCCTTGGATGGCCACAGATGAGTGAGCTATGTGGCTGCCCTGTCAGCCTGCGACATGGGGGGGAGACAGCTCCTAACTGGGTTGCTGAGATTGCAAGGGGCTGTGAACGCCTTGAGAAGTGACTGCTACATGGCCAGTGTTGGCGTGGAGATTGTACAATGTTTGCAGTACAACTGTTGCGCGGTCCAGTAAAGTGGTCGTGGACTCACAGTCTGTGCTAGGGGTGGGGTGGGGTGGGTGGGGGGGTAAGGCCTGGAGCGCTTGGTGGTACTTTGGTGCCTCCACATAGCTTGTGTGGGTGGGCAGTCTAGGAGCCCGACTCCAATGATATCACTGTGGCTACGCCTGAACTGTCTCAGTTGCAGAGGAATGGTCACTTTATACAGATGTCTCTAATACGTGGCCACTTCCCTCACCTACCTTGCCTCCCACCTCGACTTCTTGTGCGTGGGATCCAAAGCCAGGGCAGCAATTGCCATCCCCACGCCCCCCAACTCCCCCCACCCCCACCGCCTTGATAACAGTCATCTCTGCAGTGGAGCAGCAGTTACCCCCAGACACCCCCCTGAAAACAGTTGCCTCCGTGTCAGGGCGGCACTTTACCCAAGCCCCCTGACACCCCTGAAGACTGCAAAGCAATGGGCGACCCTGGCGAGCTGTGGAAAACGATGCTGTTCACTCACCTCCAGTTCCCCCAAAGTGAAGGCCGCCAAGTGCCCGTCACCTGTGTGCTGTTGTGAAGCACGTCAACATGCTTTCCCACCGACGTGGCCAGACGATCCTGTGGGGCTGCAAGAGCCCGGTGGGGTGGCCTTTTAAAGATACACTGATGTATTACGATGACCATTGGTGGGAAACGTGGCCCACTGTTGGCGGGCTGAGCAGAAGATCACGACCTGCCTTCTTGAAACCGATCGCGCCATATTGTCCGTGCACGCCACCTTTTACGCCCGTTGCTAGCGGGCACGTAAAATTCCGTCCTATGTCTAAAATTCAGCATTGATCACAGGAAAAAAAACAACACAGAATGAAAGTTTCAGTAAAGGGGGGCAACAATAATGTTATTCCAGGAGAAAATAAGGAAAACACACAGACATTATCATGATTCATTTTGGGCCAATTTGGCTTTCCGGTTCAGATCCATGATTTTCTTTGAGATGTAGCTGTTCAGCTTCGGTTGCTCCTTTGAGACCTCATCCTAGCTCAACCTCATCTTCTTCAAATGATGAGTGAAACATGCTGCAGATGGGGAAAGAAGAGAGAAAACAGAAGCATTGATTCATTGAAATCGTTAAAGTCACGACTGTAGTCAGCTGCATAAGTGAGATAGCATGTCACAGCAGGGAGATGAGACAAAAACAGAAGTATATGGACATCTACAGTGAATACAATCTAAGAGTAAATAGTGCTTGTGAACAGCTGCCATTGACAGTGCTCATCTTCCTGGGCGAGATGCAGGCTTGGCTGTTTGCTGTTTGCTGTGTGCTACTGTTTATGAAGCGTGGACAAACATGGCCATATATGGAGCTGCCTCTGAGCACATCAGCGCCCCACAGAGCAGTAGCCAGGGACTTAACAAATAGGGAATTTGTCCTCTGGCCTGTCATGCTTGCCCACTGCTGCTCAGTGAGCACCAGACTGCTCTGCAATTGAACCTGTAGGGAAAAAAGGAACATATCAGTGACCTGCGTGCAGACTAAATTAGACATGAATGCAGATGATATCGCCCATGGGATGTCTATCGTTTTTAAGAATGCTTTGTGTGTGTGAACCAGTACTGTTTTTATCCAGAACACTGAATGAAACATACCTTCCCATCTACTGGAGTATAAAGCACCACCGCACGTGTGCTTGCCTCCCCGACTGTGTGAATAAATTTGGATGCAGCTTCAATCTGTGCAGGCCTGGGCAGGGTTGTCACTTTGAGAAGCATCACCGACTGTTGTGTCCCCACACACGATTGCTGTGGTCCTCAGGCTGTGACAGAAAGCAAGGGAAGTAGTTAAGCTTATATGATTCCCCTGCAATAAGCTGTGCCATAAGGGCTGCAGTTATCTAAATGCATATTACTCTGCATGTATGTGTTGAGAAATTGATCCTGGAGCCTGCAGTTGAGTCTTGATACCTCCTCCAAACTTTTCTGGAGGCCTCAATTAATCTCAGAAATCTCCTCCAGCCGCTGCTGCAGGGCTGCCTCCTCCAGCCTCCAGATTCTGAGTGGCCAACAGCATTTCCTGCTTCTGGGCGGGTTCTACGCAATCCTCCAAATGCATTTCAGCCTGGAAGTACTAGCTGTATGACTCTTGGCAGCTAGATGTTGGGACAACACGCTTCTCAGCTTGTTGCATCGCGCCACCTCAGCTTGGACAATCTTATCCTTCTTTCAGGAAAAAGAAATAAGAAGTTAACAAGGTTGTTGGCATTTTTGAAGTGTGCAGGCAAAGAAGTTCCATGTGCTCTTTGCTTTCAGGCACATTATTATTCAGTTGGGTTTGTGAGAATACAACATTAGCTAACATGATGGTAAATAATGAGCTGAGAGCTGCACATGTACCCTGGTCACAGTAGCATCTTCTAGTGCCTGTTATGGCACACCGGATGATAAATGCCAAACTGCTCAAATCCCAGAGCAAAACTTGAAACAACTGCCACAACTGTTTTGCAATTTGTATTTTTATTTCAAGGTGCGTGCCTTGAATTCAGTAGTAATAAATCCACTGAATCTTAGAGATTATTTTTACAAAACTAAATTAAACATTTATTAATAAAAGAAATAATTTTAAGCACATACATAGATCTACAAATTACTACTATGTTAACTCCTAGCTCCTCTAATTAATCTGACTCCCAGTTACACCCCCATTAAGGCAACAGTAAAACATATAGATTCTAACAGACCCAGGCAAAGCATACGATACCCTGGATAGGGATATTCACAGTGAGTTCTCTAGCTTCGGTGCCTATAGACAGCAGCTTGGTACATACAGGCTGGAGGTTTTTCACACTTGCCTTCACCTTATACATAGCCTCATCTCCTTTATACATGTTTCTCCCTTTTTAATGTAAATCCCATTGTTCCAATATGTATTTGGACTTTATCTTTCTATGAATAAAAATCTTTCATAATACCAATTTTATCAGTAAGCTTTGGGAAAAATAAACACACTGTTTGGTTTTTTTCTGGCTAAGCGTAACATTTCACCCTCTCTTTTGAAATTCAAATTACTCTGGTTTATCTAAAAATGCAAATTTTCCTTTACACCTCATACTCTAAAACTTCAGCCATGTTTACTTATTTAGCTTTTTAAATTTAGCTTCTCTTCTGATATATCCAAGCCTTCAGACCAGCTGCCTTTAATTCAATACATGTATGCACACACTGTCCAGATCCCACTAATCCTACTTTACAATAAATCCCAATAACATTATGAAAATTATTATATTTTCATGACAGTGCCTTCTTCGCTTGAAGGGTTGCAAGGGTACCTCATTGGCACTGGTGTCACTCTCTACACTGATGTCCCAAACCTTTGGGATTCAGATGTGTTTTGACTCCTTCTGCTCCTTAAGGCCTTCACAGGCGCTGCATGCAGACAAAGAAAGAAAACTTCATCATATCTCAAGATACACTTAATTTGCAATAGCCATGAGCACGAAGTTTCAGCTTTTTCATTGAGATTTACTTCCAAGCAAAAGGATCTGTGCCTTATAAAATACATCAACCTGCATGCGGTTCTCTTCTCAATCGAGGCGCCGACACTTGCCTGCACCCACCACACCTTGTAGACTTTTGAGTCATGGTGGATCTCAGAATCAAACTTCTTAATGTCCTCTTTAATGGACACAATCTTGCAGACTTGCTTATCATCCAGGAATTGGATGTAAGTGAACTTTGCTGCACCAGCCATACTTGGATCCTAGAGATATGGATTGGATTGATTTAGGAAATCAGTGCCAAAGAGCTCCTTTCTCCTAAGATGCGAGAACATAAGCACGTCTCCATTTTACCCACTCTGTACCTCCCCTCAGCCAATTAATTCTACCCCCACCTCTGGAGGGCAGCTATTAAAGTCTATTACTATGGCTCTTAAAATCTCATCACATGGACTTGTGAATATTCAAAGATCAGATCATTGTTAACTTATCTCTTTCGACCACCCCTTTCCTCTCATATGACCCTTTTAAAAGTTCTCCTCACCCCCCCCCCCCCACCCCCATCCCCCATTGGATGGCTTTTTTGCACTAAAATTATCTTACCTGCTTTTCTCTTCACCTTTACTGTTCAATGCAGAAATTGAAATGTGGCCTCAGACTTCCAGCCTCATTTTTAAACTTCAGGCATGAAATTCAAAGTGACCAATCAGCGATCAGCATTGGGGCAGCTAATGGCCAATCAGGTTCCAAGTGGGCTGGAACTTTTGTTTTACACAGGAGAAATGATGGGAGATCTTCAAAACAGGCACCAAAAAGTATAAAGCCATTAACCTCCAGGAGCCATCTTGAAATTCTGCACAGATAAGTAAAAATTTAATATTGCTGCAATTAAATTTAGCTCTGAGGGGGCATTCTATGATTGTTAAGTCTTTAAATTTAATCAAAAATAGAATCTGTGGAACTAGTTTAATGTCAACTTTGTTAGTGTAAGTGTAAAAGTGCAAATAATTTAAACTTTGTGAACTTTGCTGAAAATGATCACAGTTACAGTGACTGAATTTTTTGACTATAGCTGGCTGCCTGGGGCCTACACGAGATGATCCCTGCATTAGGGAATACCTTTTACCTTGGGAACTAATTGATCCAATTTAAAATCAGTCTGGAGACTCCCTATTTACACGTGTCCCAGACTGATCGGATGCTAAGGAGTCCCCAGACGTGTGTCGGATCCAAGGGAAGTCCCTGATACTGCTTGTTTTTGGATCCAAGAGGGATCCCCATGTCTGTTTAAATTGGATCCAGCGCTGCTCAAAGGGAGTCCCCGAATTGCTTGAGGGAGTCCCCATTCGGCAATCGAGCGCTGGATTGTCAAGTCAGCTTGTATCGGATCCAAGAGGGAGTCCCCAGATGCTTGTATAATTCGGATCCATTGTGGCTAGCCAATGCATCCTATTTAAACATGCATCTGGGGACTCCCTTTGGCCAAAGTTGATCCAAAAAGCAGTCGGGGTCTCCCTTTACCCATGGGAGCACTGGATCCGATTTGAACAAGCATCTGGGGTCTCCCTGAAAACAAGCAGTCTCAGATAAGCTCTGGCTGCTCAGTGTGGATGACTTGAATTCTGTTTAAAACACCTAGACCCTGGATTCCGATATTTGGAATTGTCTGCACTCCCCTCTCCCGGGATCTGGTTGGAGGTGGCAGAGCGGCACTTCGGCACCACTACATCCCTGCTGAACAGGTTGATTCTTGACCTGCAAATACTTGGGCACATGGGGCAGGACCTCCCAGAGGTAATGAGATCTGGAATGCAGGATTTTCTTCCTTGTCTGTCCTTCTCTGCTGCCACTCTGCCTCATTAAACTGTTTGGGCTCAAAACATGATGCAGCTTGATGGTCAAGTTGCCGCCATTTTGAACCACCCTTCAAGGAGAGCTTCAGTGAGTCTTTGAAGCATTTTCTTTGCCCTCCCCTGGAACATTGGCCATTTGAGAATTGAAAAAGCAGGGCCTGGTAGGGGAGACAGTTTTTGGCCACCCGGGTATCCAGTCCATCCTAGTTGACTTTGCAGGAGTTTTGCCTGAATGCATGTGGAGCTGAGTTCAAGAAGGATAGTAAAGTTTGTTGGACGGTTCCTCCGTTGCCTAGTACCCTGAGTTCAACCCCAACCTGTCCTCACCTGCTATCCTACAGCCAGTGCACTTTCCAACATAGAGGAAGCAGGTATCAGACACTAACAGCACTCCTGATTTTTTTTGATCCACTTTGTTCAAAGGATACTGGGGCAAATTGTAGTGGTCTCACATCTGTCCCAACTGACATTAACTATTTATTATTTACTCGTAAGGCATCCTGGGACCTTCCATCATTGCTAGGCACAATCTGTATGTATTCATGAACACTATTTAAAAATCGCCAACATTGCTAAATCACTTCTTAATTTGTTGCAATGTAGCAAGATGGTTCCGAATATTCAGAATCAAATATATTGAATTTGTTCATTATATTTTACTGAGAGATTTTTAAAATCACAAAATAAATAGTTGAAGATTATTGTTTTAAAATGCAGTTAACTAAAACGATTCTTTTTTTTAACCGAAGTGAAGCAGTGAACATAATAAAAGTCTTCAATCCGGCCAATAATAGAACTAACAAGTGAAATACTTGTAGAAAAAGTACTATCCACTTCATCACAGCTATCACTATATTCTAATCTCCATTTATGGATTTACATCAGCTCACAGTTGAGGCACACGAATGTTGAAGAAGCATTGCAAACAAGGAGTGCACCTAACGTTTATAAGATACATCAGAAGAGAAAAATAAGATACGTTTTGTAAATAAATCAAATGCACTTACCGAAAGAAAAAAGATAATTCAGCTGCTTAGAATAAACAGTGGACATCAGTCCCAGAAAGAAAATCTAGTTAGCAATTTAAAAAAAAATCAGTGAATGGTTGACCTGATTGTCAGGAAGATATAATAACGTTATTGGAATTTATTGGAAAATAGTGGTATCCATGTCTATATATATATATATGTGTGTGTGTGTCTGTGTGTATGTGTCCGTGTGTGTGTGGAAATCAGTACTTACTGACAATAATGGATGTGTCTACCAGGTTTCCTGAAGCAATACCTTTGAGAAATATTACAACAAAGAAAGTTGTGGAAGATTTTTTTTTACCAGATATGGTTTACCTAAAGAAATACAATCAGATCAGGGTTCAAATTTCATTCACAGCTGTTTAGGGAAGTAATGAACAGTTTGGGAATAAAGCAGCTGCAGTCGACAGTCATAAGGGGCTTTGGAAAGATGGTATCAAATTCCAAAACTATGATGAAGGCATATATTCAGGATTATCCGCAGGATTGGGATGATTACTTGTTACTTGCTATTAGGAACGCTCCTAATGCATCGACTGTCCTTTTGAACTAGTTCATGGTCATGAGGTGAGAGGGCCACTGAAATTGATTCATGAGAAATTGGTGGGTCAAAATTCAGAAACTACTTTCTTGGATTATGTATCAAACTTCAGAGAGAGATTTGACAGAGCATGTGAGTTAGCTAGGGAACATTTAAAGATATCACAGCAAGTGATGAAAGTGAAAGCAGACAGGAAGGCTACAGCTCGTATTTTTGATTCTGGGGAAAAAGTATTAGTTCTGTTACCAGTACTGGGTGACTCATTAAAGACAAGGTTTAGTGGGCCTTAGAGGATTGGAAAGAAGCTGAGTGAAGTGAATATTTAATAAATACTCCAGATAGAAGAAAGAAGCAGAGGTTGTGTCATGTAAATATGCTTAAGTACTTTGACAGGGAAGGGGACCAAAAGGAGGTGTAAGTGGTGGTAGATAATGAGAGAGAAGTAAAAATGCAGGATTCTGAGATTGATTTTCCTCTAATCAAATAGGATAATGAGGCGATACTTGAAAATGTAAATATAATATTGAACTACCTTCCAGACAAGTGTCAAAATGATTTGGAGAAGCTATTGCGGTCACACAAATTTATTTATGGAAATAAGTTGGGGAGGACAAATTTAGCTATACATGATGTGTCTGTAGATGTTTCATCTTCACTAAGGCAACATCCTTATAGATTAAATCCAGCAAAGTTATCACAAGTACAGGAAGAAATCAAATTCATGCTTCAAAATTATATCGTTGAGCCTAGTTGCAGTAACTGGAGTTCGCCTATTGCGCTGGTACCGAAACCGGATGGAACACAAAGACTGTGGGCAGAATTTTTCTGTTGGCATGTGGGAGCGGGCCCCGCACACCAAAGCGTAAAATGATGCATGGTGACATCGGGCTAGTGTGCCGACATCACCGTGCGCCTTTGTGATATTTCAGTGGGCGGGCGCACAATGATCTCTGATGCGCGCCCGCCATTAATTAACGGGCCACTTAAGGCCCTTGAAGCACCAATTGTCAGGGATTTTTCGGGGCCCGTGCAATCTTCAGGTTGTTGCACGGGCGCAACAGGTAGGCGTGTAGGACACATTTGTATAAATTTCATCCATGGGTGGGATAAGAGGGATCAGTGGGGTCGCAAATGTGGTCAGTCAGATAGTTAATTTGGAAAGTTACTGATACTTGCCTGTGTGAGCAGAAATACTTCAAAGCTCATACCAGCTGCTTGAACAGGACTCTCAGCCTTCAGGTCAGCACTCTGCAGTGAAGGTCCTTTTTGGGGCCTGCAGGTTTCAGGAAGTCTTCCCTTAGCCTGGGAATGGGAGTTGTACTCTCCATGGAGGCACCTCCTCTGAGGAGGAAGGGAGGGCTAGAAGGGGGAGGAGGCCAGGAGTACACATTCAGCCTCCAGGGGAGCCATCTTTGGGAGGAGAGGCGCAGGCACAAGGGGTGCAGGGCTAACAGGAAGTCCAAGGTGGAAGGGGCCGCAGAAGACGCCACTATCCTGCTGCCAGGGTTTACAGGCGGCAAAGCAGCTTCCTCAATATGTCTGAGCTGCAGTGCCAAAGGAGGCTCCGTGTCTCAAGGGAAACAGTCAACTCTATCTGTCAGATGCTTGGGCCTGAGAACTCTACTAACTGTGTGGATGGACACCCCATGCCAGTGGCGCTGAAGGTCACAGTTGCCCTCAACTTCTATGCCTCTGGCTCCTTCCAGGGCTCAGTGTGTGATCTTTGCGGTGTCTCCCAATCAGCTGTCCACACTTGTGTCAAGCAGGTGACAGACGCTCTATTCAGGCGTGCATTGACTTTCATCCACTATCGCTGGGACCAGGCCAGCCAGGCTGAGCAAGCCATTGCTGGCTTCCCCCATGTCCAGGGTGCAATAGGCTGCACACATGTGGCCATCAAGGCACCAGCAGGTGAGACCGGTGCCTTCATCAACAGGAAGGGCTTCCACTCCATGAACGTGCAGATAGTGTGTGATCACAGGATGCTGATTCTACAAGTCTGTGCAAGGCACCCAGGCAGCTCTCCCGATGCCTACATCCTCAGACACTCCCAGGTGCCGGGGCTCTTCAGTGCTCCAGTCCAGCTTGTTGGATGACTTCTGGGAGTCAAGGGCTATCCCCTCAGAAGGTGGCTCATGACGCCTCTCCTCCATCCAAGAACAGAAGCTGAGCAGTGGTACAATAGGAGCCACGGCACCACAAGGGCAGTGGTGGAGAGAACCATTGGTCTTCTCAACATGCGCTTCCGATACCTGGACTGTTCAGGGAGTGCACTCCAATACCCCCCAGATCGTGTGTCGCTGATAGTGGTAGCATGCTGCACTTTCCACAATCTCGCGCTTGAAAGGGGGGACACAATGGATGACAAGATGTAGACACAGTTGCTGCGGCTGCACAGGATGAGTCCAGCAGTGAGTCCAAGGATGAGCACACACAGGGAAATGCTGAGGGGGTAGACGCTCACCTGGGCATACTCCATGGAGGCAGGGACACCCGGAAGACTTTAATCCAACGAACCTTCAGCTAGAACACGACAGACGGACCTCCAACAAAAGCCTGTGCTTCAGGCTTCATACTCGATACCTGAGTATGAGTAACTAAGGGCCTTGTCAATAAGGTTCAATGTGACACTCACGCATAACATCATGGGTAATCTTCCACCTGCAGAGGAAAAGAAACACCCTCAGCCTTGGTCACATGTCTAAATTTAATGATATAACAAAATGAACATAAGGAAACAAAATGACAAAGGTGTTAAACACCACACCAACTAATCATGACCTCATTGAGGGCAACACAAAAACACCAGTGAGAAACCCATGGTGTGCCCGAGGTGCCTTAACTTCACGCTTTCGGGTGCTACGTCCAGGTGCTGCCCCCTCGCTGGCACTGGCATCTGAGACAGCCTGCTCACTCTGCTGTCCTGTTGGCCTCGATGACCTTGGCAGCCGTCCTCTGGTCCGTGGAGCCTGTGCTGGCCCCGCCTGGGAGGGATCAGCCAGTTCCACAGCTGGCATCTCCCCGGTCGTCGCATTGGTCACTGGGAGAGGGGCGGAGGAGCTGCCGCCCTCATCTGGAGCACCCTGAGAGGAGCCCGTAGAGATGACAGGCAGCTGCTACGCCAGCGTGCGGTCGCTTCAGACCTCCCTGCTCACTGTGGATCGATGGGCACCGAGCTGGGATACTTGGTGCCCAGGCCATCTTCCACACTGGCACTGACCAGCTGAGGTCAATGCCGACATGAGGGCTTGCTGGTCAGAGCGCATCCCCAGGAAGCCCTGATTGGTCTCCTGGAGGAGCCTCTCCACAAGAGTCGCCACTCTCTCCATGGAGGACGCATGGCGCTCAGTCATGAGGCTCATTGCATTGGTGATGGTTCACGTGGACTCCTCCACCATGGAGACCAAGCCAAGCATAGCCTCATGTATCTCCGGCAGATGCTCCCTCTCACCCTGCTGAACCTCCAGCGTTTGCTGTCTCAGGGACGACTCAAGAGGCACATCATCAGCCACCGACTGAGCATGTGCCTGGTCCCCTGTTGTCCCCCGACTGCTGGCGCCATTGGCACTCTGTCTCCGCCAGCTCCTCCAGCAACTGTGAAATTCCCTCACCGGTGGTTCCCGGGACACTAGCCGATGATCTAATTCCCACCGAGGTGCTAGTATCTGCACTGGTGCCCACCTGGCAGAGGTGGTGTGATGCTGGTGGGTCGGAAACTTCAGGGCCCTCAGGTGTGAGAGGGGACCCCTGTACCTCCTCCTCCCGGCCCTGCTCCAGTGATGCTGAAAGGAAGAACGAGGACATTTGATCAGTTAACATGGAGACAATGTCAATGTGCATCCCTGTCCCCCGGATCATTATGCACTCATCCTGCCATAAGCAATGGTCAAGCCATGTTGCAAACTTCAATCACTGACCATTCAGCACTGCCATGGCTGCTGGGACACTAATGGTGACCTCAGTGCTGGGCTAACATTTCTGCCTGTGGCACCCCAGCCTCAGCGACACCGGTGGACGTGGGCACATGGTGCCTCTCCAGATCGAGAGCCTCCTGCTCGAATCTGGTAATGGCAGCCAACAGGGCCGGCCCTCCGCCTGTCCTCAACCGCTCGGTGGCATTATGAACATTCTTATCCTGAAAAGGAGAAAAGAACATTGATTAGTGCTACTTGTACCTAGAATCTCTTTGCTGCTGTCCCACCCCAACCAGTGTGGAACATTGCAGGGCTCCAGTGCCTCCTCACCCTGCAGCTGCTGCACACTCACACAAAGATGCCAGGCCTGTCCACCTTGGCCAAATGCAGCCTACATCATGTTTGGCACCACATGGTCTAACCTTGCAAGGCAAGGAGGCACAAGCATGTGGAATGCAAAGGGCAGGAGATGGATCAGTGCCCTGCCACCTGGAAGCTCCCCTCCCAGCATGTCAGCACCCTGACTTTGACATGTCCTGGAGTTCCAGCACTGCGCCTAGGTGCAGATCCTCCAGGTGCCCCCAAAACAGTAATGTGGGTGTCACTGTACCACATGCTGCGGGTGCAGAACCCATCTCATCACCAACCTCTCAGGGTGACCTCGGCATGGCCAATATCTGTTGGCCCACCCAGTGAAGGGCACAATGCCGTCAATCATTCAATGCAGTAACTGCACTGAGTTCGGGGGAGGGGGAGGGTCGGCCGGGGGGAAACCCTACCTGCTGGGTTTAGTGACCAATGCCAACATGGTACTCACCCTTCCAGAGCACAAAAGGTCATTGAAACGCTTGCGACACTGGATCCAGGTGCATCGCACCACATGGTGGGAGCTCACAATCTCCGCCATCTCCTCCCAGGCACATTTGGTCATGTGGGGGGGCCTCCTCCTCCTGGCCCTGGGAATGAGGGCCTCCCGCCATGCTGCCACTTCCTCAAGGAGGTTAGCAAGGCAATAGTCTGAGGAACGAAGGCACAGTGCCCCCTTGCCCTATCCTCCTGCCTGGCCTGCTCACCAGCAGTGCTCTGGGGAGCCCTTCTGCTGGCCATGTTTGACAGTCTTTGCAAGGCTGCAGGGGCACTTTTAAACAGGCCGCCGGGTTGCCTTTGTCCCAGTGATCATAGCAGTCCCGCCGCCACCTGCCCACTCCCGCTGTCCTAGGGAGCCGCATTTCACGCTGGGTGGGCCTTAATTGTTCCAGCCGCATAAAATGGCGGCGCGGACCCAGTCGTAGGTGGCGATCAGGTCTGTGCCCACTCCTGCTCCCACACAGCCGTCCAACAAGCAGAAAATTCTGCCCTATGTGTGGGCTATTGTAAGGTGAATGCAGTGACAAAAGCGGATTCATATCCTATATCAAGGTTGGAAGAATGTATTGAGAAAGTGGGACAATCAAAATTTATCACAAAGATCGACTTGTTGAAAGGATATTGGCAAGTACCGTTATCAGAGAGAGCAAAGGAGATATCGGCTTTTGTGACACGAGATGGACTATATCAGTTTAAAGTCATGCCATTTGGTATAAAAAATGCGGCTGCAACATTTCAAAGACTGACAAACAAAGTAATTGCAGGTTTGAGCAATTATGCTGTTTATATTGACGACTTGATAGTTTTCCGTCAGACATGGGAGGAGCATTTACAACATCTGGAAGAATTATTTACTGGATTATAAGAAGCTAATTTGGTGATGAGCTTGGCTAAAATGAATTTGCAAAAGAGCAAGTTATGTGTCTAGGCCATACCATTGGACATGGTAAGATGGCTCTGGGGGAAGTAAAAGTAAAAAGCTATCATGAATTTTCCCATGCCTGCAACAAAAGGAGAAGTTTTGAGATTTCTAGGCACGAGTAGGTTTTATCAGAAATTTGTACCAAATTTTAGCAGTGTGTTTGCTCCATGACTGAACTATTAAAAAAGAACAAGAAGTTTCAATGGACAGAGCAGCACTTTGAGATTTATGTTGCAAACTATTCAGCAGAAACAATTGTTTATACAGACCATAATCCTTTAAAGTTTCTGGACAAATTTCGGGACAGAAGTACAATGCTGTTCAAATTGAGCTTATTACTGCAACCATTTCATCTACAGATTATACATGCAGCGGGATGAGGAAATCTGATTGCAGATGTATTATCAAGAGTTGAAGCTTGAAGGGAAAATTGGACATTTAAACTGCACACTGAACTGAAATGATTTTTGTTGATAGGATTTGTATATATATTGTTGTTAATGCATGCATCTGGTAATAATAGTGTAAGTATAAAGATAAGTAAAGGAGATAGTATTAGATGGGTTAATAAAAATGGAGCCATCATTTTAAATTATGACAGTTCATTTTTCAATAAGGAGGGGGATGTCAGGAAGATATAATGTTGTTGGAATTTATTGAAAAATAGTGGTTTCTGTGTCTATATGTGTCTGTGTGTGTGTGTGTGTGTGAGTGAGACTTAATTGGATTAAAAGTAGCTGGTCTGGAGGCTTTGATGTAACAAAAGATAAGCTAGGTTTGAAATGTTAAGTAGGTAAACAAGGGGGAGGTTTAGAATGTAAGGTGTAAAAGGACATTTGCATTTTTAAATAAACCAGAATAGATTGTTTTCAAAGGAAGAGTGAAATGTGTCACCTAGCCAGATGAAGTTCAGAAACAGTGGGCAGGATTTTTCCCTTAGCAGGGGCGGTCAAGAAGCCAACTGCCACCCGCGATCGGCTCCGCACCGCGATTTCACGCGAGCGGGCCAATTAAGGTCCATCCTGAGTGGATCGTGAGTGGCAGTGCTGAGCGCTGCCTGTGCGGATGGGGGGAGGAAATGGAGCCGGGTCCAGCACGCAGTTCACGTACGCACCCGAAAGAGCATGGACCTGCCTCAGGGAGATTGAAGCATTTTTTAAAAAATGAATAAAGACAGTAAAAATTTGATAAAACATGTCCCCTCATGTGACTCTGTCACACGAGATGGGACATGTTTTTAATTCCAAAATAAAGTTTTTATTTAATGTGTATTAGCTTTAGGAAACCTCAGCCCGCTCATGGATGAGGTTTCCTAAAAAATGTAAAGGTCGCTTGGACTTATTGCCTGCCTGTCCAACCTAACGGTTGGTGGTGTGCGAACAGGCCAGGCAGCCTTTCCATTTTTTAGGAATCCTCATTCTTGGGCAGGATGGGGTTTCCAACAGTAATTTTTTTTTAAAAATTAATATGTCCCTGTTCATATGACTGAGTCACATGTGGGGGCATGTCTCCCTTATTTTTAAAATCCTTATTTCTCTTTGTAAAATTCTTCAATTTTTAATTGGGCAGCCAGCGTGAAATCGCAGTAGGCGGTCCGTTTCGCAGCCGCTCCCGGGCCTGTTTGCCGTGCCCGCCCAATGAACGAAAATCCTGCCCGATGGCCTGAATATTGCCATCGGCGTGCGGGGGTGGGCCTGACACGCCGATGCACAAAATGACGCAAGGTGACATCGGGCATCCGCTCATGGATGAAGTTTCCTAAAGAATGTAAAGGCTGCCTGGTCCTTTCGCCTGGCTGTCCAACCGACTCTCGTGCGTGCCCGCCGACCAAAAGATCGTGAGAGTGCGTGATGACATCTGGACGCTCACCTACGTCATTGCGCACTATTTTACTCCCAATCGGGTCGGGCCTGTGCCCACCTGCAGGGTGTAAAAATCTGCCCACAGTGAAACAATTGGAATTTGCATTCAAAGGGGGAAACATGTATAAAGGAGAGAAGGCTGTGTGTAAAGGCAGGCATTTTAAGGTATAACAAGTGTGAAACACCTTCAGAATCTACGCCTGAAGCTGCTGTCTACAAAGAACTGAAGTTATGGAAACTAACTTTGAATTGGATTGTCCAGGGTATCACCTTTTATTGCCTGGGTCTTTTAAAATCTATATGTTTTACTGTTGCCTTAACAGAGGCAAAACTGAGAGTCAGATTAATTAGGGATTTAGAAGTTATGATGATAGTAATTTGTAGACATATGTATGTGCTTAAAATCATTTCTCTTATTAACAAATGTTTAATCTAGTTTTGTAAAAACCTATAAGGCCCGGTGGTCTTATTACTACCAAATTCAAAACCCGCATCTCAAAACATACAAATTGCAAAAAAATAGTTGTGGCAGTTGTCTGAAGTTTCCCTTTGGGATTTGAACAACTCAGCATTTACCATCGGCTGTGCCATAACATTGATATTCAGTATTTTTTCTTCCCGCTGCCTTTGTCTTTTTTCCATTTTGAAGAGACCTCGCTCTTGTCCCAAGTGCCTTTGGCTGACTTTGCTCCTATGACAGAGCCTTAATTTCAGACCCTGGAGCCTGCTGCAGTCTAGCCCCTGGGCCCCAGTGTTTGGAACCGTCTGCACGCCCCTCTCCCGGGCCCTGGTTGGAGGTGTCGGAGCAGTGGTCCAGCAGCACTATACCCCCACACCAACTTCATGCCCTCTGTTGTTTTAGCTTGGAGGTGATGGTGTTCTCATAATAATGCTACTCTTGTGTTTCTCAATGGTAGAAGCTGCAGAGGGAGGAGCTGCTATCAAAGTGATTGGGTAAGTAGCTGCAGTGCTGTAGATCATATACAATGGCCACATTGTGGCTATGCTAGAGGGATGAGTATTGGGCTTGGTAACTTTTGCCAATTCAGCAAACTGACCTGACCTTGATGGCTTCAGCTTTTTGAGTGTTGTTGCTCCATCAATGTAGGTGAGGGGGGGGAATGTCCCATTACATGCCAGACTTGAGTGTTGTAAGCTTTGAGGAATCAGGAGGTAAGCCACAAGTCACAGAGTAGCCAGCCTCTATTCTGCCCTTGGAGGCACAGAATTGATATGACCAGTCCAGTTTAGCTGCTGGTGAATAGTGACCTCCAAGATATTGATGGTAAGAGATTCAATGATAATGGTGGTCATGGAGTTGGGCTTTTTCTTGTTTGTATTGGATATTACCTGCCATAAATATTAGCAACAATTTATCAGCCCAAGCCTGAACAATATCCAGTTCTGATTGTAATCATGTGGCTCACCTCATTATTAGAATAGCTGTGAATGGAGCTGAATACTGTGAATTTGTCAGCAAGCATACCCAATCCTGATCTCACCCAATCCTGATCTCACCCAGTCATACTCAATCCTGATCTCAGGAAGGTCATTCGCAGCATAGGATAGTTGGGCTAATGCAGTGAATGCCATGGAAGTGTGCTGAATGGCCTCTGATAACCATCTTCATTTGTATCAGGTACGACTGCAGCCAAAGTTGAGTTTTCCCTTTGCCCACTCCCATTGACCTCAGTTTTGCTAGAGCTTCAGTGGAAAAGAAAACCAGGTGTAGGTTAAAACCTGCTTGCACTAGGGCTAAAGTCAAATATTACCCTCAAAGCTTTAATTATCAGAATCATCTAATGCAGCTTTAGCTCTGCAAACTGCTGCAGTTATGATACAAGCATGTTTTTTTTAATTCATTCATGGGACATGGGCTTCGCTGGCTGGGCCAGCATTTGTTGTCCATCCCTAGTTGCCCTGAGAAGGCGGTGGTGAGCTGCCTTCTTGAACTGCTTCAGTCCATGTGGTGTAAGTATACCCACAGTGCTGTCAGGAAGGGGGTTCCAGGAAGGAATGGCGATATATTTCCAAGTCAGGATGGTGAGTGACTTGGATGGGAACTTCCAGGTGGTGGTGTTCCCATCTATCTGCTGCCCTTGTCCTTCTATATAGTAGTGGTGGTGGGTTTTGAAGGTGCTGTCTAAGGAGCCTTGGTGAATTCCTGCAGTGCATCTTGTAGATGGTACACACTGCTGCTACTGTGAGTCAGCAATGGAGGGAGTGAAGGTTTGTGGATGTGGTGCCAATCAAGCGGGCTGCTTTGTCCTGGTGTCAACCTTCTTGAATGTTGTGGGAGCTACACTCATCCAGGCAAGAGGAGAGTATTCCATCACACTCCTGACTTGTGCCTTGTAGATGGTGGACAGGCTTTGGGGAGTCAGGACATGGGTTACTCATCGTACTATTTCTAGCCTCTGACCTGCTCTTGTAGCCATAGTATTTATATGGCTAGTACAGTTCAGTTTCTGGTCAATGGTAACCCCAGGATGTTGATAGTGGGGGATTCAGTGATGGTAATGCCATTGAACATAAAGGGGCGATGGTTGGATTCTCTCTTGTTGGAGATGGTCATTGCCTGATACTTGTGTGGTGCGAATGTTACTTGCCACTTGTCAGCCCAAGCCTGGATGTGGTCCAGGTCTTGCTGCATTTGGACATAGATTGCTTCAGTATCTGAGGAGTTGCGAATGGTGCTGAACATTGTGCAATCATCAGCGAACATCCCCACTTCTGATCTTATGATGGAAGGAAGGTAATTGATGAGGCAGCTGAAGATAGTTGGGCCGAGGACACCACCCTGAGGAACTCCTGCAGTGATGTCCTGGAGCTGGACCACAACCTTTTTCCTTTGTGCTAGGTATGACTCCAACCAACAGAGAGTTTTCCCCATGGTTCCCATTCACTTCAGTTTTGCTAGGGCTCCTTGATGCCACACTCTGTCAAATGCTGCCTTGATGTCAAGGGCAGTCACTCTCACCTCACCTCAGGAATTCAGCTCTTTTGTCCATGTTTGAACCAAGGCTGTAATGAGGTCAGGAGCTGAGTGGCCCTGGCGGAACCCAAACTGGGCATCAGTGAGCAGGTTATTGCTAAGCAAGTGTCGCTTGATAGCACTGTTGATGACCCCTTCCATTACTTTACTGATGATGGAGAGTAGACTGATGGGGCAGTAATTGGCCAGGTTGGATTTGTCCTGCTTTTTGTGTACAGGACATACCTGGGAAATTTTCCACATAGCTGGGTAGATGCCTGTACTGGACAGCTTGGCTAGGGGTGCAGCAATTTCTGGAGCACAAGTCTTCAGTATTATTGTCGGAATATTGTCAGGGCCCTTAGCCTTTGCAGTATCCAGTGCCTTCAGCCATTTCTTGATATCATGTGGAGTGAATCAAATTGGCTGAAGACTGGCATCTGTGATGCTGGGGACCTCCGGAGGAGGCTGAGATGGATCATCCACTCAGCGCTTCTGGCTGAAGATTGTAGTGAATGCTTCAGTCTTATCTTTTTCACCGATATGCTGGGTTCCTCTATCATTGAGGATGGGGATATTTGTGGAGCCACCTCCTCCAGTGAGTTGTTTAATTGTCCAACACCATTCACGACTGGATGTGGCAGGACTGCAGAGCTTATATCTGATCAGTTGGTTGTGGGATCGCTTAGCCCTGTCTATCACTTTCTGCTAATGCTGTTTGGCACGCATGTAGTCTTGTGTTATAGCTTCACCAGGTTAAAGCTTCACCAGGTTGACACTTCATTTTTAGGTATGCCTGGTGCTACTCCTGGCATGCCCTCCTGCATTTTTCATTGAACCAGGATTGATCCCCTGGCTTGATGGTAATGGTAGAGTGGGGGATATGCTGGGCCATGAGGTTACAGATTGTGTTTGAGTACAATTCTGCTGCTGCTGATGGCCCACAGCGCCTCATGGATTCCCAGTCTTGAGTTGCTAGATCTGTTCGAAATCTATCCTGTTTAACATGGTGGTAGTGCCACACAACATCAATGTGAAGGCAGGACTTCATCTCCATAACGACTGTGTGGTGGTCACTCCTACCGATACTATCATGGACAGATGGATCTGTGGCAGGTAGGTTGGTGAGGATGAGGTCAAGTATGTTTTTCCCTCTTGTTGGTTCTTTCACCGCCTGCCACAGACCCAGTCTAGCAGCTACATCCTTTAGGATTCGGCCAACTCGATCAGTAGTGGTGCTACCAAGCCACTCTTGGTGGTAGACATTGAAGTCCCCCAACCAGAGTACATTCTGCGCCCTTGCCACCCTCAGTGCTTCTTCCAAGTGGTGTTCAACATGGAGGAGCACTGATTCATCAGCTGAGGGAGGGTGGTACATGGTAATCAGTAGGTTTCCTTGCCCATGCTTGACCTGATGCCATGAGACTTCATGGGGTCTGGAGTGAATGTTGAGGACTCCCAGGGCAACTCCCTCCCAACAGTATGCCATTGTGCCGCCACCTCTGCTGGGTCTGTCCTGCTGTTGGGATAGGACAAACATCCTAAATATGACTTAATTCTTCAGGATCCGAAGCAGGGTACAATGGCATGAAGGGGCACGTAAACAAATTACTCAAACAGCTATGTAGATCACCTCAGCAAGAGCAACATTGCTTAATTGTTTTATTTATTGTTTTTGTGAGTCATTAGCCTTTCTCATGCTTGTAGAAGTCACAGTAAGTCACCATGGGTGAGATAATCTCTTAGCATCATTTAATGAAGTAAGACATAAAGAAGTTGCATTTAAGTTACACCTTTCAAGACTTCAGGATATCCAAAAGCAAATTGCAGCTAATTTTGTACTCTTTGAAGTGCAATCACTGTTATGATGTAGAGAAATACAGCAGGCAATTTGCACAAAGCAAACTCCCACAAACAGCAACGGGATAAATGGCAAATTCAATAGTTTTAGTGATGTTGGTCAAGAGTTACCTGGTAGTCAGGAAATCAGGAGAAGTCCCCTGCTTGTCATAGATTCAAGACCTTTTATATCAATCTGAGAGCACAGGTGGACTTTGGTTTAACATCTCTTCAAAGCACAGTATCAGTCAGCATTATAGCTTCATGTCCTGGAATGGACCTTGAACCAACAACCTTCTGTCTCTGAGGCAAGAGTGCTAACCACTGAACCAATGCTAACACTTGGTGAACAGCTTTGATTGTGAAGTGCCACAGGAGATGGCACTACCTAAGTCTTGCACCCTCCTTGGTGGTGCATGCCACTTCTGACACGGCCCACATAGCATACCCGGTTGAGAAGAGTGACTGCATGGAAGTCCCATGTGTACACCAGAGCAACTGATTCAGTACTATCCTGATGTCACACAGTAATACCATCTGACACTGTATTTCCTCATTTGGACCACACAGATCCATTGAACAAATATGCACGTCACTCTCCAAAGAACAAGCTGCAAAATGGGTCCTGCACCAGTGTTATTTGAAGAGCCAGACCACCTTGCAGGTAAAGTAATTTAGATAAATTTCTGCTATTGCAACGAGTCTGGAAGATACTGTGGAGTGTTTCTGGAGGTGTTGTGGCAAATGGATTTGTGATGAAGTATTGTGGATTTGCCAGAGAGTGATGTTGCATCCTCACAGGCATGGCAGAAGAGTAGGTGACCTGTCCACACAAAGGCTGCAACAGGTATGGGGACAGGACTGACAGGGCCTCTAGCTGTGCAACATGACAGGGAGATGGACAGAGGCTCTGGAGAGGGCAAGAGCTGAGCCATGCTCTCTACAATTAGGGTCAGACTTCTCCCTGCTCTTTGACAGTGATATGAATTTTGTCTGGCGAGCCAGCTAATGCACACAGCATCTTGGTATCCATATTCATCAGTGTTCTCTTGTATACAGCCCCATTAAGGTCCTCATCTGAGTCTTCTGAAACAGAAGCAGTCTGTGACATCACCCTCTGGAGAACTGGCAAACAACCCATCCTTTACCTATGGTCTGGCTGCAGTCCACTCGGGTCTGGTGATTCACCACATGCTGATCCCAACTCTATATTAGTCCAAGGTACCTCGTGAGCTGGTGTCTGAGCTGATGTCATATCAAGTGATGGGGCCACTTGGTCAGTGCTGTGCTGTTTATCTCTCTCTTCCTCTGGCCAGGTGGCAGTTCTTGGATGTCTGAAAACAGGAGCTCGGAAGGGAAAGGTTGTCGTGAAGGTAGGTGGGGTCAGATGAAAAGCAGGGGGTCTATGATCACACCATCAGCAGTTTGTTCATCATGCCAGATAATAGGATGAGGATGAGCTGGGAGTTGAGAAAGGGCATAAGGCTGGAACATACTATCATCCTCGATCTTCTTAGTGATGCTGCATGCCACAGGCATTGCTCTGCTATTGTGTATCACCTTGACCTGCAAGAGACGACAGAATGTCAGTGGCTGTGTTGCACTGTGTTTTGGTGACGTGCCTGACATAGCTTACTAGCTGGAGGCATGTGGAGGCAGAGGGATGTAGATGCGAGGCTGGCAGCATTGGTAAATGTGTGAGGGTGAGGTGGAGCATTTGAGTGTTTGGTGTGAGTCTTAAATGCCAGGGATTGGTGCTGGGTGAGTGCTGGATCAGTGATAGGTATGTGATGCATAGAGTAGCATGAGTGGCTGGTGGAGATGCCATATCCACTCCATGACTTTAATCACAAGTCTGTTGTGTGGCACTGCCTTTTCAAAGTCCATGTAAACCACATCAACAGCATTACCCTCATCGACCTTTTCTATTACCTCTTCAAAAAACTCTAGCAAGTTAGTTAAACGTGATTCCCCCTTTAGGAATCGATGCTGGCTCTTCCTTATCAACCCATATTTTTCCATGTGACTACTAATTCTATCCCAAATAATTGTTTCTAGAATCATGCCCACCACTGGAGTTAAACTGACTGGTCTGTAATTGCTGAGCTTATCCTTATAACCTTTTTTGAACAAGGGCATAATGTTTGCAATTCTCCAGTCCTCTGGCACCAACCCTGAGTCTAGGGAAGACTGAAAGATTATGGTCAGTGCCCCTGCAATTTCTACTCTCGCTTCCTTCAATATCCTTGGATGCATCTCATCCGGTCCTGGTGCCTTCTCAACTTTAAGTACTGACAGTCTATTCAACACTTCCTCCTTATCAATTTTGAATCCTTCTGGTGACAGTTTCCTCGTCTGTCACCATTGGCTTGGGTAGCATCTATCTCCTTGGTAAAGATGGATACAAAGTATTAATTTAATAACTCAGCCATGGCCCCTTCATCCATGTGTAAATTCCCTTCTAGATCCCTAAGCGGCCCTACCCCTCCTTTTACCACTCTTTTACTATTTATATGTCTATAGAAGACTTTGGGATTCCCCTTTATGTTGGCTGCCAGTCTTTTCTCATAATCCCTCTTCGCTTCTCTAATATGCTTTTTCATCTCCCCTCTGAACCTTCTGTATTCCTCTTGGCTCTGAATTGTATTTTCTACCTGACACCTGTCAGAATCCTAACTTCAATCTCCTTTTTCATCCCGGGAGCTCTGGACTTGTTTGCCCTACCTTTCCCTTTCAATGGAATATACCTTGACTGTGCCCGAACCAATTCTTTTTTGAAGATGACCCATCGTTCAGCTGCAGATTTTCCTATGAATCTTTCATTCCAGTCTATCTGGCCCAGCTCTGTTCTTGCCCCATCGAAGTCGGCTTTTGTCAGGTTAATTGCTTTCACTCTGGATTGCCTATCATCCTTTTCTATCACCCTAAAACGTACAATAAAATGATCACTGTCTCCTAAATGTTCCCCCACTGACACTTGATCTACTTGGTCCACCTCATTTCCAAGAATTAGGTCCAACAGTGCGTCTTTTCTTGTTGGATTGGACACACACTGCTGTAGAAAATTCTCCTGAACACAATCTAGGAACGTATGACTCTCACCACCCTTTACACTGCCACTGTCCCAGTATACTTTCAGACAATTAAAGTCCCCTATTATAACTACTCTATAATGCTTGCATCTCTCTGTAATTTCCCTGCAGATTTGTTCTGCTATGCCCTTCTCACTATTTGGCGATTTATAGACTACACCAAGCAATGTACTTGCACCCTTTTTGTTCCTTAGTTCTAGCCAAATTGATTTGGTCCTTGAACCCTCTGGGACATCCTCTTTCTCCAGCACTGCAATGCGCTCCTTAACCAATACCACCACCCCTCCTCCTTTCCTATCTCTTCTGAACACCTTGTACCCGGGTTCTGCCCTTCCTTGAGCCAGGTCTCTGTTATCGCCACCACATCATATTTCCACATGGCAATCTGCGCCTGTAACTCCCCAGTCTTATTTACTATATTCCGTGCATTCACATACATGCATAGTAACCTTGGTTTAGATTTTGTTACTTTCTCCCTTACCCTGACTTTACCTATTAACTTACTATTCTCTATACTAGTGCTATATGTCCCTCCCAGTGTATTGCGCACCCTGGTATTCCTCTCTAATATTTTTTCTTGGTTCCCACACCGCTGCCAAGTTAGTTTAAAGTCCTCCCAACAGCACTAGCAAAACATCCTGCAAGGAACTCAGTCCCGGCTCTGTTCAGGTGCAACCTGTGCAGCTTGTACAGGTGCCATCTCCCCCAGAGCCAGTCCCAGCATCCCAGGAATCTAAAGCCCTCCCTCCTGCACCATCTTTCCAGCCATGCATTCACCTGCTTTATCCTCCTATATTTGTACTCACTGGCACCAGGACCAATCCAGAGATTACGACATTGGAGGCCCTGCTTGCTAATTCTCTACCTAGCTCCCTAAGTTGTGATTGCAGGACCACATCCCCCTTCCTACCTAAGTCATTGGTACCAATGTGGACCATGACCTCCGGCTGTTCACCCTCCCCCAGAAGAATGTCCTGCAGCCGCTCTGTGACATCCTTGACCCTGGCACCAGGGAGGCAACATATCATCCTGGAGTCACATCTACGGCCACAGAAACACCTGTCTGTTCCTCTAACCAATGAATTTCCTACCACTATAGCTCTTTCTTTCTTCTTCCTCCCCTCCTGTACAGCCACAAACTTGTTTAAAAATATTACACTTTTCTAATTTACTCACTAGTTCCTACTTACCAAGGCCACCACTCTTCTTTCTGAGGAAAGGTAGAAAAAGAAAGGAGCACTTCCTCCCTTCTCACTGAACTCCCTCAGTCATCAAACTCCAACTGAAGCTCTCTACTGCAGCCAAAAGCAGCACTCCAGGGCAAACAAAGTCAGCACTATAAGATAGCCTACTTTTATACTCTCTGAACCTAGCTTCTGAAAACCTGATTAGGCCAGTTATCTAATTAACTAGTTGCAGTTGCAAGCAGAGCCTGTATGAGCCCTGTTTTAAGGCTGGACTAAAACTCACCTTCTTCCAACCCTAACAGCAGCTTTTAATTAATTGCTAAATTAAAGAAAGACTAGACTTTAGATAGAACTTAATCCTTTAGCTCCCTCAGTCACCAATCTCCAACTGAAGTTCTATACTGCAGCCAAACACAGCACTCCAGAGCAGACCCTGGGAGTCTCCTGCCATGACCAAGTTCCGAGTTGAGCAATTGCTTCGGGAGTCTGGTGTCAGCCGTATGAACTACATGTCCTGCCCAGTAGAGCTGGTTTAGAGTGATTAGCGCCTCAATGCTGGGCATGTTGCCTTGGGAGAGGGCGCTGCTGGTGATCAGCTTTTCTTGCTGGTGGATTTGGAGGATCTTATGAAGACACTGTCGGTGGTATTTCTTCAGTGCTTTGAGGTGCCTGCTATAGGTTGTCCACAACTCCGAAGCATGTAAGAGTTTGGGGATCACTGCTGCCTGGTCAACCATGAACTTGGGTTTGAGATCCTGGTCTTCAAATGCTATTTTCCTCAGTTGGCCGAGGATTGAGTTGGTATATTGGAGGTGATGATGAATTTCGTCATCTACGTCTTCCTTTGTCGAGAGGCTCCAAAGATACGGAAAATGATCCACGTTTGCAGGATCTCATCGTTGATCTTAATCGATGCGGAGAAGTGTTGTGCTGTAGGAGCTGGTTGGAAGAGGACCTTAGTCTTCCGGGTGTTTAGTGTAAGGCCCATTTTCTCATGAGCTTCAGATGCTTATTATATTCATATGTTCATTATCACACACTAACTTCCACTCATTCTCCCGCACTCACACTCTGACTCACACTCACTCTCTCACACTCACTTACAAACTCGCACTCACTAACACACTCCCCTGCACTCACTCACTGACTCAGACTCATGCATTCACTCATGAACTCACACTCACTCACCGACTCGCACTTACTCTCCAGCTCGCATTCACTTTCTCACGCTCACTCACTAACCTACTCTCCTGCACTCACTCATGAACTCACACTCACTCTTCTGCGCTCGATCACTCACAAGTACAAATTTAGTATTGTTGTTGAGTATGTAAAGGCATCCTGTGACACAGTGGGTAGTGTCCCTGTCTCTGAACCAGAAGCTCTGGGTTCAAGTCCCACTCCAGGATTTTATGGCCAAGGAAAATGTGTCTATAACCTGGCCAAACAGGTTGAGTATAAACTTGTAAATCCTTCCAACATATGCTAATGGCAGGCAGTGAGACTGCGAGAGTCCTGGTCAGCCATGTGATGGAAAGGAATTAGAGCTTCTACAATCACTATCCATAGCACCAGGCTACAACGTATAAAGTGAATGTTGCCATAGCAGCTCAGGCTCCATGGCTCAGTTGGTTGGATGGCTGGTGTAGATCAGATTGGTGCCAACAGCACGGGGTTTGATCCTTGTTCCGGCTGGGGTGGAGATTGCAGAGCTGCCTTCAGGCAGAGAACTTAGAATGGAAGGAACTGTGTACGTATCAGGTTTTGCCTTCTCTTTCTATTGTGGTGTTAAAAATCAGGTTCACTCATTTAAAAAAAAGCAGCACAAATCATTTTGACATAATTTGCAATTTCCTGATTGAAGGGAAAATATAACCAATTCAAATATACCCAAGGTGCAAGATGAGTTTTATTTCTATATGATTAATCAGTAGCTCCTTCCGAGTTCAATAGACACAAATGTCAATTTGTTTTGTCCAGTTATTCTTTGAGAAGTATTTTTCAGTCTGCCTTGTAAAACAGAGTAATATATCTGAAGCCATCAGAGAGAGATAAGTGAGAAAAAATAGCAAAAGAAAATGAATGGTAAACATAAACTTTGCAGTTCAGCATGGTAACCATGACCGCTCAAGGAGAGGTGCTGAACCCTGATCTATGTGAACCTATCATGGATCACAGCTTAATCACCTATCTAATTAATAACTCTGGCAATTTGTTTTATCCTAAATCAACTAACAACTGTGTTGTTTTTGTTTCCTGCTAATCTTGTATCTGGGAAGGAATCGCAGGCAGACTAACAGTCTGACAGATCATAGTGTCAATGCTCCTTCCATGGCCATAAGCACCTTTATACCAACAAATAGAGTAGTTGAACTTTTTTGGTGTGAGGCTTAAAGGCTCTCAGAAACTATACGATGAAGAGGGGCTAAAAACAGCCACCAAACCTCTGTGTTCCTCAAGATGGCAGCACAAAAGTCAGTGCTAGTGCACCAGTCTCCAAACCAAAGGACAGAATGCTGTCACTAAGCCAAAGGCTCACTCTAGCATCGTGTAGTGAAATATTTATACCATCCTCGAAAGTTGAACAAGATCACTTGAGGGCACATGATGCAACCAGTAGCCAAAATAGTGTTTTATCTTTAATTAGTACTTAAGTATCAACTAGGTAAAGAAACACTTCAGGAATTAGGTAGAGAGATCCTGCCCAAGTGAGCAATCTGACATGATCAAGAATAATGTCCAGCATAAAAACCCATAATCATAACTTTGGTCACTCCCCGGTAAATCTCCCAAGTGTCTATTGCCCATGTATAAACCTGGACAGTGTGTATCAATAGTCTACTTGACCCTGAGAACACAACAGCAGAGCCCAACCCTGTTCTCATTGGACATGCATTTTTAGTGTTTATTTCCCCGTTCCCTGACCATGCCCCAATCACTGTCACAGTTGAGATCAGCTAACAGCACATAGGCTTATTATACCTGGCAAATCCACAGTTGGTTACACAGTAAACATATTAACCAAATGAACAGAAGAACCTCTTTGTCTGTTATAAAAATATAACAAGTAGTTACTGAGAGATGCCACTAAGTTTAGCATTCCAGCTAATGAAATTTGTTTTATGGGTATGTTGTTTCTGGTCCTTCTATATCAGGTAATTTGCATACCCATGCTTGATGCTATTATAGGTGTCTACACTTGCTGTGAACCGATGTCAGTGTTTTAAAAAGCACATGGTATCATGGTTTCCTCATGTAGCTCTGAGGGATTATGTTCCTAATAAATCGTTCAAGTGACTGAATACATGTAACATACAAACTAAAGTTTTACTATCACTTTCTCAGGGGCACTGTTTTGAAAGGGGAAATTTAAACTGAAGTTAATGAGTACTTGAAATAAAAACACAAACATACAGCTAAACAGTGTAAAGAGAAGAAGCAGAACTTCAGGATGGTGTGCCGATTGTAACATGGCTTATTGGAAAGACAATCCAAAGTGGTACAGAGCTGCGTCCATGATTGTTTTCGCGCACATGCCTGCACACATACACCTTCAGGAAGAGCAGAGAGAAAACCAGTGAATAAAATGGAAAGAAAGAGGTAACATTGACCTTAAAAAAAAGAAAAATAAAAGGAAAGAAAACCATTACTATTAACAAGTGGCTAATGCTTGCTGCATTTTGTAATCTACTTTGTCCAGTGTATTCAGGTCGGAGCCTTTGGATTAAAGTGAAGGAAAGTTAGTCAAAGTCTGAAGAAGAACCATTTCAATTCATTGCATTGGGAGCATCGCTCCGTCATGTTGCAAAGAAAGAAGGATTATCTGATTACTTTGACTGAAGATTGGCAGTAGGCAGCAGTCATTTTAAGAGAGATTTTTTGACTTGGGGTTGGAAAGTTGGAATTTTCAAAATTGTCTAATGAAAGCTGTAAGTTTTGTGAGAAGACAAACCTGCCTTTGCTGATAGTACCTGATCATAAACACAACAAGTTGAGTTTCTGTGATTAGCCCTTCGTGTTTTACCAAATACATAACAGTCTGTAGACTGGGGAAAAGACAAAACACTTTTGGCTCTGAAAATTTTCAGCTGTTCCAAAAGACTGACATCATATGATTGGTAGCCATCTATTGGAACGGTCACAAATGTGGCCACAGGATGATTTTGCAAGGGCAGAATTTTTGCTCACCTCCCACAAGGCCATTGGTGTAGTCTCCCAAGGGTTCGGGTTGCCTCTGCCTCGTCCTCAGTTGGGACCCTGTGTGACAATGGTGCGTGCAAACCTAGTGTTCACCAAAATCTGGGGTAGAGTCCATCTAGGAGTACAGTCTGTATCCCTGAAGGGTGGGGGAGACAGAAGTTTACAGGAGCCATCTGACAGAGGGTCATGGGAGGCCAACTTCATCACCCTTCCAGGGACAGAAGGAACACAGCGTGCCCCCCTCCCACCCCAAGCTGTGTGGTCCCCACTTGCATTTCTAGTCTGCATCCTCACTCTCTGTAACCTCCTCCAGCCCTACAACTCTACAAGATCTCTGCGCTGCTCCAATCTGGCCTCTTGTACAGGCCCAATATTAATCACTCCACCACTGGTGGCCATGTCTTTAGTTGCCCAGGCCCTAAAGTCTAGCATTGCTTCCCTAAATCTCTCATTCTCTCTAGCTGTCTCAATTCTTTTAGGAAGCCCCTTTAAAACTACCCTTTTTGACCAAGCTGTTGGTAGCTTATCTTACTATCTCATTATATGACTCTTAGTCAAATTTTGTTTAATAACACTCCTGCAAAATGCTTTGGGACACTTTTGTTTAGCAGAAAATGCAGCAGAATTGCTCCCAAATCACCAAAGGCTGGATCAGGAGTCCCCCTCCACCTGACCCTGCAAATTTTGGGAGGATCAGGTTGCACCAAGCTTGATCCTGACATTAATAATGTTCATTTCTTAACTCTTTTGTTCCACCCAGGCTTTTCAGAATCAGTTATGGCTAATATCTCTGAAATGAGTGCAGGTGTAGGACAACAAGCATCTGGACCCAAGTCTTGCAGCTACTGTTTCAAGGTTTGTTTATCTCTTGTTTTCAGTTTTGATTGACGCCCCCACCTTCAATGTATCAGTATGAGAGGATGGCTGGAGACCTGCTTTCAAATGTCAACAAAAGACAATTTGTAGTCAGCCGTTATAAAGGATGCGACCGCAACCCAGATCGTGAATCCTCTGACTTCTCCCTCGCTTTCTATTGAGGACTGTCTCACCTCTATTTTCAGCCTACTGGTAGCATCATGTCAGCAGCTGCCAGTGCAGACAATTGTGCTCCAAACCCATATTCAGCACTCCATAGGTCAGTACAAAGGAAATCCACCTGCTATACTTCCTCTCATCCATTTACCATAGCTAAAACAATGTATTTTTCATGGAGGGAATGCAAACAACTTCATTCACTGCTTCCTGTTTGGTTTCTGTATATTTTAGGTGACTTGTGTGGAAATTCATTGGGTCCATTGTCTCTCACCCAACTTTACAAGCTTTGTACAAAGAACAGTTTGCTCACTGCTCACATGCTGATACAAACATCATGTCTGAGCGCAGAGGTCTTTGACAGACAAAGGTGAGTCATTTTCACTGGGTCACGTGGTTTAAATGCTGTTCCATGTCAGTTCATACTGCACGTTTATATTAGGAAATGTCTTTGTCAGGCTTTTGTGAGTCTCAGATTATTAGTTTAAAACAAATTAATATTAGGAGTCCTTTTGAGACTGTACGGTGAGAGGTTCTACTTGAATGCATGTTTTTATGGGTCATAGAAGGAAATCAACATGTAATAGAGACAAAGAAAAAGAAATGAAGGGTTGGAAAGAGCTAAGAGGCAAAAATATAAGTTGAGAGGGAGTGAGAGAGAGAGAGAACATTCAGTTTCAAGGACTGATTGATAGACAATAGAGAATCATGTTAGTCAGGTTACTGAGTAAACAGGAAGGGAAGGGAGGGAAGACAGCTGTCAGTTTAAAACTGGGAATGAAGGTGGATGTAGAACATGAAGAGGCATGCATGTAAAGTCATTTTGGCAATAGTATGCGATGATTGCAAAGCACAGAGCCTAAGCCCTATAACTCCGGACCCAACTCACTTGGAAACATGCCTGAACAGCAATAAAGAGAACAGACTTGACTGGAATCAAAACATCAACTTTTTGAAGCATGGATGATGCTTAGACAGAGAAATTAAGAGGTATAACTGATTTATATTGGTTAGTGCAGGAATGCTAAATAATATGATAACATTAAGTTAACTCAGCAATAACCAAAGATGTAAGAAGGGTTCGAGAGGACCACTAGCAGTTGAGTAAGAACAAACCCACAGAGAAACTCACAACCAGGGATTCTCTTGTCCAGGGATACGATGTATCCGGTTCATGGTCTCCAAATTGCAGAACACAGTGAATAGCTGGAGCCCACATGTTCTAGGATGAGAGGGTAGGACTCACTAGAAAGGGTGTAAGGTTCCCAAGGCTGATGAGAGGAGCAGGGGCATTAGCAGCAGCAGCCAGGCTCTATAATGTAGTGGCTAAACTGTTAAAAACATGAGCAACAGCAGCATTCAGAACAGACCACGCCAAAAATAAACAAAAAGCGCTTATCGGGAGTTGGTGGGGGCCAAACCAGGACCAGACCCAATCTGGTGGATTACCAAAGGACCCATGGTTACATGGGAAATCAATTGCTTTTTGTATTGGTCACAGGGCTCCCTCCCTTTCCCTTCTGGCCCCCACCCTCCTACAGCACCCTCAAGAGCCCACGCCAGTGGGTAGAAAGCCAAGCTGACACAAGGACAGAGTCTTACCCCTGGTAATCTCATTTGAACATTCAAATGGGCAAATTCTACAAGAGAAGATTTCAGCAGCAATTGAACATCTCACTGAATGTATGCCAAACTGAATTGGCGGGAAACAATGAGGAAGTGATAAAACAGTAAAAAATTAACATGAGGTAGCTGTTTACCTGAACAATAAATTAAAATATGGTTTATGATAGTTTCCTTCTCTCTGTGTCATGACTGAAAATAAACTAATACTCCATAAGTTTTTTTAAACTCCTTTCCCTGTCTCCTCCACCCTTAGCTCTAACAATGATCCAGATGTCACCAGCTCTCTAGGGATGAGCTGGGATGGAATGGAGGCCTGTAAAATGGCAAGAGAGGGTGGGGAGAGGAGTGCCCATCATCTTCCTGTCACCAATGGTAGGGAAGGTGGAGGAAGCACTACCACCCCTGCTCAGAGACAAATTGAATCACTTCAATAGCCAATTAAGGGCCTCTTCCCACCACCATTGGCATTTTACCAGTGGCTGGTGGGCCCTGTGTTGCATGTGGAGACAGCCTGATGAATGCTGGTGGGCTGCCTGCAGGCTCAGTGGGATGTCATTTTAATGTTGTGGCCCACAGAAGGGGGCCCCCCCAGTAGAAATTGCCGCCCCCGCGCAACATCCCTGCTGCTCTCACCAGCCCAGCTTGCCTGACTGGCCCTGGCAACCCCAGACCCCTGCATCCATGGCGTCATCTGTGTTGGTACAGTCCCAGGAGTGCCCACCACTCCCAGTGGTACTGCTGAAACTGAAGAGCTGCCAACTCTGCAATTGGCTGCTTTTGGAGGTGGGCCCTCATCCTCTCCTTTTGGAAGCCCGATGGCAACCAATCGGCCAAAAATGCAGATGGGGGGTTCCTACAAACTGCTGAGGCAAGGTTGCCCCACCCCTGCTTTCAGGCCTGTCGTCAGGGCTCCTGCCGCCCCGAAAACATTCTGCTCAACAAGTGTGAAGAGCCCATGGATTTCTTGGGGCAGAATTTTCCGAGCCACTGGTGGCGGGCGTGATAGGCGGCGTGAATGCAGGTCGCAATCATCCGCTTAGCCTGCTGATGGCGGGCCGTGTTTCCCGCCATCGGTTGGCGGGGTATCGTCTGACGGGAAAGAACGTCGACGTGTTTCACAACAGCACGCAGGTGATGTGCACTTGGCGACCTTCTCTTTGGGGGAACTGAGGTGAGTGGGCAAGAGCGTTCTCCACAGCTCGTCTATTGTTTACAGGCCTCAGGGGCACCGGGGGAGGGGGCAGGGGCAACTGATGCCTGGCCTTGGAGGCGACTGCTGGGGGTTGGGGGGGTGGTGATGTCCAGGGGCAAGTCCTGGCCAGCCTTGGAGGTGACCATTATCAGTGGGGGAGGTGGGGCAGGGTGGTGGTCAAGTGTTGCCCTGGCGCTGCATCCCGTGCACAGGCAATCGAGGTGGGGGTCAGGGTAAGCGAGGGAATTGGCCACGCGTTAGGGACACCAGTATAAACTGACCATGCCTCTGCAACTGAGACGGCACAGCCACATTGATGTGACTGGGGTCAGGCTCCTAGCCTGCCCACCCATGCAAGCAACGCAGAGGCACCAAAAAGCTACCAAGCACTCCATACCTTACCGCCCCCAGCACAGACTTTGAGTCCGCCACCACTTTATTGGACCATGTTGCAGTTGGACTACACAGGTTGTAGAAGCAACTGAGGCACCAGGCTGTGCAAAGGCAGGAGCAGCAACCTCATGAAGGAGGGACAGCAGGGGCTCCACACGTCCTGCCCACGAGCGACAACAAGCTGTGGCTGGTCAGCGCCTAGCGACACCCAGGATCTATAGATGCTGCCTGCCATTCCTGCATACAACAGAGAGAACCAGTGTCGCTGAGGGCTGTGCATGTAAAGGGACCTGGCGGCTCACATCTGCCACTTACTGCAGGACTTGGCGCCAAGGGGTCATGGTGGGCGTCCACTGCCAGTGGTTGTGAAAGTGACCACGGCGCTCAATTTCTACACCACTGGCTCCTTTCAGGGCTCCACAGGTGACCTCTGTGGGATTTCACATTCCGCCACCCACAAATGCATCCATGAGGTCACAGATGCCATCTTCCCCATGGCAACAACTTTGTGCATTTCGCCTGGGACCGGGACAACCAGGATGCAAGAGCCATTGGATTCGCCCAGATCTCGGGATTCCCACAGGTGCAGGGTGTGATTGATTGCACTCATGTGGCGCTCAGGTCTCCGTCGCTACACCCAATGGACTTTATCAACCACAAGGGCTTCCAATCACTGAATGTGCAGCTGGTATGCAACCACCAGAAACGCATCCTGCAGGTGTGCGCACAGTTTACAGGGAGTGTGCATGACTCCTACATCCTGAGTCAGTCGCAGATCCCTGCAGTCTTCCAGGGTCCACAGAGGCTGCAGGGTTGGCTCCTTGGGGCAAGCGCTACCCGCAGAGGCCGTGGCTGATGACACCCATGTGGCCTCAGGCTGCTGCAGAGTGACGCTATAATGAGGCTCATGCTGCAGCTCCCATCTTAGTGGAGCAGACCATCGAGATGCTGAAGATGCGTTTCCAGTGCCTGGACAGGTCTGGTGGAGCCCTGCAATACAGTCCACAGAGAGTGTTGCGCATCGTCATCGTCTGCTGCGTCCTTTACAAGCTGGAACTCCAACAGGGAGAGGAGCTGGCTGAGCAGGAGATGGAGGAGCTGGAGGTCTCCTCGGATGAGGAAGACGCCAACAGGATGAGGGTGAGGGGGGTCCCCAGTGGTGACGATGACGGGGATGAGGCTCTCGCACTGGCTAGACGAGGTAGGTACGCTCTGGAGGACCTCATAGTTGCCAGATTTGCGGAGGATGATGACAACATGCAGTGAGGACATTCCATAGATCTTCACATAGCCTCTGAGAATGTCTGATTCCTGTCTGGTCGAGGGCAGCTCGCTTGCGCTCCATGATCAGGGCCATCTCAGAGACGCAGCCATAAAACTTTGGACGCATCTGATGCTGTGTCCGCTTTCAGCACCTCAGCCCTTCAGGAGCTGGTGCACAGCATCACTGGTCACAGACGCTGGTGTGATGGGGGCCAGACCCACCTTAAAGGTGCTGAGAGCACACAGAGAGAATGAGAGAACTCTGTGGCGCCTGCCCACTACATTCTGGCAGCAATGACCAGCACCGTCAAGGTACAGGCATCAGTATTATTTCCAGGGAGTGAGGCTGGACCATCACTGTGGTCTGAAGGCTTCACAGGGAAGAGGCCCTGCACTGAGACACCTGCCTTTTACCTTGTGCAGAAAGGTTTCACATCTGAGTGACAAGAACACTGCTCATCAGAACAAGGAGCCATAGGCAGGGAGACATTCTTGGGAGTTTATTGACAATAGTGAACAGTATGTACAAGTGATCAACACCCGTGCCCAGGCTGTGCAACTCCTTCTTCTTAACTTTCCTAACCCTGTCGCTATGTCTTGGTGCCCCCCCGGGCATCATCAGCAGAGGTGGAGGTAGCCTGCTGACTGCTACACCCTGTCAGTGCTGACTTTGGCCGGCGTCCTCTGGAGGGCCAAGACTTGGTGGGCCCTGGCCTGCTTTCAGGGTCCTGCTGTGTGACCTCAGCCTGTGAAGCTGGAGCTGTGGAGGTCACAGGAAGAGGGGATTCAGATGGGCCAGTCACTCCCAGAGTCACCTGGGTGGATGGCCCCAGGATGTGCACCTTTTGATCCTCCTTCCTATGGGTGCCCAAGGGCCCCTGGCTGGCTCTGTGAGCAGAAGGGGTGGCTGGAGTGAGATCGAGTTTCCCAGAACCCCTCTCAAATACACAATGTTGGAGGCCAACTATGGCATCACCACTGTAGTTCAACCCGTGCAGCAGTGCAGGAGCGACGTCCTGGACCAAGGTCTCCATGGCAGCCGCCATCCTACCAGTGTTGACCTTGGTGCATTGCGATGCTGGTGCTATCACCACAGCCTGAAGATGAATGGACTCCTCCATCGTGCCTTGCAATCTGAGGAGTGCAGTGGACATCCCTTCCTGATGTTCCCGAGCTTGCCTTTGCAACTGTGACATGACCGAGTCCAGAGGCTCATCATCTGACTCGGACTTAGCAACGTTCTGGCCTCCAGCAATCCTCCGAGTGCCGGGGACCTGGGAAGTCCCTGCCGCCGCCTGCAGTGGATCAGAAAGTGCGATGTGTCACTGGATTGTGATCCCGAGGCTACTCTAAAGCTAGGTCCCACCAAGGTGTGTGTCTCTCCACTGGTGGAAGGTGTGGGTGAGCGCTATGACGGGATTTCGGGGGTTGCCTCCAGATTCCACTTCAGAGGTTTCTTTGGGGCTTGATTGGAGGCCCTGGGTCATGGACTCTGTCGGCTGTTTCCCAGATGTGCCTGCGAAAGCAAGGAGAGATAATTAGTGCATGGCAGTGGCCTGTGAAACAGGACACATCACTCACAGCATGGTTGTCTGATGGATGTTGCACTGCTGGATCCTCACTTGGTAGAGCAGCGCGACCTCACCGGTCCAGTTCGTCACCGGCCAGCTGGATGGCTCTGTTTTCGAATTCTGTCAGAACTTTGATCTCCGGCATCCCTCCACCTGTCTGCGACCTTTCCCTCCTGTTGTGTGCCAGTTTTTCCTGCATGGATAGAGATGGGGAGAGTGTATCAGGATGCCTGCCAGGCCAGATGATAAGTATGCCTGGCCTGTGTGGGTGGTGAGTGGTCCTATGGACAGGATGAGGACAATGACAGTGAGTGTGAAAGAGCGAATGGTGATGTCACTTGAACCGGCAGTGAGTGAGGGCCCTGTGGATGTGTGATGGGTTTGTGAGTGTGTGAGTTGGGAGTGATGAAAAGAGTGACTGACCCTGGCATTCCGTTCCGGAGGAGATCATTCGTCGTTTTGCGGCATTGGGTGCCTGTACTCTGCAGGGTGTTTGCGCTGACCACCGCTGCCACCGCCTCCCAAGCGGGTAGGTGACTTTGCTGCCCATCCTGTGGGCAGAGCGGGAATAGAGCACATCCTGGCAGTCCTCCACAGCATCCAGCAGTTGCTTGAGGGACCTGTCGTTGAAGCGGGGAGGCTGTCATCTTTATTCCTTTGCTGCCATGTCTCCTGGGCAGTGGCGGTGAGCATTGGTGATGAACGCTTTGCTGGTGGCTGCCTTTTAAAGATGGCAGCCGGCATGATGCAACAGCAGGGTGATGGCGGGCGGGCAAATAAGAGCCCGCCTGCCATGGAAATGGCGTGTTTCGTAGGAATGAATAAATAATGAGGCGGGCTCAGGACGATACAGCGTGAAAACCCGCCATTTTCATCGGCGGGTAGGACTCCATTTTACCCGCCCACTGCCGCACTTAATGCAATTCTGGGAAATTCCACCCTTGGTCACTGAGCTTAAGACCATCCATTCAGCTGCATGCCTCTGCTGCTTCCTCCCCTTTCCCTGGAGGCTATCAAAAGACTTGTGTTGTAATACAAGCGATCCAAAGAATTTTTATAACATGGGAGGTGGGGGGGCACTCGGAAGCTCCAGGTTGAGAATCCCAGTATGAACTGTTATAATTGACTGAAAAGATACATCAAAGTGATATGAGCACAAGGCAAAAATATTTGCAATCAGGAAAAGATTAAAGCTGAGAGACATGAAATATTTTTAATAAGGTTTCAATCCTTGGACTTTACCAGTGTAGTGCACAAGTCCATGAATGAACTGGTGAATTGAAGATTTCAATAATAAGTAATCCCAGGCAGATTACTGAGGAACTGCCACAGACTCTAGGGAAACAATAAAGTATTGTCCCACAAAAGAAAACAAGTTACCTTACAAACTTCTTTTGTAAAACCATTTTGTTTAATTAAACACTTATATCCATTTTTAAATCTCTCCCTTCTTCTGTAATTGTCCAGGTGGCCACTCTATAACTTGCCCAAGTATCAAATCCTAGGTAGGCAGGGTCGGCTCAGGGTGATACCACAGTAGTGATGAAGAAATCAAAGTTGACTCCAATCTTGTCATCATCCAGGATTCCATGGTTCACATAGAAGCAGTGTGCTAAATGGAGGTGGCCCGTTGGGGTGGGTGAAGGTGGGGGCTAGGTTTTAATGAAGAAAGAGGGAGCTGCAGGCAGGGAAATTCAGCACCCGCTGCCCCAATGGTTTTCCCAGGATGTTTCCCCTCCGACACTCAGCCCTGTGATTCTTTTCCTTGTTTTCTGTAATTACCTGCTGTAGGTATATAAGGAGACCTCCAGGTTTCTGACATTCCTCAGCAGTGACCACCTCTCCCAGTGGAACAGCTGAGGCTTCGGAGCTGTTGATCAGCCCTGTGGGAGTACCTACACTACATGGACTGCATGTCTCTTTCATTCTTTCTTTCTCTCGCCCTCTCTATCCCAACCCATCTCTCTGTCTCTCTCTCTCTCTCACCCCGTCTTTCTCTCGCCCGGTTTCTCACTCTCTCACCCTGGGGTTACAGGTCAGATAGCACATGTTGGAGCTTGTCTAAATGGAATTTAGTTACTGCAGGTATGTGTTTATGTTAGGAAAATGTGTACTGATAAAGTTAGCTCAGCTACAATGTCAACAGCCTGTGTGCATCATTGAAACAAAAAACAAGACATGGTGTTAGAAGTAAACTAAACACAACAATGGAGGTTCTGAAACCACTGACAGAGCTCAGTTTCGAGGGAAATCTCGCCTAAAACTGGAGGAGGTTCCGGCAGTGATTCGAGCTGTACCTCACAGTGACGGGCAGTGATAACAAAGACCCTCAGGTACAATCTTCCATCTTACTTTACGTAGCAGGGGAAGCAGCCCTAGAAGTCTATAACACATTCATGTTTGAAAGTTATGAGAAACAAAATGACTTAAAAGAAATAATGGAAAAACTCGAAGCCTACTAAGAAAAACATCACATATGAAAGATATTGATTTTTTACATGCATGCAAAGCAACGACAGCATTAGTCAGTATGTAACTGAGTTGAGAAAATTAGCTAAATCGTGTGAATTTGGAGAGCTTGAAGAATCACTCATCCCAGCTGGAATAATTTATGGGATTGCAAATGACACTCTGAGACAATGGCTTTTGAGAGAAGTTGATCTCAAGCTGGAAAAAGCAATAAATACCTGCAGAGTGGCAGAGACAACAAAATGACAGATTAAACAGATGACTGAAGATGATAAGCTGCATACAGTCAAGCAGTTAGATGCAGTTAAACAGAAACAGCCCTGGGGAAGAACAAATAGACAGTCTGAAAATAAAAAGAACAAAACTGCATTAAAACATTTAATTGCAGCCGATGCGGAACACAACATTTACCATGTAGTTGTCCAAACTACAGAAAGCAGTGTAAGAACTGTGATAAACTAAATCACTTAGCTATGATGTGTAAATTGAAGAAAGTGCACATGATTGACACAGACACTGAAACTGTAACAACAAATTCTAAAGCAGATGAATGGAAGGTTGATTTAAAAATTGCCAACATGATGGTGAATTTCAAGCTTGACACAGGTGCACAAGCAAATGTCATTCCCATAAGCTGTATCATAAGATAAGAAAAGAAAAACAGCTAACTAAAAGTGAAGCAGGCCACTTATAAAGGTGAAAAAATTGCTGTACTAGGCAAGTGTACACTTAAAGTGAACTACAAAAAACAGTCTCAAGCACTTCCATTCATAGTGGTGAAAACTGATGCAAAACCCATTCTTGGAATCAAAACTCGTGAAAATCTGGTTAATCAAGAGAATAATGACTGCCACCACTGATGATATCCTGAGTGATTATAAAGATGTGTTCCAGGGGATTGGGTGCCTAAAACGAGAACACACCATCAAGATTGATGAAACTGTGACACCCAAAATACACCCACCCAGGAAAATGCCAGTAATGCTGAGAGACCAACTGAAAGCAGAGTCGGACAGAGTGGAGAAACTTCACATCATCAAGAAAATTGAAGAACCGACAAAGTGGGTTAATCTAATTGTACTTGTAGAAAAATCAGATGGGAATCTGAGAGTCTATCTGGATCCAAGAGACCTAAACCAGGCAGTACAAAGAGAGCATTACCCAGCTGCCCACAGCAGAAGAGATCATGTGTAAGCTAGCCGATGCTAAATACTATTCAGTCTTGGATGCGATTTCATGGTTCTGGCAGGTCAAGCTGGATGAATGCAGCTCCTATCTCTACCTTCAACACCTTATGGGTGATTCAGGTTTTTACGCTTACCTTTTGGTATTAATTCACCTCTGGATGTGCTCCACAGAACAGTGAAGCAGCTGTTTGAAGGATTAGAGGGCATGGAAACCCATATCGATGATGTGCTGGTCTGGGGAGCCTCACGAGAAGAACACGACCACAGACTGAGGCAGGTGCTGGCCAGAGCTAGAGAAAGGAACCTCAAGTTGAATAAGGAAAAGTACAAAATAGGTCTTCATGAAATCAAGTACTTAGGACATGTGCTAACAAGTGAGAGACTGAAGCCGGACCCAAGTAAAATCGAAGCAGTCATGAACATGCCACCTCCAGAATGTAAGAAAGACTTGGAGAGGTTTTTTGGAATGGTGACCTATCTTGGGAAATTCATTCTGAACATGTCAGATCTGACAGCACCTCTCAGAGAACTTCCACAAAATGATGTGGAATGGCACTGAGAACAAAGTCACCAGGAAGCTTTAACCAGTCTGAGGAGAACACTGATCCAGGCACCAGTGTTAAAGTGTTATGATGTGAGTCAGTCAGTCAAGACCTCAGTGTATGCTTCAGAGACTGGCCTGGGAGCTGTCCTCTTGCAAAATGAGGCAGCAGTGGCATATACTTCTGAGACAATGACTGAAACACAGCAGCAGTATGCCCAAATAGAGAAATAAATGGTTGCAATTGTGTCTGGCCTAGAATGCTTCCACCAGTTTGTCTATGGCAAAGATGTCGAGGTAGGGCCTGATCATAAGCCTTTGGAAACTATACTTAAAAAGCCCCTGAACTGTGCATCACCAAGAATTCAAAGATTCCTAATGCGTCTGCAGAAGTACCAGGTCAGAGTTAAATACAAACCGGGTAAGGAAATGCACATTGCAGACACTCTGTCACGTGCATACTTACCCATCACTGAGGAAGAGGATAAAGAAACGGAAGCACAGGTTCACATGCTGACAAAGAATTTACCTGTGGTTGTAACCAAACTGGATGAGATCAGGGAAGCAACCAAGAACGATGCCACCCTGAGAAAACTGCAGCAGATTGTACAAACTGGCTGGACCACACACCGGAGCGGAGCCCCTTCTGCTGTACGAGATTTTTGGAACTTTCATGAGGAACTTTATGTAGCAGAAGGAATACTTTTGAAGGGAGAAAAGATTATAATTCCTGCAACACTGAGGAAAGAAATGCTGCAGCGCGTACATGAACGTCACCTCGGCTTAGAAACATGCAGGAGAAGAGCTTGAGATGTAATGTATCGGTCTGTAACGGGAGTACAAATTGGGGAAATGGTGAATGTGTGTGCAATGTGCCAAAAGTACAGTAAGTCACAACAAAAAGAACCACTCCAACCACACAGTGTTCCAGAGAGGCCCTGCCACAAAATTGCAGTGGACTTGTTCATATTTGACAACAGTGAGTACCTACTAACAGTGTTTTGAGTCTGTGCTGCTGGGAAATGATAGTAAGAACATCACTGTAATAATTCATTTAAAATAAATTATTGCTCGCCACGGCACACCTGAAGTGCTCATCTCAGATAACGGTCCACAATTCTCAGGCACTGAGTTTTGCAAATTTGCACAGGGCTGGGAGTTTTGCCACACTACGTCAAGTCCCAAATATCCACAATCCAATGGAATGGTGGAACATATTGTGCAGACCTTAAAACACCTGTTGAGGAAGGCAAAGGTGGACGGAGAGACCCCTACCTGGCTCTGATGGATTTCAGGAATACTCCATTAGAAGGCATTGGATCATCTCCAGCATAGCTCCTGATAGGGAGAAGACTGAGAACTAAGCTTCCAACTGCGCCCCAACTGTTATTTCCACAGCCAGTGAGCAACAACATGCAGGATCTGCTCAAACTGAGACAGCAGAAGCAGAAACAATACTTTGATCAAGGCCCCTGACCTCTGCCTGACCTGGACATGGGAGAGACAGTGAGAATTCAGCATTAAGAGATCTGGAATCCTGCTATTGTCACAGGAATCACAGGAGAACCAAGGTCTTACATAGCGCAGACTCCAAATGGACAACAGTACAAGAGAAACCAGAAAATCTTACAGAAAACAAATGAAACGCAACCCTGCTCTGAAGCAGAAAATGTTGCTGAAGATCAAAAACCAGAATGCACCAGTGAAGGAATAGATAACCAGACAAAGCCTGAGAGTCCTGAAACCTAGCCAAGGGGTGATAGTAACACACAGCTGGAGAAGGCCCCTTGTCCTTCAAAATCACCTCTGTCGCCATTCAGGACATCCAGTGGAAGAATTGTGAAAAAACCAGAGATACAGAGATGAGTAAAAGACAAAACAGACTGATCAAAACAAAGTGAGAAAGAATGGATAAGAGACTTTGTGTACATGAGTTGTATAAAAGTTTTTTTAATAAAAGGGATATGTCATGATAATAGTTGATTGTGGTGTTGGATTCCAGTATTCGATACTATACGGTACTCTGTACTAGGTAGGGTGTCACCTGACCTGGGGGTTGAAGGTCAGATAGCAGATGTTGGAGCCTGTCTGGACAGAATTCAGTTACTGCAGGTATGTATTTATGTTAGGAAAATGTGTTTTCAATAAAGTTAGCTCAGCTACAACGTCAACAGCCTGTATCATTGCATCATTGAAACAAAAAACAAGACAAGTTGGTTAAGAGTGAACATCATAACATAATATTTACATTAGTAATGGAGAAGAGCAAGGAGTAATCTAATATGGAACTTGTAGATTGGAAGAGGGGTAATTTGAATGCGATGTGAAGGTATCTATTCAGGATAAAATGGAACTAGAGACTGACAGGAAAAACTGTAATGGAACAATGGGTGATATTTAAAGAAGTGATGCTTCAGATATAGGCTAGGTATATTCTAACAAAGGCAAAAGGTAAGGGAGGCAAAAAAACAGAGCTCCTTTGATGACAAGGGAGATTAAGATTATGATGAAATGTAAAAGGACGGTGTCTGATGCATGTCAGGTGAATTTTGTTGAAAAGAGAGACATGTTGATGAAGCCTTTCACCTTGCACTCATCACTGCCAAATTTCAAACAATCACAACAATTTATACTACAGGAGAAAAGAGTGCTGGATGCCTGCCAGTTCGACTCTGATGGCTGAGACATTGCCATGGAGAAAGCAACAGGGAGCTATAGGCTCCCCAAGCTCCCTGGGGTAATTCAAAAAAGATGCAAGGCTTGAACACACTCTTTGTAGATAACGGGTCCCGACGTATGAATATATGTCACTTCTAGCAAGTGTAAATGAACCACATTATGAGCATGACTGATGATCTTAAATTGGGTGTTAGTTTGGCTATTAGCATACTCAGGATTGTTCATCAAGTGAAATCGCATCTAACAGTAAACGTTTTGTCTTGGATTTTGCGAGCGTGGCTGGTTAAATACGGTCTGTACTCTTCCTGCTATGAGCAACCAAAAGCACATGCTGTTTGATTCAATCAGCTTGTCGTTGAGACATACGGCCTACATACTTGGCATCGCATCGACATGGAATTCATACACAACGTTGCTCAACATTGTGTGGTAGGCAGGTTATCTTTTTTGGCTGATGGCAGCATCCTGTTAGTGGAAAATACCATTCACTGCCAGATATTTAAGTACTTCCTCTTTATCTATTTTTATCCTATCCAATTTCTCTATGAACACTAGTGAAATTCTCTACTGTGAGATTGGCAGCATCCTGTTCTTTAGTAAAGGCAGATGCAAAGTATTCACTTAGTACCTCAGCCATGTGCCTGGATTTTCCCTACAGAGGCAGGGTAGCTCAAGCTGGTAAATGTCCCGACTCGCCAGACCCGCTTCGGTAGAACTGCCCTCGATTGGCGCGATCTCTGCTCGAGTGGAGAGGGGTGGGGTGCTGCAGGATGTAGCCAGGCCCAGGAGGCAAATCAAAGTTGGGCAAAAGTGCAGCCGAGTGCTGAGACAGACTGGTTAAAAGGCCTACTTCGGTTCACTGGAAATTTGTCGCAGTATTAAAAACTGTTAGGCCCTTTAGCCCTCACTCCCCAACCCACTCCCCATTGTTCCTTATACCCACCACGCCAGCTCATGCCCCCCCCCACCCCGATGGCCCCTTTTAGCCCACATGCCAACTCAATGCCAACTCATGACTCCACCGAATGGCCCCTCATACCCTCCATGCCAACCTATGACCCTTTCATGCCTATTCACCCAATACGCACCATGTACAGAATCATTGAACTCTATCATAACAATGGCATGTGTGGAACTGCTCAGAAAAAAACACCCATTCACAAATCATCTTTAAAAAGAAACTACTGTTCCTACAGCCCTATAAAAGTATTACTCTGACAGACCATTACAGTATCAATAACAGAAGCTTCAAGCACTTCAGACCTCTTAATCTTGTGCAAATAAACATTGAGACATTGACAAAAGAGATCACAAAGAACAATTTATTATGACAACTTAAAGATGTCAATCAAGCAAAGTCAACAGTTCTCTCCAGCTGTCAAAATAGAATTCTCTGATGAGAAAATCCTTTTATAAGTCTGGGCTCTCGGCCTAGCATACAGGATGAGGTCATCAAGTTCAACTGAAAGAGTTCTTACACTTGTCCTCATTATGCATGCTTGGCTGAGAGTCCAGACTATGGTTCACAAGTTCTCTGAGGGGCCATGAACCAAGAGTCACCCAGAAGCTGGCCCGACACCATGGAAATTGCAGGGGCTAGGAGATGCTCACCCTCACAATGGAGCTGGGCAGCTCAGGAGTGCAGGATGTGGGCTCACCACCCACACCCACATCCCGCGCTAACGAAAATTGGGAGCAGGGTAATAGTGGCATGAATCATGGACTCAGGTCCCACCTGCCATTCTGACTCTGTGAAAATCTGGGCCATGCTCTCTGCCTCCAGAAGGAGATTTCCTTTTTGGTCCCTAATTATTCCCACCCTTCTTTTGACCACCTTTTCACTATTTATACATTTATAAAAGACTTTAGGGTTCCCATTTATGTTAGCCACTAATCTATTCCCTCTTTGATCCTTTGAGTTGTTCTCAGCGCTTTCTGTATTCTACTTGGTTCTCCATTGTACGAAAAGCCTGACATTTATTATAACCATCCTTTTCCTATTCCTTTTAATCTCTGTATCTGTGCTAGCTTTGGATTCCGTTCTTTTCATCCTTGTGGGAATATTTTCTAATCTGTATCCAAACAAACTCCTCTTTAAAGGCCTCCCATTGCTCATTTACCGTTTTACATGCCAATCTTTTATTCTAATCCATCTGGGCTAGATCCTCTTTCTCACTGAAATTTCCCCTTCTCCTGTTGCAGATTTTCACATTTCCTCCACCTTTTCTATAAGTATTAGTCTAAGCCTAGTTATATCACGATCAGTTTTTGCAAAATACTCGCAAACAGGATCCATTTTCCACCTTTTCATTTCCTGACCATGATTCAGCACTGCTTCCTTCCTCATTGGGTTGAAAACATAGAGATCAAAAAAGTTCTCTTGTATAAATTCCAGAAATTCCTCCTCTCTTTGCCCTTAACACTGTTATTTTTCCAATCAATGTTAGGATAATTGAAGTCCCATTTTCATTGCCCTATAGTTCTTGCATTTTTTCTCAAATATCAAATATACAAATTCTGCTGGAGTTAACATTCCATCTTAATTGCCAAATTCTTCTTCTCTTTGACTGTCTGTTAATATTATATGCAAGACTTTTACACAGGATTACATAGGATGTGAGGCACAGAAACAGGCCATTCAGCCCAACCAGCCCACGCCAGTGCTTATGCTCCACTTGACCCTCCTCCCGTCTTTCCTCATCTAAATCTATCATAGCCATCTATTTCCTTCTCCCTCCTATGCCTTTCTCACTTTCCTTCAAATACATTCGCTTCAACCACTCCATGTGGTAACACATTCTATGTTCTCGCCACTCTTTTATTAAAGAAGTTTCTTCTGAATTCACTATTGAATTTCTTGGTGACTCTCTGATATTGATGGCCTCTAGTTATGCTCTTCTCCACAAGAGGGTTGGTTAGCTCAGGGTCAAAAGAGAAGAGAGCCAGCCTGACAACCCTTCCCTGATACGTATGCCCATGCATTTCTGATATTACCCTTGTAAATCTTCTCTACATTTTCTCCAGTGCCTCTATATTCTTTTTATAATATGGTGAGCAGAACTGCACGCAGTACCCCAAGTGTGGTTTAACCAAGATTTGATACAGTAAACATTCCAGTACGCACTAACACAGACTTAGCTGCCTTTATTTATTCTTTGAAGATTTTTTTGAATGCTCTAAATATATATAATTGTCCACTTGTTTGGTTACTAGAATTTTTATTTTTCTGCTTAGTGACCCTCTCCAGAATCGAAAAATGCAACCTTCCATGATGGTATGGAATGTTCATTGAATAAGCAAAACACAAAACAAGGTGAGAAACCAAGAACTTGGGAGTAATTTGCTTTCACCCAGTTCTGAATTGAATGGTATTGATCATCTGTACTTACTGTGGTTATCTGAGGTTACTTAAGTGGTGGTGCACTGGAGTCTTTCCAATCATTAGCAGGAATTTCACAGAAAGAGCCACAGAAATCCTGGGGAAAAATGCTATTCATGCCATTTTTCAAGGGTCTCTTTGTCTGTAGCACTGAAGTCACGTCAGCCAAGTGAGAGATCCCCCAAGGAAATTCACCCCACACTGGAAGAGTCTCCAGGATATTCTTCTCTTACAATCTAAATTTGGCTACTACTATTTTCCATCACTTGATATTCATATAATATTGGACTAGCTAGTCTGTTTTTGGTGGAACTGCCTGGAAATTTCTAAAATGTGAACCAGACATTAAAGGGCCAATTGTAACTCGATCTTAAACATCATGCTCCTCCTAACCCCACTAGGGATTTTTATTTCAATTCACCCCAGAGGACCTCGCTGGGTTCCCAACAGCTTTATCTGGTGGGAAGGCTGCCGAGTGTTAAATGTCATCAGGGTCCCATGAAGGTCATGAGACCCAGGTTTGCATTGATTAATGAGGTTCCTAGCAGCTTTAAAATGGGGAATCGGCAGGAAAGGAGCGGGAAATGAATCTTCTCCATTTTAACTTCTCTGTTCCTGTCAATTGGGAAAGGTTAAAATCTGATTTTAAAATGTCTGTTCCTGCTCATACTTCTCTACCTTATGATATGGAGGCATTAATTATTGAGGTTTCCACTGAATTTTCATCAGCAGTAAAGAGGATTATCAGAATTCAAGACACAGTTCCAGCTACTACCCTCCAAGTTTCTGTCTTACTGCCCATCTAGTTTTGAAGATAACAAAACAAGCAGACTCTGAAATTATGGCTGTGGGATATTAATATGCAACTGTTTAACATATCTGCCTGTGATTGCCTCCTCTGCTGATTTATCTAGAGCACTATTCCATTTTATTTTAAATGGTTAATGTCTTCACAGAATTAATGAGAGATTAATTTCAGATGACTGTGTTACTAAGTGTTACATAGCACAAGTTTAAAACTATTCTTCTGCTTTCCAGATTATGTAATTTGAATCAAATTAAATAATTTCCTGCTGCTGCAGAATAACATGATGTGCAAATTGGCTGCTGTGTTTCCTACGTTACAAAAGTACATTATTGGCTGCAAAACACTTTGAGATGTCCAGCAGTCATGAAAGGTGCTATATAAATGCAAGATTATCTTTTTATCTTGTATCATTGTGAAATTGCCTAACCATGGGGAAAGTTGCACATTGAATTATTCTTTTGGGGAAACCTACTAATTTTTACTCCTTGGCCAGAATTTTCGGCTTGGCGAGCAGGGGCAGGGCCCGAGCGCCGATGCGTAAAGTGACGCAGGGTGACATCGGGCGTGTGTCCCGACGTCACCACGCGTCGTTTAGATTTTCAGTTCGGTGGGCGTGCAGCCGAGTCAGCTGCTTGCCTGCCGAACTGTCAAAGACCTATTAAGGCCATTTAAATATCAATTAAAGTAATAAACTGAGCTGCCCGTCCAACCTTAAGGTTGGTGGGCAGGCGAAGAGCCCAGGAGGCCTTTGCATTTTTCATGGAACCTCATCCAAGGGCGGGATGAGGTTTCATGAAGGGCTTATAAATTAAATAAATATTTTCATTAATGTTCCTTGACACGTCCCAGCTTATGTGACAATGTCACCTGAGGGGACTTGTCTTAAAATATTTTCTTTTCTTTATTAAAATTTTTAAACCTTAATCTCCCTGAGGCACCTCTGTGCCTCACGGAGATTTCTGTGCTCTTTTGTGCACATGCAAGAAAGAGCGCAGGCCCCGACTCAGGGAAATGCTCCCCTCCCCCCACCATACCCACACAGGGAGCGCACAGTGCTTTTGGGCACACATCACGCAGGGCGGGCCAATAAAATGGTGGCGCGGATCCGATCGGGGGCGTTGATCAGGTTTGCGCCTGCTCCCACCCAATCCCCCCCGACGGGGTGAAAATTCTCCCCCTTGTCTTGGGTCCTGATTTGGAATTCTCCTCCAAACAATTAGTCAAGCCAAAATGTTGATAAGGTGGCAGATATGATGGATGTGGGAAATTGAGTGGCTGTAGAGGACATGGACTTTCAGAACATCTTTGACAATGTCGCAGACAAGAGACTTGGAGAAGATTAAGGAATAAGATGGAGGTAAAGATTAAAAACTAGTCAGAAAGGAAAGACAGCAGGCATCCTGCTCAATAAAATATGTCAGAAAAGAATCAGAAATTTAGGACAGAGTGCAAGAGAAACTTTTCACCCAGAAGACTTAGGCTAAATTATCAGTATTCATGAATGTTGTGATGGTATTTGTTACAGAAAGTGTCTGTTAAAGAAGTCTTTGTAGTCTACTGAATGTTAACAGCAAGTCTTTATTAACTACTTGTAACTATGTACAAATATACAGTAAAGGGTTCAGGCATGGAGCTATCTGCATACTAGGTCTTAACACATCTTTGGTCAACACCACACTGACTCTACCTCTGGGTCATGTGCCTTCTTACATCACTGTGTGGGCAGTAGTGTACTCAGTCCCACATTAACCCTGTACATATCAAAATCTCTACTACACCTCCCCCCAAGTCTTTATCTCGTGGATACAGAGTTACTTTAATTTACTTCAAGTCTTACATTGTTATAATTCTTATGTATTTACCTTATTGTTACAGCCTTAATGCTATTCCAACATTATTGCTATTACAGTATTAACATTAACAACATTCTCACTACCCCATCTCCCCCCTTCAAGTCCTTGAAGTTAGAGGTTCAGGCAGTCTGGAGGCCTTATAACCCTTCCACATATTGTTCTCAGTTCTGTCAGAAGAGTGGTAGGCTCTTTTGGTTCTGGTTTTTGTTGTTGGTTTGGAGGTTGGACTGGCATTTGGATATTCTTTTCTTCCATTGCTTTATATTGAGCTACACATGGTCAGTTTAGCTATTGTGTCGATCCATGGTTGCTGTTATGCTCCATCGTTTCTTGCAGGGTGGACAAACATGGTATTCATCTCCCTGGTGTTGCGTTTTCTTCTTTTGCCATGTGGGGTGTTTGAAAGCTCTCTGAGGCTGAGGAAGAGCGTTTCTGTGGTGAGAAGAAAGTTTAATGGTACGCTCACCTCTGCTTTTTGTTGCTGATGGTGATAGACTGCTACCAGGTTCCAGCATCCCATGCGGTTGTGGCATGCTGGCTAGAAGTTGCAGTGAGCGCACAGTGGTTGCTGTATCAACCAGCTGTACCACTGTCGTAGTTGGAGGTAGAGGCTTCTCAGACTGCTGATCATTCTCTTGGTACCCCTTCCACCAGAGGTGTGATGGTAATTTTGTGGGTGGTAGTTTGGCCTAACCACTGGGGGCTTTCTGGAACCTGAAACGATAATGAGCAAGCCTGTTCCGCAAAGAGAGAATGGCGATCGAAGGTGAAACCAGAGTCTGAATGCTCTTTAGTGTTTGAGGACTCAGCACTGTGCTGTTCAGGCTGGCTAGAGACACTCGTAGTCTTGACATCTGCCTCCGTCTGGAAGATATCCAGGGCTGCACAGGCATCCCGGCTCAGGAGAGAGAAAGGCTGGTTACGGATGACGTACATCAGCTCAAAGATTTATTGCTGCCATACCTCAGTGGCTCCAGGATCACGCCGATGACCAGGAGTCGGACTCCCCCTGCTCGGTAAAGCGGAGTGTCCATTGTTTGAAACCAGAGGTCTTTGAGCTACGTTTCCTTGTCTGACAGGACTGTCATGCTGGCACCTGAATCTAATTTAAATTTTGTTAGATGACCATTCACCAGGATGTCAGCATTCCAAAATGAAGATCTTTGATCTCACCCAAGAAGTATCTTCTGGGTTTTTGGTCTCAACCTTGTGGATACCTTTGGGATGCTTGTGCAGTGCCGGGGTTTTGACTTGCACAGTTTACCAAAGTGTCCCTGTCAGTTGCAGTGGAAGGATTGGGCTGTACCCCCAGGACATTAATCTCTCCTGTGAGGACACTTCGCACCACGGCATCGGCAGGGTTGCTCTGCTGGGCAGTTCAGGAATTGCTTTCCCTAACTTAGATTGTCCCTGTGCCTTTGCGACCTGATAAGCTGGACTGAGGGGTGGCTTCTGCCCCATGTATTCGTTCCCCTTAGGATTGTCCTGTGTTGTGCACGTAGCTCAGACAGTCTAACTAGCTGAATTGCCTTGTCTAGGATAAGATTATCTTTCACTTGTAGGATGTCGGAGAGTGAATCCTCTGCAACACCCACCATGGTTCTGTCTCAGATTAGTTCAAATTTTAAATCTCCATATTCACACCCCTCTGTCATCTTGTAGAGATCATTTATGAAGGAATCAACAGGTTCCCCAGGCAGTTGGACTCTCTTATTGAATTTAGCTCTTTCCAATATTTTGTTGGATCTCAAGTTGAAATAAACATAAAAGGATTTTAAAACCTCCTCAAATTTGGCAGATGACTCAGCAGTATCATGTCATTCAATGATGTTATCTGCAACTGGCCCTATTGAGTAAAGAAGTGTGTTTACTTCTTCTGCTTCTGATTTTTTATCTAAACCTGAAGCAATGCCGTTTCTTAAATATCTTTTCCTCCAAAGATTCCAATTTTGTGGCTGGTCCGGGCCTTGAGTGAGTCCCAGTGGAGTTGGAAGAGTGAAATTGTGATCCATGTTGAAGATTTTAGAAGTGTGGGTGCAGCTTTTAAGAGCTTACAGGCTTCCAAGATGGCATTGCCATTCATTGCAGGACAATAGTTTTACTGTGCTTGCTGGTTTTGGTGGGCTTCGCAAACTGGCAGTGGTGCTCTTCGGGAAGAAGAATTTTCAACAATGGCCGCGTGGTTCGGCGTTGAGCTGACTTGATTTAATCAGTGAGTAGTAAGACATTTGAATGAACTGCAAGCTTGCTGTTTAAGGATTCAGACAGCTGCAAGTTGCCCGAGAGTTGAGTAAGTTAATTATTCATTTGTTTTTTCTTCTGTTCAACTTGGAGCCTACGTGTTGAGGCTCAGGGTCAGGGAATCGGGATTAGCACAGGTTTTGGTGCTTCTGATGAATTAGTAAAAGGCCTTCTCAGGACCGAATGCAGCCAGGAAGTGAAAAGGGTCTAGCTCACTCTTGCAGGCTGTGAACTCTGCGTGCTGAAGCTGGACTTCCAGGGGAGATTTTGGAGTCTTCTGCTGCGGTAAAACTTCTGACCTTAGCTTTCAGGCTCGTGTCTCTGGAGCTTTTTCTGGTGAATTTTCTCCACATCAGTAGCTTCATTTGGGAGCCTCTTTCAGTTCAGAATTAATTGAAGATGTCCTTTTACTTAGTTTTTCAGCATTTCTCTGAGGATGAGGGCTTTTGACCCCATCACTACCACCATGTTGGGATGGTGCTGGTTACAGAACGCGTCTGTTAGAGAAGTGTTCCTAGTCTTCTGAATGTTAACAGCAGTTCTTTATTAGCTACTTGTAATGACATACAAATACACAGTAAAGGGTACAGGCATGGAGCTATCTCCATCCTAAGTCTTAACACATCTCTGGCCAACATCACACTAACGCTAGGTCTAGGCCATCTGCCTTCATACGTCACTGTTTGGGTGGTACTGTACTCAGTCCAACATTAACCCTATATGTGTCAGACCCTTCCACTAAAATAACTGAAGCAGAGATCATATAGCAACATTTAAAAATAGGTTGGATAATTGGTTAAAATAAATGGATAAAGGAACAATGCCAATTTGGAGGATAGACACCAGTTTGGAGTCTTTAGGCCCAGTGGCTAGTTTCTGTGTTGTAATTTCTATTTAATTATTTGTATCCATTAAACCTTGTTTAAACTATTGGTTAGGTTGGGACTAGCATTTGCCTCAAGCTTATTTCCATTTGCTAACGTAATTTTTAAAAAGTCTATGCAGTAAGTTGTCAATAGCATTAACTGAAGCTTCCCTGGGGTGGATTTTTTGTCAGTGTCAGTCTGGAGTTGGTGCAAAAGATGCATGATTTTCCCCTAGATTATCTCTTCCCCACCTATCACATTTACCCTTGTTCCATTTGCAGCACTCACTCCATTTAGTCTACCATACATAGAAACCAGTTTATTTTCTTATTTCAATATATCTTTTCAGATTGATGCATACTCATAAAATAAATTCAGCAGGTACTGCTGTCTTTTGAAAATGTGGAGTATGAATTGGGTAGATCCACTTCATCTGCCTGCCCTGCAGCCTGCCTAAGACACTGGATCCAAAGTAAATAGAGAATTAGATAACACTGTTGTTGATGGGGAGTGTTTTTGGTCAATGTCCTGGCTACTCGATTCTGTTGTTTCTACAGGGCCTCAAACATTCTGGTACATACAAGTATCTAAACAAATTCAATTCAAATTCCACTCAAAAGTAGGCCAACAAAAGCAAAGCCTTCACAAATGCACAGCCACAATCTGTTTCCAAAGATCTAATTAGAATACTGAGAGACAATGCATTTTACGATATAAACCCCAACTGAAACATTGAGCCATTGGGCATTCATTCAGGATTCAACAAAAAGCTGTCCAGTAGGCTTATCAAAATGGCACAGAACCTTTTTGCATGTTTCCTGAATATAGTTGTCCAACAGCAAATTATTCCTAATATCCTGAAGTTGGACTGGAAAATATTATGATGAAAAGTAACAGAGCCGCAAGAAGAAGCTAGATGTACTGTGAAGGAATTACATTATATTTATAAAATGAATCTGCAATTAAAATAAAAATGACAAATATCAACAGTGTCGCAACTGATGGCTCATTGTTTGAACCCATCATGCCGGTGAATTTCCACACCATTTTCAAAGTAATTACTGTGCCAAAGTAGTGCAGGAAAATATTTCTGGTATGAAAACAGGACAGAAACCATTTGCACTTGTTTTCTGCCATTAAATGGCTTCCCCCAAGTTCCTACATACTTTTTGGCCCTTGCAGCCACCCATCCACTGATAAACACATCCCATCACTGGAGAATTCTCTTCTGTGTAATTGTCTACCTTTCACATCAGAGCCTCACCTTTTTTTTTCAAATTAAAGGGACATCCTCTTAATCCACTACCCATCCTATAATGTGACAACAGATTGATCCTCATGCCCCCCACTGAAAGTGGCAATAACGGATGGTTTATTGAACAAGTTATCAAAAATATGCATCCTTTCCTCTACGAACCTAACCTCCATGTAGACCAAAAAACATCAGTGCACATATTTTAATAGAATAATGTACAAAATGAGTAAAAAACCTGCACTCTCCTAAATCCCTGCTTCTCCTGAGTGCTTACAGGTGCCTTTTTTCTGCCAATTATGCGCAACCTTAGGAAGATTACTTGCTGCTTGTGCCCCACATTTAACTGCAGAAACATTATGCCCATGAAGATTTGTCAGACCTGCCTTTCCACTCCTCCACTCTCTACTATGCTGTAGTGTTCAGGGTCAGGATGCAGTTATAGCATTTGAATATTGTCAGTGGCTGTCCGAACGAGTACGAGCACCTCTTGTGTGCCTGCTTTGGTGGGTGACAAGGAGGGGTGGGGAGATAGGTGGTAGGGGGTACAGAGATGTGGCATTGAAAAGCTGCTTGCGTACTCAGCTGATGCCACAGCCTGCTAAGTATTTTTTACGGTGACACTCTTTAAAAGGGGCCAGAGCGGAGGACTGAACATTCAGGTGGGCCTCACCTGCACCCTAAAATGAAAAGAAGTAGGAGCAATGAGAATTCAGGCAGAAGTAGTTTTTCTGTTGGTCCTGATTCCTTGAGATGTCAAACTCGATGTTTGAACTGCATCCTCGCCCCGACCCCCACAATCTCTGCAATCCCAAATGGAAAATCATTCTGCTTCCTACTCTTAGCATCCTGCACCCATTTTAACCTCCCTTTCTTAATCTATTGTATCTCAGGCTACAAAGAAATTCAGGTCTAAAATTTTAGAATATAAAATATATATTTTTATTATGATTTTATCAAAAAACTTTTAAAAAACAGCAACCTTTTTGATGTTTAAAGTCCTTGTGCCACAGTATCCTCCTATGTCTCTGGTCTTGACAATGACAAGAAACTTTTGGGTCAGTTTGAGGAACCAGCACTGGTACAATTCTCTGCAACACTAACCTGTGACTGTATATAACATGGTACCAATCCCCTACTTCATTAGACTGTTTAATTGTACACAAAATTTTGCGGAATCCTTAAGTGACACTACATTTACTCCAATCTATTTTGGATAACACATATAATAAGGTTCCTGTTAGCTGATCTATCAAAAGTGTAGCAGGTCTGTGACTCAATCCTGTCCATGTCATCATACTGCTGTATGTCATTAAAATTAAAACCTACAAAACAAGCTGTGAGATTGCTCTTGTAACTTCCAGGAATTAGACAATATTTGTCTAGCCATGTAAACTAAAAGTTGTTTCACTCTGAATTGTGTGTCATATTTCAAGGCATTTTACTATGGGTGCTTTTCAAGCATATATGTATTTTTGTAACAATGAGTTTTGCATTTACGCAAGCTGGGAAATTTGGCTGCTGTTGCTGCTCGTAGCTACTCCTGTCATGCTTGTTTATCTTGCACCATCCTCGCACATCCACTGTAGCATGTCTGCAATCACTCTGTGACATCCTCATCCAGTCAACCCCTCTTCCTGCTGCCCTCCACTTTACCCTCTAGAAAAGGTCTCTGCAGCTTTTCAGCTATGATCAAATGGCTGGAATACTGACATTTTCTTTTCTGGATGTCACTTTCTGCGGAATTTTTGCTTTTGCTATTTCAAGTACCTCTCCATTTTTCTTATGGTCTTGTGTATGGAATTTTAGCACACATCTTGGTTCCCATTTTCTTCCACAGATTTTTACTTATTCCTCGGGTTTCTGAGGCATACAAGAAAGTGGATAGAATTCTTGTTACAAGCTTGAGTTTTCTTGTTAACACATCTTTCATCTTCATGAAATTACTTCTGGCTGTCTCTATCCTTCTTCTAACTTCTGCATCACATCTATCATCTTCTGTTATTGTCCTAAATAGACAAACTTATCTACTTGTTCCAGTGTGACATCAACTACTTTAATCTTCACTTTAATTTCTTCTAACATATTCCTTCTAACTACCATTGTTTTTGTCTTTTGGTGTTCATAGTCAATCCATATCCTAAACTTCTAGATTTTACTTGACCTACAAAATTTTGTAGGGCCTCCTGATTCTGCAAGTAGAGCTGTGTCATTGGAGTACTGCAAGTTTATTATGTTCTTGCCTCCAATTTTTACCCCTGGAGGTTCGTCTAATTCTCTAGATGGTAAGCTCAGCACATCCAAAATGTTTTACAGCCAATTAAATACTTTCTAAGTGTAGTCACTGTTGTAATGTAGGAAACACGACACCCAATTTGCATACAGCAAGCTCTCACAAATAGCAATATGATGATGACCAGATAATCTTTTAGGGAGAGTTTGGCAACAATACAAAGTCTTGTCATACACCTTGCTTCACTTGAAACATATCTGATTGTCCATTTTCTAGCCTGACACTCACTATTTGGCCCCAATATAGGCTCTGGATTGCCTTGTGCAGTAGTTCATGGAACAGACTATAAAATGGCTAGCAGTTTTGGCTTTAGTTGTCACTTATATTATGGTGCTTTTAGATGAGACATTAAACTGAGGCCTGGACTGTCCTCTTGGGCAGATGTAAAAGATTCCATAGTACTAAAAAAAGCTGAGAAGTTCTGTCTGGTGTCCTGACCAATGTTTATCCCTCGACCAACTTACCCTCTTTAAAACAGATTATCTGGTCATTATTACATTGTTATTTGTGAGAGATTGCTGTATGCAAATTGGATATTGTGTTTGCTGCCTCCCAATTTAGAATATATTTCATGGGCTGTAAAGCGCTTTGGATATTATGAGGTTAGCAACTAGAAGGACAAGACCAGCAGATACATGGGAACACCACCACCTGCAAGTTCCCCTCCAAGCCACACATCCTGACTTGGAAATATATCACCATTCCTGCACTGTCGCTGGTACAAAATCCTGAAACTCCCTTCCCAACAGCATTGTGGATGTACCCACACCACAAGCACTGCTTATCATCGCCTTCTCAAGGGCAATAAGGGATGGGCTACAAATGCTGGCCTTGCTAGTGACACGAAAATTCCATTAAATAATTTAGAAAGGTTGTGAAAGATATATATAAATGCAAATATTTTCTTTCTTTTAGGTGATGGGTATTGGTGATACAGACATACCACAATTCTGGGTCTCAAATTGGTTTTAATAATTGGTCAAATAACCTCTATTTGCGGAAATTCATATTCACAGATAAATAGTGCCATATATAGCCTGTCCAACGAAATAAATTATATTGCTAAGTACTTTTTCTGACATGTGACCTTCTACCTTGGACTCTAAGTATGGGACTTGGTTAGTATAGATTGTAGACATACATGGGGGGGAGGCTTTCATCCGGTAGAATTTCCATTGCTGGGGGTTGTTCAAGACTGGCAAGCCGGTCATTCCACAAGGCGATGCGGGCTTCAGATGGGGTTGATTGTAATGGAACAAAACTGTTCATGAAGCACTTCCTTGACTTTAGGCAGCTGGGTGTAGGTGTATGACCATGTAGAGGGTGCCTCTCATCTGATGTTTGACGGAGTCGCTCTTACTTGCTGGCTACCGTTCTTCTTATATCAGGGGGAGCGATACCCGCCAGGATATATAGGCTGTTGGTGTTTGTTGGTTTTAAACAACCTGTGATAAGTCGGCAGCTTGCATTCAGAATAGCATCCATCTTCTTATCATGAGTAGATCTTTCCCATGCAGGGCAGGCATATTCGGCAGTGGAATAGCAAAGAGCAAGTGCACTGGTTCGCAATGTTTTCGAGCTTGCTCCCCATTTTGTGTTAGTAAGCTTATTCAGGATGTTGTTTCGTGCGCTCACTTTTGCCTTTGTCTTTTCGATGTGATTCTTGAAGGTGAGGCATCTGTCAAGGGTGACTCCTAAGTAGATAGGGTGCTCGCAATGCGTCAGTGTTGCTCCACACCAGGTTACTTTAAGCTGGCATTTGGCTTCACGGTTTCTGAGGTGGAATGCACAAACTTGCGTCTTTGATGGGTTTGCGCGAAGGTGGTTTTCTTCATAGTAGGATGTTAGTCCCTCCAAGGCCTCAGAAAGCGTTTTCTCCACGGTGTTAAAATCAGTGCTTTGGGCAGTGACACATAAGTCATCAGCATATATAAAACGGCGTGTGACACCGTCTATAGGTTGGTCATTCGTGTAGATGTTGTACAGCAGCGGTGCAAGCACGCTTCCCTGAGGAAGACCATTCTTCTGAATACGCCACCTGCTGCGCTTCCCACCTAGTTCAACATAGAACCGGCAATTCTGAAGCATGCTTTCTAACAGCTCTTTTAAGTGAATATCTTTTGTCATCTCTAGGATCTTGCAGAGGAGATGTCTATGATTCACTGTATCGTATGCTGCTGACAGGTCTATAAAAACAGCACCTGTTACCATCCCTTGTTCAAAATCATCTTCGATATGTTGTGTGAGGTTGAGCAGTTGGCTTGTTGTTGGTTTGCCGGGGCGGAAACCTGCTTGCTCTGGAATGATGATCTCATCTACAGTTGGTGCTATCCTATTGAGTATCAGGTGTTCAAACAGCTTATTTGTGTGGCAAAGCAGTGAAATTGGCCGAAAACTCTAGGATCTAAGGATATGACTGCCTACCGATGCCACATTAAGATCCTTGAGAGCTTCCATCAGCAATGCTTGCTTCAAATCCTGGGGATCAAATGGGAGGACTGCCGGACTAACACGAGCGTCCTCCATGAAGCTGGGTCTACCAGCATTGAAGCCCTGCTCCTGCGGAACCAACTCCAATGGACGGGCCATTGCGTCCGGATGCCTGAAAACTACCTCCCTCGGCAGGTTCTCTTCTCACAGCTCTCAGTTGGCCAACGCAGGAAGGGTAGCCAAAGGAAAAGGTATAAGATACGCTCAAGGTCGCCCTAAAGCACAGAGGCATTAACACCACTAACAGGGAGGAGAATGCTGCCGATCGCTTGGCATGGTGCAAGCCACTTCGAGGCTCAACGACTCAACAGCGAGGTGGAACGGCGGGGGCAGAGGAAGGACAAGGAAGCCAACCCAGGGCTGCGATTTCCACTCCCCTGAGCAACAACGTGCCCCCACTGCTGAAGAACATGTGGATCCAGAATTGGGTTCCTCAGCCTGACGGACATCATCCTTGATTCCGAGGGACGACCGGCGACGAAGGCATATCCAACATCCATGAGTCCAAAGAACTTGTCACAAAGTGATAAGAGCCATGAATTAGTAGTCACAGATGAAAGGGGCAAGAAGCCTAACATAAATTTGGGCTTGTTAAGATCCAACAGTATGCCTATTATATACTCCTATTATAGTACTCCTACTGTAATGTTCCTACCACAGTGTCCAGTACTCTACTCTTACAGTGGTGCTCCTACATATTCCTGTTTACACTATTCCTGCCACAGTACTCCTGCTATAATACTCCTGCTACAGTGTTCCTGCTGCAGTATTCCTACTACAGAATACCTACTACTATATTCCTCTGGTATTCATGTTACCATATTCCTGCTACAGTACACTTGCTCAATACTCCTGCTTCGGTACTCATGCTACAGTATTTCTACTACAGAACTCCTACTGTAGTGCTGCTATTAAAATACATCTGCTTTAGCATTCCAGTTACAGTACTCCTTTGGAGTATTTCTACTACAGTATTCCTGCTGCAGTATTCCTACTGTAATGCTCCTACTACAATACACCTGCTACAATATCCCTCATTCTGTGTCCATCCCTGCAAAAAACTATCCTTCAAAACACTTATAACTACACTTTCAAAATCCCAACTGTCTAATCTTTGGCCCTCCATTTGCCTCAATAGCAACTACTGATTTGCTCAACTGCACCCTGACCGCCACCTTTGATGCCCTAGTCCCCAATAAAACCATTCCTCTCTTTCACCCTATTCTGCCTGGTACAGCCCTCATCTCTGCTTCCTTAAGTCCAAGAGATGTAGACTTGAAAGGATATGGCAGACAACTAGTCTAGCCATCCAGTGCCAGATTTGGCTGACCACTTAAAGCACTATCAGGTCCTGTTTTTGTCTACTAAAGCTGCTCACCATTCCAGGATCATCCTGGAATGTAAAGATAATCCCTGGCTTCTTATCTTGGCTACAAACCATCTTGTTAAACCCATCTCCTATTCCCTTCCACCCTCACTTCCAACAATAATTGCTTGGAGCACATGGACTTCTTTGTCCGTAAGTTTGAGACTAACCGATAAGCTGCCTCTGCTGCTTCCTTCCCTTCCACTTGCCCACCTGGCCCAACTTCCTATAATGCAGCCCCCACCCCACCCCCAACAGTCCCTTAATCATCTTTCCAAGCTTCACTTCTATTTCCCCTCACGCCATCTCTGAGCTGATTTTGTTCATGAGACCCACCTCCTGTTCCCTCGATTCTATTCCCAATAAACTGCTAGCCGCCTAACTTCCTCTCCTGGTCCCCATGTTAGCCCATGTTTAAATGGTTCTCTCTTTATGTGTTGTCGCTCTTGCCTTTATATCTGATGTCATCATCCCTCTGCTCAAAAAACAGGCCCTTCAACTCACCGTCTTTGCAAACTACTGCCCCACCTCCAATCTCCATTTTCTCTCCAAAGTTCTTGAATGCGTTGTCACCTCGCAAATCCATTCCCATCTTTCCTGGAACTTGATGTTTGAATCTCTCCAATCAGGTTTCCACCCCTGCTGCAGTACCAAAACAGCTCATAGTAAAGTTTTCAGTGACATGCTATGTGACAGCAACAAAGGTAAACTACCCTCCTTGCCCTTCATGCCTGGTCTCCAGCCTTTGACACAGTTGACCACACCATCCTTCTCCGATGGCTCTCGGGAGTCATTTACAAGGTTTCTGTTCCTCTGCCTATCCTCACATCATTATCTCTGGCATCGCCAAGGATCTATCCTTGGCCCCCTCCTATTTCTCATTTGTATGCTGCCCCTTGATTACATCATCCAAAAGCACAGCGTTAGTTTTCACATCCACACTGACGGCACCCAGTTCCACCTCAATCACCTCTCTCAGCTCTTCCACTGGTGTTAAATTATCAGACTATTTATCTGACATCCAGTATTGGATGAGCAGAAATTTCCTCCAATTAAATATTGGGAAGACTGAAGCCATTGTTTTTGGTCCATGCTCCAAACCGCATTCCCTAGCTACTGACTCTATCCCTCTCCCTGGCAACAGTCTGAGATTAAGCCAGCTTGTTCACAGTCTTGATGTCATATTTGATCCCGAGGTGAACATCTGACCTCATAGTCACACCATCACTAAGACCACCTCTTTCCACCTCCACAACATTGCTTGAATTTTCCCCTGGCTTAGCTAATCTGCTACTGAAACCCTCATCCTTGTCTTTGTTGCTTCTAGACTTGACAATTCAAATGCACTCCTGCCTGGTCTCCCACATTCCACCCTCTGTAAACTTGAGATTATTCAAAACTCTCCAAAAGTCTCCACTGACTTAACTTGCACTAAGTCCAGTTCCTCTATCATCCTTATGTTTGCTGACCTACATTGGGCCCCAGTCAAGCAACATGTTGATTTTAAAATTCTCGCCATTGGTGGCCACACCTTCAGTTGCCTAAGCCCCACCCTCTAGAATATTCCCCCTACACCTCTCCACCTCTCTGCGTCCCTTTCCTCCTTTAAAACACTCCTTAAAACTTACCTCTTTGACCAAGCTTTTGGTCATCTGACCTGATATCTCCTTATGTGGCTTGGTGTCATACTTTGTTCTCTAATGCTGATATGAAATGCCTTTGGATGTTTTATTAGGTTAAAAGTGCTATTTAAATATAAGCTGTTGATGCTACAGTACTCCGACTGCATTTTCTTTGGTATGTTTACACACTTTTTCCTTTTGGGGAATAGTGGAGGCATGTTGAAGGGATTGGCAGGCTGATTATCAACTTGTTGAACTATGTCTGTAGCCATTAAGTCCTGGAGTGGGACTTCAACCTAGGGCTTCTGGATTTGAGGTGGCTGCACAACACAACTGAGCCTCAAAACCTCCAGATTCCTATGACAGTACTGCTGTGGTAGTCCTACAGTTGGACCTTAACCAATACAAAGCAATGATAAGCTTCTTCTTACTTTGTCTTGCAGGATTCTCAAAATGTGATTGGCTGTTGACTTTTGTTGCTATGTAAAACCAGTTTCAAGGAGTAATAAATGAAGAGAGATTCAGCAAAGAGGAATTTACAGCATTTAAAGACAAGCAGATTTGGAGGGAGACAATACCTATGTGGAACTTAAGAAACATTCAACTCTGTGGTTTGAACATACATTTGACTTTTAGTAACTGTCAACGGTATGAAAACTGCTGTGATAGATATCTTGTAGAAGCTTGTGGAAGTTGTTAATCAGCAGCTCTCTTTATCCAGAATTCCTACAATGTGAAGCTTCAGTGCTAGCTAGGGGTTTTGGATTTTTTTTTCACAGGATGTGGACAATGTGACCAAGCCACATTGATTGCCCAGAGATGATGATGAACCTTATTTTTGAATAACTGCAATCTTTGTACAGATGGTGTTCCCACAATGTTTTGGAGCAGGGAATTCAAGTTTTGATCTGGCAATGATGTAGGAATAGCAATATCCATCCTCAGTCTGAGTCAGAATGTTATGTGACTTGGGGAAATTTCAGGAATATTCCTTCTTTTGGGTAAATAACATGGAGCTGGAAGATGCTCTCAAATTTGGTTAGTTGCTGCAATGCATTCTGTGGATCGTAGATACTGCAGCTACCAGGCGCTGATAAAGGAAGGTGGGCTGATCAAGCCAACCATTCTGGCTTGGATGCTGTCAAGCTTCTTGAGTTTTGTTGCAGTTGCACCTATCTAGAGGCAAGTGGTGACTATTCCATGGCACTCCTGACTTGAATCGTGCATCTAGTAGAGAGGCTTTAAGGGGTCAGGAGATGAACCACTTGTCACAGGGTACACAGTCTTGTAGCCACATTTTTGACATGGATGGTCCAGTTAAATGTCAGATCAATGGTGACTCAACAGGAAGTTGAGGACAAAGCAGTTGGCAATGATGGTACCTGTGATGGTTAGGGAACGATGGGCCTTTTCTTGTTGGACATGGTTAGTGCCTGGCAGTTGTGTGGCATGAATGTTATCTACCATTTGTCAGCTTGAACCTGCATGTTATCCCAGTTTAGCTGGAGGCTGACATGACTACTTTATTATTTGAGAAGTTGTGAGCGGAGCTGAACACTTCAGAATCATCTAACAGTTCCAGTTCTGACTTTCTGACAAGTGAAATGGTTTGGACTAAGGAAACTTCACTGAGAAGCTCCAGCAGTATTGTCCTGAGACTCTGATGACTGGCCTCCAAAAACCATAATCATCTTCCTTTGTGGCAGTATGATTCCGGCCACTGCAGAGTTTTCCCTTTGACCCCTATTTTTAAAAATTCTTTCATGGGATGTGAGCATTGCTGGCAAGGCCAACAGTTTTATTGCCCATCCCTAATTGCCCTTGAGAAGGTGGTGGTGAGCCGCTGCCTGGAACTGCTGCAGTCCATGTGGTGTAGGTACACCCACAGTGCAAGGGAGTTCCAGGATTTTGACCCAATGACAGTGAAGGAACGGCAATAAATTCACAAGCCAGGATGGTGTATAGCTTGGAGGGGAATTTCCAGGTGGTGATGTTCCCCTGCATCTGCTGCCCTTGCCCTTCTAGCTGGTAAAGTTTGTAGGTTTGGAAGGTGCTGTTGAAGGAGGCCTGGCAAATTGCTGCAGTGCATCTTGCAGATGGTACACATTGCTGCTACTGGGTGTCAGTGGTGAAGGTAGTGAATGTTTAAGGTGGTGGAAGGGGTGCCATTCAAGTGGGCTGCATGTTGAGCTTCTTGAGTGTTGCTAGAATTGAAGAGTATACCATCACACTCCTGACTTGTGCCTTGTAGATGTTAGACAGGCTTTGACGAGCCAGGAAATAAGTTACTCATCTCAGAATTATCAGCCTCTGACCTGCTCTTGTTGCCACAATATTTATATGGCTGGTCCAGTTCAGTTTCTGGTCAATGGTAACCCCCAGGGTGATAATGGTAGGGTACTTACAATGGTAATGCCATTGAATGTCAAGGAGAAATGGTTAGATTCTCTTTTGTTCGAGATTTTCATTGCCTGACATCAGTTTTTAAGTGCTCTTTGATGCCCTCAAGAAGCACGTTTTTATCCAAGATTAGAACTCTACCTCATATGCTAGATACTTGCAGTTTTTCATCCTCAACTTTTGAGGAGTGTAGTTACATAATTCCAATGTGCTATGCTACTACCTACTCTTTACTACAAGTCCAAGTGGAAGATGGACATTGAGACAATTCGAAATGGAACTATTTATTTAATTATTTAGAAATCCAAGCTTTTTTAACGATTTGCTCAGGATTCTGATATATTTTGAAATTATTACAAGGATAATATATAAAAACAAAGCTTACATATTGGGCCTTTTCAGCAAACTATGGCTTAGAGTGTCTCTTCACAACTGTACAGATGTCAGTTTATTTGCAGCAGTCATTAGGAAGCAGTTGCAATACTGCTGTGTCACAACACCATCTCCTGGCAATCAATGTTTTATACATTTGGACGTGCATTTATATAAAACCTTTATGCTGGGCAGGAACAGTGGCTGAATGGGTGTTAATTAAAATCAGCTAAGTCAATTTACTGAACTGAACTATACTTCAGTGCAGTAATGTGGGAGTGCTGCACTGTCAGAGGTGCTAACGGTGGGTGTGATGTTAAGCTGAGGCCCTCTCTGCCTCCTCAGGTGGATGTAAAATATCCTGTGACACTATTTAGAAGAAGAGCCAACTTCACCAGCATCATTCAAACAGATTATCTTGTTACTTGTTTGTGGGGTCTTGCTATGTACAAATTGTCTGACATTACAAAAATGACTACAATTTTTTTAAAGAAGTATTTAATTGGCTTTAGGACATTGTGAAAGATGCTGTACAAATACAAGTCCTTCTAATAAGAATAACTTTTGAACTTTACAACATTTTACCTTCCACTTCACTCCTCAACCGTCCCATAATCTAACCAACAGAGTACTCTAAAGCGTCTCACCATTTCAATGCCCTATTCCCTTCCTGTCCACTCAGCTGTTTATTTTCATCTACTCCACTCAATCTCTGCAGTCATTTCTTTGCATCTCCCTCACTGTTTTCCCCAGTCTCACTCTATTACCTGCTGTACTACAGACTTTATGTCCACTACAGCTTCTTATTACAATCTTCTGTTACACTATAACGTTCCTATTCTTACACATCATTTTATGATACTTTGAGCAACAACACCAGAGATCTAATAAGTGTATATCTATGTATATAGTCTGGCACAACACACACAGATATATGTTTAAATAAGTACTTTCATATATTGTGGTATTGATAAGTTGTTTGGTAAATCACTCAGATACAGTTTATCTATGTATACTTACAAAGTACATTTGTGCCACCTAGTGCCCAAAAATAATATTAATTTAATGCAGTTAATGGAGTGATTTTGATTCAGCTAGGTTCATTGAAACCACGAGTGTCTGTATTGGAGGACCCCTTTTTGTTGTTTGGAGTGCAGTAATTCATCAACAGTAAGAATCTGCCAAAAAAACACAAAAACTTCCGTTTATAAAGCTTTCCTTACACATGGATACTTCTTAGGCTACATTGTACAGCAATGGGCTAATCAAGGAGAAAGTGATGAATGGAGTTTAGAGAAGATTGAAGCACCATCGCAGAGAAGGGAAAGGTTTTTGAAAGCAAGGGGGATCCAGAGGGTTGGGGGGGTTAGGGATGGTGCTGCTAATGGTGAAGTGAAAGAAGTGGATAACAGGTAGAAAACCAGTGTCGAAACAGCAGAACATCCATGAGATACATATTGCTGGATGGCCATGGATGGATTTGAGAGAGATCGAAGATCTTAAGGTCAATTCTCTGCGGTGTTGGGGCCATGGGCAATCGGCAAGCAGTCTGGTGTCCTGGTAACTGTCACAATGCTTTCATTCTGCAGCCGTCCTCTGTGCCAACTGCCTACAGCCACCAGGGCAAACCAAAGGGGCTGCTCCTTGACATTAACCACAGGTTTTCTAACAGATTTCCCAAGGTACCAAGCATTGTGCATGCCCATTAGTGTTCTGCTGTGGCTGGTTCCATCCAAGTGCTCATCCAAGTCTTCTGCGCCCTTACTCTCCAGGGAGTTGGCACATGTACTACTCTTGCCCCCTGGCCTGGCTGCAGCACACTTGTGCTCAAGTGTATCATTGGGTGGAATTTAAATACCCCCACCACCCACCCCCCAAAGCAGGCAGGGTGGCTGTGGGATCTCTTAATTGAGTGGGAAGGCATGGGGTGGAGAGGTTGTCGCCTTCCTGACTTATCACAATTAAGTCCGGTAGAGGAAGGGTTGTGTATGGCCTTTCCACTTGGAGGCCTATTGAGGCCCTTAAGTGGCCACTTAAGGGCTTCATCCCACTGCCACTAGTACTCTACTAGCGGTGGGTGGGGGACACATCATGTGGGGGTGCAGGCAATTCACCAGAAAATATGACAGGGCCTCTACTGTGGCCTTTAAATTCAGTCCATTATGTGCAGATCCCACCTCTAATTATCCTCTAAGATACGTGCAGTGTCAGTATCTGAGATGGGGGTTGCAAATGTGAAATCAAAGTGACAGTTCATCTTCATCATCACCATCTTCCTGGTCTTCTTCAACTGCCTGGCCAGGTTGTACTTCCTGGGTATCTAAAAGACAAAGACACAGGGTAAGATTTTGGTGTGGGGTGAAGAAGGGAAGGTAAAGAGTGCATGCTTCACCATCTCATCATCATCGTGTATGCTCTGCCTGAAGGCAGGTCCTTGGTTCATAGTAGTATTTCCATATCTCTCTATCCTGTGTCTTTTCATTCACCAATAATTTCCATCAATTTTCAAACCATCCAGCATTGATGTTCTCTTCCTGTTTTTCCTTGAAATCTTCCCTCCACAACATCTCTTACAAGTCTGTTTCCTCTGAAGACGTGTCCTATCCACACTCGGTCTGATCCTAATAACATTCAGCAAATTTCTTTGTTCATTCACTCTCCTCAGTACTTCATTATTTATTACTGTTTCTGTCCAGCTGATTCTTTCCATTCTCCTACAAACCTACATTTCAAAGCTATTTAGCAAGCTGGCCGCCTCCTTCCACAAGGTCCAAGTCTCACATCAATACAAAACAACACTCCAAATCTAGCCCTTTACAAGTCATTTCTTGAGTTGTTCATTCAGCTTTCTGGCAACCATCTAATCTTACCAATATCTATCCTTCCTCATTGCTGTACTTGTTCTTATTCCTTTGCTGCACCTTCCTCCTACAGATATTATGCTCCCTAAATACTTAAATTCTTTCACCTGGTCTTGTTCTCTTCCTTCTATGAACATGTGAATATTTCTTGCTGATTTTGAGACATGCGTCACTTGGTTTTGCCAATGTTCCCTTTCATTCCAAAGTTCATGCATGCTGTCACAAGTCTGTCTAGTAGTTCTTATAATCTTTATTCTGTGCTTGCTACAACATCTAACTGATGTTCTGCTGCCCCCCCCCCCCACCCTCCCACCTCAATCTTAACGCCAGATTCTGTGTCTTTAAACACTTCTTTGATCATTGCTTCCACATAGACATTGAAAAGGACTGATGATAAACAACACCTCTTCTAATAAGTCATAAGTCCTCTTCTAATTACACAATTCCAACTCCCCTTTGGCTACTCTCACTACTGATGCCATGTACAGATTTCTTATAAGTCGTTTCTCTCTCCAGTCTACTCCAATGTCTTTCAGCACTGTCCAAGAGTTTAATCCAGTTAACCTGACTGAATGCTTTTTCAAAATCTACAAAGCAACCATATAATTAATGTCCAAATTCTAAACCGTGCTCACTCATTAATCTTTTGCTTCCCTCATCCTCCCTGAAATCCAAATTGGTCATCTCCAATGTAGTTCAGCCCCTTCCCACTCACTCTCTTTGTTACAATTCTCTACACAACCTTCGATGCATGGGCATGGAGATTGGAACAATATTGTTGGAGAAGGAAGAGATGACAAAGAAATAGGACCATATGACCTTGGAAAAAGAAATGAGCGAGGCCAAAAACAGTTAGATTTTTGCAGAAGAACGGGACTCGTGATAAAAAATACTGGTTTAGGCATCATAAAAGAAGGCGATATAGATGGAAAATGTTTGATGATACAGGAAGATTTCAACTGGACCATATAATGGTGAGACCAAGATACAGGAATAGTGTTAAGAACTGAAAAGCACAGCAGGGAGCCAATGCAGAATCAGATCATAATCTTGTTAAAATGGAATTAGTATTCTGACTGAAGAAGATCCAAGGTGGAATGTGCAGAAAACGATGGAGACTAGAGAGGCTGAAATAAATAAATGGAGAATTTGTAAATGAAACACTAGCTAGAATAGATAAGAAATGTACACTGAAAACAGAATAAAGAATCTGTCAATGAAGGAGAGGCAAGTAAGATTTTTATGATGAATAAAGGTCATAACCATGCAAATAATGGAAGAAAGGAGGAAATGGAAGAAAATCAACACTGAAGAAGGCAAGCTTTAATACAGACATTTGAATAACGAGTTTAGAGGAGAAACAGAAAAGGTACAAGTACCATGGTTAAAAGAGCAGTGTGATATACTTGAAGAATTGGATCAACTATTTAAGTTAGACCTTATGTATGCAAAAGCAAATTATTGGTAGAAGTGACCAGCAAACAGTCCTCATGGGGACAAAGTCCTGTTTTCTCACTGAGGGCACCCTCCATCGTGTTGTGTAGCACTACCACACGAAATGGAATAGATTCAGAACAAATAAAGTGGATGAGTTAACCGCGCAAATAGATGTAGACAGGTATGATATAGTCGGGATTACGGAGACATGGCTACAGGATGACCAGGGATGGAAACTCAACATCCTGGGGTATTCAGTATTTAGGAAGGACAGACAAAAAGGAAAAGGTTGTGGAAATGCATTGCTGGTTAAAGAGGAAATTAACATAATAGTGAGGAACGAAATTAGCTCCAACAATGTGGAATCTGTATGGGTAGAGCTGAGAAACACTAAGGGGCAAAAAAACGTTACTGGAGATTGTTTATAGACCCCCAAACTGTAGTGGCGATGTTGGGAATGGCATTAAACAGGAAATTAGAGACGCATGTGATAAAGGAACAGCTGTAATTATGGGTGACTTTAATCTGCATATAGATTGGGCAAATCAAATTAGTAACAATACCGTAGAGGAGGAATTCCTGGAGTGTACACGGGATGGTTTTCTGGATCAATACGTTGAGGAACCAACTAGAGAACAGGCCATCCTAGACTGGGTATTGTGTAATGAGAAAGGAATAATTGGCAATCTAGTTGTACGAGGCCCCTTGGGGATGAGCGACCATAACATGATAGAATTCTTCATCAAGATGGAGAGTGACGTAGTTGATTCTGAAACTAAGGTCCTGAATCTTAATAAAGGAAACTACAATGGTATGAGGCACGAGTTGGCTATGATGGATTGGGAAATGTTACTTAAAGGGATAACGGTGGATAGGCAATGGCAAACATTCAAAGAGCACATGGGTGAACTGCAACAATTGTTTATTCCTGTCTGGCGCAGAAGTAAAACAGGAAAGATGGCCAAACCATGGCTTACAAGGGAAATAAAAGATAGTATTAGATCCAAAGAAGAGGCATACAAATTGGCCAGAAAAAGACAACAGGCCTGAGGATTGGGAGCAGTTTAGAATTCAGCAAAGGAGGACCAAGGGATTGATTAAGAAGGGGAAAATAGAGTACAAGAGTAAGCTTGCGGGGAACGTAAAAACTGACTGTAAAAGTTTCTATAGTTATGTGAAGAGAAAAAGATTGGTGAAGACAAATGTAGGTCCCTTACAGTCAGAAACAGGGGAATTTATAATGGGGAACAAAGAAATGGCTGACCAACTAAATACATACTTTGGTTCTGTCTTCACAAAGGAGGACACAAATAAAATACCAGAAATGTTGGGGAACACAGGGTTTAGTGAGAGGGAGGAACTGAAAGAAATCAGTATTAGTAGGGAAATGGTGTTGGGGAAATTGATGGGATAGAAAGCCAATAAATCCCCAGGGCCTGATAATCTACATCCCAGAGTACTTATGGGAGTGGCCCTAGAAATAGTGGATGCATTGGTGGTCATCTTCCGAGATTCTAATGTAACGCCACTATTTAAAGAGGGATGTAGAGAGAAAACAGGGAATTATAGATCAGTCAGCCTGACGTCAGTAGTGGAGAAAATTCAAGAGTCCATTATAAAAGATTTAGTAGCTGAGCACTTGGAAAACAGTGGCAGAATCGGACAGAGTCAGCATGGATTTACGAAAGGGAAATCATGCTTGACAAATCTACTGGAATTTTTCGAGGATGTAACAAGTAGAGTTGATGAGGGGGAGCCAGTGGATGTGGTTTATTTAGACTTTCAGAAGGCTTTCGACAAAGTACCACATAAGAGATTAGCGTGTAAAATTAAAGCGAATGGGATTGAGGGTAGTGTATTAGATGGATAGAAAACTGGATGGCAGACAGGAAACAAAGAGTAGGAATAAACGGATCTTTTTCCGAATGGCAGGCAGTGACCAGTGGGATACCGCAGGGATCAGTGCTGGGACCCCAGCTATTCACAATATATATTAATGACTTAGATGAGGGAACTAAATGTAATATCTCCAAATTTGCACAAAGCTGGGTGGGAGGGTGAGCTGTGAGGAGGATGCAGAGATGCTTCAGTGTGATTTGGATAAGTTGACTGAGTGGGTAAACGCATGGCAGATGCAGTATAATGTGGATAAATGCGAGGTTATCCACTTTGGTAGCAAAAACAGGAAGGCAGGTTATTATCTGAATGGCTATAAATTGAGAGAGGGGAATGTGCAACGAGACCTGAGTGTCCTCGTACACCAGTCGCTGAAATTAAGCATGCCGGTGCAGCAGATGGTGAAGAAGGCAAATGGTATGTTGGCCTTCATAGCGAGAGGATTTGAGTGCAGGAGTAGGGATGTCTTGCTGCAATGATACAGAGCCTTGGTGAGACCACACCTGGAATATTGTGTGCAGCTTTGGTCTCCATATCTGAGGAAGCATTTCCTTGCTATAGAGGGAGTGCAGCAAAAGTTTACCAGACTGATTCCTGGGATGGTGGGACTGACATATGAGGAGAGATTGAGTCGGTTAGGATTATATTTGCTGGAGTTCAGAAGAATGAGGGGGGATCTCATAGAAACCTATAAAATTCCATCAGGACTAGACAGGGTAGATGCAGGAAGGATGTTCCCGATGCTGGGGGAGTCCAGAACCAGGGGTCACAGTCTGAGGATACAGGGTAGATCATTTAGGACTGAGATGAAGAGAAATTTCTTCACCCAGAGAGTGATGAGCCTGTGGAATTCGCCACCACAGAAAGTAGTTGAGGCCAAAACATTGTATGTTTTTAGGAAGGAGTTAGGTATAGCTCTTGGGGTGAAAGGGATCAAAGGATATGGGGAGAAAGCGGGAGCAGGCTATTGAGTTGGATGATCAGCAATGATCATAATGAATGGCGGAGTAGGCTCGAAGGGCCGAATGGCCTACTCCTATTTTCTATGTTTCTATGTAAATCCAGCAGATCTCACAACTGGGCATCCATGAGAAACTGTGCATATCAGCAGCTGCAGAATTGTATTCAGCCATAATCTGTAACCCGATGGCCCAGCATATGCCTCATTGTACCATTACCATCAAGCCGCAGGAGCAACCCTGGTTCAATAAGGAGTGTAGAAGATTATGCCAGGAGCAGCACCAGGCAGAGATGCCAACCTGGTGAAAATATAACACAGGATTACATGCCTGCTAAACAGTTCAAGGAGCATGCTATAGACAGAGCTAGGCAATCCCACATCAACGGATCTAAGAATCGCAGAATGACAGCACAGAATGATACCTTTCAGCCCATTGAGTCCACACTGGCACTCTGTAAGAGGATCACTGCAGGTCCCACTCCCTCAGCTTTTACCTCTAACCCTACAATCTTTTTCTTTTCAACTCCCTTTTGAAAAATACAATTGAATCTGCCTCCATCACAGTTAAGTCAGTGCATTCCAAACCCTAATCATTAGCTGAGTAAAAAAATGTTTTCTCATGTCTGTCGCTATTCGTTCTTTTCCCAACCATCTCAAATCTGCATCCTTTAATTCTCGACCCCTCAAAAAGGGAACAGTTTCTCTCTAACTACTCTGTCTGAACTCCTCATACTTTTGAACATGTCTATCAAGTCTCCTTTCAATCTTCTCTTCACTAAGGAGAATAACCCCAGCTTCTCTGATTTATCCTCATAACGGAAGTCCCTCATTCCTGGAACTAGTCCCATAAATCTTTTCTGCACACTCTGTAAAACCTTTACATCCTTCCTAAAATGTGATGCCCAGAATTGTGCATGAAAAACAGACCAAATCTTTGAAGTCCTATCACATCCAGTTATGAATGGTAGTTGACAATTAAATGACTAACCAGAGGCGTAGGATCTAAAATCATCCCCATCCGCAGTGATAAGGGAGACCAGCATGTCAGTGCAAAAGTCATGACTGAAGCATTGTAACCATCTTTAGCCAGAAGTGCCAAGTGGATGATCCATCTCGGCCTCCTCCTGAGTTTCCTGCCTTCATAGATACCAATCTTCTGACAATTCAATTCACTTCATACAGTGTCTAGAAATGGCTGTAGGCTCTGACAGGATACAACAAAGGCTATGGGCCCTGACAATATCCTGGCTGTAGTACTGAAAACTTGTACTCCAAGACGAGCCCTTAGTCAAGCAATTCCAGTACAGATGCAACATTGGCAACTACCCACCAATGTAAAAAATCGCCCAAGTATGTCTTGTCCACAAAACACAGGACAAATCCAATCTGGCCAATTACCACCACTCTCAACCAGCAGAGTGATGGAAGGTGCAAGAGGTGGCGGAATGAACTGGCCAGCGGCAAACTGGATCGGTCCCCAAGTCGCATGCAGTAGGTGATATCACTTCGGGCAACCGTAAACCCATACTGGCACCGGCTCACCAATGTTAGCAACAATGCATGCATTGGCAGGCGCAGTGCGAACCAATAGCACATGCACAACTGTTCCTAACATAAGGCAAATAAACGTCAGGAGTTGCCGTGTTTTGTTATCAACCTGACATCTTTTATACACACCTTTTTCTGCCTCATCTTCCTCCTTCTCTTTCATGCTCCAGGAGCTCCAGCTTTTTATCCTGACTTTTCCCCTCAATGTACCTCAACTGTGCCCAAACTATCTCCCCTATAAAGGCAGCCCATCGTTCAATTACAATTTTACCTGCCAATCTTTGGTTCCAATTCACCTGAGCCAGATCTGTTCTAACCTCACTGAAATTGGCCCTTTCTGCAATAATTATTTTTACTCTGTTTTGCTCCTTGTCCCCTTCCACAGCTAACCTAAACCTAATTATACTGGAATCACTGTCCCCTAAAAGGTTTCTTACTGACACTTTATCTACTTGATCCATCACATTCCCTCAGATCCATCAATGCCTCCTTCCTCATTGGGCCAGAAACATACTGATCTAGAAAATTCTCCTGAATGTGGTTCAAAAATTCTTTCCCATTTTATCCTTTACACTATTACTATCTCCATCTATCTTAGGACAATTAAAGTCTACTGTTATAACTACTCTATAGTTTTCAGATAGCTTTCTATTTTTCTTGCAAATTTGGTGAATGGCTTACTTCTGCTCCTAAGTCTTATGGTTCTCTATATCTTTCCCACTAGTTAGTGGTCTATAGAATGCACCCAATAGTGTCATGATACCTCTATTGTTTCATAACTCTAACCAAATTGATTCTGTTATTGTCTCCTCTAGGACAACATCTCCTTCTAGCACTATAATATTCTCTTTAATCAATACTGGCACTCCTCCTTTCTTTCCTTCCCCATCATTCCTGAACACCTTGTATGCAAGAATATTTAGTACCTGGTATTGCACTTTTTTGAGCCAGGTCCGCATTATTGCCACAGCATCATATTCCCACATGGCTATCTGCGCCTGCAGCTCACCAGCCTTACTTATTAAACTCTGTGTATCCACACTCATGCACTGTTGAAGCGAACAAAAAATAATATTGGGCAGAGTGTAAGACTGGCATTCCACTCAATTCCCATGGGTTTCCCACCCACTGAGTTAAGTTAGCCCTGTAATTATTAAACTCCCCAAGCTGTTAGGGGTCAGTTTATCAAAAAGAATATAAAAACAGAAAATGCTGGAAATACTTGGCAGGTCTGGTAACACAATGGAGAGAAACAAAGCAAACGTTTCAGGTCAGTGACTTTTCAACAGAGCTTTCATATCAAAAATTGTGCAGTGATGATCTGCCCAAGGGCAGGTTCTCTGCTAATTTCTCCAGGCCTCATGGTCCTGCACTTTCCTCTTCAATTGCTCTGAGGAACCTCCCATTTTCGACTTCATTGAGAAATGAGCAATACGGCTAGGGAAAAGAATACATGAGGTGGTTTCTCATTGTCTTCCTCATTTGAGCTTAAAGGAAACACAAGTCCTCTTCCCAATGGTTCCTCTGCCAGTAAGCAGCCATTGTCCCTTGAGGTGCTAGTTCTTCTGCTATCACCACCAAAAATTCACATGTCCCACTATTAGCCATGGCTCATACCCTGAGCATGGGATGTTTACTTGGGCTTGGGTGACTGACAAAAGGGCAGGGATGGCCATCCCTTGAAATCTCAAATGCCAATTGCACACACACAGGATTACCTAGGATATATTGCACAGAAACAGGCTATTCAGCCCAACCAGCCCATGCCACATAAGATAAAAGCAAAATACTGCGGATGCTGGAAATCTGAAAGAAAACAGAAAATGCTGGAAAAACTCAACAGGTCTGAAAGCATCTGTGGAGAGAAAAACAGAATTGACATTTTGAGTCCGTATGAACTTTCTTCAGAGTCCATGCCATGAATTCAATTCAATTCAATTTCACTTTATTGTCCATATGGAAATTCATTTTGGCTACTTGCTCCACTGGAGCCTCCTCCCAATTTTCCTTATCTAAATCTATCAGCATAACCCTCTATTCTCATCTCCCTCTATGCTTGTCTAGCTTCTCAAGTGCATCTATACTTTTCCCTGTGGTAGCGAGTTCCAGTTCTCACTACACTTTGGGTAAAATTCCTTATTGGATTTCTATATGACTATCTTATATACTCTTCCTCACAAAAGGAAACATTCTCACTGAATCCACGCTGGCAAAAAACCTCTATTAGATCACCCTCCTTTTTTCTAGAGAAAAGAGACCCACCCCGTCAATCCTTTCCTGATATGCATACCCACACGTTTCAGGTATAATCACTGTAAATCTTTGCACTCTCCCCAGTGCCTCTATATCCTTTCTATATATGGCAACCACAACTACACACAGTACTCATAAGTGTGGTCTAAAACAAGGCTCAATAGGTTTGACATAACTTCCCCAGCTACTTTCCAATTCTATCCAAGTAAAAATAAAGCCTAGTGCTCGGTTTGCATTTTTATGACCTTGCTAACCTGTTATTACTCTGAGGTCTGAACTCTACCCCACCCACATTCGCACTTTCCAAGTAATCCTCTTCTTCCCACCAAAATGTACTACCTCACATTGAGCCTTGTTTATTTGTGGGTCAGAAACAGAAGCACAGATCTGCATTCTGAACCTGAACCTCATTGCAATGTAATTGCTCAATGTGCCAAAGAAACTCCACCCTCTCTGAACGCCTGCCTTGTCCGCCACAGCACGTGACCTGGCTGAGTCCCGGTGCGCGGGCGCGCGGGCTGTGCTCGCACACGCAGAGGGCGCGCTCGGGAGGCAAATGAGCGGGAGCGCGCAGCCTGGCTCCTCCCCTGTGCGGAAGCGCCGGCCTCCGTTTACTTTGGGCTCCGGCGGGCGGCTCCCGAAGTGAGTGAGAGAGGGTTTGAAGCTGCTCCCTGTCCCCGACATGTCCAAGAACACCAGCGTCGACAAGTTCCGTCGGGTCAATGTCGATGACTACGACGAGAACAACTACGTGGACGAGGAGGATGGAGGCGAGAACCAGCTGGGACCTGACGAAGCCGAGGTGGACGCTTCCATTAGGCAATATCCTTCCTGAGCTGGGCCCCGGAGCGGGGGCGGGTGTACCTGGCGGGCCGGGGCCGGGGCCGGGGCCGGGGTGAGGGCAGTGGATGTACCTGAGCTTCAGGCCGGGCAGTCAGGGTGGCCCCCGCTTGCTCCCAAAGCCTGAGCTGGTCATTCACTCAGTGGGTAAGCCCACCTCCCCCTGTCGGCTGCACTGGCTGCATTTTCCTGTGGCCTGGGCGTGGTTTTTGCACTAAGGATCTACTTTGTGCTTCTGCATTTAATGTCACCTTATGCCGTTTTTACTTAAATACTTTTCTATTTGAGAGATTTTGTGCAAGGGCACCTTGTATTTACACAGTATCAATTATTGCATTCAAGGGTGGAACACAAATGGTGAGCAGTGGTTAGAGAGTTAGGCTGCTCACTGAAGGACCTGGCGGCTTTGAAGGAGCTTTTTGGGTGGGAGATGAATGTCAGAAATTTTAGGGTCAAGAATGCTGTAATTCTGTTTCAAAATGTAGAGCAGAAGATTCATAGGGAGGCATGAAGATGTGGAGAGACTGGAAGATGAGGATTTTATTTTACTTTGTGTGTTTGGGTACAATTCAGTATAGATTGGTGGGGTAGGTGTGACAGGAGTGGAACTTAATGCAGGATGGGATTTGAGAAGGTTGGAATTTTTGTAGAATGGAACGCGGGAGAAACTAAGAATTATATTGGATAAATGAAGCCCTGATTTGATCAACAATAACTTGCATTTATTTCAAGTCTTTAATGGCATAAAATGTCACAAAGCTCTTTGCAGAATTTCAAACCACTTAAGGAGACATTAGGACAAGTGACCAAAAGCTTGTTTGAAGAAGTGGGCTTTATGCAGCACCTTTAAATGAAGAGAAGTAGTTAGAGTGGTGTTGGGAGGGTATTTCCAGATGTTGGAGTTTGAAGGCATGGCTGCCAGTGGTGAAGAAGCAAAAGTCAGGAATGAGCAAGAGACCAGATTTGGAGGAGCCCAGAGATCTTGTAGGATTGTATAGCTGGAAGAGGTTTCAGTTGTAACAAAAAGCAAGGCCACAGAGGGATTTGAAAACAAGGATATGAATTTTAAAGTCACGGTCTTGCCAGAATGGGAGAATCAGTGCAGGTCAGTGAACATGGGTGATAAGTGAATGGGATTGGTGTGAGTTAGGGAATGGGCAACACTGTTCTCGATGAGCTCAAGTTTGAGGAGGGTGCAAGGTAGGAAGCTGGTCAGTAAGGAGAGCACTGGAATAATCAAATGTACAGCTATCAAAGGCATGGATAAGGGTCTCAGCAGCAGATGAGCTGAGACAGTTGTGGTAACAGGTAATTTTACCAAGGTGTATGTAGCAGTCTTAGTGAGAGAGAGGATATGGGGTTGGAAGTTCAATTGAGGGTCAAATGGGAAGTTGTACACTGTATAGCTGAGCCTCAGATGGCGACCAGGAAGAAGCGCAAAGTCAGTGCCTAGGGAACAGAGTTTGTGGCGGGGACCAAAAACATTCGCTTTGGTTTTTCTAATATTTGGAGGAAATTTCTGCTCATCAAGCACTGAATGTCAGACAGACACTGAAAAGCTTGAGAGGAGGTGGTTAAATAGGCTTGGATATCGTCAGCATACATATAGAGCTTGAACTGTATTTGAATGATATCACAGAAGGCAGCATGTAGATGAGAAATAGGAAGGAACCAATGATAGAGGTCTCAAGGGGTAACTGTGCAAGAACATCAAGGCATAAATGACTGTTTCAGTTATGTTAGGGCCAGAGTTGCAGGGTGATGTAAAACTGGAAATAGGTATTCTCAGTGATGGATAAGATGAGTTTTGGAGCTCATCTCAAGGTCAAACAGGACAGAGTCAAGTCCAGTTGTCAGGAAGTGGGCTGGAATTGGAGCTAGTGTGGCTGCAGTATTGCTTTTCTCAAGATGAAGGAAGTACACTCATTTGAAATTTTTGAAACATTTTGGTCACTTTTTCATGCAGAAAGAGGAAGATGTCTTTTTGTGCATTATTTATGTGGGAAACAGTGTAAGACTCTCCAACAGCCCCAGAAGACTGGGCTTTTTTTTTAAAAAAGGATTGTAAAAAGACAACATGGATCTATCCCTGCCCTCACACTCTTTCATTAAAAATTGAATTATGCGTTTGGGTAAAATGATGTGAACCTTGATTACGTCACCAGTTTAGGCCCCTTCCTTAATGATGATATGGTGGGTAAATAATAGAGCATTCTTAACAGAATACAAGAAATAGGAGCAGGAGTAGATTATATGGCCTGTCAAGCCTGCTCCACCATTCAGTACAATCACGGCTGATCTTGGGCTGCAACTTCATTTTTCCCACCTGCTCCCCATATTTCTTAATTTCCTGAGACACCAAAAATCTTTCTGTTCCAGTCTTAAATCTATTCAATGACGGAGCATCCATAACCCTCTACAGTGAAGGTTTCCAAAGATTCACAGCCCTATGAATGATTTCTCCTCATCTCAGTCCTAAATGATTGGCCCCTAATCCTGATACTGTGCCCCACGTTTTAGACTCCCCAGCTGGCAGAAACAATCTCTTGGCATCTACCCTAACAAGCCCCCCTCAGAATTTTGTATGTTTCATTCTTCTAAACTCCAGCGAATATAAGCCTTTCATCATAGGACAACCTTATCCCAGGGACCAATTTAGTGAACCTTCAGCCTCCAATACGAGTATATCCTTTCTTAAATATGGAGACCAAAACCACGCATGGTACTCCAGATATGGTCTCGCCAAAACCCTATGGGGTTTCAAGATTTGTACCTCATTTGCTGTGTACTTGCTTAGTTTTGTAAAGGTTTATTTTTCTGCGCTACTGAGCTTAACATTTCAACCCTCATGTGAAGTAGAGTTGATGGAGGGCCTCTAGAACTGCACGCTAGTAATGAGGTATTCTTAATCTGCAAATGATTGGTGCAGATTGCTGTGTAGCTTTGGAATAGGAACTCCGAATATGTTTATCATAGGGGAATTAAGGACTTAAGTCCCTGACAGCATTGCTGTATTGTTCAGAATATGATCATTTTACAGGTTGCAGCAGATGTTAGTGGAGTAGGTACTGACATTGTAGCTTTGTCCATATTGATTACATGGGGGTGAGTACCTAGAAGAGATGGTTCTGCAACTTGGAAGTGTGTTGAACAGACCCCAGACTGTCTCATACAAGTTTAGATATTGGGTATATGATACAGTCAGAAACTTGTCACTGTATTAACAGTGCAGCTTTTCAATACAAGGTTGCGACATTAAGTTAAGTGCTGCCTAAAATGGCTGCTTTGTCATACCTGCTGTTAATTTCCACCAAAGTATTTATAGGTACGAGTTTTAAAAGGTCATAAGTTGAGTAACGGTTAAGCTTTTCCTTGAATAGATCTTTAAACATAATTCTTATTTGACATGTGGGTACAAAATGTGTGATATGGAGGCTTTCAAAAGACAAGCCTTGTTTTCAGTGTATGTTTGACACCCAAGCTTGAACTTATGGTGAATGAAAACAAAATACTGTAGATGGCGGAAATATGAAAGTAAAACAAAATGCTGAAAACCCTCAGATCATTTAGCACCTGTGAAGAGGGAAAGGTAGAGTTAATGTTTCAGTTCGAAGATATTACATCGGATGATTTGCATTGAAATATGTGGAAGTGAATTGAATAGAACGCTATATTTTCACTGGGTTTCATAAAGTTAAGACCACTGGTTTGTGTTATTGGGGATAGTCTATTGTCTAATATAATCTGAGTGCATAGAATACAGCTAAGACAATTTTATAGCCGCTGAGTAGGTCTTGATGTTTTTAAGTTAGTGTGGATTTGGTTAAGGTAAGCCCCACCTTTTCCTAGTTACTATGCCTATTGCAACAACTACTGTGATAACTTTTAGCAATCTTAACAAGATCTTCAGCCTCAACCTGACTAATTTTGAGTAGAGAAGTACCACACTTGCACATAGCTGTTTTGAAAAGGAGGGTCATGTGCTGCCTCCATGTTGCCTGCATGTAGATCGCCCCTGCTTTTGTTTTGTAATCCTGATCTATAGTGTTTCTTTTGGAATATTGCTATAGAAATTTCAGCATAGGAGGTGACCGATTGCCCCATTGCATCTGTGCTGAAAGAAGCTTATCAACCGGAAAAGCAGTTAGCTGTTTAACTTCTAATAGTTGACTTTTCCAAGAACATCTTAAAGATAATCCCTAGCTTTTCTCCATTACTAACCAGCCCCTCAAACCTCTGCCACATCCAACGAATGTGTTGAGCTTATGGATGACTTTTGTCACCAAGAATGAGACCATTCATTCAGCTGCCTTTGCTGCTTCCCCTCTGCTTGTCCACCAAGCCAAACCATTGCCTGCCTTAGCTATGACCCTGTGTCCTTCACTGATTTCTCTGTCTCAGCTCATCTTGCTTGTGAAACCCACATCCTGCTCTCTTGACATCTCTTCACTGAATCGATTACGTCCACCCTCACCCACCCCCAACTTCTCTTCCTGGCCCAAATCGCGACCCCCTCCCCCTCAGACCCCAAACCACCCCACCAGCCAGTTGACATAGTAAGTGGTTCTCTCTCCTCTGGTATTGCTTCCATTCGAAACTCCTATCATCTGCCCACTTTCTCACAAAAAAACAACATGCTTAACCTGTTTTTTTTCTTGCAAACTGTCACCCTATCGCCATATTTCCTTTCCTCTCCAAAGTTCTTGAATTTGGAAAGCAACAATACATTCATATTCAAGTTCCCTGCAACTTCACGTGTAAATCTGTTCAATCAGATTTCCACTGCTGCCACAACACAAACAGTTCAAATAATGTTACAATCATTTAAGGAGGGATGAAATGGCTCCCCTCTTCCCTCTCCTCGTTTGATCACAACAGGTTTCTTTTGAAAGAAACAGATATACTTGCCAGCAGTGCTGCTGCTTTCGGCACCAAGGCAATTTAAAGATGTAGACGGAGAATTTAACTGTTCTTTTGGAGATGGCAGCATTGGGTTGAGTTTTTGTTAGAATCTCTCAATGGCAACTGGATAGTCAAAATCAGTAAATGTTCAAAACTTGCAAGTTGAATGGGGAGAGAGAGAGAAATAGGGAAGGAACCTACGAAGGGTCTTGTTCCTTTGGCGTTTCAGTTGCTTGTCCAGTTCTGTAGAGAAAATAGGTGCTGAAGCACACAAGGGGTTGTCTTGTCATATGACCTCTCTCCAACTGCCCAGTGACTCAAATATGGTTGTGAGTAGTGTATTTCAGTTACCTTGATTAGATTATGGCTGGGGATTCCTCTCTCTGCCAGGGTCCTATTGTCAAGGTCATTATATCTAATACAAACATACGAATTAGGAGCAAGAGTAGGCCACTTGCCCCTCGACCCTGCTGCGCCATTCAGAAGATCATTGCTAATCTGATTGTAACCTCCACTCCACATACCTGCCTGCCCCTATTGACCTTTCAACCACTTGTTTTTCAAAAATCTATCTAGCTGTGCCTTAAAAATATTCAAAGACTCTGCTTCCGCTGCATTTTGAGGAAGAGGGTTCCAGAGACTAATGACCCTCTTAGAGAAAAAATCTTCTCCTCATCTCTGTCTTAAATGTGCGACCTCTTATTTTTAAACCCTTATCCCTAGTTCTAGATTCTCCCACAAGAGGAAACATCCTCAACACATTATGGCTTGTCTACACCCAGTTGAGTACCCAGGTGATTGTCTGGACACTTTGCTAAAGGGATAGGAGACAACACCATTCATCTCTTTTGAGGCAATTTTTCCTGGTGTGGCTTTACATATAGGCTGTCTCCATTTCAATCGTTTTGGAATGTCGCAGGTACAGTGATGCTCATGTGCAGCCATCCTCGACTATGATCCAAGTTGCTGGAATGTAACTTAGTCCTTTTTTCAAAAAAAATCAATCAGGGGTTTCCAGCCAGTAAATTCAAAACTCATTTTTGATATAAAGCAGGGTTTCACAACATAAGTCACAAGGCCACCCTCTGACTGTCACCATGGTGCATTTTCTGTACTCTCTCTTTCAACCTTTCTGCAGCCTTTGATTGCACCAACCCCTTAATTCTTCAGTTCATACGGACTGCCCTCGCTTGGTTCCAATCTTTCACATTCAGAGCATCCCTAAGACCAGCTTCTCTTTCCATCCTGTACTGCTTTTTCTGGAACCAAGAACCTGTGCTTGGGCCTTTCATCTTTCTTGCCCACATCCTGTCCCTCAGCAATATCTTCTAAAAACTTGGGGTCGGCTTCTACATGTTTGTTGACACCCAGGTCTACCTCCTACCGCCTTGTTTGACGTCAGTGTTTTCTGACTGCTTGGCCTACATCCAGTATTGGATGAGCTTCAGTTTCCTCCAGTTAAGCTTTGGGAAGACTAAATTCATTGTCTTTGGACCACAGCACAAACTGCGTCCGTTTTCTTGCCATTAATTACACTCCTCTCTCGACCATAATCTCGGGATGAGTCAGTCTCCCCACAACATCGCCATCCTTTTTGATCCTCATCAGAGCTTTCAACCCAGTATTCCTCTATCACAAAAACTGCTTGCTCCATAACCTTACCTGTCCACCAATACCCCCTGTAATTTTTTTTTGTTGTGTGTGGTACCTTTGAATTTTTTGCCTAGTAGCGCACATGCACCATCTTAAAGAGGGCAACTTGTGTGCACCTGAGCAGTAACTTCCAAGTTGCTTAAAGAGAACCTTGTTGTTCACGCACTGGCCTTAGTCTGTTTTCTGCTGAAACTCCCATCCGTGCATTTTCAGCTGTTCCAGTGCTTTATGGCTAGCCCCCATTCCAGCATGCGATGTAAACTTCAGCTTATCCACCCCCTCTTTTTCATTTGATCCTTCTTAAAACTAACCTCCTTGGCCAAGCTTTTGCTCAATTCTCCTAATATCTTCATCTGCCATCCTATCTCCATTTTTGGCTGATTATGCCTTTGAAGTGCATTGGGGCATGGCAGAATTCGAGTCCAGTAAATTGGTTTAAAACCCATGAAGAGGCAGACGGTTTTCACAGAGAGAGATCTCAATGTTCTGAATAGCCTTGAATAACAACAAAAACTCTACTGCGCTCTGGTTGAAAGGTCACTTTTGAGGCAGGTAATTCTGAGCTAACTCTTTGTCTGCCAGCTGTATGAAACTATATACCTAGTCTGGTGTCTTTAGGGTGGAGGGTGCAGAGAGAGATAGACTGTATATCCGACTCCCATTGTTTTCTAAAAAAAATTCCTAGCAAAAGGCTAGATTCCTTATTAGTTGGCTTCCATTACTGCTGTCTTTCTTTCAACCTATCACCACAAAATCTGTGCCACCTTTATTGCTGGCATCTGCCTGCCCACTCCATCAGTAAGCCTTTTTTCAGTGCATAATATGCCTACAGAATATTAATTGAATTTCAAAGTAATCCATTGCGAATTGATTTGAGATGTTCAGAGGCATGACGTTTTATAAATATGAGTCATCTTTTGCAATCTTGCTGTACTAGCAGTGTGAGCATTAGTTACTGGTGTCTCTCTAATGGCAGTATACAAGTTAATGTTCATTATGTTGAAAATCTTGAAGCACTGTGAACATGGCCGTATAGTCACCTGAAATTTGAGACTTGCAGGAGTATATGTAATCCGGTTTGTGGAGTAAGAGTTGATTTCAAATGACCCACTTCCTTGCTTTGAAAGGGAATTGGGTACTTATTTATAGATTAAGGAGTGTAAGGAACGTGCCTGTCCAACCAGAGTGATATCAGTGGTGCCAAATGAGGACTTGAGCACTGTGATGTGTAGACATGCACACTTGAATGCTCTTATTCTGGGTAATGTTGCTCATTGGCTTATTCTCTGTCTGCCATTAATGGCTTCCCTTTTACGGGTTCTGCTTCTGATTCTGAGCTCATTTGAAAATTTTCTGCTTACTTTCAGATTGATTGTTCTTTATCTTTGACTGTAACCACTTTGCTTCCTGACTTGCTGAATCATTGATGTTAAGCGTATGTGAGGATATATCTAGGATGAATTAAGAACAATGGTTTAAAATAAGTTTGAAACATTTTCTTCAGTGTGGTGGTGATGTGATTGACCTTAGGAGGAAGAATGAGGAGAGGCAACTGAATTATACAGTTTTAAAGGGGATGAAGGAACAGAGACCTGGAGCTGTTTTGGACATGCATCTTTAAGGCTATCAAGACAAGTCGGAAAAGCTGTTTAAAGCATGGAGCTTTAAAGTACAAAAACCTGGTTAGGCCTGAATCATTATGTTCAATTCAGGGCACCATGCTTTAAGAAGGATGTCAAGGGTTTAGAGGTGGTGCAGAGAAATTTGCTAGAATAGCACTGGGAATGAGGAACTTCAGATATGTGGAGAGATTGGCGAAGCTGGAGTTGCTCTCCTTAGAGCGGAGAGGGTTAAGAGGAAGATTTGATAGAGGTGTTCAGAATCAACAGTTTTAATAGAGTAAATCAGGAGGAATTGTTTTCAGTGGAAAAGTTGGGAATTGAATTTTTTTTTCATTCATGGCATGTGGGCTTTGCTGGCTGGGCCAGCATTTATTGCCCATCCCTAGTTGCCCTTGAGAAGGTGGTGGTGAGCTGCATTCTTGAACCCCTGCAGTCCATGTGGTGTAGGTACACCCACAGTACTTTTAGGGAGGGAGTTCCAGGATTTTGACCCAGTGACAGTGAAAGAGCGGCAATATATTTCCAAGTCAGGATGGTGAGTGACTTGGAGGAGAACTTTCAAGTGGTGGTAATCCCATCTGTCTGCAGCCCTTGTCCTTCTAGATGGTGGTGGGTTTGGAAGGTGCTGTCTAAGGAGCCTTAATGAATTCCTGCAGTGCATCTTGTAGATGGTACACACTGTTGCAACTGAGAGTCAGTGGTGGAGGGAGTCAGTGTTTGTGGATGTGGTGCCAGTCAAGTGGGCTGCTTTGTCCTGGGTGGTGTCAAGCTTCTTGACTGTTGTGGGAGTTATTCCATCACCATCTACAAGACACAAGTCAGGAGTGTGGACAGGCTTTGGGGAGTCAGGAGGTGAGTTACTCATCGCAGAGTTCCTAGCCTCAGATCTACTCTTGTAACCACAGTATTTATATGGCTAGTCCAGTTCAGTTTCTGGCCAGTGGCAACCCCCCCTATGATGTTGATAGTGGGGGATTCAGTGATGGCAATGCTATTGAACGTCACGGGGCGATCATTAGATTCTCTCTTGTTGGAGATGGCCATTGCCTGACATTTGTGTGGCGTGAATGTTACTTACCACTTGTCTGCCCAAGTCTGGATATTGTCCAGGTCTTGCTGCATTTGGACATGGGCTGCTTCAGTAACTGAGAAGTCGTGAATGGTGATGAATGTTGTGCAGTGATCAGCGAACATCCTCACTTCTGACTTTATGGAAAGAAGGTCATTGATGAAGCAGCTGAAGATGGTTGGGCTGAGGACACTATCCTGGGGAACTCCTGTAGTGATGTCCTGGAGCTGAGATGACTGACCTCCAACAACCGCAACCATCTTCTTTTGCGCTGGGTATGATTCCAACCAGCAGAGAGTTTTCCCCTGATTCCCATTGACTCTAGTTCTGCTAGGGCTCCTTGATGCTACACCCTGTCAAGGGCAGTCACTCTCACCTCACCTCGTGAGTTCAGCTCTTTTGCCCATGTTTGAACAAAGGCTGTAATGAGGTCAGGAGCTGAGCGGTGGAACCCAAACTGGACATCAGTGAGCAGGTTATTGCTAAGCAAGTGCTGCTTGATAGCACTGTTGATGATCCTTTCCATTACTTTACTGGTAATTGGTTGGATTGGATTTGTCCTGCCTTTTGTTTACAAGACATACCTGGGCAATTTCCCACATAGCCATGTAGATGCCAGTGTTGTAGCTGTACTGGAAGAGCTTGGCTAGGGACTCGGCAAGCTCTGGAGCACAAGTCTTCAGTACTATTGCTGGAATATTGTCAGGCCCATAGCTTTTGCAAGATCCAGTACCTTCAGCCATTTCTTGATATCAAGTGGAGTGAATTGAATTGGCTGAAGACTGGCATCTGTGATGCTGGGGACCTCCAGAGGAGGCTGAGATGGATCATCCACTCGGCGCTTCTGGCTGAAGATTGTTGGAAATGCTTCAACCTCATCTTTTGCACTGATGTGCTGGGCTCCCCCAACATTGAGGATGGGCTCCTCCTCCAATGAGTTGTTTAATTGTCCACCACCATTCACAACTGGATGTGGCAGGACTGCAGAGCTTATATCTGATCCGTTGGTTGTGGGATCGCTTAGCTCTGTCCATCACTTGCTGTTTATGCTGCTTGTACACAAGTAGTCCGGTGTTATAGCTTCACCAGGTTTTTTAGGTATGCCTGGTGCTACTCCTAGCATGCCCTCCTGCACATCTTTATTGAACCAGGGTTGACCCCCTGGCTTGATGGTAATGGTAGAGTGGGGGATATGCTGGGCCATGAGGTTACAGATTGTGTTTGAGTGCAATTCTGCTGCTGCTGCTGATAGCCCACAGCGCCTCATGGATTCCCAGTCTTGAGTTGCTAGATCTTTTTGAAATCTACCCCATTTAGCACGGCAGTAGTGCCACACAACACGATGGAAGATATCCTCAATGTGAAGGTGGGACTTCATCACCACAATGACTTTGCAGTGGTCACTCCTACCGATACTGTCATAGACAGATGCATCTGCGGCAGGTAGGTTGGTGAGGATGAGGTCAACTGTGTTTTTTCCTATTGTTGGTTCCCTCACCAACTGCCGCAGACCCAGTCTAGTAGCTATGTCCTTTAGGACTTGGCCAGCTCAGTCAGTAGTGGTGCTACTGAGCTACTCTCAGTGATGGAGATTGAAGTCCTCCACCCAGAGTGCATTCTACACCCTTGCCACCCTCAGTGCTTCCTGGAAGTGATATTCAATATGGAGGAGCACTGATTCATCAGCTGAGGGAGAGAGGTACATGGTAATCAGCAGGTGGTTTCCTTGCCTATGTTTGACGTGATGCCATGAGACTTCATGGGGTCCAGACTCAATGTTGGGGACTCCTGGGACAACTCCCGACTGTATACCAGTGTGCCGCCACCTCTCCTAGGTCTGTCCTGTGGGTGGGACAGGGCATACGGAGGGATGGTGATGGTGGTTTCTGGAACATTGTCTGTAAGGTATGGTTCTGTGAGGATGACTATGTCAGGCTGTTGCTTTACTAGTCTGTGGGACAGCTCTCCCAATTTTGGCACTAGCCCCCATATGTTAGTAAGGAGGACTTTGCAGGGCCAACAGGGCTGAATTTATCATTATCGTTTCCAGTGCCTAGGTCAATGCCAGGTCGCCCATCTGATTTCATTCCTTTTTTGAGACTTTGTAGCAGTTTGAGTGGCTTGCTAGCCCTTTTCAGAGGGCATTTAAGAATCAACCACATTTGCTGTGGGCCTGGAGTCACATGTAGGCCAGACCAGGTATGGTTTTTAACAGCAATTGACATGGTTTCATGGTCATTATTAGACTTTTAGTTCCAGATTTTTATTGAATTCACATTCCACCATCATGTCGTGGTGGTGAACCCAGATCCTCAGAGCATTCCCCTGGGCCTCTGGATTACTAGTCCAGTGACAAAACCACTACACCCCATCGCCTATTTGGAGGCTCAAGTGACTGGGATGTTGCCAATTAAAATGTTTGGTAAGGCATCAGAATGGCTGCTTGGAATGTAATATCCTTGCAATGCAGAAGTGTTACTATGGTCCCTGAGCATTTCATTGTTATCTTTCAGGTTCCTTAGAGCTCACAATCGTGAGTATGAATGGGCCTCCCCGAAATTAGCTTTTCTGCTTGTACTGCTTTTTAATCAAGTTGTTGAGCTGTTAAATTCATCCACTATGGATAGTATCTCAAATTACTTTATTTTTAGATAGATTAGAAATTAAAGCTGTTTCCATTCCATTCCTTGAGCACTCTGCCTGAAGGCAGGTGCTTGGCTTATTGTCTGCTGATGCTTCATCCTGAGCCATTTTCCTTGGCTGTTTTTGCCATGATGGTTTGTGATTGCCTTCCACTCTTAAGAGCAGGATAAGGAGGTAGATCCCAGGTCTACCTCAGCTGGAATAGGAATTGAAACCATGCTGTTGGTGTTATTCTGAACCACCAGCTAGCCATCTAGCCAACTGAGCTAATCGACTCTAAATCTGCTTCTGAGATATATAAATTTTTGTTTGAAACTTGCATTTATATAGCGCTTTTCATGAGCACCAGACATCTCAAAGCACTTTATAGCTAATGAAATACTTTTGAAGTGTAGTCACTGTTATAATGTAGGAAACGAAGCCAATTTGCACAAAGTAAGCTCCCACAAATAACAACATGATAATGACCAGACAATCTGTCTTTTGTGATGTTGATTGAAGGAATAAATATTGGTCAGGACGTCAGGGATAACTCCACTGGCCATCATCAGAATAGTGCCATGTGATCTCTTATGTTCACCTGAGAGGCAACTTGGTTTAGCAACTCATCAGAAAGATGGCACTTTGTTGGTTGTAAAGCATTTCGGTATCCCTTTCCGATCCCCCTTTTTCCAATTATTTATATTTTTTTAATATATATATTTTTCTTTTCCCGCCTATTTCTATTATTTTTAAATGTATTTCCATTCATTGTTTTATCTCCACCTTTTAGCCCATTTTGACCCCTTCCCCCTACCCCACCCCCACTAGGGCTATCTGTCGCTTGCTCATCCTGCTTTCTATCCTTAATGTCACCATTAGCACACTCCATAGCTAATATCACCACCGTCAACACCCTTTTGTCTATTACATCTTTGGCAATCTCTTCTTTACCTCCACCTATCACTGGCCCTCTATCCAGCTCTACATGTCCCACCCCCCTTCAACCAGCTTATATTTCGTCTCATTTCTATTTTTCCTTAGTTCTGATGAAGAGTCATACGGACTCAAAACGTTAACAATATTCCTCTCCGCAGATGCTGTCAGACCTGCTGAGTTTTTCCAGCTATTTTTGTTTTTGTTTCAGTATGTCTGGTGGTCATGAAAGGTGCTATATAAATGCAAGTCTTTTTACACTCACCATAAAGTTAAGTCAAGTTTTTTCAAGTTTTAAATACCCTTTTATTAATGTAATGAGTGCTAATTACTGCCAAACAACCTCTGACACTGAAAATTAACGATTGCAAACATGGAATCTCGTTGATTTTGGTTATCTTAAAAATGTTAAAATTTAAATTTAATTTGTTTTTACTTTGTCTCTTCTTTCGCTTATCCAATCCTTCTTTCTCCCTCTTTCTTTTTCTGTATCTGATTTAACCCACTCTAATTTAATTCACCCACTCTAATTTACGCTTCCTTCTCAGTCTTGTGCTGTTAATTTCACAGCCCTTCAATCTGATCAATTAAAGAGATGTACAGTTGCTTGTCCTGTTCATTCAGGCCTCAGACATCCTGTTTCACTCGCTGTGATGTTATCAGTTTACGCTTTCAGCACCTTGCCACACAAAAAATGTAAAAGCCTGAATGTGCTTGGACAAGTGTAACAAAGGCATGTTACAATCCCTGTGGGGGAGCCATTAACCAAATTTGCCAAGCAAATTCTCCCCCAACCCGTGAAGAAATGACTAACGATATTTCACTTTTTGTAATTTATACTTTAATATGAATCAGAACCAATGCAAATGAAATATGAATTAACAGGCAACTGATATTTCAAATAAAAAGGCACATTTCACTTTAAATAGTCGATAGGATAAAGAATCATTTTGCACTGCCACAAGCACCCACATCACACCCGCACAAATAAATGCGGCACCACGTGCAATCTCTGTCTTTCGAACTCGATCGATTCAGCCCTCAAGTTGCATTCACCAACAGGCGTATTCCACCTGAGGTCCGCAGATTAGCAATTGATTAACAGCAACTTGGTGTACATCTACTAATTCCCCTCTCACTCGGGTCATGTCAGTCTTGATGGTGTAGATTTCCAGAGCTCCTTTTCAACAGACCAGCCAACAACACCAGTTCACAATCTGGTCCTTTGATACAAACTCTCAGCTCTTTTGCATGCTTGAGCTACTTGCAACATTTTTTAGGATTCAGTCCCTTTTAGTTCGCTCGTATGTCGCTTCCCCAAAAGCTTCTAGAATTCTGATTTTTTTCTTACTGCCAAACACAAAACTGACCTTTTTGTAAAGCTTTTTTGGCTTCTTCTCACACAAACTGTGTTCCTCTTTCTGTCTCGGTCTGCTTTCTCTTTGTGTCTGCATCTATGTGCTGATTGCCTTCATCCTTCAGCTTTCCTGTTTGTAGCTCTCCTTTGTCTGTCTGGCCACACAGCTTCTGTCTTCCTTCCTGTTGGTACTGCTTCCATAAGACCATAAGATGTAGGAGCAGAAGTAGGCCATTTGGTCCATCGAGTCTGCTCTGCCATTCAATAAGATCATGGCTGATCTGGTAATCCTCAATTCCAGTTTCCTGCCTTCACTTCCCTCATCCAGATTATTTATATATATATTGTAAATAATTGTGGCCCCAGCACTGATCACTGTGGTACTCCACGAATTACAGGTTGCCATCCTGAAAATGCCCCCACACTTATCCCAACTTTCTGCCTTCTATTAATTAGCCAAGTCCACTCCAGCCAACTTTGTCCTCATTCTTTTGCAATTACTCTCATTTAAGTGTAGCACAGTTGTTGCCGACCCAAGTTTCTCATTCTCAAACTGCGAAATTCTACCATGTTATGGTCACTGTTTCCTAAGGGATCCTTTACTCTTAGATAATTTGAAATCATTTATGAAACCTGCCTCATTACCAGATCCAAAATAGCCTGATCCCTGGTTGGATCCGCAACATATTGTTCTAGGAAACTGTCCCAAATACACTGAATTCTTGCTCGTGGCTACCTCTGCCATTTTTATTTTTCCAATGTACATGAAGATTAAAGTCACCCATGATTAATGTGCTGCTTTTTTTACATGCCCTCCTTATCTGCTGATTTATTCTCTGTCCTACAGTATAGCTACTGTTAGAGGGATTATGGACTACTCCCACCAGTGTCGTCTTCCCCTTGTTATTTCTTACCTCCACCCATATGGATTCTACATCTTCTGAGAAGATCATTTCTTGCTGTTGTACTTATTCCATTTCGTACTAACAAAGCTACCCTGCCACCCTTTCCTTCCTGCCTGTCCTTTTGAAAAGTCACGTACCCCTGAATATTTAGTTCCCAGCTTTGATCTCCTTGTAACCATGTCTCAGTAATGGCTATAAGATCATACCCATTAACCTCTATTTGTGCCATTAATTCATTTATTTTGCTCCAAATACTATGTGCATTTAAGTAAAGAGTTGGTTATTTTCCCTTTTTACCATGTTTTCTCCCTTTGACCCTATTTGCTGCTTTTTCTTATGTTTGCACACTGTCCCTTCCTGTCACACCCTGGGTATCATTTCCTATATAGCTGCCCTGCTATGCTCCCATATCCTTTTGCTTTGTAAACCTACTCCGGTATCCCCTCTCCAGAACCCACCCTCCACCACCACACACCCACCCCTCCCATTTAGTTTAAAGCCCACTCTGCAGTCCTAGTTACTTGATTCATCAAGACACTTGTCCCAGTGCGGGACAAGTGCCCCTCCCACCGGAACAGCTCCCTTCTACCCCAGTACTGGTGCCAGTGCCCCATGAACTGAAACCTATTCCTCCCACACCAATCTTTGAGCCACGCATTTAACTTCTTGACTTTATTTACCCTATGCTAGTTTGCCTGTGGCTCAGGTAGTAATCCCGAGATTATTACCTTGGAGGTTCTGCTTTTTAATTTAATTCCTAACTGTTCAAATTCTTTCAGCAGAACTTCCTTTCTAGTCCTATTAACATCGATGGTACCAATGTGGACGACAACAACTGGATCCCTCCCCTCCCACTCCAAGTTCCTCTCCAGCCCTGAGAAGATGGACCATGACCCCACCACGGAACATCAAGCATTGTTTCCAGGACTGTCACTGACCTCATCTCCTCTGGAGATCTTCCTCCCACAGCTTCCAACCTGATAGTCGCCCAACCTTGGACGGCCCGCTTCTACCTCCTACCCAAAATCCACGAACAGAACTGTCCCGGCAGACCGATTGTGTCAGCCTGTTCCTGCCCCACGGAACTCATTTCTCGTTATCTTGACTCCCTTCTCTCTCCCCTTGTCCAGTCCCTTCCCACCTACATCCGTGATTCCTCTGACACCTTACGTCACATCAACAATTTCTAGTTCCCTGGCCCCAACCGCTTCCTCTTCACCATGGATGTCCAATCCCTCTACACCTCCATCCCCCACCAGGATGGTCTGAGGGCCCTTAGCTTCTTCCTTGAACAGAGGCCCGAACAATCCCCATCCACCACTACTCTCCTCCGTCTGGCTGAACTTGTTCTCACACTGAACAATTTCTCCTTTAACTCCTCTCACTTCCTCCAAATAAAAGGTGTGGCTATGGGTACCCGCATGGGCCCCAGCTATGCCTGTCTCTTTATGGGGTATGTGGAACATTCCTTGTTCCAGTCCTACTCCGGCCCCCTCCCACAACTCTTTCTCCGGTACATCGATGATTACTTCGGTGCTGCTTCATGCTCTCGTCGGGACCTGGAAAAATTTATTAATTTTGCTTCCAATCTCCACCCCTCCATCATTTTCACATGGTCCATCTCTGACATTTCTCTTCCCTTCCTTGACCTCTCTGTCTCAATTTCTGATGATAGACTGTCCACCAATATCCATTACAAGCCTACCGACTCCCACAGCTACCTCGACTACAGCTCCTCACACCCCGCTTCCTGTAAGGACTCCATCCCATTCTCTCAGTTCCTTCGCCTCCGTCGCATCTGTTCTGATGACGCTACCTTCAAAAACAGTTCCTCTGACATGTCCTCCTTCTTCTTTAACCGAGGTTTTCCACCCACGGTCGTTGACAGGGCCCTCAACCGTGTCCGGCCCATCTCCCGTGCATCCGCCCTCACGCCTTCTCCTCCCTCCCCTTGTCCTCACTTATCACCCCACCAGCCTCCGCATTCAAAGGATCATCCTCCGCCATTTCCGCCAACTCCAGCATGATGCCACCACCAAACACATCTTCCCTTCACCCCCCCGGCGGCATTCCGTAGGGATCGTTCCCTCCGGGACACCCTGGTCCACTCCTCCATCACCCCCTACTCCTCAACCCCTACCTTTGGCACCTCCCCATGCCCACGCAGAAGATGCAATACCTGCCCCTTCACTTCCTCTCTCCTCACCGTCCAAGGGCCCAAACACTCCTTTCAAGTGAAGCAGCATTTCACTTGCATTTCCCCTAACTTAGTCTACTGCATTTGTTGCTCCCAATGCGGTCTTCTCTACATTGGAGGGACCAAACGCAAACTGGGCGACCGCTTTGCAGAACACCTGCGGTCTGTCTGCAAGAAAGACCCAAACCTCCCTGTCGCTTGCCATTTTAACACTCCACCCTGTTCTCTTGCCCACATGTCTGTCCTTGGCTTGCTGCATTGTTCCAGTGAAGCCCAACGCAAACTGGAGGAACAGCACCTCATCTTCCGACTAGGCACTTTACAGCCTTCCGGCCTGAATATTGAATTCAACAACTTTAGATCTTAAACTCCCTCCCCCCATCCCCACCCCGTTTCGTCCCCCTCCCTTTTGTTTTTTTCAATAATTTATATAGATTTTTCTTGTCCCACCTATTTCCATTATTTTTAAATATACAACTAATACCTTGTCAATCTTTCCACCCCACCCCCACTAGAGCTGTACCTTGAGTGTCCTGCCATCCATTCTTAATTAGCACATTCTCTTAGATAATATCAACACCTCTTTGATCCTTTTGTCTGTGACATCTTTTGATTCTCTGCTCCTATCACTGCTTGCTTGTCCCTACAAACACCCCACCCTCAACTTCTCTCCCCCCACCCCACCCCCCCACCTTAAACCAGCTTATATTTCACCCCCCTCCTAACTACACTCAGTTCTGTTGAAGGGTCATTGGACTCGAAACGTCAACTCTTTTCTTCTCCACCGATGCTGCCAGACCTGCTGAGTTTTTCCAGGTAATTCTGTTTTTGAAGATGTTCTTAACCCTGGCACTGGGCAGGCATCACAGCCTTTGGGAATGGGCTGCAGAGAACAGTATCTATCCCTCTAATTATACTGTCCCCTATCATCTACGACATTCCTACTTCCTCCCCCCACTTGAATTGCTCCCTGTACCACAGCACCGTGGTCAGTTCGCTCATCCTCCCTGCAGTCCCCCCCTCGTCCACATAGCTTGCAAGAATCTCGTAACTGTTGGAAAATTGCAGGGGCCGAGGCTCCTCGAAGGCTACCAGCTGGGTCCCCATACCTGCCTCACCTGCAGTCACACCCTCCTATCCCTGATCACAGGTCAAATTTAAATTACCTAATCTGAGGGATGTGACTGCCTCCTGGAGCAAAGTGTCCAGGTAACTGTCCCCCTCCCTGATGTGGCGCAATGTCTGCAGCTCGGACTCCAGCTCCTCAACTCTGATCTGAAGTCCTTCGAGCTGCAAACGCTTACTACAGATGTGTTCGCTCTGGATCACCTTGGTGTCCAGTGGGTCCCACATGCTGTAGTAGCAACACATCACCCATCCTGCCACCACTATTGTACTTTATTCAGTTTATTAATTTGGTAGTATCCCTGCTGTTTACACTTGAAGAACCACCCGCTCTTTACTCTTTATTGTTATTAATTTTTTTTACACCAGTATCGATCTTGTACTTAAGCTATTTTTTTTAAAAAGAGAGGGAAAAAAAGACTAGAGACCTAAACACAAACTAAAGACCTTACTTTTACTTTAAAGACTAGAAATCCTCACCAATCCTACTTGCCAATCAGCTGCTTTCCCTGCACTTGTGTCATGTTGTGGTTCATAACACCTCTTTGCCGCTGCTCTCGCTGCAGATAGGCCTCTTGATCCGTGCCTTTAATCCATTGCCACTCGCCTCTTGCTCAAAATATACTATTTTGAGCCTAAGGAATAGAATAAACCTTAATCACTTACCAGATACTCACCAATTAACCAGCTTCTCCTGTAGCAGAGCAAGAATCAATTCCTGGAGGCTGAAAAAGTTCAGGCAAAAGCAATCAAACACCCCTTTAACTTCGTGTTCCGAAGTTCCGCTTAACTCCCTGAGTGCTCTGGCACTCTATCCAAGTCAAGGGCCACTAGGTCATATGGACCAGTATTTCTTCCTTTCCAGGAAAATTGAATTGATCCGTTTACAATTGATGCAAGCTCTTAAAAGCCCCTTTCAAACATTCTTAACACGGGCATTTTAAAAACAAATTTTCCTTTCTGTACTGCTTTTGAGGTCAAAGATCCCTCTTAGATGCCTTGCCAGAGCAAATTATGGCCCATTGTTTGTTTATTTTAAAAAAAGCTTTGCAATTGCCAAAAGATTCCTTATTGAAATATATTAAACCATATTTTCATGATAAATTCGCAGTATCTTTTCTCCTTTTCCTGATCAATTTGCCTTGCGCAGTTTTACTACTTGGCACCAAGTAACAGTCATAGCTGATGAATATTGAAGCTTGGTTAGTTGAAAGATATTTTCAACTTCATTAAGCAGGTGAGCTTGATTGCAGACCTGTTGGTGCTGTGGTATATTAATATCTGCAGATAGAAGACAATAAGAAGTTTGTGTCTCTTTTGTTCTGTGTGTTATGTGTGAGCTTGGCCTAGTTGTGTCAGCTGTGGCTCAGTTGATAGCATCTTTCGCCTCTGATCAAAAGATTGAGTTGAAGTCTCACTCGAGGACTTCAACACAAAAATAAAGGCTAACACTCCTCTGCTGAGGGAGTACCACTGCAAATCCAGAGGTGCCACTTTCGAAGGAAACATCAAACTAAAGCTGCCCCCTCAGGTTGGCGTAAAAGACCTCATAGCACTATTTCAAAGAGAAGGGGAATTATCCCCCATGTCCTGTATTCTTATGAGTAAAATATAAAATCTGTTATATTCCTTAATATCTGTGCACAGGAAACCTGAATGCAGCTCTCCAAGCAGCACTGAAAAATCCCCCAATTAATACAAAGAATCAGGCTGTTAAGGTAAGGCTGAAGGATTAAATATCTTTGCCCTTGCAGCTTTTTGAAACTTAGTCTGAGGTAATTTTCTTTCAGCAAGTTCGTCCAATCCATGTGAGGCGGTCTAAGGATTTATATGCAGAGTCCAAAACTGATAAATTTTGATGCACTGATTTTGTTTGCTGGTAAAGTTTGTCAACTTCAGGGCCTTGATTTCAAGTTGAATTGAAATTGAGTTAAACTTCATGTGGAATTTAGATTCATGGGCTGAGTAGGTTTAATTCAGTTTGGTTAATGGCACAACTTACATTTGGTGGATCTGTTTTAAGCTGAGGCCTAATTGAACTTATCATCAGCAAAAACACTGACTTCAAAACTATTATCATTTGCTCAAATTCTTATCTGTGTACAATCTGACCCATTTTGGGATTAGTTTTGTACTTGAATCAATTAGAGCATATGCTATCACAATCTACAAACACACGGGACAGTGATCTGTGAAACATAGCATCTCCTCTTCATACTTACATACAGTTAAACTGCATGTTCTGCCTGCCCAAGCAGATGCATACACACACTACATGCACATGAGTTGTTGAGGAGAAGGTGAGGGGAGAGAAGCAGAGGAAGGTTTTTGTGAGCTGCCTTGTTGAAAGTATTCCATATAGCTTTCCACTCCACCGATTCAATTAAGTTTACTAAATCTAGTTTGTCAGCCCGTGCAAGCTATTTGGTACAGTGGTAGTAAGTTGATGCCTCTGCCGAGTTCTTGTCTAAAGTAAAGAAATACAAGTGGGACATTTAAATTCAGTTGATAATTGTAAGTATAGTGTAATTACCACTGACGAAGCCTTGTTTTGTCTTTAACAGGACCGAGCAGAAAATACTGTTGTTAAAGTTTTGACTTCATTTAAAAGTAATGATATTGAAAAGGCTGTTCAATCCCTTGACAAGAATAGCATTGACCTCCTGATGAAGTACATCTACAAAGGTTTTGAAAAACCATCAGAAAATAGCAGTGCAATTTTACTACAGTGGCACGAAAAGGTTAGTAGAGTATGGTATTTATCAATGTAAGAATAATGATTATTTTGCATTTTCTTCACCACAAGGGTATAGCCCAACCTGGTAGGTTCTGGGGGAAACTACGGCCACAGTATTAATATATTGACAGTTTCTGGGCAGGGAGGTGGAATTGCACGGGACAAAGCTGGCAGTTAACCCAGCAGATCAAATCTGCAGTCTCAGCTTTATTGAACTAATTTGCCTTCTGGATTTTGTGTCTCTAAGCTGTGCAGCAGATGTGATGCACATCACCATGACTGCTTAAAAGGAAAATGTACAAATAGAAATTGAACGTGTTCAGGATGGATGACAGACAATAGGGCAAGGGCAACACCCAGAGCTAATGATACATTCCTAGAATTACTACTAGGTGCAGTCAGGAGAAGGAAGGAAATATTTTTCCCCAGCAATGGGAGAAGGAAACCTGCAGATCATCAAGATCATCTGGTTGCAGATGGCTGAGGAGGTGAGTAGTAGAAACGGTGTGCCCCAGTCTTGGGTGCAATGTAGGAAGCCACTTACTGACTTAACCAGGTTAGGAAAAGTGAGTACATTTGCTGATTCAATTATATCCTGTGGTTTAAGCTCCTGCCCCCTTTCCTCCTTGCGAAGCGTTCTCCATCACATCACTCTTCACTCACACTGAACTTTTAGCAGCTCCCAGCTTCACCTGCTATGCACTTCTTCAACTCCCTATTTATTCGTCATTGCCACTTACTCCAATGCTTATGCAATTTGATGCATCTGTCTCATAGTCACCTTCACCGAATGCACTGCATCCGTAGGGTGAATGCCTGAACTTCAATCATTCACTCATAGGTCTGTTTTCTAGCCTCTTTAGAAGCGAGTGCAAAACACGAGGAAGAGGGCTGGAAGTGGACTGTCGCAAATAGTCCAGCTAACGGATGCCAAGAAGGAGACCCTGGAAATAAGTGACTGCGTTTCTTTTGGTTGGATATGGCAAGCCGGAGAACTCGTTGATAGCTAGTGACAGAATTACAGTTATCTCTAACAGGCAAATACCCACTTTAATTCATCATTGACTAAACTATGAGAAGACTGAGTGTGGTGATTGTCAAAATTGTGACTTTGCCATGACCAGATAACATCCCTTTCTTTTGCATTTCAGGGCTTTTATTGTTTCTGGACATGCATGAGGACAATTTCTCAGAGGACCTCAGTCATTCTGAGGGCACACTGTCATAGGGCATACAGGCATGCATCAGTGCAAATGCTCTAACTTCAGTGGATCTACTTTAGCAGTCAGTTGTCTTTTCATCTGGTGATTCATCCCCCACAAGTGAGCATGAGCGGACACTGGTGGCAGGGACAGTGGTGAAGAGTTCACATCGGGGAACATAATGCTCTCCAAGCTCTGCTCCAGTAGATGCTGATGCTGAACCAGGAGGTGCTGTTGTTGAGAAGGAGAATGCTAGAGATATATCAGCAACTGAGCCAGGCACTGACAGATGTGCCTTGTACGCTCTCAACAAAAGTGAAGAGCATTAAGGAATTTAATTCAATTTCTGGGGCATCAGTGGAACAGGGATTTGTGAGAATGCCATCGCTAGAGTATAGAGCTTCAAGCACGGCCCTGAAATGATTCTATGCAAACACGGCTGTGCAGATTTTGGATTTGAGCTTCTCTGCAGTTTTAAACATGATGCCACAGTGTCTCTGTGGCCTTATGACATGCCACTGACCTCAGGAAACTTGTGCTGCATAGGCTAAAGTTGAAGCAAAGTTAAAATCAATTTTCAAAGGCCTTATTAACATTTCCTTAGGATATTAATTGGACCAACAACCTGCTTACCTGCAATAACTTCAGGGAGCAGGTTTCTAGCTGGCATCTAGACATACCTGGAATAGCCCATTGGAGTCAAATTCCTGTTGTGCTTCATGTTTCTCCAATTTTAAGTACACCCACAAACTACCCGTTCTTGCCTGTTAAAATCCCCTCCTACATGTCTGGTGCAAATAAGAAGAAAATGTGATACTTCAAGTAGACAGTAATGCTAGTTCTACATGTGTTCCATGTAGATATACATCCAGCATTGCACTCGTTCATTTTGCCAACTAAAATTCTTTATTCCCCATACTGGTTATTGTAAAAAGTTTGGAGAAAGTCACTGGCTTCTCTTCAGGGGTAAGTTAGTTTGCCTTTTTTCATTTTTCTCTGGAACCTAACCTCTCTGCCTCTTTTTTTAAGATGCTTCTTAAAATCAGCCTCTTTAACCATGCTTTTGCTCATTTGCCTTAATATCTCCTTTTGTGGCTCAGTGTCAGATTTTCTTTGATAATGCACCTGTGTGCTGTACAAATGCAAGTTGTTGCTCCTTATCTTCAAACCTCCATAAAAGTGTTTATGCCAATTTAGTGCACGCATCCTTGTCTGAGAATATTAGAGCCTTAATTTAAAGAAAATAAATGAATAGACCAAAAATCACAGGCTAAAGATGTGTAATTTTCTATATCCTGGGAGAGCTGATGTGGAAAATCTCCAGCTCCCCATTTGGCATTTATCATTGGGCTTAGTTAACTTATTTTGGTTTTGAGTTTGCGTTGAACTAGGTGAGGTGAAGTGACCAAGAAATGTGATGTTATTACAGATTTTATTTTTGTTGGAATGATTTAATAAAAGGAATTTTAGGATTTGTCAAGTGCACTCCTTGCTGAAGTCGTGACACTAGTACTTCAGGCATCTGCACTGTCATGCATGCACACACCCAGTCCACAAGAAGGTTGCAGTCATTGCTTACAAATAAATGTGGGGAAGTGGCAAACAGATTGATATCAAGCTCCTGGCAAAAGCTTTTGAATTGTCATCTGCATCCTTTACCATTAATAAGTTATGGTCATGCAAGAGCAAATAATAAGTCAACAGTAATATCATTACCTCCTCAAGTAGGTTAATTGTTATAACCTAGGTGATTTCTCTTCAATAGGAACTGCCATTAACGGGATCACTGGACTTATAACTGTGCAGTAATAAACTGAGATGCCTTGTGGTTCTAGCAAACGTTAGAGAGTTGACTACTGCAAGCAATGATCTGTACAACAAGATTCCACTGTAACCCATTTCTCGATGCTCTCAGTCTTTATTTGAATGCTTGTTGCTTAAATATACCACAATGTACTATATTTACTTTGGGTTCACAACACATTTTCTAAAGGAACAATTGCACCATGGCTCTTGTATTATTCAAAGCGAGATAGATAAATATTGTAAGCCTAAGAAATCCAGACACACCCATTTGGGGACTCAGCATGTCAACACACCACATTGCCAAGGAATCTTTAGCTTTAGTTGACATTAGGGAGGGATTCACTTACCTCAAAGGGGGACAGTCCAGCCAGCCAAAGTGATTAGGGCATTTTTTGGTGTGAACAAATTTAAAGAGTTCTGTGTCACTTGTAGCACCAAGCTTTTGTTGACACAGACCTGGCTGTCTATTTTGTTCAAGGATGGAATGCTCCCAATTCACCAAAGGTAGCTTGAATAAATAGCTAGAAGGCTGCAAGGTAGAAAGTAGGGGCAAATAGGAAGTATTTGGAGTGGGAGAAGGTGGAAACCAGGGCCCCATAGTGCTGGGACCAATGTTCAACAATTTATATTAACGTTTTAGATTTTGGAATTAAGCAATTTCTAAATTTGCAGTTGACAATGGTGATGGGATGGGAGTGGCGGAATGGTCAGTATTGAGCAGCACTGCAACAAAGTATAGGACAGCATTAATAAGCTTGCAGAGTAAGTATATAATTGCCAAATGAATTTTGCCACTGAGATATTACATTTTGGTTAAAAAAATAAGGTTACATATTACCAAATGTGGAAAATAATCTAAATGGGATACAGGAGCAAAGAAATCTGGGAATACAAATACATCAGTAAAAGCAATGATGTAGGTTAACAGGTGATTTTTTTTTTCTTTTAAAATGAGCAAACCAAACATTTGGGCTTATTTCCAGAGGGATAGAATTGAAAAATAGAGAAGATATGCTAAACTGCTGTTAAACTTTGACACTTGGAGTACTATGTACTGTTCTGATTGCCATCTTATAAAAAGGATAGAGATGCATGGAGAGGATGCGAAAAGATTTACAAAATTGATTGCTGAAACGTGGCTATGCCCATCAGGAAAGGAAGAACAAAATGGGTGTCTCTCCTCATTGAAAGAGAAGGTTGATTGGTGACCTGACAGAGGTCTTTAAAATTATGAAAGATTTTGAAAGGGTGAACAGAGTGTTTCCATTAAAGAGAATTGCATCAATATAATATGGTCATCAAGAAATCACATGGCAAATGCAGAAGAAACTGGTTCATCAGAGAGCGGTGAGAATGTGGAACTCATTACCACAGGGAGTGGCTGATGCAGCTGGTATATATACATCTAAGAGGAGGCTAGATAAGCAGAAGAGGGAAAAGGGAATAGAGTATTATGCTTGTAGTTAGATGAGGAAAGATGGGAGGGATCTCAAGTGAAGCATCAGTGCTACCACAGACTCATTTGTTGGCCAAATGGCCTGTTTTTGTGCTGTATATTCTATTTAATTTGCTTAACGATACAAGACTCCAGGAATCTTCAGCTCCAAGCCCTCAGCAAGTACCAGTGAAGCAACTAAGGAGCCAGCCAGTAATAGTTTTAGACTAAGTGGCTAAAATATTTAGCACACTGTTCTGTAGAGAAAATTTGCTATTAATATCTTTTAGAAATTATTCAGGACCAAAAAAAAGTATCTAATGCACAAGTCACTGCTCAATGCAAGTGACCAAAAGTAGCAGGTTACACAATATGGCTTCAATAGCTCCAATCATCACCACAACCTGGTAAATCCCAGGTTTCAGTCTTCCATGGAAAATCTGGACAGCCCTCAACTGCTTGAAGACAGGTTGGGGAAGCTGTGGCCATTTGCTCCACAAGTGGATCATGAGGAACAGCTCAAATTATGACTATGGCCATCCAAATGAAACCATCACTCACATTCTGAACACCTACCCTGACAGACCCATTCCTGGTGATATCATAGACATCACCATAATGTCAAGTAAACTACTCACTGCATGTGGGTGATTGTTAATTTGAAGAGGGTTATGCGTCACTTTTTTTCCCATGACCAGTTTCCTCCTCTTTCTCTCCCCCCCCCCGCCTCCTCACTACACCCAACCCCACAAATAAATGTTTGGAGTTTAAAATTCAAAGCAAAATTATTGTTGAATCAGCCATTACCACCTTGTATATCTTGTTCCTTAGGTGTTAGCAGCTGGAGGAGTGGGATCCGTAGTACGAGTCCTAACAGCGAGGAAAACTGTTTGAGCAATGGAACCAAGAGCAGCTATCTGGTACAGAGAGGCTGGTGCCGAGACCAAAAGAACCAGTTGGTGCAACACTGGAGTCATATAATCTCCTTGCATTTTTTTTAAAAATTTGGCTTGCTTTTTATGACCAGTTTGTATATGTAATTAGCTCTGTTCATTTGTCTGTTAACCAGAATCAAAGATGCAATTTAATCTGGTTTTATAAACCCAGTATTTAGTACAATTTTTGTATCCGAACAAGAACATTTCTGAAGCACGGTTTTATTTTTAAAAAAAGACTTGCCAGAAAATTGGAGATTTTTCTTTGCAGAAAACTGTGTCCTTTTTTACTTCAAATGTTTTATTGAATAAAGGTACAGTATATGAATGTTTGATGCAGACATGAACATATTGACTAAAATTTGATGCATTCAAATGCAGTTGTCCCCCACACAGCTGTTCATGAGCATTTTAAATTTGAAGCTGGGATGTGTAGCTGAGTGATAATAGCTGAACCACATAAAATCACCAAAAATATTTCTGTTTGAAATCATGTCTTGGTTGATAATGGTAATAGTGAATATTAAGGTTTCAACATGTTAGGGGTGAATTAACATGCTATTATTATACCTGGCATGAAGGGTGTGGGTGATATAAATAGACCTCGGAGATAATTCCTTCCTGTCAACCTGTAAGGGGCGATATAACACCTTTCATATTTTTTGAAGATGAATTTTAAATTAAAATAAAGAATTGCACCAGAAGTACACAGTGAACAAATAAATTCAGACAATTACTGCATCAGAATAACCAGGGGTTTACAGCACAATGGTCACTGTCAGTTTTGCTACCATATCAGCAATGAGCTCATCCAGGTATTGCAGACTTGACTTGCCTGGCTTAATATTAATTCAGGATATCTAAATAAAGCTTCAAATTATGTTAAGAATTAAACTTAAACACACTGCTTTCACTGATTTAAAAGATAGGAAATCCAATTGACAACTTCCATTCTATCTATTAATTAAACAGTGCAGTTCACAAATGGCACAGAAACTCATGACTATGGCCTTTTGGTTTGTACCATGTGTACTAATTCTAACTAGTGTAATTATTTCAAAATGGTGCATTCAGCTGATGACAAGTTTTGATGTTTAAAGCAAATCACTACTTTAAAGAAAAAGTTGGTACCACAGTGAAAACACAAGTGAATCAGCTGTGAAATGGTTTCCCCTAATCCTGCCCAGCTCCTGTACCACCCACCCCCCATGTTCCTGAACCTTGTTAACCCCAAGGTTCAGCATCTTGTTACTCCCAATTATAACAGACTCACCAAGGAGCACAGTTTAACTTTATGCTTAAAATGTATCAACAGCAGCAAAAACCTATTCGTTGCACTGACATTTCACCTCAAAACTTAAGTGGTTTAGAATCTTTAGCAGACAATCTTGTTTCATTTTTTGTGACCATAAATGTCTATTGTATAACAGTGGACAAGGGGCTAAATAGCAGTTAAAATGTAAGCTCTGGTTCAGTCTGAAAAATCATTGAATCATGAAGCATCCTATTATTGATGATGAAATAAATGGGTTTTGATAGCTCAGCTACTACATCTAAAATGCCTGAAACAAGTGTGTTAAATAGGAATCAATATTTTTAATTTAAGTGATTACTGTTACAATTGGAAGCATTTTAATCAAATTGTCCCAAGATTTTTAATTTTTTAAAAAGATAAAATATTAAAATACCATTACAATTCTTTATTGCATGGTCGGGATTTAAATCACCAATACTTTGTTTACCTTAAGTTTGATGATAGGTTCTCTTTTATACTGCCTGTGTTAGGCCCCAATTGGGCCTGATTTAAAGTCTATGTCAGTGAAGGGTGACACTCGGTATTTTCATTTCTTCCTTCTTGTGGAGGGAGCACAGGGCTGGATTTTAACCTCCAAGCTGGTGGGTTTGAGGCCGTTGGGGTGGGGGCAGAATCGTAAAATCCAGTGTGTGGCCTGCCTGTGCCGAATGGTCTCAAATTTTATGGGTGGCAGCGAAGGCGTCAGGCAACCTGCCTGCCTTTGGGCCTATCGAGGCCCTTAAGTAGCCAATTAATGGCCTGATCCTGGACCCGCCACTATTTTATCAGCAGCAAGGAACACCCAGGCCATGAGGGAAACCCGGCAGCTTTAGCTGCATGGGACGGTGTTAGGCAAGCAGGGGGTACCTCTTTTACGGGTTCCCTGTGTGCCCATTGACGGCAACCCCCTCTCCTAAGATCATCTTTCTCTCCCCTGCACCCCCCCTCCCCCACAGCATCCACAGATGCTGCCAAATCTGCCTAGTTTTCCAGCATTTTCTGTTTTTATAACAGCAATCATTGGCTGAGTGAGAGGTGCCAGATTCCCCAGTCCCTCTTGCTTGCCTCATGAGAGTAGAGTTCTGTTTGTTGGATGTTAGTAGCGGATTGTGTTGTTGTAGATGCAGGGGGTGCAGCAGGTGCTTTCTTCAGACCTGGAGCACAAGGTAAACAAGATGAAGCACCTATCCTAGCATTAAGTTACTGGCCAGAGAAATTGACTGCTTTAAATAACATCTTGTTCAGAAAATCACGACCATGGCCTTTTAAAAAGCTTCAGCAGGAAAATGCCACGATTGCACTGAGGATTGTCTTTGGCCACAGCATGAAAATGAACTGGTGGAGCTCAGATGGGGGACATCACAATCCACTGGGATTCTGCCTTCACAGGTTGGCATCAACTTTCCAGCAGTGAGTAACCAACTCAGTAATCACGCTCGACTAATTCTGCCCATCGTCCTGAGAATTAGCACAAAGGACTAACATTTCAGCCTCAGCATGTCAACCTCTGGGATCAACCTCTGCACAAACGGGCAGTTAAAAATTAGGGTCATCTTAGGGCAGATGGTTCAGTAATGTGTTGCTTTTATTAGCTAAGCCATCTGGGGAGCTTAAGTTGTGCTGTGCTACAGTCGCTGAGTGTTTAATCATTGCCTCATTCCCACCCCTGCCTGATGTACAAGCACTAAACCTTCCTCGCTGTTGATTCAGTTTGGAAGCTCCAAGAGCTGGGGAGTTCAGCTGTTGAACCGTTAGCAGGTGGTTTGCACTGTCATCTGTTCAATACTCTGCTCTTTTTAACATTAAAACAAGGTGCTGGTTTTAATTATCAGATTGTGCAGTGACACTGTTTTAATTGATAGTTGAGGTTCAGGCCTGTGAGGATCCATGTGAGAAGTCAATTAAACTGTTGATCAATCCCAAATGAGCACGGTGCACCCTCACCTTGTTTTTCCCCCATCCTGAACTCAAAAGAGTAGATTTGAATAAAGGATTTCAGCCCACCCTGAACACCAAACTGCTGAACTGGAAAAGACCCACAGCAATGACAGAGTTCCATGGCCCTGAACCACGTGCTGTCCTGACATGAGTGTTTGTTCATGTTGGCTGCCACATGAAAGAGACATATAACCTGTTCTCATCACTTGGGTATTGCTGATACTTTGGTTGGATTCATATTCTGTTTCTTTATAAGGAGGTAACTGGAAAATCATCATCCTGACCAGACCAAAAATGAGCCCAACTGCAGTCATCTCATAGTACGTTTACAATTTCTGCAGCATCGGATGATGTTCAAAAGTCGGTCAATCCAAAGATTCAATTTTACAGTAGTTCATAGGTGAATAAGGCACTTGCAACTGCTATAGCCATTAAATAGTTGCTGTCAGTATATAGAGCAGACCACCCAATTACCCTTGCATGGGATGTGGTCAGATGTGAATATTTCCCATAATTTTGCTGATTTCTGTTTTGACCAGAAGTTGTTTGTAAAATACTTCATCCTATGCACTATAATGTCTGTGTACTTGTGTTGAAATGCATAGGTTACTTTTGTGATTTGATACTAATGCATTGGTCCACAGTCTTGACAGTAATAGAAGGTAAACAATGTGAAAACTATTATTTCTACCCACTTGAAGTCTAATAATTCCATCCGTTTGAAGTGGCCTAGAAGCATTTGCATTCACTACAGATCATTAAAAAGTGCTATAATGACAAGATTCCTTGTCACAAAAAAAAATCCATACTTTTTTTGTCTTCAGCCACTCTCATCCCTGCTTCCCCCTTTACCCTCCTCCCCTCTGGCCTCTCAAACCTGGCACCTCACCAAACCTACCAGCCTGTATCCAGTGATGACCCGGACTTACTTTAAGTCCAGGCTCCTTTTCATTAGGGCTGCCAGTGGTGACCATCAGCCCTGACATCCAATTGGCTGGCAGCTCTCTTAAGGCAAGACTTATTCCTGAGATGGGGTGAAAGTCTCACTTTAAAGCAATTAACTCTGCTTCCAATATTAAATTGTTGGAAGGGTAGCTGTCACTTTGATGGGCGGTCTCACCACCGACTTTTTATTCAGGTGGCCAGGGACCATGACGCCCAGTAAAATCCAGCCCTCGGTGTGGGTATTGAAACTGCATTTCACCTTTCCTGGTATCTGAAGTTAGAAACAGGAATAGGTCTGTTCTGGGATTCATTTTGTTCATGACTGAACTGATTTATACCTCAATAATCCAATTCACTATGTTGTCGTGCTAAATTGAATGTGTCATTACACTGAGGTTAAATTAATTTCACAATTGGTGTACTTCATATGTTTTGAAACTTGTGTTCCAAATATACTTAGAGACTTAAGCCTCATTATTCTTGGGATGCAGACATAAAAGAAGCACACTAGGCAACGTTGCACTTTTGGTTTTTGTGCATATTGTGAAATGGAGCAGAGTTTGTTTGCATAACTGGTGTTACCTGTTACTACATTTCTTGCCTTGGTTGACACATCTGTAATAAATTCTCCCTCCACATATGACTAACTAAATAATCAAAAAAAGTTTGGTTGTTCAACTGTGCATTGTGCATGCTTATCCATCCTGACTTGGAAAATGCTGATTTACCCACCATGCTGAGTCATTATGAAGAGCAAATCTCAGACTTATAACATTTTTTAAAAGTCAAGGAGTTACATAGACTTCTGCAAAGTAAGTGAAGTAACCCATATATTATTTTCAGATTTTAGTGAAGTTTTGAATGTGGGCCATCTCAGCAGAACCCAGTATTATTATGATTGTGAGTGCTGAGGCTTGTTGAACTTGCTCTTGTTAAAATACAGAGGCATTATTTAGCTTGTTGATGCTCGTAACATATTACCTATAGTCTAACACTTATAGGCATGATCACCAAATTGCTTCTAAGAGTCAAACTAAAAGTGAGAAACCAAATCGGAGGATTTTATTCATGGCAACATCTGGATCTAAACCCCACAAAATCAGACCATTAATGAGTCAGTCCCATTCCCTTGCAGAAAGAGTCCTCTTTCACGCTCTGTGTAAAGGAGTTGCCTTTGTTTATTCTCAAACATTCACCCAAATATAAACATCGGGGCGGGGGCATGGTGGAAACTCCTTGGTTGCTTATCTAATTCAATTAAAGGGAAAGGAAAATCTTTTGACTCAGATGGAGTTGAAATCCATTTTCTGTTGGGTTTTATTTAAAGGCAATTAACATTGATTCTGCAAATTTGTAAAAGAGTTCTGTTTTTAATTCCAAAAACTCTGTTATCCAGACGGCATGTTATGTACTTATCACTTCCATGTACACCTTTTTCATTTTAATTTAGTAGCTTCTTCATTTTCTCAGTGCTGTATTCAGAGCCACATGACTTGAGGATGAACCAGACTGCTTGCAATCTTGGTGTCATATTTGACCATGAGGTGAGCTTTAGACCACATCCACACCATTACTAAGACCACCTATTTTTGCCTTTGTAACAGTACCAAATTGTACCCTTGTCTCAGCTCATCTGCTGCTGCAACCCACACCCATGCCTTTGTCACGTCGACTTGACTACTCCAATGCATTCCTGACCAGCCTTCCATGTCGACCCTCCATAAATTTGAGGCCATCCAAATCTCTGCTTACCTTGTTCACACCAAGTCCCATTTGCCCATCACTCCTGTGCTTGCTAACATTGACATCTATATAAACAACGCCTTGATTTTTAAATTTTCATTCTTGTTTTCAAATCCCTGCATAGTATATCCTCTCCTTGTCTCTGTAATCTCCTCCAGCCTCACAATCCACAATCTGCCATCCTGCAATTCTGGCCTCTTGAGCATCCCCGATCTTAATCGCTCTACCCTTGACTTCAGCCACCAAGGCCCTAAGCTCTGGAATTTTCTTTCTAAACCTCTAGCTCTCTTTCCCCCTTTAAGCCATTCTTTAAAACCTACCTGTTTGACCAAAGTTTTGGTCATGTGCCCTAATATTTCCTTATGCAACTTGGTCTCATATTTTGTTTCTTAACACTCATGTGATGCCTTGTGACATTTTACTACCTCAAAGAAACTGTACAAATACAAGTTGCGGTTGATGTTTGAAAGCAACATAAATATTAAGCTATTGGGTTGCAACTCCTTGACCAATGTTAACATTGTGAATCAATTACTTCCCTGGTCTCCTGGGGGAAAGCTTTGGAATTTATTGATGGCTGTCAGGTAGGTTGGAGGGGATGGGCGTTTGAATTTGATTGCAAAGTAAATTTGCATTGATTTGAATATGAAATGCAAAACGCACATGAAATCCACCAATTTAGATGGGCACTGAGCAGGAATTAAAGGAGTTTAAGCAGGCCAGTGGAAAACATGGTCAACAAGATGGTGTTAATTCAGGCAGCCAGGCGGTAAGGCACAGTGAGATTAGAAAAAATATTCCACAGATGGGGGTGGGGTGGGGGGGGAATATTTCAGAGATGGTGATGGGGGGTTGAAGGGGGTGCTCGGTGGTGTGTTGGCTCAAAGATGGATGTGGATTTCAGGCCAAGATACAGCACCGTTACCTGCAGCGAAATCTGTAGTTTTAAGGTATAGTTTATCTTTAAAACTTGCAGCATTTCCATAACTTCATATGACCTTTTTGCAGGTAATTGGTCTTCCAATATATTTCACGGTTATACCTGTGTCATTTTAGACTACAGACCTGTTTCCTGTGAGCACACGATCATTTCATTGTTTTAAGCTGAACTGCTATCGTGTTGATTTGGAAGTAAAGTTAGGCTGTTTTAGGCCTGCCTGATGACTCAATCTTCAAACCTGTGTGTTCCAGGACACTCGTTGATACTTTCGTAACTCTTGAGTTACACATCAGAAGCGGTTCAGCAATGATGCAGAGATACAAAAAACTTGAGTATATTGAAAAACACAGGCTCTAAACTGCTCCAAGTTTACTAGACAGGCAGACCATTTATCACGGCCAGGGTGTAATCTGCAGGATTTGCTGCTGCATATCATCCCTTTGATTACCAATGCATAGCTTGCCAATACTGACTATGTAGGTTTTGGATGTTTGAGTGTAAAGGCCTAAACCTCAGGCCATGCAGATAATAAACAAGTGATCTCCAGTATATTGTGACTCATTTTGCAAAACAATTTAACAATCAACTCAGTTGTTAGTCATGGCTACTTATGAACGACAACAACCCAAACATTTACTGTAGAATAATAAGCAGTGGCCCATGCTTTAGAAGAGTTTAAAAAATACCTGTTTTTCAGAAGTGGTTTCCATTAATCGGTAAAAGAAAAGCTGATTTATGGAGGTTATCTTCTGTGCTGTGTGTGCAAAATTTTAAAACATGTTTACAGTTCTGTAACAAAGCACAATGAATTATATATCCCCTCCCTGTGGACAGTTTACAGATGAACTCAAGCTAGTGATATGGAATATAATTATTTCTCATTGCAGAACCACATCATATACACTCTTTAAAAAGTTTTTTTTTGGTAATATGACTGAGGGCATACTATGTGGAGAGGAACCCGTTTTACCCTAACAGTCACACAAAGTTTTATGGACTCAAACATTGACCTTATTTTAAATGATTTAACTCAGGCACACCCATTGAATCCTTCAACACTGCCTCTATGGTGTTCCCCCAGTTTTCTCTCAAGATGATGCTCATGGATATGTGCCAACTTCTACTGAGGCTGCTGATAGCACTCAGTCCTTCTACACAATAAACCTTTAAATAATACTTTAGCAAACAAGTCTAATTGTAGGATAGAGTAAGATTCCAAGGGCAGAATTTCACAGTTGGCGTGCGGGGGCGGGCCTGACACGCATGTACGTAAAATGACGCGCGATGACATCGGGCGTGCGTCCTGACGTCACCGCGGGCCATCGTAATATTTCGGAAGGCTGGTGCGCTATGAGTTCTGAGGCGCGCCCGCCATTAATTAACAGGCCAGTTAAGGCCCTTGAGGCAGTAGTTGACAATGATTTTTCGCAGCCCGTGCGATTTTCAGGGTGTCGCACGGGCGCAACGGGCAGGCAGGTAGGCCACATTTTTAAAACTTCATCCACGGGCGGGATAAGGGGTGAGTGGGCTCGTGAATGCGAGTTGTTAGAACTTAGATTATTACTTACTGCTGCTTGCTTGTGTGAACAGGACAACTTCATTTCGCTTCAGAGCTGCTTTGACAGAAATAACAGGCTTCAGTTGAGGACTCTGGAGGAATCATAACACTTGGGGCCTTCCAGGTATCAGACAGCATCCCCTTAGCCTGGGAATGGGGATTGTGGTCTCCACTGGAAACCCCTCCTCTGAGGAGGAAGAGAGGGCCAGAAGGGGGAGGAGGCCAGGAGTCCATATTCAGCCTCCAGGGGAGCCACATATGGGAAGAGAGACGCAGGCACAAGGGGCGCAGGATCAGCAGGAAGCCCAAGGCCGAAGGGGCCACAGAAGATGTCACTATCCTGCTGCCAGAGTTTACAGACGGGGATGCAGCTACCTCAATATGTCTGAGGTACAGTGCCGAAGGAGGGTCCGTCTCTCAAGGGAGACAGTGACCTCCATCTGTCAGAAGATCGGCGCTGAGATCCACTCCGATTGTGTAGGTGGATACCCCATGCCAGTGGTGTTGCAGGTCATGGCTGCCCTCAACATCTATGCCTCCGGCTCTTTCCAGGGATTGGTGGATGATCTTTGTGGAGTCTCCCAATCAGCTTTCCACAGTTGTGTCAAGTTGGTGACAGACGCTCTGTTCAGGTGTGCATTGACTTTCATTCACCACCGTACGGACGAGGCCAGTCAGGCAGAGCAAGCCAGAGGCTTCGTGGCCATTGTTGGCTTCCCCCGTGTCTAGGGTGCAATAGGCTGCATACATGTGGCCATCAAGGCGCCAGCAGGTGAGCCCGGTGCCTTCGTCAACAGGAAGAGCTTCCACTCCATGAACATGCAGATAGTGTGTGATCACAGGATGCTGATTCTACAAGTCTGTGCAAGATACCCAGGCAGCTCCCATGACGCCTACATCCTCAGACACTCCCAGGTGCCAAGACTCTTCAGTGCTCCAGCCCGGCTGGATGGATGGCTGCTGGGTAACAAGGGCTATCCCCTCAAAAGGTGAACCATGACGTCTCTCCGCCATCCAAGAACAGAAGCTGAGCAGCGGTACAATACGACCCACGCCACCACGAGGGCCATGGTAGAGAGAACCATCGGTCTTCTCAAGATGCACTTCCGATGCCTGGACCGTTCAATACCCCTCAGATCTTGTGTCTATGATAGTGGTTGCATGCTGCGCTCTCCACAATCTGGCGCTGGAAAGGGGGGACGCTGTGGAGGAAGATGATGTAGACGCAGCTGCTCTGTCTGCAGACAATGAGTCCAGTAGTGAGTCCCAGGACGAGCTCAGGAGAACGCTGAGGGGATAGATGCTGATCTGGGCAACCTTCAGGGAGGCAGGGACACCCAGGAGGCTTTGATCCAATGATCCTTCAGCTAGCCCACCACAGATGGACCTCCAACACATGCCAGGGCTGCAGGCTCCATACGCGATACCTGAGAGCAACATTTGCCTGGTTAGGAACACTAACTACGCGCCTTGTCAATAAAACTCAATGACAAACAAGTCACTCATAACATCATGGGTTCCCGTCCACCTGCAGAACTAATGAAGCACCCAGAGGCTTGTTGAGAACCAATATATTTAATGATTTGCAGCTTGGCATACAGAAATCAAACTCAATGAAAAGGTGTTGAGCATCACACCAACTTAGTGGGGCAAAACAAAACCACTAGTGACAAGCCCGTGTTGTGCTTTACGTTTATGCTTGTGGGTGCTCCGTCTAGGTGCTCCCCTCTCACTGGCACCAGCATCTGAGACAACCTGCTCACTCTGCTGCCCTGTTGGCCTTGGTGGGCGTCCTCTGGCCCATGGAGCCTGTGCTGGCCCCACCTGGGAGGGAGCACCTAGTGGCACAGCTGGCGTCTCCCCAGTCACCGCAGCCTCACTGGATGCCACGGTCACTGGCAGAGGGGCGGAAGAGCAGCTGCCCTCATCCAGAGTGCTCTGAGAGGAGCCCAGAGACGACAGGCAGCTTGTGCACCAATGTGAGGTCACTTTGACCCTCTCTGCTCACCTTTAATGGATGGGCACCTAGCTGGGATCCTGGATGCCCAATCCATCTCCCACACTGACACTGACCAGCTGAGGTCAATGCCACTGTGAGGGCTTGCAGGTCTGAGTGCATTCCCAGGAAGCCCTGATTGTTCTCCAGGAGGAGCCTTTCCATGAGAGTCGTCACTCTCCATGGAGGAGGTAGTGCGCTCATGCTCCACATGAACTCCTTCATTGCGGAGACCATGGCATGCATTCCCTCATGTATCTCCTCCACCAGATCCTACCGCACACCCTGCTGGATGTCCAGCATCTTCTGCATCAGGGACGACTCCAGAGGCACATCATCAGCCACCGGCTGAACATTGTCCTGATCCCCAGCCGTCCTCCGACTGCCAGTGCCCTGGGCACTCTCTGCCTCCGCCTGCACCTCAAGCAAGTGTGAAGTGCTCTCATCACTGAGATACTAGCCGACCATCTTATCCCCACCAAGGTGCTGGTATCTGCACTGGTGCCTGCCTGGCTGAGAGGGTGTGACGCTGGTACATTTATATCTTCTGTGCCTTCAGAGGTCAGCGGCGGACCTTCAAGCTCCTGAGTCTGGGCATGCTCTGGTGAGGCTGAAAGGAAGAACAAGCACATTAGATTAGTTGAAGTGGTTACACTGTTGATCTGCTTGCCTGGCTCCCCGGATCAGGATCCGCTCGGAAACCCATGTTTGATGCTGAAATCAATATACATTCAACAGTGGAATGTTTGCAATGACAGACATTGTGACCTCAGTGCACGGCACTCTTACCTCCCACTGGCACCCCAACCTCACCGCTGCCGGTAGACCTGGGCGCATGGTGCCTCTCCAGCTACAGTGTCTCCTGCTCGTATCTAGTGAGGATTCAAAGGTGGGGCTGCCCTCCCTCAGTCCGCAGCCTCTCAGCATTATTGTGCGCGGTCTTCTCCTGAAAGGAGAAAGGAGCATTGATTAGTCCACCCTGTACCTGCATTGCCATTGCAGCCTTGCCACCCCCACCTGAGTGAAACATTGCAGGGCTCATCCGATTCGTGACCCTGGAGCCGCCATACACTCACTCCAAGCAGACAGGGCTGACCCCCTTGCCCAGATGCTGCCTCCATTACATTCGCCACTCAGACTCTAAGACCTTCCAAACCCACGAGCACTACCACCTAGAAGGACAAGGGCAGGAGATAGATGGGAACATCACCACCTGGAAGTTACCCTCCAAGTAATTCACCATCCTGACTTGAAAATATATCAGTGTTCCTTCACTGTTGCTGGGTCCAAATCCTGGAACTCCCTTCCTAACTGCACTGTGGGTGTACCTACACCACATGGACTGCAGCGATTCAAGAAGGCAGCTCATCACCACCTTCTCAAGAGCAACTAGAGATGTGCAACAAATGTTGGCCCAGCCAGAGAAGCCCACATCCTGTGATTGAATGAATGAAAAATCAAAATTCTGAGGTGGAGGATGTGCAGGCAACCTAACTGCTGTGCTAAGTGACCCATGTTAACACGGTACTCACCCTTCCCGATCGCAGGAGGACATTAAACCACTTGCGCCACTGCGCCCATGTGTGCCTCACCACATCACGGGAGCTGATCCGTGCTGCCACCTCCTCCCAGGCACATTTGGTTAGGTTGGGGGGGGGCCTCCTCCTCCAGTTCCTTGGGACAAGGATATCCCGGCGCGCTGCCACCTCCTCGAGGAAGGCAGCAAGGCACTCAACGGAGAACCTTGGGGCCGGCTGCCCCGTCGACCTGCCCTCCCAGCTCAGTGGCAGATGAACAAACTCAGTGGCAGCCTTAGGACGGCTGCCTGTGCTGTTTATGAATAGGCTGCCGGGTTGCCATTGGACCTGGCAGACATTGGCCTCCTGCCACCGCCTGCCCCCTTCCCGCAGATCTCGGGTGCCGCGAAATTACACTGGGCGGGCCTTAATTGGCCCACCCGCATAAAATTGCAGTGCGCACCCGATCGCGGGCGGCGTTCGCGTTCCCGACCACCCCTGCCCACTCCCGCTGAGCCCACCCCCCAACTGAGAAACTCTGCCCAATAGTATGTCATGAAATAATCCTCACTACTTGTTTGCCTGTTTGCTTATGCCTATAATTACCAGAGGAAAATATCACACAAAGCCTTATTTCAAAAATGGTTTTCTGATGACCATATATGGCTGCACACTGTGCTTGTAGCACCATCTGCCTTATAGAGGAGAAGTTCCATTTCTAATATTGCTGTGTTTTTATTTTAAGAGCAACCACGGTCCTCATTGATACAGAGGGAGCAGCTGATTCAACAATGGACTAAGTTTACAGTAATAAAATTCCCTGATGGGAGACAGTGTTCCTGATATTTAGTTGTGTGATCTCGTAGTATTATCCCACTGATTTTATATTCAATGCAGGATTAAATGAATAAGACTCTGGGACTAAAGTGAAAGGAACAATATCATTGTGAGCATTTATTAAGTAACAAGCCAAATTTCTGCAGAGCTGAGTGAAAGCAGGATGTGGTCAAAGCAACGTGGCAGAAAATAAACTATTGAAATCATTTTCAAAATCTAGTGTCCATTTTAAAGTCTGCCTTCACAACAGTTCCTTTAACATCTGCCTTCACTGGAGTTGTGAAAAAGAGCTGCTCCAAGTGCTTTATGTGTCTGTGATGCTGCCATCGGAATAACCAAGAAGGTTTTGGTTATGTAAATGTGGAGAGCCAGGCCCTTCATTTTGTACTTCTGTGGGCTGTGGTATAGAAACAGAGGCAGAGAATGAGCAACCCAGTTCCAGTGTAAAAGCCATGGAGCAGTGTACAGACAACAACATTGTGCAACAGATGCAGTATCAGCACATGTATAAAATCAGTGTTTAAACCTTCATTTGAAATAAAAAGAGTGGCCGCACTGAACCTGGCATTTCCCCAGATGTACACCACTTGTAATTGATCCTTGAGTTTTCCACTTTATTAAGCAGCACTGTATTCAAAATTCATGTACTTAAAAGGCGGTTCTTCCAAAATACAAGTCTTGCTGTGAAGATTGGCAGGCCTAGGACAGAGACAGGATACCTGAGCTTTTCATCCACAGGTTACCTGGTAACATGCGTATTGCTAGGCATGTTATCCTGTGCGGATTGGCAGAGTAACCTGTTTGAAGTGAGATCCTATGTTAATTTTAATGTGGAACCCTTTGGTCTGCTTAGAATATTGTTCTGATTGACAACCCTTTCTGTCATGCTGAAATCTTATTGCATTAATTTCAAATCTGTTTATATTGTGGAAAGAGATGTTGGTTTTGTCCATGAATTAAAAACAAAAACAAGTTTTGATTGAATGCAGGTGACTTCAGCCATATTACAAAGAAAGAATAACAGATCTCCAGCTATGCCTGTCTCTTTATGGGGTATGTGGAACATTCCTTGTTCCAGTCCTACTCCGGCCCCCTCCCACAACTCTTTCTCCGGTACATCGATGATTACTTCGGTGCTGCTTCATGCTCTCGTCTGGACCTGGAAAAATTTATTAATTTTGCTTCCAATTTCCACCCCTCCATCATTTTCACATGGTCCATCTCTGACACTTCCCTCCCTTCGTTGACCTCTCTGTCTCAATTTCTGGTGATAGACTGTCCATCAATATCCATTACAAGCCTACCGACTCCCACAGCTACCTTGACAGCAGCTCCTCACATCCCGCTTCCTGTAAGGACTCCATCCCATTCTCTCAGTTCCTTCGCCTCCGTCGCATCTGTTCTGATGATGCCACTTTCAAAAACAGTTCCTCTGACATGTTCTCCTTCTTCCTTAACCAAGGTTTTCCACCCACGGTGGTTGACAGGGCCCTCAGCCGTGTCCGGCCCATCTCCCACGCATCCGCCCTCACACCTTCCTCTCCCTCCCAGAAACATGATAGGGTCCCCCTTGTCCTCACTTACCACCCCACCAGCCTCCGCATTCAAAGGATCATCCTCCACCATTTCCGCCAACTCCAGCATGATGCCACCACCAAACACATCTTCCCTTCACCCCCCCCGGTGGCATTCGGCAGGGATCGTTCCCTCCAGGACACCCTGGTCCACTCATCCATCACCCCCTACACCTCAATGCCCTCCCACGGCACCTTCCCATGCAACCGCAGAAGGTGCAACACCTGCCCCTTCACTTCCCCTCTCCTCACCGTCCAAGGGCCCAAAAGCTCCTTTCAAGTGAAGCAGCATTTCACTTGCACTTCCTTCAATTTAGTCTACTGCATTCGTTGCTCCCAATGCGGTTTCCTCTACATTGGAGAGACAAAACGCAGACTGGGTGACCGCTTTGTAGAACACCTTCGGTCTGTCTGCAAGCATTACCCAGACCTTCCTGTCGCTTGCCATTTCAACAATCCACCCTGCTCTCATGCCCACATGTCCGTCCTTGGCTTGCTGCATTGTTCCAGTGAAGCTCAACGCAAACTGGAGGAACAGCATCTCATCTTCCGACTAGGCACTTTACATCCTTCCGGACTGAATATTGAGTTCAACAATTTTAGATCATGAACTCTCTCCTCCATCCCCATCCCCTTTCCAATTTCCGCCCCCCCCTTTTTTTTCCAATAATTTATATAGATTTTTCTTTTCCCACCTATTTCCATTATTTTTAAATGTATTTCCATCCATTGTTTTATCTCTACCTTTTAGCCTTATTCGATTCCTTCACCCCACTCCCCACTAGGGCTATCTGTACCTTGCTTGTCCTGCTTTCTACCCTTAATTAGCACATTCCTTAGATAATATCACCACCTTCAACACCTATTTGTCGTTTTGTCTGTGACATCTTTTGGTTATCTCCACCTATCACTGGCCCTTTATCCAGCTCTACTTGTCCCACCCCCCCTTAAACCAGCTTATATTTCACCTCTCTTCTATTTTTACTTAGTTCTGTTGAAGGGTCATTCGGACTCGAAACGTTAACTGTGTTCCTCTCCGCAGATGCTGCCAGACCTGCCGAGTTTTTCCAGGTATTTTTGTTTTTGTTTTGAGATTGATAAGACTGTCATTCCTGGTCTGTATTAAGTTAACGTAGAACATTTGGAGTGCTGTATTCAGCCTCAAAGCTACTGTGCACAGGAGAGGAGATCAGTCAGGGCACCCACACCTGTTATCTGCCTAATGACCCCGCTGGAAAATATGGGATGTGGACATTGGATAAGGGCAATGATTCTCTTCCTGGCCAGATAGCCTAGTGATAGTATCCAGGCTCCGAAGATGAACAGTCACCTGTGTAAATACAACCCATTGGCCGGAATTTTCCGTCCCCGTTAGTGTCGGCCATCATGGCAGGCATGATTGGGCAACATGGCGAGAAAGCCAAAAATTATTTTCATGGCGTTGTGAAACTAGTTTGTGACTGTCCGCTCCACCTGTCAACAGCAGGCAACGTTTCCTGCCACTGGACATCGGGAATGTTTACGCCCTGTTCACCATTATAATCCCCCCATGTCAAATTTTGCTACCCACATCGGTGTCAAAACACATGGGCCCAGGACCTGTCTTGCCAAGTGTGATGTGCAGAACTCGGGACTCACCATTAGGGCCTTGCTCAAATTGCAGATATCCGAGGAGCAGAGGATGCTGGCGCCCTACAGCAACTGGACCCTGGAGGAACATGTGCACCGCATATTGGGTGGATTCTCATGAACATGGCTCCGCCACGAAGCAGCTCACGGAAGTTGGGAGGTCCTTGTTGATGTCTGCGGTCTGCTTGATAATTATCGGGGGTGGGAGAGGAAGGTCCAGCTGTCAGTGGAAGAGGAAGGTGTACAGGGGAGTGGGGGTTGGGAAAGGAACGTCTATGTTTGACTGGGAGAGGAAGGTGTACTGGGGTTGGGTGAGGTTGGGAGGATGGGGGAGCGAAGGTGTCAGGGTGGGGTGAGGTTGGGAGGGGGAGTGAAGGTTTTGGGGGAAAGTTTGGGAGTGGGGAGTGAATACAGGGGAGGAAGGTGTGATGGGGGAGAATGTGGCAACTGGGGAGGTAGGAGTAAAGGAAGGAGTTCAGACGGAGGAAGGAGGTCAGAGGATGGAAGGTGTCCAGGTGGAGGAAGGAGTGTGGAGGGAGGAAGGAGTTCAGAGGCGGGAAGGATTCCAGGGAGTGGAAGGAGTCCAGAGCGGGGAAGGAGTCCAGGGGGAGGAAGGAGTCCAGAGTGGGGAAGAAGTCCAGGAGGAGGAAGAAGTTCAGAGTGGGGGAGGAGTCCAGGGTGAGAAAGGACTCTGCAGGGAGGAAAGAGTCCTGGGGGGAGGATGGAGGAGGGAGTTAAGGTGGAGGAGGGAATAAAGGGGGGTAATGTCCAGGTGGACATGCGAGGGAGAGATCTGTGGAGTCAATGACTGCCTCCTGGGGAGTGAACTGAGGGTGGGAGTGGTAGGAGGGAATGATGAGTATGAGAGAGAGCAGAGTGAGCTGGTAGGGTGGGAGGGTAAGGATGCAATGGTAATGGTAGAAGAGATGGCGAGGGTGGTTGGTGGGGTCTCGGAGGCAGACACGGTCCCTGGGGGTCAGAAGGAGGAAGTCAGGGAGGTCTGTGTCGATGGGGGTGGGATTCTCAGGAAGGTAGGGAACATGCACATTCACCTGGACATCCTGAAAAAAGGGTTGAGGCTGGTGGGTGATGAAGGGGAGGTGGAAGGTGATGTCATGGGGTCAACAGTGATGGGGGAAAGGACATGGGTGGCTGGGGGAGGGGAAAGGATGGTGGAGCTGAAAACAAAGATTAAAACAACTATGCTTCTGAAATCGAAAGTGAGTGGAGCCTCATGGGCAGGCACAGGTGCTTCATGGGAGTGTGATCAGTGGGTGGGTGGAGATGCAGGTCAGCTCAGATGGACAACTGAAAGAGAACTCCAGCAGGCAGCATTGAAAATGCCCGGGACATTGAGATGAGTGTGATGGAGGAAGGATCCACATGCGTGGCAGAGTGCTTGCGTGAGGTTCCGAAAGGCCCTGTCCCACACACACACACACACACACACGCTTCTCCCTCCAGAATCACTCGTGCTCCAGCTGTGTGCAGCTGAACTTCGAGTTGCGGGGGATGTAGGGGGTACTCCTGAAGCCTGTAAATGAAGCTGAAAGACAACATTACACATTACTCAGTGAAAATGAATATATTTTCAGATTACAAAATGACAAAATGTGTTCACCCGTGCAATCACTTCTGATCAGAAATTCATAACTTTTCTAGGCCTATCACTTCTTCTAGGTGCTGCCCTGACATCCGCAGCAGGGGTGGAGGCAGCCAGTGCAATGGTTGGCCCTGTTGCCTCTGTTGCCTTTGGCATGGGTCCTCTGGAGAGCCGAGTCCCTGAGGTCCCGGCTTACTTTGGCTGTCCTCCTGTGGGCCAGCTACTCCTTCTGCGGTGACAGAGGACAAGGTTGAGGGGGTCACAGGCAAAGGGGGCTCAGAGGGAGAGGATATTACTGCCTGCCCCCTATAATCTTTGACTCCCTTAATTATAGATCAAAAGCTCATCTCACTCAGCCTTGAATACATTCAATAATCCAGCCTCCGCTGCTCTCTAGTGTAGAGGTTAACGACCCTCTGAGAGAAAAAAATCCCTCTCATTTAAATGAAAGACCTTTTATTCTGAAACTAGGATTCTAGGAACTAGGAACCTAGTTCTAGGTCTTCTGTTAAATAGAGTTTGTAAAATTATTGCCAAATGCACTAATGTAATGATTTTTTTCAGAAGCATTGTATTTCTGAGAGAAGTACACAATACCAAGAATACAAACGGATTCATGTGAAGTACTTATAAATACCAGAAGTGAAAGTTTTCTCCTGTCGAATAGTAATGAGGGATTTGTGTTTTAAATCATTGAGGAAAGACTGATGTCAGTTGAACTGTGGAATGGTGACAGTGTTAGCTCCCAGGCTGTAATTCATGGGCAGGTAAGATAAAGCTTTAAACTTGGGAGAAAAAAGGGTATCACCTTGGTTTGTTCTCAAATAAATCCTAATACTGGTCACCACAGAATCACAGAGACTTTACAGTGCAAAAGGAGGCCATTCGGCCCGTCGAGTCTTCACTACCTCTCTGAAAGAGCCTTCTACATAGTACCACTCCCTGTCCGCACATTTACTTCCAACATATTATGTTCACAGGGAACACTAGAGAGGGGAGAAATAATTTTTTAAATTTAGAGGAACAAAATTATACAATAATCCATGAGATTGAAAATGGTGTGGCCTCATGAAATAGAAACAGAAATAAAATACCTTTGTGCACTAAAATCAGACAATGCGAGCAGTGCACAGGAAATGAAGGGTCACCATCTGAAACATTCGTCTTTTGTCTTTAGAATACTGATTGGCCTGCATATTTCCAATTTGTCCTTTTTATAACCATTTTATTACAGGGTATACTGAATCAATAAGATTAACATTTCAAATTTAGTTTAGGGAAATAAGGTTTCCAGATGCCAGGAAAATGCAATGAGTATGTGCGCTAAGTAATGCTACACAAGTAGGATAGGTTGAGCATGCCAAGTATTCCCACTTGGTGACTGAGGGAGCTTATTCTTACACTAGGGTGCAACTCACAATGGGGGAGGCAGCGCACCAAAAAAAATGAACAAAAATCTGATATGAATGGGCCTGCACCAGTGCTGTTCTCTCTCATCAATGCTGAGAATGCAGCATTGCCAGAAGTTGGCAGAGCCCTGCTGCACAAGCTCACAGTCCAAAGTGGGCACACAGTAAGGGTGAATGTACAAACATGAACAGAAGTTTCAAAACAGGAAATGATATTTCAACAGCCCATGGCCACAATGCAGGGGAATTACTGGAAAACTAAATATATATATATATATATATAAAACTTTCAGCACCTTACTGGGGAAACTGCCAACAAATTAACTCTTGTTAACTGGTTAATTATTAATGGTTAAAATTAGTTTTAAAAATGTTTTATTGACTGAAAGTTAAAGCAGTTTTGTATTTATCACACAGTGTACTTCTCATTTCTATAAATTACTAGTGACTTCTTACGTAACATGTGACATAGCACTTTGTGGCTGAGGTTTTATCCTCACAACCACGGATAGATGATGGCATAAAATACTGCAGGCCTGAATGTGAAGGTTGGCTCAGTTATTACAGCCCTAATTTGTGTGTGTTTAATTTTTCTTACTGGATCAGTTGGGGCAATGTGTAGAACCAAATGCACTGTTGTATGGCTAAGTGGGTCACAGTTTGATCCTGCCTGGCATGAGGCTTGTAATATTCATTCTGAAATCCTGAAACGGGAGGAGGAGAGTTCAGAGGAGTGCCACTTCTGGGCTACTCACTTCTTCAGAATACCAGCAGAGGCCCACATGTAAATTGCCTTGTAGGTCTCAGGTAGAGTTTGAACCAGTGAATTGAGCAAAACTAGAGCGAGAGAAATTTTATACACATAAACCCAAAAGTGTATATTTTATTTCTGAGCACCAACTTTTGCTAAACATGGTCAATAATGTATTCTCCAACAACCCTATCTAGTGTCTTTACCTTTCTGTGAAAGATTTAGAAACACGTGTTACTCTCTGCCTATATGTCTTCAGCTGCCCATCGGTACTGGCCCTCAACCGTGTCCAGCCCATCTCCCGCGCATCCGCCCTCACGCCTTCTCCTCCCTCCCAGAAACATGATAGGGTCTCCCTTGTCCTCACTTATCACCCCACCAGCCTCCGCATTCAAAGGATCATCCTCCGCCATTTCCGCCAACTCCAGCATGATGCCACTACCAAACACATCTTCCCTTCACCCCCCCATGGCAGCATTCCGTAGGGATCGTTCCCTCCGGGACACCCTGGTCCACTCCTCCATCACCCCCTACTCCTCAACCCCCACCTATAGCACCTCCCCATGCCCACGCAGAAGATGCAACATCTGCCCCTTCACTTCCTCTCTCCTCACCGTCCAAGGGCCCAAACACTCCTTTCAACTGAAGCAGCATTTCACTTGCATTTCCCTTAACTTAGTCTACTGCATTTGTTGCTCCCAATGCGGCCTCCTCTACATTGGAGAGACCAAACGTAAACTGGGCAACCGCTTTGCAGAACACCTGCGGTCTGTCCGCAAGAAAGACACAAGCCTCCCTGTCACTTGCCATTTTAACACTCCACCCTGCTCTCTTGCCCACATGTCTGTCCTTGGCTTGCTGCATTGTTCCAGTGAAGCCCAACGCAAACTGGAGGAACAGCACCTCATCTTCCGACTAGGCACTTTACAGCCTTCCGGACTGAATATTGAATTCAACAACTTTAGATCTTGAACACCCTCCTCCATCCCCACCCCGTTTCTTCCCCCTCCCTTTTGTTTTTTTTCAATAATTTATATAGATTTTTCTTTTCCCACCTATTTCCATTACTTTTAAATCTATACCTTTAATGCCCTGTCAGTCTTTCCACCCCACCCCCACTAGAGCTGTACCTTGAGTGTCCTGCCATCCATTCTTAATTAGCACATTCGTTTAGATAATATCACCACCTTCAACACCTCTTTGTTCCTTTGTCTGTGACATCTTTTGATTATCTGCTCCTATCACTGCTTGCTTGTCCCTACAACCACTACCCACCCCCCCTCCCAACTTCTCTCCCCCCACCCCCCCCACCTTAAACCAGCTTATATTTCACCCCTCTCCTAATATTACTCAGTTCTGTTGAAGGGTCATGAGAACTCGAAACGTCAACTCTTTTCTTCTCTGCCGATGCTGCCAGACCTGCTGAGTTTTTCCAGGTAATTCTGTTTTTGCATCGGTACTGCCTGTTCATTATCCAGAGCAGCCCTGAGCAAGGTGCTGTTAGCTGAAACCCACTGTTGGAATTGTTGTAACTCAGGATACAGCTCCAGAGTTAAAGCATAGTTCATTTTCTGTCCACCTCGCTTCCAAAATTCAAACATATTCCCAAGGTCCTGAGCTCCTGGTCCGCCAAAAAAGTCCACAAACTCTCGGACTGAAATCTGTCACAAAGAAAAATAAATGGGAAAGTTTCTTTCAGATTATTACGGAAACCATTTAAAATATCCCGAGTGACAGAGTGGGGTGTTCTAGTCAGCATTTATTTTCTTGCTCCACATGGATTTTGTTTGGAATATATAACAGCTGTAAATATTATCAAAAGGGTCTGTATCGGGTTAAGAGCAGGAAGAGTTGTATGTGCACTCTCATTCCAGGTGCATGTGACATAGCATTATTTGAAATGCCAAAGATTGAAGAAGAGCAGATGATGAGCTAAGTAAAGAGATTGTACTGGTGATGCCAAGTCTAGGTGGTGGAATAGTGGTATTGTCACTGGGCTAGTATTCCAGAGACCCCACCATGGCAGATAGTGAAATTTGAATCCAGTAAAAATCTGGAATTAAACCATTGCTGATTCTTCACTAATGTCCTTTAGGGAATGAAATCTGCTGTCCTTACCTGGTCTGGCCTACATGTGACTCCAGACCCACACTCTGTGGTTGACTCTTAAATACCCTCTGATCAAGGGCAATTCGGGATGGACAATAAATGCTGACCTAGCGAGTGATGCCCATATCCCATGAACGAATAAAAAAAGTCTTCAAAATGAGGAAGGAAATCTGGAAGGAAATGAGAGGCTTAACAATATTTAACCCCATTATAGGGGGTGATGAGTTGAGTCTTGCTTTAAACAGAGAGAGGCTGCAGAGGAATAACTGGAGCAAGGGATCAAGGGAGGATATTTTTGAAGCACCAGGCCACAATATCAATGATAAAAGAGAAGACTGGAAGGGGGACCTTGGCAAGAGAAAGTTGAGAGACGAATCACACATAGACAATAAATCTTTCTTATTCAGTATAGGAGTATAAAACAAGTGATTGAAAAGTCTTCCAGATATGGGAACAGTGTTCAAGTCTTGGACCCAATGGCAATACCTGCTTTGTGAAGACTCTTTACAATTGCATTCTAAACATTTTGCCCAGAGTTGCAACTATGCATTTCTGTGCAAATAAGCTTGGCAAAATTTTCAAGATATTTTGGACTTTTTATAAAATCACACTTAACATTGACACCTCTTGATAGTTGATGACAGAAGAACTGGTCTTTAAGGTTGAGATGAACTGTAAAATTTAAAATTTAATCCCTACTCAGTTCATTTTCAAAATGGCCACCTGTCAGACTTGAAGAGAAGTGAGATAAGCTCCCCTGACATGAAGGAGAGAATTAAGGCACACTTTCCCATTAGAATAATTCCCAGTTCCACTCAATGAAGAAATAAAACAAACTTTGATATCTCCACTTAAAACAATTTACCCTTAAGTTGTTACATAAATCAGACAGTGTGGGATAATCAGCTGGTACTATTTTATTGACCTGAATTATCAGAATTTCCACACAGTGTGATAAACTAGCTGTCTCAATGTTATTTCTGTTATCTTCTTTCAAAGATTAGATCAAGATCACGCCTCCTTATCAGGCCTGGGCGTTCATTCTGCACACGGTAGCAATCTGTTTATAAATTCACTTGGTGGCTGTGGGTAATGAATGCAAAAAAGCATTTTAAAAGCTTTTTAGTTTTGTGCTCATTCAGTATCTCACTCTTGGAGAAAGGGATATCTTTGAGGTTTTTTTAACCCCTATCATCATTAGCTATTTCATAAGTAGGTAAACTATGCAGATTTAAACTCTGGATCAACCTCAGAGGAGTACCCTGGCTGCACCCAGTGTATTGTTTCCGTTTTTCAAACCAGCCCTCCTTGTGATCCGAGTAACACTCTTTAGTGTCACATTAGGGGCAGCTCTGTGCCAAAGATTTACATTCACAACAGATTGGCTGGAGTTTGTCTAAATTCATTTCACTTTGGATCTTTACAGACAATGAGGAGGACACATTCATCTGTGTTGTCTAGATTTCCAATCTAAGTCCCTGACCCATTGCAGCATGCTGCTCAGCAGCAACTCTGTTTCTTTTTCAACCACAAGACGCTTATGAGAATCACTTAATTTAACGACAGTGCTTTCTTGAAATGGTCATACCCGGGAATCTTTAAACTGTTTGGGGCACAGGTGATGTGTGAGGATTTGTGCATATTCCGGGATCCTCAGCCTGCCTGCTGACAGAAAGCAGCTCTTTCCTATCCAGCGCTGTGGGTTTTTAAATAAGGCTGTTACAATCGGACCGATCTGTTTGATACTTATTCCGTCCATCGCTGCTTCTCCCATAGGAATGGCTGAAAACAACAACACAAAAGTTCTAAAAGTAAAGCAATGGCATCTGGAATATTTCCACCCGCTAAAAAAATGAACACTTCATTTCACAGACATTTCACATCTTAGAAGCACTCCACAGTCAATGAATCATTTTTGAAGCATAGTCACTGTTGGTATGTAAGCAGCAGCCAGTTTGCTCATGGCAAAAGCCCACCAGCAGCAAAAGGCCAGTTAATATATTTTGTTGGCTGAGGGAAGAACGTTGGCCAGGACACTGATAGAACTTCACCTTCTTCATCGAATCCTGTACATCCACCTGAAGAGGTAGATAGGGCCCCATTGTAAAGTGTCATCCAACTGATGACACCACCAATAATGCAAACTCCCTCAGTGCTACACTTAATGGTCAGCTTCGGATTGTATATTGAAGTTCTGGAGTGGGACTTGTCCTCTCTAGCTTTTGCCATCTTTATCAACAGTAGGTGTCAGAGGTGACAATACCACTGCCAGTCAAACTGAATCACAGAATCATTACAGCACAGAAGGAGGCCATTCAGCCCATTGCATCTGCACCAGCTCTCCAGATGAGCAATTTACTTAGTGCTATTCTCCTGCCTGTTCCCATCACCCTGCACATTCTTCCTTTTCAATAACTGTCTAATTTCTTTTTGAATGCTTCAATTGACCATGCCTCCTCCACACTCTCAGGTACTGTATTCGAAACCTCAACTGCTCATTGTGTGAAAAAGTTTTCCCTCATGTCACTTTTGCTTATTTTACCAATTACTTAAATCTGTGTCCTCTCATTCTCAATCTTTTCACGACTGGGAACAGTTTCTCCCTATCTACTCTGTCCAGACCCTTCATGATTTTGAATACCTCTATCAAATCCCCTCTCAGCCTTCTCTTCTCCAAGGAAAGCAGTCCTAACTTCTCCAAACTATTTTCATAACTGAAGTTCCTCACCCATGGAACCATTCTCATGATTTTTTTCTGCACTCTTTCCAATGCCTTAAAATCCTTCCTTAAGTGCGGCACCCAGAACTGGGCACAATACTCCAGCTGAGGCAGAACAAGCATCCTATACAAGTTCAACATAACCTCCTTGCTCTTGTTCTCTCTGCCCCTGATAATAAAGCCTAGGATACTGTTTGCTTTATTAACCACTCTCTCAAGCTGTTCTGCCACCTTCGATGACTTATGCACATATACACCCAGGTCCCTCTGCGCCTTTTGCGAAATTTACAATTTAGAAAGTTCGTCTGCTCTTTATAGAGAGCCAAAAACTAGAGAAACAAAAAGGAGGCCACTGCCTCCTTTAATTGCAAACAAAATGCATCTAATCAGCTTGAAATCCAGGGGCAGAGAGGACAAGAGCAAGGAGGTTATGTTGAATTTGTATAGGACACGAGTTCTGCCTCAGCTGGAGTATTGTGCCCAGTTCTGGGTGCCTCACTTAAGGAAGGATTTTAAGGCATTGGAAAGAGTGCAGAAAAAAATCATGAGAATGGTTCCAGGGATGAGGAACTTCAGTTATGAAGATAGATTGGAGAAGTTTGGACTGTTTTCCTTGGAGAAGAAGAGGTTGAGAAGAGATTTGATAAAGGTATTCAGAACCATGAAGGGTCTGGACAGAGTAGATAGGGAGAAACTGTTCCCAATCATGATAGGACATGGGTTTAAGTAATTGGTCAAATAAGCAAAAGTGACATGAGGAACAACTGAATTCAATTATTTATTTACCGAATGTGAAAACCAGTCTCATCCCATGTTTCCTCTGTTTATCATCAAAGTGTGGGGCAGTGTTCGATGTTCAAACAGCTGAGAATATATCTCAGTGATCATGAATGAAAAGTACCACTTACCAAACCAATTTTACAATCATCTTTTTAAATGGCTGTTCGGAAAGTTTTCAGGAACATCACTATTCCAAGTACCTCCTCTGATGATCATCTCTCATAACTCGAACACTCAAACTGCATACACAGAATGTGTAAATGTGAAACTGGTGACTCCCCTCTGACTTCACTCTTTTCAATAGGAAATGTGAGAGTTCTCAGCACAGCTGATGTGTGAGCAATTGTAAGCCACTCAATGGGGCTTCATCTCACTGAACCGCTGTTATTAATGATCTTTGGGGGAATACATTGTGGATTCTTTACAACATTCTGCCTTGAGATTATAGACAATAGAAGGTATATTTGCAATTCACTAAAACTGAAACACAATCCTTACCAATTTTATAAGTATTATTTCCAGTTGGACTTGGTTTGAATGTTGTCAGAAAACTTTCAAAGTAAAATGGAACTATAATCTCAGTCTTGGGCAAATCAATTTCGTTCATATAATCATTGATGCAGGCCTTTGCATCCATGTGCCTCGCTGGGAGGCTGTATTTCCTGTGGACATGATGAGCTCCACTTAACACAACCTGCCTAATGTTGTGCTGTTTACATACGTCAGCTAGTTTGTACCCCTGCTGAATTTCAGTCTGTAAAAGATGCAAATGTTTTTGGTCAGAAAAGGCAACTGTTTTTAAATGGTAAAACTTTTGCGTAATCTTCATATTTCTTTCAATGGCTTAGTGTCTCATCTCATCAACTGCATTGGACCAGCCATTATACTCCTGATACAACCTGTGTCCAAATGGAGTTGATGGGTGTTGAACAAGTATATATGCTGGTAGAAATTATGGTATAAGTAAGCAGTAATCTCATTGCATGTATAGACTTCCACAACGTTTGGCTACTGTATACTGTCCACCATTTTTTTTCTTGAAAATACAAGAAATATGGCCTTTGAACAGACTTTATTCAGGCTGAATGAGATGGTGAACGTGTCTTCTGGACACCAATTGGCCAATTCAGGAAAATTCACTGCCGGGTGACTGCTCCCGACACAGTGCAGGGACAGGACTCTCATTTCACCTCACATTAGGGTCCCAACCCAAAATGCGAACTCCTCCCCCAGGGGCCAGCTGCCCAGGAGCTATTGTCTGCACTGCTTCCAGGGTGTGAATCTCTCTCTAGTGACTTGGTGATGCATGTCTCAATTAGCTTTTCCCAAACAGCTCCCCCGCTACCAGTTTAAGTTCTAATCCATCATTTCCATTTCTGTAAATGTACTCACTAGTTTCAGTAAGTGGCTGTGGAAGCAGCTAAAACAATCATGCCTCCTACATGTAGATGTTTGATTGTAAATGGTGACGTGACTAACCCTCAGAGGTTCCTTGTTGTTGAAATCTGTGTGGGTGATGACAAAACACTTGTGTGCACCACACAGAGCGGAGTCGATGCTTGCAGGCTTGTTATAGTCCACGAGAAAGGTGTGTGCCCCACCTGCCTGTAGCTGCTGACTGGTCGGAGAGGTTAACTCTTGCACGACAGCACGCACTGTGAAATGACCATCCTGGAGCAAGGCTGTGGCTACCGCATTCCCTTGACACTTGTCAGCACCAAAAACAGTCACGGTCTCGGACATTCTCTGGAAAGAAAGGATAATGGAGAATTAACAGGGAATGTTGGGAGTGAGATTCTTCCTGTTAATTGAAAAAGAAAAAATTGAAATGCTGTTTTGCAATTGCATCAATTTTTTTCACTGAAATTATCTACAGGATGAATTTTCTCCCCATTTCGGGTTTAGTTAGGTGAAAAGAAATCGAGTTCATGGCAGTTTATAATTAGCAAGAGAGCTACTAGTTGAGGTTTGGCTGTTTCAGATGTAAGCAAGCTTTTTAATTTAGACTGTTGATTACAGAACTGAAGGACATGGGGGGTAAAATGAACATATCTGATCCATGACTGAAGGTCAGGAGAAAGTATCTTTCCTTCAGAGCCGTGGATATGTGAAACAGTAAAATCCAGTTAAATCTCAGGTGTTCAACTTCTTTAAGATCTGAATAAATCTTTGGGAATAGAGATTATAGGAATAGGAGACTCAGATGTCTTCTCAATTGGAGATGTTGTGTTGTGGGTTGGAGGATTGCAAGTCAGCAATGAACAATGAAGGTGGGAGAATGGTTTGGTGACTTTCTTTTAATTACATTCGGGAATTTACACTAATTTCAAATGGATTGAATAGTACAGGTGATAGGTGCCTGTATTGAAACTGAGAGTCAACTAGCCTTTCTTCCATGTTTTTATGTAGATCACAAAGGCCTGTAGACAGAAGATTAAACTACAGTGGCCAGGGAGCAGAGATTGAGACCAGGTTCTACAGTGTGACCAGGGAGGAGAGATTGAGACCAGGTTCTACAGTGTGACCAGGGAGGAGAGATTGAGACCAGGGTCTACAGTGTGGCCAGGGATCAGAGATCGAAACCAGTGTCTATAGTGTGACCGGGGATCAGAGATTGAGACCAGGATCTATAGTGTGACCAGGGAGGAGAGATTGAGACCAAGGTCTACAGTGTGGCCAGGGATCATAGATTGAGACCAGGGTCTACAGTGAGATCAGAGATTGGGACTAGGGTCTACAGTGTGACCAGGGATCAGAGATTGGTACCAGGGTCTACAGTGTGACCGGGAGAAGAGATTGGGAACAGGGCTAGTGAAAGTCATTGAGGGTTATCTTTGGAGATCTGACATAGTACATAATGGAGCAGTAGAATGTGCTTGTGCTCTCAGTTCCCCTCAAAACATTGAGTATTTGGCTTCAGTTGAAGCTGTTGAGTTGATCTCTTCTTTCCAGTGATAACATGATGGGTAATGTCAGCTATGATAGGGCAGCATTGGAACTCTTTGAGATCCGCAGTGAGGTCAAACAGAGTTGTGTTCTGGCACTGACACACTTTGGCATATTCTTCTCCTTGCTGCTCTCATATGCCTTCAATTATCTGGGAGGTGGTGGCATAGTGATATTGTCACTGGACTAGTATTCCAGAGACCCAGGATAATGCTCTGGGGACCCAGGTTTGAATCCCACAGCAGATGGTGAAATTTGAGTTCATTAAAAGCCTGATGATGACCATGAAACCATTGCTGATTGCCAGAAAAACCCATCTGGTTCACTAATGCCCTTTAAGGAAGGAAATCTGCCTTCCTTACCTGGTCTGGCCTACATGTGACTCCATACCCAGCAATGTGGTTGCCTCTAAACAAGAGCAGTTAGGGATGGGCAATAGAATAACAAAAATCTACAGAAGGTGTCTACTTACATACCAGAACCGACGGAAAGCTATTCAGCCTAGCTCATCTGAGATCCAAGACAAGGGGCAAGTCCTTATCAGCAACTTGCCCTACACTAATGATACTGCACTAGCATTCTATAGAGGAACACCTTCAGTAGCAAATGGACAGACTCTCTCATGCCTGTAAATGCTTTGGCTTTACCATCAGCATCATAGAAAGAAATGTCATGGTCCAGGATGTTGCCATCTATCAGCATTGACAATGTGATGCTGGAGGTTGTTGATAATGTCATGTATCTAGGTCAGCAATCAATCGCTTGATGCTGAAATCATCAAACATCACAAAAGCTACAGCTGTTATGTCCAAGCTGAGCAAGAGTGTGAAACAACAGCAACCTGACTGCAAAAACCAAACTGCACATATACTAAGCCTACATCCTTAGTGCACACCTCACAGTGGTGAGGCTTTGACAACATATACTAGACAGGAGAAAAGGCTGAATAGTTTCCACCTTCACTGTCTCAGATGTATCCTTAGCATCTCTTGACAGGATAAGGTCACCAACTCAGAGTTCATGAAGTTTGCTAAATCTATCAGCATATATTCATTTCTAAGCCAATGACATCTTCACTGGTTCGGCCACGTTCATCAGATGAATGGCAGCCATATACCCAAAGACCTTCTGTACGGTGAACTGGCCACTGGGTCATGAGCTCCTCCACTACAAGGACACCTGCAAGCTAGATATGAAGATGGAGGACATTGACATAGACAACTTGCAGACAGCCACTGGCATCCCATGACCTCTGGAGGCCAACTGTCTGGAGGGATATAAGAAGAGGTGAGACAAAACAGAGAGATCAGCTGGCTGAGGAGAGAGCCCATTGAAAACAGAGGCCAGTGAATAGTGCACCTTCTCAGTCCACTGTCTTTGTCTGTAGCAAATGCGGCACAGACCACCATGTCAGACTGGGGCCCCTGAGCCACACCAGACAATGGTTAACATAGAGTTGACCACCACAGTGCAAATGATCATCTCACGAGATGGAAGGCTCCCAAAGATTATTGAGGGGTTAAGTAGAGAATACTACAAACACAAATGTTATTCTACTGCTGTGGAGAGTACAATCTCCCATCTACTGCAATATCTGCTACCCGGGTGGTGATGAAGTGGAACATCTCATGCAATTGAATCAAAAAATTGTATTAAGGTCCATCACCTGGTAGTAAACATCATTCATAATACATTGACATAAAATCAGATAAAATCCACAAATCTACTCACCAAATCTTAGTGCTTTTTGCCTTTTTTCCCTAATTGGAAAAGATGGCTCTTCAGCAGTTTGTTGGCTCGGTATCTGGTCTCCCTGGGAGGTGGATGGCTAAACTGTTGTTTGTTGACAATTTCCTTGTTGCCAAAGAAACGTCAAGGCGGAACAGGTTCAGTATAACAGCAGCCGGACTGTGCACTGCCCAGAGTTTGATCCTTTATTACATTTAGCGAATTCATTCCAGCCTTTGATGTATTTGATTTGCAAGTTTACAACAGAAAAATAAAAGACAAAATACACAAAGGGATTTGTGAAGGGGATGGGGTTGGGTAAATTAAATACTTTGCACCATACTTTTCTAATCCTTCTTAACATCATTATAAAGATCACATTTTTCAGTCTGTTTACATTTCCACACAACCCCCAGCAGCTGAATCAAATGGTGAGGTCAGTGCATTCACATCCTGTGAAACTGGTCCGCTCAGAGCTGAAGCTCGTCACTTGGCCACATTTCCTGAACTATTTTTGTAACATATTCGGTTAGTGGAGGAAACAGATGGTAAAAGAGGTAGTGTCTAGAATGTGATTACTAGTTCGCTAGTTGAACAAGTGCACAGGAGGCACAACATTTCACACATTACAGCCTGTGTGTAAGCACACACACCAAACGCCAGGGCCCAGCATGTCTTTGACAGATCTCATAAGACTGTGGGATGAAGGGATCACTGCAGCAGACCGGCAAGAATGGGTAACGGCACTGGACAGGTTTACTGCTATTCTAGAGCCCACCTCCAAAATCTGCTTCAACATTGGCTGCCTCCTCCTCTTACTGGGAGAATTAAACCAGGCTGAAAAGGTAAGTGACTGGTAATTCAGTTCCACCTTCTGAAGGAGTACTCAGACTAACTTGAGGTACTCCTGTATCCATTGCAGGGTATATTGAAAAAAGGTTTATAATTAACAGATTAACATTGTATATCCGTGAACAGATTTTTAAAAAATGGATATGATTTCATTAGAGAGGGTTCAGTTCATAAGAATTGTAGGAAATGTAGTTTTTTAGCAGCTTATGGGGAAAGGAAGCAGTTGATTTATTGTTTTATGGATGCAAGCAATTTAATAAAAAAATGAAAATGAAACTGCTCATGACACAAATATAAATCAGTTTCAAAATATACCGGATATTAATCTAACTGCTGCACACTACATTGGTGTAGTTGTGCAGTTCAGTTATAATATCAATTAAATGAACACAAAGGCTTCCACAAACTCCTTTGAACATTACAAATAGCAGCTTTGGGCTGACAAGTGACAGGTATCATTCTTGCCACATGCACCAGGCAATGATCATCAACAAGAAAAAGCTTAAGCACCTTCCCCCAATTCTCAACGTCAACATTCTACAGGCTACTATTAAACCATCACCTCCAAGTCACACTCCAACTTGACTTCCAGCATTGTCACTGGGTCAATATCCTACAAGTTCCTACCCAACTCCATCACCTCAGCTATTTATTCCCCATAATGAGGCTTGGCTGAGTGCCCAGACATCAGTTAGCCAGCTGAAACTGCTGTGTCCAAGGGAAAACATTGCTTGATTGACAGCTTCTTCTGTTAACTCTATTTCACAATGGTGCAATGCTTATTTACACCAGCTAAAGAGGTGTCAAGTGCTTATAGTTCCTGATATTGATACTTTAAAGGTCTACCTCGCAGAGGCTGAGCGTCAACTCGCAGACACTTCCTCCTACCTCCTCCAGGACCAAGACCCCACCACTGAACATCAACCCATTGTTTCCAGGACTGTTACTGACCTCATCTCCTCTGGAGATCTTCCTCACACAGCTTCCAACCTGATAGTCTCCCAACCTCGGACGGCCCGCTTCTACCTCCTACCCAAAATCCACAAACAGGACTGTCCCGGCAGACCGATCGTGTCAGCCTGTTCCTGCCCCACGGAACTCATTTCTTGCTATCTTGACTCCATTCTCTCTCCCCTTGTCCAGTCCCTTCCCACCTACATCCGTGATCCCTCTGACACCCTACATCATATCAACAATTTCCAGTTCCCTGGCCCCAACCGCCTCCTCTTCACCATGGGCATCCAATCCCTCTACACCTCCATCCCCCACCAGGATGGTCTGATGGCTCTCCGCTTCTTCCTCAAACAGAGGCCCGAACAATCCCCATCCACCACTACTCTCCTCCGTCTGGCTGAACTTGTTCTCACACTGAACAATTTCTCCTTAAACTCCTCTCACTTCCTCCAAATAAAAGGTGTGGCTATGGGTACCCGCATGGGCCCCAGCTATGCCTGTCTCTTTATGGGGTATGTGGAACATTCCTTGTTCCAGTCCTACTCCGGCCCCCTCCCACAACTCTTTCTCCGGTACATCGATGATTACTTCGGTGCTGCTTCATGCTCTCGTCTGGACCTGGAAAAATTTATTAATTTTGCTTCCAATTTCCACCCCTCCATCATTTTCACATGGGCAATCTCTGACACTTCCCTTCCCTTCCTTGACCTCTCTGTCTCAATTTCTGGTGATAGACTGTCCACCAATATCCATTACAAGCCTACCGACTCCCACAGCTACCTCGACTACAGCTCCTCACACCCCGCTTCCTGTAAGGACTCCATCCCATTCTCTCAATTCCTTCTCCTCCGTCGCATCTGTTCTGATGATGCCACTTTCAAAAACAGTTCCTCTGACATGTCCTCCTTCTTCCTTAACCGAGGTTTTCCACCAACGGTGGTTGACAGGGCCCTCAACTGTGTCCGGCCCATCTCCCTCGCATCCACCCTCACACCTTCCTCTCCCTCCCAGAAACATGATAGGGTCCCCCTTGTCCTCACTTATCACCCCACCAGCCTCCGCATTCAAAGGATCATCCTCCGCCATTTCCGCCAACTCCAGCATGATGCCACCACCAAACACATCTTCCCTTCACCCACCCACCCTTCGGTCTGTCCGCAAGCATTACCCAGACCACCCTGTCGCTTGCCATTTCAACACTCCACCCTGCTCTCATGCCCACATGTCCGTCCTTGGCTTGCTGCAATGTTCCAGTGAAGCTCAACGCAAACTGGAGGAACAGCATCTCATCTTCCGACTAGGCACTTTACATCCTTCCGGACTGAATATTGAGTTCAACAATTTTAGATCATGAACTCTCTCCTCCATCTCCACCCCCTTTCCGATCCCCCCCTCTTTTTTCCAATAATTTATATAGATTTTTCTTTTCCCACCTATTTCCATTATTTTTAAATGTATTTCCATTCATTGTTTTATCTCTACCTTTTAGCCTTTTTCGATTCCTTCCCCCCACCCCACCCCCACTAGGGCTATCTGTACCTTGCTCGTCCTGCTTTCTACCCTTAATTAGCACATTCCTTAGATAATATCACCACCTTCAACACCTCTTTGGCCTTTTGTCTGTGACATCTTTTCTTTTGGTTATCTCCACCTATCTCTGGCTCTACTTGGGAGGATGAGCATAGGTTGACATGAGAGGCATGGGTAAGACCTTTCGAACTTACCTTTCAAAAGATTTCCTCATCTAGGCTATGGTCCACAATACCTCTGAGGGGTCGTGAACCACAAGTCCTTTAAAAGCTGGCCCAATTTCATGAAAATTGCAGGGGTCTAGGAGATGCCTATCCTCACAATCAAGCTGGCCAGGTCAGGAATGCAGAGTGCAGTCTCGTGACCTGCACCAGCCTACACTTTTATCCCATGCTGACAAAAATTAGGGGCACCGGGAATCCCAGAATTGAGTTCCGCCCTATAAAATCCAGCCCTATATCTCTCAGCTCACTTTTAACCAGTTCAGGATTTCTCTGCTCTCCAATATCCTCTTTTGTCAACATTGAAGTGAAGGACCTGTTAATATCCCCACTAATTTCTGCTTATCCTCTACTAACTCACTATCTTCTCCCCTCAGGATCCACCTCACATTTACCAATTGCCTCTACTGAGAATACTTTACTGTTCTTCTTAATATTTTTTGAGATCCCCTCCTCATACTTCCTCCTTATTCCTCTCCTTTTTACTTACTTTCTAGTATTTTTCACTTAAGGTCAATCTCTGTTAGGTCAGTTAATAGTCTAATTACTGGAGCCATGGCAGGGCATCTCCTGTCGAATGCATATCCTGCGACAGGTGGGAACTCCAAGATGCTTCTCATAAACAAGAAGTGTTGCCAGCACCAGCAACTCACGCTCTTTGTTTTGGAGTTTAAGCTGCAGTTGGTGTCACTGCAGTGCATCCATGAGTGTGTGAGTGTAGCCAGAGCCAAGTCATATGGCACCATGGCTGGCCTTGCTGTACAGGGGGACAGGAAAGAAGACTAAGAGAGCAGTAGTGATGGGGAACAGGCAGGTATTTCTACAGCCGCAGACATGAATCCAGCATGGCATGTTGCCTCTCTAGTGCTTGGACAAGGGTGTCACTGAGCAGCTGAAAAACATTCTGAGGTGGGAGAGTGAACAGCCAGAAGTCATGGTCTAAATCGATACCAAAAACATAGGTAGAAAGAGGGATGAGGTCCTACAGGCAGATTTTAGGGAGCTAGCAAAGAAATTAGTAAGCATTTTATCAAGATTAGTAATCTCCAGATTACTCCCAGTAGTATGCACTAGTACGTATGGATGTAGGAGGATAGAGAAGATGAATGCGTGGCTGGAGAGATGATGCAGGAGGGAAGACTTTTGATTCTTGCGATATTAAGACCAGTTCTGAGGGAGATGAGGTCTATTCAGGCCTATTGGGTTGCACCTAAACAAAGAAGGACCAATGTCCTTGCAAGGTGGTTTGCTGGTGCTATTGGGGGGTGTTTAAATGCAAAATTCACAGGAGGATGGGAGCCAGGGGGCAAGATTAGAGAGGAAAGACAATTTACACATAGAATTTGGAGGGACAGATATCAATAGAATAAGAAATAATAAGGTATTACATGGGGTCAGAGTAAGAGGGAATGCAATAAAACCCACTGGGCAGGAGTGTGATAAATAAGGTTGGTGAGGGGCAGGTGAGAATGGAAACTTGGCTCCAAAAATGACTGGGTACAAAATATTCCTGGATATATGGTGTTCAGGGATGATAGAGAAGAAAATAATAGGGGTGGCAGCAATAAGGAGAATACTACAGTGCTGGAGAGAGAGGTTGTCCTAGAGGGTTCAGGGACAGCATCTTTTTGGTTAGAGCTAAGAAACAATAGAGGCGTCATTACACTACTGGGTGTACTCTATAGTCCACTTATTCTATAGTTGGTGAGACAGATATATAGGAACAAATTTTCTAGGAAATTACAAAGAGGTGCAAAAACTATACAATAGTTATAACGGAGGACTTTAATAATCCTAATATGGACTGGGGTAGTAATAGTATAAAGGACAGAGAGGGGAAGAGTCTCTAAAGTGTGCTCAGGAGAATTTTCTGCATCAGTATGTTTGCGGTCCAATAAGGAAGGATGCATTGCTGGATCTGGGGAATGAGGTAGGTCAAATAGGTCAAGTGTCAGAGGAGGAACACTTAAGGGACAATGATCACTGTATCATAAGGTTTAGCTTAGCTATAGAAAGGGACAAGGGGAAATCCAGAGTAAAAGTAATTGACTGGGAGAGGGTTAATTTCAATGGGGTGAGAACAGATCTGGCCCAGATAAATTGCAAGGAAAGATTGACAGGCAAATTTGTACGAGTTATAGACTGCCTTTAAAGAGGAGATTGTTCAGGTACAGTTGAGGTACATTCCAATGAGGGGGAAAGGTAGGACAAATCAAGCCAGAGCTTCCTGGATATTGAAAGAGTTAGAGATTAAGATGAGGCAGAAGAAGGGTGCATATGACAGATTTCAGGTTGATAACACAAGAGAGAACCAGGTGGAGCATCGAAAGTTCAGACGGTAAGTGAAAAAAGAAACAAAAGGCAAAGAAAGAGTATGGGAAGAGACTGGCAGCTAACATAAAAGCAAATCTAAATATATTCTATAGGCATATAAATAGTAAAAGAGTAGCAAGTGGAGGAGTGGGGCCAATTAGGAACCAAAAAGGGGATTTACACATGAAATCAAATGTCATGGCTGAGGTACTAAATGATTATTTTGCATCTTACTTTACCAAGGAAGACGATGCTGCCAAACTCATAGTCAAAGAGGAGTTATTTGAGATATTGGACAGGCTAAAAATTGATAAAGAAGGTGTTACAAAGGCTGGCTGTACTTAAAATTGATAAGTCATCAGAATTGGATCGGATGTATCCTAGAATACTGAGGGAAGTAAAGGTAGAAACTGCAGAGATACTGGCCATAATCCTCCAATCTGCCTTAGATACAGGACTGGTGTTAGAAGACTGAAAAGCTGTAAATGTACACCCTTGTTCAAGGAAGGGTGTAAGGATAAGCCCAGCAACCGGTAGCCAATCAGATTAATCTTAGTGGTAGGAAAATTTATAGAACTGATAAACCAAGACAAAATTAACAGTTGCTTGAACAAACATGGGTTAATTAAGGAAAGCCAGCAAGGCTTTGTTAAGGATAAATCATGTTGACTAATTAGATTCAGTTGTCTCATAAGGTAACAGAGAGGGTTAATGCGGTTAATGTGGTTGTTGTGATGGTACATGGGCTTTCAAAATGTGTTAAGTGCCACATAACAGGCTTGTCAGCAAAGTTGAATCACATTGAATAAAAGGGGCAGTGGCAGCATGGATATGAAGTTGGCTGAGTTCCAGGAAGCAGTAGTGGTGAACAGTTGTTTTTCAAACTGGAGGAAGATATATAGTGGGGTTCCCCAGGGCTTGGGATGGGAACCATTGCTTTTCTTGATCTGTATGATTGGTCTAGACTTTGGATGTACTGGACACAATTTCAAAATCTGCAGATGACACAAAACTTCAAAGTAGTGTGAACACTCAGGACAACAGTGATAGACTTCAAAAGGACATAAGTTGGTGGAACAGCTGCTAGATGAAATTTAAAGTGGAGAAATGTGAAGTGATACATTTTGGGAGTAAGAATGAGGAGATGCAATACAATGGGTAAAATTCTAAAGAGGGTGTAGGAGCAGAGGGACCTAGGCATATAGGTGCACAAATCATTGAAGGTGGCAGGGCAGGTTGAGAAAGTGATTAATGGTTGTTTGGTAATACAGAACTTGAGTATTACTGAAAAAAAAATACACGTTGAAGCTTTTCGTCTTGCACTCATCAGGACGCTTCACAAGAATAACAATATAAGGGGAAAACAACAATTTATACTCTATGTGAAGAGAGTGATGATTAGTTGGCAAGTGGATTCAGATTGGCAGAGGTGTTGCCATGGAGAATGCACCAGTTATAGTGACTGATAGTTAACTGTCAACCATTGTTTGAAATTTAAGCCGGGCAGCTTGACACTGATTGGTCAAGGCATTGCCCTGAGGAATTAATCAGTGAATGGCTGTCACTTATTTTGTTTAGCTGAAACAGTTGCAATGTCACTCCATCAAAGACGTGTTTCCCATGGAACCCAACAAAGGCGTTTGCAAGAGCTGGGCCTAGAGAGGATCCCATGGCAACATCTATTTGGGCATACATTAAAACTGAACTCAACTGTGCGAGTTACTGAATTCGTAAGTTCAATGAATGCTGATTCACACAATGGTGGCAGGTCAAGAGTGCCATGATATAGTGCTGCAGTGCAAATATCTATGGCTTCCTTAAGTGGGACCTTGGTGAATATCCAAAAAATTTGAGCAACAGGTGAAGCTAGCTGTTCCACGTTGCTACTATGCGATAGCAACACGAGTGGTATTCACCACTAACAGGATGATGCCATCAAGCCAAGAAGACGTTCTGCCTATCACACAGATGAGTAATGTGGTGTATGTATTTCAGTGCCAGTGTGACACTAGGTATGTAAGCCGTACATCCCAAAGGCTGGCAGATCGGAACAAACAGTATGCCCCAGCCACTGTTCGCAAGGGGCAAGGTACAGACCGTACCCAACCAGCCTGTGTTTGCAAAACTCAAAACACAGTGTCCAACATTAGATGTGATTCCATGATTGGACAACATTTGCTAAATAATCCTCAATGTGCTAAGAATTAGGCTGACAACCAGTCAGGCTTGCAGTGTGGTACCTTTGTGTATACTGGAAGCTACATATATTAATACACAGGGCCCCATTCTTTGCAGTTAGAAGGAACATGTACACACATTGTACCTGTTTCAGCTAAACAAAATAAGTGACAGCCTTTCACTGACTCATTCCTCAGGGCAATGCCTTGACCAATCAGGGTCAAGCTGCCTAGATTAAATTTCAAACAATGGTTCACAGTTAACTGTCAGTCACCGTCACTGGTGCATTCTCCATGGCAATGCCTCTACTAATTGAAGCCCACTTGCCAACCAATCGGCATTGTCTTCACATGCAGTATAAATTGTTGTTTTCACCTTATACTGGCATTCTTGTGAAGCATTTAATGAGTGCAAGACAAAGAGCACATGTCTCTTTTTCAGCAATACTAACATGGTTAATAAGGCATACAGAATCCTGGAATTTATAAATAGAAGCATACACTACAAAAGCAATGGTGATGGTGAACCTTTATGAAACATTGGCTCAGCCTCATTTGGAGCATTATGTCTAATTCTGAGCATTGCACTTTAAGAAGGATGTAAAGACATTAGAGAGGATACAAAAAAGATTTGTGAGAATTGTTCCAGGGATGAGGGACTTCAGTTACATGAATAGTTTGGAGAAGCTGGTGCTGTTCTCCTTATAGTAGAGAAGGTTTAGAAGAGATTTGATAGAGGCGTTCAGAATCATGAGGCGTTTGGACAGAGTAGATAGAGAGAAACTGTTCTTATTGGCAAAAGAGTCGAGAACCAGAGGACACTAATTTAAGGTGGGTGGCAAAGAACCAAAGGCGACATTTTTATTTTGTTATGCAGCGAGTGGTTAGGATCTGGAATGCAGTGTCTGAGAGTGTGCTGAATGCAGATTCATTTGTGGCTTTTAAAAGGGAATTGAATAATTATCTGAAGAGAAAGAAATTCCAGGATTTTGGGGAGAGGATGGGGAAGTGGGACTGGGTGAGTTGTTCTTGTAGAGATAGCATGGACACAATGGGCCAAATGGTCTCTGTGTTGTAACCATTCCATGGATCTATTCTAAATTTTCCAATCCAAATTTTTTAAAAAGAAAAATCCAGTTATTGATCCACAAGGGTTTGCCATTTACTCTTACTGCCTCATCTCACTTTTCTGAGGTATGCTGTATTTCAACCTGGTCACCCTTGTTTATGTACTAGCTGTTCTCCCTTCTATGGATATATTGGTGTGGTCACTGCTTTTGAGGCATTCACCTACATTTAATTCAACTGCTTGATCTACTTTGTTACACATAACTAGAACTAGCAATGCCTCATCCCTTGTAAAGATAAAAACATTGGCTGGGATTTTCTGGCCCTGTCACGGGTGGGACCCACCGTGGGCAAGGCAGCGTCCCAGCCAGAAGTCCATTGACTTGCAGCAGGACCGGAAGATCGCAGCGGTGGGCGGGTGTGGAAAATCCCACCGATACTGTTTGAGGAAGGAGCCACACCTTAGGAATTCCATTCCTTTCTCTGTGTATACTTCCCCCCCACCCCCACCCCACCCCACCCCAGACCCCAATTAATGAGTGTGTGTGATTAAAATCTCCCAGAACAAAAATGTTGTTATTCCCTACTCATTTTTCTGATCTGTCTACATATGAGATGCATACACATTTCCTTCCACAATTACCGGTTCTTTGGTACAACCCCACTATTTAACAATCCCTGTTTGGTGTCCACATCTTTCTTCTTCCCTCCTTGTAGATGTTTGTCCCCACACTGAGCACTTAGAGAAATGTAAACTGTTGTAATGGCTGTCTAACCTAACAATTTTCATTACCCAATTCTGGCAACTGTTTTCTACAAGGCAGTTATTCTCAACTGCAAAAGGACCCCTCATGTTCCACAGCGTATTAATCAGCTCTATCTGAGACCTCCAATTCTGGTCATTGCTAAATATTTCCCTAAGGTCTTTGAAACAATGCAATCGAAATGAAACAAATTACTTCTGATGAGACTCCATTGTTCATATCTACTATAGTGTGTGTGGGGATATCTTTTATCTCTAGTTCAGCTTGAAATTTATTAATTTTGAATCCATGTCCTCTAATTATTTTTAATAGAGTATCTGCATTGTATAAAGACACATTAACATTTACTGCTTAAGTATTTTAGATGATAGGCAAATTCCCTGCAGGAGTTCTTTGCATTAACATTGCACATTGGTGGGTCTACAATTCTTCTTTCATGTTTAGGAAGCTGTGTTTAGCAACGTCATTATGCGAGGGGTCAGTGCAAGGTTGCTGCACCCCCAGAATCCGAATTGCAGAAGTGGTAACTACAAACCTGTGAAGAGGAAAGAAAGAAGTTGCAATTGTACAGCACCTTTCACAACCTCAGAATGTCCCAAAACGGTTCACAGCCAATGAAATATAGCCACTCTCATATTGTAACCAAATACAGCAACACACATCAAGACCCTGCAAATAGTGTAAGATAAATGAAAACTGTTTTAGTGATGTTGGTTGAGAGATGATTGTTAGCTGGGCACCAGGGGAACTCTCCTTTTCATCGAATAGAGTCATGAGATCTTTTACTTCCACCTGAAAAAGGCAGGTTTAAAATCTCAACTGAAAGATGTCACCTCAAACACTGCAGCACTCCCTCAGTACTCCACTGGAATATCAACTGAGATTAGTACTCACGTCCTGGGGTGGGGTTTCTGAGGTGAGTATGTTGCCATGGGGTGAAGGCTGACTTTGAAGGGAAGTCTCAAACCCAGCTGCACTAGTTCCACCTTTGTCTCTGGGTAAGATTCCTTTTTTAATTATGAGCAGGAGAGTGGTCAGTATTTGTACTCCGTTTTTTACTACACTTTCAGGCATTACTTGTTTTGTTCCCACAATTTTGCTCGCAAGCTGAAAACAGGCATTCTCTTGTTTTGTGATAAAAGATGGATATCTCCCCATGGAATTGTTATTATTGCATGAGAGCTAAATAGGAAGCAAATTAAGTTGACAATGAATCATTGCAAAGCGCTAAAGCTTCTTGAAGTACAGATGGGTTACCATAGGGTACTTTTGATTGAAAAGGAAGACTAATGTGTACTCCTTGCTCTTTAGGCATTTGATAAAAGCATCTGCAGGGATGAGCATTTAGCAGTCGCTTTCTTTCAACGTGGAGTAACTTTGTACAAAAATGAAAAGTAAGTTGCTTTGCTACACTGTTTTGGAGTCAAATCCAAACGCTTCCAATTGAAATCAGCAACTGCCTATAGGCTCCAATGGTAGATCGGAGCAGACTGGAAAAGCTTGACATTGTTCTTCACAGTTTCAATAATGGTCTAGAATTACATTTTTAAAACTGTTTAAAAACACTGTTAATGTGAGAATTATGACTGACTCACAGTGCCGCTTTTATTTCAGTTGCTTCTGAACTCGGTCCTATATACATGCTGCAACTTGCAAATGAAAAATTCTTGATGAAAATATTCATTTAAGTTAAATGTTACTTATGTGATGTACTTTTGGAATTGATGTTGATCCAAATTCTGTGTCTAGATATGAAGAGGCCTTGAGGGACTTTATAGAAGCCTTTAACCTTATGAGAGGGAATCAGTTGATTGACTACAATCAGTTGGGCCTGAGGTACAAGCTGTGCACTTGTCAAGTAAGTACATTTAAACAGCTGATACTCTGGGGGAAAAACAAACTGCGCATTCCCAGCTCACCAGGGGAAGTGCAGTTGTGGTGGTGACAGAAAAGTAGATCAATTGTTCACAAGACCATAGTAGAGACTAGTATGTAACACTAGAGGTCTTACTGCAAGAGATGACCCAAAGAAAGGCGACCCTCTTTGAAGATGAGCATCACCCTTCAGTAAAAGCATAGCTATCATCTGCATGGATTGCTGACTGAATACCTAACTTCAAAAGAGGAAGCAATGCTGCTGTCAAAAGAGAGGTAATGATAAATGTACTGCTGAACTTTGCAGGAATTTCTTGTGGGGTGCATCAGCTGTGATACAAAGCTGAGTTGTGAAAAGCTGCATGTTCTGGATTGTGCACAATCTTTCTTTGTGCTAAAGCTTTTCTTGATGGTGGAGGTGGTAGTCAAAGATCAACAAACAAATGCTGAGATGTCTACACCCAGATGCTCCATGCTTTTAGGACGTTTCCGGCCGGCATGTATATGGAAGATTGTATTGTTCACCTAAATGACACCCAACTAGTGTTTCACTTCCTCCAAAAAATGTGGGAACCTCAGAATGTCACATATCATTGTTACTTCCTGGATAATGTGCAGGATGATTTTCTGTAGTGGGTACCGCCTGATTATTAATTGATTGGAAAGCTTTTCTTTTCATGAAGGTGGGTAACGTGAAGAATGTTATTTAAGCATCATTAGATAAGTACACGTGTGACTCTTTGTAGATAAGGGAAATATGTACCTGATAAAAGATGTGTATCCTGTCAAACTAATGCCTTCAGCCACCAGAAAAATTATGAACATGTTCCCCTGTTCACGTTAATATTCATCACTTGCTTATAGAGCTGTGTACTGTGGATTGTCTGCCCTGATGTGGCAGATGTTCCTTGGAATGGGTTGGAAGGAAGCCAGCACGATAACAGCCTGTTCCATGCAGTGAAGGTGGGAGACAGGCTTTCCCTAATCTGTCTAGGATCAACTCCTGCACTAGTGATGGTCGTGGCCAGAATATATTTTTGGCTCATCTCAATTAAGCGTTCAGAAAGATCCCAGGAATACCTATTCTGATGCATTGTAAAGTGTCATGCCAAAATCAGCAGAATGCAAGAATAGTGAAGAAAAGGTAATTTTGGATAAAAAAAAAACTAGAATTCAACAATGGAGAACTTGAGCAAAGAGCAACTACTATGTGGAGCAAAATTCAGCGCGGGCACATGAAAATGCAAATTCGCAGTTCCCCAAAAATAATTTTTTAAGAAGTTACCTTCTCCCTTTAAGAGGGTAACCTGAGCAGCCGAGCTCCCAAAGACGCTAGTGCACCTAGTCTTTTTTGGATAAGACTGGAATTTCGGAGGAGCCTAAAGCAAAATGTAATATGTGACCTCCAGACTGCTCATTTAAATAGGTAACAGAGCCAAGCTTCACCAGCTTGACTTTGCCAAAACACTGGTCATAAGTTCAGACATGGTGGGACTTGGACACATGGGCCGGAATTTTACGGCCCCGTCGCGGCCGGGATGGGGCTGTAAAACACGGTGAGCCATTCTAAACTCCATTCACTTCAGTGGGACCATAAAATCCCGCGTCATAACATTCCACCCATGAAGTCCCATGCCCAATATCTGAATGTACACCAATATGCAAGATTAGTAAAGTCACATAATATTTATTCTGTCGTGTTTCAATAATTGTTGTTAATAGTTGCTGATGTTTTAAACTTACAGGTAGAAGAAAAACCAGTACTCTGTATTTAAACTTATATTGGCCCTTCTAGGTACTTCACAATGTGGCGCTGGCACATGCCACAATACAGAAATGGGACAAAGCTGAAGAGGCTTTAAAGAAAGCCTTAACTTTTAAAACCGAGGCCAAGCCCAATTTTGTGGATCAAGCTCTGGAAGCTGTTCTGGTATTGACTTTATTCTAATGTTCACAGGCCTGATATCTTCCCCTCCTCTTATGTGCTCACTATACACGTCCATTTTCCACTGTGCCCACCGGTTCTTGCTGTTTATTGATCTTACTGATTTGGCTATTTTTTTCGTAGAATATTAATTAAAACATGTAGTTTTGCCTGGAGGAAGATATAATTGCTTAAGTATCATTAATTGCTAATATGGGTGATAAGAATCAACTATAACTAGCATAGGGAGTAATCTCAGCTCAGCACAGTTTTACTTAGCTAATAGAATAAGCAATTGATCTCTGCTTCAGACTCATTCCCTGATGCAGTAATGGACTGGTACACACCCTGTCTCAGTTGATATTAGTTAGGGTGTTATCACAGGTCTCATTAACATGCAGGAATGACAAGAATAGAAATTATCTTTCCTTCAGTGGAGACATTCACTCATTGGGTTTAGAGTCATAAAGTCAGAGTTATACAGCACAGAAACAGGCCCTTTGGCCCATCGTGTCCATGCCAGCCACCAAGCACCTATCTATTCTAATCCCATTTTCCAGCACTTGGCCCGTAGCCCTGTATGTTATGGCATTTCAGGTGTTCACCTAAATACATCTTAAATGTTGTGAGGGTTCCTGCCCCTACCACCCCGTCAGGCAGTGTATTCCAGATTCCAACCACCATCTGGGTGAAAAAACCCCCCTCAAATCCCCTCTAAACAACCTGCCTCTTACCTTAAATCTATGCCCCCTGGTTATTGACACCTCCGCTAAGGGGAAAAGTTCCTTCCTCTCTGCCCTATCTATGCCGCTCATAATTTTGTATACCTCTATCAGGTCCCTCCACTGATGTCAGTTAAACATCAATCAGAGATTTCACATCTTGTATTGAATCTGGACAAAATTTGTTGGTGCAACTATAGTGAAAATAAACTTAAAGAGTGGAAAGCAATACCCCCCACATTAAAGTGCTCCATTCTAAAAATGACTCCTGCAAGTTTGGGAAGTATCTTGTGTTTTTGTCACATGTTGACTGGATCTAATCCCTGATTCCTCTTCACAGAAGCAGGAGCTGTTTCAACTCCTACAGCTGCCAACAGGAGAACTCTTCAGGCCGAAGAAAAAAATTGTAGCTCAACTGGAAAAGCAGGACTTCCTGGGAGAGGCCAAGGTACTGACTCATTCCCAAAACATTCCCACTTCATCAAACAATATGGAATGATTTTGAACATCAGACATCTGTGAACTTAATTATGAAGTGATTTGCTCAGCAGAGCTTCAGCCCAGTACTGTGAACATTGTATAGACAGCTGCTGAACAAAGGGCTGCAATTCACAGTCACAGGTACAATCATAAGGTCTCTCACTTGAAAAAAATTGGTCTTATCCATAAAATAATTAAGGCTTCAGAACCCTTTCCAAAGTTTGTAACTAGGGATAACATCTCGTAGCAAATTCAAAACCAGACCAGTAAGTAGGTGGGATCATTGCTTCAGTTCTGAGGCTTTCTCTTCCAGTGATGAAATCCATATAAACCTAATAATTAATGCACCACTAGATACAAAAGTAAGTGCAAAATATTGACTTTTATTTGAAAACATAGACTTTTTTTGTTTATAGTTTACATATTTCTGGACAGTTGTTAAAAACCTGGATGAATAGCAACACAAAATTGCAGGTGGTAATAATACTAGGCTATGATACATAACCTCTTCAACATGATTGTCATTCTTTTCATGATAACTATTGAATCTAGAATCAAGTATTCTTAACTCCTGTGTTGCAGTTCATGCTTCATTTGCTCTGCAGAGTCTGCTTTATAGTCCACTGCCAATGAGGTTCTTGTACAAGCTGATAGGATTCAAAGAATGACCTAGAGTGACTTTCTCTGAGAGAGGTCATTGCATCTTTTAAGAAGAAATTGGATGAATATTTGAAGCAGAGGCAGAGGCCGGGGTGGTGGGATTAGTTTTGGATTGCAAGTGGACCGATGGCCTCCTCCTGTGCTGCAGTGGTTCAATAGGAGTGCTCTGCCCTCCGTTGGCCATCCTCCCACAGTGGCTGAGGTCTGAAAATTACTGCAGCTAATCTTGACTTTGTGCAATAGTGTGAAACAAGTGATAGAGGCTCGAACCTATTTTACATCGCTTACGATTTTTATTTCTGTTGCAATAAAAAATCCAGCAAGATGTAAAACAAGTTGCTGAGTCATTCTTACATTCAATTAAAATTACCCCTGTTTTGTGGAGCTTGCAGACCTTCATTCCTAGTGTCCAAGGGCAACATTTTCCCCCCGTTGGGGGGGTTGTGCGGGAGCATGTGCGGGCGGGCAGGTTCCCAATCGGCACCCCCGGTCGGGGGCACGCTGCCATTTTACAAGGACAGGCCAATAAGGCCCACCCAGTGTGACGTGGGGCAGGAAGGGCTTATGCGCTCCCTGTGCGGGCGGGCGGGATTTCCCTGAGCCAGGAGTGCGTTCTTTCGCGCATGCGCACGAATGAGTGCACAGATCTCCCTGGAGCAAAGTGCTGCCTCAGGGAGATTGGCTCAGGTTTGAATCATTAAATAAAGATGAGAAAAAAAATCACTGACATGTCCCATCATGTGCCACTGTCACATGAGGTGGGACATGTCCATTTCTTTTATTTAGAGATTTCATACAAATTTTAATAACCTCATGAAACCTCATCCCTCCCTTGGATGAGGTTTCATGTTTTTTAAGAAGCCCGCCTGGGCTCCCAGCCTGCCCACCAACCTTAAGGTTGGACTTTATCACTTTAATTACTCTTTTAATGGCCTTAATAGGCCTTTGACAGTTCAATGGAGTCGCAGCCGATTCGGCTGCGCGCCCACCAAACTGAAAATCTAAATGACACGAGGTGACATCGGGACGCACGCCTGACATCACCTCACGTCATTTTACGTGTCGGCAAGCGGGCCCCGCCCCCCCACTCACCAAACAGAAGATTCTGCCCCAACTCCTTCATGAACGAATGCTGGAAATATTCAGCAGGTCAGACAGTATCTGTGGAGAGAGAAACAGAGTTGACAGGCAGAATTTAATCAAGCCAATAGGAGAACCCTTCATCGCCTCCTTTGGGGAAGGCCCACCATATTAAGTACCAATCAGGTACTAAGTGGCCAGAGGTGGGGTTTCCGCAGGATCAAGGACTCCACAGGCTAGAAATCCCACCCCTCAGAGCTGCCAACCAATCAGATGCCAGCAGCTCCCCATTACCATCAGTACCACTGGGAGAGCATTAACTGCCGATAATGCACCCGTCAAAAGGCCAGGATCAGCAATGGACCCACGTCGCAGTTGAGTGAGGGCAGTATGGGGGTTGTGGGCAGGATGGGGGTCGTGGGGGAGGGAGTAAAAAAGACAAGAGTAAAACCAAAACCTATGAAGAGAAAGGAAACAAAATGGGATGCAGGGGTTAGGGTCTGAAATTATTGATAATTAATAATTATATAATAATAATTATTGAAATTATGTTGAGTCCAGAAGGCTGTAATATGGTTAGACAAAAGACGAGGTGCTGTTCTTCGAGCTTACATTGAACTTTATTTGAACACTGCGGTAGGCTGATGTCAGAGTGAGAACAAGTTAGAGATTTAAAATAATAGGCGACCAGAAGCTCGGAGTCAATCATACGGACTTTCATGAATGAACTTATGTCTGTTGTGTGTCTTAGTGTAAATGGGTTATATTAAGGGTATGAGTGTGTGTTATTAACTAAGTCAGCATTGTGCAGACTGCTGACCTGACAGAACATTCGCCAGTGTTCAGAGATTACAGACTGATTCCAGCTGCTTTCTTCTTGCATTCTAGGTGGTAGCATCAATCATTGACAAAGATGCATTCTCTGGCTTCGCTCCCCTGCAGCCTCAGGTACATTTTACTTCATAAAATTGGTTAAACAAAAAACAATGAACATATGGCTTAGGCCACAGGTATTAATTACATTAATTAATCTGTTTTCTGTACTGTAGACTTGATGTAAAAGTTACTTTTTTCAGAAATAAGGGTGCTGAAATGTCATCACTCTGGTACCAAATGAATGGTACAGTCTAGACAGATAGGGAATGAATTTGGGGCTGGACCTGGTTCCCCTGCAAATCCACCCCATTTTGCCTCTGTCAGAAATTCTATTAATCTTGGGGTCTGATGTATAATAAGCAAAACTGGCTTACTATTACCTAACTCTGACCCTCAAAATGGAATAATGCTCCATATTGTACTGTAGGATTGAACTTAGCTGCCTCTGCCATTAGCTAGACTTGTCTGTGAACATTTAGATTTTTGATTTTTTTACCTGGCAAGTTGCTGACAGTGCAATCTGATAATGTCAAAGTGAGGGAAAGCAGGCATCTGGGACCTGAGTGAACAAGGCAAGCAACTGTGTCGCTCCTTAACAATCAGGTTGAAGGATTGAGAAACCAACAGTGCAAGGACTGAGACGGCAGTGTAAGAATGGATAAATTCAATGCCAAAACAGGTATAGAAGAGGAAATAAATAAAGAGAAAAAAGGGATTGAATTAAGAGAAAGAGAAAATAAAGAGCCAGAAATAAAAGTTAACATTTTTTAAATGTTTTTAAAGTTTTCAACAATTAACACCTGAAAAATTGAGACTATACACTTGTAATAGTTAATTTTCAGTGCCAGAGAGATTGTTTGACAATAATTAACATACATCACTTTATTAAAAGGACACTTAGTCTGCAATGGGCAATACTTAACTTTCTGTGGTGAGGTTAATTATCTACTGTGCATGTCATTTATGCCAATCAATGGTGAGGTAGACAGTGAGATGCTGTTTCTGCAAAGCTCATAGCAAAGCAGCACAACTCCAAATTTTTGGATTTAACTGTGCATCTGCCCCACATCTGCAGTTGCTGTACCATTTGTGCATAAATAGCTATAGGTGCTATTTGCTCCACCATAATACCAAAGGGAAAATGTGGGTTGATAACTACAGGAAGTAGTGACATTCAAATTTTAACTGTTGTTTCCATTTAGTTTTGGTTATAATGTCATTTGGAAGCTCTTTTGTTCTACATATCTATTTTGTAATGGGATTAAGTAGAACGTATCAGTACATAAAAAACTGTAATTATTGTACTACTTTTATTGGTTTAGATAAAATGATAATTTTCTGTAGCTATTTATTTACTTATGCTTCTATTATCATTGGCTGTTCTTTGATTTCTAACACTTCCTTTTTCCTCCTGTGTTTATTCTACATTGCTGATTCACTTTCATTTTCTCTCTCTCTTACTCTTTCTCTGCTTTATTGCCTCAGTGAAAAACCCAACCCTCTTATGTCCACTGATTTCTGACGTGTTATTTTGAATTTCTCCTTCACAGCCCGTTTCTTTCCTCTTGGTTTATTAGCATGTTCAGAGACCCACAGCCCAAAGAAACTGTACCAAAAATATATTAGATCATACATTGTCCAACCTTCAAAAGAATACAAGCAAGTTATCTGGTTTCAAATCACGAGGAAAGGCAGTGGCTGGTAAACATATACAAATTTTATTTCCCTCCTTCCCTTTCTGCTCCTGATGGTAACAGTTCAATGTGGAGCATTGGTGCAAGTTTATCATTCTTTCTTTGAGAACATGGCTCATGAGTGCTAGAGGTTGATTCATCCATGGGATCCACCAGCAGAGCCAAGCCTAATCAAGCAGCCATACATGTGGACTTTTCATTAATGCTCAATCAATAATAATCATAAATGGGGACCCTGGATAATTATTTGTCCCCTCTCCATCTCTAGCTTTGAGTCAGCAATGCCAGTCCATTACTGCTCTAGATTAGATCATTCAGCCCAGTAATGATATTAATGACCATACTTTCTTAGTCTGGTTTATTCAGCACTCCACAATAATGTGCAACAAACCATTGAAACCCTGGAAGCTAAAAGTATGTCTTGTGTTCCTGTGTCCTGTGTGTTACACAGTCCATATGACTCTGAACTATCTTCAGTAATTAATGTATATCCTTTGTATCTTTGTACAATGCAACTTTGCAGAAACAACATCTCACTGTCTACCTCACTATTGAATGACATGAGTGACATGCTCGGTAGATAACTAACTTCACCATAGTAAGTTAAGTATTGCCCAATGCAGAAGAATCCTTTAATTAATGTGATGTGTGTTAATTACTGTCAAACAACCTCTCTGGCACTGAAAATTAGCTATTACAAGTGTATAGTCTCATTCGTTCAGGTGTTAATTGTTTCATTCATTTTATTCAGTGAACTGTTTTCTGCTTTTCAACACTTTAATGAGATATATGATTCTTATTTAATTAACAGGCCCCTGAACCAGTTCCTCAAAAGAAAGCTCCAGAAAAATTCAAGTAAGTGGATTCTACTCACTGCTTTGTTTTACTTTGAGTTCCGATCAGCATGTGCTGGTTACTACACAGCAGTTGAAAGTGGTGTGGGCCTACCTTTGTATGTGTATATGTCACCGCAGTGAGTTATGGAACCAATCATGCTATTCCGAAAGGAATGCATACTACAAGAATGAAGATCCACTGGATGGCCAGTACTTACTGCCGCTGCTGAGCAGAGGCTAATTTACTGGCTTTAAGCCACTGTTATTTTTCATGGATTTGCACTCTATTCTGTTCCAGAAATTCCCAAAAACCGCAACGTGATAATGATCAGAGAATCTATTTTTGTGATGTTGATTGAGGGATAAATATTGGCCAGGACACCAGGGAAGTAGTGAAAGATAGAACTGGATTCTAATCTTTACACACTTCTATAAGCTTTTATTTACAGAGACACACATTGCAAACATGCACCTCCAAACCCAACAATCACAGTTTCAGCCTTCTCCTCTATGTAAGAACACAAGTGAATTCCCAGTTATTGCCCACCACCTAAATACAATTAAGTGCTCAATTACCATACAGTTAACACTGAGTGTGCTTTACATTCTTTGTCTCTCAGAAAAGACCATTCATGTACTGCAGCACCCACAGATCATGTGCAATCTGCCCCTTTGTGAACTGTACCTCATTCATTTAATCTCCCGAGGGAAATGTCTGCAAAATACTCCTTGATCCTGAAAGGTAATAAAATCATAATCCAGAATAGTCACCTATTCTCACATTTCCACTGCAGACCTGCTTGTTGGGTTCACCCTTGCCACCATCTCCAACAGCAGAGACAAATGTGCTCTGTGGAGAAATTTGAATACTGCAGTTCAGTTTTATTGCCATTCAAAAACCATTCCTAACTAGGCAATTATGTTCAGTTATGGTAGCACTTACATCTCTGAGTCATAAGGTTCCAGATTCAAAGCTCACTCCAGGGCTTGATCACAAAAATCAAGGTTAACATTCCAGTGCAGTACTGAGGGGGTGCTGCGCTGTCAGAAGAACCGTCTTTCAGGTGAGATGAGGCCCTATCTGCCTATTTGAATGGATGTAAAAGATCGAAGAAGGGAAGGAGAGTTATCCCTGGTGTCCTGGACAATATTTATCCTTCAATCAACATCACAGAATCACATAATCACAATTATTATGGCGCAGAAGGAGGCCATTTGGCCCATCGTGTCTGCACTGTCTCCCCAAATGAGCATCATGACTTAGATCCATTCTACTGCTTTTTCCCCATACCCTTGCACCTTGTTTCTATTCAAATAATCATCTAATGCCCTCTTGAATGCCTTGATTGAACCTGCCTCCACCACACTTCCAGGCAGTGCATTCCAGACTCAAACCACTCGCTGTGTGAAAAAGTTTTTTGTCAGATCACATTTGCTTCTTTTGCAAATCATTTTAAATCTGTGTGCTCTTGTTCTAGATCCCTTGATGAGTGTGAATAATTTCTCCCTTTCTACTCCATCCAGCCCCCTCATGATTTTGAATACCTCTATTAAATCTCCTCTTAGCCTTCTCCTCTCCAACCTCTCCAATCCAGCTTCATAAATTAAGTTTCTCATCCCTGGAATCAATCTTGTAAATCTCTCTCAAATGTGATCACATCCTTCCTATAATGTGGTGCCCCGAACTGTACACAATACTCCAGCTGAGGTCTAACTACTGTCTTACATAAGCTCAGCATAACTTCCCTGCTCTTGTACTATATATCCTTATTAATAAAGCCCAGGATACTATATGCTTTATTAACTGCTCTCTCCACCTGTCCTGCCACCTTTAATGATCTATGCACAAAAACACCCAGGTCCCTCTGCTCCTGCACCCCCTTAGGAATTGTATCCCGTATTTTATATTGTCTCTCCATGTCCTTCCCACCAAAATGAATCACCTCACAATCCTCTGCATTGAACCTATCTGCCCACTCCACCAACTTGTCTATGTCCTTTTGAAGTTCCACATTGTTTTCTTCACAGTTTACAATGCTTCCAACTTTTGTTCCATCCGCAAACTTAGAAATTGTCCCCTGCATACCCAGATCTAGATCATTAATATATATCAGGAAAAGCAAGGGTTCCAATCCGACCCCTGGGAAACTCCACTACAAACCTTCCTCCAGCCTGAAAAATATCAGAATTCTCCTCTGGTCATTATCGCAACACCTTTTGTGGGAGTTTGCTATGTGCAATTGGCTGCTGCATTTCCTACATTACAACAGTGACCACATTTCAAAAAGTGCCTTATTAGCTGTTAAGTGATTTGAGACATCTGGTAATCATGAAAAGCGCTAGACAAGTGCAAGTCCTTCTTTCTTTTCATTCTTTTTGGAAGAGTTAATCATTTTAGCCCCTAGCTGGAGGTTTGTTCACCTGCCTTCTTGAGACAGATTTCTGCCTCTCAACTTATAGTCTACAGTTTATTAAAGATAGTAAGATAATTCATTGGAAAGTTGACAGTGCCACAGTTTCCCCTTGTGGAAGCGACTAGAACTGGGGACACAGTTTAAAAGTAAAGGGTCTCCCATTGTGAGGAGTTTTTTTTCTCAGAGGATTGTGAATCTGTGGAGCTGTCTTCCCCAGGTAGGGGCGGGGGCCGGGATATCGAATAGTTTTAATGTTGAATTTGATAGATTATTGATTGACAAGGCATTCAAAGGGCATAGAGGGTAGGAAGGACAGTGGAGTTGAAACCACAATCAGATCAAACATGATCTTACTGAATGATGCAGCAGGTTCAAGGGTTGAATAGCCTACTCCTGCTCATAATTTGTATGTTGGTATGTATGTTCATATGTAGCACTAATGGCTTTAAAAGGAGTTTATTGGGATAAACTGTCTAAACCTTATTACAAAATGGGCTACTGTTGTGATATTCTACATTGAACAAAGGACATAAAGACAACATATTTTAGATTTTAGATTTTATAAATGTCTCCTTCCTTGCAGGACACTGGAGGGTGCACCTCACCGCGTGTTGTTTAGCTTCATCCCAAATAATAGAGGGGAGCTGGAAGTACAGTCAGGAAATATAGTCTTCCTGCTGAAGAAAGGACAGGACAACTGGGCCACAGTCATGTTCAACAATGAGGCAAGTTCTAACTAAGTTCAACCTCCAGAGCAAACTGATGAGTGACTGAATAAAACCACAGGTTGCAGATGGCTGGCCAGTGGTCCCAGAATCATATTTCAGATTCTTTTATTGCAACAATATTTTGGTAGTTTTATGATGGAATCATGGACAGACATCTGATGACGTTCAAAGCAACCTTCCAGTAAAATGCCTTTATAATCAATAACAATGAGTAAATCAGAAAAAAGAACAGAAGCTGAGCCAAAATGTTCAACACTGTAAATGTTATTTATTTTTGGTATTCTGTTGATGGGAGACAGATAGCTCAGAGCCTAGCATTGACCACCATGAGTGAACCCTCCACTCAGAGAGCTGGCAGTTTTATCCACAATGTGAGAAATAGTAAGATGAGATCAAAACAAAATTAGCAGGTGGGTCATTTCAGTGACCAGCACTGGCAAGATACAAAGGGTAAACACCAGAGAATGACCAGCCAACCCTCAGAATTCAGATTGAAGGACAAAAAAAAAGCTAAAATATAATTTTTAAAAAGCGACATAGTGACCTAGCTCCTCATGACTACATGAGTGAGTGACCAAGAGTTTCCTAAAATTCAGCAATTTAAATTTCCCACCGAAGTGCATCACCTCCAGGCACTGCCCACACCCCACCCTTCACCCTGCTTCATGATGTCACTGGCTGCTATAGGGGAAGCCTTTGGCTCAGTGACATTGCCAGCAGAGTGGGGACCCACCATAGAGGAAGCTGGAGCATTCGGGAATTCTCAGCATTCTGGAGGGGTCTGAAATGATGAATGCTGGTTCCTTGGCTTCCTGTCTTTGGCCTCCTGGTTGTTGGAACATGTCACACAACAGCTACTGGTGTGAAACCACAAGGAAAAATACTCAGCTACAGGGGACAAAACCTTTATAAGATAAATGCAGTAACATTAGTAGAAGTCATGTGAACATGTCATGTGATTAAATATTACAGATCCAGCATCAATGTGGTAAGGATGTCACATATTGAAACATCCATTATCTTGATCGAGAATTAGCACCTGTACCTGTCCTGTAGCTGAAAAAGCTCCTGTAGGAGGAAAGGGTGAGGGACTAATTACAATGGGCCTCTATTGTGAAGCTTTACAGGCAAACAAACTTAACAGCCTCTGGTTTACTTGAAATAAACACTATGGAGTTTGTTTTTTCTGTTCCTCTTCCTGGCCTCTGAACCCTGTTCCATCTATGGCCTAACTTGAGAACTACCAGAACTCACCAAAATTGAGGCTGGCTCCACTGCAATCCCTTCACCCTTGATCTCATTTTGGGCCTGACATAAGGTGGCATCCTCATTTTGGGCCTTGGCATTGTGAAACTAGAGTTCCTGGACTATTGAATGTTTAACGTTAGTCTACATTGTGCCAAACAAATCATGTGACTGAATAGTGCAGGGCACAGGAAAGTCATTGAGATCATTTCAACAAGATGTGTTTGTTAACACGGCAGCTACAATAGAACTATAACACAACAAATGCAGCTCTGCCCCTCCCTTGAGCACTCAACTCATTCTTTAACACCTGAGTTCAATCTGTATGATTGTCCAATAAAATACTGATGTTCTATTTCTTGAATTTGTTATGCTATTTTTTCTGCTTTTTGTGTTTCATTTGACATAACAAGTAATTTTAAAACATCTTTCTAGCTGTTAATGTGAGTAAATCCATTTTGGTTTAATTTGATGTACATTGGTTATAGATATCTCCTAACTGTGTTTTCTCTTGTTTGTTAGACGGGGTTAGTTCCCTACAACTATTTGGAGCCACTGGAACCTGAAAAGGTAAAACTGTGAGTGGCATGTCTATAAGGGAAAAGTTCTATTCTGCTTGATGTAGAAAATAACATTAACTATTTCTTTTGATCTTGAAAAGCTCCCCTCATGGCCAGGCAGATCCGGAAAGTGTCATATTCAATCCCTGCTTCTTGCTGATTATATTTCAGGCAGTGGTAGCAACCCTACATTTGGATTCAGTGCACCTGGATTAGGTAAAGGAAAAATCATTCAGTATCACAATCCCAATTGCTATCCAGTGACCTTTGTTGGCAGTGCATGCATGTTGCTGTGCTGCCATTCTGGTCCTCCTCCTTGGGGTTGAACAGCCTATTGAAATTTAAGAGAGGTACAGATTGTGCTTTTACTACCATCAGTGATGGTCACTGAATCACAAGCAAGAAATACAGTTCAAGCAGCATTTAATTTCTGTTGAAGAGTCATGTGGACTCGAAACATTAACTGTGCTCCCTTCCACAGATGCTGCCAGACCTGCTGAGTTTTTCGAGGTATTTTTGTTTTTGTTTTTAATTTCTTTACTTCCCAAAACTGAACCGTTATGTTCCCAGGTAGACACCAGGTAAAGAACTAGTAACATTTGTCTAAATAAGGCAAATCCTGGATTTTCTGATTTAAATTTGAACAGAATTTTGTTTAAAAATGCACTGTGTGTTATTCTTTTCATAATTTATTTTAGAAAAAAGTCCTATTTCAGCTCATGTATATAGATCATGAACCCCGAAAGAGATGATGTTTTCTATGTGTTTTTTGATTAGGGTGAAAAATCTCCACCTTCCAATATCCCAGCACCGCCCACAACAATAGCTCCTGAAAGACCAGCCAGTGTGAAAGGTGAGGAGGTCCAGAGTCTCACCAAATGGTGTGACTGTAACTGCATCAGCTAGAAAGTTACAGACATAACAAATTATGTAAAATATGAAAAGCAAAATGGCCAAAAATCTTTTAAGAATTAAAACTGTGAGGCTCAGTACATTCTCACAATGACTTATGATGTATGGGACTAACTGTTGTGGAAACATGCTGAGTGTATGCCAGTCTAGCTGTCATTAATGGGAGCTGGAAAATGCAAGTAGCTTTCAAAGTGTAACTGGGTAAATACTTGAATCAAAACCATTTGCAGAGCTATGGGGAAAGAGCAGGGCACGTAGGACTAATTGGATAGTTCTACCAATGAGATGGCACAGTCGCAATGGGCCAAATGGCCTCCTTCTGTGTTGTATCATTGTGTGATTCTTCTACATTCAATTGAAGAAGGCCTAACCCCTTTGCAATTTGACCTCCCAAACAGCAACGACAGAGGCCTTATAACAGAAGTTTGTCTAGTGTCTGGTGCAGGAGATACATGGACTGAAAGTCCTTGGGGAAACTGAAGAGAAAACCGTTTTTCCATTGATCCGTCCCTTCATCCTTCCTCTGCTGAAGGTATGGTTTGATAGGCATCGGCAGCACTCTGAGTTCTCAGGGAGAAAATTTCATTTGTCAATTGGCTTTGGAAGCGACTGCCTGTGTTCAGGTTTCTGCATATGCAGCTACTTGTAAAATAAGTTTGGGGTTTTGAACATCCTCAAAGGTGTTGCATCTCCACTTTTGTACTGGAAATGGAGTTGGATCAAGAGCATGGGAACCTGAGACTCATTTTATAATGATTCAGGGAAATGGATGGCTACTGTTCAGTTGTCTGATGATGAATTGACTATGGCCATTGATGAGTAAGGCCTAGAGTGCCCTAAAGTTTGAGTGACATGGCAGTGAGTAATAGAGAAAATTACAAAGTTAGCAAAAAAAGTTTAATGGACTGTTGGGAGTTAAATTCATAGAAATGTATTTGTTCGTCTTTCAGATGAGAATTCATGCACCAATGCAAGTCAACAGGTGATAGAACATTCAAAAAAGATTGTGGTAAGGGACTTTAACTTAAGTATTACAGAAAACAGAAACTAAGCTGTGCGTTTATTTTGTACATTATCATATTGTTAAAGTACTTCATGCACGACAAATTAAGATGTGACTTATTATGTAGCAAATGCAGCAATCATTTTGTGGCCTGCAAAAACTAACGAACAGTAAAGAGATAATTGGTTTTTGGTGGTGTTGGTTGAGGGAGGAATGCTGGCCATGTCATTAGGAGAAACCCCTGCTTTTCTTTGTATAGTGCAGTGGGATCTTTAATGCTGATGTGAACTAGACAGCCTTTGTTTAACATTGCAATGGAAGGACAACACCTCTAACATAGCACTCCCTAATTTATTGTACTAGAGTAGTCTAGAATATGTGCTGAAGCTCTAGAATGGGGCTTGAACTCACAACTACTACATAAAAGTGCTACCAATTAAAACAAGTTGCATGTCATCCTGGTGCCCCAGTGTTAAGTACAAAAGTTGATTCTTAGTTTCACAGTGGTAGAACAATGTGGTCATTTCTTTTAAAGTTACAGGTCGGGTATCTCACTCTTCTAAAGAGCAGGAGGTGGTCTGTGAATCGTTTCACAGATTCTTATGTTAAGATATTTCTTTGTTTGAGAAGAGAATTATGTATGTAGAAAAGGGTTTTCTGCTGCAATGGAAAATGGTATTGTTTTGATCTGAATTTTAATTTCTTAAAATTTATTTATTCTTGGGTGTGGGTGTGGCTAGCAAGGCCAACAATATTGCCCATTCCTAATTTCCCTTGCAAAGGTGGTGGTGAGACACCTTTTTGAACCACTGCAGTCTCAGCTGTGAAGGTACTTCCACAGTGCTGTTGGGTAAGGAGCTCCAGGATTTTGAACCAGCAATGAGAAATGCAAAAGCAAAATACTGCAGGTGCTGGAACTCTGTATTAAAGACAAAATGCTGGAAATACTCAGTAGGTCAGGTAACATCTGCGGAGCAAACTAGAGTTCACTGCAAGACTGATCTTTCATCAGAATTTTTGATGAATGCTGTGAATTACTTTCTTTTCTATTAACTTAATTGAATTTCATCAACAATAATTTTCTTGACTAGTTTCTGAGCCAGCACCCCTAATTTTGACACATGTCCCCAGATGTTGGCGAGGAGGACTTTGCAGGTTCGACTGGGCAGGATGTGCCTTTGTCGTTTCAGTGCCCAGGTTGATATCAGGTTTTTTTACTCTTCCAATTTTTCTGTAGCAGTTTGATATAACTGAGTGACTTGCTAGGCTATTTCTGAGGACAATTAAGAGTCAACCACACTGATGTGGGTCTGGAGTCACATGTAACAAGGCTGGTCAAGGACAGTCTTTGCTACACACCTTAACTTATCTCAATTGTGGAATAGCACTAAATGAAGAATTATTATTATTCGTAAAGACATCAAGGACTGAGAGGTTTGTTAGCACTTTTAATTCCTTACATAAGCCAATAATTTGATCAATGTAATCCATTTGAGTTACTGACTGTACAATATAAAATGTCACCAATCTGCAATTTTCTTCCTCGTGGAAAGAGCAAAGATTACCATATGCCGGTATCTTCCATTGTTAAAGTGCACTTCAAGTACACAGTAGCCATACGTGTAAAACCCGGGCTGTCACATAATGAACTGTTGGCTGTCATCGGTAAGAAGCTTCATCTTCCTGAGAAAAGACTTGGGCTGAGGTATGAGTAAAACTTTTTAAATATATTTAACACCGCCACAAAAATGTTTTGTTTTTCACATTTACTTTTCATTGAATTTTTGCACTTATCAGATGAAGAATTATCAATGCTGGGAAATTTTATATTCAAAGTTGTTATCAGCTATTTGGATCAGGTATAGCACAACTTGGATGCAAAGTAAACTTTTTCTACCCTACTCTGTTTCAACTCTGATCTTCTACTGCACCAACATCACTTTAAACCACCTTGGTAGCCAGAGTGGCACTGCCAATTCACTTCAAAATTGGGCCCTTGTTGCACTGTGGATGCTACACCTACCAGAAATTGAATTGAGCATAGACTCATAGATAGACTCATAGACGTTTACAGCACAGAAGGAGGCCATTCGGCCCATCGTGTCTATGCCAGTCAACAAAGATCTGACTACACTAATCCCATTTTCCAGTGCTTAGCCCATAGCCCTGGAGACTATGGCAACCAAGTGACTATCTAAATACTTCTTAAATGTTACGAGAGTTTCTGACTCAACCAACCCTTCAGGCAGTGAGTTCCAGACTCCCACCAATTTCCTTAACTCCCCTCTTAGTGTTCTATCGCTTACCTTAAATCTATGCCCCCTGGTTATTGACCGCTCTACAAATGGAAAAAGTGCCTTCCTATCTATGCCCCTCATAATCTTATATACCTCTATCAGACCCCCTCTCAACCTTCGCTGCTCCAAGGAAAACAACCCCAGCCTATCCAATCTTTCCTCATAGCTCAGACCCTCCAGCCCAGGCAGCATCCTGGTAAATCTCCTCTGCACCCTGTCCAGTGCAATCACATCCTTCCTATAATGTGGTGACCAGAACTGCATGCAGTATTCTAGTTGTGGCCTAACCAGCACTTTATACAGTTCCAGCATAACCTCCCTGCTCTTGTATTCTATGCCTCGGCTAATAAAGGCAAGTATCCCATATGTCTTCTTAACCTCCTTTTCTAACTGCCCTGCTACCTTCACGGATCTGTGGACATGCACGTCAAGATCCCTCTGATCTTCAATACTTTCCGGGGTCCTACCATTCATAGTGTAATCCTTGCCTTGTTAGCCCTCCCCAAATGCACTACCTCACACTTTTCTGGGTTGAATTCCATTTTCCACTGTTCTGCCCACCTGACCAGTCCATTGATATCCTCCTGCAGTTTACAGCTACCCTCCTCACTGTTTACCACCCTACCAATTTTTGTGTCATCTGCAAACTTCTTGATCATACCCCCTACATGTCCAAACCCATTTCATTTGAGCTATTATAGTTAGCAGAGAAAGAATGATTTGAATTCAAAACCAGAGGTGAAAGGACAACGTGCCCACTCACTGCATCACCTAAGCCTGAAAATTAACTTCCTTTTAACCTAAACTTTTTTAATAAGTTAAATGTGCTCCATTACAAAGACACACCCATCCATTCAGTGCTTTCATAGAGCAGGTCTATAGTTGTTTGGATCCAGAGGTGAATTACCATCAGTTGGTATTTTTTTTCACAGACAATTTGAACTTGAGTAATTTGCTGGCCATTTTCTGTGAACTGCTCCTGCTCTATCACTGTTATCTCACCAAAAGTGTGGCAGGAGTATCTACTCACCTAAATGAGATTTCTGATTAAATCATGCTAGCGGAGTAGAAGCAACTCAGGAAATTCCCAGCTATTGCTAATGACAGTATTGTTAAAATTTGACTAAAAAGATCTGGGTTTTTTCCTGGATGTGGAGGCAGAGGGAAAGTGTAATGAACAGTGTAGACAGAGAGTTTGTTATGAGGAGTTTCACTGGACTTTGAATTTTCACAGAATCACAGTGCAGAAGAGGCCCTTCGGCCCATCGAGTCTGCACCGACACGTGAGAATCACCTGACCTACCTACCTAATCACATTTACCAGCACTTGGCCCATAGCCTTGAATGGGCCAAGTGCTCATCCAGGTACTTTTTAAAGGATGTGAGGCAACCCGCCTCCACCACCCTGCCAGGCAGCGCGTTCCAGACCGTCACCACCCTCTGGGTAAAAATGTTTTTCCTCACATCCCCCCATAAACCTCCTGCCCCTCACCTTGAACTTATGCCCCCTTGTGATTGACCCTTCAACTAAGGGGAACAGCTGCTCCCTATCCACCTTGTCCATGTCCCTCATAATCTTGTACATCTCGATCAGGTCGCCCCTCAGTCTTCTCTGCTCCAACGAAAACAACCCAAGTCTATCCAACCTCTCTTCATAACTTAACTGTTTCATCCCAGGCAACATCCTGGTGAATCTCCTCTGCACCCCCTCCAGTGCAATCACATCCTTCCTATAATGTGGTGACCAGAACTGCACACAGTACTCCAGCTGTGGCCTCACCAAGGTTCTATACAACTCCAACATGACCTCCCTACTTTTGTAATCTATGCCTCGATTGATAAAGGCAAGTGTCCCATATGCCTTTTTCAACACCCCACTAACATCTTTTTCTTCTGGCTTCTTTGCCATTATCAATCTCATCACGAACTTAATCTTGCTGCGGAAGAAAAAGATTTAGCAAAGCCCTTTTGCACACGGCTCTGTACTTTGAGAAGGGGATTAATAAAATAAATGGGGTTTTAGGGTGTATAGATTAGGAATTCAAAATGTTAGATTAATTCTACGCAAATACTGAATATGAAAAAGTTCTGAAATAACAGAGGTTATTGGGAACTCTCAGCAGGTCAGGCAGCATGTGTGTAAAATGTTAGCGTTTCAAGTCAGGTGACCCTTCTTTCATTGTGAAGATATGCTTCTCACTTTACAAAGTGAATGTTGAGTCTATGAATTTTTTCAAAACAGCCCATTATATTTCTCTTGGATGAAGGTTAAAAGGCAGGCGCTGAAAAAAGATGATGCTAATTGTTATTGACTACGTAATGAAAATTGTAAAATACTAATCCATCAAAGAAGACAAGCTTCACAAATGGAATGGTCTATTCTTATCCCAGGTCAATTTTAGAAACATGTACAAATCATAAGAATATCAAAATAAAAAGTGATTTAGTTGATCTAACTTACTTGCTCATATTTAGCATCCATAGATTTCATTTCTTCTTGGGTTACGCATTTAAATTTCTGCTCAGTTAAATCAAAATTCTTTTTTGAAGGGCACTTCCACTGCTATTTATTGGATATTTATGTTATTCCATGTTAAGAACTGCAAAAACCCACTAAAAGGCATCTTTGTGATTTTGACAATAATTGTACTCCTGCTACTGCCCCTATTTTTTACTTAGTGCCAGTTTGGCTTTGGTAGCAATTTGGTGATTTAGGTTGAACACTCCCACTGGCTTTTAAAGTAAATTGCTTGAGATTTTGAAATGCTGTTCATAAGTTGGCGAACATGTCAGTCATTTGAAGATCAATCTCCTTTATAGTTCCACATGCCATTGAGACCAAGTCTATCTGTTGTTCACCTGTTGATCCTAATTTTATAATACTATTGCTTACTTCTATTATCTTTAGCCTTTGACATAAAATTGTCAACACCTGTAGAAGTTTAAGAGCATGAAAATACCAATGTTGGGATTAGGCTGTCTATATAACTATATCGTCCATTTAAGAGAGGAGATATACAGATATGCTGTAAGTGCTGGGAACTGGGAAATTGGGGGGGGGAGGTGTAGGACAAAAAAGACCACAAATGTGTGACCTGTTTACCCAAAGCCTTTGACATTATTAAAAATGTGTTTTATCTCTAATGATTCTTCTTTTCAGTTACAAGTCACAAGAGAATGGCGAGCTCATTTCCATTACCAGTGAAACTAAAATGAAGAATGCATGGACTGAGGTCAGAAATCAGCGTTTGAGCATTTGGTGCAAGTTTCTGGAGGTAAGAGATGTTTATTCATATGTTTCTATATTCAGACTTCTAATATTTATTTTTGTTATTTTTCTCAAGCCTGGGACTCTTAAGTAAACTGAGATTTTCAAATTCATTCATCTTTCCACACCAGGTAGTGGCACTGTATGATTATGAGGTATCTGTCCCTTATGATCTGGGCTTTCATGAAGGAGATATAATCCAAGTCTTAGCAGAAGGTGAGAACCATAAGCTTCTTAAGTATTAAATATTTATCATGACCTTTTATTGCCAATCCCTCCAATGTAATTTTTTTGGACTAGTCATTTTGGTCATAGTTTGTAAATGTAGCATCTGATCAAATACTTACACCTGAATTAGTACTTTTGTATATTTGCATTGACTGTTCAACTTCATAAAAGCTATATTTTACTGCTTATGTTAAAAAAAAATGAAAATCCCCTCAACTATTGATTTCAGAAAAACAGTCACTCACATCAATGCATAGAAACACAAAGAAGTTGCAACACGGAAACAGGCCATTCAACCCAAATTGCCATTTATGGCTCATGTCAGCAAATAGTTCTAATCGTACTTACTCACCCTGTAGCCATTATCTCTTCAATTCCTCACCCACCTATTCAATCTAACTTTGAATGTTGCAATAGACGTTGCCTCAACTGTTAAACCTGGAAGCGAAAATAGTGTAATCAGCGCAGGTTCCAAAAAGGAAGGTCATGCTTGACCAACTTTATTGAATTTTATTAACTCACCTAAACAAGTGGAGAGTATTCTATCACACTTCTGACTTGTGCCTTGTAGATGGTGGACAGGCTTTGTGGAGTCAGGATGTGAATTATTTACCTCAGAATTCCCAACCTCTGACATGCTCTTGTAGCCACAGTATATATATGGCTGGTCCAGTTAAGTTTCTGATCAATGGTAATCCCCAGGATGTTGATAGTGGGGGGTTCAGTGATGGTAATGCCATTAAATGTCAAAAGGAGATGGTTAGACTCTCCATTGTTGGAGATGGTTATTTTTTGGCACTTGTGTGGAGTGCATGTTGCTTGCAACTTATCAACCCCAGCTTGAATGTTGTCCAGGCCTTGCTGCACATGGACTTGGACTGCTTCAGTATCACAGGAGTTGTGAATAGTACTAAACATTGTATAATCATCAGTTAACATCCCCACTTCTGACCTTATGATAGAGGGGTTATTGATGAAGCAGCTGAAGATGGTTGGGCCGAGGACACTACCCTGAGGAACTCCTGCAGTGATGTCCTGGAACTGAGATGATTGACCTCCAACAATCACAAACATCTTCCTTTGTGCTAGGTATGACTCCAACCAGTGGAGTGTTTTCCCCGATTCCCATTGACTCCAGTTTTGCCAGGGCGGTTTGATGCCAGACTTCATCAAATGCTGCCTTTATATCAAGGGCAGTCATTCTCACCTTACCCCTTGAGTTCAGCTCTTTTGTCCATGTTTGGAGCAAGGCTGTGCTGAGTGGCCTGGCGAAACCCAAACTGAGCATCAGTGAACAGGTTATTGCAGTGTAAGTGTCACTTGAGCACAAGTCTTCAGTACTATTGCTGGGGTGTTGTAAGAGCACATAGCGTTTGCACTATCCAGTGCCTTCAGCCATTTCTTCATATCATGTGAAGTGAATTGAATTGGCTGAAGACTGGCATCTGTGATGCTGGGGCCTCACGAGCATGCAAAGATGGATCACCCAGTTGGCACTTCTGGCTAAAAACGGTTGCAAATGCCTCAACCTTACCTTTTGCGCTAATATGTTGCCCGCTATTATTGAGGATGGTGATATTTGTGGAGGCTGTTCCTCCATTAGTCGTTTAATTGTCCATCACCATTCCTGACTGATCTGATCTGTAGGTTATGGGATCACTTTGCTCTATCGCTGTTTGGCATGCAAATAGCCGTGTGTTGTTGCTTCACCAGGTTGACACATTCTGAGATACATTTGGTGCTTTTCCTGGCATGCCCTCCAGCACTCTTCATTGAATCAGAGTTGATCCCTTGGCTTGATGGTAATGGTAGAATGAGGTATATGCCATGCCATGAGGTTATAGAGTGTGGTTGAATACAATTCTGTTGCAGCTGATGGCCCTCAGAACCTCATGGCTGCCCAGATTTGAGCTTCTAGATTTGTTCTGAATCTATTTCATTTAGCACAGTGGTAGTGTCACACATCACAATGGAGGGTATACTCAGTGTGAAGGGCGGACTTCATCTACACAAGGCCTGTGTGGTTATGTTAACCTTGTTTCGAACCTTGAGTAGATCACACTTCAGGGAAGTGTGCAGTGATCTCCCCATTATGAAAAGGTTATACAGGCATTGATGAAAGTACAAAGAGATTCACAAAAGATACCAGAACACAGAATATACTTAAGAGAGACTGCAGTTCTTTAGCCAAGAGAAGGCTGAGGGTTGAGCTGATAAATAATGACAGGGTTTGATAGGTTAGATGTAGAGAAAATGTTTCCACTTCTGGGGAGTCCAAAACTAGAGGTTATAAATATAAGAAAGTTGCTAATGAATTCAAGAGAAGCTTCCATACCCATAGAATGTGGAAGGTGCTGATCCAGTTTCTCCTTCATTGCATCTATTCTACTCATCTCAACTAGCAAGTTCCACATGCTCACCACTGAATTTTATGTTAACGTCTTGTTGATCAGTTCCTTCTAATTTTTTTGGAGCACGCAGATGATTTATTTAAGTGTGCGGCCATTTTAGATTTTTTTTTGCATGGGCATTTAAAGGGGCCAACTTGTGCATGGTGTGTTTAGGGACTCATGAGCAGCTTCCAAAGAACATTGTCACTGACTATCTTACATTGATGCCCACTAGTTTTGCTTGTTCTTACAGCTGGAAACACACCGTCTACTCTATCAAAGCTTTTCATAATTTTAAAGTCCTCTGTTAGGTCACCTCTCAGCCTTTATTTTTAAAGAGGAAAGAGACTGTCAATCCCTTCCTGATAAATATAACCTCCTAATTCTAGTATCATCCTTGTAAATCTTTTCACACCCTCTCCAGTGCCTCTGTATCCTTTGTATAATACGGTGACCAGTACTCAGATCTAGCCAAGGTTCAATACAGTCAGCATAAAATTCTGCTTTCACTCTAGAAATATACTGTTGCTTTCTTTGCTTTTGTTAGGCCTAATTAATCTGCATTGCTACTCTGTGATTTGTATATTTGTATTCTCAGAATGCATTGCTCCTCTACACCATTTAGATTCTTTCCAACATGTGATCTCATTTTTCTTACCAAACTCACACTTGTATTTAAATTCATTTGCCAATTAGATACCTATTCTATAAGTTTGTCATCTTGGAATTTGTTGCAGTCCTTCTCGGTGTTGACTATTGACCCCAATTTGTTGCAGTTCCTTAACTGAGAAATTGTCTCTGATTCCAAAGTCTTAATCATTAATACAAATGGTGAACTGTAATATTGATGAAAGTGCATGAAAGATTAATTTCACTGCCTCATAACTAAAGCACCTTCTTTTGCTCTGTTCTAAATGCTACATTTAATCTTGTATCTATGACCCCATGACCTTAATACCTAAACCACTAGAAGCTGTCTCCTTCAATCATTTTATAATTTTAAATACCCATGTCATTTTAATGAAAGGATGAGATTTTGCATGCTTTTCATATTCATTTCTTGCTTGTACCTAGCAATCTAGTAAATTGAGTTGTAACCTCTTTAAATATCCTTTCTATGCTGCAAAAACACTTGCATTTATACAACATTTTCATGATCATTGGACATCTTAAAGTGCTTTGCAGCCAATGAGATACTTTTTGAACTGTAGTCACCGCTGTAATGTAGGAAACGTGGCAGCTAATTTGCGCTCAGCAAACTCCCACAAATAATGTGATAATTACCAATTGATCGATTTTTGTTGATGTTGATTGAAGTATAAATATTGGCCAGGTCACTGCGGATAACTCACCTGCTCTTCTTCAAAATAGTGCTATGATCTTTTACACCCAACAAAGCAGGCAGATGGGGCCTGGGTTTAATGTCTCATCTGCAAGATGGCAGTTCAGAATGCAATAGTCCCTCACAACTGCATTGGAGTGTCAGCCTTGATTTTCATGCTTAAGGCCTGGAGTGGGACTTGAACCTGGAACCTTATGATTCAGCAACAAGTGTGCTACCAACTGAGCCACAGCTGACACACACTGCATGCTGAGCTCTTAATATCTTATATAATTTTATAATCTATACTCCTTGCATAAAATTAGCTACTTTATTTATATAGCCTTATTAACTGGAGTTGATGTCTCTAATGTCCTGGGAACCTGTCCTGCTAAATCCCTGTTATTTCACAGCACTGAACTCACTTTCAGAATACAATCACTGCTGTCATTTATTTTAATGAAAATGCATAATCTAAATCTTACTGACATTGAATTCCATCTGTCATCTTTATCCATTCCACTCATTTTAATATCCCTTTGCAGTTTGGGGTTGGCCTTGAGCAAGTGGCATGGGTACACATGTCAATTTCAACACAACTCCCTCTAGGTCCATATACAAATTATTGATAAGCACAGTATGCAGAAGTGCCCTAAGAACTGAATCCTATGAAACATCACTATCCACTCTGCAAAAACTGCCCTAAACTCCTATTTTCTCTCTCCCTTCCAACCAACTTTTAATCTAGTTTTCTATCATCCTTCATGATCCTAAGACGTATCCTGTCAGGCAATGGCACATTGTCTTCCTTTAGCTTAACTAACTTATCTAAAATGTCCATCATAACAGCATTCATTCTACACTCAGCCACTTTAGAATTAATCTTATGAAGATATTCACCTTAGTAAAGACTGAGGCAAAGTATTTCTGAAATACCAATGCCATTTATTGCTCATTTCAAATGGACAATTTTCTCCTAAGGGTACTCACTTGTTTTTAATAGTTTTATTTACTGATGTACTCTACTGTTCCTTTTGATATTTAAAAAAAATGTTTCCCCATACACCTTCTTAGCTTTCCTTATCCTGATCTTAGCCTCTATTTATCCATGGAAGCCTAAAATTAGCATTGGCATTTTTGAAAAGGAGCAAACATGGACAGTTGTTAATGTATACGTCTATATTGTGAAAGTTAGCAAAAGTAGGAGAACTGAAGGCTTGTTCTGAAAGTCTGAATCTATGAAATAAATTCTAACATTCAAATATAAGTTCAAACATTCATACACTGATAGTCACAAACGTACTTTTCTTTGAAGTCATCAAGCTTGGAAATCTCTCTGGTATCTCATTTCAGATCTGTATTTAAACATAGTTTCACGACTTTGCTTTCTTTCACAGTGAACAACAATTGGCTGGAAGGACAATGCGAAGGAAACACCGGCATCTTCCCAGCAACTTTCGTCAAAGAATTAAGCAAGGTGGAAATTATGAATTCGGGAATGTAAAACACATGCAAATGTGTGCTGATTTTGAAGTGGCCCCTTTCTCCTAGGGTTATTTTAGAAGGATTATCTACAGATGATAAGGTGTTTAGTGGTTTGAATTTTTAAAATTGTTTTATCCACACTCAAAATTAATTCAACTTGTGTTTGGGCTTGTGACTACTGCCAAAGGATTGGGAAAATGCTGAGTTTCTTTTGAGAATTGTGTTGTAAGGCAGTAAAACTTAATATGACAAGTTTGCACTACTCAAAATTCCATTGTATAAAGTCAGAACATAGTATAACGATGCTGTAGACCTTCTTGGATAACATCTAACTGCTCAAAATATCTTGCTTTTCCAAAAATGTTTGTTTTGAAAGCAGTCATGATTATGAACAAGAAACCAAAGTCTAGCTGCTCCACTGATTCTGTTCTCAGGTGACAAAAAAAAATCTAATTACAATTTTTACTTTGGGGGAATCATGAAGTAGATTCCAAAACATTATATATTATTTCTGTAGTAACTTTATATAAATGAACCCATAACGGATCAGATTAATTGGTTTTGCTCTCTCATTCATGAGTTGTTGATTACTTACTTAGCAATGAGAGTATTTTTCTCACTGCAAAAGACGAACAGGTTTACAGCATCCAGCATCACCTACCTGTCCTTTTCATGACTGATCACATCGGCCATCTTCCCTGATTTAAACTACTAAGTGAACGAAATTATTAGAAAAATCCTATAATTCCAATGTTTTTTTGTTAGCAAAAGGTTAACAATGCATTTAGATTTTGCAAGCATACAGAGTAAACTGTAGTTCCTTGTATTCTCTATGTTAAAGAAGAAAGTCCAGGATATTCAAATTTGACAGTCAGTTTCTTTGACACTGTATTAAATAAAAATTGGGCAGGCCAAGACAACTTGTTCTGAAATTCAGGGTGTTTGCTAAAGTACTAACATGACTTGTTTCAGAGACAGCAACAGGTTTATACCAACAATCGTATCTAATGTCTTCCCTTTATGTGTGGCTACAGATATTGATAATGCTTTTTTTTCGCCCCAAAGTCATGACCACAAAAAGTACAACCAAATAGTTACAAATCCATTTCTCAGCTTTATCTGAGCTCCATCCTTCTCCCTATTAACTGTCTGAGGCTGAACCATGGTTCATAACCTTGGTGTCATATTTGGCCCCAAGATGAGCTTCCAACCTCATATCCACACCATCACCAAAATTGCCTATTTCCACCTCCCTAACATCACCCGCCTCAACATATCTGCTGCTGAATTTCCCATCCATGCCTGTTACCTCTAGACTTGACTATTCCAACACAGTCCTGATCAGCCTCCCATCTTACATAATGAAAGCTTCATTATTCAAAACTCTGCCTGTGTCCTATCTTGCATCTAGTCCCATCCGCTAATGTACAAAGGGTCCCAGTTAAACAACTGCTCAATTTTAAAATTCTCATCCTGGTTTTCAAATTTCTCTACAACTGTGTCCTCACCAACCTGCCCCCTTTTCTCTGTAGCCACCTCCAACTTTACAACTTTTACTGTGTTTCACCAATTCTGGTCACTTGCGCATCCTTGATTTTAATTGCACCAGCATTGGTGCCAAGGCCCTAAACTCTGGAATTCCCTACTTAAAACTCATTTCTCATTTAAAACACTCATTAAAAACCTACTTTGTTTGACCAAGCTTTTGATCATCTGCCTTAAAATCTCATTAAGTGGCTTGGTGTTAATTTTTATAGAATCATAGAATGGGTACAGCAGAGGCCATTCAGCCACTCATGTCATGTCAACTCAACTCTGAAAGAGGAACTCAGCAAGTCCCACCTTTCTGCCTTTTCCCTACAGGCTTCCAAATTTTCCTCTTTGGATAATTATCCAATTCCCTTTTGAAAGGATGATTCAATGTGCCTCCACCACACACTCAGGCAGTTATTTCAGATCCTAACCACTCGTTGCTTAAAAAAGCTTTTCCTTATGTTATCTTCAGTTCTTTTGCCATCACCTTAAATCGGTGTTCTCTGATTCTCGACTCTTCCATCCCACTATACTCTATCCAGATCCTTCATGTTTTTGAACACCTCTATCAAATCTCTCAACCTGTTTTAAGGAGAGCAGCCACAGCTTCTCTAAACTATTCATGTGACCTCATCCCTGGAGCCCTTCTCAACCTTTTCTGCACACTCAGATTCAAAGCCTTCACATCCTTCCTGAAGTGTAGCACCCAGAATTTGAAACAAAACTCCAGTTGAGACTAAACCATCCTTTTATAAAGGTTCACCCACAACTTCCTTGTTTCTATATTTAACTCCTCTATTTACAAAGCCTAGGATGCTTTAACAACTGTTTTCTCAACCTGCACCTTCAATGATTTGTGCACATATACTCTTAGGTCCCTCTGCTCCTGCACCCCTTTTAGAATTGTACCCTTGATTTTATATTGCCTCTTGTTTGATAATACTCCCTTTAAGTACCTTGGGACATTTTACTACATTAAAGGCACCATATAAATACAATCTGTTTTGGAATTCTGTCAGTTTTGTCCTCTTTGTTCCCATTTTCCTATAGCTTTAATAATGTTACACAAATAGATGTTGAAGATTCCAACAGATTTTGCAGTCTGCATTACATTTTCTGCTTGCGTTTTTTCAGTAATGTTAACACTATCATCCAATGCAAAGCAATATTAATGCTGAGGATCACTGCAAGTAGGTTGTACAGCATCTAAACCCTTGCGCCACTTAATGGCTCTCTGGACTGCATTCAAGTTTCTAAGATGATGTGCAAACTCAAAGAACTGGCTAAACAAACGTTATTCATGGTGTCAAATTTCACTATTCTATAATCAAATATATTAAGTTTCAACACATTTGGTTATTCAAATCATTGCTGAGCTTTACAAGCCTCATGTGAATTTTTGGAATGCTATTTTTTTTTAAGAATAAGTTACTTCTGCTGGCAAAATATAGCGCCTTTCACGAGCTCAGAACATCCTAAAGTTCCTTACAGTCAATTAAGTACACTTGAAGTGTAGTCACTATTGTAATGCAGGAAAAGTGACAGCCAATTTGCAGATAGCAATCTCCCTCAAACAGCAATTTAAAAACAATCATGTTGCTTTTAAAAAGTGATGTTGATTGAGGATGAATACTGGCCAGGACCAGCAGGAATATTGGCCAGGACACTCCTGTATAAAATTGTGCCTTTGAATCCACCTGAGAATGCAGACGGACTTAGGTTTAACATCTCATATGAAAGACAGCACCTCCAGCAGTCCAGCACTCCCTCAGTACTATACTATCAATCTAGATTTTTGTGCTCAAGTCCCAGAGTGGGACCCACAACATTTTGATTCAGGCAAGAGTTCTACCAACTGAGTCACAGCTGAAATACAGTTCATGAGCTGCTAGTTTTTGTACTTCAACCAAGTGACCATCCTTTATGTATGTCAGGAGGATATAATAATTTTCATGTTATTGGAATCTATTGTAGAGTAATAATTGGGTTTGTATCTATGATCCGTGTGGGGGGAGGGGGAACTTAACTGAATTAAAGACAGCTGGTTTGAAGGCTTTGATGTAATAAGACAAGCTGGGTTTGAAATGCTAAATAAGTAAACACGGGTGAAGTTTTAGAATGTGAGGTGTAAAGGGAACATTTGCATTTTTAAATTAGCCAGAGTAGCTTGAATTCAAAAGAGGGGGTGAAATGTAACACCTAGCCAGAAGTTAAGAAAGTGTGTTTATTTTTCCCAAAGATTACTGGCAAAGTTAGTATGATAAATTTTTATTATTAGAGGGGTAAAGTCCAAAGACATAATGAAACAGTGGGAATTTGCATTCAAAGGGGAAAATATGTATAAAGGAGAGAAGGCAGTATGCAAGGGCAGGCATTTTAAGATCTAACACAAATGTGAAAAGCCTCCAGCATCTAAGCCTCAAGCAGCTGTCAAGGAACCGAAGCTGAGAAAAACTCACTTTGAATTCGATTGTCCAGGGTGTGTGCTTTGCCTTGGTCTGTTTAAATCTGTATTTTACTGCTGCCTTAACGGAGTTAGATTAATCAAGGGAGCTAGGAGTTATCATAGTAGTAATTTGTAGACCTATGTATATGCTTAAAGTCTTTTTCTTTTACTAACAAATGTTTAATTTAGTTTTGTAAAAAAAAAACCTCCAAGATTTGGTGGACTTATTGCTACTGAGTTCAATGCATGCATCTCAAAATAAATATACAAATTGCAAAACGATTGTGGCAGTTGTTTCAAGTTTTCCTTTGGGATTTGAGCAGCTCAGCATTTACCATTGGCTGTGCCATAACATATACAAGCAGACTATGTTCTGCTATGCTATTCAATTCTGGAGATATTACAACTAAGTCCAATCCTCAACCTTTTCTAGCTGGGTTCACTACATAGCAGCCAGGAATCTTGGCTGACTTCTGCTCTGTATAACTTAAAAAAATGTAGACAACTATGAAAATTTAAATAGCACACAACACAATATATCTTGCATGTTTAACAGTATTTAATGTAAGTTTAGCACCACACCAATGTTTGTAGATTTTTCCTTCAAGGATCATCCTTAAAGGAAAACACTCTGCACAGAAGAACAAGTGATTAAACAAACAGTTTTATTTAGAACATGGTTTCATTTATTGAAGGCAAAGCTGATTCCAGCAATTGCTGCACAAGTTCTTACACAAAAAAGACATGAACACAAAAGCTTAGAACAGAAACCATTTTTTTTCCAAGGGCCCTATAATCTTTCTTGCAGTGCTCCTGTTCCCCAGAAATATAATTATTCCGAACAGCATACATGCATGCAGGATGTGAATTCATGCCCTGGTACTTTTGCTAACCGTCTGGGACTTGTCAGCTCAGTGAATAGACCTGGGGGAGACAAGGTGATTCAGTACCAGAGTAGTTTTAGAGTTAGGCGACCAGAACGGTGGAATGTTTCAGTGGGTTGGCTGTGGAGCTGCGCTTCTGTTTGACTTGCAGAGCACTGTTTGACTTTTTTTTTTAAAAACTCAGTGTGGGAGTTGTCTTAGTTGTTTTCAATCTGTAAGTCTTTACTACCGTGAAGAGGTTGTTATACACCATTTCCCTCAAAAAAAAAATCTTTTTCTCCACTTCTTCCTAGTGTTGCACTTCATACCAACCTGGCCTGAATTGTCCTAGCACCCACCTGAGTTTCATACTTTCCCCCACAAGCATATGAGACATTGGTTTTGAACAGTTCTCAGTAACTCAGACATGTAACTCTTCCATCCCAAAATAAGAACAGAAAGAAATGTGTCCCTACACAGTGTTACATCAGCTTTTGCCATTAGAAATTCAATTGATATTGAGTTTTGACTGAAAATATTTTCATTATGTGACTTAAAGAATGGCTTTAACAGGCATTTTCCATGTGAGTCTGCAAACGATACATTCAGATCTTTCCACAAAGCTCAAAGGACAGAAATGTTTGTTACATTCAAGAGCCTGAAACTTTTACTGATATGACCACAGTGTATGACCCATGCTTTTCATATATTTTTTTAAATTGTAAATGGGAGTAGCAGGTGGCCACAAGCAGCAACACACACCCACAAGTACAAGTGGCCCACTTACTCACACCTGCTTTGTGCCCCGTTTTGCTGAACCAGCAGCATTGCTGGACCCTTTTTCCACTTTGAAAGACACTGCCAAATTGGGAATAAAAATTACCATCAGACAGAAGCCGACAAAAGCTGTTCTTATCTAGTAATTAAAAGAAGCCTGAACTAGAACTAAATAGATAAATTAACCCCTTTCAAGGTTGGTATGCTATAGTAAAATTTATAGCTACTGTTATAATCAAAAACCACTAATTTAAAATCCTTAGCAATTACTGCTTTTTTGTTTTAAGCAGAGCTCTCTGCTGTACGTCTCATCACCATTTTAGCTAGGACTGCTACAGAACAGTATCACAAGTATTTAATATTGTAATTACTACTGCAGCTATTGACATTAACAACTAGTTTTTTCCTTTAAAAAAATCTATTAGCTAAAGGTGCAGTGATGTGAAGCTGTTTTCAAACACACAAAACCCTTGCCTGTCTGAAAAGTTGCCTTCATATAAATTCACTAACAGAATGCCTCCACACATCCTTATGTAATAGGTTTGAGGAAAGCTGACAAATGGGCCAGTGTCACTACATTTAGAGATTACAAGCACACCTGTTCCTTAACAGAGCAGAAAATGATCACTCTCAAAAACCAAGATGATAGAGGATTTAAAAAACGTAACCACGTCCTCACTAGCAGAGCATTCATTAGTTGATTCTCCTCGTATTTTATTTTTTTACAATGCAACACTACTTCAGCCCACTTGATTTTTCCTTCCCCATCTCATCTCCCTTCATTGCCCAACCATATTAGAGATGTATAAAATGGAGAAGAACATAGGAGATCTTTGAGCAGAATCAAGTGTCTAGGAGATAACTGAGTGAGGCCGGTGATGGACCTTCCTCTGGAAGTGACAGGAAGCATGTAATGTTCTTTTTTTGTTTTTTCCTCAGCAGCAGCTTTGTGCACACGCAGCACTGGTGGAGTGCTTACGCCCTCTCATCAGCAAGAAAACAGAGGAGAGAGGGCTGCCACCTGCAGGGGACCGTGGGTTGTAATGCAAACCCAACATGCCTTGAGTTGTGAAACCTGGATTCACCGGTCATGCCATTGTGCCTCTCAGTGTGGTGGGTTCAGTGTGCCGAGTCCTCGCTGTTGCTTCTGTTTCTGCTGCATTAGCAGCTGCTCCAGTGCAGATGGTCCAGGATGCATCATTGAACTTGACCAGATTGACTGAAAAGGGAGGGGGGATAAGGCGATGAAAAAGAATGAAGAAACCAATTTATCAAAATTCAACAGCCTATAAAGAAAAATACTTTTGAGTAAAGGAGTAACAGTACAGACACTGAGCATGCTCACCCTAATCAACAGAGCAAGTTTTCTTTCCGGAGACAAAACTCCTACTAGGTAAATAAATGTTGTTCGACTAATGTCACATTTGCTGACTTAACCCAAAATTGGTAGTTTATTGTAGGACACAGGGTGCCATTATCAAAAAATTGCAAGAAATTTTGCATTCTAGAAAACATTATCAAAGAGAAATAAAATGTATGAAACCATTTTTATATTCAGCTTGCCCTTAATGCAACGGTATATTTTATTAATGCATTTTTGGAATGAGGGAGTAACTCAAGGCCAGAATTTAGTGCCCGAGTTTAATACAAGTGAAGTGGCATGCTAGGCTACTTCAGTGGCCAACTAAGAGTCGACTATTCTGGTATGTGACTAGATCTGCACATAGGTCAGACCATGCAAGAACATCAGGTTTCCTGCCACAGGTAACATTAATGAACCACTGGGCTTTTAGGGCAATCTGACAGCTACATGGTTTATGTTTTATTTCTAGTTTTTAAAAAAAAATCTGATTCAAAATTCTCAAGTTGTCATTATGAGATTTGAACTCTCATTCTTTGCTTTGTTAGTCCAGGTCTCTAGATTATCAATCCAGTAAAATAAGCAAACTAAACTGCCATACCTACTATATTAATTTTTGTGTTGTTTTAGGGTATCTTGAAATATGGTTGCAGTCTTAACAACTTGATCATTTAACTACTCTTAAGAGGCTACTTTCACTAGTAACTTTATTCCAGAAGGAATGAACAAATTTGTATTTATATAGCACCTTTCATGTCCTCAGGACATGCTTCACAGCTAATTAGTTCTTTCTTTCTTCTGGTCATTGTTGTAGGAAAATGAAGAAGCCAATTTGCACTCAACAAGGCCCCACAAACAGCAATGTGCTAAATGATCAGATAACTGTTCTGCTGCTGTTGACTGGGGGAATAAGTGTTAACCATCTAAATACACTTACAGCACAATTTCTTTTGTATTCGTACTTGGAAAAAAATGCTCCAAGTCATTTGGGACAGTACTTTCAAAATCAACCATCTTGTGTTGGTCTTCCATTCACAACGATACTTCTATAGTTGCCAATTTGATCAACTACTCCCTCACCTTTGATGGTCTTGATCTCAGCCAAATCTTCATTCTTCCCTGTCCCAGGGATTTTCCCTGGTATGGTCCCCACCATTGTTCCCTTAAGTCCAAGACACATGTGCAGATGCCACAATTGGTTTGGCCATTCATCAGCAGGTCTAGCTGAGCCATATTGGGTGCCAACAGGTCATGTTTTCCTATGCTAAATCCACCCAACACTTCAGGATTACTCTGGAGAGTAAAAATAACACTTGGCTTCTCCATTATCAGCAGTCTCCTTAAACCACTGCCCACCTCCACTCTAATCTCCAACAACAAATGCAAGGAGGTCATGAACTTCTTTGTCATTAAGCCTGAGACCATCCATTTAGCTGCCTCTGCTGCTCCCCCACTTTTCCATTTTACACCAAGCTAAACCTTTCGTCAGACATCCTCTTGTTATAACCCCAAATGTTCAACTCACTATTTTCTTTCCCATCTTCCCTCATTCCCTTTAGTTAATCAGACCAACCATGACTTCTCTGTCCTTGCAAGCTACATTCCCATCTAAAATATCTGTTTCCAAAGTGTTTGAACATCTCTTGTTGCCTTCCAAATTTGTGCCCATCTTTCCTGCAATTTCCTGTTTGAATTTTCCCAATCAAGCTTCTGCTCTGCCGCATGCTCACAACGGCCCTAATCAAAGTCATAAATGACTGCTTCTGTGGCTGAGAGAGTGGTGCATTAAACCTCAATTGCTCTGCAGCCTTTGACACCACATCGACTATACCATTCTCCTCTAATGTCTCCATCTGTTACCCAGCTCAGTGGGACTTCCCTTCTTGGTTCAGCTTTTACTTAACCAATCATAGCCAGAGAATCTCTAACAAGGGCTTCTCTTCCCATATCTTTATCTGTGAAGTCTCTAGGATCTTTTCTTGCCCCTTCCTGTACCTCATCCACATGCTACCTCTCGACAACATCTAAACTGGCATGGGATGAGCTTCCAAGCATATGCTGATGAAACTCACTCTACCTCTCCAACATGGTTCTTGACCTCACTCAGCCTCTGTTGTCAATCATTCAGCATGGGATGAGCTGTGATTTCCTTTAGTTAAATATCAAGACTGAAGCCATGACAGACTCTGTACCCTTGCCTGCCATTTCATTCCCCACCCGAGTCCCTGACTCAGGATGAGTCAGACTAATTGCAATCTTGCCAGCTTCTTCGATCTTGAGTTCAATTTTCGATTCCATATCCTCTCCTTAACAGAGACCACTTAATTTCACCCAATGAAAGCCACCCAGTTCTGCCTCAGCCAATCTGTTGCTGAAACCATCATTAATGCCTTTGTCACTTTCAGACTTGATTAATACATGTCTTGGGCGGTCGTGTAAAACAAGCAATAGCCAAGTCTGCACCCACTTTACAGTCTAGCTCACTGTCTTTTGCATTGAGTTTTAATGCCTGTTCTGTGCCGGATTTGCTGATCTCAGATTGTGCTGCTACAACTGGCTTCAGCATCTCTGTATTGGGGGGATAGAAGAAAAAATCTTAATGAGCCAGACCCTATGTTGCTGTCCAGAATACAATGGGGTAGAAGTCATGCTTCAGCTATACAAAGTGTTGGTTAGATCACGCTTGGAGTACTGAGAGCAGTTCTGGGCACACCTTTGGAAAGATATAGTGGAACCAGAGTAAGTGCAACATAGATTTACTAGAAAGACACCTGGACTCCAAGGGTTAGATTATGAGGGCAAATTACACAAACTAGGTTTGCAGCTCCTGGAATTTGGAAGATTAAGGGATGATTTGATTGAACTTTTCAAGATATTAAGAGGAACAGATAGAGTAGATAGAGAGAAACTATTTCTACTGGTTGGGAAGGTTAGGACTAGACGCATAATCTAAAAATTAGAGCCAGACCATTCAGGGTTGAAGTTAAGAAATGCTTGCACGCACAAAGGGGTGGTAAAAGTTTGTAACTCACTTCCGCAAATGGCAGCTGAAGCTAGGTCAAAGTTTAATTTTAAAACTGAGATTAATAGATTTTTGTTAACCAAATGTATTAAGGGATATGGGATATAGAGCCAAGATCTCACTGAATGGCAGAACAGGCTTGAGGGGCTAAATGGCCTACTCCTGTTCCTACGTTTTAGTGACCGTACTAGAAATATCTGGACAGGATGATAATTGCCAATTTTGGTCCCCATGATTGAACAAGGCCACCAACACAAACTATACAATATTAAATTTTAAGAATACGTACCCAAGGTAAGTAGGGGGGCGCTATTTCCACCTGTGGAACCATATCCCAGCATTATTCATTACTCTCAGAACAGGAAAGGAAAACAGGAATCGGGTAGGGGAAGGAATCTAGTGAGATATCATACCTTGAAGCTGTCCATGAGCAATGTGGACGAGTCATCCAGTGTGGTGTCTGGGGCAGCCCACGTGTTGCTAGGAGTACCACCCTGATGCCAGGTATTGTCTGAGGAGGAAGATGCGGCAGGTAGATAGTCCAGGCCAAATCCACTCATTACTATGTTTTTTTAAAGAAACAAAACAAAAGACCAAGGCTAAATACACAATATCTTAAATAACAATTTTAATGCTTATTTTAGAAAGATTAGACTGCCAGCTGTGATAGATTGTTCTGATAATTGGAAATTATACATAATATTTGACAAATTATGAATGGAGTAGCCACTAAAGTGAAACACTAAAACGACAAAGATGTGCTGCAAATGAAAATGGCATTTCAATTATCATCCAAGTATAATTATTTCATTATGGATTTCCTTCCCTTTGACCTGCTGTGCTCTGACAACATTAATTACATTAACGGATACTCTTGTAAGGAAGACTTCTTTTAGCACCTTATCATATCATCAAGATGTCTCAAAGCCCTTCATGCAATGGATTAATTTTGGAAGCACAATGACTACTGATGTTTAAGCTAGCATGGCACCAGTTACATTGCAAAAATGGCTACAAGATGAATGAATAAATAATCTGGGCCTATTTGCTGGTTGCAAGAAGAATGCTGTTCAGGACATTAGAATTCTTCATTCTTCTTCAAACAGTGCTGTGTGATCCTTAATATCCAAATCAACAGGCAGATGGTGATTAGGGATAATCTCTCATTACAAAAGCTGAAGTTTATATCAGGGTGGTGGGAAATTAAATTAAATTTTTAATCATTGTCACAGTCAAGGAAAATTGATAAAACTGTTTTTAAAACAAGTTATTGAGAGCTTGTAAAAACACTAAGAATTCTGTTAAAAGTTTTACATTCTTCCATTTTCACTGACCATCTGCTGATATAAAAAAAAAATTGTTTAATCTTAGGGCATCTCTTTTGAAGAAAATGCTGAGCCTGACAAGGAACCCAAGTTAACCATTCACCTTACTTGAATTGTTTCGCCATTTCAACCACAAACTCTCAGCATCAAGCTCAATCAATAACTTATGCAGGACAGTTCTGACTTCATAGTGGGCCATTTGAAAAGAAACATGCACAAATTGCAGGCACTGGAAATTTTTTATAAAGTTTAGATTTTTTACAAAGAATACTGGAATTCATTCTAATAATTCAAAGAGTAATTTCCTGTACATAGCTAAACCACTTAAGTAAACAGGCAAAGAGATGCCAATATTTGAGGATGTTAGTGTATTCTACCTGGCTTGTCTGTACGTTTCATATTCCAGCGGTCAGTTAGCCTTCTCTCACTGTTGTCAGGTGTTCCGATCGGTCCAAAGCCAGGGAATGAGTTTTGGTTGTGAGTTGGAGGAGAACTTGGTAGGCTGCTGGGATTAGAGGAGTGTGGAGACTGGCTTGCTGGTGTTGAGTGATCTATTATTTGAAGAAGCACGTAAAGAAAGAATTTTAAAAATGACGTGAGATTCCTTGCATCCAGACTTGTAATTATTCAGCTAAAGTTGAAAAAAATGCCTGTCATCCCATCAGTGTGGGCCAAGGGGTTGGATTTGAATCTATGTCCCAGAGGTGGAACTCACTGTCATCCAAGGTTTTTACTGGTGTTTTGGGTTTTTAAAAAATATATGATATTACTTCTCTATGAAAAAATAGAAATCAGTGCCCTTAATTATTTTACGATATGAGTGGTTACCTGAGTCATTAATGCTGGGACGAAAAAGAAACAAAATTCGCTCTCTATTCTTGCAGTCCAACTTGCTGAAAACAATTTGTTGCACAAAATAGTTCCATAATAAAACTTGATATTGCCTTGACCAAAATGTTTGTAAAGTTGCTTAGAAGATGCCAATAAAATTTGAGGTACACTAGCATCCATTCATACTGAAAACAGGACTTCACTCATAGCTGCTCAATCATGAAAGGAACTTTTTCCATGGCGGAATGTCTTATTATAAAGTATTCTTAGTAAGTAAAGACTGTGTTTAAAAGCACTAACCTGAGCTGGCAGGAAGAGATGGGGACCAAGGGTTTCCATCAAATAGTGAGTAGCAGGAGGCCTCATGGAATGCATGTGGTAGTGCATTCTCTGATTTCCCACTTGGTGCTAGATTCTTGCCATAAACCTCACTGAAAATGCTATTATTCTGAGAGTTCTCCTGAAAGCAACAGGGAGGATGTAATAAGACAGTTAGAAATGGCACACTGGTAGAAGAAGTACATTTAAGTTAAAACATCATTCCACTGCTACGTTTTGTAACTATCACAAGATCTACCTATATTTCCTTCAAGCAAAACATCAAACAGGATAGTAAGTGGCAGCTGCACACATGGTCTAACACAGGCTTGTCCAATGTATGCCCCTCAATGCAGCCCCCGGAGCCACTTTTCAAAATGCTGGTCAAAGAAGTACGTTTGAATGGAAGATTCGGCATGGTGAGCCTACGAGCAGCAAATGTGGGAGAGAAACAGCCTGTGATTGGAGGAGCAGCTCACATCAGGCAGAGGAGGGGCCAGGGAGTGGGGCCCAGGCGGGCCAGAGCAGAGCACGAGGCATCGGGAGCAGAGCCGACTGCAGACTGTGTGGGTGGGAGGGAGGGCAGTGTGGGAAATGGGGGGCGGGGGGGCGTGTGGGGCGACTGCGAGCATAAGGGCAGTGTGTGTCTGTAAGTCTAGCTCACTCCCAGTATCAGGGTTCTCCTTAACCCTCATCTCCACGCATCATCAGCTCTGCAAGTCCTTTCTTTTCATGCCTCAGTTTTTTTTTTAAATTCATGTTTAATATTGTGCCAAACTTTATTTTTCCAAAATTTGCTCATCAGCCCCTGGAGAGAGAAACATTTTGAAATGTGGCCCTCCATACGAATAGGTTGGACAAGCCCGGTCTAACCATTCATTACTAGATGTCAGCAAGGGCTAAATGGTAGCATTACAGGTTTTAACCATGGTGTTTCAGGCACTTTACTAGGTGCTACAAGGTGGGAGAAAAGGAATTTGGTAGTAGATGAGACAACAACCATTTGCTTTTAGAGCCATTTCATTCAAAGTGGTCCAAAAACTTCGATTTCTAAAAAAAACCCTAAAAAATCCACTAGTTTCTATCTGTAAATGTGATTAAAATTTGGATATCCCCCAGCAATTTCAACTTGTAGTAATGAAAGTTGCTACTTTGCTATCAGCACAAGTTGAAACTAGCATCTTTATGTACAGTGTGAATCAGTTAATGTGCCAATTTTTAATAATTTTTTTTAAAGGCAGCATTACTCAGTTACCAAAGGGTGCTCTAAAGTAACAAATTCTGAATGTTAAAACAACAAACATGCATTTTAATAGCGTCTGTCACCCCTTAGTGCTTTCAAAAATACTTCACAGCCAATGAATTACTTTTAAAAGTGGTCACTTGTCTTGTAGGTAAACTCAGCAGTCAACATGAACAGCAAGTCTCAAATATAGCAAATAAGAAAATGACTAGCTAAGGTTTTTGATGGTGTTGAACACTAAACAGGACACCAAGACACTTAACCATCCTTCTGAAAAATAATGCTACAGGGCCTTTCCATCCACTTAAATTGGGCATTGGTTCGACATTTCATCCAAATAGCACTTCACAACAATACAATAACCCCTCAAGTACTCACTTAGATTACATGTTTAAAGTCTTGGAGTACAGCTTGACCTTTCTGATCCAGAAATGAGCGTGCTTGCAATTGACTTTGTAATACAATGTTTGCGCCCTTGCGGTCTCAATTCCTACGTCTGTCTACGGAGGCCAAGTGTCAATAGCATAAATGAAAACTAAAAACTGAACTTAAACAGTGAACTAAGGATGTTGAGCAAAGATTACAGTATACATCTCTGACAAAAATCATCTGAATGAAGAGCTGCCAAATTAAAAAAACTGAACCACTCCTGGAACATAGGAAACAAAAAACGGGGGCAGAGAATTGGCCTTAGTTCACTCAGCTTTTTAATCTTGGATTCATAGGAGAACCTCGTGACTATATGCAGTGCCTTGCAGAACCAATACAACAATGTCTGAAAGATTATTTCCTTAACATATATTAATAAATACAATTAACTATAAAATTAAATGTACTCCTGCTGCTTTTTACGTTAAAATGATTAGAACTCATCAATAGAATTATAAACATAACCACAATGAAACTAAAACTTACCTGATTGAGTGAAAAAGGCGGCAAAGACAATAAGGAAGGAGAGGTAATTAGCTCAGAAGGTCTCTCAAGTCGAGATCTGTTTGGCATCTGCGTGAAACAGAACAGGAAAAGCAATTTAAATACATTACAAAATTAAATGCAGTAAAAAGTCTGTCATATCTACTGATCCATATTAATTTAGTACAGTACAACTTACAGTACATTCACATAATAGAATGAACACAGTCACATCAGGCCTCTAACATTTGCTGATATTTTCATTAGCTCCTTCATGTGAGCAGGGGTCTAGAAAACAATTAATATATCAGATAAGCTGAATTTTTTAATTCACTCATGGGATGAGCGCGTTGCTGGTAAGGCCAGTACTTATTTGTCCTCGAGGTGGTGGTGGTGAGCCACCTTCTTGAACCGCTGCAGTCCATCTGGTCCAGGTTCCCCCCCTAGTGCTTTTAGCAAGGGATTTCCATGTTTTTGACCCAACAGTAAAGGAATGGCGATATAGTTCTAAGTCAAAATGGTGTGTGGCTTGGATGGGAACTTGCAGGTGGTGCTACTGTGCGTCTATTGCCCTTGTCCTTCTAGGTGGCAGAGGTCTTGGGTTTGGAAGGTGCTGTCGGGGAGCCTTGACAAGCTACTGCAATGCAGCAACACTAGTGCCACTGCACCAGTGGCGCAGGGAGTGAATGTTCAAGGTGGTGGATGGGCACCGATCAAGTGGGCTGCTTTGTCCTGGATGGTGTCAATCTTTTGAATGCTGTTGGAGCTGCACTCATCCAGGCAAGTGGAGAGTATTCCTGACTTGTGCCTTGCAGATAGTTGACAGGCTTTGGGTTGAGTTACTTGCCATATAACTCTTTGCCTCTGATTTGCACTTGTAGCCACAGTATTTATATGGCTGGTCCAGTTAAGTTTCTGGTCAATGGCAACTACAGGATGTTGATGGTGGGGGATTTCCACAATAGTAATGCTGTTGAACATCAAGAGGAGAGGCTTAGATTCTCTCTTGTTGGAGATGGTCATTGCCTGGTACTTGTGTGGTGCGAATGGCACTCACCACTTATCAGCCAAGTCTGAATATTGTCTATATCTTACTACTTATGGGAACAGACTGCCTCATTATCTAAGAAATTGCAAATAGTACTAAAGACTTTGCTGTTGATTCCGCACACCTCCACTTCTGACCTTATGTTGGTGGGAAGGTCAATGATGAAGCAGCTGAAGATGTTTGGGACACTACATGGAGGAATTCGCAGAAATGTTCTGGAGCCAGGATGATGGGCCTCCAACAACCACAACTACCTTCCTTTGTGCTAAACATGCCTCCAGCCATTATGCCATTTGACTTCCATTGACTTCAATTTTTCTAGGGCTCCATGATGTCAAGGGCAGTTACTCTGGCCTCACACTTCACACACATCCAATACTAAGACGTAAAACAATACAATAATACAATACTGCTGTCAAAGGAACAACAAAACCAACAGTAGCAACAACAAGAGATTATAGGATTTATTAAGTCAGTCAGTTTAATATGCAACTGAGACATCCTGCTCCATTCAAGTTCCCCCACATATTAAGTAGTTACTGTCAGTTTATGTACTTTTTTTACTCATTCAAGGGATGTGGGCTTTACTGGCTAGGTCAGCATTTATTGTGCATCCATAGTTGCTCTTGAGAAGGTGGTGGTGAGCTGCCTTCTTGAACCACTGCAGTCCATGTGGTGTAGGTACACCCACAGTGCTGTTAGGGAGTGTCCCAGGGTTTTCACCCAGTGACAGTGAAGGAACGGCGATGTATTTCCAAGTCAGGATGGTGAGTGGTTTGGAGGGGAACTTCCAAGAGGTGGTGTTCCCATATATGTCTGCTGCCCTTATCCTTCTAGGTGGTAGTGGTAGTGGAATGTGCTAAGGAGGCTTGATGAGTTCTTGCAGAGCATCTTGTAGATGGTGCATACTGCTGTCGCTGTGCATCGGTGATGGATGGAGTGAATGTTTGTGGATGGGGTGCTTATCAAGCGGGCTTTGTCCTGGATGGTGTCAACCTTCTTGAGTGTTGCTGGAGCCGCGTTCATCCAGGCAAGTGGAGAGCATTCCATAACACTCCTGACTTTTACTTTGTAGATGGACAGGTTTTGGGGGAGTCAGGAGGTGAATTATTCACCGTAGGATTCCTAGCCTCTGATTTGCTCTTGTAGCCACAGTATTTATATGGCTAGTCCAGTTCAGTTTCTGGCCAATGTTAACCCCCAGGATGTTGATAGTGGGGGATTCAGCAATGGTAATGCCATTGAACATCGTAGGGCAATGGTTGGACTCTCTCTTGCTGGAGATGGTCATTGCCTGACACTTGTGTGGCGTGAATGTTACTTGCCACTTGTCAGCCCAAGCCTGGATATTGTCCAGGTCTTGCTGCATTTGGACATGGACTGCTTCAGTATCTGAGTCGTTGCAAATGGTGCTGAACATTGTGCAATCATCAGCGAACATCCCCAGTTCTGACCTTATGATGGAAGAAAGGTCATTGATGAATCAGCTGAAGATAGTTGGGCCTAGGACACTACCCTGAGGAGCTCCTGCAGTGATGTCCCGGAACTGAGATGATTGACCCCCAACAACCACAAACATCTTCCTGTGTGCTCGGTATGACTCTAGCCAGTGTAGATTTTGCCCCCCTGTTTTCCAGTGACCCTAGTTTTGCAAGGGCTCCTTGATGTCACACTTGGTCAAATGCTGCCTTGATGTCAAAGGCAGTCACTCTCACCTCACCTCCGGAGTTTAGCTCTTTTGTTTATGTTTGAGCCAAGGCTGTAATAAGGTCAGGAGCCGAGTGGCTTTGGCAGAAACCAAATTGAGCATCAGTGAGCAGGTTATTGCTAAGCAAGTGCCGCTTAATAGCACTGTTGATAAGGATCATCCATCACTTTACTGATGGAGAGTAGACTGATGGGGTGGTAATTGGCCGGGCTGGATTCATCCCGTTTTGTGTGTGCAGGGCACACCTGGGCAATTTTCCACATTACCAAGTAGATGCCAGTGTGGTGGCTGTACTGGAGCGGCTTAGCAAGTTCTGGAGCACAAGTCTTCAGTGCTATTGCTGGAATATTATCAGGCCCCATAGCCTTTGCAGTATCCAGTGGCTTCAGCCGTTTCTTGATATCACTTGGAGTAAATCGAATTGGATGATGACTGGCATCTGTGACGCTGAGGGCTTCCAAAGGCCGACATGGATCATCCACTTGGCACTTCTGGCTGAAGATCGTCGCAAATGCTTCAGCCATATCATTTGCACATGTGCTGGGCTCCCCCATCATTGAAAGGATGGGGATTTTTCTGGAGCCGCCTCCTCCAGTGAGTTGTTTAATTGTCTATCACCATTCATGACTAGATGTGGCAGGACTGCAGAGCTTAGATCTGATCCGCTGGTTGTGGAATCGCTTAGCTCTCTCTATCACATGCTGCTTAGGAATACTTGTGCGCCAAACAGCATGTGTTGTAGCTTCACCAGGTTGATACCTCATTTTTAGGTATGCTTGGTGCTGCTCGAGGCATACCCTCCTGCACTCTTCATTGAACAAAGTTTGATCCCCTGGCTTGGTGGTAATGGTATAGTGGGGGATATACTGGGCCATGAGGTTGCAGATTGTGGTTGAGTACAATTCTGCTGCTGATGGCCCACAGCGCCTCATCTATGCCCAGTCTTGTGTTGCTAGATCTGTTCAAAATCTATCCCATTTAGCACAGTGGTTGGGCCACATAGCACGATGGAGGGTATCCTCAATGTGAAGACAGGACTTTGTCTCCACAAGGACTGTGCGGTGGTTATTCCTGTTGATACTGTCATGGACAGATGCATCTGTGACAGATTGGTGAGGGCGAGGTCAAGTATGCTTTTCCCTCATGTTGGTTCCTTCACCAGTCTAGCAGCTACCTCCTCTAGGACTTGGCCAGCTCGGTCTGCAGTGGTGCTACCACGCCACATTTGGTGATGGACACAAGTTCCAAAGTACATTTTGTGCCCTTGCCACCCCCAGTGCTTCTTCCAATTGGTGCTTAACATGGAGGGGCACTGATTCATCAGTTGAAGGGGGAAACAGTAGCGGTTGTCAGCAGAATTTTCCTCGCCCATGTTTGACTTGATGCCATGAGACTTCATGTGGTCCGGAGTCGCTGCTGAGGAATTCCAGGGCAACTCCCTCCTGACTGCATACCACTGAGCCACCAACTCTGGTTGGTGTCCTGCCAGTGGGACAGGACATATCCATCGATGGCGGTGGTGGTGTCTAGGACATTATCCGTAAGGAATGATTCTGTGAGTATGACCATGTCAGACTGTTGCTTAACTAGTCTGAGACAACTCTCCCAATTTTGGCACAAGCCCCCAGATGTTAGTAAGGACGACTTTACAGGGTCAACAGGGCTGAGTTTGCTGTTGTCATTTCCGGTGCCTAGGTTGATGCCGAGTGGTCCGTCTGGTCTCATTCCTTTCAGACTTTTTAGCGATTTGATACAACTGAGTGGCTTGCTAGGCCATTTCAGAATCAACCAAAAAACAACTGTAGTTAAACTGTAACAAGTAGTAATCTGAAATGTCAACTACTTCTCTCCACAGTTGCTGTCTGACCTGAGTATTTCTTGCATTTTCTATTTTTATTTCAAATTTCTTGCCTGTGCAGTATTTTGCTTTTATCAACTGCAGGGTACCCCATATAAACTTACAATAGCCTAAGGCTATGGTAGCTATAGTCTAAAGTAAATAAAATGACTAGAAAAATAAGGTGCATCACTGAATAATAAATACAGTACCTGTAATAACTTTCTTTTTGACATGTCCATCACAAAAATCGCAAAGTAAACAGCGCAGACAAATAACTAGACTTCCTGCACTAAAGGTTGATGAGATTCAAACAAAGCAAGATTTTTGGATGCGTTCGGTTTTCGGATTTACGGATAAAGGTCTCTTGACCTGTACGAGCAACTAGGCCCTTATACACTACTATTAGTGATGCTGAGTTTTCACATCATGCACTTGGATTTAGGACTACAATATAAGTTTAAACAGCAGTATTTGACAAGAAAAATTATTACATTGGGTTCCAGTACCTGCATTCACAGGAATCATGCAGATGATGCACCAACTCTGTTCCTCACACATTGATAGGATTAGTGAAGAGACTTGTGTTTTCACCTAGTCTTCACAAGTGAGCAGGAACAGATAATAGAGACAGGGATAGCAACAGCGGAGATACAGAAATTGTAACCCAAGGGCATCCAATGAAGAGGAAAACTACGGGGCAGCAGAAGTGGGTGATGTAATGACAGGCTTTCAAAGTAGAATTCACACAGTTGGAGAGATTGGAAGAATCCACCTCAAAACATGAAAGGTCACAAGCCACAAGCCAATGAGATGATATGATTTTCCATGGATGGTGTGGCAGGCACCACGAACTGTCATTCACTATGCAAATGAGCCCATGTATGCTTTCAACATAAAGACTACTCTGGATGCCAACATGTCAGCCACCTTAAATAAACTGTCAGATACCTCAGCCTTGGCCTCACAGGGCTGCACTGATCTGCACCAACACCCTCTCCAGCATGCTTGTTACAATGAAGTGCGCTGAACCATGTGAAGGATGACGGCAAAAGGATGCTGGTAAATGGGATTAGTTAGGTAGGTCAGGTGTTTCTCACGTGTCGGTGCAGACTCGATGGGCCGAAGGGCCTCTTCTGCACTGTGATTCTGAAACTCCACTGAAAGCATTTCCACTTGTCATCCACAGGCCACCTTGTCAATCAGTAGCCCATATGCTGCCTCGTCTCTCAATGGCTGAGCCTGTCCCTATACAGGTGAAACACTCCATGGTGGAGCACTCGAAGACTCCAAAATGCAGATTACATTAGCCAAGAACATCTCAGCAGTCAGAACAGGGATTTGAGCAGCCTGCTTTTATCTCCACTGAAGCCTTACAGGTTGCACCACATAGCAGTAGCAGAAAAAGGAAGATCAAGGCTAATGCACAAGGGCATCTGATAAAATGGTGCTGATAAGCTGTTTTTAGTTCAGATCACATAAATGTTATTCTTTTTCAAAACTTTTCCATCTTGTCCATTTTTGGACACTTAATGGCAAGTGGCCTTTTATCTTGTTTGCTGATGATTGCAAGTACATGAATTCCTGGGACCGCTGGTGGGTGGGGGGTTGGAAAGAGATGTTCAAACCGTGGCTGGTTGCAAGACTGCTGTTTGTCACTGGTGCCAGGATAGGGAGGCAAAATAATGATCATTACATTTTCAGCTGACATGGTCCCATTGGTACCATCTAAGGGAGGTTCCTAACCTGACATTAGTAAAGGCATCCCAGGCAGCAATGAGAGTAGCTGGGGGGTGCAATGCCCCTATCTCCACCACTGAATCATCCAAGGAGGATCTGAGCTCTTTGCCACCTTCCTCCTACAGATCTTGGCCTCACTGTTACATTGTGTTCTGCAGTGCACAGCAAACCACAACCATTCTGGAAACTGTGGGTGGTGCCTACTGAAGGGAAGGGAGCCTGCTGACCTGTCCTGAAACCTAAATCACACCTTTGATGGCATGTCTAATTACATATCTGATGGTGATATGATATTCATTGGAGCACTGTTGGGCTTCAGTGGTCAGGTTTCTGAAGGTGGCATGAGCCAAATTTGCAGCTTGTATTCCTTAAGTCTGCTTCCAGGTGCGAAGAGATCAAGGAGTTTGGGCAGGATGAAAGCATTTTGATAGCTGTCTGGGAATCTTGCGCACAGCTGCATAAACACTTTTTTTGCGGCTGAACACCAGCTACATGATTTCCACCCTAGTGCAGTCGATGGCGCTCTGCATCTGTGGGAAGCTGGCCATAAATGGAAAGCCAAGGCATTGGTCGCAAAGTTGCCATAATTGCCAGCCTAGCAAACAACCTATCACCTGCGTCGACTAGGAAGAGCCTTGGAAAGATCCAGAGGATAAAAGGTTGAGGGATGTGTGACTTGTAACACGTGACTACCAGGTCCAGCAGGCAGTGGCCCTTATAGGAGGTTGTAGATATCTGCCATCATCTGAGCTGACACCTTGAGGTCTTTGAGACACTGGTGTTCAGACACGTCAAAGAAACTGATCGTTAACAAAAAGTTGGTAGCACCTCCTGCGAGCTGCACCCCTCTGCTGTGCAGTTACAGGTCTGTGAGCAGCAGGCTTCTGCAGATGCTGTTGCTGGTCAACATCTGAGGTCTAATCTAAGGCAGGAGCAGCAGCAACCACCCTGAAGCATTAGAGCAAATTTCCGAAATGTAGAAAGTTACTTCTAAATTGTACAAAATAACATGTCAGTAAAAGTACTGCGCAAAGATCCTTTCCCAACAACTGGTATGATAGCATTTCTGAGTACTGAATATTTATTGGCATCATTGCCCAGAATTGACTCAGTCCCCTCAATTGCTGCTGTGTACTTGTCTTACTTTCACAGGTGAGTTTTAAGAATCCCAGGAAACCCATGAATCTGATGTTTAACTGAAAATAGTGAGTCAATATCGCTTTAACTGGGCAGCTTAACACACTCCAGACAATTGTGGAAGTTGGGAGGTCTGAGCTCTCACTGTTAATTTAGCTAGTTTTAAGCCCCCTAACTTTCACCCAAACCCATGTGCTCTTCAAGCTTAAAATTCAAAGTGCCTACCACCAAAAGTCAGCAATTAACAATGTTTTAAAAAATCAAATATAAAATAACAATATTATGCATTAGGGCTGCAATATAAATCCATCGGCAGAACTGCAGAAACTGTAACGACTTATTTCCATTTACCCACAAAATAGACCTTATGGTCCAATGACTAACAAGGTTGGCTAACTATCACATCACTGAACTGGGGATGAGAGGGACTGGAGGAAGTAATGAGTTCCATGCTTCAAAATTAAAAATCAAGTAAAAACAGCACTTCTAAGAATTCCAAGTATGAATTCTATATTTAAAAGGAAGACATATGGCAGAGGGATCTGGAACTTCTCACTACATTTAATTTTAGGCCCAGTCAGATAAATGCAATGTATTTCCGACGCAGTATAAATAGAGAGCAATGAAAGAACCTCGAAACTGAAAGCAGTCCAGCGTCAAGTGATCAAAAATAACCCAGACTGGAATTCAACATAGCATGGGTTTTCTTCCAAAGGCAGCATTTTCACTGTTATGTTCGCGCATATATACATAGCTTTCAGCTTCTGCAACCAGGAAATGTCATGCAGGTTATGCCTCGATTAAGGTAATAGGAATTATAATGACCAGAACCACATTTTTGCATTAGAACAAAATCTACATTTCTATCCAATATGGCTTCTTTCATCGAAAAATTGTGTGTAAACTGTCCTGATTCTACGGATGGGATAAATTTGGTTTATCGTTGATTACTTCATGTTACATGTACAACAATTATTTTGATAGCTAGCAGATTTCCCATGGCACTTTACCAAGTTCAATAGATTATTTTATGAAAGGGCATTTAAGCCATCAGGGAATAACACCAGAGCCACTGATTCACAGTAACTGAGACCAATGGAGGCTCTGTTTGCTTTAAATTCAAATCAAAATGTGCAAAGGTATTGCCAATATAATTTCAGAAATTTGTACAGCATTTATAATTGTACAGCAACAAAAGTTATAATGGGTGGGTATTCAGTAAGTGTTATTTCCTTCTCTCACTGAAAAGTTTAAGCAGATTTTGCCTGAAAATAGTTTTTGAAATGTACCTTCTAGCTTTTCATCAAATAACTTTGAAAAACGAACAAATCAAATTTGTGGGAGACAGAGAAAAAGTCTACTGATGCATCCAGGAAATTATGCAGTGCATATGTTTAAACCAGGTAGGAGGGAGGGTAGGAAGAGTGACACAAGGAGAGAGAGAGAGAGAGGTGAGGGAAGAGGAGAGGGAGGGCAGCAGAGGAGAAAAGAGAGAGAAGGGTGGGGAGATGGGTGGAAGTAGAGGTAAAGCTGAGTGGGGAGGATGAGGTGGGGACTTTGATAACAATGGTAATACAAAAGCGTTTGCTAGTGAATTACTGCCACAAACCTCAACCCAACTGTCAGCAATCACAACTTTTAAATCTATTTATTTTACCTAATGAGCACTTTTTAAAGATATTTATTCAATTGAACAGGCCTTCAAAAGATAGTGGATGTAGTGGCACATGTGGGCTGAAGCTCAATTTAGCAATTGAAGTAGCCACACAGCATCCGACTAGTAATGTGCAGCAGGGTCGCAAGGTTGCATGTCAAGGAAGAGACATTTAAGAGGATAAATGCAAAACAAGCCCCCAAGATGGGATGATACAATGAAATAAGTGGAATGGAACACAGGCTATGAACTGGGGCTAGCTTTATAAAAGTGTGATTGAAGGGTTGGTGGGCATCCAGTGACATTGAAGAGCATTGCAAACAGCATGGGAAGTAAAAATTAAGCCCTGAAGGAAGAAAAGATTAAAAAATTTAAAATTAAACAATAATGCCTCAATGAAAGAAAGATTAGGCGGAAAAGAAACATTGATTTTTAGGGCAGTGGGGGGAGTCAGCAAAATTCAAATGAGCCAAACTGGGACAGACAGATCAGAAATTCACTCTGCATGTCATCTAGTGGCCAAAGAGTGCAATTATACTGTGACAAAATTACATAGATAAAACCTACTGTAAATTTGGGTAGAGGCATTTATAATAGCAAAATTTTATGCCAAAAGCACAATGAAAATATTAACAGGAAGCTGGGTTTTGCAGACAGGTCATGCAATTTTCTTAGTACTATCTTTGTGCTGCCATGTACAACAATTCAGATCTTAATTATATCTCAACTAGGGTAAGTTTATTGAGTCATACTTTCTCGGCTTTTTATTGTCTGCCTTTCCATAATTGAACTTTTACCACCTCAGTACTCTCTTCCATCATACTAATCTATGATTTTTTATCCCCCTCATCGTTCTACTCTATGCACACTTGCCACTGGCTCCAGCCAGCCCCTAATTCTGTTTCTCCCCTTACTACCTTTACGATGGCTTTTGTTTTTTCTTTTCTTTTGTTTTTCTTTCTCTCTCTTTCAACATTCACATCTTTTCTTTTTACTGCCACAGTTTTGGAACTCCAAAAAATTTTCTTCTAGACAGCCCTCCTTTGCTGCCAGCAATAGCAATGAATATGCTGCCATGAATGGGATGTTACATATCCATGATAATGATTAATCTGAGCTTCCTGATCATTAGACCGGTTTTAACCAGTGTTTTTAACAAATTTACTATTAAAACAATTCTTTCAAAATGTTAATGCTAAAAGACGTGAAGTTGCAATAAAATTAATCGGTGTGTAGGGTGACTTGTACCAAGATAATCAGAATTCTGAGATATATAACTGTCTCCTCAAAAAGAAAACACAAATCACTCAAGTTTATGCTCCAATAAGTCACTTGCCTGGAACATTGCCTTTAAACAAAGAACACAATGGAGCAAGCAGTATACAGTAATTTACTGACACTGCTGCTTGAATAACTACTATACAGCAAACTACGTTTTGTTTTATGCACTTATCAAGAATGGAAATGTAAGACAGAAAACAGAAGATCAAAGTAGTAAGTACATACAAAGAAACCTCGCCCCGAAGTACTGCAAAGAGGGCTAGCCAAGGCCTGGTAGAAATCATGGGGTTTGGAAAAAGCCAGCTCTTCCTCCTCCTCAAAGTCAGCAATACTTTTTAACAGATCAGGAGGCAACAGAGGTGAGCTCTTGGCATCCTACAGATAGAAGAGGAACAGAGGAAGAAAGTATACTCAGAGAGAGAAAACAAAAATAAACAAAGTCTTAGAGCCGGCCTCAGAACCAGAAATACTGAAAATGTGTTCATCAATAAAAATTCTTGACAAAATGTAATTTATCCTATGGCTGGAAATTTCCTTGGGGGGATGGGAATTGCTTAGAAGCAATGAAGCTGAAGTTAATAAGTGAAAACCAGGCATGATTTTAAATGGTTTAAAGCACAGTACTAACAAATGGTCCATTGTAGAAAATAAAGTAATTCTTATCGTACAGCATACACTGATAGTAAATCTTTTCAGTAAAGTGTATCACTTAATTTATATGAATTCAAGTTTGAGGAACCCACAATATATTTTTTTTTAAAAACTCACCCGTCCTTTTAAGTACACATTTACAAACTACCTTATCTCATTCCACATTTAAATAGTTCTCCTTTTACAATGAAACAATATTAAAAGGCAGTGTAATGTTTTGAACAGGATTGTTGCAAAGATGCCATGCAAACCACTAAACAGGACTAATTAATCTACTTAACTATGTTAGTGAACAGCTAATATAAAGAACTGCAATATACAAACAGAACATTTAATGAGATTTAGAAGCTGTTGAAATGTCAAAATTATCTGAAATTGCACAAAACATAGCAGGCAGAAAAGGAAAGATACAAAATGAGATGCACAAGATAAAAAAGTGAGGGCGCTGCTTGAAGATTACTCTATGATATATTAAAAAATGGTTATATCAGTAATGAAGCGGTATGACATGAGGGTTGGTAATTTTAGTTTACAAAATTATCTCAGCGCAACTGGTAGGTGTTTACAGAATATGAACACTGAAAAAGTCATTTCTAAAAGCTAAAAAACGAATTAAGAGTGAAACAGAGCAAAACAAAAATATATCAAGCTGCCAAATCAATGTCACATCAAGTAATACTTTAGATACATTTCATTTTAATTCATATGTCCTCTTGTACTAACAATAGATTGAGTTTTCATTTCTCTTCTCAAACCTTCTTCAAATAGTTTATTTTCACAAGCAAAGTTCTCTCAAATTCCACTATTTAATTGGACAGGTTAATCAGGAAAAAGTTTATTTTCTTATGCCCAAGGACAAACTAGCAATAAGGAGGATTAAAAATCTCAAAATAAGTGTTGAGGTGAATCTAAATATTTCTGGCAACACAATAATTATACAAATTCCATGGTATAAACTTATGAGAATTAGCTCCTCTAGATTGAAATCCAAGACCAACTAATTTGTGTGCACATTATCTGAGTTTCACGTTATATTAAATGATCCTTATTTGCATTCATTTGTACCTTACCTCATACGACTGCATTCTAGGCATACTATCTTGATCTGTTCGGAATATCCCTGGCTGTCGTTTCACTATACGGTCATTACTCAGTTGATGTCCCATCATATGCCGCATGTCTGAAATAAGAATATAAACATTTTTAGCAACACAAGAAAAACATTAGCCCTAATATGCCTGTCCTGTTTCATAGATTAATTATCTATCATCTCAACCATTCTCCTTCCAGAAATGGATTCTAATAATATCCATTTTCAAAGGTCCTCCATGTAATTTATTTCACAAAACGTTTCACCTGATTTTTCATCTTACAAATTCCAAGTTTTTAAGCATGAGCCCCAATTTTCATTTGAACGTTTCATAATGGCAAATATGTCACTTGAATCAATGCTGATTTCCTTTGTAAACCCGAACCATTCATTTTATCAGAATTGCAGCCACCCAGATTTTAATTGGGAAAGTAGCAGAGAGAAAATAAAAAATAAGTTTGTATCTCAGTTTGTAGAGCATTGAAATTGAACTTAGTATTTTGAGCAATCTGGATTGAATCTTTGATATGACCTATATGTGGTCTGCAAGGTAGAAAGTCGTCAGAAAATTTTAAGGATGCTGTGGTCCTATTATGATTAGAGCTATGGGTGCACTTTCAGAAAACAGAACATAAGCTTAACTAACTTAACTGGAACACAATAGAGTAGAAAACTGGGAAATTGTTAAAATTGTTAAAAACAATGTTAATTGAGGCTACAATGAAACTTCAATCTGACTAATTGGCCGGGTGGTTAACAGTGAGGTTGAGTGTCTTGCGCTACAGGAAGACATAGACAGGATGGTCAAATGGGCAGATAAGTGGCAGATGAAATTTAACTCTGAAAAGTGTGAGGTGATACACTTTAGAAGGAGTAATTTGACAAGGAAGTATTCAATGAACGGCATGACACTAGGAAGTCCTGGGGAACAAAGGGACCTTAGCATGTGTCCATAGATCTCTGAAGGCAGAGGGGCGGGTTAGTGGGGCGGTGAAAAAGGCACATGGGACGCTTGCCTTTATTAATCGAGGCATAGATTACAAAAGTAGGGAGGTCATGTTGGAGTTGTATAGAACCTTGGTGAGGCCACAGCTGGAATACTGTGTGCACTTCTGGTCACCACATTATAGGAAAGATGTGATTGCACAGGAAGGGGTGCAGAGGAGATTCACCAGGATGTTGACTGGGATGAAACAGTTAAGTTATGAAGAGAGGTTGTATAGACTTGGGTTGTTTTCATTGGAGCAGAGAAGACTGAGGGGCGACCTGATCGAGGTTTACAAGATTATGAGGGGCATGGACAGGGTGTATAGGGAGCAGCTGTTCTCCTTAGTTGAAGGGTCAGTCACATGGGGGCGTAAGTTCAAGGTGAGGGGCAGGAGGTTTATGGGGGGGATGTGAGAAAAAATTTTACCCAGAGGGTGGTGACGGTCTGGAATGCACTGCCTGGGAGGGTGGTGGAAGTAGGTTGCCTCACATCCTTTAGAAAGAACCTGGATGAGTACTTGGTATGTCATAACATTCAAGGCTATGGGCCAAGTGCTGGTAAATGGGATTAGGTAGGTAGGTCAGGTATTTCTCATGTGTTGGTGCAGACTCGATGGGCCGAAAGGCCTCTTATGCGGTGATTCTGTGAAATCAAACCAGATTTAAGGGCGATAAAAGACACACGTGGCTCATGTAGGGATGCAAATAGTAATATTAGGGTTAAACAAAGGCTTTTGAAACATTCAAGGAATATGACAGAATGAAAGTTATAAGAACTGAGTAGATTAACTTTTTCTACGTAAAGTAATGGATGTAAGATAGTGGCAACATTCCAAGTAACTTTTTTCCCCCAATATATTTGCAGTGGTAGTGTAAAATATACGTGGGCCACTTAAAGTGATGAGAGGTAGCGAGAATCAGGGATAAACAAGATTTGTATTCTCTTAATACTATACCAAATGTTCCATTTACTGTAACAAAAAGGCAGCATATCATATTCACTCAATGTTTTTCAGCCCATAGGGCAGTCCAATGCTGTAGGCTATCTCCACATACATTTTATTTTCTCCTCTCCTGAAACTGTGACATTAATTATCAGCAGGTTGTTTAACAATGACAAAGAGGTCAAAGTGGGGATTACAGCAGAGTCCAATCCTATTTTCTCCCAGCTTCTATATATGTGCACTTTATGGGTGGGTTATTAGATAGTAATCACAGGTTGATTTTCCATTCCCTGCCACTGCCACAGGGATTAAATAGCTCAGAGACCATGGGGTTGAACCAAAGTCCTTCTTGGTGAGAGCAACTCAATTCCAAACAGTATAGTGTATTTATCATATCAGTAATCAAATCTTCTAAACATACCATAGTCCCATGCAAAATCCTGCAGTTTCTGCACATCTGAAGGGTTCTGGGTAAATGGTTCCATAGCAAATGCCTTCAGGTTCTTCTCCATTTGAACTTGCTGTGATTGTTGAAGTGACTTTTCAAACAGCTTTAATGGGTCCTGACGCATGTAATAGGGTTGTTGCTTCAAAGACATCTGGATGGATGCCTTTTGATGCTGAGAGGGGACCGCATGATGTTGATTCCAAAGCTGGTTGGTCTGATCAGCCTGCAGATACTCAATGAGAGAAAATATAGTATTTTAATTGTAAGTAATCAAGGATTGATTATCTAGGCTAGAAAAGGTCTTTATTCCTTGGATTGGAAAACTTATCCTACATACACTACTTGACGGAATGTCAAAAATATTTTAGTTAATTTATGTATGTTACAACACTGGCGCACAACGTTTTCCATCTGACAGTGTTCAATGTAAAATACCAACCTTCTGGTGCTTTGTTTTTCAACACAAGTAACAAAGCTTTGCACCTTATGTTAACCTCAAAAGGCAAATGGTCATTATGCTGAGGATCACACTCAATGAGGACACTAGCTAATTTCCATCCCACAGTGCCTCCACGAAAACAAGTTTATAACAGAAGTGTGCTTGAACATGGAGATGATGTTTAAAGCAAACTGGCAAAACAACATTAGCACAGAAATCTATTTTTAATATTTTGCTGCAAGGGCAGGCATTACAAATAACTATTAAAGTACAATTATGGAATTTACATGAATAATTCAAAAAGAACTCTATTCTTTTCAAATGTCATCATCTACTATTACTTCAGCAACATTTATAACACCTGCTTTATATAGCAAAATCCCCATCTTGTACATGCAGAATTCTTCTTAAAAGTAACTGACAGGGATACCAGATAGGGGAATAGAATAAGCCCTGTAATTAAAGCACACTATTTTGGGTAATTACCAGGCACATTAGTATTATGGTACTGTGTTGATATTAGTCCATAATCAGCTCAGACTGAAGGGACAGGCAGCTGTCAATGTAAAAACCGGATCTTTTCTTTAAAAGAAACTTGTACAATTATTTTATTTACTTGCAGTGCTCCTTCAACACGCTGGAATTTGTCACGCTTGCCTTACCTGCTGAGGTCCGAGATGGTGTTGATTCTTTCCCAGTTGCTGTGCTGCCTTAGTGGGTGACTGTTGGTTCACAACCTGAACCTGAAGTTGTGATTGGGACTGGGCAATCTGATGTTGCTGAGGTTGTTGCTGTTGGGGTCCTTGGTTTATTGGCCCTTGTCCTGACGGCCGCTGCTGGCTATAAGGGACATGGGACTGCTTCCCACCTGGCACCTGGTTTCCTGACTGGGGGTGACCAGTGGCTTGAAGGAAAGGTCCTGGTATGGAGACTCCAGGTGGAAACGTGTAGCCAGGAGTCATCTGGAAAGTAACCGGTGGAGACACAAGATAGGGAGGTGGAGGGAATCCTGCAAAAAAAAAAACACTTATGGATCACTATCAGGCATATCAGTATCCTGACACAGCACGCATGCCAACCCCCAATCTGTGTTAACAGAAATACATGCTGCTTGCTAGAGCCAGAGAGTCATCGATGGCACAGAAGGAGGAAGCCATTCCGTCCATCAAGTCTATGTTGGCACACTGCAGAGCAATCGAATCAATCCCACTCCCTCGCTCAATCCCTGTAGCCCTCCAAGTTTATTTCTTTCAAGTAGCCATTCAATTCCCTTTTGCATTCATTGTTTTGGTTTCCACCAGCCTCATGGGCAATAAGTTCCAGGTAATTATCACTCAATGCATAAAAAAGCTCTTGCTTATATTCCCCCTTAATCTCCTGCCCAAGGCCTGAGATCTGTGTCCCCTAGTCCTTCTCCCATTAGCCAATGGGATCAGTTTTTCCTTATCTAAGCCTGTTACAATCTTGTACACCTCTATCAAATCAAATTATCACTGGGTTGATAAAATTAGCATAAAGCATCCTTTGGTCTTTTTCTTATCAGTAAATAACATATGATTCACACCTTTACTACAGTGGTTTGGCAGGACAGATGGTGGCAAGTATAGTCAGTCAGGGGGGATTCAGTAAGGAGCAAGGTGTCAACATGCATGAATCAAGTTTAGGTAGAAAATTAGGAAGTCAATGCAAACATCCACAATCGGTGAACAGGCATTCTGGAGAGAAATGTAGTGGGGGGTGGGGTGTTGTGGACAGTGCATGTTGCTTTGCTGACAAAGTCTAAAGGGCCAGTGATAGTTGGGGTGGGTCGGATTGAAAGGAAGTTGCTAAGATTGATAGCTTCCTTTGTAAGCAGGATCGAGAGTCCCGCATGGTATGTTGCCTGCCCGGTGCGAGGGTGAGGGACATCTCTGACCGGCTTGAAAGGATATTGGAGAGGGAGGGGGAGGATCCAGTTGTTGTGGTCCACGTCGGGACAAATAACATAGGTAACAGACTAGGAAAGAGGACCTGTTTGGGGATTATCAGGAACTAAGAACTAAATTAAAGAACAGGTCCTCAAGGGTTATAATCTCTGGATTACTACCCGAGCCACGTGCAAATTGGCATAGGGACGCGAGAATAAGGGAAGTAAACATGCGGCTAAAGGAGTGGTGCGGGAAAGAGGGGTTCCATTTCGTGGGGCACTGGCATCAGTATTGGAACAGGAGGGATCTGTACCGTTGGAACGGTCTCCACCTGAACCGATCTGGGACCAATGTTCTAGCGAAAAGGGTAAATAGGGTGGTCAACAGGACTTGAAACTAGAAAGTGGGGGGGGGGGGGGGGGGGGGAAGGGAAGATAAAACTCCAAGAAGTATGACTAATGGGAAACAAAGCAGCAGGTTAGCGTGTGGGGGGGTGGATTCAACTTCATGGAAAATTATGAAAAAACTGAAAAGAAAGGAGAGCCCAGGAGAGGCTATTAAAGTCTCCAGAACACAAAATAGGACAGAATGTTTGGAAAGGGCTAGGAATCTAACTTCAAGCACATCAGATAAATGGATGACAATGAGAAGGGGGACGGGAAATACAAGACTGAAGGTGTTGTATCTGAATGCACACAGTATACGAAATAAGGTAACTGAGCTTGTGGCGCAGATTGAAATTGGCAGGTATGATGTGGTGGGCATCACGGAGACATGGCTGCAAGGGGATCAGGACTGGGAGCTAAATATCCAAGGATATACATCCTATCGAAAAGATAGGCAGGCTGGCAGAGGGGGGTGGGGTTGCTTTGTTGGTAAGAATGAAATTAAATCGATAGCAAGAAATGATGTAGGGTCAGATGATGTAGAATCTATGTGGGTAGAGTTGAGGAACCGCAAAGGTAAAAAAACCATAATGGGAGTTATGTACAGGCCTCCGAACAGTAGTCAGGATGTGGGGCACAAGATACACCAGGAGATAGAAAAGATGTGTAAGAAAGGCAAGGTTACAGTGATCATGGGGGATTTCAATATGCAGGCAGACTGGGAAAATCAGGTTGGTAGTGGATCCCAAGAAAAGAAATTGTGGAATATCTACGAGATGGCTTTTTGGAGCAGCTTGTAGTGGAGTCCACGAGAGAACAGGCAATTATAGATTTAGTGATGTGTAATGAGGCAGATTTGATAAGGGAGCTTAAGGTGAAGGAACCCTTAGGAGGAAGTGACCATAATATGATAGAATTTACCCTGCAATTTGAGAGGAAAAAGCTGGAATCAGATGTAATGGTATTACAGTTGAATAAATGCAACTACAGAGGCATGAGGGAGGAGCTGGCCAGAATTGACTGGGAGATGAGCCCAGCAGGGAAGACAGTGGAACAGCAATGGCAGGAGTTTCTGGGAGTAATTTGGGAGACACAGCAAAAATTCATCCCTAGGAAGAAGAAGCATACTAAAGGGAGGACGAGGCAACCATGGCTGACAAGGGAAGTCAGGGACAGCATAAAAGCTAAAGAGAAAGCATACAATGCGGCGAAGAGCAGTGGGAAACCAGGGGATTGGGAAGCCTACAAAGACCAACAGAGGACAACTAAAAAAGAAATAAGGAGGGAGAAGATTAATTATGAGGGTAAACTAGCCAGTAATATAAAAGAAGATTGCAAGAGTTTTTTTAGATATATAAAGGGTAAGAGAGAGGCAAAAGTGGACATTGGGCTACTGGAAAATGACGCTGGAGAAGTAGTAGTGGGGAACAAAGAAATGGCGGAGGAACTGAATAGGTACTTTGCGTCAGTCTTCACAGTGGAAGACATGAGTGACATCCCCGAAGTTCGACAGAGTTGGGGGGCAGAGGTGAGTATGGTGGCCATTACCAAGGAGAAAGTGCTAGGAAAACTGAAAGGTCTGAAGGTGGATAAATGGACCAGATGGATTACACCCCAGAGTTCTGAAGGAGATAGCTGAAGAGATAGTGGAGGCGTTAGTGGTGATCTTTCAGGAATTACTGGAGTCAGGGAGGGTCCCAGAGGACTAGAAAATCGCTAATGTAACCCCCCTGTTTAAGAAGGGAGTGAGGCAAAAGATGGGAAATTACAGGCCGATTAGCCTGACCTCGGTCGTTGGTAACATTTTAATGTCCATTATTAAGGATGAGATTTCAGAATACTTGGAAGTGCATGGTAAAATCGGGCAAAGTCAGCATGGTTTCATCAAGGGGAGGTCATGCCTGACAAATCTGTTAGAATTCTTTGAGGAGGTAATGAGTAGGTTAGACAAAGGAGAGCCAATGGATGTTATCTACTTGGACTTCCAGAAGGCCTTTGACAAGATGCCGCACAGGAGGCTGCTCAGTAAGATAAGAGCCCATGGTGTTAGAGGCAAGGTACTAGCATGGATAGAAGATTGGCTGTCTGGCAGGAAGCAGAGAGTGGGGATAAGGGGGTCCTTCTCAGGATGTCGGCCGGTGACTAGTGGAGTTCCACAGGGGTCAGTGTTGGGACCACAATTTTTCACTTTATACATTAATGATCTAGATGAAGGAACTGAGGGAATCCTGGCTAAGTTTGCAGATGATATAAAGATAGATGGAGGGACATGTAGTATTGAGGAGGCGGGGAGGCTGCAGAAGGATTTGGATAGGTTAGGAGAATGGGCAAAGAAGTGGCAGATGGAATACAATGTGGGGAAGTGTGAGGTCATGCACTTTGGTAGGAAGAATAGAGGCATAGACTATTTTCTAAATGGGGAGAGAATTCAGAAATCTAGAGTGCAAAGGGACTTGGGAGTCCTAGTCCAGGATTCTCTTGCAGGTTGAGTCGGTAGTTAGGAAGGCAAATGCAATGTTGGCATTTATTTCGAGAGGACTAGAATATAAAAGCAGGGATGCGCTGCTGAATAAGGCTCTGGTCAGACCACATTTAGAATATTGTGAGCAATTTTGGGCCCCGGATCTCAGGATGTTCTGGCCCTGGAGAGGGACCAGAGGAGGTTCACGAGAATGATCCCAGGAATGAAAGGCTTAACATATGAGGAACGTTTGAGGACTCTGGGTCTACATTCGAAGGAGTTTAGAAGGATGAGGGGGGATCTGATTGAAACTTACAGAATACTGAAAGGCCTAGATAGAGTGGACGTGGGGAAGATGTTTCCATTAGTAGGAGAGACCAGGACACGAGGGCACAGCCTCAGAGTAAAGAGAAGACCTTTTAGAACAGAGATGAGGAGAAACTTCTTTAGCCAGAGAGTGGTGAATCTATGGAATTCATTGCCAGAGAAGACTGTGGAGGCCAGGTCATTGAGTGTATTTAAGACCGAGATAGATAGGTTCTTGATTGGTATGGGGATCAAAGGTTACGGGGAGAAGGCGGGAGAATGGGGTTGAGAAACTTATCAGCCATGATTGAATGGCGAAGCAGACTCAATGGGCTGAGTGGCCTAATTTCTGCTCCTATGTCTTATGGTCTTATGGTTAGATCGCAGTTGGGTGAACTGGTGAGAGATCTGATGGAGGGTGGGGGAATTAGGGTTGCTGCTGCTGCTATGACAGCTGTAATGGATACCTCAATGGGTTCCTTTTAGAATTCCAAAAGTGGGTAGCTGTAGGCTCATTTAAGGCTGGACTGGAGACAGGAAAACAGACCAGGAACAGTGAGTTCAGATAGAGGCAAGGTATTGTTACAATCTCTGCTGATGTTACTACTGGAGAAGTCAGATCCCAGAGTGGAACCTGGCTTGATAGATCCCAATTTCTATTTGTTTTTAGAAGTGGTGGAGTTTAAGTTACTGAACAAATTCACAGGAGTCTGATGAACTTGTAACACAAAGAATAAATCATTTATTAAACAAGAAAAATGAACCATATTGGACCAGACAAAAGGTTTGGAAAGATCTCAATACAAACACAAGAAAATTATTCAAATATTCACTATTCCTTCACCCCAGCTATATCTTTACAGATACAAATTCAGAAAGATAAAACAATTTACCAGATTTATCTTATACTCTAATATTCAGGTTAAATACGTGGCACAAGTGAACCAACTGGCAAACTGTGATCAGACATACCACACTCCAAAGTAAACGTCAGATGCAACTAAAGCCGATTCTATGGATTTTTCAACAAACCACCTAGACGCTTATTGCATTGTGAGTCAACTGGTCTCACTGAAACTGTCTTTTTCATTGGGCTTCCAAACTCCACATTTGAAGAACTCGCCTTGGAATTCTCTTCAAACATCACTTCCACTTGGATGGCTTCAACAAAGATCCATCTCAAGGGTTTCAATCTCGCCTTCAGAAACTGCTTTGGCCTGGGTATCTGAGTACACTCAAGGTTCACTTTCCAAGCAGAGTTTAAGATCTTCGGCCATGCCAAGCAGAACACCACTGGTCCAAAAGGGTACCTTTGCCCTTACGGCCCACAGCACCGAGTCACCAACTTCCTGCTGTCCTCTCGAATCTTCAAGTCTGCTCCTTGCAGCTCTTTCTTTATCTTAGAGCCTTTTTCTCTGCGCCTTTCTCTCAACTTCACTTAACAGGATCTGTTTCTGATCTCTGCCCTTGTGCCTTACCTGAGGCTGTCTTCTTGGACCTCTTTCTGTCCCACTCCATGGTTTGGGACCTTCTCCCTGTCCACCTCCCCGGGACACGTTCTTTCTAATGGCACTTCTGTTCAGGTCACATGACCTGCTTTGCATCTGTTTCACTTTTCTTTTTTCCTCTGTACATGTGTGCAGGGCTGCTCCCAGCCTGAAAACGGTGAAATCAACGAACCGCGCAGGTGCGGCCATTCTCTGGCTGGTGCATATGAAGTCGTCCCAAGGTCTGCCAGGAACTGAAATTCCTGAACTCCTGATTAGTGTAGGTATTTTGACTTTCCTAACACCTACTCCCTCAGAAGAAAGCAAGCTTTACTATAGTGAAGGTTTCTTTACAATGGCTTAACACTTTCTTTACAAGAATTTATCTTAATTTTCTAACAAATTGCTTCATCCATACTATACAAATAAACCTTTCTTTTTGTCTCACAACTACACATGTCATATTATACAAATACAAAGGTTTAATCAAAACAAAAGTCAATATATGTAACAAATAGGCTTAGCAAAGTTTAAACTTGTTTCTTTTTTCTCTTATTCCCGGTCTTAAATGAGACGTTCTTTGCCTTGTTAAAGTCCACAGCTTAATCGCCGCCCTTTTTATTAGCTGTAGGTGTAAATCCATCATCAAGCTCATTTCCCGAACTCAAACATGGTAAATTCTCATTTCAAGACAATAGGGTCAAAAATTGCATCTTTGTGCTTTAACTCATTTCTCCTCTGATCAAAATCTTTTTTTTTTTAGCCATTTCAAGGATGTTATTGAGAAGTTTTTTTATGTTCACACAAAAGGGTTTCATACCCTTGCTTGGTTGATCTTTGAATATTTTAAGACTGTAATTTCTCCTGATCTCATTCCAAACAGGTCATATTTAATTCTCTTTGCACAACATCGACCACTTCCTCCCTCTGGAGTTTATGGTTTGTTCCAATACTTCAACTCTTTTATATAATTCACAAACCAAATCATTCCATTCCTCTACATGGTCCTTTAAATGGTCTTTTGCAAACTGTCCACTTGCCTGGACTCCAGCTACTGTACGCTATGTGTCAACACCAGCAAGCACTTGTAAATCAGTGTCTCTGGTCATTGACTCTTCCAGACCATTCATCTCATCTTTCATTTTCTCCAGATTGCATCGAAGTTTAAGGATCTCATTACTCTTTCCATCAACCTTGGTTTTTAATTCTGCATTCAACCAACTGTTCCGATTCACCAGCAATTTTGTTTCCTGTTCAAGGCACTTTTCATGATACTTCATAGAGATTTCTACTGCTTGAAGTTCATCAAGTTTTAACTGAAGATTTATCTTTGTTGAATTTAATTCTACAAGTTTATCATTTAGACATTTTAAGTCCTCAGTCAAGTGTTTTACTTCTTGGGACTGATGCTCAATTGTTCTCATCAATTATTATTTTTCATTAGCAAACTCATCTTTCATGTGTGTAAGTTGTTACTCCACACTGATCAGAATTTCCTTCAATTGCTTGTTATCAACAATAAACTTCTTGTATTTAGCCACAGTAATTTTTGGGGTTTTGTTAGATAGGTACGAACATATGAAATAGGGGCAGAAGTAGACGATTCGGCCTGTCCAGCCTGTTCCGCCATTCAATATGATGGCTGATCTGTTTGTATAATTAATTCAGTGTCGCACAATCCTCAAAACCCTCAAAAGAAAAAAATTCTCCTTATCTCAGTCTCCTCAAATGCATGCTGCAATACAGTTGTTGCCATATTACTGTCTCCACTAACCAAATTACTCAGAATAAAATCTACCTCATTCAATAGGTGACCTAGGAATAATTCCCACCGTAACAACTCCGTTTAAAAAGTCATTTTGTAAATTGACTTTACATAAAGGAATAGGCTTATAATCTAAATGAATATCTCCTGTTAATGTTTTTTCCTTCATCAAACAATCTGGAACACAAATTGCATCACCAGCTACCATCAATGACTGATCTGCCTCAGTGTCTCACAAAATTTTAATTTGTTTACTTATTTTGTTGGAGGAGTATGGGAAAACTTCTTCCTTCAAGATAAAACATCCAGACCTCCAGTGGCCCAATTCTTTTTAGCAGTAGTCAAAGAAAAGCTCTCTGGACTATCTTGAGCCATACCCCCTTCCTAGTAGGTTCTGAGCGAGCACGTTTCACCTGTATCACTATGATTTTAAAACCCATTTCCTTTTCTGATGATTAACACATGAACAAGGAGTAGAAGTAGGCCATTCAGCCCCTTGAGCCTGCTCCGTCATTTAATAAGATCACGGCTGATCTGATAATAACCTCAAATCTGCATCCACTTACATCTACTCTCTGCTTCCTGTTAGCCAGCCAATCTTCTATCCATCCCAATATGTTACACGTTACACCATGAGCTTTCATTTTCCGCAATAACCTTTGACGTGGCACTTCTACAAATGCCTTCTGGAAATCTAAGTGCAGTATATCCACCGGTTCCCCTTTATCCACAGCACATGCTGCTTCCTCAAAGAACTCCAATAAGTTGGTTAAACATGATTTCCCTTCCACAAAATTATGCTGGCTGCCTGATTACCATGAACTTATCCAAGTGCCCTGCTATAGCTTCTTTAATAATAGTTTCTAACATTTTCCCTATGACAGATGTTAAGCTAACTGGCCTGTAGTTTCCGGCTTTCTGTCTCCCTCCCTTTTTGAGTAACGGAGTTACATTTACTATCATCCAAACTAATGAAACCTTTCCTGAATCTAAGGAATTTCAGAAAATTAAAACCAATGCATCAACTATTTCACTAGCCACTTCTTTTAAGTACCTAGGATGAAGTCCATCAGCACCTGGACACTTGCCAGTCCGCAGCTCCAATAATTTACTCAGTACCATTTCTCTGGTGATTATAATTTTCCTGAGTTCCTCCCTCCCTTCTATTTCCTGATTTGTAGTTGTTTCTGGGGTGTTACTTGCATCCTCTAAGTGTAGACTGATGCAAAATACCTGTTCAATTCATCTGCCATTTCCTTGTTTTCCACTATCAATTATCCAGACTCACTTTCTATAGGACCAATGCTCGCTTTGTTAATTGGTTTCTTTTTGAAATATTTATAGAACTCTTACTATCCATTTTTATATTTCTGGCTAGCTTTCTTTCGTACTCTAATTTTTCCCTCCTTGTTAATCTTATAGCCATCCTTTGCTGTTCCTTATATTCTGTCCAATCTTCTGGCCTTCCACCTATCTTTGCACCCTTTCTTTAAGTTTGATACTATCTTTAACCTTTCTAGTTAACCACGCATGGTGTGTCCGTCCCTTGGACTTTTTCTTACTCGTTGGAATGTATCTATTCTGTGTATTCTGAAATACCTCCTTAAATGTTTGCCAATGCATCTCTACTGACCTATTCCTTAACCTAACTTGTCAATTCACTTTAGCCAGCTCTGCTTTCATGCCCTCATAATTGTCCTTATTTAAGTTTAAAAACATAGTCTCGGACCCACTCCCCTCTCCCTCAAGCTGAATGTAAAATTCAAGCATATTATGGTTGCTGCCACTCAGGGATGCCTTCAGTATAGGATCATTAATTAATACCATCTCGTTGCACAGTACCAGGTCTAGTATAGTCTGCTTTCTGGTTGGCTCCAAAACATGCTGCTCTAAGAAACTATATCAGAAACATTCTATGAACTCATTTGGGTTACCTTTGCCCATCTGACTTTTCCAGTCTATACGTAAATTAAAATCTCCCATGATTATCGCTATCCCTTTCTGACAAACTCCCCTTATTTCTTCCTTTATGCTCCATTCTACCATGTGGTTACTATTAGGGTGCCTGTATATGACTCCCACAAGTGACTTCTTGCCTTTACCATTTCTCATCTCTACCCAAACCGTTTCCACATCCTGGTTTCTGAACTTTGGTCATCCCTCTCTATTGTGCTAATACCACCATTAACTAATAGAGCCACCCCTCCACCTTTTCCTCGCTTCCTGTCCTTCCTAAATGTCCTATACCCATTAATATTCATGTTTCAATCCATGTCCTCCTGCAGGTTGCTTAAGCGTTCCCACTACTGCCATCGGTTTACCGTTCAGCTTTCAACAACGGGCTTTGAGATGTCCTGTCTTATAGCAATAAAGGCATACTAGTTTATTTTCCCCCGTTTTATTCTCTCCACCATCATTTTTCTTTACTGCAACATCTTCTGCATCTCCATAAAGGTAGACTCTTTTCTGTTCCTAAGGTTTCCCTGTTGATTCCCATTTGACCGTTTCCCCACGCATGAGACATCATAGGTATCAGCCAAAACTGCCGCTTCTCGGATCTTTGCTTCTTGACAAATTTAAATAAGTCTTAATGGTTACAGGAATGCTATTTTGGAATTCTTCCATAATCATGATTTCCCTCATGTTCTCAAAATATTTCTCTAACCAAGCATTTCTTTTTCCCTTGCAAATTCCACAAATGTATGATTAGGCTTTCACCTTATGTTCCTAAACTTTAATTGATAAGCTTCAGGAACAAGCTCATAAACATTTAGTATCGCCCTTTTAGCCACTTCATAGTCTGCAGGTTGCTCTTCTGACAGACTAGTGTACATATTCATGGTTGTACTTGTCAGGATACTTTGTAACATTAAGGTTCAAGCATCTTTTGGGCACTTCAACTTCACAGCTATCTTTTCAAATTAAGTGAAACATCTTTCAACTCCATTCTCTGTAAACTTAGGCACTAAACAATGATTTTTAGTTAAATCAAAATCCTCAGTTGAATCAGACTTATCCCCTGAACTACTATCTCTCCTTTCTTTCTTTATTCTAAGCTTCTCTCTGGCCAGGTCATGCTGAGTTCTCTCTCTTTGAAACTCAAACTTTCGCATTTCCCTTTCTTTCACTTTTTCTTTCTCCACTTTTGCTTGCCAGTTCAAGCTTTTTCATTTCCATTTCATTTGCTCTTATTCCTTGAATTCAAGTTCCCTCATTTTCTCTTTTTCAAGTTCAAGCTTTTGCTTTTCTCTATTTCTTTCTATTTCAAGCTGTTTCATCTGCAACTGAATTTTTGCTAACTCTAGCTGTGACACACCAATTTCAGGTTTCCCACCTTCTAATTCCAAGTGCTGGTTAATTACTTTAATCATATCATCCTTACAAGGTCCTGTTTTTATTTCTACCTTCAATTTGCCTGATAACTCTCCTACTATAGCCTTAGTCAAGGATTTCAAATAATCTAGTGTTACATCGTCTACTCCCAGAAAAGTCTTAGTAACAATCAAAGCCAATTCTGAATTCCAACCAGCGTAATGTACTTCACAGCGAATCCTGCTCCTATGCCCACACCTCCACGTACTCGTTTCCTCAAGGATTCACAGATCCCATTTAAATTCAAGGATTGTTGATCGCACAAGAGCCCGCAATTTGTTACAATCACAGCTGATGTTACTACCGGACAAGTCAGATCCCAGAGTGGAACCTGGCTTGATTGATCCTAACTTTTATTTTTTTTAAGAAACCGTGGAGGCTAAGTTACTGAACAAATTCACAGGAGTCTAATGAGCTTTTAACAAAGAATAAAACATTTATTAAACAAGAAAGTTGAACTAGACAAAAAGGTTGGAAAGATCTCAATACAAACACAAGAAAATGATTCAAATATTTACTATTCCTTCACCCCAGCTATATCTTTACAGACACTTACAAATTAGGAAAGGTAAAACAACTTAGCATATCTATCTTATACTAATATTCAGGAGGTAGGTGGTACATGTGAACCAACTGGCAAACTGTGGTCAGACACACCACACTTCAAAGTAAATGACAGGTGCGACCAAAGCAGATTCTATGGATTTCTCAAAACTTACCTAGATGCTTGCCACACCGTGAGTCAATTGGTCTCACTGAAACTGTCTTTTTCACGAGGGTTTCCAATCTCCACGTTTGGAGAACTTGCCCTGGAATTCTCTCCAAACGTCACTCCCACTTGAACGGCTTCAACAAAGATCCGCCTCAAGGGTTCCAATCTTGCCTTTTGAGACTTCGTTCCTCTGGATCTCAGAATACACTTAAGGTTCACCTTCCAAGCGCACTTTCAGATCTTCAGCCGTGCCAAGCAGAACACCACTGCTCCAAAAGGGTACCTTTGCCCTTACAGCTTGCAGCATGGAATCACCAACCTTTGACTGCCCTCTTCAGTGCTTCTCTAGTGCCCAATTTGCTTCAAGTCCGATCCTCACAGCTCTTTCTTTAACAAGGAGCCTTTTTTCCTGCTCCTCTCAGCTTTATTGAACAGGATCCATTTTTGATCTCTGCCCTTCTACCTGGGACTGTCTTCTCGAGCCTCTTTCTGCCACACTCCCTAGTTTAGGACCTTCTTCCTGTTCCCCTCCCAGTGTCCTGCTTCCTGGGACACCACCTCTCTAATGGCGCTCCTGTTCAGGTCACCTGACCTGCTTTTCACACTTTCACTTCTTTTCTTAATTCCTTCTGCGCGTGTGCATAGGGCCAGCTTCCGGCCCAAAATCAACAAACTGCCCATGTGACATTCTCCAGTTGGCAGATGTGCAGAAGTCCCGATTAAGGTAAATATTCTGAGTTTCCTAACAGTATCTGAGAAGGGAGAAATGAAAGGCAGCATGGTTGGATGACAGGGAGGGAATGAGACAAAGGCCAGAGAGGAAGAGAAAGCAAAAGTAGGCTAGAGAAAGCAAAACTGAGATAGAAGTCATGTGCTCAGGTTCAGAACAAACGTTAGAATGTGCACATGTATGGATGGATGGAATTTGGGAGAGACACGTCCTTGTCAGATACAGAGGATAAAGAGGAGACGACATGAAGGGTCCAACTAAAGCTCTAATTACATTATTTAGATGCTCTAGCAATTTTCCATCATTTACACCAGAGGGGTGCCCCGTCATCTATCGATTTACAAACTGGATACTCGCAACATTTTAAGACTATTGGAACAACATCGGATTTAACAGGAATCCTCTTCGTTATACTTTTTGGAAGGAGGAGGAGGAATGAGGGAGGAATGCACGAAGGGTCAGATTGCACCAACAAAAGGCTGCTACCTTTCACCAATATTTACAGCCAAGGACTGTGCAAAACTGGCAATACAGGCTACAGGGCAGTAGACAAATAGACTTGGAGCTGTGAAATCTGCTGCAAGGATACCGGAAACTAATGTGGGTCACAGAACTCAATAACGGTCAGTAACAGCCTTCTACCAGGCATTCGTTAATGTTGTGTTGTGGAGAACTTTAGGCCTTTTAAAACGAAAAAGAAATAGTATGGTTATGACAGATGTCAGGTGGATAATACAATGAGAACCTGGCTGAATATAGAAGGTTCAGAGGGGAAGAGATAAAGCAAACAAGAGAAGCAAAGAGAGAGCATGAAGAGAGACTGGCAACTAACATAAAAGGGAATCCTCAGTCTTCTATAGGTATATAAATAGTAAAACTGTGGTAAAAGCAGGAGTGGGGTGAATTAAGGACCGAAAAGGGGATTTAGGCATGGAGGTGAGGAATAGCCGAGGTATTAAATGAATGCTCTGCATCTGTCTTTACCAAGGAAGATGATGCTGCTCAGGCCATGGTGAAAGAGAAGGTGATTAATACACTAGAAGGATTTAAAATTGATAAGGTGGTGGTGTTTGATAAGCTGTCTGTACTTAAAGTTGATAAAACACCAGGACCGGATGAGATGCATCCGAGGATAAGGAGGAAAGTAAGAGTTGAAATTGCAGAGGCCAGTCTTCCTTAGACTCAGGAGTTTTCAGAGGGTCAGAGAATTGCAAATGTTACACCTTTGTTCAAATAAAGGAGTGTAAAGAAAATCCCAGCAACTACAGGCCAGTCAGCTTAATTTCGGTGGTAGGGAATCTTCTAGAAACAATAATTTGGGACAGAATTAATATCGTATGGACAAATGAGGGTTTATTAAGGAAAACCAGCATGGGTTTAATAAGGGCAAATCATGTTTAGCTAACCTGGCATTTTTTTGAAGAGGTAACAGAGAGGATTGATAAGGGCAATGCTGTTGATGTGGTGTACTTGGCTTCCAAAAGGCATTTGACACGCTGCCCACAAGTTTGTTGTATAGCAAAGTTAGAGCTCATAGAATAAAGGGGATACAAACAGCAACATGGATACAAAATTGGCTGAGTGATAGGGAATAGAGAGTAGTGATTAATGAATGTTTTTCAGGCTGGAGGAAGGATTGCACAAGAGCTCCCCATGGATCAGTACTGGGGCCCTTGCACTTCCTGAAGATATATTCATAACCTAAATCTTGGTGTACAGGGCACAATTTCAAAATATGCATTGTGAACTATGAGAAGGATAGTGTAGAACTCCAAAAGGACACAGACAAGTTGGTGGAATGGACAGACAAGTGGTAGATGAAGTTTAATGAGAAGAAATGTGAAGTAATTTATTTTGGTAGAAAGAGCATGGAGAGATAGCTTAAAATAAAGGTCACAACTCGAAAGTGGATGCAGGAGCAGAGGGACCAGGGTAACTATGAGTTTAAGTCATTGAAGGTGCTAGGACAGGTTGAGGGAGTAGTATAAGGTATCCTAAGCTTTATTAGTAGGGGCACAGACTACAAGAGCAAGGATGTTATGTTGAACTTGTATAAGACACTAGTTCGACCTCAGCTGGAGTATTGCATCCAATCCTGGGCAATGCACTTTAGGAAAGATGTGAAGGCATTGGAAAGAGTGCAGAAAAGATTTGCAAGAATGATTCTAGGGATGAGGAACTTCAGTTATGAAGATAAATTGGAGAAGTTTTCCTTGAAAAGAAGGTTGAGATTTTCTAGAGGTATTCAAAATCATGAATGGTCTGGACAGAGTAGATAGGGAAAAACTGCTCCCACTTGTGAAAGGATTGAGGACGAGAGGGCACAGTTTTAAGGCAATTGGCAAAAGAAGTATTGGAAACATGAGGAAAAACTTTTTCATGCAGTGAGTAATTAAGTTCTGGAATGCACCGCATGAGTGCGTGGTGGTGGCAAGTACAAGTGAGGCACTCAGAAGAAATGAGTGTGTTATTTGAAAAGGAAGAAATGTGTAGGGTGTCATGAAGCAATTAATGCATACATTATTGGAAACTATTTTTCTTTTAAAATAGAGGTTGTCTGTGGGTGTGTCTTAATTGGATTAAAGCCAGCTAGTCTGGGTGCTTTGATATGCAGGAGAGATAGAGTGCATTTGCATTTTTTTGAAAAGAGCATTCAAGAAGTGGGGTGAATTCTGTCTCCTAGCTAGCAGAGACCAAGCAATATGTTAATATTACTAATAAAATTGGTACTGTGAAAGGGGCTTTATTGTTAGAGAGGTGGAGTTCAAAGTGGCTGTTGATACAATGAGAATTTACATTCAATAGACTGTGCTAGGTATAACAAGACAACTGTTTTGTGTGTGTAGAGCAGAGGCAATGTGAGATCAAAAGCAGCTGCAAGCCTCCAACTGTCTCCGCAGGAACCAAAGTGAAAAGAACCTCATTTTGAATTCGTAAGGTGAAAATGCTTTGCCTGGTTTCTGGTTAAGTCTCTGGGTTGCTGTTGCCTTAATGGAGATTAGTTTGGGAATTTGTTAAAAGTTATGATCGTTGTAATTTGTAGCCATGTGTGTATATTTAACTTGTGTAAATTAATAAAATGTTTCATTTAACTTAATATAAAACCTCTCGAGAACTGGTGGTATGATTCCTGAATTTAGAGTTGCATCTCAAATATAGCACTTAAAATCATAGGTTATGACAGTTGTTTAAAGTTTCCCTCTAGGATTTTTAAAAAAATAACTCAGCTTTACCAACTGCTCGGTCATAATACAGGGTTACAAGGAGAACACAAGGAAACAGCATTAGGTGAACTGCTCATTTGGAGAGCCGGTGCAAACACAATGAGCTGAATGACCTCCTCCTGCACTGTAACAATTCTGTGATTCTGAGAAAGGCCACCCTCCTTGCCATCATCTCATTTCCAATTTATCAGTCAAACAGAATTGGAGTGTCCTGCCACTCCGTCGCTTGGCAAAATATTTTTCCTGCCTTCACATCTGTTGTGCCAGGCACTGGTTTTGCTAGACATTTTTGTTACCCAAACAACTTCTGCAAAAGCTAAAATATACATTAAAAATATTAGGAGCTATTTAATTAATTGCTTTATTGTCAAAGGTGGCCTCTTGCATTTAAAGAGATACATCCATCAAAGTATGATATGGGGGAATGCTTATGTGATTTACTACGTTATTGCCTCTACACAGTGCCTACAGCTATACTAGGAAATTGACCACACTTTGTAAATGAAGCTAACGCTGCAAAATCTGGTGTGGTTAGAACATTGCACACTAATTGTTGGACGAGAGCTCATGAAACAGCACCTAGTAATACCCATGTGAAAATCTATCCTCAAATCAGCTTCTAATGGTTAACATTTAGGGTCAATTTAAAACAAAGAACAGAAACAAAATGCAGTGCAATATATGACTACATTGCAAGGCTTGAAAGATCATCGTTTGAAAGTAATGTTTCCAAATTTAAATGTATAAATTCACTCACCTGGTCGGCTAGGAAGAGGAGGAAACGCTCCCGGATGGTGGATGGGGATGAACTGTGAGTTGCTGGTTTGGTTTTGTGACTGAGTCACTGGTGTTTTCCTTGCCTCTGATACAGGTGTCTTTCTCAAATCTGACTGAGCTTTTACCTAATAAACACAAGTTATAAATTATAATCCATAAAGTCAGTTCTGTTGAAGAGTCGTACAGACTCGAAACGTTAACTGTGTTCCTCTCCGCAGATGCTGCCAGATCTGCTGAGTTTTTCCAGGTATTTTTATTTTTATTCTATTTCGTATTGATTCATATAAATCATGACTTTTTTCTGATAGGGTTTTGCAAAATTCTAATTTTCTCTGGATTTATCAAACATAAGACAGACCATGTAAATCTCAAAAACAAGCTCAGCTGCCATAATGGCCATAAAACAGTACTACAGTGTGGACAAAGGGTCATAAAATCTTAACTATTCATTCTCTAGTTCATGCCAAGATTCAGTTTCCTGTATCACCTTGGAGGGAACTCCAACCCATATGCACCTTCAAATGCCTCAAGGCATGTCCTTGAGTTCCAGAAAGGATCTTTCATTGCCTTCTGGTCAATCTTATCAAGATTTTGTTTGAAGAGTAGAAATGTCAGTGGATACTAGAATACAAATTCAAGTGTCTCAGCTGACAATCCAGAGCTTGAACATTGCACTGACTAGACTGGTCACCTTGAGGTTTGCAAGGTTTTTTATAAACTGAAGTTCTCTTGTTTACAATAATGTCAAATGCATACATAATATAACACTTTGCACTGCACAGGTTATAGCACAAAATAAATGTACAATTAACATCACATTCTTATACAATCACACATATCATACTGAAGCACAATGAAACTCAAGATCCAAGAGCTTGGCCCTGGTTAATTATTTCCATACAATCAAAGCAAAAAGCAAAGAACCTCCTTTTCATCTTCTAGACCATCCCAATGCCTCCGTCACTCAGATATGGAGGGGAAGAAGGCTGTTTTGTAATGTATTATTCTAGTGAACAGCTGGCAAAGACCCTTGATCCCATCTAGGGAATCAGCTACATGTTTTGTCCTTGTTGTGAGATAGTAGAATTTTCTTACTACAATCGTTGGGGTATTGCAATTCTAAGCTTATGGAACAGAGGCGATTAACAATATCGGGTATGTAAATACAACTTGTGATCATTTAGGGCCCTTAATATAATAAAACAATGAGTGGCGAGGTTGTGAAACTCGCTATCACAGAGAGTGGTTGAAATGAATAGTATAGATGCATTTAAGGTGGGGGGGGGGGCTACACAAACATATGAGGAAAAAGGGAATTGAGGATTATGCTGATAGATTTAGATGAGGAAAGATGGAAGGTATCTGGAGTAGAGCATAAACACCAGCATGGACTGCTCGAGCTGAATGGCCTGTTTTTGTGCCCTACATCCTATGTAATTCTATGTCTGTAACCATCCCAAGGTGTTTCACAAAAGCATTAAAAAGCAAAATTAGACACCAAACCGCCAAGGTAGGTGATATAATGGCCAGATGGCTAAAAGTTTGGTCAAGGAGTAAGGTTTTAAGGAGTTTCTTAAAGGAAGAAAGAGAGGTACAAAGGAGATGACGTTTAGGTACAGAATGCTAGAGCTCAGGGCCTAGGCAGCTGAAGGCATATATGCCAATGGTGGAGCAATCCACCAGGGATGCTCAAGAGGCCAGAATTACATAAGTACAGGTATCTCAGGATTGTGCGGATGGAGAAGATTACATAGGTAGGGAGGGTTGAGGACATGTGGTATCTGAAAACAAGGATGAGAATATTAAGATCAAGGCATTACTTGACTGGGAGCCAACATAGCTCTGAGCTATGGTGATAGCTAAACAGGAGGGCTGGCTAACATTCTACATTCGACCAACATGTAAGTGTTTAATCTAACATGAAGGGCTTCAAGGCATCTTCAGTGGGTAGGTACTACATAATAGCATGTTCTGTTTTTTTCTTACCCATTTTGCAATTCCAATGAGAGCCAGAAATTAACACTAATTCCTTACACTGAGACAGCAAATTCGTGACAGTGAGATTCCTCAGCGTAAAGGTTTACATTCCACGGTGTGATGGCTTGATAGTTTATCATCTATTTTCTCAGTTTCTAGTGCTGCATATTACATTTGTAGCTCAGCCACTTGTTTTTGAAACGCCCAACTGGGGAAAATAGTACACTGTCCAATGATTCCTTCACAACTATTCAGCCCAACGATGATCCATATTTACATTCAAATGAGTAAAATAATCGTAGGACATTAAATATATTTGCTGAATTGTCAACATTTCTCTTGCTCCTCTGCTCATGTACAGGGGGGCTGGTGTTGAGGAGGGGGGGTGGGGGGGGGGGGGCTCTTCAGCACCAGGCCAAGCCAGGGTACAAAGAGGAAGGACAAGGGGGCTTGGAAAGGCTGGAACTGTTGGGGCGGTGGGTGCAGTAGGTGAATCTGAGGCCAGAACAAGCCGCGGGGGAGAAAGGGTCAAGATTGGGGGCAAGGCGGGGGAGAGAGGGTCAAGATTGATGGCAAGATGGGAGAGAAGCTAGAGAAACAAGGCTGGAGAGCAGGGAAGGGGGCAAGGCTGGAGAGCAGGGGCAGTAGGGGGTGGGATGTTGGAGGAAAGAGACTGAAGGCCAGAGAGTATCGGAAGAGGTTGCAGGTCTCGTGGAGATCATTAGATGATTCCAGGCAGATCAGAAGGGTTGGGGTACTGTCTGATTGCTGGGGCTGTTGGTGAAGGAGTTAAACATGGCTGTGGCAGGTAAGTGAATAGGCACTTAATTCCTGGATCCGATAGTCTTCTACTCCCTTTAGACACCCCACTCCCTTGGTTCCCCAAGACCTGGAAAACTCAGCTGGTCATGACTGAAAACAAGGCCTTCTGCCTCTTTATTGTATTTAAATAGCTACCCCACTGTTAAAACTACAATTTCATGATTCAGAATGTTCCCATTTTAAACTCCCATCGGCCTGTTTTCAGGGGTTAAAATTCAATGCCCCCCAATAGTCACAGAGACTGCGACTTTGGGTAGAGCCAATTTGGCCCTGCAGCAAGAACATGATCAGAGAGATTCAAACAAATCTGCAGGAGGGAGAGGTTTTGAGCAATTATGCAGATTTGAAAAGGAAGGGAGTCGTACCCGAGGTCAGAAAACAGCTTACAATGTCAGCTAGTTTGGGCCCATGAAGCAAAGTTGGGTGGCCAGCAGTTTAATGGAAATAGGTCAAGTCAGGAAGAAGTGAGTCTCATGGGTGAGATGAACTCAGGAAGAGCATGAGGCAAGATGGGAGAGAAGCTAGAGAAACAAGGATTCAGGATTAGGAAAGATGGGAACCAAGGGAGAGTTTCAGCTGAGGGGTGGGGGCGGAGGTGGTAAACAGGAAAGGGGACAGCTGAAGTGATGGTCTCAGTCCTGGTGAGAGTGAAATCCATCAGTTCCTTGAACCTGATGGATGGTGGAGGCAGGGAGAAGTGTTTTAGAAGTCAGTTGAGTTGGTTAAAAAAAACATAGGTATCTTTGCCCTTGAGGGTGATCCTAGAATACAGGAAATATTGCCAAAATTTTCAAGTTCACAGCTTCAGGTCAGTTTCTGCAAATAGTTTCATATAAATTCTGTATACCAGGGTAAATGATGCTAACTGCCAAAGTACAAAGTTTAACAAATTTTTATATTTTTATTATTAGGCTATAAAATATGTATAAAGACCAATGAAATGGTATCAGTATGTCCTTCTGTCTCGATGTACACGCTGCAATATATCTTCCTACACACTATCACAGTACACTACTTTTTATAATCATAGCATTGGGAGCTTACAAAAACAGAAAATAAAGAACAGTTAAAAAATTTAGCACATTCTAATGAGATCTTTTAAAAGGCAACATATGTAGCTAATGTAAACTAGGGGGAGTTCACAACCTTTTAGAAAGTACATTCCAATCAAATGACCAAAATTCCTAAAAGTTATAATGTTTATCATTTTTATGTTTCATAATTATTTAGAGGAAAGACTTAAAAGCAGACTTTGCACATAAGAGTCTTCCTCTTCTAATTTTATGAAGTTCTGCTCCAGTGTTACCCTTTAATTTTATGGAATACGGTGTCTTCCCCTGTCCACGTTTAAGTTTCAGCATTAAATCTAAATCATTTAGGCTTCATTAAAACTCGCAAGAAATGAAAAGCGTATTTTAAAAAAAGCTTCCCACAGACAATCATATTAGTTATCAAAACATAACATTCTGAAAATTGTGTGTTTTTAATGAAACCACTAATTACTTTAAATGCTTGCATTTTAAACCAATTTTTAACACTGCCACTATACAATTAAATTATGATCCATTTCTCAAAGTAATGAAAATCAAAAAGAAAACCTTAAGAAACATACATTAAGCATGAGCACATTAACCTCACAGACAGGGATTAAAGCCTTACTTGAGCACGTACTCTTTGTTTGACATTTCAGTATTGAACAGAGTGTTTCATTGCCAGAGGTGCCATTTTTTGAATGGCATTAAAACAAATCCAGCTGCTTAAGTGGACCTAAAAGATCCCAATCACAATATTCTGGACCAGTTATCCATCAGCTACAAAAAGACCCATTATTTGTTCCTTCTCATTTACCATTTGCAGGACCATGCCGTGCACACATTGGCAGCTCTGTTTGTCTACACAACAACGCTTGCGCTTTAGAAATAATTAATTGGCTACAAAATACTGAGATATACTCTTAGGTTGAGAAAAGCACTACAGAAATGCAAGTTTTTCTTTCTAGTATGCTTAGATATTTATTCTTTCAGAAGAGTTAAACAAGATCATCCACATGGATCAATTCATGACCAATTTTGGTTTTCGCCTCAAACCTGCTGTTGGGGAGGGTTTAAACTAACTTGGGAGGGGGATAGGATCCTGACAGGAGGTTCAGCAGGGGGAAATGCACAACCAAAATTAGAAGAGAGAGCAAGTGAGTCTGGAAGGCTTAGAAATTATAGGCCAGTTAAGGAACAAGGGAGCTTGGCAAGGTTGGATCGTATTTATTTTAATGCAAGGAGTCTGATGAATAAGGCAGATGAGTTGAGGGCACAAATTAACACATGGAAGTATGATGTCATTGCTGTCACAGAGACATGGTTGGCAGCTCAATATTCCACGATATAGGGTCTTCAGGCAAGACAGGGAAGGAGGTAAAAGAGGAGGGGGTATTGCAATATTGATCAAGGAATCAATTACAGCAGTAAGGAGGGATGACATCTTGGAAGGCTCCTCAAATGAAGCCATATGGGTAGAACTGAAAAACAAAAAAGGAGCAATCACATTGCTGGGAGTGTACTATAGGCCCCCAAACAGTCAGAGAGAAATACAAGAGCAGATATGTAGGCAAATTTCAGAGAAGTGTAAAAATAACAGGGTGGTAATAGTGTGGGATTTCAACTTCCGCAACATTAACTGGGTTAGTTATAGTGTGATAGGTTTAGAGGGAGCAGAATTCTTAAAATGCATCCAGGAGAGCTTTTTAGGCCAGTACGTAGAAGGTTCAGGGAATGAAGCTGGGCAATTGGTAGAGGTATCAGTGAGGGAGCATTTTGCAGATAGTGATTATAACTCCATTAGATTCAAGGTTGTTATGGAAAAGGACAAGGATGGGCCAGAAATAAGTTCTAAATTGGGGGAAGGCCAACTTTAATAAGATCAGATATGATTTGGCCAGAGTGGACTGGGAGCAGCTACTTTTAGGTAAATCTGCATCAGAGCAGTGGGACTCATTCAAAAAGGAAATAGGGGGAGTACAGGGCCAACATATTCCAGTAAAGACAAAGGGTGGGACCAACAAATACAGGAAACCCCGGATGTCGAGGGATATACAGGATTGGATAAAGAGAAAAAGGGAGGCTTATGGCACATACCGAGAGCTCAAAACAGCGGCAGCCCTAGAGGAGTATAGAATGTGTAGGGGGGAAACTTAAAAAGGAAATTAGGAGAGCAAAAAGGGGGCATGAAAAAACATTGGCAGGTAAAATAAAGGAAAATCCAAAGTTATTTTACAAGTACATTAAGAGTAAGAGGGTAACTAGGGAAGGAGTAAGGCCCATTAAGGACCATAGTGGTAATTTGTGTGTGGAGCCGGAAGATGTAGGTAGGGTTCTAAATGAATACTCTGTGTCGGTGTTCACAAGTGAGAAGGATGACGTGGGTATGGAAATCAGTCAGAAGGACTGTGATATAATTAAAGAAATTAGCATAGAAAGAGAGGAGGTTCTAAGTGGTCTGGCAGGCTCAAAAGTAGATAAATCTCCAGGCCCGGATGAAATGTATCCCAGGTTGTTGAGTAAAGCAAGGGAGGAGATAACAGGGGCACTGGCAACAATTTTCGATACCTCTCTGGCCACAGGAGAGGTGCCAGAGGACTGGAGGGCAGCCAATGTGGTACTGTTATTCAAGAAGGGAGGAAGGGATAAATCAGGGAACTACAGGCCAGTCAGTCTAACCTCAGTGGTGGGGAAACTATTGGAAGCAATTTTGAGGGACAGAATTAATCTACACTTGGAGAGGCAGGGATTAATCAAGGACAGTCAGCATGGTTTTGTTGACGGGAAGTCATGTCTGACCAATTTGATTTAATTTTTCAAAGAGGTGGCCAGGTGTGTAGATGAGGGCAATGCATTTGACGTAGTCTACTTGGACTTCAGCATTGCTTGGGAGACTGATAATGAAGGTAAGAGCTCATGGGATCTAAGGCAATTTGGCAAATTGGATCCAAAATTGGCTGAGTGGCAGGAAGCAGAGGGTGGTGGTTGAGGGGTGTTTTTGTGACTGGGTGCCTGTGTCCAGTGGGGTTCCACAGGGATCGGTGTTGGGTCCCTTGCTGTTTGTGGTATATATAAATGATTTAGACTTGAATGTAGCAGGGTTGATCAGTAAGTTCGCGGATGACACGAAAATTGGTGGGGTGGTAAACAGTGAGCAGGATAGCCTTGGATTACAGAAGGGTATAGACAGGCTGGTCAGATGGGCTGATCAGTGGCAAATGGAATTTAATCCGGATAAGTGTGAGGTGATGCACTTGGGCAGGACAAACAAGGCACAGGGATACACAATGAATGATAGGGCCATGGGAAGTACCGAGGGTCAGAGGGACCTTGGTATATGCATGTTCACCGGTCCCTTAAGGTAGTGGGACAGGTAGATAAGGTGGTTATGAAGGCATATGGGATATTTGCCTTTATTAGCTGAGGCATAGAATATAAGAGCAGGGAGGTTATGCTGGAACTGTATAAAACACTGGTTAGGCCACAGCTAGAGTATTGCGTGCAGTTCTGGAATCCACATTATGGGAAGGATGTGATTGCACTAGAGAGAGTGCAGAGGAGATTTACCAGAATGTTGCCTGGGCTGGAGGGTTTTAGTTATGAGGAGAGATTGGATAGACTGGGGTTATTTTCCCTGGAGCAGAGGAGATTGAAGGGAGACATGATTGAGATGTATAAAATTATTAGGGGCATAGATAGGGTAGACAGGAAGGGACTTTTCCCCTTTGGTGGAGGGACCAATAACCAGGGGGCATAGATTTAAGGTAAGGGGCAGGAGGTTTAGAGGGGATGTGAGGAAGAATTTTTTCACCCAGAGGGTGGTGGGAATCTGGAACTCACTGCCTGAAAGGGTGGTAGAGGCAGAAACCCTCATAACGTTTGAGGATAATTGGGATGTACACTTGTGATGCCATGACATACAAGGCTATGGGCCTCGTGCTGGAAAATGGGATTAGAATGGTTGGGTACTTCTTTGACCGGCGCAGCCTCGATGGGCTGAAGGGCCTTTTTCTGTGCTGTAGACCTCTATTATTCTATGACCTCATGCACTGTCTCTGAATTTTCAAAGTATATTTAGAGCAATCTTTCTACAAATGGAAGGTTTGACTTCTATTACAAAGCCATAGATTTCAAATTCAAGAAGTGGTTCCTTACCTGCACCGCCATATTCTGTTTCCGTGCATGTTCCAGGTTCTTCTCCTGATTGTTTTTCTTTGGTTCAGTCTTTCTCTTATTGCTGTCTCTTTTTACATCCATTTTGTTTGCAATATCGTTTCCTTTGTTATAGTCCCATCTTTCCTTCATGCCTTCTTTCAGATGGTGATTCCGATTCTGTTCTCGTGGTTTGATATTCTCCTTGAAGGTAACCAGTTTTTCACCACTATCTGAACTGTTACTCTGAGTCTTGCCTGAAGACAAGACAGATTTTAGACCCTGTCCAATCTCAACGCTGCTAGGTTCTAAAAAGGGAGGTTCCAGCAAAATCAGGCTATCCTTTGTTTCAGAAGAATCCTCATTAACCAGTTCTGGGATGTCAGTTACAAACAGTAGTTTTCCTTCTTCATTTTTGCTCTGGATAAGTCTGAGAAAGTAACATATATTATGAACAAACACTTGCACAGAATGTGCTTTAGGAATGTTGAAAGGGTTAAAATATGAGGGCAAATTGTATGGACTAGGCTTTTATTCCCTTGATTATAGGAGTTTAAAAAGTGATTTAATTGCCTTTAAGATGATTATGATGATTAGATAGGGTAAATAGAGAGAACTATTTCTTGTGATGGAAGGGTACAAAACAAGGGGACATAATCTTAAAATTGGAGCTAGGCCATTCAGGGGTGATGTGAGGTGCTTTTTCACACAAAGGGTAGTGAAAATCTGGAACCCTCTCTCCCAAAAAACTGAAGATAGGTCAATTGAAAATTTCAAAAAGATTGACTGGTTTTTCTTAGACAATGGTACTTATGTGCTGTGGAACCAAAATATGTTGATAGAGTTAAGACATAGATTGGCCATTATCTAACTGTTTGAACAAACAGGCTTGAAGGGCTGAATGGTTTACTCCTGTTCCCATGTTTAACAATAGTATATTTTATTTGTCTTTTAAGTGCTCAATAAAATTCACCGAAACTTTGATTAAATCTTTTCATAAATCTTTAACTTGTAGGTTTGAATCACATTTAAAAGAAATTAGATTTTCCAGTAAAATGCACTATAAACCCCTTTGAGTGAAAGCCCCCCAAGAGTGGCTCAATACTAAGGTTACTTCCAGGGGCAACTAGATTTGAGCAATTTGTTTTAGTTACTAAAAGCTTTAATGGTAGCCTTGTTTCTTTCAGTTGTGTGCTTCTTTGAAAGAAGCTGGACTTCTTTGCTGAGGATCAGGCAGAAGATTTTGTGCCAAGTCCTGATTTGTCTTAACTTGAAAAGTTTGACTTCAAGGTTCAAGGAGGGCAGCCATCTTGACAGGAGCTGGTCACACCTTACCCTCCTGCTGAATCTGGAAACCACTTTATTCATTTCAAAAGACTGCAATCATGAGAAACAAAAGAACCATATGATAACATGTATATGTATTCTTCTTGGAGAGGTGGTCCCAAGTTATTTTTGTCCAGAGAATGAAAGGCAATATTCTATTATATGTGAAGTCTAAACAAATGAATTAGGCTCTCAGTTTCAAACCAATGTTGAGCAGTCTGACTTCCAGTCCTTCATTATGGCACTAACTGGGAAAATAAAGACCTGCTTTCCAGTTTCAAAGCACTAATTAAAACGCTAAAGCATCTGGATTTAATATAAATAAAACTTCATGCCTTAGTTTCTCATACATTTACAAATATTGCTTTGTTACAATTTTGTTGTTACAATTTATGTACACAATCTTATGAGTACTTTGTCAGCCAGCATAAAAAAAAGGAATGTGACTTTTTACAATGATGCAAACTACATTCAATTGTATTTTTTCCTGTTTTCTCAAACCCCCACTGCAGACTTGGATACCTTGCTGGTGTGCAATTCCATCGCCCTTTAATATCTGGGCCCAGCGTGAGAATACTAAAGGCTTTTTGATTGGAATAAGTCCAATGCTGTCCTTGACCACTGTTCATAGACATGCAAATCCAGCAGGGGTAGCTAGATAGAGATCAGCAAACTAACACCCAGGAACTGAGGCCAACTGTAGACACCTCAATGAGATCAGATAACTCAATGCAATTCAGAGATCAAACTAAGGACCTTCCTGGTCTGTAAGGCTCAGACACCATTGGATAAACTTGCTAAGTCATCAGGGAGCAGCCATTGTTTTTGCTTTTGAAATTACAAAAAGAAATCAAGAAGTTAAAATACAATTGATTTTAATCCTCTCTCCTTGGTTAAAACCACCATCAGCCAATTTAAGTGGAGGACATTAAATTTACTCATGTACAAACAGTGAATTTTAAAACTTAATTTTGGTTACATATACCTGGAATGATTTTCTGCTATCCACTTTCCCAAAGCAAGTAATCGCTGATGGCGTGTCCTTAGCTGCTGCCCTTCCTTGTCTCCCACTATTCCTTGGTGCCCGCTCGAGAAATCCAGATTTCTTTACAAGAATGAAATACATCAACGTATAGAGCATCTTGAACAGATTCATTACACAAAACAATGGAAGTAAAAAAAAATCCTCAGTACACGAGGAATAAATGATAACCGAAATACAGCAATCAAATAACTTCAGCAAATGGAGAAATTCGGAAACAAAAATCTCAGTCATGCAAAGAACCAAGATGTGTGTCATCCATCTTTGGAATCCTATTTCTCTCCCCACTAGAACACGGTTAAGAAGCCCAAAAGGGTGAGGTACAAGTAGATAAAGAGAAGTATGTGTGACTGACAGTCAACGAGGTAACAGGAGCCTAGCAGATGCATGGAAGGAGGAACCACAGAAACCTGTCCTGTCCGATAGGTACGATATACTTGTTACTAATAGAAATAAGGAACACTACTATGGAGAGGATGGCCAGAATGCTAACCAAAAGACAAGGCATTGGGAGCAGCAGGTAGTCAAAGTGGGGGTGAGGGTGGGAGAAACAGACAGCAGCATAGAGAGAACAGAAAATGCTAGAAGTGCTCAGCAGGTCTGGAGGCATCTGTGGAGAGAGGCTGTCAACCTGAAATGCTAACTCTATTTTTCTTCTCTCCACTGATGCTGCCAGACCTGCTGAGTATTTCTAGCACCCTCTCTTTTTATTTCAGGTTTCTAGCATCTGCAATACTTTGTTCTTGTGGCACAATAAAAAGGCTCCAGTTATTGTAGATTTATAATTAGGAAGTATGAGAGAGATAATATCCTGTGTAGATAGGAGCGAGAGATCAGTAGGGTGTGTTACTCAACGAGGTAAGGGATGTCTTGAATTGGCTGAACACAAAGTGTTATGATTCTGGGCCAGACCAAGTCTTTGGTAAGATATGGTTAGGGACCAATAACTTTGTTTAAAGTGAACAAAGTTTGGGATCCAAAACATTTACTGAGAATAAAGCCACAAGATTCCACAGGTTTTGAGCAAATAAAAATAAACTTTAAAATACATCAGAAAAATGAAACAATCTTATATTAACCCTGAAAGTTAGAGTATCAAGTACATGTGAATTAACAGGAAAATTGTGGCCAAGCAGACGGCACTGCACAATAAATGACAGATGTGACCAAGACAGATTCCACGGATTGCACAACAACTCATCCAGACATCAGTAAATGCTGAGAGTCAACAAATCTCATTGAAACTCTCTCTTACGAGGGATTCCAGTCTGCACCTTTGAATTCTCTCCAAAAGTTGATCCAACTTGGACGGCCTCAACGACAGCCCACCCCATTCCCAAGTCTGCACTCCAGCAGCAACTCATAAGCACAACTTCAGCTCTTTGGCCACACTGAGCAGGAGTACCTTTGCTCCCAACAGCCCGGAGCACAGAATCACCAACCTTCTGCTGCTTCCTTCAATCACCAGGGCTTCTCCTGAGCCCTCTCCATTTAAGGTTTGCCAATTGCAGCCCTTTTTTTTTTGCTTGGAGCCTCTTTTTCTGCTTCTCTCCCTGTCCCCTCTCTAGGATTCTATCTACCAGGGCGCTCCGCTCCTGGGTCATATGATCTGGTTTTCGCACAGTTTTTTTTCTTTTTGCGAAGGTGTCCTGGGCCATCCTCAGCCCGATGCACTGCTCACTTCCACGCATGCGCGAAACTCCATCAGCGCTTGGGAGTTCTTGGCCCCCTGGTTCACAAGAAGGGAAGTTGGATCTCATAATAGAAAGGGAGGGGAGATGAATCAGCTGTTATGATCTATATTGGAATCAATGACATAAGAGCAAAGAGGGGGTTCTGTTGAGAACGTATCAAGAGTATCAGCTCGACATTAAATTGAATAACAAGACCTCGAGGATGGTAATCTCTAGACTGCAACCCAAGCCACATGCAGTTTCGCATAGGGATAAATAGATCAGGAAAATAAACACGAAAAATCAAAAAAATGTGAGAAATACACCAGAGGTAGGGTAGGGAGTTGCCCAAGTAGAAGTAATGGACACAAGTGCACAAAGCATAAAGAATTTTTTAAAAAGTTAGAAGCTCAAATCCAACTGAAAGGATATGAACTGGTAGCCATTAGAGGCTTGGGCATAATTGGGAACTAAATATTCTAGGCCACAGAATCTTCAGAAAGGACAAGGAAATTGGTAGGGGTGGTGTAACAACAATATTGATAAAAATCAAAAGCATAGCAGTGGAAAGAAAAAAATCAATAAGGGTGAATAGGCAGTGGAAACAGCATGGGAGAACAAAGGAACAAACAGTAAGGGATACATGACGTGGGTGAGAGATGTCTACCCACCTGCAGACAGTGGTGATGTAGTGGGGGATTGTATAAAGATAGATCAGAGAAGCGAGTGACAGAAACAACATGATTATAAATAATGGGAGGTTTCAACTTTCTCCTAGAATGGGAGAAGCAAAAAGGCTCAAGCTGTAATGCCAATGTGTTTTCAAACCAACAACTAAGAAGGGCATATTAGATTGTCATGAGTAATGAGGCAGTTAAAAGTCTAATTGTGTAAGTCAACAGCTTGTAAATAGTGACCATAGGATGATTAAATTCGATATTAGGTTTGAGACACAGAAGCAAGTCACAAATCAAGGTTTTAAATTTAAGTAAATCAAAAGGAAAAGAAATAAAATGACCGCAGTAAACTGGGTTAAGCAGTTAATAAGTAAACCTACAAATAATGGGAAGCATTCGGCAAAGTATTTGGTACAATACAAGACCAGCAAGATCCTTAATGGCAAAGGCTTCACTTGTGCATTTAAGCAATGAAGGGTGCATGAGGGCATTCCTGGAGCAGCACCATGCATACCTAAAAATGAGATGTCAACCTGGTGAAGCTACAACACACAATTACTTGCATGCCAAACAGCATGCAAGAGACAGAGCTAAGCGATCCCACAGCCAACAGAAATGATCCAACCTCTGCAGTCCTGCTACATCCAGTCATGAATCATGATAGACAATTAAACAGCTAACTGAAGGAGGCGGCTCCGCGAATAAGGCAATCCTCAATGATGGGGAGACCAGCACATTATTGCAAAAGACAAGGCTGAAGCAGTTGCAACCATCTTCAGCCAGTTGAGTGGATGACCCATCTTGGCTTCCTTCCGAGGTCCCCAGCATCACAGATACCTTTCTTCAGCCAATTCGATTCACTCCACATGATATCAAGAAACAACTGGAGGCACTGGGTACTGCAAAGGCTATGGGTCCTGACATTCCAGAACGTTTGTGCTCCAGAATGAACTGTACCCTTAGCCAAGCTGTTCCAGTACAGCTACAATGCTGGCATCTATGCAGCAATGTGGAAAATTGGCCAAGTATGTCCTGTAAACAAAAAAGTAGGGCAAATCCAACCCAGCTAATTACTGTCCCACCAGTTCACTCTCCATTATCAAAGTGATGGAAGAGGTCATCAACAATGCTATCAAGCATCAGTAACCTGCTGACTGATGATCAGTTTGGGTTCCACCATAGCCACTCAGCTCTTGACTTCATTATAGCCTTGCTCCAAACATGGACAAAAGAGCTGAACTCAAGAGGTGAGGTGAGAGTGACTGCCCTTGTCTTCAAGTTAGCATTTAACTGAGTGTGGCATCAAAGTGTCCTGGCAAATTTGAAGTCAATGGGGTTCAGGGGGAAAACTCTCCACTGATTGGAGTCACAACTAGTATAAAGGAAGATGGTTGTGGTTATTGGTATTCAATCATCTCAGTCCCAGGACACCGCTGCAGGAGTTTCTCAGGGTAGTGCCCTCAGCCCAACCACCTTCAGCTGCTTCATCAATGACCATTCCTCCACCATAAGGCCAGAAGTGGGGATGTTTGCTGATGATTGCACAAGGTTCAGCACCATTTGCGATTCCTCAGACACTGAAGCAGTCTGTATCCATATGCAGCAACATTCAGGTTTGGGCTGTTAAGTGGTATTCATACCACACAAGTGGCAAACAATGACATCTCCAACAAGAGATAATCCAACCGTTTCCCCTCGACATTCAATAGCATCATTATCATTAAATCCCCCATCATCATCATCCTGGGGGTTACCATTGACCAGAAACTGAACTAGATGTAGCCATAGTATTTATACGGCTAAACAGCAGGTCAGAGGCTAGAAATTCTGTGGTAAATAACTCACCTCCTGACTACCCAAAACCTGTCCACTGTCTACAGGGCACAAGTTAGATGTATGATGGAGTATTCTCCAATTGCCTGGATGAGTGCAACTCCAACAACACAAAAACCTCAAAACAATCCAGGGCAAAGCAGCCCACTTGATTGGCACCCCAATCCCCATCTTAAACATGCATTCCTTCCACCACCAACACAGTGGCAGCATGGTGTACCATCTACAAGATGCAGTGCAGTAACTCACCAAGACTACTTCAACAGCACCTTCCAAACGTCAACCTCTACCACCTAGAAGGACATGGGCAGCAAATGCACCACCACCTTAAAGTTCCCCTCCAAGTGACACACCACCCTTACCTTACTATATTGCCATTCCCTCACTTCATTGGATCAAAATCCTGGAAGTCCCCTCCTAACACCACTGTGGGTATACCTACACAACACGAACTGCAGCAATTCAAACTCTTTCAAGTTATCAACAGTCACAGATTGCAACTCTTCCGAGTACAATCACAGTTCTTGGTTTCCGGGAGTGGGACATGAACCCACAACCCTCTGGTTCAAAGGCGAGGGTGCTATGAACTGAGCCACAGCTGACACCTCTTGCAGCAATTCAAGGCGGCAGCTCACCCACATCTTCTCAAGGATCATTAAGGATGACAATAAATGCTGGCCTCAGTGATGCTCACATGTTGTGAAAGAATGAATGAAAAATAAAATCATGGTTCATAAGTAAAAGACAGTATTAAGCTAAAAGAAAAGGCTTATGCAAATATTAAAAAGTGAAAACCAACAGATTGGGATTAATTACAAAAAAGATGCAAATCTGCAGTATGAATTAAAAACTTGCAAATGATATCAAAACTAATGGCAAAAAGTCTATAAGCATATTGAGAAAGTGTGGGGTGAGGAGCACACTAAAAGCAAATATAGGCTGGACTATAATGGACAATAAGGAAAGTGCAGATTTGTTAAATGAGTATTTTGTATCTGTTTAGACACTAGAGGAAGATGGCAAAATATCACAGGTACAAGGGAATGTAAATTAAGTGAAGGGGAGGAATTTAATCGCTCTAAACAGTTTAAAAATGGTGGAAAACCTCAGCATGTCTGACAGCATCTGTGGAGAGAGAAAAACAAAGTTAATGTTTCCAGTCCGTATGATCTTTCTTCAGAGCTGAAGAAAAGTGGAAATTTCAAGAAATGTAATAAAATTTCATCACATTTTCACTTCTCTTCAGCTCTGAAGAAGGGTCATACGGACTTGAAACTTTAACTTTGTTTTTCTCTCTCCACAGATGCTGTCAGGCCTGCTGAGTTTTTCCAGCATTTTCTGTTTTTGTTTCAGATTTCCAGCATCCGCAGTATTTTGCTTTTATTTTAGTTTAAAAGTGGTAATGGGGGAGAAGATGGAACTGAAGGTTGACAAATCTCCAGAAATTGATGAGTTCCAGCTTCAGATATTAAACAAAGATGAGTTTGTACTAGTTTTCCAAAGGTCTCTAGATTCAGGGTTGGAAAGTTGTAAATGTCACTATTATTTAAGGCAGTAGGGAAGGAGAAGGCATTTGATAAAGTTCGATACAAGAGGTCATCAAAAATGAGAGCACATGGAATGGAAGGTAACCTGAGGACACAGACTGAAAATTGGTCGAGAGGTTAGCGACAAAGTAGTGATAAACACAGCATACTCTTGATTGGCAGGATGTGACAAGTGGTGTTCCCCAGGGATCTGTATCATACAACGGGATATAGATCGGTTGGAGACTTGGGCAGAGAAATGGCAGATGGAGTTTAATCCGGACAAATGCGAGGTAATGCATTTTGGAAGGTCTAATACAGGCAGGAATTACACAGTAAATGGCAGAACCCTTAAGTGCATCGACGGGCAGAGGGATCTGGGTGTATAGGTCCACAGGTCACTGAAAGTGGCAACACAGGTGGATAAGGTAGTCAGGAATGCATATGGCATGCTTACCTTCATTGGCAGGGGTATTGAGTATAAAAGCTGGGAAGTCATGTTGCAGCTGTATAGAACCTTGGTTAGGCCACACTTGGAATATTGCGTGCAATTCTGGTCACCACATTACCAGAAGGATATGGAGGGGTTGGCGAGGGTGCAGAGGAGGTTTACCAGGATGCTGCCTGGTCTAGAGATTATTAACTATGAGGAGAGGTTGGAGAAACTCGGATTGTTCTCACTAGAGCAACGGAGATTAGAAGTTTACAAAATTATGAGTGGCATGGACACAGTAGATAGTCAGAAGCTTTTTCCCAGGGTGGAAGAGTCAATTACTAGGGGACATAGATTTAAGGTGAGAGGAGAAACCTATAAAGGTGATGTGCGGGGCAAGTTTTTTTACGCAAAGGGTAGTGAGTGTCTGGAATTCGCTGCCAGAGGATGTGGTGGAAGCAGGTACGATAGTGGTGTTTAAGAGGCAGCTTGACAAATACATGAATAGGATGGGAATAGAGGGATACAGACCCCGGAAGTGCAAAATGCTTTAGTTGATGGGCAATATGATTGGCGCAGGCTTGGAGGGCCGAACAGCATGTTCCTGTCCTGTACTTTTCTTTGTTCTTTGTACACATCAATGACTTGGCTGAAGGAAAAGAGTTGCATATACAAGTTTGCAGATGACCCCAAGTTAGGAGGAAGAGTAAGTGTGCAGATGGGAGCACAAAGACATAAAGGGACATAAACAGGTTAACTGAAGGGACAAGGCTGTGACAGACAGAGTTCAATATGAGAGGATATGAGGTTATCCACACTGGGTATAAGACAGACAAATCAGAATAATTTTTAAATGATGAGGGACTAGAAGTTGCAGAGGACCACAGGGAATTGGATCTCTAGATATATAAATCACTAAATGCTAGGGCAGAGGTTCAAAAAGTAATTAACAAGAAAAACAAAATATTGGCCTTTATTTCAAGGAGGCTGCAATACAAAGGGAAGAAAGTTATGCTTCAGTCGTACAGAGCCTTGATCAGATTGCATCTGGGGTATTACATTCAGTTTTGCTCACTCTACTTCAGAAAAGACATGTTGGCTTTAGAGTGGGTACTGTGCAGATAAACAAAAACTATACCATGGCTTAAAGGGTTAAATTATGAGGGCAGGTAGCATAAACTTGGGTCATATTCCCTTAAATTTAAGGGAAAATCCCTCAAATTATGAGGGCAGGTAGCATAAACTTGGGTCATATTCCCTTAAATTTAAGATTACTTCTAGTGCTTAAAATTCTGAAAGGGTTTGGCAGAGTTGGTAGACAATACATTCCCTCAGGTGGGGGAATCAAGCAATAAGGGGACACAATTTTACAATTAGAGCATGGCTGCACCAGAATGAAATCAACGAGCACTTTACTTCACTAAAATGTAGTGGAAATGAGGAATTTTATTCTCCAAAAGAACTGGATGCTGGGTCAATCAAAATTTGAGACAATCACAGTTTTTTTTATTGGTAAGAGCACCAAGGGATATGAAATAAAGGCAGGTAAATGGAATCAAGACACAGATCATCCATGATCTAATTAAATAACAAACAGGCTTGAAGGATTGAATGGCTTACTCATGTTATATCTTATGAGGAAGCAGCATTACTTTGGGCGTAATCTGAAATTATCCAAATGAATGACCATCTACAAATATGATCACCTATTCTTTTAAATAATTCTGCCAAACAAACTTCCACTGATGCCATTAAAATCATAACCATTTTCTTTTACTGAGACAAGTTTTGAGAGTGCAACCAGAAAGGTTAATATTACTCTTTTACCTTCTCAGCATTTCTAACACTGTGTATATAAAAAGTTTATAAATCTAGTTTTGGTCCTCCTGAATCTATCAGCAACAAATTAACCAAGCGTATTCTGGAATCAATGGATGACATGCAAAAAGATCTCAATTCCACGTTATCTTATTTTACAACTCTTGTATTTAACCCCAGTAAGTTACTTTTTCTATTTAAACTCTAGCTTCACTGTTAAAACTGATACCAGACCAGACAGGGCAAACACAACTATTTCTTTCTGTATAGTGTATGCACTAGTTTCAGCATTGCTCACCTACAGAGTTTCCCTAGTAACTTAGTAATTATGGGAGTGAAAGCAAGTGGCTTAAGGAGGTCGTTAAAAAGACTTGCACGTTTGCAGACAGTGCTGCAGTGTTCTCTTTTGTTAAGGAATTCTAGTCGCTTTTAAGCTGTTAGTAAAAGACACCAAAATCAAAGGGACGCCTTTCCTGGCTACACGATTAGAAAAATACACAGCATTTGTCTTCCACAGACTAACTACACCGAGAGATGTGTTTTTTTTTTAATGGACTCTGGTAGATTCCGAAACACTCCAACAGTTCCAGTGACTAGTTGAGTAATATAACCATGGACTCTTCTTTCTTGTCCCGACGTCAATGCTGGTAACCAAATCTGCTAAAATTCCAAACATGTGTTGCCACCGTTAAGACATGGGATCCTTCAAAATGAAGCTGCCTCCCCGACAGCAGACTCTAAGCCAAACAAGGTACTTGCAGGTCTTTACAAACATCAATAACATGTTCAGAAGGGAAATAACCAAATAAACTAATTTCACTGTTAAGATTTAAGACATTATTGAAGCTTTTTTTAAAAAAAAACCAATTCATATGGTTGCAAAGTGCCATTCAGATTAACTGTTTAGAGGCCTATACCAATGGGGCATAACAACAACTTGCATTTATATAATGCCTTTTATGTAGAAAGATGTCCCAGGCTTCAGAGATCCAAGAGGGAAAAGGATGCCAAGCTAATGAAAAAGACAATAGGACCAGTTATCAAAAGCTTGGTCAAGAGGTGGCTTTTAAAGAAAGGCTTAAGGGGGAGGCTAAGGTAGGGAGATAGAAAAGCTTAAAGCAGAGAATTTCACAATGTACTGCTTAGGTATCTGAAGTCACTGCACAAGTGGTAGGAATTAGAGAAACAAAGAGCTGGTGAGGTGGGACTGTACCACTGGAGCAGCTTCAAGAGATAGGGAGGGCCAAGGTTATGAATGGATTTAAACATGAGGTTGGAAATTTTGAATTTAAGATGCTAGAGAACCATAAGCCAACGTAGGTCAGCAAGAATAGGGGTGACAGACATGCAGGACTTGACGTGTAACAGGATATGGGCAGAGCTGTAGGTGAACTTAAGTTACAGAGGGTGGAGAATGGATGACAGCCATGAAGGCAATGGAACAGTCGAGTGTAGCAATGACAGAGGTATGAATGAGGGTTTCAGTGGCAAGTGGGTTAAGATATGGGCAGAGGTGGGTAATGTTACAGAGATCGAAGTAAGCATTCAAGATGGAGATTATGGGGTCAGAAGCCAGATCAAATGCAACTCTTCTGGGTTTTGAGCAAATAAATCAGAAGATAGGAGACTTCACAGTAGGAAAATGTTTTCTATGCAATTAGTTCATCAGAATATGAAGGAACTGTACATTATGAATGTGAAGTTAGCTAAAGAAACGAATAGCAGTTTAAAGCAATTTGTTCCCTGGTTAGAAGGTTAACTGTTGTATAAGAATTATTCTGACTTGGGATAATTGTATATTGTTGCATTGGAAGTAATGAAAGTAATGCAATTTTATGATTTTGCAATCCTAGAATAAAATATAGAGAGATTAGTTCTGATTCTTACGCTATTTCATTCAATTTATGAATGAATTGTTTCACCAACAAAACACACTGAACTCAAACACTGTTTAAAGAAAGTATTATTCAAATTGTGTATGCAGATCACAAGACGCAACTTTGTCACTGACTTCTACCCTGTTAATTTTTTTTAAATTAAAATTTTGAGAATGAAGAACATTAAGCTATATCAAGTAGGTAAGGTGAATCCAGGCTTTGTATGGTACACAGAAGAAAAATATTTCCACTAGTCAGCAAGCCCATTAAAAAAAAGTTATTCTAACCTCCAAGTTAAATGCACAGGGCTACTAGAATTTTTTAGCAGGAAACGCAATGGGAGCAGAATCCTTTCAAAAGCAAAATACAGCAAATGCTGGAAATCTGAAATAATAGAAAATACTGGAAATACTTAGCAGGTCTGGCAGCATCTGTTAAGAGAGAAGCAGAATTAATATTTCAGGCCTGTGATCTATCATCGGGACCTGTATTCACAAGCTTGAAACTTTAACCCAGTTTCTCTCTCAACAGATGCTGCCAGAATTGCTAAGTATTTCAGTATCTTCTGCTTTTATTGGAGCAAACTTCATAACAACTTTTTAAAAGGGAAGTGAAAGGTGTGGAGAAAAAAACAGGGAAATGAAATTGTGAACACTATTTTAAAAAGCCAGCACAGGTGTGATAGGCAGAGTGGTCTCCTTCTGTACTGTAAAACTTTGATTCAAGTCAGATCAGGAGCACCAGAGGAATTGCATTATGGTGTGAAAAGTAATTTGAAGCTAGCCTTAGAAAGATTACTGTACTCAAATATTTCAAATAATTCATTGATATGGTAGCAGATTAAAACTGTAGAGGATGAGTTGTTGTTCAAAATGCAGTTTGATTTTAGGCTGGTTGAATTGACATACAAGAGGGGAGAGCCTTGGTGGCCCAAAGGCTCTTTTCTCATCCTTTTCCTGTACATACTTATGAAACTCGTTACAACAAAGCAGGCTTTCTTTAAAAGGATCAATGCCAATCTTGTGCATGTTATATCACACCTATTAAAAAGTGATTTTTTTTACCTTAATGAAGGTCTGAGTGCAAGGAACCCCTGCAGTTCAAATTCTTCAGGAAGAGGAGTTGCTGTATAAAGGGGATGGGAAACAGAGAAAAAAACAAAGGGGAAATAATAGCATTAGGCAAAAAAATTACAGAAATTGGTCATTTAATTTTTGTTTTGGACAGTTGTAAAAATGTCTCCTTATTCTGATTTTAAAAATCAACTAGGAACTATTGAGAATTTCAAACATGTGTTTAAGAATTTTATCCAGTAATAATTTAATGACAGAGACTGGATAACCATGCCAAACTTCTACTTAAATTCTTCTTGCATTATAGTTCTCATAGATGCAACTAATGACAATGTTGCCAAAACTAACTCTACAATAGGACCCTCAACATATTTTGGGAAAGACTCTTATGTTTTTCTCAGTTCTAGAAGATCCACATACTCAGAATATCAAAAGCTGCTCATGCTGGCTATAGACAAACTCTCCTTTAATTCTGTACCTAATCATGAAGGGAACAGTTTTTATTTAAATGCAAACAGTGAAAAGACTGTGGACTGTAGTGAGAACAAATGCATGCATCTTCCCTCCTCAAAAGTAATTTTTGTCAGAATTGATATTTCTTCAGGGTTTCTATCTAAATTTTGGGGGAGGGAGGAGGAAAGGACAGACAGTCACCTCTACACTTCCTTCCACATTGGGCCATTTCTTCAAAATAGTTACAAGGCATCAAAGCTGCCAAGCTGGAGGGAAAATGGCCATTGAGCAGTTCTTAGGTATCTCAGTCAGATCAAGAGCATATCTGCCTACCAGCCACTCAGAAATGTTTGGTCTAGGCAACAAAAACTTTTCAAAGAAAAAATAACCCAAGGAGGAGTAAAGCAGAGTACTTTAAAAGAAAGCTAGACCATTTATGTCTGAAAGATTGAAGCACAATATAATCACAATGGTTATTTAAGGATAAATGCTTGGCCCAGCTCAATCATTCAATTGCAATACAGACGTGTGCTTTCATATTTGTGACTACTCAGTAACTTAAAAGCCATGTGGAAGACATACCGAAATAAAATTACCTTATCTTCCAATGAAAATTCCTCATGCTCTATACAGTGCATCCATTTTTTCCTTTACATTTAGATTAAATTGTTCATAATTTCAAAAGCAACAAACCTTACCATTAAAGCCAGAAAGATCATCTTCCTGCGGATGAAAGCTGTTTAGCAATGATACAATCCAGGGCCAAATGCTGAAGGAAAAAGACAAAATTCTAATGATAAGAAGTTGGAATTCTGAGTGTTGCACATCCTGCTGCACTCGAGAAAAACCCATGAAAAAGTCTTATGAATTGAGGAAGAGAAGAAATGATCACATTAAGTGGCACAATACCAGTGTTGGATATTTTTTACTACCCAGTCTAAGGTACACAAAAACTAGGAATAAGAGCAGGCCCCATGGCACCTCGAACCTGCTCTGCTTTCAATAAGACGACAGCTGATCTTTGATTCCATTTTTGCACCTCATTCCCCTATTCCTCAATTCCCATGGAGTCTAAAAATCTAGCAATCTCAGCTTTGAATATATTCAATGGCTGAGCATCCATAGTTCTCTGGGGCAGAGAATTCCAAAGATTCACAACTGTCCAAGTGAAGGGATTTCTCCTGATCTCAGTCTTAAATGATCAACCCCTTCTCCTGAGACTATGCCCCCTGATTCTAAACTCAATATCTACCCTGTCAATCCACCCCTCAGAATCTTATAAGCCTTAATGAGATCAACATTCATTCTAAACTTCAGCAAGTATAGGCCCAATCTACTCAACCTCTCGTGGGGCTATATCCTCATCCCAGGAACCATTCTAGTAAACTTTTGCACCCCTGCTTCCAAAGTATATTCTTTCTTAGAAAAGGAGACCAAAACTGTGCACAGTACTCCAGGTGCAGTCTCAGCAAAACACTGTGCAATTGCAGAAATACTTCCTTAGCCTTGTACTTCAGCTCTATGCAATAAAGGCCAACATGCCATTTGCATTCCTAACTGCTTGCTGCAGGTGCATGCTAACTTCTCGTGATTCATGACAATGGGCACCCAGGCCCCTCTGTAGGAAGCATTCTGCAATCTCTCTCCATTTAAAAGATATTCTGTTTTTCTATTCTTCCAAGCAAAATGCATAACATTGCATTTCCCACATTGTACCCCATCTGTTGCTTTTATTATCCACTCACTTAACCTATCTATACCCCTTTGCAACCTCATATTTTAATGCCCCACTTAGCTTTGTATCATCATCAAAATTGAATATATTATTCTCAGTACCTTAATCATTAATCTAGTTGTAAATAGCAGAGGCCCCAGCACTGATCCTTGTGGCAATCTTCTAGTTACAGTGACAGTTGCCCATTTATTCCTACTCTGTTTTCTGTCCATTAACCAATGTTCTGTTCACGTTATATTATTCCCTCTGCTTTAAACCAGAAGCCTTCATTGTGTCCAACAACCTTATGTGTGTCAGAGGTGCTACATCACTGATTCCCCTTTATCTACCATCACTTACATCCTCAAAAATCTCAAATTTTTCAGACACTATTTCCCTTTCATAAAGCCATGCTGACTCTGTGTAATCATATTATAATTTTCTAAGTGCCTTGTTAACAGGAAGGGCAGGAAGCGAGGAAAAGGTGGAGGGTGGCTCTATTAGTTAATGGTGGTATTAGCACAATAAAGAGGAGTGACCTAAGTTCAAGAAACCAGGATGTGGAAACAGTTTGGGTAGAGATGAGAAATGGTAAAGGCAAGAAGCTACATGTGGGAGTCATATACAGGCCCCCTAATAGCAACCATATGATAGAATGGAGCATAAAGAAAGTAAAAGGAGCTTGTCAGAACGGCATCGTGATAATCATGAGAGATTTTAATCTATATATAGACTGGAAAAGTCAGAAGGGCAAAGGTAGCCTAGATAAGGAGTTAATAGAATGTTTTTAGAACACCATGTTCTGGAGCCAACCAGAGTAGGCTATTATTAGACCTGGTATTATGCAACAAGGTGGTTTTAATTAATGATCTCATATTGAAGGCGCTCCTGCGTATCGGCGACCATTACATGCTTGAATTTTACATTTAGTTTGAGGGAGAGAAGAATGGGTCTGAGACTACGGGCTGAATTTTCCCCCTGTACGGTGGGGGGGGGTGGTTGATGGGCGGGCGAGTGCGGGCACACTTCCAATCGGCGCCCCCCGATTGGAGGCGCGGTGCCATTTTACGTGGGCGGGCCTATTAAGACCCGCCCAGCGTGACATCCGCACAGAAGCACTATGCGCTTCCTGTGCAGGCGGGTGGGGGAATGCCTAAATTCAAGAATGTGCATGCACACGAAAGAGCACACTCATCTCCCTGAGGCTAAGTGCTGCCTCAGGGAGATCGCCTCTACTTTCAAAAATATTAATAGAGAAACAAAAATTCCCTTACATGTCCCCTCATGTGAAAATGTCACATGAGTTGGGATATGTTCATAATTTCCAAAAAAACTTAATTAAAATTTTTAAAACCCTACATGAAACCTCATCCTGCCTGTGGGTGAGGTTTCATGTTTTTTCTACTTCCCGCCGGGGCTCCTGGCCTGCCCGCCAACCTTAAGGTTGAACGGGCAGGTCCACTAATTACTTTAATTACTCTGTCAACGGCCTCAATTGGCCATTGACATCCGGCAGGCGCGCAGTTGATTTTGCTGAGCCCCCACCTTCCTGAAAATTTAAATGGGGCGTGGTGACGTCGGGAGTTCCGCCCTACATCATCGCGCGTCATTTTACGCGTCGGCGAGCAGGCCCTGCCCCCGCTCACTGACGGTAAAATCCAGCCCCATGTCTTTAAACTTAAATAAGGGCAATTATGAGGGCACGAAAGCAGAGCTAGCTAAAGTGAATTGGCAAATTAGTTTAAAAGATAGGTCAATAGAGATGCAGTGGCAAACATTTAAGGGGATATTTCAGAATACACAAAATAGATACATTCCAACAAGTAAGAAAAAGTCTAAGGGACGGACACACTATCCGTGGTTAACTAGAAAGGTCAAAGATAGTATCAAACTTAGAGAAAAGGTGCAATTGTGCAGATAGGTGCAAGGCCAGAAGATCGGACAGAATATAAGGAACAGCAAAGGATGACTAAAAGATCAACAAGGAGGGAAAAATTAGAGTACGAGAAAAAGCTAGCCAGAAATATAAAAACAGAAATTAAGACATTAAAGAGGCTACAAAAAGATATAGATAAGTTAAGTAGGTGGGCAAAGATCTGGAAAATGGAGTATAACGTGGGAAAATGTGAAATTGCCAATTTTGGCAGGGAGAATAAAAGAGAGGCATCTAAATGGTGAGAGATTGCAGAGCTCTGAGATGCAGAGGGATCTGAGTGTCTTAGTGCATGAATTGCAAAAGGCTAGTATGCGGGTACAGCAAGTAATTAGGAAAGCTAACAATGTTATCATTTATTGCGAGGGGAATTGAATACAAAAGTAGGGAGGTTATGTTTCAGTTATACAGAGTAGTAGTGAGACCACATCCCGAGTACAGTGTACAGTATTGGTCACTTTAAGGAAGGATGTAAAATTGTTGGAAGCAGTTCAGAGAAGGTTTACCAGACTAATACCAGGAATGGGTGGGTTGTCTTATGAGGAAAGGTTGGACTGACTAGGCTTGTATCCACTGGAGTTTAGAAGCATAAGAAGTGACTTGATTGAAACATGTAAGATTCTGAGGGTACTTGACAAGGTGGAATTGGAGAGGATGTTTCCTCTTGTGGGAGAATCTAGAACTAGGGGTCATTCTTTAAAAAAATATGGGGTCACCCATTAAAACCAAAGGTGAGGTGAAATTTTTCTCTCTCAGAGGGTTGAGTGTCTTTGAACTCTTCCTGAAAAAGTGATGGAAACAGGTTCTTTGAATATTTTTAAGGCAGAGTTGGATAGATTCTTGGTAAGCAAGGGGGTGATAGGTTGTCGGTGTTTGGTGGGTTGCAGATTAGAGGTTACTATCAGATCAGCTATGATCTTATTAAATGGCAGAGCAGGCTTGAGGGGCTTAATGACCTACTACTTAATAATAGATTTCAGCATTTTCCTAACAGCTGAGGTCAAGTTAACTGGCTTCTGGTTTCTCATTTTCTCTCTCCCTCCTTCCTTGAAGAGTTACATTTGCTATTTTCCAATCCTCTCTACTGATATTAATTACTTTTAAATTCCTCCAACTCATTAGCCCCTTGCTTTCCCATTATTTTTGGTAAGTTTTTTGTGTCTTCTACTGTGAAGACAAAGGGGCCAACCTTTATTTTTGTTGCTCTCTTTTAACATACTTGTAGAAGCCCTTTTAATGCTTTATTTTTCTTGCTAGATTACTTTCATAATTAATTTTTTCCTTTATACATTTTTGGGTTGTCCTTTGCTAGTTTCTAAAAAAATCTCCCAATCCTCAGACTTACTACAATTCTTCACAACATTATCCTCTTTTTATAATCTAATATTATCATTTACTTCTTTGGTCACCCACTGGTGGATCACCTTTCCTATAGAGGTTTTGTTTCTAAACAAAATGCATTTTTGTTGAAAATTTTGATTTTATCCATGTTTAATGCTCATCTACCTCCTTATCTTTTAACACACTTTCCCCATCAACATTAGCCAATTTTCCCCTCATATATATGTAACTGGCTTCTAATATGTCACTCTCAAACTTGATGTAAAATTTTATCACATTATGACCACTCTATCCCATACCAACAAGTCTGTTTCATTATATAATACAAGATCTAAAATAGCCTTAACCCTGGTTGGTTTCATGAAACATTGTTCCAGGAAACTGTTTCGAATGCATTCTATGAACCTGTCCATCAGGCTATCTTTGTCAATTTGGCTTGCCAAATCTGTATGAAGATTGAAGTCCCCCCGTGATTATTGCACTACCTTTGATATTTTTTAATTAGTACTCTATCCAATGGTAAAGCTTCTGGTAGGGGACCTGTAAACTACTTCCACCAGTGCTTTCTGTCCCTGTTATTCCTCATCTCTGCACTGCCAAGTATAGCACAGATCAGATAAGGGCACAAAATATAGTGGTTATAGTACAGGACTCTTATCCTGTCTAAATCTCACAATGGCAAGTTGTGACTCATGGGCTGGCACATAAAAATACCACAAAAGCTATTGTATAGTTCTGAAAACCTAACTGGGTCGGTAGTGTCTTTTAGAAATGGGAATCCACCCAGCTTGGCCTACACAACTCCAGTCCCATTCTTAATGAAATAGCCTAGCAAACCACCCAATTGGCAGATCAATTAGGGGTGGCATTAAATTCAGTCCTGCCAATGTCACCCATCCCAAGAATAAATAAAAAAGTAAACTGCCTCAAAATGTGCACCTTGTGCTCAAAAGACTACTTCCATACTGCACTTGCGGAATCTTATTTCCCACATCAGCCATCCTTATAAATATTCAGAGCTCATAATTTAAATTTATACAGAAATGTGAACAGCTTTGTGTTGCTTCTATTGGGAACAGGGCTGTGACTATCCAAACTCACTTCACATGGGACCTTTACAGTCAGTGGTCAGAGCAGACTAATTGCTACCCAAGATCTAGAAGTGAAGCAGCTGAATACTAACTCAGGGTATCAGTTACCTTTGCATTATTTGTAAACTATTAGCTGAAATAAATAAAGATGGTTAGTGCAGGAGCATATTGCTCGAAATGAAACAGTTAATTAATATCAAAATGTCTTCGTGCATGATGAAACATCCAATAGTTTCAAAAACTAATTTTTAAATGCTGAAGCAGAAAGGTACACTTAACTATTTCCATCCCCGAACCACAATATGGGTCTACATTTGAAACATGCTAAGAAAACTGTACATCAATGCCAGACAATGGGCGAGAGTGGGGGGGGGGGGGGGGGGGGGGGGGGGGGCAGGAGAGGTGTATTTCCTGTCTTCAGATCACTTAAAAGGTTTATTGTTGAATATATTAAACTTGACTAGTTCTTAAAATTGAATACTTACTACTGTCTTTCTTCTAATGCACTCTCCTGAAAGACATTGGGTCGGAGTTTCAGCCAATCCAAAGAAACTTTAACAGCAGGTAGTGGGCATTCACCCAAGGTTTCTTTAAGATTCTCGTCCTGTAATGCACACTTGCACATGACTCCAAGAAAAGACACTGGAAAATTGTGGGAAAATTGAACATTAAAAAAAAATTAAAATACATTTATTTGCCATTTTATGTTGATTTCATCTGAATTTTTAAATTAACCAAACAGTAAATATAAGCTACTTTTTGTGAAGTGATGAAATAAAGTGCTCCAAGTGGGGGCAAAACCCAGATGTTCCCTAAACCAAAAAACCTCAAGGGCAACAGAACAATGAATGACATATACTTTCTCCACATCCCAAACTATTTATAATCATGTTGAGGAAATTATTTGCAGATTTCAAGCAAATCAGTTTTCCAGGAAGTCAGGCTTCATGTGCAGATTCGTAAATTTTGACAAGAAGAAACCTCTGACTACGCTGGGTATGAACAGGCACTCCAGGCTGGTTTTACAGCTTTGGCCTGCACGCCAAAATTATTGTTAATCTTGTAGACAGTCTCATCAGTCTGGGCTCAGTTGTAGCACTCTCATCTGAGTCCAAAGGTTATGGGGTTAAAGCATCACTGTAAAACTTGAGCATACAATCCAAGCTTATGCTTCAGTGCAGTACTGAGGGAGTTGTTACAATTTGAGCTGCCTTTCAGGTAAGATGTTAAACCGAAATCCCACCTATCCTTTCACATCGATGTAGAAGCTCTGTCTAATATTCATCCTTCAACCTGAATATCTAAAAAGATTATCTGTTCATTTACCTCATTGCTGTTTCTGTGATTTTGCTCTATGCATTTACATACATCACAGTGATGACACTTCATAAGTATACTAACTTTAAAATGCTTGGCAAGGCCTGAGCTTGTATAGCATGCTATCTAACTAAGTTATGGCTTTTCGTTAGACACACCTTTAATATCTCTCAGATCTTGCTGTACTCAAATGTAAGATAAAAGACTGAAATACAACATGGTTGCTTGATAAGCAGTGTTTCAAGAATTTTCATTACCCTATTTTGCAAAGCAAAACATGTAACACATGGGTGAAAGAGTCAGGATACAAAACATATATTAATTAGAAGATAAATCATTATCCCTTTAATTACAGAAGTCACCCTCAATATGAATTTTGAGGTAATTTCTGAAGCTTTCAGATCAACAAATGTCACTGAAATCTCCAATTGTAGCTAATAGTTGCATATGAAAAGTTGGAAAGTTGCATGTAATTTCTTCTTTAATAGTAGTTTTCATTCTAATTTTTTTTCCTCCCTCAAGAACCAAAACCTGAAATTATTGTAACCTTCAAAGGGAGAGAAAAACATTCATTCAGTGGAGTACTCGTCGAAATGTGAAATCTTAATTGTAATATTTTAGGAATTTAAAATAAATGATTCATCCATATCAATGATTTGGATGAGGGAGCCAGATGTAAAATTTCTAAGTTTTCTGACGACACAAAACTTGGTGGGAATGTGAAGGGTGTTCAGAGGCTTCAAGGTGATTGAGACAGGTTGAGTGAGTGGGCAAACACATGGCAGATGCAGTATAACGTGGTTAAGTGTAGAGTTATCAAATTTGGTAGGAAAAACAGAATGGCAGAGTGTTATTTAAATGGTAATAGATTGGGAAATGTTGATGTACAAAGGGACCTGGATGTCCTTGTACACCAATCACTAAAAACAAGCATGCAGGTACATCAAGCAGTTAAGGCAGCAAATGGTATGCTGGCCTTCACTGCAGGAGCACTGTACAGGGGCTTGGGTAGAGCACACCTGGAGTATTGCTTGCAGGTTTGGTCTCCTTACCTAAGAAGGAATATACTTGCCATAGAGGGAGTGCAGCGAATGTTCACCAGGCTGATTCCTGGGGTGGCAGGATTGTCATATGAGCAGAGATTGGGCCGACTAGGCCTGTATTCACTGGAGTTTAGAAAAATGAGAGGATCTCATCAAAACGTACAAAATTCTGACAGGGCGGGACAGACTGGATGCAGAGAAGATGTTTCCTCTAACTGAGGGGTCTAGTACAAGGGAGTCACAACCTCAGGATATGGGGCTGAGATGCAGAGAAACCTCTTCATTCAGAGAGCGGTGAATCTGTGGACTCCACAGAAGGCTGTGGAGGCCAAGTCACTGAATATATTTAAGAAGGAAATAGATAGATTTCTGGACTCTAAAGATGTGAAGAGGTATGGGGAGAGACCAGGAGTATGGCGTTGAGATAGAGGATCAGCCATGATTCTATTAAATGGCGGGGCATGCTCGAAGGGCCGAATGACCTACTCCTGCTCCAATTTTCTATGTTTCTAGACTTGTTTGGCAACACTAACCTCCACTTACAAAGTATGCCCAAATATAAAAGTTTATTTCATGTCTACGTTACGCATATTGCCTGGATGGAGATTCCAATTAAAACACCAAGCTAGAAAAAGATCATTGTTTCCTGGGATGGTGGGACTGACATATGAGGAGAGATTGAGTCGGTTAGAATTATATTCACTGGAGTTCAGAAGAATGAGGGGGGGTCTCATAGAAACCTATACAAGTCTAACAGGACTAGACAGGGTAGATGCAGGAAGGATGTTCCCGATATTGGGGGAGTCCAGAACCAGGGGTCACAGTCTGAGGATACGGAGTAGGCCATTTAGGACTGAGATGAGGAGAAATTTCTTCACTCAGAGTGGTGAGCCTGTGGAATTCGCTACCACAGAAAGTAGTTGAGGCCAAAACATTGTATGTTTTCAAGGAATTGGATATAGCTCTTGGGGCGAAAGGGATCAAAGGATATGGGGAGAAAAAGGGAGCAGGCTATTGAGCTGGATGATCAGCTATGATCATAATGAACGGCGGAGCAGGCTTGAGGGGCCGAATGGCCTACTCCTGCTCCTAGTTTGCATGCTTCCTACAGTTTTGCATCCAGATAAAAATCACCAACAATGTGTGCCCAAAATGTTTCCACTCTCCCCAATGCAATCTAACTACAACAAAAATATGAAGAATGGATGGACATCTATATAACTTAGTCTTTAAACCACACTTTATTGATCTTTGTGGCACTGTAGTTAGCATGTTATCACAGCTAACTTTGATTTAGCATTCTGGCAACAGATTGCCTTGAGGTCCTATGCTTGCTTTTCACATGGGGGGGAAAAAGCTGATTTTTAGGTTTAAGTAGAATCCAATAGCATGACAATTACACCAAACAGTCAAGTTCTGGTTTAAACTGTTTGGCTAGGTGTTGCTCAACTACTTTCTTTCCACAAAAGAAAATTAACTGTTTGAATCAAATGACTAATTTGAAAGTTATTTTGCATGGTGTTAGAGGTTGGATGGGGGGAGGGGGTGCAGAAATGTAAATAAACATTCAGCGTGAATAAAATATCACTTAGCATTGTCATCTAAAGAAATGTAGAGTTGTGACAAAGCCAGTAATCATTAAATGCTAAGTTCGAGAAATGCGTTTGCATTCAGTGTGCTTTTGTCAGCAGGTAATTAGATTTGGCAGCAATTTTGAGCACCAACTTATGATAAAGAGACACCAACTTGCCTGACCAATGTAAAATGCCGTCAAAATTGCAGATATTCAAGACGAGTTAATTTAATTGATTTCTGACTAACTGCTTTCTTTGCCAAAAAATTAGTTTTCCAAAAAATGTAATTACTTCATAGTGTCCCATTTGGCACCTAATGTGATCTATAAAATATTTTAAATGCGATTTCAGACTTTGATGGATTTAATTGTAAAAACATTTCTTACTTCTGATCATCTCGCCATGTGTAACAGATGCTTCAAACATGACTATTTCACAAAAACAAAAACTATTTTTAAAGGAAGAATCACTTACTGAAGAGACCCAGGAGCTGTGTCCAACACAGCAGTTCTTCTTGACTATAGCTATGGTCATCAGATTCAGTACTGAAGTCACGGAGATGGTGCAACTCAAACAGGTTAATGACTGTGAGATGCACAAGTTGCTGAGAACTAAATGCCTTCTGAGGAAGAAGTCTCTGAAAACAATCAAAACTAAATCAGAATTATGGTTGCTCAAGACAACTCCAGAAAATAGGAGTGAAGATTTGAAAATTACCAAGTGGAAAAATCTGTTAATCATAGGAACCAATATCTTAGCATGTGCAGGATGCACCTTGAACAAATTAAATTATCCGGTAATTTGAATTAAGCAATAGAAAACCGAGGAACTTAACAACCTCATGTTTCAAAAAATAATTACCCATTAAAGCTTCTTTTCAAATTTTATTAAAAGTACATGTATTCTTTTCAACTAACAAAGCTGAGTGAGGCAAAATGGGCTGTTAAATTTATATCCTAAAAACAGGGATTTGTAGAAAAATTTAAAAACAATCAATTTGAAATGCATAAGAGGGATAGGTTGAATCCCCACTGTTACTTTTAATTTAAAAATCTTGGTGGCAACTTTCAGATGCAAACCTCGTTTCCAAAATGCTAGGGAGCTGTGAGCATTGAAGTAGCATGCAACTTGCTGATTGGGGGTGGGGGGAGCGTAATCATCAACTTGCTAATTTTGATGGGGTGGAGATGGGGCAAGAAAGACCACATAGCTTCTCCATGAGTTTGAGCCAGAATTGATCAGTGGGAACTGGGGTTGTAGATGGGCCGGCATGGGACAGAAAATTGTTATTGGGTTAGGAGAAGCAGCCAGAAGATTCCCACCTGCTTCAGGGAGGACCCATCAGGACTTTAAAATAATTTGGCAGGGGATTTTAAAAAAATTGTCTGCCAAGCACCCCGATTTTCAGTGCGAACAGTTTTGGTAGCCGGCCAAAAATCATGCCCTCCAGCCCCACCCCAAGATTTTTTTTTCTATCTACAGTAAAATCTTTATTCTCCGGTACGTGTGGGGAATCGGCGATGCCAGTTAATCAAAAATGCTAGTTAACAGAGAGTTCCATCTACCAATGAAATACAGCGCAATATTTGGAGCATGAACTAATAAACAAGTACTCGGGAAGTAAAGAACAATATTCTTTTTACTTCTAATCTTCAACAGTGCATTAAAACACAAATTAAAGTATAAAATAACATAGTACACAAGTATGAGTTCCGGATAACTTTGGTTGGTAAAGTGATGATTTGTATTAGGGAAACATCAGAAAATCTGGTTAGTAGAGAATTCTGGTGGGCGGAAGGGGAAGGCGGTGGTGTACTGGTAGTCACTGGACTAGTAGTCCAGAGACCCAGGGTAATGTTCTGGGGACCCAGGCTCGAATCCCACACGGCTGATGGTGAAATTTAAATTCAGTAAACCATTGCTGTAAAAACCTATCTGATTCACTAATGTCCTTTAGGCAATGCCCTTTCAGGAAGGACTTTCCTTGCCTGGTCTGGCCTACACGTGACTCCAGACTCATAGCAATGCCGTTAACAATGGCCTAGCAAGCTACATAGTTGTATCAAACCGCTAAAAAAAAGTCTGAAAGGAATGGAACTGGATGGACCACTGGCATTGCACTGCAGCTCACCATCTTAACGGCAATAAATACTGGCCTAGCCAGCAACACCCTCGTCCCATGAATGAATAAAAAATATGCCAGATAATACAAATTTTACCAAGCCTGTACTTAAATTGCTTCAATTTTAATTCAATTTCACTTTTAACTCCCTTTAAGTGATAAATCAAATTCAGTAAATTCCTCAATTTGCTTTCACGCTTCTGTTTTCAGAAGTAGCAACAATAAAGCAGTGAAATTCATGAACAATCTATTTTTTACAGCAGTGAGAACTTAAACATGAAAATGAAACTAGTATCTACTGCTAAAATGCATCTTATTCATACCTTGAACTGGTCTTCCAGCTTCTCTCTCAGAGTACACAACTTCTCTAAACTTTTGGTCAAATACACATGACCGTGGAACTTAATAAAAGCTTTTATGAAATCAGAAACATTCCACTTCGTCTTCATATCATCACGGCTACAAAATAGCAAACCGTGAAAAACAAACATTAACATTATATGATTGAAGAATTAATTCTGCAAAGTAAAACAAATAACTAGTCAAAGTATTACATTTATAATCACCTCAGATGCAATGACTACATAATATTAGTTATACTGAAAGTCATTCTATACATTCAATATTTTTAATCCTTAAAAAAGCCTTCAATCTATATTTGATAAAAATTAGAAGGGTAATTTATCAGATATTTTAAAATAGCTGTGGAAAGCAAGTATCCAGAGACAGATGTTTATATGGAGATTTATATAATGCATTCATAATGTACTTAGCTGGATAGATTGGAAGGAAAAGTTAAACCAGAAAAACAGTGGCACAACAGTTAAAAAGCAGAGGTTGTTGAAAAATAAAACACTTCACCAGAAGTTGTGGTAAATAATACATCGGTTACAATTAAACTGAAAACACTTCAATATGAAAGTGCAGAGAAGGAAGAAATTAGGCTTTTGTAAAAATATCTCCAGAGGAGCAAAATGGACGAATGGCCTCTTTCTATGCTAGAATTTTTATGTTTCTATATCAAAGTAATTGCTTCTGTCAGGATTTAAAAGCAGATAAAAATGTTTTAAGTGGCTAGCAAACACGCATAATGGAATTATTTTTGTGATAACCAAATGAAAAAAAAAATACAAAGTAAAATTTGGAAGCCAACCTACACTATGGCAACACCTCCAATTTGCAGCCCGGGTTGACAGGCAGACTGCTGCCCTATTTCTGTAAACTAATCAGTTAGCCTCAAATGACTTATGCTCAGGCGTTTCCATATGGAGGGAACACTTAGTTTCACAATAATGGTCAGGGAAAAACTAGGAAATCACAATGTGGGGAACTACAGTGCAAATCTTGTCCAATACTATGCAACATAGCACTCCAGTACATTAACACAGAAGACTATTATCGAACAGACTAAAGAAACAGAAAGAATACATCTGCTTCAAATAAGTTTTTAAAATCAAAGCTAAAATATTACATTGGTTTTCTGCATCAAAAGGCAAAAAAGCCTAGATTGTGAATACATAGAGTTAACTTTGTAACATTGGAAAAATAGCTGAAAATAGGTATATTGCAGATTACTTATGATGTTTTACTAGGATTTCTGATATGCAACAAATATTTTAGACAGCATAATTTACTGCGAAGGTAATGAGACCAACAGTGCTCACCTTTATAAATGCACAAATCAGACAGCAACTTCGGATGAGCACAGATGCTCAATTAAACACAAAAATAGAGATGTTGTTGAGAAGTCCAGTGCTAATTTGAGCACCATCATGATCGTGTACTTACGCCTTAGGTATGGACTAAACTCACCACAGAAATTTAGGGCTTATTCATTTGAACTCAAGTGCCATTGTTAATAGCATGATAAATCTTAATTACAGCCAAACAACTTCTCTGGCACTGAAAATTAACTTTTACAGATGTGGAGTCCCATTCTTTCAGATTTAATTGTTGTAGATTTTAAAAAATGATTTAGTTTCTTTTTTCTCTTAATCTAATTTTTTTCCTCTCTAAGCAATATTCTAGCTTACACTTCCTGGCTCAGACAGCACTGAGATACACAATTGCTTGCCCTGTGTTAGGTCCCAGGTGCCCTAGAGGGCACTGCTTCATTTTGATCTTTAACTTACAGTGTAAAATGTTACAGAAATTAAGTGGGCAAGAACGGGTCTCGCAAATAGAGGGCCGTGCTCATTTATATTAGCTTACAGTAAATTCTAGTCTATGATGTTTTTGGTGCATTTCTTTGCTCACCTCTCTAGAGCTTTAGAAAGCGCTTTCTGTAGATTAGTAGAAGCAGCTGGGAAAGGAAATTTGACAGCAATACTTCTGCAATAATAGAAAATGGTTGTAAGGTGATCGCCTTTAGAGGAAGCCAGAATGGCCAGCTGATTGTATGGTTGACCTGAAACAGAAAAAGTAACATGTAATAATTCAAAATATAACATTTTGCTACAAAAGTTTGCACTTGACCCATTATTGCAAATCTCCATCAAATCCTAGCTGGAAGTTATAGATACAGAATCAGTGAGAAAATTTCATTGATGGCATATACATCTCTTTATAATCATTCCATTTGACCTCACTGGTTACTCATGCCTTTAAATCATCTGCATAGAAACCAGTCCAGCTCTCAAATCTCATTATTATGCCTTATTTTTCTTTCAAATACTGAAGAAAAAGAAACTCTCAATGCAACTGCATTTGTAGCACAATAAGAGCAGCGTAGTGCCAGATAAACCTCAGAGCACTGCTTCAATATAACTGTGCCAGGGCTTCATCAGTTTCTGAAATAATCTATTTTTCCCATTGTCACTAACTTCGGACAGCTATACAACCCTATATTATCAACTTTATTGTATTATCACATTTAACGTGAAATGAGGCATTTGAGTCTGCAAGACAAAATAACCCTGCATTTAGTCTTTGCTTGCTTTTTACTTATCAGTCTCTTGTGATGCACAAGAGAGCAGCTTGCTATTGCATTGCTGTAGGGAATCGGATGAAAATCAGAATCCCATAAGGGAATTTTATGGACCTTTGAACCAAGGTTAGCTAACTTATATCTGAATGGCTACAAGTACAATAAGTCCCTTCACTGAAGGACAGTGAAATCAGAAAAGTGGTGTACACACACACCAGTAAATGGAGCCCATCACTCAATATGATATCACGTCGGTACAACTGTGTAGGCACTGCGTTGGCAGCAAACGCAGCCTACTTTTAAACCATGTCCTCTAGTTCTAGTCCATCCCACAGGGAAAGCATCCTTTCAGCATCCACCCCATCAAGTCTGTCAGGATTTTGTACGTTTCAATAAGATCACCTCTCATTCTTCTAAACGCCAATGGGTACAGACCCAACCTGTACAATCTTTTCTCATAAGATCTGCCCCCTCATCACAGGAATCAGTTGAGTGAATGTTCTATGAACTGCTTCTAATGCAATTATGCCCTTTCTTAAATAAGGAGACCAAAACGGTACACAATACTCTAGGTGTGGTCTCACCAACATGTTGGGAAGATATAATAATTTACAATAAATTCCAATAACATTATGAAAAGTAGAGTAAAAGTGTGGTCTGTGCGCGTGCACGTGCAAGAGAGTGACTTAATTGAATTAAAGGCAGCTGGTCTGAAGGCTTTGATGGAACAGAAGATAAGCTAGGTTTAAATAGGTAAACATGGGGGAAGTTCTAGAATGTAAGGTATAAAGGGAACAGTTGTATTTTTAAATAAACCAGACTAGCTTGAATTCAAAAGAGGGAGTGAAATGTTTCACCTAGCCAGGAGAAGTTAAGTAGTGTGTTTATTTTTCCCCAAAGATTACTGGTAAATTAGTGCTATAATAGACTTATTATTAGAGAGGTCAAGTCCAAAGACATAGCGAAACAATGGGAATTTGCATTCAACGGGGAAAATATGTATAAAGGGAAGGCATTCTAAGATCTAAAAAGTGTGAAAAGCGTTTAGCATCTAAGCCTCAACCTGCTGTCTACAAGGAACTGAGGCTGAGAAAAACTCACTTTGAATTTTACTGTTCAGGGTATTGTGTGTTACTTTGCCTGGGTCTTTTAAAATCTGTGTGTCCCACTGTTGCTTTAACAGAGGTGTAACTGGAAGTTAGATTAACCAAGGGTTTTAGAAGTTATCATAGTCGTAGTTTGTAGATCCATATATGTGCTTAAAATCATTTCTTCTATTAATAAAGGTTTAATTTCGTTTTGTAAGAAATCTTGGTGGCCTTCTTTTACTGAATTCAAAGCCCACATCTCGCAACAAGTACAAATTGCAAATAGTTGTGGCAGCTGCTTCAAGTTTCCCTCTGGGATTTGAGCAGCTTGGCATTTACCATCTGCCTGCCGAAACATAAATTAGGGGCTCTTTGTGGGATATATTTGAGATTCCTTGTTTGGTTTGGAGTTGGTGAACCTTAAGGTAACGAGTACGAGAAGCACTTTGAATTCAGGAGTTAGTATGAGGTTTTTCTCAAGTGGTAAAACTGCAATATGGCTTTAGCAATTGAAGTTATAATTTTGGCTGGATTACAAAAGGTAAATTAATGGAACTGGCAGATAAATTACAATTGAAATTATCTGCAGGGGCAAAGAAAGCAGACATATTTGAAGGTATAGCACAGCATTTAAAGTTGGGAGTGATACCTGACACTAGTGAGTCACAGCCGAAGGTAGTGAGCCTTCAGTTACAAATGAAGAAGCTTGAACTTGAACAAGGAAATGAAAGAAACTTGAGCCAAAGACAGCAGAAAAAGGAAAAAAAAAACAAGGGCATTTCAAAGGGAACAGGCAGAAAAATACGAGAGAAAAGGCAACAGGGAAGGGAATTAGAAATGGAGAGGTTAGAAAAGGAGAGCGAGCGAGAGCGTGAGAGAGCGAGCGAGAGCGTGAGAGAGCGAGCGAGAGCGTGAGAGCGAGCGAGAGCGTGCGAGCGACAGCGAGAGAGCGTGCGAGAGCGAGAGCGTGATCGAGAGCGAGCGTGATCAAGAGCGAGCGAGAGCGTGATCGAGAGCGAGCGAGAGCGTGATCGAGAGCGAGCGAGAGCGTGATCGAGAGCGAGCGAGAGCGTGATCGAGAGCGAGCGAGAGCGTGATCGAGAGCGTGATCGAGAGCGTGATCGAGAGCGAGCGAGAGCGTGATCGAGAGCGAGCGAGAGCGTGATCGAGAGCGAGCGAGAGCGAGAGAGCGATCGAGAACGAGAGAGCGATCGAGAACGTGAGAGAGCGATCGAGAACGTGAGAGAGCGATCGAGAACGTGAGAGAGCGATCGAGAGCGCGAGAGAGCGATCGAGAACGTGAGAGAGCGATCGAGAGCACAAGAGAGCGATCGAGAACGTGAGAGAGCGATCGAGAGCGCGATCGAGAATGTGAGAGAGCAATCGAGAGCGCGAGAGCGCCATCGAGAGAATCTCAGCTTCAAATGCAGGCAGTTAAAAACAGAGACACCAGGAGGTGAAGGAGGACTTATTTTAGATTAGCAGTGGGGAGATGTTTAAATTTGTACAAGCTCTTCCAAACATTGAGTAAAGAGATGTTGAAGCATTCTTTATTTCATTTGAGAAGATGGCTAAACAGATGAAATGGTCATAGGAATACTGGACATTGTTGTTACAATCAGAGCTGGTGGCTAGAGCACAAGGTTTATGCTTCACTGTCAGAAGAATTGTCGGTGAACTATATTGTGGTAAAAAAGGCTATCTTGAGTGCATGTGAGTTGGTCCCTGAGGCATACAGGCAGAAATTTCAGAATATGAAAAAACAGCCTTGGCAAACTTTTATTGAGTTTGAAAGAGTAAAACAAAGTAATTTTGACCAGTGGATACGGGCATTAGAGATAGAGACAACATATGCAGCTCTCAGAGGTAATTTGTATGGAGGAATTTAAAGATTCAATTCCTTCAGTAGTGAGAACTCACGTGGAGGAACAGAGGGTTGAAACGGTAAGACAAGCAGCAGAGATAGATGATGCTTCAGCTAGTTCATAGAGCTACACCATTTTTCGTCACCCTTTAAATCAGAAAAGCATAGAAAGTGGAAAGGTGAAAGGAAGGTGGCTTGTGAGGGAAGAAAAGGAGTAGAAATTTCCAGGAAGTTTTTCTCAAAATAAAAAAGGAAGGACTGAGAGTAGAGGAGACACTTGAAAATGGAGGTGTTTTCATTGTAATATAGTTGGACACAAAAAGTCAGTATGTTGGAAATTGCAGGGAAAATCTGTTGGAATTATAGGGCTGCAGGAAAGCTCTGGAAATAAAAGTACTGTAGTTTCTGAGGTTCAGGCACAGGGTAAACCAGTGGTTTGTGTACAGGTAAAACAGGAAGAATCAGTGATAGGTAAAGAAGTGGGAATGTGTTCACAATTAACCCAAGGGAGTTGAGGAGCAGGTTGCAGAAACATTTAAAGATTTTGTGTGTGATGGGAAAGTCTTTCCATGTGTACAGGGTGGAGTAGGTAAAGATGTTAAAATTTTAGGGGACACAGGGGCTAGTCAATCATGTTGTGGGGTAGTGACATTTGCTGTTCAGAGGGAGTATCGTAGGAACAGGTGATAAGTGGGGTTCATGGGGATGCTAAACCTATTCCATTGTGGAAGGTAAATTTAGAGTGTAAGTGGAAACCAGGTGAGGTGATTGTTGGAGTAGTGGAAAAATTGCCCATTGCAGGAGTTCAATTTATTGAGTAATGATATAGCTGGATCACATGTGAGTGATGTCTATGGTAGTTGAACAGCCTGTAGAAGTGTTTTCAACAGAGCGTTGCAGATAGAACATCCTGGGTTGTTTCCAGGTCATGTGATAAGATCACAGGCTCATAGGTTGAAACAAGAACAGCAGGAAGTTCAACGGTAGAGAGAAGGTGTCGAAATCCAATTAGCTGTCACTGTTTGATAAGGTTGTTCAGGAAGAAATACTGGAAGACAATGCAGCTGAAGTGTTTAACTCAAGGCAGTTAGTGGAGTTACAGAAAAAGGATTCGCAAATAAAATAGTTCTATTAGACAGCTTACTCAGAAACAGAGGCAAAATGGTGAGTCAAAATTCAGAAACTACTCTCCTGGATTATGCATCAAACTTCAGACAGCGATTGAACAGAGCATGTAAGTTAGCTAGGGAACATTTAAAGATACCACAGCAAGTGAAGTGAAAGCAGACAGGAAAGCTACAGCTCATAGTTTTGTTGCTGGGGAGAAAGTGCTAGTTTTGTTACTAGTGCTGGGTGACTCGTTAAAGGCAAGGTTCAGTGGGTCTTATAGGGTTGAAAAGAAATTGAGTGAAGTAAATTATTTAATAAATACTCCAGAGAGAAGAAATAAGCAGAGGGTGTGTCAAGTAAACATGCTTAAAAAGTACCTTGACAGGGAAGAGGACCAAAAGGAGCTATTAATGGTGATAGATAATGAGAAAGTAGAAGAAATGCAGGATTCTGAAATTGATTTACCTCTAATCAAATTGGATAATGAGGGGGTACTTGAAAATTTAAGTGTAATATTGAGTTTCCTTCCAGACTAGTCTCAGTGATTTGGAGAAGCTATTGCGGTCACACAAAGCTATTTGTGGGAATAAGCTAGGGAAGATGAATTTAGCTATATATGATGTATGTGTAGAAGTTTCATCTTCCATAAGACAACATCCTGATAGATTAAATCCAACAAAGTTATCACAAGTACAGAAAGAAACTGAATTCATGCTTCAAAATAATATCATTGAGTCTAGTTGCAGTAACTGTAGTTTGCTTATTGTGCTGGTACCGAAAACAGATGGAACACAAAGACCGTGTGTGGACTATCGAAAGGTGAATGCGGTGACAAAAGCGGATTCATGCCCTGTACCAAGGTTGGAAGATTGTATTGAGAAAGTGAGGCAATCAAAATTTATCACAAAGATTGACTTGCTAAGAGGATATTGGCAAGTACTGTCATTGGAGAGAGCAAAGGTGATATCAGCTTTTGTGATGGCAAATGGACAATATCAGTTTAAAATTATGCCATTTGGTATGAAAAATGCACCTACAACATTTCAAAGAATGACAAAGAAAGTAATTGCAGCTCTGAGCAATTGTGCTGTGTATATTGACATTTTTGATATTTTTTAGTCAAACAAGGGAGGAGCATTTGCAACATCTGGAAGAATTATTTACTCGATTACAAGACACTAATTTGGTGGTGAACTTGGCTAGAAGTGAATTTGCAAAAGCACAAGTTACATATCTAGACCACACCATTGAACATGGTAAGGTGGCTCAGAGAGATGTGAAAGTCAAGGCTATCGTGGATTCCCAGTGGGTTTTATTGGAAATTTGTACCAAATTTTAGTGGTGTGGCTGCTCTATTGGGTGAACAATTAAAAAAGAACAGGAAGTTTCAATGGACACAGGAGTGTCAGGAGGCATTTGACAGTTTGAAAACTGTATTAACTACACCACCAGTTTTGATATAATAATTTTCATTACGTTATTGGAATTTATTGTAGAGTAATAGTGGGGTCCGCATCTATGGGCCTGTGTGTATGGGACTTAATTGAATTAAAGGCAGCTGGTCTGAAGGCTTTGATGGAACAGAAGATAAGCTAGGTTTGAAATGTTAAGGTAAACGTGGGGGAAGTTTTAGAATGTGAGGTGTAAAGGGAACATTTGCATTTTTAAATAAACCAGACTAGCTTGAATTCAAAAGGGGGCAGGGGGGAAGGAAATGTTTCACCTAGCCAGGAGAAGTTAAGAAACAGTGTGTTTATTTTCCCCCAAAGGTTACTAGTAAAATTAGTGCTATGATAGATTTTTATTATTAGAGAGGTAAAGTCCAAAGACATACTGAAACAACGGGAATTTGCATTCAAAGGGGAAAATCTGTATAAAGGAGAGAAGGCTGTGTGCAAGGAAAGGCATTCTAAGACCTAAAGCGTGAAAAGCCTCCACATCTAAGCCTCAAGTTGCTGTCTACAAGGAACTGAAGCTAAGAAAAACTCACTTTGAATTTGACTGTTCAGGGTATTGTGTGTTACTTTGCCTGGGTCTTTTAAAATCTGTGTGTCTCACTGTTGCTTTAACGAAAGTATAACTGGGAGTTAGACTAACAAGCAGATTTAGAAGCTATCATAGTAGTAATTTATAGATCTATGTATGTGCTTAAAATCATTTTTTCTATTAATAAAGGTTTAATTTAGTTTTGTTAGAAACCTACAAGGCTTGGTGGCCTTCGTTTACTGAATTCAAAACCCGCATCTCAAAATAAGTACAGATTTCAAATAGTTGCTTTTGCAGTTGCTTTCAAGTTTCCCTCTGGGATTTGGGCAGCTTGGCATTTACCATCCGCCTGCCATAACAAATACCCTGTACAACTGCAGCAAAACATCCCTACTTTTATATTCCATTCACCTTGCAATAAACAACAATATTCCATTTACCTTCCTAATCACTTGCTGCACCTGCATGCTGATTTGTTGCGATTAATGTTTAAGGACACCGAGATCACTCTGTACCATCGAGCTCTGCAATCTTTCTCCATTTAAATAATGGGCCTGAAGTTCCGCGCCGGATTCCCACTCCATGCCCAATTACATTTTTTTTCTAGCCTGTCTTTCCGAGTCAGGCTGGACGAGATTCAGGCAGTGCAGCGCATCCTTGAGGCCCAGCTTCAAAATGCTGGAGTGTTGAAGTGAAGAGGCATTCCCCTATTTTACGGCACTAGCTGCTGTAAACCAGGTAAGTTTAAAGGTTCATTGGAAGGAAGAAATCGGGAGGGGGCAAGTGGGCCGGGCTTTGGGGGGGGATCGGGCTTTGGTGGAGGGGTGAGACAGGGGAAAGCCTGGGGGTGGTGGGGGTATCAGGTGGGTTTTTTTTTTGGGGGGGGTGGGGGGGTGTCCCAAGGGGGTTCCAACTGAACCTGCACATCTGTACAATAGTTAGCAAGAATTTAGAAGAGATTTTAATTCTTCTAATTTGTTCTGGGTAACCATTGTTGTAACCCAGTCAGAAGTTTGAGATTAAATTGCATTTTCAGATGGCTCCCAGTGTGGGGCAAGCGCCCAGGGAAAGTTTGTATTTCTGAGCATGTGAAGTTCCGAGAGGGGTTCCCCAGTGCATCTTTGGGGTACCCCCACAATCCAACGTTGAGGAGCTCGGAAGTTATGGCCCAATACGCTGCTTTTCTATTCTTCCTGCCAAAGTGGTCAAGTTCACTTTCCCACATTATACTCAATCTTACCAACCTTTGCCCACTCACTTAACTTTTGCAGACGCCTTGTGTCCTCTTCACAAGTTACTTTCCTACCTATCTTTGTGTCATCAGCAAATTTAGCAACTACACATTCAGTCCTTCATCCAAGTCATTGATATACATCGCAAGTAGTTGAGGCCCCCGCCCTGATCCCTGTGGCACTCCACTCGCTACATCTTGTCAACCTGAAGATCCATTTATGCCTACTCTTTGCTTCCTGTTAACTAACCAATCCTCTATCCATGCTAATATGTTACCCCCTACACCATGAGCTCTTATTTTGTGCAGTAACCTTTGATGTGGCACCTTATCAAATGCCTTCTGAAAAACTAAGTACACCACATCCACAGGTTTCCCTTGATCCGCATTGCTCATTACTTCATCTGACTAATAAATTAGCCAAACACAATTTTCCTTTCACAAAATCATGTTGACTCTGCCTGATTGAATTCAGATTATCTAACTGCCCTGCTATAACCTCCTTAATAATAGATTCCAGCATTTTCCCTATGACAGTTATTAAGATAACCGGCCTGTATTTTCCAGCTTTCTGTCTTCCTCCTTTCTTGAATGGAGGAGTTACATTTGCTATTTTCCAATCTGATGGGACCTTTCCAGAATCTAGTGAATTTTGGAAAATTAAAACCAATGCATCTATCATCTCAGTAGCCACTTTTTTTTTAAAAAAGACCATTGGATGAGTCCATCAGGACCTGGGGACTTATCAGCTTTTAGTTCTAATAATTTTCTCAGCTGTAATTGTTTTAAGCCCCTCCCTCCCTTTCAACTTTTGATTCACAATTATTTCTGAGATGTTATTTGTATCCTCTAGAGTTAAGACGAATGCAAAATATTTGTTCATCTGCCATTTTCTTTCATTCCCAAACACACTCTAGAGGACCAACACTCACTTCGCTTACTCTTTTCCTTTTTAAATACCTATAGAAACTTTTACTGTTTTTTGACTTCTAGTTAGCTTTTTCTCATACTCTTAATTTTTACCTCATTAGGTCATTTTTTTTTCTTTTTTTTAAATATTCTGTCCAATCTTATTAGCCAGCCACTACTCTTCACAGGATTGTAAACTTCTTCTTTCAATTTGACACTATCTTTAACTTCCTTAGCTAGCCATGAATGGTGGGCCTTCCCCCCTAGCATCTTTCTTTCCCACCGGAATGTATCTTTGCTGTGTATTCTGAAATATCTCCTTAAATGTCTGCCATTGCATCTCTACTGACGTATCCCTTAACCTAATTTCCCAGTTTACTTTAACCAGCTTGGTCTTCATACCCTCAATTTCTCTTACTTAAGTTTAAAATACTAGTCTTAGACCCACTCTTCTCTTCTTCAAACTGAATGCAAAACTCAATCATGTTATGATCACAACTACCTAGAGGCACCTTTACTATGAGGTCATTAATTAATCCTGTCTTGTTGCAAATTACCAGATCTGGATCATGCAGCATATGGCATCTCACGAATCCCTCTAAAACTATATTCAGTGTACTCCACATCCATAATGCCAGTGCCAAAAAGAATTACATATCCACATGGATGGCCAGAGACAAAGGGCTAAAACCATCCCTGCTGCACTTCACTTATCACTCCATGGCCACCTGTTCAATCTACCTACTGTCTGCCTTCCATCTCGGCACTCCATATGGAGCACTCAGAAGGAGTAAGATCTACCAGCACATATGCTTTGAATCAAGGAATGGGAAACATGGGAAGTCACTAATGCATTCCTTGTGACAAATCCTATCTGTCAAATGACAGGCTTTGAGCTAACATGGCAAGAGTAGTCCTTGCTAAACAGGTTCAAGGACAAGCCAGGGCCTCTGTGCAGCCGACCTCAACCATTGGGACATCAGTACATACCCCTTATGCACTTGTGGAAAGATACAAACAATGCTGCACATTGCTGAGGAGTGCCCCCTCTATGGACTTAAGTGGCGGACTAATCACCTTAGCCTCCTTATTTACTGAGTTTATCAATTGGTTTTGAGGATTTGCATTTGCTAAATACAACACAGATCTAGAATAGCCTGTTCTCTGATTGAATCTAGAGTGTGCTGCTCTAAGAAATGATCCCGAAAACATTGTGAACTCATCTTCCAGGCTACCTTTGTCTATCTGATTTGTCCAATCCCACATGTAGGTTAAATTCACCCATGATTATCACCATACCTTTCTCACAAGTCCCCATCATTTCTTCCTGTACATCCCATCCTACAGTGTAGTTACTATTAGGGGGCTATAAACTACTCCCACAAGTGACTTCCTACCACTACTATTTCTGATCTCTACCCAAACTGATTCTACATCTTTAGAATGAAGGCCATCTCTCTCTATTGTACTGTCATCCTTAATTAACAGTTACCCCTCTACCTTTTCCTAGTTTCCTGGCCTTTTAAAATGTCAGGTACCCTTGAATATTCATGTCTCAGCCTTTGTCATCTTGCAGTCATGTCTCTGTAATGGCTAGCAGATCATACATATTTATTTCTATTTAAGCTGATAAATTCATCATTTTGTTACGAATGTTATGTGCATTCAGATACACAGAGCCTTTAGTTCTGCCTTTTTACTATTTTTGCAACCTTTAGCCTTATCTGCTGGCACACTCTTAAGTTTGTATGCTCTGTCCTTTTCCCCCTTTCTGCCACACTCTGATTATTATTTCCCTGATTGCTACCTTGCTCTCTTGCCTTGTCCTCTCTCTTTAATTTATCACATCTTCCCTCATTTGATCCCTTGCCCCCACGGTTTAGTTTACAACTCCCTCTACTGCCCTAGTTATATTCACCAGAACTCTGGTCCCCAGTACGGTTCGAGTGAAGACCATTCCACCGGTACAGCTCCCACTTTCCCCTGTACTAATGCCAATGCCCCATGAATCAAAACCCATTTCTCCCACATCACTGAGCCACACATTTACTTTCTAATTTTGCTTACCCTACCTCAAATTGCTCATGGCTCCAGGAATAATCTAGAGATTAGTATCTTTGAGGTTCTGATTATTAATTTAGCCCCTAGCTGCTCATACTCCCCAAGCAGAACAGCATCTCCAAAAAATTATTTCCCATCATCCATGGTAAAGGAAATGTGAGAGTACAGTTTGATTATGCTGAGTTTCTAATTTGATGATTTCTTTATACTGTCTAAATTGATAATGTTGAACATTAATAATGCCTAGCTCTAGAATGCACCCAGGATCATAAAGTGCAGCAAACACCACAACTCATAACAGATGCAATATGCATCAAGTAAGCTAATGGTTCCAAGCAGCATCAGGCAAAACACAATAGGGTTTTTTCTGGGGGGATAACAGTATTGTAACATGGAGATCGTACATCAATACGGAACCTCCAGATAGCAAAGGATTAGGCTAAATTAGTATGAAACCTAGTGGTGAGACTCAAAGCCAAAATATTATATCACAACTTTTCATCCTGAGCCCAAGAAATTGCCTTGCTCTAGGATACCGCTTTGCAGATAGTGTCAGAATCTTTCACATATGCATGGTACTCTATAGACAAGCAAGAAAAATCCTTCTGGTAGCACATTCCTTGCCAGCAAATAACACATGATGACACATCCAACTACCCAGTGACAAGTTTAGCTTCCATACAAAATAGTTGTCTTGTTGGCTCTGTCTCTACAGTAGCCTAAAACTGTTTGCAAAAGTGATACTCTCTGTACAGGCTATAGTTGGAATTTGTATGGATTTACAATGAAGTTTAGTTTCTTCAAAAAATTCAGATGCTACTTATTCGAAGAGGGTTCTGATCAGCCAATGAATAATAATGAAAATAGCCAGACCTTCAGCTCAAGAATTGCTGCTTTTATAGACACACACTGGGTAACAAAGTAAACTCATTTTAAATTGGTAGTAAATACATGTTGCATTGAATTGCTGATGTTTTTCCTGCTGCTCTCTAAACCCAAAGTAAGAGCATTTGTCTCCTGGGCTGTACTGGGCAGAATGATTGACAAGTTTACATGCAAAAGAAAAATACATCTTGGGGCATCAAAATATAAACCTGTAGATGATTTTTAACCGGTATCCAAAAACGACAGAATGAAGCAAAGAAATAGCTAGATTATAGTGCAGCTGGGACACTAATTGTTCCATTGTGTGGTACGGTTTGTGAATGTTTAGTTTCAACATTTCTTTCAAATACATTTTCAACGAAAACTGTTCAACAATTATAATATGAATTCAAATACATGAAAAATATTTTATGGAAATGGCATCATGTGGAAAGGAAAAACATTGGATCCCTCAACAATCTTCAGGTTACAGAAGTTTTGACAATTAAAAGCAACATGAAAACACATTTCAAACCACTTGGTGAGGCCGCTCAATATCAATAATAAAACAACTGCATGGTGCATCAGTCTCTAGGACATTTTATTTAAACAAACAATTACATTTTTCTACCAGAAATGAATAATTTATTCTCATGTTTTTACACCTTCCTGGTAAGTGTGTTTGGCTTTTAAGCTTGAATGCAACTTTCATGCTATTTGAACTAGTTCAAAAATTACCATAAGCAATGTATTTCACCTGTTATGATTGTTGATGACCACAAGTTAAAATGGAAAATAAACACACAGCCTCACTACATAGGATATGTTGATCCTTTTGTTGTATGTGACTAACATTCTGTTGATATTTTCTTAGAACACAAATGAGTTACTGATCAATAGATAAAAAAAAGACATATCTTACCATTTGAAGGAACAAGTTGAGCTGCATGCCTATAGTAGGACTCAGCCTGGCTAGTTTGATTTCTGTATCGAGCTGCAGGCCAAAGCATAGATACATTAGAGACCAATATTTTTAAAAATCACATCTGATAAAAATGCAGATTATCCCAGAACAGCGGCTCACCTATTTTCCTTCACGTAATATGCCGTTTTACCCCCTACCCAACAGTCAGGGATGCACTCACAATTGGAAGCGTGATTGTTTTATTTACATGCACTGGCAGATCTGTTGCAGTATAGCTCAATGTAAATAGGAGGTTACACTATGGCAAAAGAATGCAATCATAGTTGAGTAAAACTGACCACAACATCAGAAATTAGTGTTTTCACCTGATCATTCTTGGAATTAATTTTATTAGCATAAGTTTACAGGTCTATAGTATGAGATTTGCTACCAACGTAATAACGACAAGGGTCATTTGCAGCAATGAGCTATTAATTGCCCCCTTTTTGGTTCTGCCTAGAACACAAAATGATGACACAGGAAGTTCTGTAATCCAAGATGAGGGATACCAGGACAAGAAAGCAATGTTTCCCACTTTGGCCATTGAATACAGTATCAAGTAATCCTTAATCAGGCAAACCATTGTCTCTGTACCTGACACCTTGGAGGTAAGGAGTCTCTTGATGTGATGCATAAGACATTGCATATGCATGGAACAGCCTAAATGGACCAGTTGTTCTTTCCCTATCTGTCAGTTTCTTATGCTTGTTATATAATCAGGAACCTTAAACTCAGCCTATTAATAACCAACCTGATTTTTTCATTGCCCATACTTATCATCAATGGCCTCTGACAAAGCCCAATTTAGTGCAGGTTTATCGGTGTTTTGTCATTCAGGTTACTGCAGAAATGGCTAAATTTAGTTTCACTTGATGGCTTACAGTCACAAGATAGAGGTCTTTATCTGGTTTTGGATTCAAAACTACAGCTCAGAAGAAGTGCATTCTAATTGACTTGATCTCCCAAGTTTCCCCAACTCTTAGTGCACATAATGGGCCATAATTTGGTGTGGCAGGCATCTTACAACATCTGCTGTTAAAACTTCCCGCACACATTTAAATTTTAATATTTTTTTGCATGCTAAGCTGCTGAAAGCATACATCGAATGTTGCAGCAAGTGAAACCAGACATCTGGAACCTGAGTGAGCAGGACAAGCAACTGTATATCCCCTTAACCAGATTGAAGGATTGTGAGATGAACAGTGCAAAGGCCGAGAAGGAAGTGTAAATTAGAGTGGGTAAATTTGATGTCAATTTAGGAAGAGAGAAATAGAGGGAAAGAAAGATTAGATTAGGAGAAAACGGTAAAGGAAAAGTTTTTAAAAATCAGTTTGATATTTTAAAAATCTCCAATGAAAGCCAGAAAGAATGCAACTCCACACTTGACATAGTTCATTTTCAATGCCAGAGTGATGTCAGTAATTAACATATCATTTCATTAAAAAGGTGCACTAGAATGGGCATAATTTTCTGTAACCAATTTATTTCATATCTACCTGCAAATACAGAAAGTTCATGCCACTTAATGCACTGTAAAGATGAGGCAGATAGCAAGATACTGTTTTTGCAAAGCCAGCAGCAAAGCAACGCGACTTGGACAATGACTTTTAGATGCTTGAGTTTAACCGCCCATCTGTCCCTTGTCTAAAGTTGGTGTTATTTGAAAGACTTGCATTTATATAGTGGCTTTTACAACAACAGGGCATCCCAAAGAGATTTCTAGCCAATGAAGTGCTTTTGAAGTGAAATCAATATTGTTAGATAGGTAATGTATGCATTTGTACATAAATAATGATGAGTGTTGTTAACATCATTTTGACAGGAAAAACTGGGCCTACATTAAAGAGGCTGAAGAGGTGGTAGAAAGAGAAAGAGGGGGATTCTTTCAGTATAGAGTACACCCAATCTTCGCTATTTAATAAGTAACACATTTCTTTTTAGATAGGAAAATACAAATGGGCATGTGCTGAAGGTAATTATCTATCTTTTTTTCTCCTCCAACAACATTCAACCAGCTTGCCTGCTTTGATAATAAAATGTCAGCCTATGTTGTGAGATTTTTTTTTTGGTTGTTATATATTTATTTTTTATAAATTCAACCTACTTAACTGTATAGTGTTGTCTTCTTCCCAAATGAAGGTCAAACAATCAGCACCATGACACACAGTTCATCCCATTAATCAAGTCACACCAGCGCTTCTATGATAGCTTCATTAGCTTCTATGCTAATTAAGGCCTCTGCCCGTTCTATCTCACCAGAAGCAGATGATAGTTCAGCATTGGCCTTGTCCAGGTTAGCCTTTGCAGCAGTTATGTCTAATTCATCCAGAGCTGCTGCTTCTTCAGCCAAGAGCTGAGCTGATGAGTCTGCATTCACTGTCACAGAACCACTGCTCACAAAATATTTGGTCTGTGCACCAACTTCATCAAACAGTTATAACTCCAGGTTTTAGCACCTGTAGCGTGGGTACATGGGAAGGGAGAATGCCAAAGCTTCCAGTTGGTGTTGGAACATCAACTTGCTTCACACTGGCTTCACACTGGTTTCAACACCTCAGTGGGAGAGGCAAATGTAAAAGACATCTTGATGGCCAAGGGAGCCAATGGCATCGCTTCGGCATAGCCCCTGGAGAGAGCTGCCTGGGCCAGGTGCAGCTGCTCAGGGCGGACAATGAAGTGAATGGCGGTGGTGAACATCCCGGGGGTTTGTCTCCCTCACAAACTGACCTGCGGCTTGGTCAACCCTGGAAAAGGCCACCAGTTGGCATACTATCCAAAAGAAGCAGTCTTGAGGAAATACTGACATTAGCAGCATTGGCACACTGCAGAATACATAGAAGCAGTAAAATTAGCTCCAGAAAACTTAGTGCCCTGGACTGCTCTGTCCTCCCAGCTCAGATAACAGTGTATAAGGAATTGGCAATGTAAAAGAAAAGGAAGAGGAAGAACATTAAAATACACTACTATATTAATAGCATTGACTTCCCAACATACTTCAGATAAAGTGCTATAAAGTTACTCTACTAAAAATGGTATTTAGGATCGCCTGGCTGTAGAATTAGAACAAATAAGGACTCTTACTGGCAGCTAAAAGGAATTTAAAACGAAAACTAAATTACAGAAACAAATGTGGAAAATGTTTTGAGCAACATCTGATGCGGAGTTGGCCAACAGTTATATATAATATTTATGAAGATGCAGCTTTTAGATAAGCACTGTTCTAAGTACCAAAAACTTTATGTGCAAGCCACAATACATGTTAATAGTTGGTCTGAAGCCAGAATTATATGTCCACATATATAATATATCCAGAACCATGGATAAACAACTCTTGCTTGAAATATACATTAATTTATACAGGAGTAAATAAAAGCTATTTAACTGAGCCACCACTGGTCAAATGATGTTGTTAAATCTTTAAATTATGTACCTATGTCTCCAAGGTGTACAAGGCAGTGCTGGCAGATATAAGAGCAAGAGCTGGGTTGGGGCTTCACAATTCCACTGGTGTTGCATTGCTTATTGCTGATGATTCCTAGCTGTGAAGATTTAACACGGCAAGGAAGGTCCACATTGAAGACTGTGCACAACTCCTGCAGCAACTGAAAAGAAAAAAATAAATAAATTCCCAAAACACACTTGAAAGAGTAAATTTATTGAAGTACTCCCCAAAGTGTAGAAATCTAATTATGAAAATCTTATTTATTTCTTCATAAAGTCATTTTTACTGCTGCCATGAAGAACTCAGTTGGATTGCTTTCTGTCCCCTGTACTACACTGCTTCTGTGAAGTCACAGGTAGAGAACATCTTCCCACACCACTGATTATTAATTAAAAACATGGAGGGATCCAAACTTTAGGATGTCCCAAGAGAAGAACACACATTACCCAGCTGGTAACATGTTTTTTCAGGGCTCCACAGCTTCATTCAAATTTGCTCAAATGTAAATAAGTCCAATTTAGGTCACCAGTATTTATGCCGCCCAACTCAGCTGACTGGTCCACTAAAGACTAGATCAGGCCAATCAATTCATTTTCTCAGTGAAATCTCATCTTTTTCTTGTGGACTCACCTGTGTGTAGAAGCCACTAGCTGCCTCTAAGAAGAGCGAAAGATTGGCCTGTACCTCACTGCGATTAGGATTGGCTCGGTTCTTGGCCTGACCCTGTAGTGTTGTAATTTGATTTTTGAAGGCATGATTCCAGCTACAGTAAATGAAACATTAATCATTAAGATGAATCAACCTCAAGAGATTATTACATTAGCTTACATAAACACAGCGAGAAAACAACTTCAATTTCCTTCAATAGTTTCCTTCAAACATTTTAAAGCAAGTTACATGGTTTTTTCAGTTGGCTCTTACACATTGCTTGAATCTACAATGCAACATCAAGGATATTGGAAAAATATCTCATGTATAGATAGCATACGTGTAACAAATAAAAATATAAAATATAAATATAAAAAACGCAAAGCAGTTATAGCAATGAACCTCATGCCAATCTAAGGATGTTAACTAACGAATGATATACAGGCTAGTTACTTTCCTATACCTTACAAGTACTATTTTCCCATCAGCAAATGGAATGGAGTTTGTTAGAATGGTGGGGGCAAACACTTGCTAGGCTGCAGGTTGGAGTAGTCAGGCTGTAGATTTGTTTTAGACCAAGCGAGCTAAAGGACCTTCCTCATTCACATCAGCCTTGTGATCTCAAACAATATGGTGTAAACTAATAATCTATTCCTCTTCCTACCATTCCAATCTCATATGAAGCGCTTCAATACTGCTCCCTATTCAATATTGAAGAAAAAAATCATGTATTTCTTGTGAAATCGGAAATCATGATTTTAATCAGAGGTTTTAAAGGTATTATAATATCTTACAATCATGAGGACAGATGAACAACACACTATCAGAAGAAAAACAGAATTACCTGGAAAAACTCAGCAGGTCTGGCAGCATCGGTGGAGAAGAAATCAGTTAATCATGCTGCCAGACCTGCTGAGTTTTTCCAGGTAATTCTGTTTTTGTTTTGGATTTCCAGCATCCGCAGTAGCTTTTAGCTTTTTGTTTTTAACACTATCAGAAGGTTTGATTCAGTACTATGACTCAAAAGTAATGTGCGCAGCATAATTTAACTTAGATCATGAAGACCTCTACAAGCTAACATAGTTTTCGCTCAAATCGAATGGTCATGATATAAAATAAAAATAAAACTGTATTTGTCTATAGCACGTAAACTAACAGCAATTTACTACCGGGTTAGTTTATAACAATGCGCTTATAAAGATTAGAAGCCAATGAAAATTTAAAATATGATCCAACTGAGTGATTAAAAATAAAGTTGCATTTTCCTAGAAGAATAATCCATCAAAATAATCTTTTGATGGTAGGTAAATCTGATTCAAAGGAATCATTACTTCTGACAGATCTGAGAATCAAAACGTGAACAATAAATATGCATTTCCAAGGCTGATAAACCGCTTAATACAAACTTGGTCAAAGATGTTTTATGAAAGATCAAGGAAGAAACATCCCAAGAGTTGAGGATAAACTGCTTCTGGCTCCCCTGACATCCGTCGTTGAAAACTGATTCCACATTCATTTCATTTATTATACTTCTCCATAAACCATTCTAGTTATAAACTTAGAGCTAGTTCTATGAAAAGATGTTGCCAAGCTGTGGCAACATGTTTCTTCGTGTGGAGTTCTTTAAACATAACAGGAAGCAGTGAAAACTTCCATTTGCCTCCTACTGACATTGGTTTAAGAGGTTTTTTTTAACATTAGAACTTTGGTAACAATTAAATTACATCCTTAAAACTGCATTAGTTTGTTCTTACAAAACACATGTATCATTGGTTTAAAACAAATGACTTATAAAAAGTAATGACTCTTTGGTGACATTGTTCACAGGAACTCAAATGATATACTGCTTTATATGGACAAGTTTTTTATTCTTCTCTCAAGGTCTGGCCACAATGTGTTACTTGTCTGCTGAACTAAAAGTTTGTTTAAAGCTGATCCGTCTGTCCCTTTGAAAACTACAAAGTCTAATTGCTGAAAGTAAACACAACCCAACATCACAAGTGTGCCTCACTTGCTCAGGAAGTTTACAGATTTGAAGCTGCTTGTAAATTTACAGCTCCAGGTCAGAAAGAACAGGATGAAATCACAGCCTTTTCTCTGAAGTGTGACAATTACTCTCAGAACTTTTATATAGATAGATGAACAAAGCCAAACTAATCAGTGATGCTATTCTTTGGAGCTATGACGAAAGCTACTATGCAGAGATTGGGAATAAAATATTCTAACAAAGATTTATTAATAGAGTTTTCAAAAGGGCTATCAAAACCAGCTTTTTCCTATTTTTAGTCTGATTATGATCCCTCCGAGATGAAGTGCTTCAAGGTAATACAATAAAAGGCTCAAAGCTGCAATCCTTCGCAATCCTGGCAAGCACAACGTTGACAATCTCAATTCTTCCCTTGACTCAAACCTTTAGAGTTAGATTTTTTCTTTTTCATTACTTTACTTCAAGTTTTCCAATTCCCCAACCCCTCCATTGTATATGAAATCACCCATACCTATTCGCCTGAGTGATGACAACATTTTCAAAAAAAGTCAAATTTTGAAGCTCACCGTGTTTTAACTCCAAATGTAATTTGCATCTGACAGTTAAAATGGCCAATTTTAAATGCTTATACCCTTATGAAACCCTAGGGACGGGAGTTCTGGAACATCTATGTAGACAATGGGAATGCATCCATGCGACTGAAAGTGCAAGGAGGAAAGTGTATGGAATACAAAGACAGAAAGAAAAAACATTTTTTCCAAATTATCACAGCATGGATTTTACAGTGGTAACGACAACAAAACTGTTAGCATTTGCCAACTTAACCCCATTGAGATTGACAAAAGCTTGAGAGTCTGCACATGCGTAGAATAATATGGAAATCCAAAAGTTGCTGTCAGTGATTCTACACTCCTCTGGAGAGTGCACTGTTGGGGACCCCCAGAGTGCAACTGCTAAGCAACCAGGGAATTGATGAAAACTTCCACTTTTATACTGCCTCACTATAAAAAACCCACAAGGTTAGAACTTGCTGAATGGTGTGTAACTGGATTTTTAACAATGTACTAAGTTCATAATTACTTCTAAACACCCTCACTAGCTCTGAAAAGCTAACGTTATATCCGTGGAGTGTTAAATTTTTCCATTATGATTTAAAGAAATTATGATATTTTAGTTTTTAACCTTGATCCAATCATAAACATTTGTTTTTCTATTAAAAATATAAATTAAAAGTGAAGAATAAGCAGTGCATTTGACTTTCTATATGAAAATATAAATTAAAAGAATGAAGAATTTGCAGTGCTTTTGACTTTCTAGCTTGTCATCTGCATGAACACTTCATTGTGTTTGGCTGTTTACTCTGCTTGCTGACATCGCTGCTACTGCACACCCGAAGATCCTCTTGACTTGGCACCATAATTAAAATGCCAGTGGAAAACAGGAAGCCAGCATTACAAGAATTGTTAGATTTTTGTGGACGGGTTTCCTAAAGTTAGCTGCAAGTGCTGATGCTTTGCCACTGACCACAAAATTCATCCCAATATGATTTTTTTGGTTGTAAAAATAAAATTTCAATTTTGAAAGCAAACAAAGTTTGTGAGGAAACAAAGAAATGGAGGGAAAAAGGAAAATTGGTAGTCCATAAGACTCCACTTTCCTGCCTTTTCCCCATAACTCTCGATTCCCTTACTGATTAAAAATCTGTCTATCTCAGCCTTGAATATATTAACGACCCGGCCTCCACAGCCCTCTGCGGTAAAGAATTCTACAGATTGACTGCCCTTAGAGAAGAAATTGCTCCTCATTTGTCTTAAATGGGCAGCCCCTTACTCTAAGGTTATGCCCTCTGGTCCTCCATTCTCCCACAAGGGAGACAGCCTCTCAGCAACCATCCTGTCAAGCACCTTAAGAATCTTGTGTGTTTCAATAAGGTCGCCTCTCATTCTTCTAAACTCCAATGAGGATAGGCCCAACCTACTCAACCTCTCCTCATAAGAAAATCCCTCCATACCAGGCATCAACCTAGAAAACCTTCTCTGGACTGCCTCCAATGCCAGTATATCTTTCCTTAGCTAAAGGGCACCAAAACTGTTCACAGTATTTTAAGTGTGGTCTAACTAATGCCTTGTATAGTTTTAGCAAGACCTCCCTATTTTTATGCTCCATTCTCTTTGAAATAAAGGCCAACATTCCATTTGTTTTCCCTATTGCCTGCTGAACTTGTATGTTAGCTTTTTGGGATTCATGCACAAGGACTCCCAAATCCCTCTGTGCTGCAGCCTTCTGCAGTCTTTCTCCATTTAAATAATTTTCAGCTCCTCTATTTTTCCTGCCAAAGTGCATAGCCTCACATTTCCCCACATTATATTCCATCTGCCAAGTTTTTGCCCACTCACTTCACCTGTTTACAGTTCTCTGTAGACTCCTTGCGTCATCCTCACCACTTGCCTTCCCACCTATTTTTGTGTGAAGTGCATTCACTTTCCTCATCTATTGTAAATAATTGAGGCCCCAGCACTGTGGCACTCCACTAGTTACAGGGTGCCATCCTGAAAATGCCCCCATTATCCCAATTCTCTGTCTTCTATTAGTTAGCCAATCCTCTATCCATATTAATATACTACCCCCAATACCATGGGCTCTTATTAAGTAGCCTTACGTGCGGTACCTTATCTATGCCTTTTGGGAATCCAAATATATTACTTCTACTGGTTCCCCTTTATCTATCCTACTTGTTACCTCCTCAAAGAATTCTAATAAATTTGTTAGACATGATTTCCCCTTCATGAAGCCATGCTGACTCTGCTTGATTAGATTTTTTCTTATTCATTCATGGGATGTGGGCTTTACTGGCTGGGCCAGCATTTATTGCCCATCCCTAGTTACCCTTGAGAAGGTGGTGGAGAGCTGCCTTCTTGAACTGCTGCAGTCCATGTGGTGTAGGTACACCCACAATGCTGTTTAGAAGGAAGGGAGTTCCAGGATTTTGACCCAGCGACAGTGAAGGAATGGCAATAGATTTTCAAGTTAGGATGGTGAGTGATTTGGAGGGGAACTTCCAGGTGGTGGTGTTCCCATCTATCTGCTATTACATCCTTTATAATAGACTCCAACATTTTCCCAATGACAGATGTTAAGCTAACTGACCTATAGTTACCTGTTTTTTGTCTCCCTCCCTTTTTGAAAATGGGTGTTACATTGGCCATTCTCCAATCCTCGGGACTTTTCCAGAATCTAAGGAATCTTGGAAGATTACTACCAGTGCATCCACTATCTCTGCAGCTATTTCCTTTAATATCCTAGAATGCAATCCATCAGGTCCAGGGGACTTATCGACCTTTAGCCCCATTAGTTTCCCTAGTACTTTTCCTCTCGTGATAGTTATTGTATTTATTTCCCCGCCCTTGCTTTTCCCCTTGATTATTTAGTATTTTTGGAATGCGATTAGTATCTTCTACCGTGAAGACTGAAGAAAAGTATTTATTCAGCTCCTCTGTCATTTCCTGGTTCCCTATTATTTCCCCAGCCTCATTCTCTAAGGGGGCTTAAGTTCACTTTGGCTTCTCTCTTCCTTTTTATATATTTAAAGAAGCTCTTACTGTCCGTTTTTATATTACTTGCTAGTTTACCCTCAAAGTTTATTTTCTCCCTCTATTATCTTTTTGGTTATCTTTTGTTGGCTTTTAAAACTTTCCCAATCCTCTGGCTTACCACTAATCTTTGCCACATTGTATGTTTTTTCTTTCAATTTGATACTGTCCTTAACTTTCTTGGTTAACCATGATTGGTTTATCCCCTTCCTTGAATCTTTCTTCCTCATTGGGATAATACGTTGTGATGTGAGCCATGAACTATTTTCTTAAAAGTCTGCTATTGTTCATCAACCATCTTTTCTGCTAAACTGCTTTCCCAGTTCACTCCAGCCAACCCTGCCTTCATTCCATTGTAATTACCCTTATTTAAGTTTAGCAGTTGTTTCGACCCAAGTTTCTCACTCTCAAACTGAATGCTAAATTCCACCATATTATGGTCACTGTTTCCTAGGGGATCCTTTACTCTGAGGTCATTTATTAAACCTGCCCCATTACACATTACCAGATCCAAAATAGCCTGATCCTTGGTTGGATTCACAACATATTGTTCCAAGAAACTGTCCCGAATACACTGAATTCTTGCTCGTGTATACCTCTGCCAATTCAATTTTCCCAATCTACAAGATGATTAAAGTCACCCAATTAATGTACTGTCTTTTTGACATGCCCTCATTATCTCTCGATTTATTCTCTGTTCTTCAGTATAGCTACTGTCAGGGGGCCAATAGACTACTCCACCAGTGTCTTCTTCCCCATGTTATTTCTTACCTCCACCCTTATGGATTCTACATCTTCTGATCCAAGATCCTTTCTTGCAATCGTACTTATTCCACCTCGTACCAACAAAGCTACCCCACCGCCCTTTCCTTCCTGCCTGGTTCTTTCGAAAAGTCACACATCCCTGAATATTTAGTTCTCAGCTTTGATCTCCTTGTAACCACATCTCCGTAATGGCTATAAGATCATGCCCATTAACCTCTATTTGTTCCGTTAATCCATTTATTTTGTTCCAAATACTAAGTGCATTTAGGTAAAGAGTCATTAATTTTGCCTTATTACCATTTTTTCCCCTTTTAACCCTGCTGCTGTTTCTTTATGTTTGTACACACTCTCCTTTCTTGACACACTCTGGGTATCATTACTAAATAGCTGCCTGCAAGGCTGCCATGTCCTTTTGCTTTGTAAGCCTACGTATCTCCTTTCCAGAACCCTCCCCATTTAGTTTGAAGCCCTCTCTATAACCCTAGTTATTCGGTTCACCAGGACACTGGTCCCAGCACGGTTCAAGTGAAGCCTGACCCACCAGAACAGCTCCCTTCTACCCCAATACTGGTGCCAGTGCCCATGAATTGAAACCCATTTCTCCCACACATTTAACTCCTGACTTTATTTGCCCTATGCCAGTTTGCCCGTGGCTCAGGTAGCAATCCCGAGATTATTGCCTTAGAGGTTCTGCTTTTTAATTTAGCTCCTGACTGTTCAAATTCTTTCAGCAGAACCTCCTTCCTCGTCCTATCAACGTCGTTGGTACCAACATGGACAACAACAACTGGATCCTTCTCCTCCCACTCCAAGTTCCTCTCCAGCCCTGAGGGGATGTCCTTAACCCTGACACTGGGCAGGCAACACAGCCTTCAGGAGTCACACTCACGGCTGCAGAGAACAGTATCTATTCTCCTAATTATACTATCCCCTACCACTACTACGTTCCCATTTCCTCCCCTCACTTGAATGGCTCCCTGTGCCACAGTGCCGTTGTCAGTTCGCTCATTCTCCCTGCAGTCCCCATTCTCATCCACACAGCTTGCAGGAACCTTGTAACTGTTGGACAGTTGCAGGGGCCGAGGCTCCTTGAACGCTACCCCCGGGTCCCCAAACCTGCTTCACTTGCAGTCACACCCTCCTGTCCCTGATCACAGGCCAAATTTGAATTAACTAATCTGAGGGAAGTGACTGCCTCCTGCAGCAAAGTGTCCAGGTACCTTTCCCCCTCCCTGATGTGGCGCAATGTCTGCAGCTCAGACTCCAGCTCCTTAACTCAGACCTGAAGTTCCTCGAGCAGACATGTTACCCCATTGCCAAGGCTGATATCTTCAAAGCCAAAGGAGTAATGGACGGTACAGGAGCACTGACATTGAGGGGTGGAGCACCGCATGAGTGATTAGGGCTGCTAAGGGCTGTAATTTCCCCACAACTTTTTTTTAATTCTTTCATGGAATGTGGGTGCCGCTGGCAAGGTCAGGGTTTGTTGTCCATCCCTAAATGTCCTTGAACTGACCATGTTAGGCCATTTCCGAGGGAAGTTATGAGTCAACCACCCGGTTGTTTGTCTGGAGTCACATGTAGGCCAGGTAAGGATGGCAGATTTCCTTCCCTAAAGGACAATAGTGAACCAGATGGGTTTTTACAACAATCGATGATAGTGTCATTACTGAGACTAGCTTTATTTAACTGAATTCAAATTCCACCAGCTGCCATGGTGGGGTTTGGACCCATGGCCCCACAACATTTGCCTGGGTCTCTAGATTACTAGTCCAGCGACATTACCACTACATCACTGTCTCTCCTAAAAGCAGACTGAAACCAATGGCGGCTCCTTTGCCCACCACACAATGCCTCCTACTGATAAATTAAAAAAAACAAAAGATGATGTGGGGCAGGTCAAAGAGAGAGAGATAGATATATAGAAAGAGAGGAGACTGAAAGAGAAAGGGCAATACAAAAGACAAAGTAAGAGTAACCATATCTTTCAACTTGCTGCATGCATTTTCCAAGGGAGATAACTAGTATCAAAGAAAATGCCTTGCATGCTAATAATCAGGTTTCCCATACAGTCATCGTTTATATAAATGAAACACAAATCTACTATTTGCCTGGGTGAATGCATTAAGAGGCACATCAATGAATGCTAGCACAACTTAAGACAAGAGCTAACTTTGACCTATCCTTCAAAGAGGTCATATCACGATATCAAGATCATATTGGTATCTATAGGCAAGATTTGTCTCAAAAGATAATTTGGCCCATTGTAAATTTGCTTCAACACCTCAACACAATGCCCACTTCAAGAATCAGCAAAGCGTCAATGTCTAGTCTGCAGAGCACTGTCATATTCAATGTTGTTTCTTTCTAAAGTGGCTAATACCACATCATAACTCGGTATGCTATTACAAGATATTAATAACATATCAGCAGCATCTGGAGCAAATATAGAACAGAACCCAAGCAAACATAAATGCCAAATTTTCACCTCTGTCCACAATCATTTTCTTCTATTTCCTCCGTTTACAGGTGAGCAGTCCGATTTGTATCCTTAAGCAATTATGATCAATGAAAGAGAAAATAGGAAACTCAACAGAGAAGCAAGTAACATTTTTGTGATGTCACTGAAACTTATTGCATACTTACAGATCCTGCTCCACCTTCTTATCCAGTGCATACTCCAAATCTGTGACCAACATCTTCTGGTAGAGGTCCTGTAGAGCTTGCCTGGAAGTCCAGACTTCAGCTGGACCCAGCTTTGAATCTGTTCAGAAAAAGTGTATGCAATAGCATTTTAATCTGATAAAAGTGTACCTTTCCAGTCATAAGCATGCTTTTCCTTCTCGTTTGGTGTCAAATTATAAAAGTAGCGTTAGGAAGAAAAATCTTAACACATAAAACACATTTTTTCAACTGAAACGATCTGAAAATACAGACCAATGGGACATCTACCAACTAACTCCAGATCATATGTGCACATTAAAGCTATGTAACCAGTATGTTTATTGGATAGAAAATGAAGGCAGCAGTGATGTTGTTTTGAATGCAACCAAATAGTATGTACTTAGATTTTAATAAAACCATAATGAGTGGCCACTAGTACGCCTATGTCGGCCTTGTGAGATGACCATGCTTATAAGCTCACCACCTCACCCAATGAGAAATTAGTATTCTAGGCTCAATCTTTTAGAATCCCTGTCATAAACTGAATTTATTGGAAATCAACCAGCTCATATTTAGGTCTTGATGACAAAACAAAAGCAGACATAACTAACCTCTAATGGAGGGACAAGGGAGAAGCGGCAGGGGCAAAAAAATGGGAAAAATTGAAAGAAAATCAATGTAAACAGTCACAGCCAGGGATATAATTAAATAGCAATGTTTGCTGCTTCGCATAAAGATTAATGAGGGAAAAAAATGCTCTAGGTTAGCTGGAGGCAATTACAAAAGCATGAAAGGATGAATAAAGTGTGGATTTATTATTGCTATATACTCAGGACTGTAAGAACATTACAAAATTCAAAGTTCCAAGGTAAAACTCAATTCCCTGTCTATAGTAATGTTATGGTGAGGAAGGAACCTGCAAATCACAATCCTTTTCAACAGAAAAAATGACATTCATTAACTTTTCATAAAAAATTACATGCATTTTTCCACACAGCAGTGAAAACTGGTGGAGCATGCAGGTACACTCCATCACAGCAATCAAAAGATATTATACAGCGATCAAAAAATATTATGTTCTGCTGGGTATCTAGTCTCAACTGGAGTTAAACCTTGCAGGTATTAAGACAGAAGTCTTCCAATTTTAGAGAAAGGTCTGACACAGGAAAATAAAAACTAGAACATTGAGCAACAGTGACAAAAGTTCCCAACCTTTTCCTTGGTCTCGCACACACCAAATGCAAAAAGAATTGTACTTGATTTATCTTTCAAGTTTTTAAAAGAATGGCTGCATTCAACCATCACGGCAGTTAATGACCTACAGGTGATATTCAGTGATTGCATTAAAGCATATGCAAAAAGATAAATATAGGTTAAGATACTAAAAAATTCAATATGGCTGCTTTTGATCAATATTTCAAGATTCCAGTGCAACATGTCCATTTGTAATAACGTGCTGTGCAAAAATAAATGCCATTTACATTTCTTTACTTGAAAGATACATCTAGAGTCAATGCCTACCCTTAGATAAGATGCAGTATATAGAATGTGTTTCTACTTCTGCTTGGTAAAATTTGTGTTTGTATATAACCAGGCAGGAATCCTCTGTGGTTGTCTTAAAAAGGAGTTAAATTCTTTTTATAAATCAATTTATTAAACTGCATGTGAAATCTTCAATCTTTGACAAGCCTGTAGGCAAAAGTTACTCAATATATTTAATTGAAAAGTTCAATTAAAAATTTTGACTGATAAATTTGGTAGATACCACATTTACACTCTCTGTAAATGACATTTATTTTTGCACAGCACGTTATTACAAATGGACATGTTGCACTGGAATCTTGAAATATTGATCAAAATTGTACAGAGGGTGGGGAGAGTGAACCGCCTCCACATCTGCGAACAATGTTCACTTTCAAACAGTACCTGAAGAGAAAAAGTCAAGTTTATGTTATGGTGCGATATTTACATTCTCAATGGACAGTTCAGCATCCATGTGCATGGCAGCAGTGCCATGATCCATAATACATCCACTACAGTTCAAAAATGCATTCAAATACATATTCACATTTACTTTCAAAATGTTTAATTGATCTGAATCATCTCCAAGCGATAAGCTCAACATTTCTCCAGATAGGAGTTCAACTCTTAAGTAACAAGGTTTTAATGCAAATTTTGGTCTTGAATTGGCTAAATTTTGGTATCATTACACCTTTCCTGTGTTTATATTCTCCAGAGACAAAGCAGGTTTCAAGAGAGATCATTTGCTAGTCGGTAAGTACAATAAGAGCTAGGCACCTCAATGAAAGTGGTTTTACTAAATGCTATTCTAAGAAAGATTCACTATTCAGTGTATATTTACAAAGAACATCTGGTACTTATAAGAACTTACCTCACATCTGAAAATACTGAACTTTTCCCACTATCTTTATTTCATAAACTTTCAGCTGAATTCATGCATTTGAAATAATCTATTTTCAATGTTTTGAAAATCAAGTAGAAGCCATATAAACAGTAGTGACCAATAACAAGTGCTACAGGAAATTCACAATTTTTTTTAAAAGAACACTGCGGTGGATCAGAAGAATTATTGAAGCATATTAGGCCTGCTAATTTATTCAAATCAACTTTTACATGAAGAATCAAACTCTGAATGAAGACTATTTAATCTTTTAAAATGTTTAACCACCCATCCAGCTAGTGGACATTTTTGTATTAATCCACAGTAGAGCTACATAATAATGGCCTGATATTTGCTCTCGATGGCTAAGGAATGGCGCATGCCATTCACCTCGCTGACAGTTGCCCAAAGTCTCTGAGTTATGAGCAGAGATATACACTAATCCAGCATCTTATCCAATGCTGCAGTCTGAGGGGATCCGGACAGCAGCAAAAAACAGTGAGGATCCTCAATCAGATTTCTTAATGAGGCACAGTGTCCAAACCAGGAAGTATAAAGAAGGAAATACAAAATATAAATTGGATTTAAATCACGTATAGAAAACAAACTGAAGGTCAAGAAACACAGGTAGGATTAAGGGAAACAGATAAAGGGCAAATAGCAAAACAAAAGCCATTTTAAATCTTCAATGTTAATTTGGGGGAAAATTAATTTTGTAAAATTAATTTTTCAGAGCCAGAGTTCAGCAGTAATTATCACTAAATTATACCCTAAAAACTCAAAACCTCTGAATGCAACAGCCCTAACCTTTTCAGTTGTTTTTAGTGGGCAACTAATAAATTTTCCCTCTAAATTTTATTCAATGTGCATAGCCTATTGGTTTCAATGCATGGTACCCTAAAATGGACAGCTTGTGGCTGGACTATGTGGTACATTCACAATTGCTGCATTACTGTGTACAGCTTAGAGGGAACACCGGAAAGTACCCCAAGTTCACGCAGTTGCAGTCATCTGAATACTGAATCTATTGGCGAGGATGGCAACAGCACACCCTTTGGAGGAGCAGGGTATCACTGACAACCACCTCAGGATTTCTGTATTTAACTGCATACGTGCAGTTAAAAGAGAAATTGTCAGATTTACCAGCAATTACTGATGGCTGAAAGCTTTAGTATTAAAGAAAAATTTGAACAATTATGTTTCCAGAACAGTCTAGCCATGGCATTAAAAAAAATAACTGATGGGTTGTACTTTTGAAGTGAAAATATTGCTTTATAGGGCAATGTTAAAGTTTGGCAAGAGTATACATGTAATCACCTGCATATCATTATTACCTCTGTTATCTAGATAAATTATGGTTAAGTGCACTCCATTTGAATCTCTTCTTTCCGACTTCCACTTATTTTTTTTTTTTTTTTTTTTTTTTTTTTTGTAAAAATATACTTTATTCATAAAAATCTTCAATCACATTCAAAACCATTTCAAAAACAACATTACAAGGGTACAATCCAGGTTAAACTTTTACAAAATGTATCACCAGGTGCATCAGTACAAACAATATTACAGTCATTTACAGCCTTTCATTTTGATCTGTACAGCCCGAGGGGCTCTAAACAGTTCCCAGTCTCTCGGTGCGCTGTGGTAGAAAGGTCTTAGACAGCGACCCTTCCCCATTGCGCCTTTGCGGCAGCTGCCCCAAGCTTTAGTGCGTCCCTCAGCACGTAGTCCTGGACTTTGGATTGTGCCAGTCCGCAACAATCGGTCGGGGACAAATCTTTGTGCTGGAAGACCAACAAGTTTCGGGCAGACCAAAGCGCGTCTTTCACCGAGTTGATGATCCTCCAGCTGCAGTTGATGTTTGTCTCGGTGTGTGTCCCTGGGAACAGCCCGTAGAGCACAGAGTCCTGTGTCACAGAACTGCTCGGGATGAACCTCGACAGCAACCACTGCATCTCTCTCCAGACTTTCTTTGCAAAGGCACAATCCACAAGGAGGTGATCAACGGTCTCTTCCCCACCACAGCCACCTCGAGGGCATCGTGCAGAGGGGGTGAGACTCCTGGCGTGTAGGAAGGATCTGACGGGGAGGGCCTTTCTCACCACCAGCCAAGCTACGTCTTGGTGCTTGTTGGAAAGTTCTGGCGATGAGGCATTCTGCCAAATGACTTTGACAGTCTGCTCGGGGAACCATCCCACAGGGTCCACCCTCTCCTTATCCCTCAGGGCCTCTAGGACGTTACGTGCTGACCACTGCCTGATGGACTTGTGGTCAAAGGTGTTTTTCTGCATAAATTTTTCCACCAGGGACAGGTGGTACGGCACGGTCCAACTACTTGGAGCGTTCCGCGGCAGCGTGGCCAGACCCATCCTTCGCAACACCGGGGACAGGTAGAACCTCAGCACGTAGTGACACTTGGTGTTTGCGTACTGAGGGTCTACGCACCGCTTGATGCAGCCGCACACAAAGGTGGCCATCAGTATGAGGGCGATGTTGGGCACGTTTTTTCCCCCTTTATCTAGAGGCTTGTACATCGCGTCCCTGCAGACACGATCCATTTTCGACCTCCAGATAAAGCGGAAGATGGCTCGAGTGATCGCCATCGCGCAGGAGTGTGGAATGGGCCAGACCTGCGCCACGTACAGCAACAGCGAGAGTACCTCACACCTGATGACCAGGTTCTTACCCGCAATGGAGAGGGAGCGTCGCTCCCACATGCCCAGTTTCCTTTTCACCATAGCCACTCGCTCCTTCCAGTTTCTAACGCATGCCCCGGTCCCTCCGAACCATATCCCCAGCACCTTCAGGCCGTCAGCCCTGACAGTGAAGGGGACAAAGGATCGGTCAGCCCACTTCCCAAAGAACATGGCCTCGCTCTTCCCACGATTTACCTTGGCTCCCGAGGCCAGTTCGAACTGGTCGCAGACGTGCATCAGTCTGCGCACCGACAGCGGATCCGAGCAGAAGACGGCGACGTCGTCCATGTACAGGGAGGCTTTTACCTGAGTGCCTCCACTGCCTGGGATCGTCACTCCTCTTATGCCCGGATCCTTCCTGATGGACTCGGCAAAGGGTTCTATGCAGCACACAAAAAGGACAGGCGAGAGAGGGCAGCCCTGCCTGACTCCAGATTTAATTGGAAAGCTATCTGTTTCCCACCCATTGATTGAGACTGCGCTACTGATGTTAGTGTAGAGCAGTTGGATCCAATTTCGAATTCCCTCCCCAAAGCCCATTTTGGAGAGCACATCCCCCATGTAGGTGTGCGATATTCTGTCAAAGGCCTTCTCCTGATCCAAGCTGATGAGGCAGGTATCCACACCCCTGTCCTGTACATAGGCAATCGTGTCCCTGAGCAGCGCCAGGCTGTCAGAGATCTTCCTGCCTGGCACAGAGCAGGTCTGGTCAGGGTGAATCACCAATTCCAGAGCGGATTTGACCCGGTTGGCGATGACCTTGGACAGAATCTTATAGTCCATATTCAACAGTGAAATGGGTCGCCAATTTCTAATTTCCTCCCTTTCCCCCTTGTGCTTGTAGATGAGGGTGATGATGCCTTTCCTCATGGATTCTGACATGCTGCCGGCCAGGAGCATACTCTCGTACACTTCTAGCAGGTCTGGGCCGATCAAGTCCCACAGAGCCGAATACAGCTCCGCCGGCAGGCCGTCGCTTCCGGGGGTTTTACTCTTCTCGAAGGACTCGAGGGCCTTAGTCAGTTCGTCAGGAGTTAGCGGTTTGTCTAGGCTCTCCCGCGTACTGTGGTCTAGGACCTCCGTGATAGAGGACAGGAAGGACTGGGAGGCCGTGCTGTCCGTGGGCTTCACGTCATACAGTCCGGCATAAAAGGATTTGCTGATCCTCAGAATGTCGGACCGTGATGACTTTACTGAGCCGTCTTCTTCCTTCAGGCTGCTGATCACAGAGCGCTCTCTGTGTACCTTTTGGAAGAAGAAACGTGAGCACGTCTCATCCTGCTCCACGGAGCGGACCCTGGAACGGAAGATGATCTTGGAGGCCTCCGAGGCAAAGTGCGAGGCTTGCTGGCCCTTCACCTCTTGGAGCTCCTCCTTGACATCGACCCCCATCGACTGCAGCCGGAGCAGATTCTGCATCTTTTCCTGGAGTCGGGACATTTCCCTCTGTTCCTTTCTAGCTTTCTGGGTGCCTTTGAGGATGAAAAACCTCTTGATGCTTCCCTTGATCACTTCCCACCAGTGTGTCAGGGACTCAAAGAGGGGTTTCACGGTTCTCCAACCTTTGTAATCCCTCTTGAGCTCCTCAATGTTCTCTGGGGTCAGCAGTTGCACATTTAGCTTCCATGCCCCCCTGCCCACCCTCAGGTCTTCCTCCAAGTGGCAGTCCGCCAGTAGGAGGCAGTGGTCAGAGAAGAACACCGGCTTGACGTCGGTGGATCTGACTGTGAATGCACGGGACACAAACAGGAAGTCTATCCTGGAACGAATGGACCCGTCTGGCCGCGACCAGGTGTATCTACGCTGCGCTCCGTCTGCAGGGTTGCTGAAGACGTCGTGCAGCTTGGCATCCTTAACTGTTTCCATCAGGGATCTGGACGTAGCGTCCAATCTGCTTCCGGCCCTGCCGGATCGTCCAGCCGCATCGATGATGCAGTTGAAGTCCCCGCCCAGAATGACCGGCCTGGAGGTCGCCAGCAGCAGTGGGAGCTGCTGAAAAACCTCCAGCCGCTCAGCCCCTTGTGCCGGGCCGTACACGTTAATTAACCGGAGTGGAGCGTTCTTGTACATTACGTCTGCTACCAGGAGTCGCCCGCCCACCACCTCCTTGACCTCGGAGACGGTGAAGTTGCCTCCCCGCAGCAGAATACCCAGGCCGGAGGAACGAGAGTCGTTTCCGCCCGACCAGATCGATGGCCCGTGGGACCACCATCGTGACCATTGCCTGTAGGAGCTGAGGTGCGGTATCGCACACTCCTGCAGAAACAACAGGTCAGCTTTGACCTTGGCTAGGTAGTCCAAGGTCGCAACACATCGCGTAGTAGATTTAATGCTACGCACATTTATGGATACAATCTTTAAACCCATTTTAAAGCATTTATTCTCCTACCAAACCCACTGTCTCTGAGAGTCCCAGACCTTTAGTCTGCTCCTTCATACCCGTAGTGAGCTCAAATTCCTTCACTTTGGATGGGCTGAGGTAGATCTCCTTGGCCGTGTTCTGCTCCGGTGGCATCTGGAGGTTCACGTAGTGAGCGGATTTTGAGATGACCTTTGCTGGAGAAGCTTCCCCAAAACTCACCCCCTCTGGGGGGTTGCTGTTCCCGGCTTGCTGGAGCTGGGGTGCGATGATTGCCTCACTGCTCCCAGATTCCAGGGGCTGTGGTGCACTGGCCTCCTCAGGTTGCAGGCAAAGTTGGGGTGCGTTGGTCTCCTTGTTGTCTCCAATTTTCTGGAGCTCGGGTGTCTCGTCCTCCAACGCCCTGGAGCTTTGCCGCCTCTTCTGTCGGTGCCGCTCTGGCACTTCCTCATCCGAAGAGCTGCTGCCCTTGTCATCCGTGTCGGATGGGAGACGCCTCTTGCCGCTTCTCTGGGAAACGCCTTTGCTTCTTCTTCGCTCCCTCTTACTTTTCTTGTTCTTCACCGTCCGCCACTCCCCCTGCTGCTTTTCCACTGCTGCCTCCTCCTCCATTGATTCGCTGTCCTGAGGACTGGAAGGTTCAGGGGGTGGTGCTGTTGATTGGCTCTCTGTTGCCTCAATCTCTTTCTCCACCTTGTCTCTCTCTGTGTCCTCCTTTGTCCCGTTGAGCTCCCTGGGGGCCTTGGTGGTTGGAGTGACACGGAACATTTCTTCTGCTTCCCCGTGGTCGGCTTTGGCTGCCTGTGCGTAAGTACGGCAGCGTTTGGGGCAGGTCCTGTAGAGGTGACTTGCCTCGCCACACAGGTTGCAGCACTTGGCCTGTTTGCAGTCTTTTGTCTGGTGCCCTTCCTGTTTGCAGATCTTGCAGAGGGAGGCGCTGCAGTTGGCCGCCACATGACCAGCCTTGCCGCATGAGCGACAATGCTTGGGTTGCCCAGCGTAGACCAGGTAGCCACGGTTTCCCCCGATTGCGAAACTGGAAGGAGGGTGGAAAATGGCTCCCTTACCATCGGTCTTTAGCGTGACCTTAAACAGGCGTTTGCCTGTCCAGATCCCCAAGTCGTCTCGAATCTCGGTGCCGCTCCCCACCTTATCGAAGTACCTGGTGAGGAAGGTGACCACGTCGGCGACAGGGACGAAGGGGTTGTACACATGCACCATCACCTCACGTTCCCGTTGCAACGGCAGAGAAAAGTGCGGCTCCGCCGTCAGGATCTTCATCTCCGGCAGGTCTCTCTTCTCCTCGAACACCCTCAGGAGCCGGACGCAGTCTGCCACTTGCTTGAACGTGACGTCGAAATAACCACCTTTGCGGGAGTCGTGCAGGGTGAAGATCTCCGTAGCTTGGAAGCCGCACGCCTTCAACAGGATCCTCCTGGTGAAGAAGCCCCGATCCATAGGTGATCCTCCTTCGTCGCTGTGGTTCACCGTGACTCGGACGGTGATAGGTAACCCACGGTATGAATTCGGATTGCGATTGGTTTTCGCCCTTCCATCCCGACCTTGCCATGGCAGGACCATGGTGTCGCTCCTGCAACACTTGATCTTAGCCGAGAGGCCGAGAAGCGCACACTACACTTGATCTTAGCCAAGAGGCCGACTTCCACTTATTCCTAACAGCAAGATGGCCTTGCAGTTACAAATAACATCCTCAGTGATGTGGTTTTGTGCGTTATCTATCCCCATACTCTTCAACCACTATATAACATTTGGCAACCTCTCCCACCATCTCTCCTGTTATCCAACTACATGGAATTTGTTGCATGATTATACCTATACATATTCAAATGCATCAAGCACAACAGCATCAATAGATTCCCTTCATTCCTGCACCATCATAGTAATCTTGGCCCACTCCTCTTCCTCATCTACATACCGCAACTCAGTAATGTCATCCAATGGCAGAAACTAAGTTTCCATCTACTTGCTGTTCTGATGGCTAGCTCTCCCTCTCCACCACCGCACTAGACCTCAGCCCCTTTTTCTTGATGAAGTAATGGATGAGCCAATACTGACTTAAATTTAACATTGAGAAAACTGTTTTTCTAGGCTCCTGCCATAAACTCCTCCTTTGTTATCAATTCTACCCTGCTGCATGGCTACTCACTTGAGATAAACCAAACAGTCCAAAGCTCTGACATTCTCTTTGACCTGAAGCCGAGCTTCAAACACCATATTCTATCACTGCAAGAATGCAGATTTTCACTTTCACAACAATGGCAGCTTCCACTCCTACCTCATCAGTGAACCACTATCCATGTTTCCCCCCACCCCCAAATTCAATTATGCTCATATCCTCTTTTCTGGTCTTCCAATTCTCCAGAAATTCCAACTTATCCAAAATGTATCTTTCTGTCCAAGATTTTAGTCACCCTTCCCAAACATCAAATCTGACATCTATTTCCTGCACTGCAACAGTGACTGCAGCTGGTTGTGACTTCCTTTGGACAACCTGAGGTCAAGGGGCACTACATAAGCACAAATCCTAGTTGTGGTCTTTTGTACTCTGTGCAAAAGAGTAAGAGCTTCTACAATATATCTTGAATACTGCAGCCACAAAGCACAAGGGAGATATTTTAACGTTGGCTGCAATGCATGAAGCTGATGCCCAGTGTCAAAGGCCTGAGTTATGAGAAAGACTGAAGACATTTTAGTATTTCACCTTGAAAGGGGGTGCCTGTTGGCTAATCTTATGAACACATGTAAACGGTGAAGAATAGTAAATGGTGTGGAAAATGTAATTTTTGAAAACTTTCAACTATGAGTAGAACAGGAGGACACACATACAAATAGTAAAAGGCAAATTTGGAAATGACAGCAGAAAAATTCTTCAGTGATCAATACCTGGAGGAGAGAGAGAGAGAGCAGGATATATTACTACAAGGGTAAAAGAAAATCCCAATGTACCTCCTGGGTCACCCTAGATCAGGTAGTATTAAATTTTATGTTGTGACTCAACCTATCAATACTAACATGATTCATACTTAACATTTTGTTATCATTGAAACAGTTAACAGCCATTGGATCTTGAGGTAGTTATTCGTAATCCTGAAAGTAAAGGCATCAAATCCCACTTAAATCAGGTTTGTAGAAGAGGTACAGGATTAAAAAGCAGAAAGTCAATCTTACCTGTCATGTCAGCCTTGAGGGCCTCTGCTTGCCTGGAAAGAAAAGAGAAAAAAAATGTATAAATACAAAAGTAATCAATCCTGACTGAATATTTCAAATTTAGTGCAGATCAATTAGCGTTGCGCTTCATTGTAATAATTATCCAGCATTAAGCCCAGTTATATTCACACCTAGGAAATACTAATGCAGCACACTGGGTAATCTGACAGACAATAATTGGAAATGTGCAGTTTACGATCTCTCAGCAGGGTGGTTCAATGGAAGATGCAACAAGCTGTGAAGGTCCATTCACTTCTAAGATGGAACAGATGGTTTTTTAAAAAAGCTGAACTGAAATACAAATACAGATGTCCACTGCAGCAGATAGCTTTGTGGGCCACAAACGCATTGGCTGCAGTGGGTACACTGAGTTAAATCAAATATTAGTCTCCACAAGCATAAAATATCAAAAATAGTAGTGAAAAAGTTGGCTTAAAGTTAACCCCAAAAACAGGTGGTTTTACATTGGAATACAGCAACTAAATTGGGTCTTTACATAGCTTCAGAAATGATTATGCAGGCAGACCTTAATTTCATCCAAGAAATGTAGAATCCCAAATGACATCTACAACTGCTGCCACCTGTTGGTGTCTTGTCCAGCATCTGGAGGCATCCATTTAGGGGTAACTAAATAGTTTTACTGTTGGAACAAACTGTTCCTGTGTGGCTTTTGGTGCATCTTCACTGGCCACTTTTCCAACAGGTTTTTTGATTCATCATGGTGTTGGTTACCAGTCCACACAAGTTTCACATTCAATGAAAATGTATTTAATAGATTTACACTTTTTTTTAAAGAATACCCACTGCTACAATAATAATTTCCAATGAGACTTTTGTAATTTGAACCCATCAGAAATCTGATAATTGAAGCTTAGTGGAACATTTGATCCTTCAATTTATGTTCAATGGATATAATATATGTTCTTCATTCCAAGGCTTTCATAGGATACAGAATTGGGTTTTTTTGGAGATATTTTATCGTAGCCAACTAATAGCTTTTGCTGCAAATATAAAAATATTCTACAAAGAGTATGTGTATATGTTATCATTCCAAAATAAATATTTTAAATTTCCCCTTTCCTTTCTCATTTGGATTCATACTACCAATTAAATACCAGCTAATGCAGCTAGTCTGCTCTCAGGGATTGCTTGCTCAAGGTAATCAAAGGTGAGGATGAAGATTATTCACCCTCCGATTTTCTTCCCCTATCTCAGTATTTGTCACTAATAATATAGTGGAAACCAGGAAATAATTGAAGGAAATAGCAAAAATTAAAACTAACCCAAAATGTGATCTACATGTCAAGGAGTTAAGGCCACAATTAGATCAGACATGAACTTATTAAATGGCGGAGCAGGCTCAAAGGGCCGAATAGCCTACTGCTCCTATTCCTTATGATCTTATGGTGAGTCTACTTTTGGAACCTCATTTCTGGCACTTTCGCTATATCACTTAATATACTCAGAATCCAATGATTTACCCAGTTCTAAATGACTTAATTAAATTGTATCAATGGCCTCCTGTGCTAGTATGTTTATATTCCCACCAGATTTTACAGTAAGAATGTTTATTTCTGGGCTAACTTTCCAGCACCTTTTCATTACAGATCTCCCAATTAGGTAGCAGATAAGGGGAACCTGTTCCCATTGGTGGAAGGATCAAAAACAAGAGGGCAGTTTTAAGATAACTGGCAAAAGTAATGCAATGAGGAAAACCTCCCTCATGCATTGAGTGGTTACATAAGAACTAGGAGCAGGAGTAGGCAATTCCGCCCCTCGAGCCTGACCCACCATTCAATACGATCATAGCTGATCTCATTTCAGCCTCAACTCCAATTTCCCGCCCTCTCCTCATAACCTTTCAACCCGTTACTAATTTAAAAATCTGTCTATCTCCTCAAATTTATTCAGCGTCCTGGCATTCACTGCATTCTGAGGTAGTGAATTCCACAGATTCACGACCCTATGAGAAAAGTAATTCCTCCTCATCTCTGATTTAAATCTACCACTCCTTAGCCTAAAACTATGGCCTCTCATTCTAGAATGCCCCACAAGGGAAAACATCTGCTCCATGTCTACTTTGTCTATCCCCTTTAGCATCTTATATACCTCAATTAGATCTCCTCTCACCCTTCTAAATTCTAGCGAGTATAGGCCTAAATTGTTCAATCTCTCCTCATAAGACAAGCCCCACATCTCTGGAATCAATCTAGTGAACCTCCTCTGAACCGCCTCCGGTGCAACTACATCCTTCCTCAAGTAAGGGGATCAAAACTGTGCACAGTACTCCAGGTGCAATCTCACCAATGCCTTGTACAGCTGCAACAACACTTCCCTATTTTTATACTCTATTCCTTTAACAATAAATGCCAAAATTCCATTTGTCTTCCTTATTACCTGCTGTACCTGCATACTAGCTTTCAGCGAATCATGCACGAGGACACTCAGATCCCTCTGCACTGAAGCATTCTGAAGTTTCTCTCCATTTAAATAATAAGTCGCCTATTTATTCTTCCAACCAAAATGGATAACCTCACACTTATCCACGTTAAACTCCATCTGCCAAATTTTGTCCCATTCACCTAACCTGTCCATGTCCATTTGTAAATTTATTTCTTCACTGCAACTTACTTTCCCACCTATTTTGGTGTCATCTGCAAATTTAGCTATAGTATCTTCTATTCCTGACTCCAAGTCATTAATATATATGGTAAATAGTTGGGGCCCAAGGACCGAACCCTGTGGCAGCCCACGAGTTACAGCTTGCCATTCAAAAAAAGACCCATTTATCCCGACTCTCTTTCTGTTGGTTAGCCAACACTCTATCAAAGCTAATATATTACCCCTAACTCCGTGTGATCTGATCTTGTGTATTAATCTTTTGTGCAGCACCTTATCAAAGGCCTTCTGGAAGTCCAGATATACTACATCTACAGGATCCCCATTATCCACTTAGGATTGTAATGCACTGTCTGACAGTGTGGTGGAGGCAGGTTCAATTAAGGCATTCAAGGGGGAATTGGATTATCTGAAAGGGGAGAATGTGCAGAACTATGGGAGAAAGCAGGGGAGAGTGGCACTAGCTGAATTTCTCCTTCAAAGGGCCAATGCCACTGCAGTTAGATTGTGGTTGCACATTTATAATAGAAAACAGGATTTAGGGTTAGAATCAAATAAAGGAGAGGGAGGGTGGAAAGAAGAAATTATCTTGAATTGATGCTATAAATATAAGCATGTGCCACTTAAGAGAGAGAAGCAAAGGTACAGAATGAATTCTGGGTGGTGGGCTTCAATGACGATTAGGAAGAACAGCTCAGTGGTACCAGCGCCAACCAAAGCTGTGACAACTCAAACACGGGGCTGCCAAATTGGGTACCCACCAGGTGAAGGAAATAACATGAGGGAGTAACCTACTTGGCTTCATCCTCATCAATCCACCTAATACAGATCATGTATGTACGAACATATGAAATAGGAACAAAAGGAGACCATTCGGTCCATCAAGCCTGCTCTGCCTTTCAATAAGATCATGGCTGATCGGTTTGTATTATTAATTCCACATTCCCATCTACCCCCAATAACCTTTGATTCCCTTGCCTAACACAAATCTGTCTACCTCCACTTTAAAGTTATTCAATGACCTTGCCTCCACCACCTTCTGAGGCAGAGTTCCAAAGTCACACAGCCCTCAGAAAAAACTTCTCCTCATCTCTGTCCTAAAAGGGCGCTCCCTAATTTTAAAACAGTGGCCCCCTAGTTCTGGACTCACCCACAAGCGGAAATATCATTTCCACATCCACCTTGTCAAGACCGTTCAGGATCTTTTATACTTCAATCAAGTCACCCCTCACTTTTCTAAACTTCAGTGGAAACAAGCCAAGTCTGTCCAACCTATTCTCATAAGACAACCCGCTTATTCCAGGTATCAATCTAGTAAACCTCCTCTGAACTGCCCCTAATGTATTAACGTCCTTCGTTACATAAGGAGGCCAAATCCACACACAGTATTCGAGATATGGTCTCACCAATGCCCGGTAATACTGATTGCCATTGCACAGTCTTGGTGAAGACAAAGTTTCCTATCTAGTGTGAGGGCTTCTTCTATCATATAGCATATGATTATTATATATTATGATTATTATATATATTATACATATTATTGTTATATTAATAATTCACATATGATTACACATTACTAATGTGTTCTCCGCCTGTCCCACATAGCACATGTAGCAGCCCAAAACCAGGCTTCCATGAGGCCATCAGGCACAACAAGCTTGAAGGATGCAATCCGTAATCTCATGCCTCAGCACACTCCTATAAAAAGGTACACCAGGGATAGTACCAAGCATACCTTAAGGTTAGATAGCAACAACAGATTGTATTTATATAGTACCTGCAATATAAAACATTGCAAGGCACTGCACAAGACCATTATAAAACAGGATATGACAATGGGCCATATAAAGGAGCTACTAGGGCATGATCAAAAGGTTGGTTAAAGAGGTTGATTTTAAAGGAGTGTCTTGAAGGATGAAAGCGAAGCAGAGGTTGCTTAACCAAGAGCCAATATAGATCAGCCAGCAGAGGGGTAATGCGTGAAAGGGACTTGGTATGAGTTGCGGCACAGGCAGAGTTTTGGGTGACCAAGTTTACAGAAGGTAGAATGTGGGAAGCTGAGCAGGAGTGCATTAGAATCAAGTCTGCAGGTAACAAAGGCACGAATGAGGGTTTCAGCAGATCAGCTGAGGGAGGGTAAAATTGGGCAATGTTACATAGGTGGAAATAAGCAGTTTTATGGCAAGGATATGTGGTCAGATACTCATTTCAGGATTCAATATGATACCAAGGTTCTGCTGTCTGGTTCAACCTCAGACAGTTGCCAGGAGAGGGATGGAGTCAATAGCTAGGGAGCAGAGTTTATGGCAAGAACCAAAGACAAAGGCTTTGTTTTTCTGATATTTACTTGGAGGAAATCTTTGCTCATGTCAGAGAAGCAGTGTGACAATTTAGAGATGGGGTCAAGAATGGTGAAGAAGTAGAACTGGATGTCATCAGAGTGCATGTGGAAACTGATAGTATGTTTTCAGGTGATGTTATCAAGGGGTAGCATATGAATGAGAGGGGAAAGTGTAGGGGACAGCTTCTTGGAGGGCACCAGAGGTAACAGTGTGAGAGCAGGAAGAGAAGCCATTGCAAGTAATTCTCTGGCTTTGTCTGGATAAATAAAAACGAAAGCAGGTTTGTGCCGTCCCATCTAGCAGTGCAACAATGGAGAGGTGTTAGAAAAGGACGACGTGATCAACCGTGTCCAAGGCTGCAGACAGAGCTATGTGGTCCCATAACAGAAATCAGAGCAAATCTCTCCAGAGCCAACACAGTCAATCACAAATGGTGGAGGACAACCAGACAACTGGAGAGAGGCTCTACAAATAAGCTCTTCTTCAGCATGATCAAGTCCAGCAGGGCTTAAGAGATGCTGCTGCATGTTTGCAAGTCTTCAGCCAAAGGTGTCAAGTGAATGACCCTATTCAGCCAGAACCGCATTGTTCACTCCCAACTCAGGCTCTAACCCATTTCTTTTCCCTTCCTTGAATTTCCAATATCAGTCTCAGGTTTTGTATTCCTTCCCAGAAACAAGCTTTTTTTCAGTTCACCTTCCCTCCCAACATAAAAACTATAGCTTCATGTTCCCCTGATCCAAATTCCAGTGAAGTCTTAGCCAAGAATCCCCCACTCCCTCTCAGTCCAGATCCCCTTGCCTTTGTGAGCAAGGTTATTAATTCAGTTAATTAATTCAGCAAATTTAGGCCAGCTTTGTTTATGATTAACTTGCTGAGTTTTAAATACTGCAAATGCAAAACTCTTTTCTTCAAAATTTTATATAAAATAAACATGATAAACAGAATTAAGTGATGTCAAATCTTAAGATAAAACCACTAAATTGATCAGTTTTTAAATCTGGTGGAGAAATGCTATTGCAGTTATAGAGTTTATAACAACTCTATAATTAGTATTACCTCCAAGACATGTTTTACTGCAGGAAACATTTTCACTTTCAAAAGGTAAAATAAAATTTGAATGGGCAAGATGCAGCTGATTATTATTACATATTGGGAGATGGAATTAAGGGTAGTCACAGAAAGTTGCATCCAGGACAGTTTTAAAAACACACAACCTAAAAAATTTGCACCAGTATGGCAAGAGACAAAGCAAAAGTCTTTTCATAATCCACTGCAACTTTGATGCAAATTTAAAAACAAAAAGAAATTATAATTTATAATCAAGATAAATCTACTGGCATTTTAAGCATCGCATTTTGATGCGCAACTTTAACACAAAAAACTAAATTCATTAGTCAGTTTCTTCAGTGCACTTTCACATCCAGGGAAGATGCCAGATGGCCTGCAGCTGTGAGTAGCTTCAACCTGAATACAAGTGGCATTACCATGGCAGTGTGCTGTGATTATACTACATTTCAATTTTATTAAATATGCAAAACTTCACATTGTCACAAAAATACATTACTTACTGAAAAAAATCTCTCATAAAAGCAACAAAACATGTTCTACACTAAACTATAATATGGAACATTGTGGAACAAAGAAACTCAAATCTGCGTCGGCTCACAGAAGTGAATGAAAACTCCAGAAGTAATTTTAGCACTCTGCATCAGTTTCCTAAAATTTTGTTTTTTTAAGCCAAGAGGAGCGATTCAATACAGCCTGTAAAAATGATCAACCTTTACTCTGACCTCAATACAATTTAGTCTGTCATTCTCCAAAGTAAACTTTATTTTCTGAACAGGTAGACTGTGAGGGAGGGGACTGGACATTTCAACAGTGTTTCCAAAAGGGGAAACAGCTGCAGTGCAGCATGATGAATTAATGAAGAAAACACCGTGTATGCAGACTGGTGACGTTGTTTGATCACTTCAGGCTGTCCTGCCCATGAGACACCATCTGTCGTCATGACAGCACCATTGCCACCCGAGACACACGCCATGATGTCACTGTTGCTATGCCCATAATCTCCAGGAAACATCAAACGATGGACAACATAAATAATTGCATAAATAAGACCAACTTACATTTATATAACGTCTTTCATGACCACTGGACATCTCAAAGTGCTTTATAAGCAATAAAGTACATTTGAAGTGAGTCACTGTTGTAATAATACAAGTACACAAGAAATGGGAACAGGAGACCACACGACCTGTCGAGACTGCTCCGCTATTTAATAGGATCATGCCTAACTCAGGCCTAAACTCCACTATCCGACCTGCTCCCTATATCCCTTGATTCCCTGAGACACCAAAAATCAATCTCGGCCTTAAATATATTCATGATAGCATATCCACAGCCCTGAGTGAAGAAATTTCTCATCACAGCCCTAAATGATTCACCCTTTAACCTGATACGTTGTCCCCTTGTTCTAGATTCTCTAGCCAGGTGAAATAATGTCAATTATTTACCCTGTCAAGCCACTTCAAAATCTTGAATATTTCAATGAGATTATCTCTCATTCTTCTGAAGTCCAGAGAATATAGGCCCAATTTAATCAGCCATTCATCATAGGACAATCCTCTCATCCCAGGGACCAATGTAAAGAATTTTCACTGTACTGCCTCCAATGCAAGTGCATCCTTCCTTAAATATGAATGCAAAGTGCACCAACAAAAGCAAAATACAAATTTTATGGATACTTATTTATATTTTCTTCCATCCTAAAATAGCCCGATAGGCTTCTGAACTACCTATTTTTCTCACATGAAGCATGGCCGAAAATAAATTTAAACAGAAAGATTGTACAGTTCCGCATGACAGATTTTTAAAAATCTGGCAGGTTTCCACCACCTCATTATTTTCAATTATTGAAAATTTGTTCTGACAGCAGGCATAAGACCATTCAATGAAAGCGACACTGACAGAATGGCTGAGGAGCAGTAGCACTCAGAGAAAGAAACGGGAGAGTTGAGAGCTCAGCTACCTAGCATCACACCCTTTCCGGCATGTGTGTTTGGATGAAACTCAAAATGGGAAAATGAGAAGTTCCACTGTCAAATTTTTCTTTGATGTTCATCCTCCACTAGGTATGATCAAGCTGGTTGATTCAAGTTTTGATTTCAAAAGCTGTTGTGTTTACTTTTTAAATAATGCAGCAACTGGTCTGTATTAGCAACAAAGGAGACAATAAAATAGTGACCACGGAACCATGTCAGATTGACAGCAGTGACAATGGCGAGTGTTGTGGTTTTTCCTACTTGCATTTGATCGGGCCAGATATTTCAGCTTTTGTGGTGTGGAGAACAAATTGGAGAAGGGAAGTAGCAAGTTGTCACATCCACTCTGTTCACCTCAGCATTTACGAACAAGAGGTCTTGAGTGCAGAGCTGCAGTGCATTTAGTGGAAAAGTTCAAAGAGCTCCTTTTTCTCAACCGGTTTGAGCCTGAATTGAAAGAGGGAGACTTCGCCAGCCTGTCGTTTCACCCTGAATTGTTCCATTGCCTCACTACAAAAACCATGTTGTGTGCATCAGCAGCTTTCTGGGAGAGCAAATATTAAATGGTATCCCCACCATAACTAAAGAAATCAAACTATTTCTGGGTATGCATACCTACAGGTTTATAATTTTCTTGGTAATTTTTGACCCTTGGCAGATGCTTAATGGATATCATAGAATCAGAAGAATTACAAATTTTTCCTTTTCTGATAATGATTCAATTTACTTTTAAAAGCTTCAAATGACCTTGTCAACCTCCACAACACTTTCAGGCTGTGCATTCCAGATCTGTGCATGTAAATATTTTTCCTCATGTCACCACTGCTTCTTTTGCCAATTACCTTAAACGCGTGCCCTCTGGTTCTTGATCCTTTCAACAAAGGGAACAGCTTCTCTCCAACTACTCTGTTCAGCCCTCTTATGATTTAGAATACCTCTATCAAATCTCTTCTCAACCTTTTTTCCTCCGAGGACAGGCCCAATTCTCCAATTTTTCTGTATAACTGAAGTTTCTAATTTCCAGAACCATTCTTGTGAATATTTTCTGCACACTCTCTAATGCCTTCACATTTTTCCTAGTGTGATGCCCAGAACTGGACTCAATACTCCAGCTAAAGCCGAAGCAGTGTTTTATATGGATTTAACACAACTTTCTTGCTGCTATTGATAAAGCTCAGGGTGCTGTATGCTTTATTAACCATGCTCTCGGCCTGTCCTGTGGCCTTCAATGGTTTATGCACATCAACACTGCGGTGAAATTTGTGGTTTCAAAACTTGTTTTTCTGAGATAGACCCTAACTGAAAAGGGAAACTGATCCTTCTAGTTTCTAAGGAAATTTAGACTGACGCTGAGATTGAAAAACATAACTTCTTGGAGACTGAAATGGCTGAAACCATATAAAAGGACGTAGAGCCATTAGAGCTCAGATGAGGATCCCAGTGGTGCGGTACAGGCAGACTGAAGATAATGGGAGCTAGATCCAGGGGGTAAGAATAGGCAAACATACAGTTGCTGAAGCTGTTTCTGTTATTTGAAAATAACATTGGTGGATTTACGCCATTCAGGCTGTCATAAGCAGAGTTGAGGAGGTTCTGCAAAAGCATGCCATTTTTGGTGAAGACTGTGCCCAGGGAACTCGGGTTGGTTGTGCGCTGCTGTCGGCTGGGGATCAGGCTAAATCCTAGGAGAAGCTGAAATTCTTTAAGAGGAAGGATTCTCCTTTTTGGGATATTATGCCCACTGGTTTGGTTTCCTGCACACTGAAAGCTAGTGGGGACATAATCAGACCATTGCTAGTTCCATATACTTCAACTTTCTCCAAAAATTTAAACCGTGTATGCAGAGTCCCTTTAAAATACTGCAAATGTCTCCCTTTCTCACAGGAGCTGTTCAAAATGATAACTACTACAAAGTTCCTGTCTTACACTAGAACTGATGCTGTTTACAAATTTTCTTGTGGCTCTCTTCTGTCCCCTGTTGCCTTCTGCGTATGTTTATATTGGGTGCCATATCATAGTAATTGTAACGCAATCTAAATTAAATACTTCATTGCAGAGCTAAAAGGTTCAAATGAAGCATTAAATGTAGCAGCTAATTGGACCTCTAAATGACAAACCTTTTCCTGTTGCTTTAGCTGTACATTTGCTAATATAGGAAACATAGAAACAGTAGGCCTTTAAGCTCCTCAAGCCTGTTCGGCCATTCAGTGCGACGACTGATTTGCAACCGAACTCCATATGCTCGTCTTCATCCCATAATAGGAGGTGTCAGCTGTGGCTCAGTCCATAGCACCCTCGCCTTTGAATCAGAGGGTTGTGGGTTCATGTCCCACTCCTGGAAACCAAGAACTGCGATTGTACCCGAAAGGGTCGCAATCTGTGACTGTTGATAACTCGAAAGAGTTTCATCCCATAATAGCTTTAGCTAACAAAAGTCTATCAATCTCAGATTTAAAAACAATTAATCTAGCATCAATTACTGCCTGCAGGATAGAGCTCCAAACTTCTACTGCGCTTTGTTTGTAGTGTTTCCTAATTTCACACCTGAAAGGTCTGGCTTTAATTTTTAAACTATGCTCTTTAGTCCTTGACTTTCCAATCAGCAGAAATAGTTTCTATTTACCCTATCTTTTCCCTATAACATTTTGAAAAGTAGAATCAAATCACCCTTAATCTTCTAAATTCCATGGAATATAACACTAGGTTTTGCAATTACTCCTCATAATTTAAACCTTGAAATCCTGGTAGCATTCTGGTAAATCTACACTGCACTCCATTCAAGGCCAATATATTCATCCTTCAGTGTGATGCCCAGAACTGTTCACATTGTTCTGGGTGTGATCTAACCAGGACTGTGTGTAGCCGTAGCACGACTTCTACCCACTTATATTCTAGTCTTCTCAATAGAAAGGCCAGCATTCCAATAACCTTGTTGTTCATTTTCTGTACCTGTTCATGACATTTTAATGACCTATGTATTCAGAACCCAAATTTCTTTGGACTGGACCTGTGTTGGTTGGAGCTTTTGACCATTTAGAAAGTACTCTGTTCTATGCTCCAACATAGATCCTTGTGGGACAGCACTAGTCACATTCTGCCAATTAGCGTACCTACCTATTACCCTTCTTATCTCTTGCTGCTCAGCCAATTTCCCAACCAGGTCAATAGTTTGCCTTCAATTGCGTGAACTTCAACAGTCTCTTGAGGGAAGTAACGTAATATTTCCAGAACATTGTATAAGACTGATAAAAAGATAGAATTCTAGGTTTTATATGAAGGTGTAGAAGATAAAAGCCAAGAGGTAACAATGAGCCTATACAAAGTCTCAAGGCCTCAGTTAAGAGTTAAAATTTACAGTATTGGGCTCTATACTTTAGCAACTATATTGAGCTTTTGGCGAGGGTACAATGGGGATTCACTTGAGTGCTGCCTGGTAAGTGAAAATGTAAAGGAAGACTTGTAAAATTGTGCCTCTTTTTAATTGAGCAATGAAGGTTATGGCATGGTAGAATGGCAGTATTTATAATTATGAAAAGATAACCCAGGGTAGACAGACAACAATTCCCATTATTCAAGGGATGAAGAGTGAGATTAAGTTTTGGAGATTTAAAGGAGAAACACAGATTACAAAGCTGTGAAAATCACTTCCAGGGTTAGTGGTTTGGCCAGAAGCTGTATCAACATCCAAGATTAGAAAGGTGGATGAAGAATATGGGAACAAGGTGGATAAATGTGATTAGAACTATTTGCTCTAGTGAAGGGTAAACACTGACAAGGGCTAACTGGGCGAAATGACCTGTTTCTGTTTTGTAACAGCTATTCAAAAGCAAGCTTAACGAACACCCAAATTGTTCTTGAATCATGAAGTCAGCCACATGTCACAATATCACTCCAGTACCAAGCACTTAATTTTCTCCAGTTTTTCCTGTTGAATCAAATCTCCTTAAGCTAATGTTTTTACTGCAGTTTTAATTAATTGATTTAATTACCAGAAATAAAGAAATTTCTCTAACAATGTTCATGTCCACTTATTGAAAGATGTCCAAAACAAGATTTTCCCCCTTACTTCCTGAAGGCATTGACCCAGAGTGCAATAGATGTTCTAAAATAATGTGTAACCCACCCAGGCCCTTTGACCCAGTGGGCACTCTTCAATTAAACTAAGAATAGTGATCTATATTGTTGGAAAATGCATCTGGGTCATCAAGACGGGCTAGAAAAATACAACTGAGAAGAGGTAAATAAGAGAGAAATTTATAGAAGGGCGCAGAGAGAATGGAAAAAATTGTCACCACTGACTCAATCCCCCTCTACACCCCCATCTCAGGCTGAAGCAGTGTGTTTGATTCCTCAGCAAGAGGATTCTCCCAGGACAAGCTTCTGAGCCTATATCTCCATCACAAGGATCACCTACATCCACCACAGGAACACTGCCACCTTTTCACCTACTTCAAGCCATCTGTTACTCAAATCCCCATTAATGCCTCTGTCACCTCCAAAATCGCCTATCCCAATGCTCTCCATGCTCTGTACACTCAGTTCATCCAAAACTCTGTCTGCATTCTATCCCACACCAAGACCTGCTCACCCATCACTTCTCCTTTTGCTGATTTACGTTTACTCCTCATTATCCAACACTTCCAAATTAAAAATCATATCCTTTGTTTAAATTCTTTCATGGGCTTGCCCCTACCTAAATCTGTAACCTTCTCCAGCCATACAACACCCTGCACCCCCCACAAACTCTTCAGTCCTCTGAATCTGACTTCTTGTGCATCTCCTGCCCCTTCACCCCAACACTAGCAGCTGTGACTTTCAGCTATATAGGCTGCATGTTCTAGAATACCTTCTCCAAACCGTGCAGATCCCCACCTTCCCACCTACTTTAGCTCCAAGACTTCTTAGAGCTCACCTCTTTGACCAAGGCTTTGGCCAGCCTTTTTAATAGCTCAAACTTTGAGCTGGCATCCATTACTGTCTGAAATAGTCCTATGAAACACCCCAGGACATTTTCCATGTTAAAGGCACTATACAAATGCAAGTTGTTATGAATCCAGCAAGCACTATTTCAAAGTTATGCCATGTTGTGGAAGCAAGTAGGAAACAAATGTATGGGAAGTTCTGGATTGAACTCATGAAGCACTTGAAGCAGAGTGATTAATTCCTGGAATGCACTTTTGGATAGAGAAAAGTTGACAAAACTATGGAATTATGCAGTCCTCTGACAGGCAGATCCATGGATTTCTAGGGAAGGATAAGTTACACTATGACAAGTTAAATACTTTTTTTCATCTGTACTTAGCTTTGTGACGTTATGGCCAACAGCCAATAAATTCACATTTGCTTTGCCTCCAGCTTAGATTTAAATTTAACACTAAGTATACTAACTCTCAACATCAAGTGTACCACTGCCTTAGAATAAACTAGACAGCAAAAATGCCAAGGGCACATTACTCAACCCACTTTACCAAGTCACATTACTCTAGTGTCTCCAGCCAAAATAGCTAGTAAGGTTCATGGTTGCTTTGAAGTTACTTAACTCAGAACACAGCCACCCAGTGTTGCTTCAGAGCACAAGCATTCTTTCACCCATTTTGATCCTAGTTCTATAGAAACCATTCCACATGGCATATATTTCTGTATTAACTGGCTCGTACTAGCCCACCTAGAAGTAGTTCACAACACACAAATATCACGTGATTTAATTTAAACATAGATATATAAATAAATTGTTGTGGAATAGACCAAGAAGGTGCTATGGAACTCATTCATATCCTTGCTAAGATTAAAGGCAGCCCACAGAGTACTAATCCAAATTTTCAGCAGAGTGCTATGTTTTCAATCAACAACTTCTTCTTCCACACAATATTATCCCCTCTCATGTTGAAGATGTGAAATGCTTCATAGACTGCATTCCCAAGGATGGTCATCACTCAGCAGTATCCTGCACACAAATAGCTGTTAGTTATGCATGATCTATGACAATAATTGTCAGCTGGTAACTCAACTGCAAGCTTAATCCTATCTTCATCTTCTAATCACACAATACACACTTAACTCAAAGCATTGAATAGCTATCAAGTGCAGGTTTTGATCTCTCCCTTTACAGTCAGTGGATTCCTAACCTCTTAATTTCAGTGCAATACTTTGTTGTAACTGACATCAGCTACAGCATCAAGCAACAAAGAAAATGTTTAACATTGCAGTAAAGAATGGTTCTGAGAGACAGGAATGTTGATCTCCAAAGAGATAGCTCAAGGGGAGAGAGAATGGAGTGTTAAAGTTTGAGTTTTGGTTTCTTGGTCAGGCTGTGGACACTCCTTCAGTCCCGCTTCCTTGTAGTTCTTGATGTGAGCCAGAAGCCAGGCTGCAGGGATCAGAATCACAGCAGACATTACACTGAATCCAATCATCGACTCCACGGTGCCGGCTTTGTTTCAACACAACAGCATATGACCTCACTAATGGATCAGGTAATGAGCAATTGACTCATACAGACCAGGTAGGTGCCAAGTTCGATCCTAGTTTGGGTTCAATTAGTCAATCTTAACGGAGTTGGCAGTCGGGAGGGGGAAAACAAAATCACTGTCCAGTGACCTCTGCCATAGTGCACATGTCAGCATCAGGATTGAATGTGATGTCCCACATGGTCAATTAGTCTGCTAATACTTGAAACAAGAACATCCATGCAACTATAACCAATCAGCATATCATACTATAAATGCTAATGGAAATAGGGAATAAAAATCTCTAACTGGAAGCTGCCATCTCTTAGTACTGAGCTACATCCAAGGCTTTGAGAAATGTAATGGCCAGAAACATTTGATTACACTTATCTCTTTTTACAGTCAAAACTCAACACGAATCATACATATACCAGTGTTTCTCATTGTGTTCTGTATCACTCACTGACTTGCAGAATGTAGTGTGGAAATTAAAAAAATTAGATTTTATCAAACAAAATCACTGTGTTGGCGATACTAGATGACCATTTCTTCCCACTTGTAACTGGCCTGTTTCGACAATTCCTCTGGTATAGCCTATAATCATTGTTACTGCTGAAATGCACTACTTTACTTGTCAATCTGGAACCACTCCCTTCCTTTTCAACCCTAACCAACAAGAGCAGATATGTATTGTTATTGCACACTTGTTCACCTTAGTAATATAGATCACAAAGGACTATTGTGATTTTTATTACTGTGTAGCAAAAAAAAGAGCCAAGAATTAAAGCAAAATAAATCTATGGAACAAAAAATATCAACACTTAAGTACCGTGTTCAGTCATCCAGTCATCCCAAATTTATTTGCTGTAGCATATAAAAGCAATGCTCAATACCAGACTTTAGCAGCCATTAACCGTTCCGATACTTACAATTTGTATAGTCAAAAAACTATGAACTGATCTCTGAAGAGCATTCATTCAAAATAAAATCCTATAAAAGTGAAAAGGACACTACTTTTACTTTTGGGTAAATATGTTTTAGTGTAATATATCATGCACGTCATTTAGAGTTTGGATGGATACATTCAAATGATTAGGAGAATTGGATCTACCAATAAAAACAACAAGACCAATTGAATGCTAATCATTTATCCTGCTGCAATATTAGTGCTTCACCACAAGACAGAGCTCTACAGTATTTCAAAAAATTTCCCAATGGTCCATTATTGAGGAAGAAATAGTAGAGCATTTAGAAAAGCTTAACGCAATCAAACAGAGTCAACATGGTTTTGTGAACGGGAAATCATGTTTGACAAATTTGCTAGAGTTCTGAGAGGGTATAACAAGCAGAATTGATAAAGGTAGATGTAGTATATTTGGATTTCCAGAAGGCATTCGATAAGGTGCCACATAAAAGGTTATTGCACAAGATAGGAGCTCACGGAATTGGGGATAAAGTATTAGCATGGACTGAGGATTGGTTAACACACAGAAGACAGAGTTGGGATTAATGGGCCTTTTTCAGGTTGGAAAGACGTAACTAGTGGAATGCCACAAGGATCAGTCCTAAGGCCTCAATTCTTTACTATCCACATTAATGACTTGGAGGGAGCAGGGTGCAATGTATCCAACTTTGCTGACAATACAAAAATAGATGGGAGGGTACGTGGTGATAAGGACATAAGGAATCTGCAAGGGGATATAGACAGGCTGAGTGAGTGGGCAAAAAGTTGACAGATGGAGTTTAACGTAAGAAAGTGAGGTCATGCACTTTGGTAGGAAAAATCAAAAGGCAGACTATTACTTAAATGAAGAGACTCCAAAAAAGTGCAGCACAGAAGGACCTGGATGTTCTTATGCATGAAACACAAAGTTACCATGCTGGTGCAGCAAGTAATTAAGGCGGCCAATTGAATTTTGGCCTGTATTGCTACGGGGTTGGAGTTTAAACATAGGGAAGTCCTGTTACAACTGTATGGAATATTGGTGAGGCCGCCCCTGGAGGGAGGGGTCCACCCAGTGTGTTCTGTTTTGGTCCCTGTATTTAAGAAAGGATATACTGGCACTGGAGGCAGTCGAAAAGAGATTCTCTAGGCTGATTCTTGGGATGAAGGGGTTGACTTATCAAGAATGGCTAAACAGGTTAGGCCTTTATTCATTAGCGTTTAGAAGAGTGAGAATTTAGAAGAATCTTATTGAAACGTACAAGATTCTGAGAGGACTTGACAGGGTGGATGTTGAGACGATATTTCCATTAGTGGGGAATCTCGAACTAGACAACATAGTTACAGAATAAGGAGGCACTCATTTAAAACTGAGATACGAAGGAATTTCTTCTCTCAAAGGGTAGTGAATGTCTGGAATTCTCTACCCCAGAGACTTGTGGAGGCTAGGTCATTAAAGTATTTAAAGAGGTAGGTAGATTTTAGAAATAATCGGAGTTGAGGGCTATGAGGAGCTGGCACAAAGGAGGAGTTGAGCCCTGGGGTAGATCAGCCATGATCTTATTGAATGGCTGGCAGGCAGGCTTGGGGGGCCGAATGGCCTACTCCTGCTCCTATTTCTTATGTTATGTCTTTACTGGTAGAAACATGGCATTGTAATATGATGTAAGCCAAATCATCTAAAATGCCAGTGCACTTGTGCATTTTGGCACCATCAAGATCTGGGACCAGAAGTGTTCAAACATTCTAACAGCTTTAAATGCTAGGCACATTACTCACCTGGAATTCATGCTGAAGAATACCTTTGCTTCAGCAATTGTTCAACAAATGATACTACAAGTCAGTTTAAAGGAAATGAATAGGAAGCACTTCTTATGGCAGGGCAGGGTGTTGAGGAGACTTCTGGCGTCCTACCTGTAAGTTTTGAGGGCCTTCGATAATTACTTCAGCCCTAAACATAATCTGGTCATTGAACAGGCTAGATTAGCCAAAGGCAAGATGAGTCCATTGATTCATTTATTAACCACTTGTATCGACCGAATAGCAGTTGCAGCTACGGAGCTGTAAAGCACCGGTTAATTCGCAACCACATCGCACTCAGCGTGTTCGACGGCACATTGTTGGGCTTCTTGCAAACCAAATAGGATTTAATGTTAGAGAAGGCAGAAAAGCTTGCAAGGCAGGCGGAGCTGCAACAGCAGAATCAGGGTGTACTTCAGGGAGACACTGAGGATCGGGAGGGGTCCACCCAGTATGTCGGCCTAAAGTAGGGAGCCCCACCCACTGAAATGCCCGCCAATGGAGCGGGAAGAACTCTTCCACCTATTTTAAAAACATTCCAGATGCAGTGCCAAAATGCAACATCATCATGAAAACTGCCCAGCAGAGGGAGCTGAACACCTACCCCTTCACTTCCCCTCTTCTCACCGTGCAAGGGCCCAAACACTCCTTTCAAGTGAAGCAGCATTTCACTTGCACTTCCCTCAATTTAGACTACTGCATTCGTTGCTCCCAATGCGGTTTCCTCTACATTGGAGAGACCAAATGCAGACTGGGTGACCGCTTTGCAGAACACCTTCGGTCTGTCTGCAAGCATTACCCAGACCTCCCTGTCGCTTGCCATTTCAACACTCCACCCTGCTCTCGTGCCCACAGGTCCGACCTTGGCCTGCTGCATTGTTCCAGTGAAGCTCAACGCAAACTGGAGGAACAGCACCTCATCTTCCGACTAGGCACTTTACAGCCTTCTGGACTGAATATTGAGTTCAACAATTTTAGATCATGAACTCTCTCCTCCATCCCCACCTCCTTTCCGACCTCCCCCCTTTTATTTCAATAATTTATATAGATTTTTCTTTTCCCACCTATTTCCATTATTTTTAAATGTATTTCCATCCATTGTTTTATCTCTACCTTTTAGCCTTTTTCGATTCCTTCACCCCACCCCCACCCCCATTAGGGCTATCTGTACCTTGCTTGTCCTGCTTTCTACCCTTAATTAGCACATTCCTTAGATAATATCACCACCTTCAACATCTCTTTGTCCTTTTGTCTGTGACATCTTTTGGTTATCTCCACCTATCACTGGCTCTACTTGTCCCACCCCCTCCCTTAAACTAGCTTATATTTCACCTCTCTTCTATTTTTACTTAGTTCTGTTGAAGGGTCATTCGGACTCGAAACATTAACTGTGTTCCTCTCTGCAGATGCTGCCAGACTTGCTGAGTTTTTCCAGGTATTTTTGTTTTTGAGCTGAATGCTTTCTCTGTGGCAAGACCAGGCATTTTAAACAATCCTGCAGATCTAAAGCTCAATTTTGCAGATGAAAGCTGGAACAAGCTTTTAATCGTTTTAAATTCCAGCATTTTAACCTATTTCCCAGGAGCAATTTCAGATCCTGATAAGCAATTCTGGTATGTAGAGCTGAAAGTTTAAGGATACAGAACAGAATTTAAAATGGACACCGGGGCTAGGGTTACAGTCTTATCAGGTAAAATTCTTTCGAGTTATCAACAGTCACAGATTGCAACTCTTTCGAGTACAATCACAGTTCTTGGTTTTCCGGGAGTGGGACATGAACCCACAACCCTCTGATTCAAAGGCGAGGGTGCTATGAACTGAACCACAGCTGACACCTCGTTGTCTTATCAGGTAAATTGGACTGGCTTCAGGACTGACTTAAGTAGAAATCCAACCATCTAAGATAACGCTACAGGGGCCAGGGGGCACAGACTTCAAAGTGAAGCGTCAGTTCACTACAACCCTTCTGCATGAAGATAAAGGAATTAACAAAACTCTATCGGACAGAACCAGCAAATTTCTCTGCTTAGTAGGTCAGTGTGTTTAGGATTTGGTCTTCTACAAAAGGCTGATGAGTTAACAATAGAGGGAAAAGTTGTCCCAAGGACGGGAAACCTCAAACCTGTAATTGAAATTAAAGTCAACATATTACGCAGTGAACCAGTCTTTGGCAGAAGCACCATCCATTAGGCCACAGGAGAAGATTGCAGATTTCTTGCTTCTCTCCAGGCAAGCTAGAATAGACAGAAATAGGATTCACTAACAAACGTGGTGACCATCCACTGGAGGAGGTTCTAGATGTTGGTTGACTCTGTCAGGGCAGAGTTCAAGCAAATGAAGCTGCTGCAGAAGTCCTTGTTCTTACAACACTGACTCCACTGACAATGCTTGTGAAGGCTTTGTTGTCTCTTTTGAGGAGATTCATCTTTTTGTTGAAGTTGGTAATAAAGAGGTGAATTTGTCTACTTATTCCACTGAGCCCACCGATGACATACAATAATTGCATACAGCCAGCAGAAAGTGATGCTTAACTCCAAGTTGGATCAAACCAATAGAGGAAGTTGAGAGCTTATTAATTTGTACAAATGTAACCAGCATCTCACACTTAGATCTCACCAGCAAGTCACGGATGCATGCAAATCTTCTTTCAGTAAAGAAGCAGACCCAAACCACTGAGCTTCTACAGCTGAAGAGTGCTACGCAGGAACTTCATATAGATCCAGATCTGGAGATTTATTCTATTGTTGATGGTGCAATCCTACTTTCTCATGCTGACCCCGTGATCTCATTGTCTGCACTGGAGCAGCACTCTGCTGAAGCAAGTGTGAAAATTATACCACTACCTACAGAAAGTGAAATTCATACCCTAAGACTTGTACGGAAGTCTTCCTTTCCTCGTATCCTGCAGTGTCTTCAGTTCTTGGTTGTTCTTTTCGTTTCAGATTTATTCATGCCTCAGGTACTGAATATTTCTCATCATTACAGCAGCAGAGAATGATATAGCTGCAAAATTCTTCATAGCAGATTTGATAGCATAGAAGTGCTTCATTTTCTCAAGCCAGTGCTTTCACCTTTCCTCAGTGTGCAACGCAAAAGATGATTACAGAGAGAATTTCAGTTTAAGTGGTTGTGACCGTTTGAGTCCTAAAGGCTTCTCACTTTAATTAGTTTTTCCATGATTGGTATTCACTACCGTTATGTTTAGGTCACAGCCCAGGAGTCGACATCAGAAGCTGCTATCCCACTCCCCAATGTATATGCCTTACAAAGACAAGGTAACAACACACATAACGTCCTAAACATCCTCCAAGAAAGCAGAGAACACTGTCTGGCATTGACGCCTTGACAGAGGTAGGGGTTGAATGGAAACTGTAAACAGTACGAGGTCAGCAGAGGGTGGGAATGTAATATAAATAGTTTAACAAATGATGTAACTGTTTTGAGATTATACTGGGGGCATGGGAGATGTAAAGGGTAAATGGTTATGTTAATTAGACAATGATGTTAATGATGTAAGCATGACATCAGGGTCAGATGCCCAAGAGGCTCCAAGATAGCAAGACACAGAACTGTGTCCAGAGAATAATGTACTTACCATGAGGCCTTTGTAAATAGTGTAAATAAATAGCTTCAAGAAAAACTACATACTATTTCCAAGTCATACTCAGTGTAAGTGAAACCTCATCAAAACAGAACTCATGACTAGAACTTTCATGATTACCCAAAGATCCCAACAGAGGGCACTATATTTCAAAAAAAGGCATGAAATGTATTAAGATATTTAGACATAGATGAATTCAAGTGTTAAATTATTATGCAGGCAAGGAATAGATACATTACCTACTCTGGAACACCATATATTTTGATATTTTCTCTCAATAAAAGGAAAGAAAAACAATATTAGGAAACAATTACAGGAATGATATTCACTTCAAACAATGAAAATTAATTTGTGTAATTTTCTACCTTCCTAAGAGATATACTCTACCCTCTTACTAGTCCCTTTAGTTCTTTTATCCAAGGAAGCAGGTAGAATTGATTATAAATCAAAATCATAAAACACTGGTTCTAACAGCCACCATATTAGGCAGGGAGAATGGGGGAAAGAGGGGTTTGGGCCAGCGGCTTGTACTTTTGAAACAGCGGAGGTCTCTACTGTTGTGGGAAATCAAGCCATTTGATTATTATCCTGTTTAACAGTAAGCAAAACTTGCACTTCAACTGACCTTTCTAATCTCAGTTCCTCTAGAGGAATAAGTTCAAACAGGTGGTTAATAAACATGGTCTGGGTGATCTTGCTAACACCTAACAAAGGTCCAAAGCTTCCTTTATGAAACAGTCAATTGTAGTGCCATTAAAGTGAAATACCCTTTAACCTCATAGGCACAAACTAAGTTACAAACAACTTATATTTACAAAGCGCCCTTAATGTAACTAAACATCCCAAAGCAGCTCACAGAGTTATTCACCTTCGAAAACCAATAAGATAACGTGCAAGACCTGTAAGCCCAGTAATTTAACCGAAAAGCAGAATACTGCAGGTGTTGGAAATCTGAAATAGCAACAGAAAATGCTGAAAATATTCAGGTCAGGCAGCACCTGTGGAGACGAAAGGTCATCAACCTGAAATGTTTCCATTGGAGTCTAGAAGAGAGGGGTGATTTGATTGAACTTTAAAAGATCCTTGACAAGGTGGATGTCACAAGGATGTCGTGGGTGAGTCCAGAACTAGGGGGCATTTTTTTTAAATTAGGGGTCACCCTTTTAAGACAGAGCTGAGGAGAAATTTTTTTCTCTGAGGGTTGTGCAACTTTGGAATTCTCTGCCTCAGAAGGCAGTGGAGGCGGGGTCAGAATATTTTTAAGGCAGAGGAAATTGATTCCCTTGTCTAACAGGAATCTAAGGTTATCGGAGATGTATGGGAATGTGGAATTCGAAACACAAGATGATCAGCCATGATCTTATTGAATGGCGGAGCAGGCTCGAGGGGCTGAATGTCTCCTCCTGTTCCTATTTTTTATGTTATGTTCTTAACTTGGTTTCTCTCTCCACAGCTGCTGCCAGACCTGCTGAGCATTTCCAGCTTGTCAAGGATTGGATCTCTTGGTATGCTATAAATTAACCTATGTAGGGACAGGGAGTGAAGGCTCACCAATGGGCATGGTGAAGAATGCCAAATTCTTAGCTTAAAACAGGTTAAAAGATCTCCAAGAATGAACATTCTCTATTAGGGAGGCAGAACTCCATGCAATACTAATGCAGCCTATTCAACACCTCATCCAAGTTCAATATCATTGCCTTGCTTTTATGAATCTGACCATGACAGCAAGAAACATTATGTACATAATCACTACTATATGTTGAATCTATGATGTACATATTAGTACTGATAATTTTTTAGCTATTGCTTTCCAGTTACAATGTTGTCATTAGGTTTGTTTAGCATACTGATAGCAAGGTGGACTCTATTTTAACCTGAGGCCTGAGAAGAGTGGCAGCCTTGGTTTTCTTGTCAGGATAAAGCTATTGGGGCCAGGATCCAGGGACTGAAAACATCCAGGTAAGTGTTCATTTAAGAAAAAAATAAAGAACGGTTTCCCGTGAACCGGGAGTGTTCCATGAACCAGGCCACCAGCAGTGGCCAAGTTCCCAATTTTAACTGTTCAGCTTTTTTTAAACTAAAACAAAAGTCAATCTTCAGTCTTATTTGAGGCTCTCAAATTTTGTGCTCTTATCCTTTAATTCTAGTGATCGCCCCGTTTGCATCTACATTAGCTATACCTTTTTCAATATTTCTCACTCCTGGACCTGTTCCTCTTAAATTTATTTTCTACAATTAAAAGTAGTTAGCTGGAAAAACCAGTAAATTATATTGAATTCCAGAATAATCATTGCTGTTCTTTGAACCTTCTCCAACATAAAGTCCTTTTGAAGGTAAGCAAACAATATATAGCAAAATGGTTAAAATATCTCTTTCAATCTATAATCAAACATGCACATAGTCCAAAACCTGATCAAAATGCACAAGCACACAAAGCGTATTTTCTTTCTCCTTAACCCAAGCACTTCCTTTGTCAACAGTGACCCCATATTGGGTATATTTCAAGTCTTCTATATCAATAGACAATATATGTTTCTAACTAAAAATGTCACTCCTCAACCCATTTACTTAATTTGTACTTTTAAACACTGCCATCATCTGGTTACAGAACTTGACTGCAACAGCTTTCTCCAAGACTGAGACCAAACTCCTATGGAATTCCACAATTATGTCAGAATGGATCTGGCACAGATAAATTGGAATTGAATATTAGCAGGAGAAATCATAAAGGGTCAACAACCTTTAAAGAGAGGATGATTCAGGTGTAGTCAAGGTACATTCCCACAAGGGGGAAAAGATAGAACAAACAAAGCCAGAGCTGCATGGATAATGAAAGAGATTGAGTAAGGTGAAATATATAAGATGCTGAATGGTATTGACAAAGTAGGCATGGAAAGGATGTGTCCTCTTGTGGGTGAGTCCAGAACCGTTTTAAAATTAGCAGTTGGACTTTTACCAGATAAGAAATTTCTCCAGAGGGTTGTGCAACTTTGGAACTCTGTCTCTGAAGGCAGTGGAGGCGGGGTCACTGAATATTTTCAAGGCAGAGGTGGATAGATTCTTGTTAGGCAAGGGAATCAAAGGTTATCGGGATAGATGGGAATGTGGAATTCGAAACACAAACAGATCAGCCATTATCTTAATGAACGGTGGAACAGGCTCAAGGGGCCGAAAGGCCTATTTTTGCTCCTATTTCATTTGTTCTTTTGAATTGGAAAAAAGGGTGCATATGACAGATTCAGGTTGATAATACAAGTGATAACCAGGCTGAATGCAGAAAGTTCAAAGTGAAAGTGAAAAAAATAAATAAGTAGAGAGAGAATATGAGAAGGGACTGGCAGCTAACAAAAGAGAATCCAAGTCTTCTACAGGTCTACAAATTGTAAAAGGGAGGTGAAATGGGGGGATGGGGTCAATCATGGGGCAAAAAGGAGATTTATGCATGGAAGCAGAGAGCATGCCCGAGACACTAAAATAAGTATTTTGCATCTGTCTTTACCAAGGAAGATGCTTCCAAAAAAGTCATAGTGAAGGAGATGGTTGTTGACACAGTGGATGGGCTAAAAGGTGATAAACAGGTGGTTTTCGAAACGCTGGGTATACTTAAGCTTACGGCACCAGAATCAGGCCAGTGTATCAGAGGATACTGAGGGAAGTAAGGGTGGAAATTGTGTAGACACTAACCATAATGCTCAAATCCTCTTTAGATACACAGGTGGTGCAAGAGGACTGGAGAACTGAAAATGATTACACCTGTTTTTAGACAATGGTGTGAGATAACCCTGCAGCTACAGGCTAGTCAGAGTAATCTTGGTAGTGAGAAAAATTCTAGATTCTATAATCCAGGACAAAATTTATAGACACTTGGATAAATGTGGGTTAATTAAGGAAAGCCAGCAGAATTGTTAACAATTAGCAAATCACGTTTAACCAAGTTGATTTGAGTATTTTTGATGAGGTAACAGAGAGGCCTGATGATGGCAATGCTGATGATGTAGTGCACATGGACTTCCAAAAGGCAAAGTAGTATTATAACAAGCTTATCAGCAAAGTTAGAGCCCACAGAATAAAAGAGACCATGGCAGCATGGACAGGAGGTTGGCTAAGTAACAGGAAACAGATAGTATTGGTGAACTGTTGTATTTTGGACTGGAGGAAGATGTATAGCTGGGTTCCCAGGGCTTGGGATAAGAACCACTGCGTTTCTTGATCTAAGTTAAAGACCTAGACTTTGGTGTGCAGCACATCATTTCAAAATTTGCAGATGACACAAAACTTAGAAGTATTGTGAACTGTCAGGATGAAATGGATTGGCTTGCTTGATTGGCATCCCTTCCACAAACATTCACTCCCTCCACCACTGACAAACAGTGGCAGGAGTTTGTACCATCTACAAGATGCACCGCAGAAACTCCCCAAGGCTCCCTAGACAGCACCTTCCAAACCCACGGCTGCTACCGTCTAGAAGGACAAGGGCAGCAGATACATAGGAGCACCACCACCTGGAAGTTCCCCCCAAACCACTCACCACCCTGACTTGGAAATATATCGCCGTTCCTGGGTCAAAATCCTGGCACTTCCTGCCTAACAGCACTGTGGGTGTACCTACAATACATGGACTACAGCAGTTCAAGAAGGAAGCTTGCCACCACCTTCTCAAGGGCAATGAGGGATGGGCAATAAATGCTGGCCTAGCCAGCAATGCCCACATCACATGAATACATTTTTTTTAAAAAGGAGCAGAGGGACCTGGTGGGATATACATTCACAAGTCATTGTAGATGGCAGGGCAGGTTGAAAAAGTGGTTAATAAGGCATGCAGGATCCTGGGATTTACAAATAGAAGCATAGACTACTAAAGCAATGATGATGTTGAACCTTCATAAAACATTGGCTCAGCCTCAACTGGAGTATTGTGTCCAATTCTGGACACTGTACTTTAGGAAGGATGTGAAGACATTAGGGAAGGTATAGAAAAAATTTTCAAGAATGCTTCCAGAGATAAGGGTTTTCAGTTACAAGGACAGGTTATAGAAGCTGGGGCTGTTCTCCTCAGACAAGTTTGAAAGCAGATTTGATAGGGGTGTTCAAAATCATGAGGGGTCTGAACAGAGTAGATAGGGAAAAACTGTTCCCTTGCAGGGTCCAGGAGAGGGGGATTCAGATGGTGCTAAACAGCAGAGCCCGTGCCTCTATGGGGCCCAAGCTCATTGGCCAAGAAGCTTGTCAATCCAGATGGTCAATGTCCAAAGCAGCCAATCTGACACTTAGACCATCCTGATTGACAAGGTAATAAGCCAATGATTGCTGTTGTTCTGAACAATAGCAATCATTGGTCGAGTAGTAGGCCACATCAGATTCCTTTCTTTCTTACCTCATGGACTTCTGTTTGGGCCTTGTTGCGGAGTGCTGCTTTCCTTAATCTTCACTATTCTTTCTTCAGAACTGTCTGGATGCTGCTGGAGCGCAAGGTAAAGTTGGTGACAGTTGTTTCCAAGCAGGTTCCCCTCAATCCTGCGCACCCCCCACCCCTTCCTCTTGTAAAGTGTAGGCAGGTGAGCTCCTCCTCGAACTCGACTGCCTTATTTTGAACCCTCAATTCGCTGGAACCAACTCCTGGGACATTTTGGGATTTAAAGCTGGCTCCCTCCACCTTTTCTTCTCCCTGCTCTGCGCATCTAGCCAGTTTCGATGGCAACAGTTGGCAGATGGGCGGTGCCAGGTAACAAGAGTGGTGGCAGCGCGAGGCAGCTGGGCCAAGCAGCTTGAGGCTGCCAGTTTTGAACATAAATGGAATTCGAGTCTGCCTTCAAAGTCCTTGCAGAGAGGTGGAGGAAAAGGGGTAAATTGAAATCTGGAAGTCTGATCACCATTGAGAGTTTACCATGTGAAGTTCTACTGAAGATCATTTCTTACTTAGATGCGTCATCTTTGTTGTGTACAGACTGTGTCAGTAACTTCTTCTACCACGTGTCTAATAATTCAATTTGGCACAGAATCTACTGCAGATATTTTGTATGCAAGAGAAAGACATGGAAGCCCAATGCTGTAGACATGGCTACTGAGAAGCCAAGTAGAATTTCAATACAAGTAGTCCAGGAGGATTTTAGAAAAAAGTACAAATGCAAATGTGCAGTCCTCAGCACAAGAGGAGTGGGGCAGTTGATGAAACCCATTAACCATTACACAGGATTGCCAAAGTTCAAAGAGGCTGTGAAAGGTCCTGAAATTATTTGGACGGTTGTTCTTTGAGATATAAATGGGAATGAACATGTCAAGGGCTAGAGTACAGCCTGTGATTCTGTAAGAGATAAGGTGCCTAGTGCCTCACCTCTCCAGCCCTTACGGACCCTCATTCCTCAATGGTGAGGGAGCCCTGGCCCTGGCCCTTCCCATTCCCCTCTGATCACTGCTCTTGGTGTTAACAGAGAGTTCCACCACATTGCTGTATCCTGTGATGAATTCTTTCAGCTCCGCCTCATCAATATCATGAGGCAGGCTCCCGACAAATAATTGATAACCATCTGGGTTATCGGATTGTGTGCCATGGTTCTGTATCCCCGATTCACTTTCACGGCGACCTGGCCTAGGGTCCCGTGGTGGCATACCCTGCTGTTCCTTAATTTGTTGATCACAAGGCCTCTGGGGTAGAATCTATATTTATGGTTTTGTCCCAGGTCGGGGCAATGGTGTTGGGGCTTTAACAACATGAAGTAGAATTCCATAGGTTGGGCCAATGCCACTAGTGGGAAGATTCTTACTTGTTACTGAAGTCCAGGAGAATGTCCTAGAATCCTCAGCCAGAATGGTTGCTGGATCAGCAGATGGAAGGGATAGAAGTTTTACTACAGGGTCTTCAGCAACTTCGTCCTTTAATAGAGGCTCAGGCATTACTTCCTCCATGGGTGGTTCTGATTATGTTCTAGGTGTTCTATGTTCCCTCCTGACTTCAGTTCTCCCTCAATTGTGAGCAAGAGCAAGAACCCGGAGATTGGGAGTGAAACAAACGCACACACACACAGCTTGGTGTGGGGACACAGACCCTCCCCAAAAACCTATCAACATGCTGAGCAGAGAAAGGAGAAAAACCCAGGCTGGTAAAGGTAAAAAAAAACAAGGTTTTTATTAGTTACCTCTGCTGCTTGGCACTTTTTAACATTCATTTATATTAAATACTCATTTAAATTCTCCATTTTTGCTCTTTTTTTAATTTTTATTTTTTTTAATATGTTTTCTTTAAGCTTAATGCTGCGCCAAACCTCACAAGAAGTCTCAATTGCTTTTTGGAGGGATGGCAAAAGGGTTTTTTTTTTTAATGGGGTGTGGACATCTCTGGCTAGGCCAGCATTTATTTCTCATTCCTAATTGGGAGCATTTGAGGATCAACCACATTGCTGTGGGTCTGGAGTCACATGTAAGCCAGACCAGGTAAGGACAACAGATTCCTTCCCCAAAGGACATTAGTGAGCCAGATGGGTTTTTATGACAATCGGCAATGATTTCATGGTCATCATCAGACTTTTACTTCTAGATTTTTTTTATTGGATTCAAATTTCTCCATCTGTCAGGGTGGGATTCAAACTCGGGTCCCCAGAGCATTGCCCTGGGTCTCTGGAATACTAGTCTAGTGAAAATACCACTATGCCATTGCCTCCCTCTATTGCTCCAATAGAAACTGGAGATGTTGGAAACGTTCAGCACATCTGGCGGCATCGGTGCAGAGAAACAGAAGTCAGTGACCCTTTGTCAGAACTCGTGCAGATTGTGGACCTGAAGCATTAACTCCGTTTCTCTCTCTCCACAGATGCTGCCAGGCCTGCTGAGTATTTATGGCATTTTCTGTTTACATTTCAGATTTCCAGCATCTACAGTACTTTGCTCTCCTATTATATGCTCTATGCTGCACATTTATAAGCATGATTAATTTCAATTTAAATGAGAAAATATTTATCACTGAACGTAAAATGTAATTTTTCTGTTAAAAAAAGCCAGTGTGTTTAGATAGAAATAGCACATTATTGCAGGTGAATTGCTTGGTGATAATTTTTGAACTTGGAAATGAAATCAGGAATTATGCTCCAATAGAATATGTTCAAGATATTCTCATTTATACATAGGATTGTTGGTTGTGGTGCTTGTGAGGTTCAAGCCTTCTGGATGTTGCTGTCTGGATATTGCATAAGTTCAAAGAAGCGGAGTTGGTTGCAAAATATGAACAACTAAGTTGTGTGTAATTGTCTGATGTAATTGTGTAGTTGTAAACTGTATCATGTTGAAACCTGAGCTTTCGATGGGCTCTATAAATGGAGGCATAGATTTCAAAAGCCAAGAAGTCTTGCTAAACCTATATAAAACAGTTTGACCCCATTGTGACTATGGTTCCTAATTCCGGGCACCCAAAGGATGTGAGGGGAAGGGTTAGGGGAAGATGAGGATAAGGGGCCCAGAAACAGGACAAGCACCAGGACACATGATTTCTCTCTTGGGCCCTGCTCTCTTGGCAGAAGGGTCGAGAACCAAGGATTCCAATTTAAGGTGAACAGCAAAAAATCCAAAGATGACGAAGAAAAACATTCTTCTGCAGCATGTGGTTAGGATCTGGAATGCACTGAGCGTGTGGCGGAGGTAATTTCAATCGTGGTTTTCAATAGGGTATTGGATAATTAAAGAGAAAAAAGTATGGGTACGGGGAAAGGGCAGAGGTGTGGGACTAACTAGTTTCTCTTGCAGAGAGCTGGTACAGACAGTGAGCTGAATGGCCCACTTCCATGCTGTAACCAGTCTATGATTCTATGCCCTTCGTCATCAGTTTGGTATCATACCTGCCAGTTTTCAATCCAGCATTGTAATGCTATTAACTTTTAACAGCTCTAAACTTTTTTAAATCTTTCACATGAAAAAAGCTCAAATGCCATCTGAAAATATTAATTGATATCCTTCAGTTAATTCATTACGGAATCAAAGAATCAGGTAGATAGGTGAAGTATAGCGTATCCCTTTAGGTTTTTTTAAACCGACACCTAAATATCCCATAACACTTGCATCATCATGCGTGCCAGCCATGGCTCAGTTGGTAGCACTCACAACTCTGAGTCAAAAATTTGTTGGTTCAAATCCAACTGCAGTGACTGGAGCTCAAAATCAAGATTGACACAGTAAGTGGCAGTCCTGCACTTTTGGAGGTACCATTTCTTGGATGAGGCATTAAACAAAGGTTGCTCTTTCAGGTGGATGTAAAAGACCCTATGGCACTATTGCATAGAAGAGTGAGAAATTATCCTCTGTGTCCTGGTCAATATTACCTCTCAATGAACATCGCTAAAAACAGACTATCTGGTCAATATCACATTGGTGCCTGGGAGTCTGCTGTGCGCAAATTGGCTGCTGCGTTTCTTACATTAAGACAGTGACTACATTTCAAAAAATACTTCAATGGCTGTAATGTGCTTTGCATGTCCTGAGGTCATGAAAGGTGCCACCTAAATGCAAACATGTGCCCCATTACCAAAATAAACTAAATATTAATACTTTCTTAATTCCTGTGTGGACATTTTAATTCAGGGACTGTAGAATTCTAGTACTCAATCATAATCCCTGTATTATTGACATCCCAAAAATAGGAACAAAAATACTGTTATTTTTCAGTACATTAGTTTGAAGATTCTGACCTAAATTTCAGAAGTTTGAGTTTCTTCATAATGTGCACTACAACCACTATTACAAGTGTCAGCCTTGGCTCAGTGGTAGCACTTTTGCCTCTAAATCATGTGTTTAAGCTCTATTCCTGAAATTGAGCACATAACCTAGGCTGACACTTCAGTGCAGCACAGGGGGAGTGCTACACTGTCAGAGGTACAGTCTTTTGTATAAAACTTTAGACCAAGGCCCAACTGCCTTCAGGTGAAAATAAAAAATCCCATTGTACTATCTGAAGAGCAAGGGAGGTCTTCGAGGGCCCTGCCCAATACCTAATAGCCAGTGAACATCACTAAAAAGAGATCTAGTCACTTAAGTGTAATATTTGTTGAATATATGCTCTGCGTTTCCCTATATTACATCATTGCTCAGAGTTGAAAAAGAGATAACAGGTTTGCGAAGCACTTGGAACAGCTTGCAGTTGAGAAAGGCACTGTGTAAATGCAAGTTCTTATGCCATGCATTTAATTTATATCAATTTGTATTTAAACAGCATAAATCAAAATTCAGCAGCAGATATCAATTTAGATAGCTTGATATCAATTTAGTAAAACAGGACAACCAACACAATTCCCCATAGTTCGGCTACTGATATGATATACACAGAAAAATGGACAGTATTATTGTTTGCAAAGGTATTCATAAACTTTAATTATACTGATCTGTCCCAAATTTTATCACAAGTACCTTTGCTTGAGCTTACGAATTACTATATATATGTACACTTTTTGAAATGGCACCATGTGCATTTGCAAATCATTCAACTTCATCCCACCTTCTTGTATGTTACATTCATCAAGAAGAAGCCCATCTCAGATAGCACAGCAATGATATCACATCAGGCAAAATGGCTAACAGTGGAAATAATTCTCAAGATTTTGGAAGTCTGGTAGTATCGGTTTTTTGAATTAAGGTTGATGATAAATTTAAGTCATTTTTGCATTAATTTTTAGGATGGAACCCATGAAAAATTTCACAATACAAAAACAGGCACAACTGAAGCCAATTCCAAGCAATATAGATGATCAAATATTTAAATGTAATTAATTTGATGCCTCAATCAAAACTGAATCCTTGCATAGATGGGCGTTGGCTGACAGTTAAGACAATCTGGATAAAAATACATTTTCAAAGTATTATTGTAACATGCACCAATCATGAATCTAGAACAATTCAGATTTAAATGTACACATGGCCCTTGCAATACAAGGACACACAGTTAGCAGACCTAGCTCCATATCTGCATATACCATACTTCAATAAAATCAGGCAAGTCTTTTATCTGCATAAATTTATCTCTCTTTATTTTAGATGTAACATTAGGCACTTGGAAAATTCACAGTGCACAAAATGCTTCCAAACAGATTATTGCACTCTGTTTAACAAACTATAATTCATCAGCGGTTCCCCAAGCGTGGGCCACGGAGCTCCGGTAGTCCGTGGGCTGGTCCAAAATGCAAGTCAGTGACACTTAATGCCACGGCCAAGGCTATATGAGAACACAGGCCAGAACCCACGACTCACATGAAGTCACACAATCAGACCACGCTCAGCACGAGTCATAAGCGCAGGCAACAGTAACAATTTTACAAGCAAAATTTATGTTATTGTTAATTTTGATTGATTAATACAGGTGAAAGATATTAATATTTATAAAATGTAAAAAAGTCTATACTTTTATTTCTGGTGTGAATTAATAATTTACTTACAGGGATGAGCATGGCTAAACACAATAAAAAACTCCAAAAATTAGTGGCCGAAGCCAAAAAGCTCTGAAAATTTTTGTGAAAAGGGATTGTGTCATTATAGCACTTTTTATGAATCTGTAGTGAATGCAATTGCTTCTATGCTTTAAACAGGTGGAATTATTAGACTTCCAAGTGGGTAGAAACATTAGATTTCCCTTTATCGTCTATTAATGTAAAGGCTGTGGATCAGTGCATTTGTATAAGATCACCAAAGCGACCTCGGTATTTCTGCATTGAATGCAGTTAGTGCATGACACACATCCTTCCAACCCCTCCCCCTCAATAGCCCCACTTAGCCCCCCATCCCTCACTCACTTGGTGATCCCTCTACCCAACCCCCCACTACTCATTCACTCAGCAGCCCATCTTCCCAAACCAACTCACTTAAAACAACCTGGCCTTTACAACAGCCAGTTAGGTGGCCCACGGGGTATTTTGTCCACCCAAGTAGCCCACGGACAAAAAGATTATAGAACCACTTCTCTAACTGATATCAGGGTAGTTCGTCAGGGTAGTATCCTAGGTCCAACCACCCTCAGCTGCTTCATCAATGACCTTCCTTCCAACATGGGGATGTTCGCTGATGATTGCACAACGTTCAGTACCATTCGCAACTCAAATACTGAAGCAGTCCATTGCCCAAATGCAGCAAGACTTGGACAATACCCGGGATTGGGCTGACAAGTAGCAAGTAACATTCATGCCACACAGGCAATAACCATCTCCAACAATAGAGAACCTAACCATTGCCCCTTGACATTCATTGGCATTACCACCACAGAATCCCCCACTATCAACATCCATTGACCAGAAGCTGAACTTTTTTTAAAAAAAAACTTTTATTCGTTCATGGGATGTGGGCTACACTGGCTGGGCCAGCATATATTGCCCATGGCCAATTGCCCTTGAGAACAGAGTGGCTCACTAGGTCATTTTAGAGGGCAGTTAAGAGTCAACAACATTGCTGTGGGTCTGGTAAGGCCAAGTAAGAACAGCAGATTTCCTTCCCTAAAAGGACATTAGTGAACCAGATAGGTTTTTACTATCTACAATCTGCAATGATTTCACGCTCATCATCAGGCTTTTAATTCCAGATTTTTTATTGAATTAAAATTTCACTTTGTGCCAGGGTGGGATTCGAACCCAGGTCCCCGGAGCATTACCCTAGGTCTCTGGAATAATAGTCCAGTGACAATACCACTATGCCACCATCTCCCTGTGGACTGGGCTAGCCATATACATATTGTGGCTACAAGAGCAGGCGAGAAGCTCGGAATCCTGCAGAGGGTAACTCACCTCCTGACTCCCCAAAGCCTGCCCACTATCTACAAGACAAAAGACAGGAGGGTGATGGAGTGCTCTCCGCTTGCCTGGATAACTTATTATCCAGGACAAAGCAGCCCACTTGATTGACACCCCATCCACAAACATTCACTCCCACCACCAATGCAGTGGTAGCCGTGTGTGCCATCTACAGGACGCACTGCAGAAACTCACCAAGGCTCCTTAGACAGCACCTTCCAAACTCACAACCGCTACCATCTAGAAGGACAAGTGCAGCAGACACATGGGAACACCACCACCTGGAAGTTCCCCTCCAAGCCACTCACCATGATTTGGAAATATATCACTGTTCATTCACTGTCACTGGGTCAAAGTCCTGGAACCCCCTCCCTAACAGCACTATGGGTGTACCTACACCACATGGATTGCAGTGGTTCAAGGCAGCAGCTCACCACCACCTTCTCATGGGAAATTAGGGATGGCAATAAATGCTGGCCTAGCCAGCAATGCCCACATCCCATAAATGACTAGAAAACAAAATTAGTGGAACACATAAGAAGAATGAGGTCTTCAGCTGTGCTATCCAGTGGAGTCAAGCAAATCTTTAAAGCACTACATGCTCCATCTATTACATATGCACCTTTACGATTAGAGAACAGGCAGAAGAGCAAGTTCACTGTAAAGACTGATTTGCGAACAAAGCCCAGGCACATTAAAGAGCTCTGAAATCAATATCGTACAAACAAATGCAAACATATTTAGGCAGAACTGAATGCTCAACAATTAAAGGGTTTATATTTGTGGGCAAGATCAGCTGCAACTAATTAAGTTGATATTTCCAAGTCTCCCAGCCAGTGAGATTCGCAAACCCAGATTTGGTAGGATGAATTTTGTGGTCTTGTGCTAAACCAGCACAAATGAGTGGCAAGCAATCAACATACTGAAATCAAGACATGTGTATTGTTTACTTAATAAGGAGAAACAAGCAGGAAGCCAGATAGAACCAACAGGCAGCCAAGGTTTTCTGAGCTTCCTGAAACTCGCCATTGAAAGCAAGAAAGAACATAATAGCAACTGGGGGGTGGTTGATGAAAAATGGAAATACTGCAATAAATACTCAGTACACCAAAAAAAAACTTATCAGCCATAAATAACCATCCCAAGTCAGTAGTGTTTCAAAGGGATAGAACTGGATTTGCTCTAACAGATGATATTATTGCACAATATTGAATGAAAAGTGTAAAGCCGATCAGGGAATTTTCACTTCCCCTTTCTGACCTCAAAGTTGCTAAAACAGCATTCCAACATGACTAAACTCTGCACATGTTCACAGCAGTCCTCATATTTCTAATATATCTGCATCCATGGGAAGATTCTGAGGGGATTTGATAGGTAGACACAGAGGTTGTTTCCCCTGGTTGGAAATCTAAACCCAGTAGCAGAGTCTCAGGATAAGAGGTCAATCATTTAGGATTGAGATGAGGAGAAATTTCTTCACTCAAAGGATTATGAATCTTTGGAATTCTCTATTCCAGAAGGTTGTGGATGCTCTAGTGAATATAGTTAAAGTTGAGACAGACAGATTTTTAGCCTCTCAGGGAATCAAGGAATAGGGCGAGCAGGTGGGAAAGTAAAGTTAGGGCTGATGATCAGCCATGATGGCACTGAATGGTGGAGCAGGCTCACAGGACCAAATAGTCTACTCCTGCTCCTATTTCTTTCATTCTTATGATTCAGCACCATACACACAATTAACTGGATCAGTGCAAACTTATTCTGGGACAAAATAATAATAAAGACAGTTAAGTTAGATGTCCATTTCCAGATATAACGGAACTTAGTTACTTTGTACATTCATCTATTACAATTTACAGCATACAGCTGTTGTACGTTTGAGGACAAGTAACCTAATGATCATGAAACCTAACTAGTACCAGAGGTCATGAATTCAAATTCCACCAATGGAAACTTATAAATGGAATTTTAAAAATCTGGTAATTTATGATCTAGCAACAGAAAATGACCACACATTTCCTGTAGAAATCCATCTAGTTCACAATTGTAATTCAAGGATGAGAGCTGATACATGCAACTCCAATTCCACGCTATGTAAGCAACTTCAATGCACTCAGACCACTCAGTAATATGCAATAATAATGCCTGATCAGTGTTACCCACATCAAGAACAAAATAAAACAGAAAAGTAAACCATCAAAATAAAAACCCTGATAGCACTGCAATTTAAAAGCAGAAAAGCTCAATTAATCCCTGGTCCAAACCTAATTAGGAAAGATATCTCAGTGAAAAGCTTGCTTTCAATTTTTAACTGAAGTAAAACTAAATCTCATTTGAGCAAATCAAACTTTTGTAAATTTAAATAATACTTATTCAAAAAAATGCACAACTGCCTTCTTCTATCCTCTATGAATGAGTGTGCAGAACAAACATAAATAAATGAAAGAAGCACAGAAAATGTAAGCAGCAAAATTCAAAAAGTTTAGCTTTCTATTCATTCACACAGGATTTTGTTTGCAGGGCTGAAATAAGACTACCAATCACTGCAGGTTAATACAAAATTACGGTAAGTAAGCAAGATTTGAGGTGAGGTTAGATTAGAAAGAATGGGGTGTGAACTAAACATAGCTCTGGTGGTCAAGCTACCAGTTTTGAGTTTAAATGAATCAAAGGTTAGATGAGTTCATTTCTTGAGTTATGTTGCAAGTTTTCCTAGCAACTATAATTATGGTTGAAAATATTGCACCTGAAAATATTATTGTTCAACTGACTGGTTCATAAGATAAAACTCATTTGGTGCTATGACCGATGCAGTTGGTAAAGCGAAGTTATTTAAAAATCCAAGAGGGAAACAACTGTAATAACCTATAATTTTAAGTGTTATGTTTGAGATGTGACTCTAAATTTAGGAATCAGACCATCAGTTCTTGAGGTTTTACATTAAAACTAATTGAAACATTTTATCAATTTACACAGGTTAAGAATATATGTACAAATTCCCAAACTAATCTCCATTAAGGCAACAGCAACCCATAGACTTAACCAGACACCAGGCAAAGCATTTTCACCTAACGAATTCAAAATGAGGTTCTTTTCACTGTGGAGCCAGTTGGAGGCTTACAGCTGCCTTTTGATCTTACATTGCCTCTGTTCTGCACACCTGAAAAATACTGAAGTTATACCTACCACCATTGATTTAATTCAAATTCTCATTGTCCCACCTGTCTTTTTGAACTTTACCTTTTAACAATGACACCCCATTCATTGTACCAAATTTTATTAATAACATAAATATATTGCTTGGTAGATGCTAGAAAGGTATCAAGTTTTCACCCTATTTCTTGAATGCTCTATTCAAAAATACAAATGTACGCTATCTCTCTTACAAATCAAAACTAGTACATATCAAAGCACTCAGGCTAACTGGCTTTAACCCAAATAAGACACACCTGCAGACTAAACCTCTATTTTAAAGAAAAATGTTTTCCAAAATATTATATACATTAATAGCTTTCATGCCATTTGGGAAGAACAGTGAGCCCATCCTAGCTCATTTATTTAGTTCCCCAAAACAGCATTCAACTGCCTCTTCAATGACTGAGGATGCTGCTTCCATTAACACTAGCCCAATAATAATCATTCTTCACGAAGAAGTTCCTGATATCGTTAGTAAGTTTGTTCATTATCCAATTACCATCAGGTGCAGTAACAGATTCCAGAATCAAATACAGGGGGTAGAAGCCACAACTATTCCACACCAGTGTTAGAGGAAAGTGAAAACCTGAGTCAATAACATTAATCATCTCAAAGTTGTAACAAAGTTAAATTGGCAAGATTTACAAGCTCAAATTCTGACGAAGTTTAACCAACAAAGCTGCCAGAGATAAAAGCAAAATACTGCGGATGCTGGAAATCTGAAACAAAAACAAAAATAGCTGGAAAAACTCAGCAGGTCTGACAGCATCTGCGGAGAGGGAGACAGTTAACGTTTTGAGTCCGGATGACTTTTCAAGGGCAGTCAGAAATATCTGGATCATCTGGCAATGAATTTATAAGCACCCCAGTTATCTTGGCTAATGAAATTAGATTACTGGTAATTAGGTCAGGCAGCAGCTACTGTGGCCCACTCAAGTCCAAAATAAATGAGCAATGCTAAGTGACTGTAACTCTTAACTAATCTTAAGAATTAGCAAGCTTCAAATGAGAAGTCAAAATACTGCAGATATTGGAAATCTGAAATATATATAAAAATGCTGGACATACTCAGTAGATCAAACAGCATCTGTAGAGGGTAAAACAATTGACATTTCAAGCTTGTTTGACAAAAGACCTGAAATGTTAACCATTTCTCTCCGCACAATGCTGCCTGATCTGATGAGTATTTCCAGCATGTTCTGTTTAAGCTCAAAGAGACATGAAGTTAGAATAAATTTTCCCACATAATAGGTGTAGCAGACTGTAAAACCAGCTAATGCTCATCAACATCTGGTTGGAAACTGGAGTGAAGACTTAAGGTTTGAGTCATAAGAACTTACACAGCCAAAAAGTGAGGTGTTCCGTGTCACAATACTGACACTCAAAAGTAATGGAAACAGAGGTATAAGCTATAATCACCTCAGTTCCCAATCTGACCACTCCACGTGGGGGTTCCTGTATAGTACCACCTTGTAAAGGGGAAGCGAAACAACATTTAGAGGGAAAGTCACTTGTGTGGTCTTTAGCCCTAGCTGGTAAGGGTGTAGAGAGGTATTGCATCTAATCTAGGAATAGGGAAACAGTCCATCCCACATGCCAGAGGTGCCTGAGGCAGCCACATTAAAAATTAAAGATAATTTACAACAATTTTGAAAAAAAGAGTTGAAGAAATTAGGTTTTTCACCAAAAATTGCTTGGCGCAATCGTTAACATTTCCCTCCTGAGTCAGAAAATTATGAATTTAATTTCAACTCCAGTGCTGAAGGAGTGCTGCATTATTGGAAGTGCTATCTTTTGGATGAAGCATACGATCATGGTCACGTCAGCATTCTCCTGCAATTCAGGTGGGCATTAAAAATGATGGCATTGTTAGAGTACAGAGTTCTTCCAATGACTTGCTAAAACCCAGCCCTCAATCGACCCCAAAGCAAATTTACTGGTCATTCATTCCATTGTTTAAATTTGCTTCCAAGTTTCCCAACAAAACAATCACCGCACATCAAAGTAATTAATTATACAGAAAGTGTTTTGGGAGATGTATTCAGGTGCTTTATAAATGCAAGATTCTAGCTTGGATTCAAAATCATGCAGTGTTGAAACCAAATCCTGAAATGTAAGTTAGAAAATAGTACAACAGTCTAGTTAAATAGCGAGTCAGCACTTTGCAGAGTGAAAACTTCAGGTGCTGTGAATTATATTTTCCAATCAGTGTCACACACCTGAATAATGAAGATCTAATACATGATATTACATTTGGTTGGAATAACTCATGCTACCAGTTTTCAGCTGGCCAATATTGTAGCACACAGACATTGATGGGATAGCTTAGTGCTAAACCAATAAATTATTTTAATCTCTGATCAAAGTTTACAAAATTATAATCTGCATAGCTCTGAATGCAATTTAGGAAGTCAGTCAATTAATATAATTATAACCAAATATTTCTAATATTAATTATGAAATGAACCCACAAAGTACTCCTGAAGCTGAAGGGTGGTGGGTAGGGAAGGAAACATATTAAAACAAATGACTACATTGTCTAATTATATCAGTGGAAACAGATTTCTTCCCCTGCACAAGGTGTGTGCCACGTTGTGGCTCAGTTCACATTCTCACCTTAGGAATCAGAAAGTTGTGGGTTAAAGGCCCAGTCCAGGATTTGAGCACAAAAACCTAGGCTGACATTCCAATACAGTGATGAAAGAATAGCTGACTTATACTGTCATGAAAATATAATAATTTTCATAAGTGATTTATTGTAAAAGTGGGGTAATAGTGGGGTTTAGATTAATTTGTGTGTGCGTGTGTATATATGTGTGCGTATGCATGCATGTGTGCGCGTGTATATATGTGTGTGCGCGTTCATGTATGTACGCGCATGCACATGCATATGCGCATATGTATGTGTGTGTGTGCATGTGAATATATGTGTATGTGTGCGTGTGTATATATGCATTCGTGTGTGTGTGTGTGTGTGTGTGTGTGGAATTTAACTGAACTGAAGACAGCTGGTCTGGAGGCTTTGAGTTAACAAGAAGCTAGGTTTGAAATGCTAAATACATAAACATGGCTCAAGTTTTAGAATGTGAGTTGTGAGGAATATTTGCATTTTTAGATAAATTTGGTTAGTCTGAATTTCAAAGAGGCGGGAAGATGTTATGCCTAGCCAGAAGAAGCTAAGTCAAAGCGTATTTATTTTTCCCAAAGCTTACTGATAATATAACTCTGTTCATAGTGCTAATTTTATGAGAAAGGTAAAGTTCCAAAAACATATTGGAACATTGGAATTTGCATTAAAAGGGGAGAAGCGTGTATAAAGTAGATGAGGCTATGTGTAAGAGAAGGCATTCTAAGATTTAACACAAGTGTGAAAAGCCTCCAGCCTCTGTGCATCAAGTTACTGTCTATAGGAACTGAAGCTAAGAAAACTCACTTTGAAACTCTCTGCTCAGGGTATTGTGTTGCTTTGCCTGGGTCTGATTAAATCTATTTGTTTTTACTGTTGCCTTAACAGAGATGTAACTGGGAACCAGATTAATTTGAGGTTTTAGGAGTTATTATGGTAGTAATTTGTAGACTTATGTGCTTGAAATCTTTTCTTTTGTTAATAAATGTTTAATTTAGTTTTCTAAAAACCTCTGAAGTTGCAGTAGTCTTATTACTTTTGAATTCAGGGCACGCATCTCAAAATAAAATACAAATTGCAAAACAGTTGTGACTGTGAGATCAAGTTTCCCTTGTAGATTTGATTCGCCTGGCACACATCATCTGCCACGTCATAACAGTACTGTCTTGGGGACAAGATGTTAAACTGAGATCCTGTCTGCCCTCTCATAAAAGATCCGTGGCACTATTCTAAAAAGGAGAGAATAGGGTACTTTCTAAATGGTGAAAAGCTGACGACAGTGGTCCAGGTACACAGATCATTAAACTGTCAAGAACAGGTAAAGAAGGCGAATAGAATGCTGGCCTTTATATCAAAAGGGTCGGAATACAAAGAAGGCTTTGGAAGTTATGCTTCAGCTATACAAATCTGTGATTAGACCTGTGAGAGCAGTTCTAGGCATGTCTTAGAAAGGATATATTGGCCAATGCAGTGTATATTGATCAGAATGATCCCTAGACTCCAAGGGTTAAGCTAAGAAAACAAACTCTTCCCTAGAATTCAGAAGGTTAATGGGTGATTTCACCAAAGTTTTCAAGATATTAAGACGATCAAATACAGTAGATTGGGAGTTGCAGAGTCTAAGACTAGAGGGTATAGTCGAAAATTAGAGCTAGACCTTTCAAGAGTAAAATTAGGAAACACTGCAAAGGGTGGTGGAAGTTTGGAACCCTCTTTTACAAACTGCAAAAGATGCTACATCAATTGTTATTTTTTTTTAAATTGATATACTTTTGTTTAGCATAAGATATTAAAAGATATGGGGCAAAGGCATAATTGGAGTTAGGTTACAGATCAGCCATGATCTCATTGAATGGTGGAAACTGGTGGGGCTGAATCGCCTACTTCTGTTCCTTTGTTCCTATTTCAAAAAGAGCAGGGGGGGCTGCCTCATGTCCTCGCCAATATTTCACTCCTTAATCAACATCACTAAAAGCAGATTATCTAGTCATTACCACATTGCCTTTCCTTCATTACAAAAGTGACCACACTTCACAAGTACTTGATGAGCTCCGAGGTGCTTTGGGATGTCCTTACATCGTGAAAGGTTATATATAAATGCAAGTATTCCCTTCTTATTGAGGAACTGCCATGCCTTGAAAGTGATGACACCTGTAAAAGCTGACCAGTTAACTTAAATAAAGCTACAATGTACTATAGTTAACTCCGCCCACTCAAGATATTCTACTGGTAACACATTTAATATATTTTCATATCTGCATTCACATCTTCAAAATATCCCTATTACCAACAATACTACAATGATATACATTCCAAAAATATTAAATAGGTACACCAGATAAAGAAATGGCCCATTAGATGCAGATTCGGAGAGCCAGTGCAGACAAGATGGGCCTTATGGCCCCCTTCTGCGCTACAACATTTCTGTGGTTCTGTGATCTGTGACAAGGAAATACCCTTTCTTGTCCCTCTGGCCAATTGTTCTCAGCTCAGATGACTCATTGAGAGGATCTACTGCCCACATGACTACATATCAATAGCCTGCCAATACTCACCAATGAGGACATTACGCCAAGTCCTGTCCTCACCTGATATATAAACACGTGCAGGTCTGGGGAGCAACAACAGATAACAAGCAGCTGCAGAAAACCTAGTTGATTTTTCTGATGGCAACTTTGGGTTAACTAAGGCCAATCCCAATGCCACCAGTTACTCTGGTTAAGATTAGCTCAGCTCATCACAAACCAGGAATTGAACCACGGCACTTCTTAGCTTATATGGCTTGGTTCCACACTTATACAAGGGGCAAACTTGCATTCATGACCTTAGGACACCCCAAGCACTTTACACTTAATGAAGCACATTTCATATATAGTCACCGTTAAAATATAAGAAACGATGCAGCAAATTTGCAGACACCAAGCTCCCACAGGAATGAGATCAATGACATCATCTGTTTTCAGTACTGGTTGAAGAATAAATAACTGCCAGGACACCAGGACCCCTGCCCTTTTTGAGTTGTGCCATGGGTTCTTTTACATCCACCCGAGAAGGCAGAGGGTTCCTCGGTTTACATTCTCATCTGAAAAATCACACATCCGACAGTATAGCACTCCCTCAGTACTGCGCTGATGTGTCAGCCTAGTGTTCAAGTCTCTGCAGTGGAACTAAAATCCACAACCTTCTGATTCTGAGATGAGAGCACTGCCGAGTAAAGACACCAATGCCTTTAGTGAGATGTTGTAGCATGATTAGCTAAGACATCAGGCAAACTCCCTGTTCTTCAAAAAAGTGCCAATGGGACCTTTTACCTGCATCTGAATATGCAGACAGGCCCTTGGTTAACATTTCATTGAAAAAGGGTACTAAAGTTCTAAATTACCCGAGGGGAAATGAGATTGGAAAGTATTTCAGGGTTTTATATAGCTTACAAATCAGTTTAAAATGTCATTCACAAGCTATTTAACAGCTGATCAGCACCTCCCTCCCACCCAGTGCCAGCTTTGGAATAAGGTCTAACCTAAACAGTAGTGAGATTGCAACCTTCTGGTCCAGATCTTCATGTACTGTTTTGTAACATAATCAATATTGAGAGTTCAGCACAAATTGATCAGTACAACTAACAAACAGAATTTGAGCATTATAAGACTACAAGGGGTGTTCATGTAATAAAAGTTTTTGGAAGCAACTGTCAATTTTTTTCTTTCTTTCATGGGGTGTGAATGTCGCTGCCAAGGCCAGCATTTGTTGCCAATTTCTAATTGCCCTCGAGAAAGTGGTGGTGAACTATGAAACTTGCATATGGTATACACTGCTGCCACTGTGTGTCAGTGGATGGAGTGAACGTTTAAGGTGGTGGATGCAGTCTTACAGGGAAATGCTACATAACAGACAACTCCAACTTACGAGAACTATCCACTGCTTCCCATGGTATAATGCTCTTGCCTTTACAAAACAATCTGTACAGCAATACTTTAGGAAATATCTTTGTGCCTACTTATAGCCAAGAATCTCTACATTGGAAAGAAAATCAAGTTTAGATATGATTGAAAGGAGCCCAGCTTTTTTGACTGATACTTCCCTAGAATTAAGTATCATTCTAGGTGTTGGCAAGACCAGTTGCATAGATACATCTTCCCACAACAATAAGAGATGAGAGTTCTTCCAGGTGTTGCATATCTTTCACTACTACAACAATTTGCCTGAAATGTAAGCACTTTTACCCCCACCCTTCAGAAACAGAATTGGTCCCAGGAACCAATTCCATTGTTGCCAGTATTTGGTGAAAATGCAGTGCAGACCACTGCGGATTTCCTGCTGCAGTCACTGACTGTCTTTTCTTGCTCATAATGTTTTGTGCTTGCTCATCAGCTTTAACAATGGTTGGTAGGCTGGCAAGGATGAGAGCAAAGAAAAATTGTCCTTGATACCCCAGTATATGAAAAAGAAGTTCTGTGAAGTTCAAACAATGTTGAACCTAGATACAAGGGGGCATAGTACACTCAGGATCAAGCTCTAAAATGGCAGAATTTAAGATGTTTAACCGGGGCAAGTCCATAATTATAATTAAGATCATAAGTAGATACTATGCTAGTTTGCGCTGCCAAGTATTTACCAATTTTATAAAAAAAAACACAAAAAAATAATTAATTGATTTGGAAACCTTATTAAGTCACTGGTGTTGAGGCCACCAAATTTTCTAGAGACTTGAGTTAAGAAACACAAGCATTTGTTTTTAGTGGTGTATACACCAACATATAAATGCAAAGACGGGTAAATTTTGGAGCAGAGATACTTTTTCAGAAATTTGTACGGCTGGAAGAGGTTACAGAGATAAGGAGATGCAAGATCATAGAGAAAACATTACGCTAAGAAACTCAAAATCAAGACTTCACTGAGATAGTCACCATGATTGGGAGGATATGAGCTCAGCAGCTCAATTTAGGATCATATATGACACCAACGATGCAAATAGTCTGGTTCAGCCTGAAACAGAGGAGGGTGGGATTGATATTGAGGAAATGCAAAGCATGCACAGGATGGTGTGAAGACAATGGCTTCAGTCTTCCCAATTGGAAAAAAACTGTCATATCCAGGACTGGATTTCAGACAAACAGGCTGACAGCACAGAGACAATGGAAACATTTAGAGGGAATATTGGTGAGACAGAGCTGGGTGTTGTGAGCATGCACGTGGTACCTAATATGACAAATGGTGTCGCCAAGGCTGCAGATGAGGAATAAAACAGAACCAAGGATAGGTTCCATAACCAGCAAGGGGGCTATGGAACCTATAACATTAGATTTAGTGAGGCAGATTTAGTTAACACCTAACAGTGCATGAAATTTATCTAATAGCTCATCAAATAATTTATCTAGTAACATCAAAAGTTCAACGTTGTGTTTGAAAGGGAGAAACAAGAGTGAGCCGCAAGATTCTAGATTTAGGCAAGCTAAATAGGATGTAACAAAAACTATCCAAAGTAAACTGGACAGATCTGTTAATGGGTAAAATGACAGAAGATCATTGGGGGTTCAAAAAGAATTTAGTGTGATACAGAACCAGCTTATGCGACTAAGGAACAAAAGCTCTATGTGCCATAAAAGACAGCCATGGACAACTAAAGAGGCAACATAAAAGTAAAAGGCAGATAAAAATACAAAATAAAAAAACCACAAATCCTGGCAAATGGAAAAAATACAAAGAACAGAGAAGAGTGACAAAACAGATACAACTGGGAGTATGAAGAGAAACTTCCAAAAGGTATCAAAATCAATATGGGTGGTCAAGAGCATGTAGCCCTTGAAAACTGGTAACGGTGATGGTGTCAATGAAAAAAAAAGGAAATGGCAGACATGCTGAACAATTACTTTACATCAGTACTAACAGTAGAACATGACAGCATGCCAAACATCCCAAGGAAATATTTAATCACGGAAAGTCACCAAAATAAACAAATGCAAAATAACAGTAATGCATAAAATAATCGCATGAAAGAGTGACCGACCACCAGGCCAAGAGGGTTTCTACCCCAGAGTTTTAAAGAACATTGCTGATGCCCTAAATGTAACCTTCCAAAGTTTTCTCCATTTCGGAACCACTCCTTTAGGTTACACATGCCGCTCTGCTATTTAAGAAAACAGCAGAGGAAAATTAGGGAATTACAGGCCAGTTAGCCTAACATCTGTTGTCAGAAAATTACTAGAGCATATAATCAAGGGTAGGATGACTGAACACCTTGAAAATTTTAGCTCCTCAGAGAGTACCATAATGGATTTGTAAAGGATAGGTCATGTCTAAGGAACATGTCTGAATTTTTTGAAAAGGTGATTATTGTAATGGAAAGAGGAATGTTGATATATGTTATTTATACGAGCTTCCAGAAGGCATTCCCTCACTGTTAGTTAAAGATGAAGCTCATGAAATTGAAGGCACATTATTGATCTGGTGATGAAATTGGTTGAGCGGTAGGAAACAGAGTAAGGATAAAGGGAAGGTACTCCAACTGGCAGGATGTTACTGGAGGTGTCATGCAAGGATCTTTGTTGGGGCCTCAAATAGTCTTTGAATTTATTCAGGATTTAATGATGGAATAGAAAGCTACATATCCAAATTTGCTGATGGCAGTATTGTAAGCAGTGTAGGCAAAAGCAAGAAATTACGAGATTTTGATAGATTAAGTGAATAGGCAAAACCAGGGCACAAATGCATCTCAATGCAGACAAATGTGAAATCTTTCATTGTGGACTTAAAAAGGATAATAAATGGAAAAAAGCTAGAAACAGTGAAGACTTGGGGGATCCATGTATAAAAATCATTAAAATGTCATGAATTACAGAAAATAATTTAAAAAAGTGAATGGAATGCTGACCTTTATTTCTTGAGGATTAGAATACAAGGGGAAAGAAGACATGCTTCAGTTATACAAAGCTATGATTGGATGATATCTGTACTGCCATGAGCAGTACTGGGTACCACACCTCAGGAAGGATAAACTGGTTTTAGAGGAAATGCAGCACAGATTTACCAGAATAATACCTGGACACTAAGGGTTAAATTACAAGGAAAATTTCAACAAACTGGGTTTGTATTCCCTAGAATTTGAGTTGTCATGGCTCAGTTGGCAGCACTCTCGCCTGAGTCACAAGGTTGAGGATTCAAGTCCTACTTCAGGACTTGAGCACAAAACAAAAATTAAGGATGACACACTACTGCAGCCCTGAGCAGCTGCTGCACTTTTGGAGGTGCAGTATTTAAAACCATTAAATTGAGGCCCCACTTGCCCTCTCAGGTGGATATACCAGCAATGAGCTGTTTCCTGTGCCTGGTCAATATTTATCCCTCAAACAACATCACACAAAAAAAACAGATTAGCTGGTCATTATTACACTGCTGTTTTTGGGAGGCTGCTGTGAGCAAATTGGCTGCTGTGTTTCCCATATTATACAGTGGCTACACTTCAAAATGGTACTTCATTGGCTGCAAAATATTTCTACATCATCCTGTGATAGTGAAAGATGCTACATAAATGTATTTGTTCTCATCTCTTTCTTTAAGGGGTGATTTCAAGATAATAAGGGAACAGGTAGTTTCTCTCCATCTACCTATTTCCACAAGTCTATGAATAAGGGAGTAACTAAAATTCAGAGCCAGACCTTTCAGGACTAAAATTAAGATACAGATCTTCATATAAAACGAAAGAGAAGGTTGCAACTCTATTTAGGCCTACACTCAGCGTGTAAATTGACCCCCCCATTTTTCAATAAATGCATCTATAGGGCTATACTCATCTTATAAGTCAGCACTTGGAATCAGGCAGGTGATATGGGCCATGTTGCCAACAAGATGCACAGGATACACAGACCAGAGTGACCACCAAAAAGATACCAGCACCAATACCGGTGGTTTACGTTTTATATTGTGTGTGTAAATCAATCCCCGTTGTTGAAGATTTTTCGAAGTTTTAAAGATCGACTTATACACGTTGTAATCTATGATAGATCACAGATCACTCATGATGGCATTGGATTGCAAAACAAGCTACTGTTCCTGTGTTCCATCTGCAGTTCTACAGGTAATAGTGCAGAAATGGAAACAGGAGCCATGGGATAAGGTTCTCCGGTTATGACTGTAAATGCACAACTGGAACCAGGTGAGGACAACATAGAATAGGGACAATATCAGCATGGATACAAAATTAACTGAAGGTCAGAAAACAGACTGGTGGTGAACAGTTGTTTTTCCTGTTCACCAGGATTCGATATTGAGAATTTTGGTTTTTGACATACACTAATCGTCTGGATTGAGCACACATGCCATCATTTCAAAGTTTGTAGATAGCATGAAATTCAAATTTAGCAAATAATGATAGCAACAGACTTCAGAGTGACATTGGCAGGCTGATAAAATGAGCAAATAGATTAAATTTAAACACAGAAGTGTGAAATAATACCTTCTAGTAGAAAGAATGAGGAGGGGTAATAAATTAAATGGTACAATTTTAAAAGAGAGGCAGGAACAGAGATATCTAGACATATATTCACAAATCTTTGAAGGTGGCAGGACAAGTTGAGAAGGCCATTAAAAAAACACAAGATCACTGTCTTAGTAAGAGGCAAAGAGTACATTAGTGAGAATGTTAAGCTAAATCTTTATAAACAAAGACTTCAGCTGGAGTAATGGGTCCAATTCTGGGCACCACACTTTAAGAAGGATATCAAGGCCTTGGACAAGGTGGAGAAGAGAATTACAAGAATGGCACCCAGGATAAGATGCTTCAGTTATGAGAGAAGTTGAGGTTGCTTTCCTTACAGCAGAGGAAGTTAGAAGAAAGTTTGTTTAGGTGTTCAAAATCATTAAGGGTTTTGACAAAGTAAATAAGAAACTGTTTCCAATTGCAGAAAGGTCAGTAACCAGAAATACTGATTTAAGTTGATTGGCAGAGGCAACATAAAGGGATCATTCTTTTTTTTTAAAAAGACAGCCAGTTGTAATCTAGAATGCACTTTTGAAAGGGTGGTGGAAGCAGATTCAGTAGTAACTTCCAAAAGGGAATTGGATAAATGCTTGAAGCGAAAACATTTACAGGCTATGGGACAGAGGTAGCGAGTGGTCTAACTGGGTATTTCTTCAAAGAGTGGGAAAATGCCTCAATGGTCTGAATGGCCTGCTCTGTGCTGTAATGAATGATTCTATGAAGAAAATTAAATCTACATACATTGACATAGTTTTTCTTTCAATCCCACCTGCACTATTGTTAGCTGATCTCAAGTGGAGTCACAGACTCGTGTAATTACAATTCACCACAATGCTTTGGGATTAAGGTGGAAAGCACAAAAACATCGTCAGGTTTATAAATGATGCCTTTCACAATTAAATAATACAAGGCTAGGGCTAAGATCAGAAATGATGTTATTTTGGTGAAGTTGCACCATATGCTAAACTTGTATACTTGAAAAGTAGAGAAGTTATGCTAAACTTGTACTGAACCTTGGTTAGGTTACACTCGAGAGTAGTGTGTACAATTCCACTTGCCATATTATAAAAAAAGACAAACACCAGAATGGGTGAAAAAAGGATTTTCAAGAAAAACACCAGAACTACGAGGTTACACCTATCAGGAAAGAATGAACAGGCTGGATGTTTACTCTTGAAATCATAAATCTGAGGGGTGATGGAAGTCTTTAAAATTGTGAAAGGTTTCCAGTATACAAATGTCTTCCCTTTTGTGAGGAAGAGTGAACTAGAGACCATCAATATAAGATAGTCACCGAGAAATTCAATAGGGAATTCAAAAGAAACTTCTTTACTGAAAGAGCGGCAAGAACGTGAAGTTCACTACCACAGGGAATACAGTAAAATTTTTGTTATCTGGCACTCTACCAACCAGAATTCTCTAACTGGAATTCTGGGTCAGGTCTGTTGGATGATTTTTTGATTGGAGATGTCAAACTCACCGTAATAGTTATTGATGGCCTGTCCTCGCTCTGGTCTCATTCTCCCACTGCTCTGCAGCACCATCTCTCCTCAGTCTTACTCACTCGATTCACACTTTCCCACATCCCTCATGAGACCTCAATACCTGTGTGATCATTCTGGAGTTATCTCATTGGATGAAAGCATGGAACTGACCTTAAATCTCAATTAACTGGCATATATGATTAACTGACACCTCCCATTCCAGGAGCATGCCACATAACAGAATTTTTTCTGCAGCTGAGATGAATAGTAGGGGAAATAAGATGAGACATAATGGGATAAGGGTTTTGCTGATGGAATTAGATGGGGAAGGTTGTAAGGAGCATAAATGCTGGAAACAAATGGTTGGACCAAATGGTTTGTTTTTCTATTGTATATCTAAGTAATTCTAGTAGTAAAGGAACTGTGCCTGGTATAAGCAGCAAAATAATGCTTTTATTGTATCTTTAACCTAAAAAAACCTTTCAGAGCATAAAGGAAATGGATACCAAGTCAAAAGAGGGACATTGTTTGAGGTAACTAATTAGGTTTTAAGGGGCGACTTAAAGGAGAGGATCGTAGTGAGTTTAAATAGAGTACCTTAAATTCTCACACTTATGAAAAATAAGCAAACAATATGCAAAAACAATTAGAAATTTACTGCTAGTCATTTTTCTTATTTTCTAATGACACCTTTTCAATGAACAAGTGCCTTCGATTTCTAGTCTTCTGTTAAGTTAGTACTTGTGTAATGCAATCAGAGCTCCCTTACCAGAAACCAAATAAAATATTATCCTCTAGAATCACTGACTGGAATTGTTTAATTGTGGATCTAACTGAAATTATTTTAAATATAAAAGGATGGTTACATTTAGCTGGGGTAAAAAACCATTCATTTTAGAAATTCCAAAATAGTGTACCACAATGAAGCTGTGTCGCCTTTAAAGCAAAAAGAGTCAAATGTTGTTGACATAGGAGACTTCAATGTAGTATATTTTATAGAAATCCTCCAAAACACCAATGTGCAAACCCACCATGAACCCATCTTCTGTGGCACAGGGTTCTACAGAAATCTGACTATGAAGTGGTCACACTGCTTTTACCCAATAAACAGAAGCAAAGATACTCTAAAGAGATCTGATAAAAGGTGTTCAATCTGAAATGTTAACTGCAATTCTCTCTCCACATATGCTGCTAGGCCTATGTATTTCCAACATTTTGTTTTTATTTCAGATTTCCAGCATCTACGATATTTTGCTTTTGTAGTAAACATAATCTGTCAATTAACTTGATACAGCATTGCAGCCATTTCCTAGTAAAACATGTAATGAAGATCAACCTACAATCTATAGGCCGTAATTGTAAGGCAGGAAGACTGTGGTTCCCCATGTCAGTCATGATAAAAGCACAGAACAACGTGGAAAAACTGCCCAAGTAGACCTATCTGCAAAAATCAGAAATCTAGCCAACCAAATTTCCTCTCCAAAGGACTCCACTTAATCACTAGTAAAGTGATGGAAGTAGTCTATAGTGTAATTAGACAACATCCACTTCCCAGCAGCCTGCACACCAACACATGTTTCTGCAAGAATCACTTGCTCTAAGTCTCATAGCAGGCTTGCTCTGGACATGCATTGTCAGTTGAATGCCAGAGGAAAGAATAAAGTAGATGCCCTCCACTTCAAGGTTGGATTTGACTGAGCAAGGCACCAAGGAGCAAAGGGAGTCATTGTGAATACACTCCAGTTACTGCAGTCACACCCGACAGAGGAAGGTGGTCGTGATCATCAGGCCAATCATTGCAGCCCCAAGACATTATGACTGGAGTTCCTGAGGGCAGTACCTTGACCCAAACACCCTCAGTTGTTTTATCTTCCATCTCTCACAAGGTTAGGAACAGCATTGTTCACTTACAATACTATGGTATTCACTTCATCCACAATACCTCCAAAAACAAGCAGCTCCAACCAACCTACAGTAGGACGAGGACAAAAACCAGACAGACAAGCAGATTATATTTACACCAACTAAGTGCAAGGCAATGGCTATCTTCAACAAGAGAAGGCCCAACCACTTCTTACTTCAACACCTCTTAGCACCGTGAATTTTGCTGACAAAAGAGCAGCAATATCATGGAAACATTTCCCATTGCCTTCCTAACCATGGACTTTCCTGGCAACCAACTGACTTGGACCATGTACTGTTTTTTCTTGTTTCTTCATTTTTGTCCTGTATTGTAGCTGAGCCCAGGTCCTGGAAATCTCTACCTGACACCATCATGGAAGCTACATCACTATATGAGCTACAGCGCTTCAAGGAGTAGGCCCACCATCACCTTCAGAGGTGAAATAGGGATAAACAATACACCAAGTCTTGGAAGACAAATTGCTTTAAACAAGTTCAAAAACATTGAAAGACAATCTGGGTGGAAAAAAAATCCACACCTTTTATTGCTCACCATGCAGAACAGGTAATGTTTGAAGTTGAAAAATTCCCCAAATCTAAAATTTTAGACTTTCCAAATGGGTTATGGGGAAAGGAAAGGAAAAACAAGAAAGTAGTGGTCAGACCTACCAAAAAGATTTTTCAATTTAGTTAAAATGATCAAACTGAGTTACCAACTTGCTCAATCCTGTCAAGCAACTATCTAAAATGTACTTTTTACATCATGCCCCTCATCTTTTGATGGCTGCATGTAAACAATCACTGGACTACCGTCTTGAATAAATTCAATGTTCATTTTGATTTTGGAGACCATATAAAGTATATTTTGAACACAGTATCCCAAAGTCAATGTATTTATGTGGGCACCAGCTTAAAACCAATTTTTACACTCCATCTGCAGAATTGTGCCCCAGAAATCGATCCTTACCTTTATTCACACTGTCAGGAGAGTGTAAGTAAAGGATTAATGAAACAATTAGAGCATCCTGAAACACCAACAGTAAAATTTCCACACTACAACAAATTCATACAATAGCAGTTTTGTCATATCCAACATCTTTCAAAATAAAAGTTTGATAAGTAACTGGAAGAAACCCAGGCTTTCACATTGGTTTTGAAAAATGCTGGTAATTTCCTGTGGATTTTTTCTAGATCCTACAAGGGCTGTTTTCTCTGTTACAACCATCATTGGTATAAGTATTATAGAATATATTAATCTATATACAAATCTGTTACCTACTGGTTGTCAACAACACAAGGTTTGACAATCATACAAAATTGAGAAAGCACCAAATGAAAAGTGGCTATTCAACCCATCAAGCCAGACCCTTTGGATCTATTCGTGCTCCTGAAGGAAAGCTCCAGAAAAATACACCAATTCTAAATTCAGCCAAGGAAAATTCCTAAACACTTTCTTCTCTGCTTTTCAACATGAGTGTCTGGTTTCCACAAAGGCTGCTTCTTTCTCCTGCCCTGCAAAAATACCACATTCAATGAAATTTTTGATCTATCCTTAATCCTGTAAATCTCACACTATGACCTACAATTCCATCTGGATGTTTACCTTGTTCATGATACCTGGTACAGCATTAACAGCTTCTTTTAGGGTTGAATTACACCTGTCCACCACTCACAAAAATATTCTGATCTTCAGCATTGTTCAAAGATAGCTCATTTAGTTCTATGTAGCCATTGTCAAATTAAATAACCTTCCCATTTCTACACTAATCATGCCATTCTTCTTTTCAATATCTGAACCCAATCATATCAATTCTTCCACCAATAAAAGGCAGGCAAGTTCAATTATCTCCTCTCGCAGTTTAGCAAGTTAAGTATAGAATTTTCTGATCATCAAGAAATCAAAAGGAATTTTAAATCGTTGTACCTAATTTAAAAGAATTTGGGAAGACAATTAAGACAGCAACAAAAACTCCATTAAGATTCAAGTGCATTAATTCTATATATCTTGAAATAGCATGATTCAAAAAAAAACACCAAGCATTATGCCCAGCTTATTTCTGGATTTTTGAAAACATTTTGCCCACAAAATGGAGCTGAAAGATTACTTCTAATGCTGTGTTTTTAAAAGCAATGCCTATTCAAGGCCTTTTTTTAAGTGCCAGATGTAAGGAGGTTAATATGCTAATTGGATATTGGTTCTCCAAAAAGCTAAACAATAAGCAATTTGTTAGTTTGTCCAGGTAGTTGGAAAGACACCTCTCACCATTGTTGGAAAACTTTGATCGCTGTTGATAAGAGGGACAAGCTTTTTGTTATAATATAAAATGCTTTTAAGCACAGATCACATGCACTACAGAAGGCAATCAGGGCTTTGATGAGATACCACACAAGCAGGCAGAAAAACACTGAAAAAGACAGGGGACTTCAGGGAGAATGGCCTTGCCACTTGTGTTTAAGTCAGTAGATCAACTGAATTGGGGGCAACGTCACATCCCCTTTATTTTGTCATAAAGCAAAGAAATTGCATCAATTGAACTAATTGATTCTGACCCTACCCATTGTTCTTTATGTTTCACCTCACTGTAGAATAAAGCAGTTTACAATTCACATCACATTTCATCTCATTTGGTGTTAACAATTCGAAAGAGGTCAAGGAAATATACATGCACAAGATATGAGATCCACACTGCAAGGGGATGTGATTGTTCTTTTTAATTAAAGTACCATGCTCAGACCACTGGCACCACATAGCCTAAGTATCTACCATCTCCAGTGGTATTTTTAACGTAAATACACACACATGCAAGATAACTGAAAACCTACATGACTTCTGATAAACCTAACAATCAATTTGCATCTCAGCCTTCAAGATCAAGGTCACAAACCTCTAAACAAGAGAATCAACAGCTGCTGGTTCACTATCTTTTTAAAACAAGAAAATAAAAGCTTTACTTACTGCACTTTTCACAAAAAAGATGCCCCAAATTTCCACAAAACAATTATGTTTGTGTCAGTGAACCAAACAATGTGACAATTTGTCTTGGCTGTGGAACACTTGGTATTGTGCTGTGTAGTGCTTCACATACAGTGGACTAAGAAATTGTCTTTGCCTATATCAGCATTACATTTAACGCTGCAACCACCTTATGTGTACAAGCAGCATATTTTAGACATCTGAAACTTAGGAGCTTCTCTGAAACTCAATGCACAACATATTTTTGTTAGTTTTAGTCTTAGTCTGTTAATTCCTTACTCAAATCCCAATTATCAAATACTGTTAACCTAATACTGAAATAGCAGAGAATATATTTTACTAATAGTAAATTTAAGCTTGTATAGCATATACACATACAAGTGTGACTGGATTCCAGTACATTATATTACTGACCAAAACAGAGTTACAAGTGTGAAGAGTTAATTCTTAAGGAAGTGAGGCACATACCAAATTATTACCAAAATATAGCTACATTGACAATTAAAATCATAATGGATTACATGTTTTTATGCATCTTCCAGCTCCATTTTCAGCAACCTTATCTGAAGCTTCCAATGGCATTTATCAAATTTCCTCCTATTTCTAGAAGCACAAAAATATGGGAAATGTGATAATCAAACCCACATCATAGCAGCTTGTGGAGCAAAAAACACCAAGAATCAGTGCCACCCCCTCCAATTTGTCAAAGCATTGTATGAACTGATTTCCTGTAAAAATCCTAATGAAACTGAAACCTATAGATTTACAGGGGCTGCAGCGGTTCAAGAAGGCAGCTCACTCCCACCTTCTCAAGTGCAATTAGAGAAGGGCAATAAATGTTGTCCTAGCCAGCAATGTCCACATCCCTTGAATGAATAAAAAAATTTACATTCGAATAAAATGTACATTACTCCTCCTGCAAATGATGTCAATCTACACTTGTCAAAACGTCAATTATCACAGTTGACATTTTTGCTAACTTAAAAATATCAGACTGACCATTTCAAACAGCAAAAACATGGTAGTTTCAAGTCACCGCTATGGACAGTATTGGACCACTCTTCAAACAAGGAAATCGCTAATCAGAGATTAGAGTTCCATGTAGTAATTCGACGCGTGCAAGGAACACCACCAGAAGACATTGCTATTGAAACCTGCGTGTTGATAAGGTGTGTGTGTGTGTGTGGTAGGTACTATCTGATGTGTATACGCCTGCAGAAATCTTGAGGTGACGAAGACTATGCCCCGTGTTGGGTTAACAGTCAAACCCCACCTTTGGGGGTGTGGGGGAGGAAGAGAAGTACATTTTCTGGCAAGGCACTGCGCGCATGTCCTGACCTGGTGCCGGATATAGTAGCTCATTATTTGGCAGGGGGGTGGAATGAGACGGGGACACTAAGCAACCAAGCGGCTCCAAGACGCTACGTTCACGCACTGCGGAAACCGAGAGCCGGGCCCAGGGCCTGGTGCTTCCCCGGGGGAGATAAATAATAACCCAGGCCACCCTCCCACATCCCATTCACACACCTCCCACCGCTCCAGGCCGCCATTAACAGCACACCCGGGGCTCCAGCCTCTCACCGTAAATATTGCGCGCAGAGCGGGTTCATTCTTCCTCGCTAAAGCCTAGCAGCAGCCGCCATGTAATCTCCCGAGTGCTGAACGATCCGGATGGTGTCGGCGAGGAGGAGGTTAAACTCATAGCTCGGCGCTTGGATAGAGGACGAAAAAAAAATCTTCAAGGAAAAGGAAGGGAAGGTGACCGGCCGGCTGTAGAGCCGGCTGAGAGAGCAGGCAGTGCGGGGCCGGTGTTGTTTCTGTTGGGCCGTCGCTGCCTCCTCAGAGAGCGCGGTTGTCCGCGCGCTGTCTCCCAGGCCACCGTCTGCCGCTCGCACTCCGCTCGCTACTCGGCGGAGGATTCATGTGTGTCACAGCCAATACCGTCCGCCCCCCCTACCGCCTCCTCCTTCAAGCCCCCGGCTACACACAAACATACACTTCCGGCTTGACTGCCGGTGCAACCCCCGTTACCCTCCGACGGAAATACGCCATCAACTCAATATTCCCTACTCCCCAACTGCTGACAAACACTGAGGAGGGGGCACACCTGAGGACTCGCTCATTTGGGATTAAAAAGCAGCAAAATATAGCACTGCCCATTTAAAGCGAACAAGGAGGAATTTAGCGCTGTTTGGCCAGAAGATTCGAATACAATTTTTTGAAGCAGTTCTGAGTTAGTACAGTGTCGATCTTGCTCTGTTTCCAGCCGTAATATGAGGAAGATATCCAGGCTCAGAGGGTGACACTCTCACTTCTAAATTCAAAGTTGTAGGTCCAAGTTTTAGTGCAAAAACCGGGAACACAAAAGCTGTAAAATTTGGATCCTTCGTATCAGTGGTCTTGGTAGAATCATTGACAGCACAGAAGGGGGCCATTCGGCCTGTCGTGTCCATGCTGGCTCTGTAAGACCAATTCCTCCAGTGCCCCCACCCTGTCTTTTCCTCATAGCTCTGCAATTTTTCATTTTCGGATAATTATCCAATTCCCTTTTGAATGCCATAATTGAACCGGCCCTCACCACACCTCCAGACAATTCCAGATCCTAACCACTTACTGCACCATAAAAGGGTTTTCTTCATATGCTTCTTTTACCTTAAATCTCTGCCCTCTGGTTCTCGATCCTTCCACCAATGGGAGCGTTTCTCCCTAACTACTCTGCCTTTTGACTCAGGATTTTGAAAACCTCAAATCTCTCAAGCTTCTCCAAGGAGAACAGTCCCAGCTTCTCCATTCTATCCACATGATTTCTCATCCATGGAACCATTCTTGTGGATATCTTTTCTCCACCCTCTCTAATACCTTCACACCGTTCCTAATCCAGTTGATGCTGAGCTTCCTTGCTTTTGTACTCTATGCCCCTATTTATAAAGCCCAGAATCTCATAGGCTTTATTAATTACTCTCTCAACCTGTTCTGCCACCTTCAATGATTTTTGCACATATACCCCTTCTGCACCCCCTTTAGAATTGTACCCTTTATTTTGTATTGTCTCTTTATGCTTCTCCTACCAAAGTAAATCACTTCACACTTCTCTGCATTAAATTTCATCTGCCACTTGTCTGCCCATTCCACCAACCTGTCCATGTCCTTTTGAACACTCTCCTCCTCACAGTTCACACCACTTCCAAGTTTTATATTGTTGTCAAATTTTGAGATGGTTCCTTGTACACCAAAGTTCATGTTATTAATTTATATCAGGAAGAGTTTGAGTCCGAACAGTGACCCCCTGGAGAACTCCAAAGACATTAATTAACCACTACTCTCTGTTTCCTGTCACTCAGCCAATTTTTTATCCATGTTGCTATTGTCCCTTTTATTCCATAAGCTCTTTAACTTTTCTCAGAAGTCTGTTGTGCATCCCTTTATCAAATGCCTTTTGGAAGTCTATGTACAACATTACCCTCATCAACCTTCTCTTACCTCATCAAAAGCCACAAGCAAGTTAGTTAAACATGATTTGTCCTTAACAAATTCATGCTGGCTTTCCTTATTTAAATGCATTTGCCCAAGTAACTATTAATTTTGTCCTGAGTCATTGTTCCTAAATGCTTCTCCACCACTGAGGTTAAGCTGACTGGCCTGTGGTTGCTGGGCTTTTCTTTACACACATTTTTGAACAAGGGTGTAACATTTGCAATTCTCCAGTCCTCAGGTTGTGCCTCCACAATTTCCGCCCTTACTTTCCTTCGTATTCTTGGATGCATCTCATCCGGTCCTGGTGCCTGGTGGCCATTTGTCCCATTTTATACTGGACAGTCTGGTTTTTAGCTGGCCTGTCCACTGTCCGATATAGAATGCTTTTTTGTCCAGTATACTAGGGTTAGGGTGGAAGAATCATTTAAAGAGGCATGCACCTAAAATAAGCTCACAAAATACAGCAGTCTAAAAGACAATGACTAACCAGGAATACATTGCAATTCAGCTTGTTGTTCTTATCAACATTTTTCACTTGAAATTAAGCCATTACACTCACAAACAAAAGTGGTTCTGGTGTGATTTTTAGTTGCAGGCTTGTGGATGGGAGGCCCATGATGACATCATCTCTGTATGTGGTCTTGTCTTTCCCCCACACCACAGCACTTCTGTTCTGATGGCTGATATTCATTGCCTCTGATAGTCACCACCTTAGGCTTTGGGAGCTGGTGCAAATGAAAATGGCTGCATTAGGGGAGGGTACTTCCAGCACAATTCACACTGATCACCATGTTTTTGAGGCCACTGGTGCAAGCATTCCACGCTTGGGCCACAAGTATGCAGAGTGGGAAGATCATGACATCTAATGTTGATTTGATGCCCTACCTACCATTTTGGACTTTGGCACTCTAGGTAACATTTTCTCTTAAACAGGCACAGTTGAACATGTGCTCAGCTGAACAAGGGATCACCTCATTTAAAGGCATCACCGTCCAACTTGCAGGTTAGTCACTTTTGACTATTTTAGTGCAGGTATTGATTTGTTGGAGAAGCAGTGAGAAGTTGTCAAGTCAGCATGGTGTGGTGCTGGACCTGGGGCTTCTGAAAGGCATCTGCTCCCAGTCACGGGCAATAGTTACCATTCCCCTTGGGCTGCAGCATTGGAGGGAGATGGAGCAGAAGAAGGAGAGAAGACAAGCTGCTGCCAAAGGAAAGATGAGGAAGAAGTCAGCAAGAAGTCTTACCTACCTGGGATCTTTAGGGAGCACTTCCTTTTCCTGCACCAAAACCAGGAGCAGTGTGTTCAGCAGCAACATTTCACCTGGAGGTGCTCACAGAACATGTGATGTTTCATCTCTTCGAACCGGACTTGTCACCTCAGAGCCAAATGAGGGTGACACTGCTGGTGGCTGTCAAGGTGACAGTGACTAAAATTTTACACCAGAGGACCCTTCCAGGCTGGAACAGGTGACATTTGCAGACTTATTGTAAATCACTGTCCATTGCTGCATTTGGGAGGTAATAGAGACCCTTTGCACCAGAAGAGGGGACAACATTCTCTAAACAGAGAAAAGCAGGAGGATGAGAAGGCACATGGCTTTGCCAGGTTAGCAAATATCCCCACGGTGCAGGGACTATCAACTGCATGTACGTGGCCTTGTGTGTGCAGCATCTCCATGGGGATACTGAAACTGCAAAGGATACCAGTCACTAAAGTGCAGTTGGTGTGTGACCATACCCAGAACCTCTTGTTGGTAGATTGCCATCATTCTGGCAGCACTCATAGAAACATAGGAAATAGGAGCAGGAGTAGTCCATTCGGCCCTTCAAGCCTGCTCCACCATTCATTATGATCATGGCTGATCATCTAACTCAACACCCTGCTCCTGTTTTCTCCCCGTATCCTTTGATCCCTTTCGGCCGAAGAGCTACATCTAACTTCTTCTGGAAAACATACAATGTTTTGGCCTCAACTACTCTCTGTGGTAGCGAATTCCACAGGCTCACCACTCTCTGGGTGAAGAAATTTCTCCTCATCTCAGTCCTAAATGGCCTACCCTGTATCCTCAGACTGTGACCCCTGGTTCTGGACTCCCCCACCATCGGGAACACCCTTCCTGCATCTACCCTGCCTAGTCCTGTTAGAATTTCATAGGTTTCTATGAGATCTCCCCATATTCTTCTGAACTCAACGAATATAATCCTAACCGACTCAATCTCTCCTCATTTGCCAGTCCCGCCATCCCAGGAATCAGCCTGGTAAACCTTCGCTGCACTCCCTTTATAGCAAGAACATCCTTCCTCAGATAAGGAGACCAAAACAGCACACAATATTCCAGGTGTGGTCTCACCATGGCCCTATATAATTGCAGCAAGACATCCCTGCTCCTGTACTCGAATCCTCTCGCTATGAAGGCCAACATACCATTTGTCTTCTTTATCACCTGCTGCACCTGCATGCTTACCTTCAGCAACTGGTGTACGAGGACACCCCGGTCTCGTTGCACATTCCTCTCTCAATTTATAGCCATTCAGATAATAATCTGCCTTCCTGTTTTTGCTACCAAAGTGGATAACCTCACATTTATCCACATTATACTGCATCTGCCATGCATTTGCCCTATCACTCAGCTTGTCCAAATCACACTGAAGTATCTCTGCATCCTCACAGTTCACCCTCCCACCCAGCTTTGTGTCATCTGCAAATTTGGAGATATTACATTTAGTTCCCTCATCTAAATCATTAATATATATTGTGAATAACTGGGGTCCCAGCACCGATCCCTGCTGTACCCCACTAGTCACTGTCTGCCATTCGGAAAAAGACCTGTTTATTCCTACTCTTTGTTTCCTGTCTGCTAACCAGTTTTCTACCAATCTCAATACACTACCCCTAATCCCATTCGCTTTAATTTTACACACTCATCTCTTATGGGACTTTGTCGAAAGCCTTCTGAAGGCCCAAATAAACCACACTCAATCCACTGGCTCCCCTCATCAACTCTACTTGTTACATCCTCAAAAAATTCCAGTAGATTTGTCAAGCATGATTTCCCTTTCGTAAATCCATGCTGACTCTATCCGATTCTGCCACTGTTTTCCAAGTGCTCAGCTATTAAATCTTTTATAATGGATTCTAGGATTTCCCCTTCTACCAACGTCAGGCTGACTGGTCTATAATTCCCTGTTTTCTCTCTACATCCCTTTTTAAATAGTGGAGTTATATCAGCTATCTTCCAATCTATAGGAACTGTTCCAGAGTCTACAGAATCTTGGAAGATGACCACCAATGCATCCACTATTTCTAAGGCCACTCCCTTAAGTACCCTGGGATGTAGATTATCGGCCTTCAATCCCGTCAATTTCCCCAACACCATTTCCCTACTAATACTGATTTCTTTCAGTTCCTCCCTCTCACTAAACCCTGCGTTCCCCAACATTTCTGGTGTGTTATTTGTGTCCTCGTTTGTGAAGACAGAACCAAAGTATGTATTCAGTTGGTCAGCCATTTCTTTGTTCCCCATTATAAATTCCCCTGTTTCTGACTGTAAGGGACCTACATTTGTCTTCACCAATCCTTATCTCTTTACATAGCTATAGAAACTTTTACAGTCAGTTTTTATGTTCCTCACAAGCTTATTCTCGTACTCTATTTTTCCCTTCTTAATCAATCCCTTGGCCCTCCTTTGCTGAATTCTAAACTGCTCCCAATCCTCAGGTCTGTTGTTTCTTTCTGGCCAATTTGTATGCCTCTTCCTTGGATCTAATACTATCTCTAAATTCCTTTGTAAGCCATGGTTTGGCCACCTTTCCTGTTTTACTTTTGCGCCAGACAGGAATAAACAATCACCCATGCGCTCTTTGAATGTTTGCCATTGCCTATCCACCATCATCCCTTTAAGTAACGTTTCCCAATCCATCATTACCAACCCGCGCCTCATACCATCATAGTTTCCTCTATTAAGATTCAGGACCCTAGTCTCAGAATCAACTACGTCACTCTGCATCTTGATGAAGAATTCTATCACATTATGGTCGCTCATCCCTAAGGGGCTTCGCCAATTATTGCTTTCTCATTACACAACACCTAGTCTAGAATGGCCTGTTCTCTAGTTGGTTCCTCAGCGTATTGGTCCAGAAAACCATCCCGTATACACTCCAGGAATTCCTCCTCTACAGTATTCCTAATTTGATTTGCCCAATCTATATGCAGATTAAAGTCACCCATAATTACAGATGTTCCTTTATTGCATGCGTCTCTAATTTCCTGTTTAATGCCATTCCTAACATTACCACTACAGGTTGAGGGTCTATATACAACCCTCACTAATGTTTTTTGCCCCTTAGTGTTTCTCAGCTCTACCCATACAGATTCCACATCATTGGAGCTAATATCTTTCCTCACTATGGCATTAATTTCCTCTTTAACCAGCAATGCAGCTCCACTGCCTTTTCCTTTTTGTCTGTCCTTCCTAAATACTGAATACCGCTGGATATTCAATTCCCATCCCTGGTCACCCTGCAGCCATGTCTCCGTAATCCCGACTATATCATACCTGTTTACATCTATTTGCACAGTTAATTCATCCACTTTATTGCGAATGCTCTTCGCATTAAGGTACAAAGCCTTAAGGTTTGTCTTTTTAACATTACTTGTCCCATTCCCACTATTTTTCACTGAGGCCGTTTGATTCTTGCCCTTGATTTCTCTGCCTATCACTTTTCTTACTCCCCTTTCTGTCTTTTGTTCTTGTCCTTGATTCCCCCTCCTCTGACTCCTTTCATAGGTTCCCATCCCTTTGTCATTTTAGTTTAAACCCTCCCAACCACTCTAGCAAATATTCCCCCTAGGACATCAGTCCCGGTCCTGCCCAGGTGTAACCCGTCCAGTTTGTACTGGTCCCACCTCCCCCAGAACTGGTCCCAATGCCCCAGGAATCTGAAACCCTCCCCCTCACACCATCTCTTCAGCTACGTATTCATCCAATATACCCTGCTATTTCTACTCTGACTAGCACGTGGTACTGGTAGTAATCCTGAGATAACTACCTTTGAGTACCTACTTTTCAACTTGCTTCCTAACTCCCTAAATTCTGCTTTTAGGACCTCATCCCTTTTTTTACCCATGTTGTTTGTACCAATGTGTACCACGACCACTGGCTGTTCACCCTCCCCCTTTAGAATGTCCTGTAGACGTTCTGAGACATCCTTGACCCTAGCACCAGGGAGGCAACATACCAAAACAAAAACAAAAATACCTGGAAAAACTCAGCAGGTCTAGCAGCATCTGTGTAGAGGAATGCAGTTAACGTTTCGAGTCCGAATGACCCTTCAACAGAACTAAGTAAAAATAGAAGAGAGGTGAAATATAAGCTGATTTAAGGAGGCAACATACCATCTTGGAGTCTCTTTTGTGGCCACAGAAACACCTATCTATTCCCCTTACAATTGAATCCCCTATAACTATTGCATTCCCACACTTTTTACTCCTCCCCTGTGAGAGGACACTGTGATGGTCTGTAATAGAGGAATACTAAGGTGGGGAAATGTTGACCAATGGGGATCTGGGGTTTCATTCAGGGTACACGGAGTCTGATGATGCACTCGCGAACAGCCCATTCGCAATGTGTATGTACCAGCTGCCGCCTCCTCTTCCCACTCATTGGCTGGTTGCTGAAGCCCTGGTGGTTGCAGATAATGCAACAGACCAGCGTGAATCAGGACACCTGCTCTGGTGACTACTGGAAGGCTCCTGGTGAGACCTTTCAGACAGTGGAAATATTGCTTCAGTACGGTGATGTTCTGCTTGACAATACTTCTTTTTACAGCACTTGAGAAGGTGCATAAGACAGGAATAAACCATCATCCTTGATAGCTTCAGTGATGCCGCTGGCCACCACCTCAATGATTTTGTAACTCCTAGCTTCCATTCTTTACTGTAAACTGTCTTCTTAAATTCCTATCCTCTGTCTCCTTCAATCTCACCTGCAATACCAAGCACAAGGAGCTCAAAGATAACTTTATCTTCACCTCAGAATCTGTTATGATGTACAAGCTTCAGGTAGTGCAACCATGCCCACTTCCCTCAGCCAACCAGCTGCCCCCCCACCCCCACTTATGCTTTCAGATACCTAAGCACTGCCAGGTGGCCAGGCAGTGGTGACAGAGGCTTAAAGCATTGTCAATCCATCTGACAAACACAGCCATCAACTCAGATACTAGCACTGCATGAACTTTAGAGGGTAGCATAGAGACAGGATCTGCATGTGGTGAGTCACCAGGGACAAGGGACCTGCAGCCAAGTCATAGAGAGGGATAGCACGTGTGTTGGCTCCCCAGAAGGTGAGATCTCACATGAATTTTGCTGCAGAGGACTCAGATGAAGACTTCAAAGAGGCAGCAAACAGAAAAAGCCTAATGGGCATGCACACAGAAATGTTTTGTGCATTGACAAACCTAACAGAAAGCTTGCTGAGTTTGTCAAGGAGCATGGAGGATTCCAGCACCAACATGGAACAGGGCTTTGTGCAGAGCTTGGAGCCCATCCTTTCTAGCATGGAAGTGGTGGCCAACTTCATTAGCACAATTGGAGACCCGGCCATGAAGCAACGCCTGACGGTTGATGTCTCAGCTTCCATTGAAACATAAATAGAAATCACCCAATGACTGAGTACTGCAGTAGAGGCTAAACTGAATAATTAAATCTCTGCTTGTCGTCATGCAAGCCCATCTTAGTTTCACAGTCTCCCCCATTCAAAGTCAATAGCCTTTCACTAGCCATGCTGCAGTCACTGGGGAAGCTGCGAGGAGGACTAGGATAGGAAAAGGAACCTGTGAGACAGGCACTAAGGGGATATACAAGAGGGAATAGTTGATTATTGTATGAAATATTGGATGTGCTGTTGGATAAAGTTAGATATGGAACGGTTGTTTTGTAGTGGCTTTTGTTTCAGTATTGTGGCCTCGAACCTATTCCCACTGACCTGTTAACTACCCAACTTCCCTTCCTGGCTTCCATGTTAGCTGATATTTTTAACAATTCTCTCTCCCCAGGCACTGTTCCTCTCTCCTTCAACTCTGCCATCATCACCCCTCTCCTGAAAGTTAGCAACCCTTGACCCCTTCGTCCATGCAAACTACTGCCCCTACCTCCAACTTCCCTTTCCTCTCCAAACTTTTGAACATATTGTCACTTCCCTGTTTTCCCACAGCTCCATGTTTGAAACCCTCCATCAGGTTTCTGTGCCTGCCACAGTACCGAAACAACTCTGCCAACGTGACAGTGACAAAGCTAAATATCCTTTCTTGTCCTTCTTGATCTGTCTGTAGCCTTTGATATGGTTATATCCTTCTCCAGCACCTCTCCACTGTCATCCAGCTGGGTGGGACTTCACCTGATTCCATTCTTACCTAGAGAATCACCTGTAATGGCTTTCTTTCCACTCCCACATCCTTACTTCTGGTGTTCTTCAAGGATCTATTCTAGACCCCCTCCTATTTCTCATCTACATGATACTCCTTGGCAATACTATCTGAAAATACAGCATTAGTTTCCATTGGACTCTGATGTCGCCCAGCTCTACCTCGCCATCACCTCTCTTGACCCATTCACTGTCTCTGAATTGTCAGACTGCTTGTCTGACAAATAATACTGGATGAGGAGAGATTTTCTCCCATCTAAGTATTGGGAAGGCCTAAGATATTGCCTTTGGTCCCTTCCCCAAACTCTATTCCTTAGCCATCATTCCAACCGCCTCCCTTGCAGCTCTGTGAGATTGTCACAACCTTGGTTTCATATTTGACCCCAAGTTGAGTTTCTGACTACACATTCATGCCATCACTAAAACCCCCTATTTCAGCCTCTGTAACATCACTCACCTTACCTCTGCCTCAGCTTATCTGCTGCTGAAATCCTCATCCATGCCTTTGTTACTTCTAGACTTGACTATTCTTACACATTCCGCATTCTATCCTCCTTAAATTTGACGTCATCCAAAGATCTGCTGCTCATCCCCTATCTATTTGGCCAAGCTTTTGGTCATCTGCCCTAATACCTCCTTATGTGGCTCGAATTCTATTTGATAACTCTCCTATGAAGTACCTTGGGATATTTTACTACATTGAAGATGCTATGTAAATACAAGTTGTTGTTGTCAGTGCAATATGCTGAAGATTGACATGTATGTTGATGTGTACTTGAAGTGACTTTACAACAACACAAAATTGGTATTCTGGTGAACTAGCTTCACTATGATTCCCGTTTTGATTAGTTTTAGTGTAGCTCAGACCAGCTGAAACAGGCAACCTGATGAGTATAAGTAGTGATTGCTTATTACTCCTTTCTTAGTTGAGTTTAATTAATACTCTCTTTACTGCGAATTTTGTTTTCTTTGCTTGAGCATAGAGCATTCATCATTACACTATTGCATAAAAATTACAAATCCTGATAAACCAAAACCAAAAACCAATTGCACATATTGGACAGATTCCAGATTAAAATATTCCATTTCAAGCTGCCAGTGACATCACAGTTCATGGATTCCAGCTGAGCTAAACATACAACTAACTGTCTGATATCAGGGGTTCATTTTTGTCAAATCTTCTGAGAAGTCACTGATTGGCATACTTCAAAAAAGATTCAAAAAGATTTCCTTGAATTTCCTTCAATTTTTAAAGACCAGACTTTTAACTTGTCTTCTGCAATAGTTAAGTTTGGCTGTGCATCCATTATTTGTAATTGAAGGACATACTTGGTGGAAAAGCATCCTTGAAGATCACAATCAATCCCTTCCTTAGCCATTTGTTATTAAACATTAATCCCACAAACAGATTCTCAATACAGTATATTAATAATAGAATTTTAAGAAACCATTTGGTATCACATTCCAACACCCTGGCATATAGGTGGAAAACAAGTCAAATTAATCACAATTACTATTGTAAATTTACCTTTTTTAAAAATGACTATCTTTTGCACATGTCTACACAGTTGACTTTCATCAGCTTCCAAAGAGAAATGCATCTAGGTAGGAATTAAGTCTCAGTACTAATGTGCAGTACGATTCCCACTCTGAACACTCTGAAAATGCCTCTCACTTGGCAACAGTCCTCAATTCATATTGGCCAACTGTATAAGATTGCCGGATCCAAAACTGAACAGAGGACAGAGTTGGGAATAGAGCTCAGTGAAAACAAACTTTAAAAAAATAGTTTTACGGATAAAGGAATTAAAGGCATGGATGAATATTTCAGCAGAAGTTGAGCTGAGGCAGGGATGGAGTCAGGTGATGTTACAAGCTGGAAATGGGCAGTCGTAGTAATGGTGCAGATACGTGATTGGAAGCTCAATATGACAACAAAGTTGTGAAAAGTCTGCTTCAGCTTTAGAGGAATAATTGGGTAAATATAATGCATAATCCTATAAAAGCACTGTAGACTTAACCATCCAACCACCGGATTTCTCTTAGTTATTAATCCAATTTTTCTACATCCATCTTACATATTGTATGTTGTTTACATTTTAAAAGCTATCCTTTCAGTCAGTTCTAAGCTATACAATTAGGAACCATTGACAAATGCTATTAGGTTTCAATTTTATCCAAAAAGTAGAAACATTATTTTCCCCACTAGCTGTAAAACCTTAAAATGAATTGTTTGGAATTTCCATGGGGATCCCCCAATAGTTTGCTCTAATTTTGGTGGAAGATCACTTACAATAACATTTCTTTGTGGCTTCCACCAATCCTCTGCCACAATTATGGTGGGAAACTGGAAGAACTCCTGGCTAAATTCCACCACAATAAATGGCGAATCATGAATAATTCATGTATGAGTAAACAGCTCAACTTGGCTACAGTCTTATGTTTAGGTACTGAAGAAGAAAATCTGATCTAGAATATATACAACATAAATGAGAGAAAATACTTAACCCATTGTATTTTCTGTGCAGAAAAGAACTGTAAATCCATGAAATGTGCAAGGTTCTTATTAATTGGTTTCAACAATCCAGTTTCATTATTACATTATCAGCTTTGTAGAAAAGATCTACAGTTTTTATGCACATTGTTGAATATAACAAGAATATTTAGGAATAGAAAAAGGCCAATGGTCTGACAAACTTCTCAATTTTTGATAACTCTCCAACTCTCTTCTCTATGCCCGCGAAATTCGATAAGGCATGAAAACAGGTGCAGGAATCATGAGGGACGATTAACCCATGCCCATTGCTCTTCTGATGTAAGCAGCACATAAACTTCATGCTGCTTGCTCATTTACATGATTGCAGAATGCTGTTGAAAGACTGCACTCCTGAGTAGCTGGCACAAAATTGGGAGATGCTAGCATAAGTTCAAGCTAGCCTGCACTACTTAAAGCCAGCCTCTATCTCTTAAAGGGAAGATGCATTTTGACTGGAGCAGTGGTAGAGTTTCTGACCTGCAAGAAGAGTGAATATGGCGCAATAGGGCAGAGCGCCAAGGTTTTCTGATGCAGTACTTCGTGCAGGAACTGAACAGGAGAGAGGTCTGTTATTCACAAATGGTCTGGAGGCCCTCCAACCAGACACCATGATCGCAGTGGGAGCAGATGCTTGTCAATGCCAACAGTCTGGTCCTGAGAACTGTATGTAATACCACAAGAAAACCTCACACAAGTGGGCAAAGTCAGTGAATGCATCTTCAAATGCCATATTTGATCAACTACACCACTAGCCTCACACTCTGCTCAATCCATCACATCTCCTTTTCTCACCTACCAACATTTTATAACAATTACAAATCATGCCTTGCATTCATTACTTCACTTCTTCCTCACGTTTTTAACACAGCTGCAAGACTGAAACCTAATTCTTACAACTTGCATACACTGCTAGCTATTCAATCATGACAGTCCCCTCACCCAAACACATTGCATTACAGTCACTGGCAAAATTCCTTCTCTCTTGCAGGACAAGGTTGCACACAACTACAGGTAGCAGCAGCAATTGGGAGGGTCAGACACAGCTACATGTTCTCACATAATGGAGGAGATGGTGGTCACCATCATTGGAATGGCCATGACTGAGTCCCGGACCAGCTGTGGGGCTGAAAACATCGAAGATGATGGTAATCTCTTACCTAATCCCCCTTCAGATGCGCCACTTTTCTCTCAGGCTACAATTTCTCCTGAATATACAAACTGCTGGTGGTCCAAGCATCCACCTCTTACATTCTGCCCTCCCCTCACCGCAACCCTATTCTTGTGCCTTTTTCCTTTCACATATCCAAGCACTGCAATCTGGCCAGGAAGTGGTGGAAGTTAAAGAGCTAGTGGAGCAGGAAGACAGTGATGAAGAAGTATCACCACCACTCACATTTGCAGCAACTAGCTCAGATACTGACACTGGATGTACTTTAGAGCTGACATAAGAGGCAGGATCTGCATCTGTCATGAGTGGCTTGCAGCCAGGGCAGGGGAGAAGGATTGTGCAGGTGCCATCTGACCATGATTGCGAGATCAAACGTGATATAGAATCAGAAGTACGCCATTTGGCCCATCGAATCTGCTCTGCCGTTCAATGAGACCATGGCTGATCTGATAATCCTCAACTCCACTTTCCTGCTTTTTCCCCATAACCCTTGATTCCCTTTCTGATTAAAAATCTGTCTATCTCAGGCTTGAATATACTTGAATATATGGCCCAGCCTCTACAGCCCTCTGCGGTAAAGTATTTCACAGATTCACTACCCTGTGAGAGAAGAAATTCTTCCTCATCTCTATCTTAAAAGGGCGACCCCTTACTCTGAGATTATGCCCTCTGGTCCTAGACTCTCGTACAAGGGGGGAAAAAACCTCTCAGCGTCTACTTTGTCAAGCCCCTAACAATCTTATATGTTTCATAAGGTCGCCTCTCATTGTTTTAAACTCCAATGAGTACAGGCCCAACCTACTCAACCTCTCCTCATAAGAAAATCCCTCCATTCCCTGGATCAACCTAGTGAAACTTCTCTGGACTGCCTCCCATGCCAATATATCTTTCCTTAGATAAGGGACCAAAACTGTTCACAGTATTCTAGGTGTGGTCTAACTAGTGCCTTGTATAGTTTTAGCAAGACTTCCCTATTTTTATAAAAGCAAAATACTGCGGATGCTGGAAATATGAAACAAAAACAAAAATAGCTAAAAAACTCAGCAGGTCTGACAGCATCTGCAGGGAGGAAGACAGTGAACGTTTCGAGTCTGATGAAGAGTCATACGGACTCGAAACGTTAACTGTCTTCCTCTCTGCAGATGCTGTCAGACCTGCTGAGTTTTTCCAGCTATTTTTGTTTTTGTTCCCTATTTTTATACTCCATTCCCTTTGAAATAAAGGCCAACATTCCATTTGCCTTCCCTATTACCCGCTGAACTTGTATGCTAGCTTTTTGTGATTCATGCACGAGGACCCCCAAATCCTTGTGCAGCAGCTTTCTCCAGTCTTTCTCCATTTAAATAATGTTCAGCCCCTCTATTCTTCCTGCCAAAGTGCATAACCTCACATTTTACCACATTATATTCCACCTGCCAAGTTTTTTTGCCCACTCACTTAACCTGTCTATATCCCTCTGTTGATGCTTTGCATCACCCTCGCCGCTCGCCTTCCCACCTATTTTTGTGTCATCCACACACCTGGCAATAGTGCATTCACTTCCCTCATCCAAGTCATGAATATATATTATAAATAATTGTGGCCCCAGCACTGATCCCTGTGGCACTCCACTAGTCACAGGTTGCCACCCTGAAAAGGATGCCCTCATCCAACTCTCTGTCTTCTATTAGTTAGCCAGCCTCTATCCATGCTAATATACTACCCCCAACACCATGGCCTCTTACCTTAATAAATAGCCTTGTGTACAGTACCTTATCGAATGCCTTTTGGAAATCCAAATATATTACATCTACTGGTTCTCCTTTATCTATCGTGCTTGTTACCTCCTCAAAGAATTCTAATAAATTTGTCAGGCATGATATCCCCTTCATGAAGCCTTGCTGACTCTCCTTGATTATATTATGCATTTCTAAACACTCTGCTATTACATCCTTTATAATAGACTTTAACATTTTCCCAATGACGGATGTTAAGATAACTGGCCTATAGTTACCTGTTTTTTGCCTCCCTCCCTTTTTGAATAAGGGGTGTTACATTGACAGTTTTCCAATCCTCTGGGACTTTTCACAGAATCTAAGGATTCTTGGAAGATTACTACCAGTGCGTCCACTACCTGTGTAGCTACCTCCTTTAATATCCTAGGATGCAACCCATCAGGTCCAGGGGACTTATCGGCCTTTAGCCCCGTAAGTTTCCCTAGCACATTTTCTCTAGTGATAGTTATTGTATTTTTTTCCTCCCCTCCTTTTGCTCCTTGATTATTTAGTATTTTTGGATTGCTATTAGTGTTTTCTACCGTGAAGACTGATGCAAAGTATTTATTCAACTCCTCTGCCATTTTCTGGTTCCCCATTATTATTTCCCCAGCCTCATTCTCTAAGGGGCCTATGTTCTGCTCCAGTGGAAAATGGCTGATGGGTTTGCACACTTAAATGCTTCGTGCATTGGCAGGCTTGCCAGAAAGCTTGCTGTCACTGTCAAGGAGCATGGAGGAGTCTGGCACCAACCTTGCACTTGAAGAACTTGGAATCCATTGTTTCAAGTGTGGAATTGTTGACCAATGAGAACACATGTGGTCCCAACTATGATACAGAATTTGATGGCTAATGTCTCAGCTTCCATTGCAGTATAAGCAGAAGTCATCCAACGTCTGAGTGCTACAGTGGAAGCTCAGGTTGAACTCATGCAAGTTCAGATTGTTGCTATCATAAAAATGAAAGTAAAAATCTGCGGGTGCTGGAAATCTAAAATAAAAACAGAAAATGCTAGAAAAACTCAGCAGTTCTGACAGTATCTGTGGACAGAGAAACAGAGTTAATGTTGCAAAGAGTCATAAAAAACTTGAAATATTGAATCTTTTTCTCCCCTCATTGTTGCCATCATAACTGTGGACACCAATGTTCAAATGGGCTTGCTGGCTCTTACAGCAGTCCAGCAATCTGTACTCCAACACACTTCTAGGATTGCCGAAGTGTGGCTCCAGACTGCTGCTGCCCATGCTGAGGTGGTGCAGTCCAAAGCCAGGCCCAAAGCTGCTGAAGGTCATCCTGTAAAGCCACCTGTAGTCTCTCCAACTGAAAATCAGCAGCCTTCGCTGCAGCCAGAGGCACACTGAAGACAGTGAGATCAGTTGATTTTTGTATGAATTATTGCATAGTTTGTATGTTAAAATCAGTTTGAAATGCTTGTTTTGTGGTAGTTTTTAATTCAGGATTGTGGCCAAGAGAATGCCCTGATGGTCAGTGAAAGGAGGATGGTAAGGTGATGTTGATGAAAGGAGAATTGGGGTTGTGGTCACTGGAACCACAGTCAGATGAACCAATCACAGACAACCTGGCTAGAAATGGACTGCAATGATTGCCTCCCTCCCTCCCTCCCTCATCCTCTTCCTTCTTCCTCTCTTCCTCTTCTCTGCAGGAATTCACCAAGGCTCCTTCCACAGCACTTTCCAAACCCATGACCACTACCACCTAGAAGGACAAGGGCAGCAGATAGATGGGAACACCACCACCTGGAAGTTCCCCTCCAAGTCACTCACCATCCTGACTTGGAAATTTATCGCTGTTCCTTCACTGTCACTGGATCAAAATTCTGGAACTCCCTTCCTAACTGTGAGTGTACCTACACCACATGGACTGCAGTGATTCAAGAAGGCAGCTCACCACTGCCTTCTCAAGGACAAATAGGGATGGAGAATAAATGCTGGCCCAGGCAGCGAAGCCCACATCTCATGACTGAATTAAATTTAAAAATTTCCTCCGGTTTCTTCTCTTCATCACGCTCCTCCTGAGCTGCTTGCCATATACCTGGTGGCAAAAGTTGTGCCCTCATAATGGCAAGATTGTGAAGGACACAGCAGACCATGATGAATTATGACACACGCCCTGGTGTGTTTTGCAGGGCTCCTCTGGAGAAGTCTTGGCAGTGGAAGCATTAAGCATCCCAATGTTCTGCTTAGATGGCATTCCATGTGGCACCACAGCTCTTGTTATATAGATGCTGCATGTGTATGGGTTGTGTACTGGAGTCATGAACCAGGTGGTCAGCAGATAGCCCTTAGCATCCAGTAGCCACTGTTATGACCTCGGTGGAGACTAGTAACTTTTAAAAAGAACTCCCAGTTTGAATTGAAAGAATTACGCCACAAGACTTCATGTTTTAAACAAAAAGTTTTACTGTACAAGAATTAAACAAAGCAAGTACTACTAACTTAACACTATATTTTGTAAACACTTATTCTTTAAGTCTGAAAATCTCAACAGAGCATTCACCATTCTACTCTTATTTCCACCTAAGAGTTTCCCCATGATTTACAGGATCTTGAGGGTTCCTTTGCTTCCCCTGGGACTAAACCTAGGTCTACCACAGCTCTTAGGAATTAACTCTGATTTTCTTCAGTTGCCCTGCTATTCTCCGAGGTATGAGATTTCTTGGGGTCCATCCACTGGAATCCAGCTAGGCGACCATCCAACTGTCCTGAAGCACCCCATGATTGTAGACGCCTCAGCTCAAGCGTGGGCCTCAGTGCACTCTTGCTCAATGACTCCAAAACCTGATAGTCCATTTGCTACTGGGTCTACAGCTTCTAGCAAATTTTATCTGTTTCTCAAAGTTGTTCCCAGGCTCTAACACAACTGCTGGCAGCTTTCTCTCTCTACCTGTTTCCAAGCTGTTCCAGCTCCAGATGTAAACTGCCTGTTTTCTGTGAAAAATCACACAGATAAACCTAGAACAAAAGGGTACCTCCCTGCAACCTATCCCCACAGTAACATGGCACACCTGGATGTCCCAGATAGATACTTAAATTAATTAATTTCACCTTTCAAAACATCCCTTTGATCCACATGAATAATTTAAACCCCTTAGGAAAACAACTATAGACATCTCGCCTCCACCAAGAAACTCAGAATGGGGCCAGTCTTTGTTTAATGTTTTCCCTCTTCTAACTCTAACCTTATTAAATAAACACAGGCCACCCTCTGAATGGCAATTACTTCAGGTCTGTTTACCAGCCTGTGACCAGGGGATTTCATTCACCTTACATTTAACAATTCAATCCCCAAACTAAAAGTTATACTCCTAAAACATATGAATCATGAAGTTAGACAATTTTGAACACCACCCTCTGATTTCTAGTGGTAGAGGACATGCTGATGGTAGAACAGGCATCATGATTGTTGCCAGCTCAGCAGCCATTGACCTACATTATTTGCTGAGTAGGTTCACACACCGACTGGGCGTTAAAGGATTGGAACCAGTTGCAGTATATTCTGAACTTGAATGTTGCACCCACAAAGTGACATGTGTGCAGTGAGCAGTGGTTCAGCGGGTACCATGCTTGCCTGAGTCAGCAAGTTATGGGGTCAAGTGGCACGCGGAATTTTGCCTGAAAACTTCCTTTTACAAAGGAGGGGAAAAGCAGCAGGAGTGAGGTCCTTATCATTTTAGGAGCTGCACACACAACTACCACTATGGGCATCAGGGCATTCTGCCAGGTGCTCTGCCAATAAAACTGCCAACAAGAAGGGTGCAGCTGAAAATGGGTCCAGTCCCTCACATTCAGGCCACCAAGGCAGCACAGCAGCAGCGCACAATGTGAGGAAGGGCCCCCAGGTAGTAGGAGGGCAGGAGCTACTGCCAAGGAGGAGGACCAGAGCGTACCTGGAGTGCAGGGTAAACTGCAACAAGCACAGCTACCTCAACCTGACTGAACACCAATGAAGAAGATGACTGTAACTCTGCAGGAGTTGAAAATAGATATCCGTGCCCTCGCCAATGGTGAGCTCTCACCTCACACCATAGGCAGGCCCTGCCAGTAGCACTGAAGGTGATGGTGGCCCTGAATTTCTTCAGGTCAGTATCTTTTCAGGGCTCAGCTGCCGACCTATGTGGGATCTCGTAGTCATCTACGCATTGGTGGATCACCTCATTTACAGATGCCCTCTTTGCAAATATAGGCAACTACATCAAGTTCAACGTTGATATGGCCTCCCAAGCACAGAAGACAATAGGGTTCGCTGCCATCTCTGGGTTCCCCTAAGTGTTGGGTAATATTGACTGCAACCATGTGGCTATCAAGGCACCCACTGATAGACCTGAAAGATTCAAGAACAGGAAGGCATATCACTCACTGAATGTACAATTAGTGGGTGACCACAGCAAATACTTCCTCTCTGCCTGTGCACGCTTTCCAGGCTGCTGCCACGGCTCATTCATACCATGCTAGTCAAAACTTTTGCTGCTCTTTCATCCAAACTCCCAGGAATGTTGTTAGACTCTGGGTGACAAGGGCTACCGTCTGAGGAAATGGCTTTTTACACCACTATGATCACCTCAGGTGGAGCCCCAGCGGCATTACAATAAGAGCTACCAGCTCACCAGGAATCTCATGGCTGTACTTTTGCTGCCTGGACTGCGCTGGTGGTGCATTACAATACTCACCTGCCCAGGGTGGTCATGTGCTGCATGCTGCAAAAACAAGGCACAGCAAAGGAGAGTGACGCTTGAAGAGGCAGAATGCAAGGAAGGCCTCATATCATCTGAGGATGAGAAAGAGCAGGACGAAGAAGATGAAGGGACAGAGGACCCAGATGAAGAGTCTTCAGATGCACAGGGCGGGCTGGAGATGCATGGCGATGGCCATTGTTGTGAATCTACTGATTCAGCAAAGGTTTAGCTGAGGGTCCCTGATGACTAGATAATGGAACATATGCTTGGCAATGCACCAAGCCTGAGCTTTGACGAGGTGGATAACCATGTGTTGAATCTTTTTCAGTCACCAGACAGATGAACTACTGGCTTCAGTCTCCACTGGCACAACTGAGAACCTGATGATAAATGTGTACAACTACAGTTTGAGATGGAGCTATAAAAAACTTGCTAACCATTGCAGAAAAAACAATGACTTCATTTACCTCATTATTGAAACGAACTATTTATATTCAACATAAGACAAGACACCACAGTGACCCAATTAGTTGCTATATACTATATGGTGCCTTATGATCAGATCCCAGCTGATGTTAATACTGAACAAGTCAGATCCCAGAGTGAAACCTGGCTTGATAGATCCTAACTTTTATTTTTTTTAGAAACCGCAGAGGTAAGATACTAAGCAAATTCACAAGAGTCTGCTGAAGAACTTTTAACACAAAGAATAAAATATTTATTAAATAGGAAAAATGAACTATATGACAACAGACAAAAAGGTTGGAAATATCTCAATACAAACACAAGAAAATGATTCAAATATTCTCTATTTCTTCACCCCAGCTATCTCTTTATAGACACATACAAATTTGGAAAGGTAAAACAATTTGCCATATTTATCATATACTCTAATATTCAGGGTAAATATGCAGTACATGTGAACCAACTGGTGAACTGTGGTCAGACACACCACACTCCAAAGTAAATGACAGATGTGACTAAAGCAGATTTTATGGAGGGTTTCCAATCTCCATGTTTGAAGAACCTTCCTTAGAATTTTCTTCAAACATCACTCCCACTTGGATAGCTTCAACCAAGTTCCACCCCCAGGGTTTCAATCTCGCCTCCTTTTCCCTGGATCTCTGAGTGCACTCAAGCTTCACCTTCCAAGCACAGTTTCAGACCTCGGCCATGCCAAGTAGAACGCCACTGCTCCAAAAGGTACCTTTGCCCTTCCAGCCCATAGCACAGAGTCACCAGCCTTCGGCTGCCCTCTCGGATCTTCAGGGCTTCTCTCAAGCCCGCTTAACTTCAAGTCTGCTTCCCGCAGCTCTCACTATTTGGAGCCTATTGCTCCACTCCTTTCTCTCAACTGTTCTTAATAGGATCTGTTTCCAACTCTGTCCTTGTCCCCACTCCCTGGTTTGGGATCTTCTTCTTTGTTTGGGACCATCTCCCTGTCCCCCTCCCTGTGTCCCGCTCCTTGGGACACCCTCTCTGCAATGGCACTCCTCTTCAGGTCACCTGACATGCCATTTCACACTGTTTCACTTTTCTTTTTCTCTCTCTTCTGCACATGTGTGCAGAGTCAGTTCCTGACCTGAAGATGTGAAAATTGATAAGCTGTGCATGTGTAGCTCTTTCCCAATTGGCGCATGCACGGAAGTCCCAAGGCCCGCTGAGAACTATAGTTCCCGAACTCCAAATTCCCGATATAAGCTCAAGATAAGTGTCGGAGTTCACAATTCAACACATTCTGACACTCCTCCGGTGCTCCCTTGTTGCCTTGGAGGAAGCCTACTCACCTCTTTGGCACATTGGTTGTGATGACCATGGTGGTCAGCCTTATCATGCAGGGTCCTGTTGGGGCCGCTCCACTAACTGTACTGCTGTACCTCTGCAGGAACAGCTATCATTTCTAGGATCTGCACCACAATGCTTCCTCTGTTGGAGGGGCCAGGGAAGCAGAGGATGATATGAGTGTTGCAAGCTGCAGGGGACCGTCATCCTCCTCTTGAACATCTGCAGCCCTCGGTGGGCGCAGCTGGCATCCTTTCCAGCCACTGTTGGATCACCTGCATGAGTGTCCTGTTCAGGGTCCTTAGCTCCTCACGTATTCCACGGACATTAGCGCTCATGGTCTGAACTGACTGGTCCAGGATACAAACAGAGCTGTGCACCTTGTGCAGGACATCATGCTACTCCTGCAAGAACTCCAAGTGGTGCTGCATGTGGCTGTCCATGAGGTTGACCACATTCTCATGAGATGAGCTCATACGCTCGAAGCCCAGAGACTTGTTTGAGCTCATCTGCTCTACGGACTCCTCCATTCACAGTACACGGGTTTGCATAGGCACAGGAAGCTCCACACTGCTGTTGCTTCAAGTACTGAACCCCAAATTGAGGCCTTTCCTCTGCCTCTGGACATCATTGCAACTGTTCTCCCCCCTCTGAGGGGGACTGTCCACAGATGTCTCTGCCTCAGACACCTCTTGCACACTTGTGCTGTGCTCCTCACCCAGTGCCACTAACTCTATTCATGCCCATGGAACCAGTGAGATGCTAGTATCTGCGCTGGTGGATAGTGTGCTGTGATGCTGCATCCTTGGACATCTCTTCCTCCTCCTGGTGTCCGAGGAATTCTTCAGCTCATGAAATGGCCACACACTGTTGTGGGTCCTGTTTGAGGCACAAATGGTATATGAATTAGCCTTAGAGAACCTGGAGACTCTGCAAGAATGAAGCCTCCCACACTACCCAATGCTTGGAATACTTTTGGACAAGTTGCAGCACAAAGCCATTGCAGCCCCCCAACCCAACTTCCATCCCCTTCCCCTGCCAGCACCATCATTCCCCCAACAGCCAGCAAGAAAGCCCCCACCACCACACTATATTCGCATGAGCTTCTTCCATGGCTATGTGCACCTGGAATGGGGGAATCGCCAACAGCAACACCCTGTTGCGAAGGGACCCTTGTAATTTCCTCTGCTGTACAGTCCTGATCACCAACAGCAGGGATTTCCCACCCCCAGTCTGGGCTATGTCACGGGTGTTGTCTGCCCATTTCTCCTGCAAGGACAAGAGGTCATGGGAAATAAGACAGTGCAGTCCAGCATGGAGAAGGGCAGCTCCTCTAGACGATTTGAGTCAGCATGTTGCCATCCATCCCAGAAGCACTGAGTAAGTGTCCTGGGCACTCACTTCTAAATTGAGGAGCAGCATGCACCTGTGTCCTCCAGCTGCTGAGGGTGGAGGCCAACGATACCTCCGTGAATATCTAGAGTTCTCATTCACCTTTCCAGACTGCAGCAGGCTGTGGAATTTCATCTTGCACTGGATCCATATGCGGTGATGCGCTCCAGAGGCATTTACTGCCTCTGCTATTTACACACATGTCCTCTTCGTGAGAGTCGGAGGACAGTTTGTGGCCCTCTGGGCAAAGAATGTCTCTTCTCTCCAGGATCACCTACATAAGTGGATGGAGGTCCTGGCCAAAGAATCTTGGCACTGATGTGCCCCGTCTCTCCTAGCATTGGAATAGATGAAGTACATGGGTCAGTAAGTGTGTTTGTCTTGTGTGAGATGCATCATTAACTAGGCATGATTTCATGAGAGTAAGAGGCTGGTGAGTTGTGGATTGAGTGATCAGTTTGCAGTGTGTAGGCTTGGTAGCCTCACCATTGGTGTGTGAAAGCCAGTGTGGCATGGATTCATACTGTGCGGCAAGGCTCTTGAGGGCCAGCGCTCCTTGAGGAACACACTTGCATGGGGATGGTGTGCAGCTCAGAGGACATTGCTCAATGGTTGCTCTCCTCTGTTGAGGTTGGAGTGATAAGGGTGTTGTGAGAGGCAGTACAGTTGAGAGCCTGAGCTGGGCTGCTGTGGTTTGATTTGCTGCAGCTGCACATGACAGAATGCAGCCGTTTGCAGGGGAGACTAGAGACAGGAATGGGCCAGCAGTACACCAGTGCTAAATCTTAAAGGCAGCAGGGTAAGGACTCAGGGGAACCTGCAATGAGTTGGGAGTTTACTGAGGGTCAGTTCATGCTAGGCCTTTACTGTACTGGGGTCAGATCACATTTCCTGGACAGTACAGTGTGGAGTCTCCACTTACCTGGACGAGTGCAGCTTCAATGACACTGAAGAAGCTCAACACCATCCAGGACAAAGTAGCACCTAAAACATTCACTCCCTCCACCACTGATGCATAGTGGCAGCAGTCTATACCATCTACAAGATGTAATGCAGCAACTCACCAAGCTTCCTTCAACAGCACCTTCCAAAATCATGACCTCTACCACCTAGAAGGACAAGGGCAGTAGATGCATGGGAACACCACCACCACCTGCAAGTTCTCTCCAAGTCACAAGTCTATATCACCGTTCCTTCACTGTTGTTGGGTCAAAATCCTGCAACTCCCTACACCACATGGACTGCAGCGGTTCAAGAAGGCAGCTCACCACCACCTTCTCAAGGGCAATTAGGGATGAGCAATAAATGCTGGCCTAGCCAGTGATGCCCACATCCCTTGAATGAATAAAAAAAGCTGTCCCTCACTGCACAGATGTCTGATCACATTGCCAGGAGAGTACAGTGTTAAGACGGGCCTTGTATCAGGCCCACGTGGATATCAACTGGCCAACACTTCTGCCTCTGTTTCCAAGACATACCCTCCAAGACATGAAGATCCTGCCTGCCAGCACTGCCAGGACGGAAGCAGGTTTGCGGTGTTGGGAGTAATCCCAACTCCCAATTCCCACCTCCAAAGGGAAATCCTGGCCTTGAGTACAAAATCTAGCCTGTACATAGTACAGGACTGAAGGAGTGCTGCACTGTCCTAGATGCAGTTGTTCGGATGGGACATTGAACTGAGGCCCCATGCACCTCTCAGATGAATATTAATGATCCATTGGCATTATTTGAAGAAGAACAAGGGCATTATCCGTGGTGTTATGGCCAATATTTATCCCTCGACCAGCATCACTAAAAAGAAAGCAGATTATCTGGTCATTATCACACTGCCACTGGAGCTTTGTGTGTGCAGATTGATTGCCTCCTTTTCCACATTACAACTGTGTCTCCTCTGCAAAAAGCACTTTATTGGCTATGAAGTGCTTTGGACATGAAAAGCGTAACATAAATTCAAGACTACTATTTCTTCAATGGTACCCTACACCATGGGGAAGCCTGCTATCCCTGGTAAAGTTGCAAGCTCGCACTGCCTTCTTCTGCCTAGAAAGACAGAATGCAATGCATTCCTCTCTCTTTGCACACAAAGTGTCAATGACGTCCCTTACATAACACTGCATGATGAGCTGTGAGATGTTGGAGATATTGCCTGCTCCAGCCTGGAAGAGGCCTGAAGAGATAAAGTTCACACATGCTTGTTCTTCGCTGAGATTAAGGTGAGAAAATTGCTCCCTGAACACCCTAGGTGGATCTCGCCTTCTGCCCAGACCCTTTCTTTCCCATCCTTGAGCAGGATGTCCTCCTCTGTGTTGCCTCTGCTCATTCTCCCTGTCATGCTGCAGGCTGAGGGGATAGAAACTTCAGCACCCGTAACTTGGAGCAAGTGGTCTGAGCAGAATTCTTGAAGTGAGAACCAAGACTTTCACCACATGCCACACCACTCATCGTCGACTTCACCAAATTTAAGTAGCAGTACAGACCTCCAAACCCTCCACAACTCAACAACAGCCAGCAGAAACCAATCTGCAACAAATGTGAATGTTATGGTGATTCCGTTAAATAGTATTGATGATTATTCTTCCTGCTGCTGAACGCGTAATAAACTGTCTGAGATCAAGAGGATTTTAGCTGGAGCATTTAGGTAGAAAATCGGGTTTGCACGCTGACTGATGTCATGAGCTGCCTACTCTGCGTACTTCTGGCACAGACTCCTAATGCCCATGCTACCAATCTTCCCAAAATGGCATCTGGCACACACCACACCAGAAGTGCACATGTACAGTGGAGATGCCCCTTTGGACCAGAAACAGCATGTGTAACACTGAAAATAAAAGTGCTGCACAAATTAATGTTGTAGCCAAAATCTCTGAAATTAAAGGCCTGTATTTATATAGTACCTTACATGACCTCAGGTCTTCCCAAAGCACTTTACAGCCAATGAAATACTTTTGAAATGTAGCCATTGTTATATAATAAGCATAACAGGCAATTTGCACAAGCAAGATCCCACAAACAACAATGAGATAATCAGATAAAAGCAAAATACTGCAAATGCTGGAAATCTGAAACAAAAACAGAAAATGCTGGAAAAACTCAGGTCTAACAGCATCTGTGGAGAGAAAGACAAAGTTAACGTTTCAAGTCCTTATGACTCTTCTTCAGCCCTGAAGAAGACATTAACTCTATCTTTCGCTGGTGTTAGACCTGCTGAGATAATCAGATAATCTGTTTTAGTGATGTTGGTTGAGAGAGAAATATTGGCTAAGGTACTGTGAGTACTCACCTGTTTTTCTTCAAAATAGTGCCATAGGATCTTTTACATCCACTTGAGAGGGCAGCTAGAGGCTCAGTTTAATGTCTTATTCTGAAAGACAGTACCTCTAGCCAATGTTCCCTTTAAGCCACATGACTGAGTGGCAATCCTAAAGTTCCTACACAGGTACTGCACAGGTTGGCCCCTTATGTGCGCAACCAAGCAAAAAGATTTAAATGACCCGTACACTTAACTGAATTAACCATGTACTACAGAAAAAAAAAGGGCTACATTGCCTCCAGCAGTGCAGCACTCCTTCAGTACCACACTGGATTATGGCTCAAGTTTCTGCAATAGGACTTGAACCCACAACCTTCACTCAGAGGGCTATCACTGAGCCACAGCCATGCCCTCTAGAAAGAAACCTAATTATCTCTTTAACACATTTGTACTACCATCTAAAATGGCTTTCCCTGCTAACTTATTTCACCAGTTTATTAAACTATATTCCCCACCATGGCTCAATGAGCTTAGTTAATGAGATAAATGAATTTTACAGATCATAAACATTCTGTGTCTGCACAAAGTTACCTGATCTCAGGAGAGCTACAATTAGTCGCATTGCACATAAATGCATCACAGATGCTGCTTTTGATTGCCATCCAGTGATCCTACACTGAAAATGTGCATGTTTAATATTAATCAAGAACAGGATCAGGATTGCCTGTGATGCACATCATAGAAAGTTGCCCGCTTACATGGTCACCACCTGCACGCTAGCCATGAAAACCATTATGCTAACCATTATTTCACTTTAAATTATAGGAATACACTTGTTAAATACATACCTTATTTTTTTTAATATTCTTTCACAGGATGTGAGCATCACTGGCTAAGCCAGCATTTATTGCCTATCCCTAATTGCCCTTGAGAAGGTAATGATGAGCAGCCTTCTTGAACCGCTGCAGTCCATGTGTTGGTACATCCACAGTGCTGTTAGGAAGGGAATTCCAGGGTTTTGATCCAGGGACAGTGAAGGAACGTCGATATATTTCCAAATCAGGATGGTGTGTGACTTGGAGGGCAACTTGTAGGTTGTGGTGTTCCCATGTATCTGCTGCCCTTGTCCTTCTAGGTGGCAAAGGTGATGAGTTTAGAAAGTGCTGTCGAAGTAGCCTTGGTGAGTTACTGCAGTGCATCATGTAGATGGTACACGCTACACACAGGAATAATTTATTTTTAAAACAGCATTATTAGTTTTACAAATTCGAACACTGGCTGCTGGAGATCTTTTTCTTAAAAAAATGCAGGCACATCAGCAAAGTTACTAATGATCCAGTTTATTTTATTTTATTTAATTAACAAATTATTCTATTTGGGCAAATCTAATTTTAAAGTTGAAAGCTTATTTCAAAATGGAGTAATTAATCTTAGGAATTTGAAAATCTATGATAGGGTAAATATCTTACATCAGCATGCACTTCCAATCAACTTTTTCCATTATCAATTCCTGCGTTCACATTTTAAATGTCAGGTACCTCTGTAACCTTGTCATACTGAAATTATACCCTCTTATCAGTGAGAATTTTGTACCAGCACCGCTGCCAGCTGTGAAGTCATACCCCAGCAAAACATCAATGGGCAGAATTTTCCCAGCCCACGGCAGACAGATTGAGGGGGCGGACAGGGTGGAAAAGTCTCAAAAATTGATCTACAATCAGGATTCCAACATGATCTCGCTCTCTTCTGGCTTTCCCATGATGGCACTAAAGGCAAGCATGGAATCCCCTTGGACCTGTCGGACAAGTAATTAACAAGTAATTGAAGTTGTTAGGAAGCCAATTATGAGGGGCTTTAGCCCTGAATCCCGGATTTCCCAGCCAGGGAACATGTTTCCCAACCTGTCAGCCAGCCGATGGGGTGACCGAGGTGAGTGCACAGTGGGAAGAGCTTCTTCAGTGAAACCAAAAAGATGGGAGGACTTTGATCAGTTACACTGAAGAGCTCTAATGGCCATGGTCATTGAGGGACTACTGTTCAAAGCACCTGTTCTCTCAGAGAGTGCTTGACAGATGACTACCAACTGTTTAGAAGGCAGTTCACTTGTCTAGTACTTCACTCACCTTCAGCAACACTTCCCTCATGCCACCTTTCAACATTTCACAGCAACGTTCCACTTCTGCTGAGGGTCAGGATCATAGGCCAACTACCACCAACAGCTCAACTTCAAAGATTAAGAGTGGCAGAAATTGCTTGTGGGGGAAGGACAACATTTGTGAAGGGTGACTGTGAGGCATGGATGCAAGAGGGCAATAGGATGAGTGTGAGTGTTGGCTGTTCAGATGGGAATGTGAGGTGCCTGGAGAGATGGAATGAGAGGAAGTGCAAGGCATATTGATCTAATGAGTGTTGTGCAGGAGAATGCTGGGCAAATCAGAATGTGGGGCTTGGCACCTGAAAGTGTAATACCACTCACCTTTCCCATCCATCTGAGGTCCTGGATCCTCTTGGTGCACTATCTCCAAGTCGGAGGGACCACACTTCTTCTGCTGAATTCCTCGGCCACTTCCATTCAGACTTGGTTGGTTGGAGGAGTTGTCCTCTTCCTTTTGGTAGAGCTCATGTCATTGCTGCCCCTTAGCAGGGCCTCCAGGTAAGAATGAGAAATTCAGGGAGCATCCTTCCCAGGCCTCTCTCCATTCCAATGGTTGCTGCAGCCTCACAAATTGAAGTGCTAGTAAGCTTTAAGGTCCCTTTAATTAGAAATTCTTCCTTTAAGAGCATGGACATGCCATCCCATCCTCCCTTTCTATCACAGTATCACAGAATCTTTACAATGCAGAAGGAGGCTATTCGGCCCATCAAGTCTTCACTAGCTCTCTGAAAGAGTATTCCACCTAGTCCCACTCCCCTGCCTTATCCCTGTAGCCTTGCACATTCTCTCTTTTCAGGTAGCAGTCCAATTCCATTTGAATACCTCGATCGAACCTGCCTCCACCACCCTTTCAGGAAGTTTATTCTAGACTTCAACCACCCTCTAGGTGAAAACATTTTTCCTCACATCACATTTACTCCTTTTGCCAATTATTTTGAATCTGTGCCCTCTAGTTCTTGATGTTCTCTTAAGTGGGAACAGTTTGTCACTATTTACCCTGTCCATACCCCTCAGGATCTTGAATACCTCTATCAAGTCTCCTCTCAGCCTTCTTTTTTCCAACGAAAACAGTCCCAACCTCTCCAATCTATTCTCATAGCTACAGTTCTTCATCCCAGGAATCATTCTTGTGAATCTTCTCTGTACTCTCTACACTGCCTTCACATCCTTCCTCAAGTATAACACCCAGAACTGAACACAGCACTCCAGATGAGGTCTAACTATTGCCATATACACGTTCAACATGACCTCCTTACTCTGATTGGTCGGGGAACCTGGAGGTGGGATGGCAATTGGTTTACTCTGGTAAAGAGCAGAGTTGGAGTCCAAACCCGCAAATGGTTCCACTGTTGCAGCAGGAGCGGAATCATCCCAGATTTGCATGAAGTGCGGTAGTAGGCGGGAAAAAGAACGTTTTACCCGCCGGCTGCAATGGTGGCTTTTCATGCTGTATCATCCCAAACGGTGCCTCATTAATCATGCATTCCCAGGAAACACACCGTTTCGATGGCGGGCGGGCTCTTGTTTGCCCGCCACGCCGTCACCTCGCTGCTTCCTCACATCTGGCGTCATATTTAAAGTGCAGTCACGCACACACCTCTCAGTGCTTCCAGCCCAGGACTGTTACACAGAAGACATGGCCCTGAAAGGCAAGAAGACTGCAGCCCTCAATTCAGTGATGCGTCCTTGGAACACCTTTTGGATGCCGTGGAGGCCTGACTCCAATTGAAGACCAGTCACATTCCTCTACCCCTGCTGTGGCTGAAGGAGGGGCAACAATACCACCAATCCGGCTTGGTCAGTACCAATACCCTGCAAAAGAGGATGGGTGATCTCCTCCATTCCACTAGGGTAAGTCACTCTTCTCATTACTCTCAATTCACATTCACTAACCCATCACACATCCATAGGGATTGCACTCACTGCCAGTTCAAGGGACATCACCATTCACTCTCTCACACACATCTTCATTGTCCTCATCCCATCCATGGCACCACTCACACATGCCAGGCATACTTATCACCTGGTCTGGAAGGCATCCTGCTTACGCTCTCTCCATTTGTCTTCATGCAGGACAAGCTGGCACACAGCAAAATGGAGAGGTCACAGACTGGTGGAGGAATGCCTGAAATCAAGATCCTCACAGACTTTGAAAATAGAGCCATTCGGCTGGCCGGTGAAGATCTGTACCATTCCTGCGCTAATGGCGAGGTCGGCGCTGCTCTACCATGTGAGGATCCAGCAGTGCAACATCCATTAGACAACCATACTGTGAGTGATGTGTCCTGTTTCACAGACCGCTGCCATGCACTAATGATCTCTCCTTACTTTTGCAGGCACATATGAGAAACAGCCGAGGGAATCCACCGCTCAAGTCCTCGACTCAAACCCCGAAGACACCTCAGAAGAGGAATCTGCTGAAACTCCAATTGAAGACCAGTCACAGAGCTAACCCAGACCCTCCACCAGTGCAGAGCCACAAACCTTGGTGGGACCTAGTTCTAGAGTAGCCTCGGGGTCGCAACCTGGTGAGCATGTTGCACTGCCTGATCCACAGCAGATGGCGGTTGGGACTTCCCAAGTTTCTGGCACTCGGAGGACTGTTGGAGGCCCGAAATATGCTGAGTCAGAGTCAGATGATGAGCCTCTGGACTCGATCATACCTCAGTTGCTCGAGCTGCAAAGACAAGCCTGGGAACATAAGGAAGAGATATCCGCTGCACTCCTCAGATTGCAAGGCACAATGGAGGAGCCTGTCTGCCTTCAGTCTGAGGCGATAGCGCTGGCATGCCAACGCAGTTAGATCAACATTGGTAGGATGGCAGCCGCCATGGAGTGCTTGGTCCAGGATATCATTCCTGCACTGCTGCATAGGCTGAACTCCATCGCTGACACCATAGTTGGTCAACATGTGAGGGGTGCGGGGCAGCTCCATTTCATTTCAGCTTCCCCTTCTCCTCAAGGAGTCAGGGTGGCTCGGCCTCAGCCAGGGGCCCTCGGGCACCCATAGGAAGGAGGATCAGCAGGTGCACACCCCAGGGCCATCCACCCAGGTGACCCCAGGAGTGTCCGGCCCATCCAAATCCCCTCTTCCTGTGACCTCAGCAGCTCCAGCTCCACAAACTGAGGTGGGTGCCACTGCTACACAGCAGGACCCCAAAAGCAGGCTGGGGCCCTCCAGAAAACTCTCCTCAATGTCATCACAGACAGGGCGTAACAGTCGGCAAGCTGCCTCCACCTCCACTGTGGATGTTGGGGGAGCACCAAGACATAGCAGCAGGGTTAGGAAGGCACAGCCTGACCATGGGTGTTAATCGCATGTACATAATGTTCACTATTGTAAATATGCTCCCAAGAATGTCTCTCTGCCTATGGCTCCTTGTTATGCTGAGCAGTGTTCGTGTCACTCAGATTTGAAACCTTGGTTCCTGCACAAGATAAAGGCAGGTGTCTCAGTCCAGGGACTCTTCCTTACACCATTTGTAACCTTCAGACCAAAGTGATGGTTTGGCTTCACACTCAATGGATACACCAATGATTCCAACACCTCGATGGTGTTTGTCATTGCTGCCAGAATGTCATGGGCAGCCGTCACAGAGTTCCGTCATTCTCTCTGTGTGCTCGCAGCACCTTTTTGATGGGGCTGGCCCCCATCGCTTCAGCATTTGTGACCGGATACACCATGCTCCTGAAGGGGTCAGGTGCTGAAGGCTGACAAAGGATCAAGTGTATTTTAAGTTTCATCTCTATAATGTTACCCTGTTCACAAAGTGCAAATGAGCTGCCCCTAGCCTGACAGGAGTCAAATATTCACAGAAGCTATGTAAAGATCTATGGAGTGTCCTCACTGCATGTCATCATCATCCTCCTGGAATCTAGTGACTATTAGAGCCTCCACTGCGTCTCCATGACAGGAGCCTTATCACCAAGGGTAAGTGTGCTACCGTCAACTAGGCTGGAGTCAAATGTTCACAGATGCATTGTAAGGATCTATGGTGCCTCCTCATTGCATGTTGTCACCATCCTCCACGAATCTAGCAGCTATGAGGACCTCCTGAGCACGCCTGCCTCATCTAGCCGGTGCGATGGCCTCATCGCTGGCATTCTCGCTTTTGAGGATCTCCTCACCCTCATCCCCTTCGACACCCTCCTCATTGGAGGAGGCATGCAGCTCTTCCATCTCCTGTTCGGCCAGCTCCTCTCCCCATTGCAACGCCTGATTGTAAAGGGCACAAAAGCAAGTGACGACGATGCATGACACATGTTGTGGACTGTATTGAAGGGTTCTGTTATGGCACAATGGATGCACTTGTTAGATTTTAAACTGCCTTCCTCTTATACATAACCTCATCTCCTTTATACAGGTTTCTCCCTTTTTAATGTAAATCCTAATATCTACTATCCCAATATGTCTTTTCAACTCTATTTTTCTAATAATAAAAATCCTCCATAGTACCAATTTTATCAGTAGGTTTTGGGAAAAAGAAACACACTGACTTATTCTGGCTAAGAGTAACATTTCACCACCTCTTTTGAAATTATCTAAAAATGCAAATTTTCCCTTTACACTTCACATTCTGAAACTTCAGCCATGTTTGCCTATTTAACATTTCAAACCTAGTTTCTCTTCTGATACATCAAAGCCTTCAGACCAGCTGTTTTTAATTCAGTTAAGTCTCCACCGCCTCCCCCCCCACCACACACACACACACACATCATAATTTAAAAAGACAGCTTCATTTTCTTAACCCATCTTACATTACTTGCTATACTTATTACACTGTTACATTACCAGATGCATGCATTAACATAACAATACATATACAAATCCTTGTTATCAACAGAAATCATTCTTGTCCAGTGTCCAGGTCTTAAATGTCCAATTTTCCCTTTAACCTTCAAACTCTTGACAATGCATCTGCATCAGATTTTCTCACCCAGCCACATGTATAATGTCTGACTGAGGGCTGTCAAGTCATCAATATAAACAGCACAATTACTCAGACCTGCAATTACTTTATTTGTCACTCTTTGAAATGGTACAGATGCATTTCTTACACCAAATGGCATGACTTTAAATTGATATAGTCCATCTGGTATCACAAAAGCTGATATCTCCTTTGCTCGCTCCTATAACGGTACTTGTCAATATCCTCTTAGCAAACCAATCTTTGTGATAAATTTTGATTGCCCCACTTTCTCAATCCAATCTTCCAACCGTGGTATAGGATATGAATCCACTTTTGTCACTGCAATCACCTTTCGATAGTCCACACACAGTCCTTGTGTTCCATGCAGTTTCGGTATCAGCACAATAGGTAAACTCCAGTTACTGCAGCTAGACTCAATGATAACATTTTGAAGCATGAATTTGGTTTCTTTCTGTACTTGTGATAAGTTTGCTAGATTTAATCTATAAGGATGTTGCCTTTTCGAAGATGAAACTCCTACACACACATAATGCATAGCTAAATTTGTCCTCCCCAGTTTATTCCCACAGATAGCTTTGTGTGACTGCAATAGCTTCCCCAAATCACTTTGAGACTTGTCTGGAAGGTAACTTAATAGTACATTTAAATTTTCAAGTACCCCCTCATTATCCAATTTGATTAGAGGAAAATCAATTCCAGAATCCTGCATTTCTACTTCTTTCTCATTATCTACCACCACTAATACCTCCTTTTGGTCCTCTTCTCTGTCAAAGTACTTTTTAAGCATATTTACATGACACACCCTCTGTTTCTTTCTTTTCTCTGGAGTATCTATTAAATAATTTACTTCACTCTTTCTTTTCAATCCTTTAAGGCCCACTAAACCTTGCCTTTAATGAGTCACCCAGTACTGGTAACAGAATTAGCACTTTCTTCCCAGCAACAAAACTACGAGCTATTGCTTTCCTGTCCACCCTCACTTTCATCACTTGTTGTGATATCTTTAAATGTTCCCTAGCCAACTCACATGCTCTGTCCCATCTTTTTCTGAAGTTTTATACATAATCCAGGAGAGTAGTTTCTGAATTTTGAGCCACCAATTTCTCATGAATCAATTTCAGTGGTCCCCTTACCTCATGGCCATAAACTAATTCAAAAGGACTAAAACCAGTCGATGCACTAGGAGTGTCCCTAATAGCAAATAACAAGAATAGAATTCCCCCATTCTAATTCTGTGGATAATCCTAACTATATGTCTTCATCATAGTTTTTAGAGTTTGATGCCACCTTTCCAAAGCTCTTTGTAAGCTGTTGACTTAAATTTTTTTATCTCCAAACTGTTCATTACTTCCTTAAACAACGGTGACATGAAATTTGAACCCTGCTCTGATTGTATTTCTTTAGGTAAACCGTATCTTGTAAAAAATTAAGTTAACTCTTCCACAATTTTCTTTGTTGTAATATTTCTCAAAGGTATCGCTTCAGGAAACCTTGCTCACATATCCATTATTGTCAGTAAGTACTGATTTCCATTTTTAGTCTTAGGGAGGGGTCCTACATAATCAATCATGACCCTAGTGAAAGGCTCTTCAGATGCAGGGATTGGAATTAAAGGTGCCGGCTTAATCATTGCTTGTAGTTTCCCTATCACCTGACATGTGTGACATGTTCTACAGAATTTGACATCCCTATCCAATCCAGGCCAATAAAAATGTTTTTGTACTTTCACCTGTGTCTTTCTAATTCCTAAATGTCCCCCCATTGGAATTTCATGACTTATCCTCAGAATCCCATTTCTATAGCCAAATGGTATTACAATCTGATACACCTCCTTGCAACTTTCATTTGCGGAAGCATGATAAGGCTGCCATTCTCTCATTAAAACATTACCCTTAAGGTAATAACATTCTGGAATACATTCTGCCTCTGTTTCTGCGTAAGCTGTCTGATATAACTTTTATTTATGAATCCTTTTTCTGTAACTCCAGTAACTGCCTTGAGTTAAACACCTCAGCTGCATTGTCCTCTGTTCCTTCCTTCTGAACAATGTTATCAAACACAATGCAAGCTAATTGGACTTTCACACCTTCTCCCTGCTTTTGATCTTCCTGTTCTTCTTGTTTCAACCTATGAGCCTGTGATCTTGTTACCACACAATCTGGAAACAATGCAGAATGCTCTCTCTGCAACACTTCTGTTGAAAACACTTCTACAGGCTGCTCAACTACCATAGCTATCACCCACATCTGTGACCCAACTATATCATTATCCAGAATAAACTGAACCCCTGTAATGGGCAATTTTACCACTACTCCAACAATCACTTCATCAATTTTCCACTTACTCCTTAAATTTACCTTCTACAATGGAAAAGGTTTAGCATCTCCATGAACCCCACTTGTTATCACCTGCTCTTGCAATACTCCCTCTGAACAACAAATATCACTATCCCACAACATTAAGGATTGACTAGCCACTGTGCCTCTTAAAATGTTAACATCTTTACCTACTCCATGTTGTACACATGGAAAGACTTCCTCTTCACATACAAAATCTTTAAATATTTCTGCAACCTGCTCCTCAGAATTCTCTTGGGTAAATTGTGAACACATTCCCACTTCTTTACCTATCACTGATTCTTCCTGTTTTACCTGTACACAAACCACTGGTTTTTCCTGTGCCTGAATCTCAGAACCCATGGTACTTTTACTTCCAGAACTTTTCTGCATCTCAATAATCCTAACAGATTTTCCCTGTAATTTCCAACACACTGACTTTGTATGTCCAACTATATTACAATGAAAATACCTCAATTTTTGAATGTCACTTCTACCCTCAGCATCTTCCTTTCTATTCTGAAAAAAAAACTTTCTGCGAATTTCCACATACTCCTTCTCTTCCCTGACTACCCACCTTCCTTTCACCTTCCTACTTTCCATCCTTCTCTGATTTAAAAGGGTGACAAAAAAAGGTTTAGCTCTTATGAGCTAACTCATAATTATCAGCTATCTCTGCTGCTTGTCTTACCGTTTCAACCCTCTGTCCCTCCACATGAGTTCTCACTACCAAAGGAATTGAATCTTAAATTCTTCCAAACAAATTACCTCTCTAAGAGCTGCATATGCCATCTCTATCTTTAATGCCCATATCCACCAGTCAACATTACTTTGTTTTACTCTTTCAAACTCAATATAAGTTTGCCCAGGCTGTTTTACCATATTCCTAAATTTCTGCCAGTATGCCTCCGGAACCAACTCATATGCACTCAAAATAGCCTTTTTATACCACATCATAGTTCACCGACATTTCTTCTGACAGTGAAGCATAAACCTCATGTGCTCTACCCTCCAACCTGGATTGTAACAACAATGTCAGTTTTCCTGTGGCCATTTCATCTGTTTAGCTATCTTCTCAAATGAAATAAAGAAAGCTTCAATATCTTTTTCTTCAAACGTTGGAAGAGCTTGTACAAATTTAAACATCTCCCCACTGGATTCTGATCTGGAAATAAATCCTTCCTCACCTTCTGTTGTCTCTTTTTTAACTGCCAGCATTTTAAGCTGGAATTTTCTGTCTCTCTTTTCTCTTTCCTGCCTTTCTGCCTGTTCCCTTTGAAATGCCCTTTCTCTTTCCTTTTCTTTTTCTGCTGCCTCTAGCTTAAGTTTTATCATTTGCAACTGAATTTGAACCCATTTTAATGAACCACCCCTTAGAGAACTCGGTCTTTCAGGTATTTTCTCCCATTTAAAATGCTATACCTTCAATTATGTCTGATTTCCTCACCCTTGTCCTTACCTGGTCTGGCCTACACATGACTCCAAACCCACAGCAATGTGATTGACTCTTAACAATACCCTTTAAACAAGGGCAATTAGGGATGGGCAATAAATGCTGGTCTAGCCAGCGATGCCCACATCCCATGCCCATGAACGAATAAAAAACCCTAATTGTGACTCATCTGCCCATTCCATTAACTTAGTTTTATTTGGCCTTTATAAACCAACCAAAGTTATAACTTCAACTCCCAGACAAGTCTTAGCAACAGCCAAAGCCATATTGCAGTCTCACCACTTTAAAAAAAACTCACTAACTCCTGAATTCAAACCTTATGATTCACCAACTCCAAACCAATCCAGGAATTTCAAATATATCCCACAAAGAGCTCCCAGTTTTGTTATGGCACAGTGGATGGTAAATGCTGTTCAAATCCCAGAGGGAAACTTGAAACAACAAATTTGTCAATTTGAATTTATTTTGAGATGTGTGCCTTGAATTCAGTAGTAATAAGACTTATAGGTTTCTTACAAAACTAAATTAAACCTTTATTAATAAAAAAAGTGATTTTAAGTACATACATAAGTTTACAAGTTACTACTATGATAACTCCTAGCTCCCTTAGTTAATCTAACTCCCAGTTATGCCTTAGTTAAGGCAACAGTAAAACACATAGATTTTTAAAAGACCCAGTCACAGAACAGTCGAATTCAAAGTTAGTTTCCTTCACTTCAGTTTGTGTAGACAGCAACTTGACGCTTAGAGGCTGGAGGCTTTTCACACTTAGATCTTAGAATTCCTTCCTCTTGCACAGAACCTCATCTCCTTTATACAAGTTTCTGCCTTTTTAATGTAAATCCCATTGTCCCAATATGTCTTTTCAACTCTACTTTTCTAATAATAAAAATCTTCCATAGCACCAATTTTATCAGTAAGCTTTGGGAAAAATAAACACACTGTTTGGCTTCTTCTGGCTAAGTGTTACATTTCACCCTCTCTTTTGAAATTCAAATAACTCTGCTTTATCTAAAAATGTAAATTTTCCCTTTACACCTCACATTCTAAAACTTCAGCCACGTTCACCTGTTTAATATTTCTAACTTAGCTTCTCTTGATACGTCAAAGCCTTCAGACCAGCTGTCTTTAATTCAATTAAGTCCCCCTGCCCCTCCCCCCCATTCACACAGGGACACACACTATTCCTACCTTACAATAAATTCCAATAACGTTATGAAAATTATAATATTTTCCTGACACCTCCACCAGACTGGTCCAGGCACCAGAACCTCATTTTCAACATCCCGATGCTTTGTTCTACCAAGGTCCGAGTTGTAGCATAAGTCTCATTGTATCTTCTCTCTACTGCACTCTGAGGCCGCCGCACGGGTGTTATCAACCACATCCTCTGCGGGTAGCCCTTGTTCCAGAGGGGCCAATGCTGCATCCTCTGTGGACCCTGGAAGACATCAGGGATCTGAGGCTTGCTAAGGATGTAGGAGTCATGGACACTCCTGGGAACCATGCGGAGACCAGCGTTTATGGTGGTCGCACACCAGCTGAACATTTATTGAGTGGAAGCCCTTGCAGTTGACATAGTTGACTGCTTGTTGCCATGGCGATCTAAGCACCACGTGAGTGCAATCAATGGCACCCTGCACCTGTGGAAAACCTGAGATCTGGGCAAATCCCAGTGCTCTTGCATCCTGGCTTTCCTAGTCCCGGGCGAAATGCACAAAGCTGTGTGCCTTTGCGAAGATGGCATCCATGACCTCATGGATGCATTTGTGGGTGGATCTTGTGAGATCTCACAGAGGTCACTTGTGGTGCCCTGAAAAGAGCCACTAGTGTAAAAAATGAGTACCGTGGTCACTTTCATGGCCATTGGCAATGGATGCCCTCCATGTCACCTTGGCGCCATATCCTGCAGCAGTGGCAGATGTGACTAGCCAGCTCCCTAGACATGTGCAGTCTTTGGCGACACTGTTTCTCGGTCATCTGCAGGAATGAAGGGTGGCACCTACAGACCCTGGGTCTAGCTAGACACCAAACAGTGACGGCTCATTGTGGCTCTTTGGCAGTGTGAGCAGCAGCCCCAGCCACCCCTTCTTCCTGAGGGTGCTTCCCCTCCCTCGGCCCAGCCAGGTGCCTCCGTCGCTTTCTGCTTCTTTGTCTCCATTCGCTGTAAGTCATGAGGCATACAGCTAGGTCACCAAGCTCCATGCTCCTGATGTGCTCCTCTTGCAGGATGAAAGAGAGACATGCGTGGGTTAGCTTGGGTGTACTAAGAACCTCTCTTGGTTAAGTCTGAAGGCCCCTAAAGTATCTCAGAGAGTGCTGGCCAGCACTTGGATGGCCAGAGTTTATTGTGCTGCATGGCTGCCCGAAACCCTATTCCACCTGACCGACTGGCAGTAGCATCGCCTGCTGGACTGCATTTTGTGCTCTCAGCTCAGGCACAGGCATTCTCCTAACCCGCACTGCACTGTTAGCTTGAACCATGGGGGAGACTGGGCTAAACCTGAATGATGACATTTCAAGGGGCTGTGATCGCCTCCACCAGTGAATGCTCTATAGCCAGCTTTAGCAAGGAGATTGTACAATTTGCACAGTCGTCTAGTTTTCTGCAGTCCACTAAAACGCTCATTAGTTTGCAGTCTGTGCCCGAGGGGTGAAAAGCTCTGGAGCTTTGGTGGCACTTTGATGCCTCTGCATTGCTTGAGTGGGCAGTTAAGCTAGGGGCCCCGACACAAAGCATGTCAATGTGGCTGTGCCTGAATTGTCTCAGCTGCGGAGGAAAGGTTTCCCTAATGTGTGGCTGCTCCACCCCCAACCCACCCCACCTCTGCATGTGCTTGAGCACTACCATCAACTGCAGTGTAACCCTTGCCTCCCATCCCCCCAAGTTGCTTCAACCACAGTGCAAACCCACCCCCCCCACCCCCCAGCCCAACCGCAGGGCAGCCCTTGCCCCAGCACCACACTGTCAGGCAGCCGGGAAAAAGTGTCTTGCCTGTACCCTCGCCTGAATGCACGGTGCCCCAAAGCTCTGTGTAACATTACTGTGCACTCACCTCTGAATTCCCCTCGACGTGCAGCTCGCCAGGTGCATGCCTTATAAATGCTGTTGTGAAACATGACATGCTCAGATGATCCAGCGTGGGGGGACGATTCCAGTGAGCTGGGCTTATAATGAAATGTAGATGTATTACAATGAAGTTCTCGTGTCTGGTAGCAAGAAATGCAGCCCATCATTAACAAGCAGAGCGGATGGTTGCAAAATTGTTTCACAATGGCGTGAAACCTATTTTTGGCCTTCCCACCATATTGTCTGCTTATGCCCACCATGACGCGCGACACCAGCAGGCACGGAAATTTCCACCCAGGGTTTAAGCTGGTAAGATTCCACGCAATGGGCAGTATTTAATGGAGGCAATGGGGGTCTCGCCAGCTGGCTAGAAAGCCAATGCCCTGCATCGCCTCTTTTCAGGAAGGCCCTCCATATTAAGTGCCACTCAGGCACTTAATGAGGCAATGGCAGGACTTCCTGGGATCAAGCACCCCAGAGGTGAAAGTCATGCTCACCTCTATTGAACGGTAGCCCCAGCAGGGAGGCAGTGGCCACTGCCAGTACGACAACTATCTGATTTCTAGTATTGTCACTGGATCCCAGCCACAGGTGAGTGATAGCAGAAAGGGGGTCAGTGTTTGGGGTCAGGGGAGAGGGGGTGGCTCTCAGCGGCCCCATCCCCCCACTTCCCGATGTCAGGTCAGTGTCGGTCAGGGTGCCTTTGAATGTGAGACCCTCCCTGGAAGTCCGCAAGCAACGCTGTTTGGGTTACTTGTTGTACTCCCACATGGCAAGCACCCTGCCCACTGTTGGGTAAATACCAATGGCATTAATTGCCCACTTAAGGGCCTCAATTGACAGCAGAGTGGTCACCATGTGGTCCACACGCACCATCCTTGCACCTGTTTAAATGGCCTCCTACCAGCAAACTCGCGGCGGGGGGAAGGCATCAAATTCCACCCAATGTCTTCAGGAGGAATTTAAATTTTCCACAGGAAGAAAATAATTATCAGCCGGACCAAAACAACATTTCCAGATCTCCATTTACTTGCCTTGTTAATAATATATATATATATCTGTATACTTCCTTTATGTTCAGATGTGCAAAAACATACAATGGAGTAGAAATAATTTAACATGTTTAAAATTTTTCAAAATGATAAAGGGAAACAGGTGAACCGGAGTGAGACTGGATTAGTTTATTAACCTACAAGTATCATTTCTGCAATGACTCCAACGGGTGCTAGTTAGATTATGCTTATTTATAGTTCGGGGAGGAAGCACATACCCTGTCTGCTTTTCATGCACCCTGCCATTAGTAACTTGCTATAATTTGCTAATGGGATTCTAGGACACAACTTCTCATTTACCTTGCACATTTTCCTAAACATAACAAATGTGAGTGAATGAAGCAAAAATGAAATGGAAAAGTAAACCAAAGGAACAGGGAGGAATAGTTTCAGGAGAAATGATGCTCTGTGGTTCACCTGACACTCTGTGCAGACTACCCTTTTACTGCATTTGAAATGTGAGCTTTCACATTGCTTTTAATCTCTAGCAAATTCAGAACATCTTCATATTAGTGGAGAACACTCTTTAATGAAACAAATGTGTAACCATTTAACTTGTGTCACTTGTCCTAGGTCAGACTAAAGATAACTGCAAGAAGATACCAAATAGTGAAGTTATTGCAGCCATTGGAGTAGGTGTGTACTGGAGCAAATGATGTGCACTTGCAACTTACAATGGAACTTTTAATAGCAAAACCTGTTTACCACAATAAAATTTCTTTTTGCTGAGCAAGCTGATCCCAACCCGATGCCCATTACATAATAATGCTGGAAGAACAAAGAAACTGAAAGCCTCAGAAACTCCAAAAAAAAATAGCCTTCTACATCAAGAATGAAAGTGCAGTAGAACTTATCAGGACATGTTGCAGGTATGTTCAACATTCAATCTTGCTATGCAAAATTACGGCAAAATTACAATGATTTTCCTCTATTTCTTGTTCAGATGTTTTAGGCAATTGTGGGTGATGGCAGCCTTTCAGTGCCCACCCAGTTACATGATCTTAGATCAAAACTAGTGTCATCTCAAAGGCCATTTGTTTTTAAACCAACCTCCCGGTGAGAGTGTCAAATCAAGCAAAAAACAGTCCTCTTCAGGGCCAAGAAAAACTACATGTATGCCAACTTAACATCAAAGGTATTTCTTGCTCAAAATGCAAAATATCTCGAAGATTACACAAGAAACGGAGCTGATGTCCTGTTTCTTGGGGAAACACACCCACCAGTTTGACAAAAGGTTAGCAGGCTGTGACTAGTAGGGTACCTCAAGGATCAGTGCTTGGGCCCCAGCTATTCACAATCAGTGTCAATGATTTAGATGTGGGGACCAAATGTATTTCCAAATTTAATGATGACACAAAACTTAGTGGGAATGCGAGTTGTGAGGAGGATGCAAAGAGGCTTCAAGGAGATTTAGACAGACTAAATGAGTGGGCAAGAACATAGCAGATTGAATATAATGTGGAAAAATGTGAAGTTATCCACTTTGGTATGAAAAACAGAAATGCGGATTATTTCTTAAATGGGGAGAGATTGGGAAGTGTTGGTAGAGTCATAGAGGTCTACAGCACAGAAAAAGGCCCTTCGGCCCATCGAGTCTACGCCATTCAAACTAGTACCTAACTATTCTAATCCTATTTTCCAGCACTAGGCCCATAGCCTTGTATGCCATGGCATTGCAAGAGCTCATCCAAATACTTCTTAAATATTGAGGGTTTCTGCCTCTACCACTCTTTCAGGCAGTGCGTTCCAGATTCCCACCACCCTCTGGGTGAAAAAATTCTTCCTCACATCCCCTCTAAACCTCCTCCCCCTTACCTTAAATCTATGCCCCCTGGTTATTGATCCCTCCACCAAGGGGAAAAGCTCCTTCTTGTCTACCCTATCTATGCCCCTCATAATTTTATACACCTCAATCATGTCCCCCCTCAATCTCCCCTGCTCCAGGGAAAATAACCCCAGCCTATTCAATCTCTCCTCATAACTAAAACTCTCCAGCCCAGGCAACATCCTGGTAAATCTCCTCTGCACTCTCTCTAGTGCAATCACATCCTTCCTTTAATGCGGATTCCAGAACGGCACACAATAACCTAGCTGTGGCCTAACCAGCATTTTATACAGTTCCAGCATAACCTTCCTGCTCTTATATTCTGTGCCTCAGCTGATAAAGGCCATATACCTTCTTACCCACCTTATCTACCTGTCCCACTACCTTAAGGGACCAGTGGACATGCACACCAAGGTCCTCTGATCCTCGGTACTTTCTAGGTACTACCATTCATTGTGTATTCCCATACCTTGTTTGTCCTGCCCAAGTGCATCACCTCACACTTATCTGGATTAAATTCCATTTGCCACTGATCAGCCCATCTGACCAGCCCGTCTATATCCCCCTGTAATCTAAGGCTATCCTCCTCACTATTTGCCACCCCACCAATTTTCGTGTCGTCCGCGAATTTACTGATCAACCCTCCTACATTCAAGTCTAAATCATTTATATATACCACAAACAGCAAGGGACCCAACACCGATCCCTGTGGAACCCCACTGGACACAGGCATCCAATCGCAAAAACACCCCTCGACCATCACCCTCTGCTTCCTGCCACTCAGCCAATTCTGGATCCAATTTGCCAAATTGCCTTGGATCCCATGGGCTCTTACCTTCGTTGCCAGTCTCCCATGTGGGGCCTTATCCAAAGCCTTGCTGAAGTCCAAGTAGACTACGTCAAATGCATTGCCCTCATCTACACACCTGGTCACCTCTACGAAAAATTCAATCAAATTGTTCAGACATGACCTCCCCTTAACAAAACCATGCTGACTGTCCTTGATTACTCCCTGCCTCTTCAAGTGCGGATTAATTCTGTCCCTCAGATTGCTTCTAATAATTTCCCCACCACTGAGGTTAGATTGACTGGCCTGTAGTTCCCTGGTTTATCCCTTCCTCCCTTCTTGAATAACAGTACCACATTGGCTGTCCTCCAGTCCTCTGGCACCTCTCCTGTGGCCAGAGAGGTATCGAAAATTATTGCCAGCGCCCCTGTTATCTCCTCCCTTGCCTCACTCTACAGCCTGGGATACATTTCATCCGGGCCTGGAGATTTATCTACTTTTAAGCCTGCTAGACCACTTAGAACCTTCTCCCTTTCTATGCTAATTTCTTTCATTATATCACAGTTCTTCTGCCTGATTTCCATACCCAAGTCGTCCCTTTCACTTGTGAACGCCAACACAAAGTATTCATTTAGAACCCTACCTACGTCTTCTGGCTCCACACACAAATTACCACTATGGTCCTTCAGGGGCCCTACTCCTTCCCTAATTATCCTCTTACTCTTAATGTACTTAAGGTACTTTGGATTTTCCTTTATTTTACCTGCCAATGTTTCTTCATGCCCCTTTTTGCTCTCCTAATTTCCTTTTTAAGTTCCCCCCTACACATTCTGTACTCCTTTAGGACTTCCGCTGTTTTGAGCCCTCGGTATCTGCCATAAGACCCCCTTTTTCTCTTTATCCAATCCTGTATATCCCTCAACATCCAGGGTTCCCTGGATTTGTTGGTCCCACCCTTTGTCTTTACTGGAATATGTTGGCCCTGTACTCCCCCTATTTCCTTCTTGAATGAGTCCCACTGCTCTGACGCAGATTTACCTAAAAGTAGCTGCTCCCAGTCCACTCTGGCCAAAACATATCTGATCTTATTAAAATTGGCCTTCCCCCAAGTTAGAACTCTGATTTCTGGCCCATCCTTCTCCTTTTTAATAACAACCTTGAGTCTAACAGAGTTATAACAGAGATAATCACTTTTTGCAAAATGCTCCCCCATTGATACCTCTACCACTTGCCCAGCTTCATTCCCTAAAATTAAGTCCAGGACTTTCCCATCTCTTGCAGGACCTTCTACGTACTGGCTTAAAAAGCTCTCCTGGATGCATTTTAAGAATTCTGCTCCCTCTAAGCCTATCACACTATGACTAACCCAGTTAATGTTGGGGAAGTTGAAATCCCACACTATTACTACCCTATTATTTTTACACTTCTCTGAAATTTGCCTACATATCTGCTCATCTATTTCTCTCTAAACGTTTGGGGGCCTATAGTACACTCCTAGCAATGTGATTGCTTCTTTTTTGTTTTTCAGTTCTACCCATATGGCTTCATTTGAGGAGCCTTCTAAGATGTCACCCCTCCTTACTGCTGTAATTGATTCCTTGATCAATATTACGATACCCCCTCCTCTTTTACCTCCTTCCCTGTCTCGCCAGAAGACCCTATATCCTGGAATATTGAGCTGCCAATCCTGCCCCTCTCTCAACCATGTCTCTGTGACAGCAATGACATCATACTTTCATGTGTTAATTTGTGCCCTCAGCTCATCTGCCTTATTCGTCAGACTCCTTGCATTAAAATAAACAAATAAACGCCATCCAACCTTACCAAACTCCTTTGTGCCTTAACTGGCCTATAATTTCTATGCCTTCCAGACTCATTTGCTCTCCCTTTTAATTTTGGTTGTGCATCTCCCCCTGCTGAACCTCCTCTTAGTATCCCATCCCCCTGCCAGGTTAGTTTAAACCCTCCCCAACAGCACTAGCAAACCTCCCCGCAAGGATGTTGGTCCCACTCTGGTTAAGGTGCAATCCATCTGCCTTTTACAGGTCCCACCATCCCCAGAAACGGGCCCAATGTCCTAGAAATCTAAAGCTCTCTCTCCTGCACCTTCTCTCCAGCCACGCATTCATCTGGACTAACCTCCTATTTCTATACTCACTAGCGTGTGGCACCGGAAGTAATCCAGAGATTACTACCTTTGAGGTCCTGTTTTTTAACCTGTTTCCTAGCTCCCTAAATTCTGCTTGCAGAACCTCATCCCTCTTTCTACCTATGTCGTTGGTACCAATATGTACCACGATCTCTGTCTGTTTGCCCTCCCCCTTTAGAATGCCCTGCAGCTGGTCAGTGACATCCTTGACCCTGGCGCCAGGGAGGCAACATACCATCCTGGAGTTACGTCGTTGGCTGCTGAAACGCCTGTCTGTTCCCCTTACTATTAAGTGTCCTACCAATATTGCTCTTCCCCTCTTTTCCCTCCCTTCCTGTGCAGCTGAGCCACTCTCAGTGCCATGAGCGTGGCTGCACTCCCCAGAGGAACCATCACTCTCACCGTTTTACAACACAGAAAAATAGTTCTCGAGCAAGATGCACCCTGGGGATTTCCTGCCTGACACCTTTCTTCTGACTGATGGTGACCCATTCCCTCTCTGTCTGCACTTTGGTAAGCTGTGGGGTGACCACATCTAAAAATGTGCTATTCACGAAACTCTCAACCTCGCAGATGCACCTCAGTGCCTCCAGCTGCTGCTCAAGCTCCGAAACTCTGAGCTCAAGCAGCTGCTGCTGGTGGCACTTCCTGCACACGTGGTTGGTCAGAGCGCAAGGAGTGTCTAGGACTTCCCACATGTGCAGGTGGTACATAACACGGGACTGAGCTGCCCTGCCATGCCTCTAGTTGAAAAAAAACCTCTTACTTTAAGTTAAATACAGTAAAAAACGTTAAATTATTTATGCAATTTAAATAAAAACTAGAACCCTTACCTCTCCTTAGCTTAATCTATTTTAAACTGGAGAAAAACTGGAGAAAAAAGCTGGAGAAAAACACTTACCCACTACTTACCAGTTAGCTCTCACCTTTGTGCTGATGTCACTTTTTGAAGTGACTGCTTCACCGTGATGCTGACTGCAGGACACTCTTCCCAGGCTGCTTCACCACGATGCTGACTGCAGGACACTCTTCCCAGACTGCTTCACCGTGATGCTGACAGCAGGATGCTCTTCCCAGACTTGATGTCCAAAGGGACCTAGGCATTCTTATTCATAAGTCACTGAAAGCTAATACAGGTGCAACAAGCAATGAGGAAGGCAAATACTATGTTAGCCTTTATTGCAAAAGGATTGAGAACAGGAGTAAGGGATTCTTGCTGCAGTTGTATAGAGCCTTGGTGAGACTGTACCTGGAGTATTGTGTACTGTTTTGGTCACCTTACCTAAGGAAGGATTTACTTGCTATAGAGGGAGTGCAATGAAGCTTCACCAGGCTAATCCCTTGGATGGCAGGAATGTCTAATGAGGAAAGATTGAGGAGACTGGGCCTATAATCTCTAGAGTTTAGAAGAATGAGAGGTGATCTCATTGAAGCGCACAAAATTCTCACAGGGCCCCAACAGGGTGAATGTTTCCCCTGGTTGGGGGTTCTAGAACCAGGGACACAGTCTCAGAGTAAAAGGTAGACCATTTAGGACCAGGATGAGAAGGAATTTCTTCACTCAGAGGGTGATGAGTCTTTGGAAATCTCTAACCCAGAGGGCTGTGGAGGCTCAGTCATTGAGTATGTTCAAAGCAAAGGATAGATACTAACGACATCAAGGGAAACAGGGATAGTGTGGGAAAATGGCATTAAGGTAGAAGAACAGCCATGATCTAGTTAAATGGTGGAGCAGGCTTGAGGGGCCAAATGGTCTACATCCTATGTTCCTATCTTGGAGACTGTAATAGCCACCACACAATGTGTGTCTATGAAGACGTCAGTTATGATAGAGAAACAATTGTATGAAGGGCTTCACTAGAGAATAAATTGATCCCTCTTGATGCCAAAGTTTGAAGTACATTCCATTCAGTGAGGCGACAGAAGGTCTATAGCCCAGACTTATGTTTCCTCTATAAAGACAGCAAAAGAAATGCAATCATCACCTTCAGAATTGTTCGTGATGACTTTCCCAACAGTAAACACAGGTGCTGAAATTCCTATCATTACATCAACATCAGAACCATAACAGAATTTCAAAAAAGCTGACTGGGAAACCTTCCAAAAGTTAATTGACACCAACATCAGGTGGATTCTGCCAACTACCAATGCTTTCAACAGATTTATAAAGGCTATTAAAGCTGGCACAAAATACAATACATCACAGGAGTTTAGAAAGATATATATTCCTTGTTGGACAGAAGAAAGCAAGGCTCCCTATCAGGAGTATTTGTTGAACAAGAACCCAACCACACCCAGTGCAATACGACAGCCCTTGAACTTGGCAAGACATGTAAGGTGGAAGAGCCTTGTGTATAAGATTAACTTCACTCACTCCAGCAGGAAAATATGAGCCCTGCTCAGTCAACTGGATGGCACAAACCGTACTTATAATCACAGGTCAACCATCAGAGCTGAGACCATTGCATCCTGCTTGATCCAAACATGGAAAGTTCCAGTGAACAAACAATTTCAATGCCAAGTATTGCGGTTGCTTTTGACAATTGTCAGCTATGTCTGATCTCTTCACCCTGTCAACAATCTGAAAACACTGGTGATCTAAATGATATTTTACCCAGAATTCTTAAAAGCACTAAGACCCAAAGAGAGGAGATGTTGACCTCTTCTTTGAGGTCCTGGCAACCAGAAAATTTCTAACTTTCTGAAGGGAGGTTAATTAATTGCCGTCATAAGGCAAGGGGAGAATACTTCTGAGGTCTCCAGCTACCGCCCAATGTCCTTATTTTGCTTATTTTACTTCTTACAAAATGCTGGAGAGGCTACTACTCCATAGACTAGCCCCTAGCCTCTATCATTGAGACAACCATCCCCAAGGAGCAGGCAGGTTTCCATAGCAGCAGTAGCTGCTGGAACCAAGTGGTAGCGTTAACAACTTATAATGAAGCAGGCTATCAGCATCAGCTCAGGAACACTGTGTCACTTGTGGACTTGACAGCAGTGTATAACACAGAATTGATGCATGAACTGTGTTTCAAGTTCTCTGCCATTTTACCTTGCAGATCAATAATCCATCCCAACTCTTTGCTCAGCAACCAGCATTATGTGTGAACACTGACACTCACAGCAGCAAATGTGGGATATTGAACAATGGACTCCCAAAGGGTTCAGTCTGGGCATCCTTGTTATTCAATATTAACGCCTGTGGTTTATCTGAAACTGAGTCCCACAAGTTTGTAAATGCTGATGACATTGCTTTAGCCATGCAAAACAGGAGTCTATCCACCGCTGAGGAGACCCTGGCCAATGATTTCCAGAAGATGGAGGCCTACTTCCACTGCTGGTGACTTCAGCCAAATTGGAAAAACACTGTAATTTTAATGTTTCACCTCAATGCCATCAAGAAAACCAAGCCCTGAAAGTGTCCTTTTGCGGCGCAGGGCTAAACTATGCCAAAACCACCCCCCTCCTATTTAGGAGTCATGCTCGACCACACCCTGTTGTATAGACAACATCACTCGAGCCTCGGGAAGAATTTAAAGAGTAGGGTCAACCTGATCCAGAAACTCACTGGAACTATATGGACAGCAGATGCTCAATCCCTCCGTATAGTATCATTCCTCCTGGTGTACTCTACAGTGGAGTACTGTTCTCAGGCATGGCTAGAAAGTCTGCATGTCAAACCTGGTGTCAAACCATATCCAGCTGAGCTTTACTCTGAGAATTATCATCGGTATGCTTTTATCAACACCAACACCCTAGCTTGCAAACATTGCACCACCACACAAACATTGCAAATATTTTGTCTCTAGAGATGCAGCTGCTTCATCAGCAAAGACATGTCAATACAGACTGACTTGACTACCTACCACCATCCCCCTCAAATCTAAAGGCCCATTGGATCAACACCAAAGCCCATCAGCTATTTCCACTCAACCTTGAAGATCGATGGCATAATGCGGGTGTTCTGAGATTGGGTCTTTCTGTCTTGGACTCTAGGCATGGGATTTGGTTCTTAGACAGACTGCAGACATACTCTGCTATCTGCTTAACATTTGTTTATTAGTACAACTTCTAAAGAGGTTACAGAGTAGGCATGTAGCTTTTAGGCATGATTCTAACCTCTCTCTCTAGAGAGAGAGAGAGAGAGTCTGACACATGACTATTGTCAGTGGTGCCTCATCATCTAAGCCATACATTAGCATATCCCATCTGTTGACCCTTTATATTACAGCAGCAGCTGATAATCCAAAAGAGAAGACTGAAGAGAATGGACATTTGGACCCTCTGGGACTAGAAGAGAAGAACTCAGGACATTCTGAGGAACTCATTGCACTCTAAAAGGACTATGGGAAGAACCTTCGGAAGAGGAATAATCTTCAACTCTTGGGAAGTCTATCACAGCTGTATCATCAAATGCTGCATCAAAGACTGAAAGGGCACTGAAGATCTGAGATTTCAGTAAACTTAGACGACAAAGGTAAAAAACCAACAACTTCCTGTAAGAATGTCAGGAAAAGAAGAACAGATGATTTCTCAATGATACTTCAGAAGGAATGTATTCTTTCTGTAGGCAGTGGTAAGAGACCCACACTTCTCTCTGCTTGAAACTGCTCCATTCTGGGCAATGGGAAGAATTGTTAAGGATATGGAGACAAGACAGCACCATCTTCTGCACTAGGACGAATTACAAAGACAAAGACAAATTTCCTGCAGACGAATAACTCAGAGACAAGATTGCTGTACAGGATTCTGCAGCTTTAGAAGTGCTAAAGTTTCTGCTGCAGCTTCTGTGCTGACTGCAAGCTCTGAAGAGAAGACAACTTTTGTCTGGGCTGACATATGGGTGGCAATTGACTTTCACCCTGGGAATGTACTTGAGCAGTGTGATCCTCCATGGATTCTAACTTGAACTTAGGCAAAGCATTCTCTGTGGAAGACTCTTCATGAACAGCAGGAGATAAAGTAGGCAATACATCTGTAGATTCAGATCTGAAGGCTGCTCAGCCACTAAAGGCACAGCTGATTCTTCTAAAAAGACAACAGACTTCATAAAGTACATCTGTCAATGGGAAAGGTGAATCTACTTGCCCTCTGTAGGGTCGTCATTTTTTGGACTTTCCATTTCTTGGAAGGAATGTGTTTCATAAATTTTAGCTGATCTGCAACTGCGATTAAAATTGTTGGATTTGCAGAAATTTTTGAAATGTCCAGTTTTGCCACACTGGAAGCGTTCCATGCTCCCTGCAGAGTAGTCTTGGCATTTACGCTGGGTTTCCGCACCACAATGCAAGCATCTCAAAATGGCTGCTGGCGTGGAGTTCCCCACCATTTCAGTTTGTTTGGTGGGCTTTCATATGGCTTCCTGCAGGCCTACCCAATCCAAGGAGTCATGTGTAGCTTTGGTGTCACCATGAATTATAGCCCAATTAAATGCTTGAAGCCCCACCTATGACCACTTGACCAATGTAAGATCATCTTTGGTCTGTAGAAAGTCAGAGAGTTTTTCATCCCCAACACCCATGACTATGTGATCACGGATTAGCTCATCATTCAGTGTCCTGTATCCACAAGAACTAGCCAGATGATATAGGTTAGGAACAATTCAATTGATTCCCCAGGTCATTGCAAGCACTGGTTAAAACGTGCTTGTTTAATCGCTACATTTTTCTTCCGGCTAAAATAAACATCAAAGGCTTTAATAATAGAGTCAAAATCCACGGTGGACTCCTGCACACCCTGACTTAGGAGAACATCATCTGCTACTGAAACTATTGCATAAAGAAAGGAACTAACTTGAAGATTTGGCTCTTTTTCGCAAAGACCTGACACTGCTCGGTACCAGTGAAAATGGTGATTCCATAACTCCCACTGCTAGCCTCTTTGTGGATCCTCGAGGGAGTCAAACAGGTGGGCCAAGGGCAGGAACTGCTCACTAGGTACAGTCATCATTACCTCTCCCCAGTGTACCTCCTTCTGCTGCTGAAATTTCTCTTCACTCTATGGTTCCTTTGACAACACCGATGTCTCTTTTTACATTGATGTCTCCACCGCTGTGACTATGTTCTGAGATTGGATCTTTCTGTCTTGGACCCTAGGTGCAGAACTTGGTTCTAAGACAGACTATAGACATACTCTGGTATCTGCTTAATATTTGTTTATTGGTACAACTTCTACAACTTCTAAACAGGTCACAGAATAGGCATGTAGCTTTTAGGCAAGATTCAACCTCTCTCTCCAGCGAGAGAGTCTAACACATGACTGGCTTGTATCAGTGGTACATCATCATCTATGTCATACATTCGCATATCCCACCTGTTAACCCTGTATACTACAGCGGCAGTCTCCTTCTGTGCTATACTATTCTATTATCCTTTACTAAACAAATTCCTTATAGAGGACTCCATACTACAACCTGAAGGATCTAATGTTCTCCGCAAACAGTCAACAATCATGAATCAGATCAGAACCAATCATGATAGATGCTGGCACCTCCTCCAGAAATGGAAGATTAAAGCATCCTGACAATGCAGTTGCAGAACTCAGACCCTGGAGCACATCATCGAACACTCCCCTCAGGAGAAATTCACAGGCTGAATATCCAAATTATTGAACTGGAAGCTTTGGCCTGGATATCTGACTTAAATATTACTACTTGATTTGTTTTTTGGTCCTACAATATGAAAGAAGAATATGCTGTTACTAAATTAGGTGGTTACAAATAATTTATAAATATGTCCGTTACAATGAAGCACGCATCAAACTCCCTCCCCAAAGTGCAAGTAGTGTGCCACCTTGTAGTTGTGTTGCATAGGCATCAGGTGCAGCCATCTAGAAAAGTTGAGCCGAGAACACCACTCCATACTAAAAACGACAGTCGAAAATAACTAAGGAATAGCAAATTCAAGGCTGCTGTCAGAAAACCCTTTCACACAAGAAGATATCAAAATGCGGAATTGACTTTTGGGTAGGTTTATGAAAGTAAGGATTCTGGAATCATTCAACAATTTCATGCTGTAGGTTCTTTCTGAATGGAAAAGGAAGAATGGGTTGAAAGGTCTCTCTCGTCCAAAGGTGTGCTTTATGAGATGCAAGAACAATTTGTTTTTGACCTTTGAAAAGTCATCAGCCTGAAACATTACCTGTTTCTCTCTCCACAGATGCTGCCAGACCTGTTGAGTATTTCTAGCATTTTCTGTTTTTATTTCACTTTCTGACATCTGCAGTATTTTGCATTTGTATCAATTTGTCTTTGTTTTGCTGCTTTGTTTACTTTACATTTGAGTCCAACGAGCCAGCAGAGAGTTACCAGCAGGAACATCATGACTGAACAGAAGCATAGACTAAGAATATGAAAGGGGCTCTAATCAGGTGTGGGAAGTTTCAGAGGAGCTGGTGAGCAGAAGAGAAGCTCATTAGAAGAAACCAAAGGCTCATTAGAAGGAACCATGGGCTGAAACAGCAGCAAGTTGAGCGAGAGTTGTTTCAAAAGTACCAAGAGAAAATAATAAAACGGCTAAAATGAAGCAGGCACCATTTGGGATAGATCACAAATAGACAGACCAATTTCAGCAGTATCGTGGATGATGTAGAATACATTGAATATTGTAGGGAGAAGGTAAGATGAACAAATGTCCATGAAGCAGAAACAACAGCCTGGGAATTGAGGAGAAAGTACAAATAATCAGGGACTTCTAAAGCCAAAACCGGAGAAAAATAGTCAGTCTGGAAAACAAATTAGAGTTCAAGGCAATAAATGGAGTATGTTGCAATTTGTTCACTGGACTCACTTTTTGTAAACGTAACTGGCTGCCTGCTTAGTAATTCTGGCTTTGGAGCTTATAGCAGATGATTTAATCACTCCTGTAAATGTGCTCCAAGTGGTTTTTAATTGATGTAAAACAAGGCTGTTAGTATATTGAAGCTCAGTTACAACAACATAACTTTATTTCCCATTTCTTCTGTCTGATATACATGCAACTTTATTGGGAAACTAACCAAATTCGGGAAAAATATCTAAACTCTCTAATGTTATATATATGAACATCCCATTCATGAGTTTTCACTGGGCTCTCTTGGCTGGCTGAGCCCAGAGAAAATAGACCAGTGAATCTTGCACCTTCTCAGTCCACTGTCTTCATCTGCAGCTAATACCTGATCAGTGCAGGAGATATGAGGGCAACTTAAGTTTATTAGTTTCCTTCAATATTTGTTTGAGGATGGGGAAAAAGAGGAAGGTTCTCTAGTCTTCATTATACACCATCTCCTGATAGCCTGTCCAAGGCTGCAAACTCACTGGGAAAGCCAAGCTCAAACTTATCCTGCTACCCTTAATTTCTATGTTACATCAGTTCAGTTCATCATGACCTATCTATTTTTTCACTCGCAGTGTGTCATCATTTAATAGAAAATCCATTAATCGACACTAGGTGCACTGCACAAGGTATTGTGTGGACTTGACTTGCAATGCCAAACCAGCAAAACTAAAATGTGCATAGTTTCACAATTAAGGCAAGATATACAAGTCCTCCTTTACTACGTAACTAAAGAAAGGTGAAAATATGTGGTCAGTTTTGGAAGCTAAAATTCCAGGCGAAGCAAGGAGAAGCTGGATCTGGGTTGGACCGGAACTTCCACCTAGCCACTGTTGACAACACTGACTCTGTCAGAAATCCCAGAATAGACTTTAACGATCATAGGCTGGTGCCTAGGAATTTCTGGTACAACTGGAGCACCCAGCTGAGGGTGGAAGTGGCATAGAGAAGGTAAATATTTCACCTTGCTATTATGTAAGCTCTAGAGAGAAGCAGTGATAGATTTCCTAGAGGGGGCAGCCTTACACTGCTTAGATTTTTGTGTCACTCTATCGTAGTATTAAATTCATTTTTCAGAGTTCTTAGGCGGTCTTTTGACCTTCAAAAGATTTTTTAAATCTGCAATTCATGTAAATGTTAACAGCAGACAATGGCATTACAGTCTTTAGTTGTTGTAACCATTGGGAAAGGAGCTCCTCGTAGGAATGCAAGCAATCCTGTGCAAAACTCTCTCCTGACAGCAGAATAGCAGTTTGAGCCAGTTCTGAATCAATACTGTAGCTACCAGTCCAACTCATAAACTGCCATATAAAGGCAGCATTATAGGAAGATATGTTCTGTATATTTTCCAGTCTTCAGCCAGTAACTTCAGGCATGCATGAAGCTAAAATTTAAGTTCCAATTCTGCCAATGGAAGATTTAGATTCCCTCGGCAGAATTTTCAGGTCGGCGGGCGGCGTGATCGGCAGGCCCAGGATCAGCCAGGAAACAGACCGGTGACCACAATTGGCCTCCAACCGCAATTTCATGCTGGCTGGCCAATTAACGGCCAGTCAGTGTGAAATGTGTGCTGAAATGCTCAGCGCTGCTGGGGTGGGGGCGGGAGGAGGGCGGACGCTGACGTAAGCACGGGCGTCGGCGAGCGCGGTATGAAAGCTCTTTGAAGGCAGAGAGCTGCCCCAGGGAGCTGAAAACTTCAAAAGTATTAAATAAAGGTTTTAAAATCAGAACAAAAATGTCCAAGCATCACAAACAGTCACCTGAACATATACATTATAAAAGTTCTGTCTGTAGATTTTTAAAAATTTAATAATGGAAACCTCATCCCGCCCTTGGATGAGGTTTCATGAAAAATGCAAAGGCTGCTTGGCTGATTCGCCCATCCGCCAACCATGAGGTTGGACAGACCATGAACAATCAGGGACAATTACAACTTTAATGGGTTCAATTGCCCTCTTAATTGTCGGCGGCATGCTTCCGACTTTTGTGCGCGCCCACTGACTGAAATATCACGCAAGCATGGGATGACGACGGGACACTCGCCTGACGTCATCACAGGCTATTTTATGCTCAAGCGGGTTGGGTGCGCACCCGCATACCGACCTGAAAATTCTGTCCCCTAACTCCCAATAAATACTGACACATTCCTCATCCCCCAATTTAACATGAGGAAAAATGGACGCTTACATATTTATACTCTGCCAAGGATCAAATTTAGCCATGTGCTGCCACTGATAGTTGACAGATTGTCCCTCCTTTTTGGGTGCTTAATAACCCACATAGGAACCTGCTGGCAGCAATGGCTGCCCCCATGGCAACGGAGCCACCTGTACTTAGCCACCAACCTCCTTCCCCCCACTCCTCTCCGATCGCTGGGCCTGCCTACCTGCTGCCCGCAGTAGTGCTGCTGAGCTACCGGCAGCTCTTGGCCATCCTTAATTTCACAGCAGCCCACACTGCAGCCACTTAATTGGCCACCACTGGAAATATCCTTTCCCGGATCTTATGGCCGGCTGAAGCGGGGTCGCCTCCCACTTTCAGCTCCAGCTGCGGGACTTATGTCGAGGAAGAAAAATTCAGCCTCGTGGTCCAAATTGTTACATATTATCGATGCTAGGAATCAAACTCGACCATTCGAGTTGTTCATTTTGGACATTTCTCTCAATATTTTTCACATGTACCATAAATGGCCTGATGAGAGTTTCCATAAACAGGCTAAGCACTCAACTAAAACTGCATTGCCAACTCTTTGCCACATTGTATTCACATAGTCTGTGTTTGACAATTAACCTTGATGACAATAAATTGTTTACTGTATTTTGCATAGAAACCCAAAAGACTGAAAATACAACATTTGTTTTTGGAATATAGACAAAGGACAGGATTTTTAGTTCGGCGGGCGCCTGCGATCGGCGGGCCCGACCCTGAAGTCAGTGCGGGCGTTGGGGAGCGCTTACAGAAAACTCTCTGAAGGCAGAGAGCTGCCTCAGGGAGCTGGAGAGTTGAAATGCCAAAAATAAAGATTGTAAAAAAATGGTAAAAAATGCCGACGCATCAGAATCAGTCACCCGAACATATACCAGATGAAAATTCTGTGCAAACATTTTCTTTTTTTTTACATTAATATTGAAAACCTCATCCCGCCCTTGGATGAGGTTTCCTCAAGAAGGCAAAGGCTGCCTGGCCAATTCACCCGCCCACCAACCGTAACGTTGGACGGGAAGCGAAAAGTCATGGTTAATTAATATGTTAATGGCCTTAATAGGCCTTTTAATTGTCAGCGGTCCCGCTGCCGAATTGGGCGTGCGCCTGCCGACCAAAATATCGCATGAGTACATAATGATATCTGGACGCTCGCCTGATGTCATCATGCTCGAGCGTGTTGGGCGCATGCCCGCACGCCGAGTGAAATATTCTGCCCAAATTTTCTGAGTTACATGATTCACAGCAGCAAAGATTTAGGCAGCATGCAGTAATTTACAATACAAGCAAATGGGATAACTTCAAGACTCCATTTTCTTCCCTGCTCTTTTCAGAAAACTCTTGAAATAGCAGTGCATGATGCAAGCCACCTCATCATGCATTTGGTTAATAGTAAAATTAATGGGCTCAGAAAGCTTTTTGAGCTTCAATGATACTTCCTCATTGAAGTTAAAAGCTGTTTCTTTTAAGATTGAAAAGCAAACAGGATCTTAGTCAAACATCTCAGTAAAGGTTGGGTGATGAATTGGGTCCTTTATGTCCAGCACCTCCAGTTGGCAGAGATCTCAGCCAGACTCCATTAACATCCAACAAGTGGAAATTTCATTTTTGTCTACCATTATAACAGGATGTACAACATGCCTGTCTATTATAGATTAATCTTCAGCCCAGATTTTCGTTCTCAGGTCAGCTGCACAGAGACGAGAGAATTCCTGGCTCTAAGAACCCAACCTTTAAAAATGGCTGCCCGGACTTCCAATTTTCAGTCCAGGGCGGTGGGGTAGAATAGGAGTCAGGGCTGCTAACCACAGAAGTAGTAAGGGGTCAAAGGAGGGCCTGGCACAGGTTGGGCAACTTGGGCAAAGATAAAATGCAGGCTTCAGAAAGGCCCATTTGAGATGCAGGTTGTCAATGGTGAAGTTCCTCTGCCTCAGAGGAGACATCATTGCCTTGTTGGTTGAGTGTTCAAGCTGTAAATGTTGTCCAACCATTAGCTGATCCTGGAACAGATGACCATCATGTAGTTTCCCAATGGGAAAATTGTCATTGTTGCTGCCTAATCAAAGTATACTTTATTGAACCACTGAAAGCATGGGATGAATTCCAAAGACACAGTCATGGAGATGGCATTGTCTTGCTACCACTAAATGGTACAGATATTATGCAGTCATGTAGTTAGCTGCCAAGACTCATTGAGTAGATGAATGATGAACAGTGCCATGCCATGCTCATTATGCCATCCGCCTGCCCTCTTGCCACCCATCTATCAGGATGTGTCCACACTGTTGATCGTTGACCAGGTCCCTCACAGCTGCACACTGCGGCATAACAATGCGACTAAGAGGGAGGAATCCAGTAGGGCTGTCAGTGGTCACAGAGCATGGCATGTGACCTTGGAGTCACAGCTGCAACATACCTGGCACCAAGCATTTGTGCAGAGCCATTTTCTCCACCAAACCTTACAAGTAATCATTAGTTATATGGTGAAAATGATTAGGGCATGCAAGCACACAAAAATGAATGACAGCATTGTAATATGAATGGCTCATGACCTAGAATGTGCAGGGCATGATTTCAAAATTTGCAGATGATACAAAGATTGAAAACATTGTCAACTGTGATGAGGATAGTCTTGAACTTATAAAGGACATAGACATGCTGGTGGATTGGGCAGACAAGTGGCAGATGAAGTTCAATGCAGAGAAGTGTGAGGTGATCCATTTTGGCAGGAAGAATATGATGAGATGGTATAAAATAAAAGGAGAAATTCTAAAGGAGGTGCAGGAACAGAGGGACTTTGGTATATATGCACATAGGTCATTGAAGATGGCAGGGCATGTTGAGAGAGCAGCTAATAAAGCATATCGTATCTTAGGCTTTATTAATAGGGGCATTGAGCACCAGAGTAAGGTGGTCGTGTTAAACTTGTATAGGACATAGTCAAGCCTCATCTGGAATACTGCATCCAGTTCTAGATGCCATGTTTGAGGAAGGGTGTGAAGGCATTGAAGAGAGTACAGAGGAGGTTCAAAAGAATGATTCCCAAGATGAAGGACTGTAGCTATGAGGGTAGATTGGAAAGGTTGGGACTGATTTCCTTGGGGAAAAGAAGGCTGAGAGGAGTCTTGATAGAGGTATTCAAGATCCTAAGGGGTATGGACAGGGTAAATAGTGAGAAACTGTTCCCACTCAAGAGAGGAACATCAAGAATTAGGGGGCACAGCTTCAAAATAATTGGCAAAAGGACTAAAAGCGATGTGAGGAAAAACATTTTCACCCAGAGGGTGGTTGAAGTTTGGAACAAACTTCCTGAAAGGATGGTGGAAGCATGTCCGATTGAGGTATTCAAAAAGGAATTGGATTGCTACCTGAAAAGAAATAATGTGCAAGGTTACGGGGATAAGGTAGGGGGGTGGACTAGATGGAATGCTCTTTCTGACAGAAAGTGCAGGCTCGATCAGCCGAATAGCCTCCTTCTGCACTGTAAAGATTCTGTGATTTTCGCGTCATTTTTTTTCCCACCGAATGTTACGCAGGGGAGACGCAGGGGAAGGGATGGGTCCAGCTGCCCCATGCTTTTCTTTGTTTTTTATTCTTTCATCAGACGTGGATGTTGCTGGCTAGGCCAGCATTTTTATTATCCATCCCTAACTGCCCTTTGAGAAGGTGGTGGTGAGCCGACTTCTTGAACCACGTGTTGTAGGAGCAGCCACAGTGCTGTTAGGAAGAGCGTTCCAGGATTTTGACCCAGCACCTTCATGTGTTGGTAGAAGAGGTCCAGAAGAGGAGACCAGTCCTCTACCCTACTGGCCACCATAATGACTCTGAAGCAACCAAGAAGGCCAGTGTTGTAAGGGTGCCAAGTTGTACTGTTAATGATAGAGTTGACTTGCAGACACTTCTTGGGTGGAAACATTAAGTTTACTTACAACATACTCAGCAGCAACTACACATGTGCTTTCAACCCCAACTCTATCTCTACACTAACTGCTGTGGTAGCCCGCACTATTCTCCTATTGGTTACTACAGATCATGTGATCTCTCCTAACAAGTATTGTTCTTAAAGATACATTACACACTAAATAAAACCATAATTATTACATTCATCCCCCTTTAACTCGAGGCGAAGTCACCAATGCCGGGCACTACAATTGAGAAACTACATCAGAGTTTTGCCATTCATGGACTACCAGAAGTAGTCATTTCCGATAACAGCACAGCCTTTACGAGTGCTGAGTTTCAACATTTTATCAGCCTCAATGGTATCACTCATGTAAAAACTGCACCCTACCACCCTTCCTCAAATGGACTGGGGTTTCCCGCCCAATGTGGAGGACGGCACTGTTTTGCGCACCCTGTATTGTTTTTGAATTTCTTAATGCGCTTTCCATGGCCAGCACTATCTCCAGTATCTTCTTGAAATCCAAATTCACTTCGGACAATAATCTTTTCTGAATAGTGTCTTCTTTCACACCACACACTAAACGATCTCTGAGCATATCCTTTAGAGTTGTACCGAACTCACAATGTTCTGTTAGCTGCTTCAAATTTGCCACATAGCATGCAATTGTCTCACCTGGGACTCTATTTTGTGAATTAAACCTGAACCTCTGCATTGTGACTGAGGGTTTTGGTTGAAATTGACCCGTCACAAGGTCCACCAATTCATCAAAATTCTTCGAATCTGGGGCACTGGGCGCTGTCAAACTTCAAATCAAACCATAGGTTTTGCTCCCACAAGTACTCAAGAGGATCTTTTCTTCCCCCGTAATCTTGTTCATTTGAAAAAAGAACGTGAGGTGTCCTATGTAATGAGATCAATCGTCTATGGCTGGTTCAAAAGGATCAATTCTCCCAAATTGTGGCATTTTGAGAGGGGATAACTTTTTCAATTCTAATGGAGCTTGCTACTTACAATCACTGGGCGAGGTACAGTGCTGATTTCTTTTTAACTTGATTTCTACTGTTGAGTCCTGTTTAATCCTTATTTCCAGTTTTTGTAAGGGTGTCCGAGTTGTACTGTTAATTATGGAGTTGATCCATAGACACTTCTTGGGTGGAAACATTATGTTTATTTACAACATACTCAGCAGCAACTAGACGTGTGCTTTCAATACAACTCTATCTCTACACTGACTGCAGAGGTAGCCTGCACTACTCTCCCATTGATTTCTATAGATGATATGATCTCTCCTAACAAGTATTATTCTTAAAGGTATATTACACACTAAATAAAACCATAATTACTACAGCTTGGATTGAAATTGCAGCTGCAGTGAGCGCAGCAGAGACCATCAGCGCTCATGGATTCAGTGGAGGAAAAGGTTCCATAACCTGCTGCATTCTGGCAAAGTGACTAGCTTGGGCCATCCACACAGAGCTCTAAGGGATGGGTCATAGCTGCATGCTGCAGTTAAGGAAGGTGTGAGACATGGCATATACCTCTGCTTCAGCATTTAGGATTGTATGCATTTGCAGCTAATGTAGGTGCACACAGAACTCATGTGAATGAGGATTGCAATGCACAGACACAGTAAAGAGCAATATCCCTCTGTCGCGACCATGTAAAAGGCATGCACCACGTGTGTGTGTGTGTGTGTGTGTGTGTGTGGCCTCCTTTTAATTTATGAGTGGTTCAAATTAAAATAACCCAGCAAACGAGCTTTAGTCTTAAACAAGATAAAGGTTAGTTTATTACAAAACTACTGCTGAAAATTACATAAGTAAAAACTGATAAAGTTATTAACTAAAATACAGATATAAAGATTAAAATACAGATAAAGAAAAAAATATACTTAATGATAAGATTTCAATTCAGTTTCTGAGAGATATCATTGCAGACCTGTTGCTTGAGTTCCTTCTTCCTGAAGTGAAGGGGTTGAAACTTGAGGTTCAGTTTAGCAGCTGCGATATCTTCTGCAGTGGACCAGTCGGTGTTTGCTTTCTCAGGTGGACTCAGCAGGACAACAGGCTTTTGGAAGTGCGAGAAGGTTTCCTATTCCTCAATAATTCTGCGGTTACGGCACTTGCAGATTGCTTGGACTCTTTCGGCAGAAGAGTATTTAACTTCTTAATACCTTCCACTTTGGCCTTCCTTAGCCAAGAATCCTCTATGCTGATGTTTCTCAGCATTCTCCCTGGGGTTCTGCATGCAAAATGGATGTTCTCAAACAGAGTTTATACAGTTCCAAAGCTTAAAATGGCTGCTATCCCAAACTGTTGAATCATGCTTCGATATTAGCTATTGGGTTGGTCCCATGTGAGGGGCATGGTCCTATGCATTGTCTTTATAGCTGAGGTAAGTAATCTTTCAAATGTCTCAGCCATTAACTTGAATGGTTCCCATTCTCCCAGGTTTGAGTAGATAGGAAAGAGCTATTCATACCTCCAAGGAAGCCACAATGAGTTTCTTTTCATCCTTCTGGAAATACAAATCCACTTGGAGCCTTCTAGAGCTTGACCACATTGCAGTTGAAAAAGGTCAGATGACCTTTGGCAGCCATCTTTAAGGCTTCTAATGTCCATTTAAAAGGAAGGTTAGCTTTTTTATTATAAATATCCATAATAGCACAGCTACACACTTGTGACACTTTCCACGCACTATATATCTGCCTAACATAAATTCATGAAATCATTGCAGACCAAAAGGCGGAAAAGCGCATGGAGATGCCCAGACTAGGGGTGGGTTAGCCTGACCGAGATGCATCTGACCAATGGAACAGATGCTGTAGAGACATCCATGGTGACTGAACAGCTGTCTATTGGTGAATCACCGTTAGGAGCTAATAAAACCAGAGTTGAAATCACCTTGGCACATGGTATTAATGGTGGAGGTCCTGATGTCACTTTTCTGAGCACAAAAGTACGTTGGCACGAGAGGGAGTGCAAGGATGGGACTGTATCATAAAAGCAACGCAAACATGGTTAAGGCAATGGCATGCATCAGACAGTGCACTCAATGAGCAAGGCTATACCTAGATAGATTACATGATGAATGGTAGGACCCTGGGAAGTACCGAGGATAAGATAGCGGGACAAGTAGATAAGGTGGTTAAGAAGGCATATGGGATACTTGCCTTTATTAGCCGAGGCATAGAATATAAGAGCAGGGAGATTATGCTGGAACTGTATAAAATGCTGGCTAGGCCACAGCTAGAGTATTGTGTGTAGTTCTGGAATTTGCATTATAGGAAGGATGTGATTGCACTAGAGAAAGTGCAGAGGAGATTTACCAGGATGTTGCCTGGGCTGGATCGTTTTAGTTATGAGGAGAAATTGGATAGACTGGGATTATTTTCCCTGCAGCAGAGGAGATTGATGGGGGATATGATTGAGGTGTTTAAAATTATCTTGGTGGGGGGATCAATAACCAGGGGGCATAAATTTAAACCTCCTGCCCCTTACCTTAGAGGGGATGTGAGGAAGAATGTTTTCACCCAGAGGGTGGTGGCAATCTGGAACTCACTGCCTGAAAGGGTGGTAGAGGCGGAAACCCTCAAAACGTTTAAGAAGTATTTGGATGTGTACTTGCAATGCCATGGCATACAAGGCTATGGGCCTAGTGCTGGAAAATGGGATTAGAATAGTTAGGTACTTGTTTGACTGGCGCAGACTCTATGGGCCAAAGGGCCTTTTTCTGTGCTGTAGACCTGTATGACTCTATAACTTCTTTTTTATAACTCACACAGGTCCCAGCTCTGCTCCCTCACACCACTGGGACAGATCATCCCCCGAGTATCAAAAGGAGGAAAAGATGTCCAAGGAGGCAGTGTCACTTCCGCCTGACCCACAATCCACCAATTCAGATACAAACACATCGGAGGGATGTAGTGCATGTAGAGTCAGCGGGTGAAAGTCACCACACCAGAGAGTGTGGGAAGAGGCGTCAGAGTCAGAGATATCTATGGACAGACCCCTTGGAGGAGAGAGGAAAGTCACAATGCTCCAGTGGGCAGGAACATGGAGTATCAGGAGTCACCTTTTGGAGCAGAGTATTTATATAATTAACAGTAGTTGTGTGGACATCTGCCAGAGCTCCCTGAGGCAGTGGGAGCTCTAGGACTGTGAATGGAGGAGTCCATCACCATCATGAGCTCTACGTTGTCCCAGGGGCTCAACCGCATGAGCTCTGGCCATGAGAGATTGGCCAATCTCATGGAGAGACACATGCAGCAGCACTCAGAGTGGATGCAAGAGCATCGTTTCAGCCAGGAAAGTGTGCAAGCCTCCCTTAGCAGCCCGGATCAGTCTGCTCAGAATATGAGCACTAACATCCATGTAATACATGAGGGAGCTGCGTTTCCTTAACAGGACGGTTGCACTGTGCACACAGCGGTTGCTAGAATGGATGACTGCTGTGCACCAGCAGCCAGCCCCATCAACCTCACCTGAAGGCCAAGCCTGGGCTGTGCAGGTCACTGAGGACATTGCAGGTACCAGGAGCTCCTCAGCACTCTCATCTTCCTCAGCTACCTCAGACCCTCCAGCAGAGCTCTCATCTGCTGCACAGGTGCCAGTGACTACGGCTGCCCACACAGAGGCCACAATCTGAAGGAGGCCCCCAGCGGAGCCTATATGACAAGGCAGGCCACCATGCTTTTCATTGCCATGTGGACAGAGAAGTGAGCAGCCTGCCTCCACCTCCTTCAAAGCAACAAGGGGGGCACTTCATAAAAGTATGCAAGAGTGAAGGGCCCCATCTTACCAGAACACTAATGGTTCCATTGAAGTTATACTTTTCACATTGTGTATAGCACATTTGAGCACTTCTTTAATATATTTACTTACATTTGTACATGACTTGGTGTGTGTTTGTACACCAGAGCGCTGAAAAATGGTACAATTATCAAGGCAGATGTGAGCAGTAATAATGCGGGCTGCATGCTGAGGCCCATCTTGATGTACCATCAACAGGATCAAGGTTGTCAGCTGATTTGTGATGCTTTGGAAGGCTTCTTCCTTCTCTGCTGTATCACATTCTGAGTTCAATAGCTCAAGCACTGAGATGCTCCTCGTATCTTTCATTGTCCATCCAAGCTTGACTTCAAGGAAGTCTCAATGATCAGACTCCACGAACAGAAGCTGGGCAGCAGGCGCACCTCAATCATGAGTGCTGGGTGCAGGGCTTTCATCAGTATCACCGTGGCCTAGGTGCAGCTTGAGAGACCATGTATCACCCAGGTAATATCGATCATCTACTACCACTACTTCGGCTGTGTTTGCATTTCAGCTGTCACAGGATGAGCTTTGTGTGGTAAGCAGAGATACGTGGAAACCAAGAATGTTGCATATGGTGCCCAGGTCAGAAACTGGGCCATTGGCTGGGATGGATTACACGCAAGTTCATTTGAAGAGTTGTTTCACAGTTCTGGGCTCCTCATGTGCAAATTGCTTTTTCTGCATGTATGCTACAACATAGGGTGGAATTTTACAGCCCCATTGCGGCGGGGACAGAATTATAAGATGCAGCGAGCCGTTCAAAAGTCCATTGACTTCGATGGGACTGGAAAATCCCGCTGGTGGGAGGGGACGTAAAATTCTGCTCATATGATCCTATCAGTGTATAGGGTTTGAAATCTGACATCGTGTCACTCTCAGCATTGTGGGCATGATTTGATTATGGAAAATTATGGGCCCTCATTTATAGACATTGGGGTTCATGTGAAGGGTCCAGATTGTGAATGACTTATTACCATGTGTGTTTGCAATATAATGAAACCTGTGGTGATGATGGTAAGGATTTCATCCATATGAATGTGACTGAGTCCAACTCATTGATGTTTGTTCCCTCCCTTATGGGGGAATAAGCAGTCCTTTGAGTAATTAGGGAGTTAATGCACAAGGTATTTTAGGTGGAAGTGTGTCACCAGGAACTGGCTGATGGCAATTGTGAAATAGGAGAATCTATTTTGCACCAGGACTCGTCTAGCAATGATCCCCTCCTGCACAGAGTCAGTCCTGGCTATAAGGCTATGCCTCCCAGCTGCTCTACCATGGTGGCCTCCTCATCCATTTCAGAATCTTCCGAATGGACAGATGCTTCCTCTGCCTCATCTTCCTTAGCTTTAAAGGTTGGAGCTCTGCCCATGGCGGCTCCATTATCGATTTGTATGCCCCTTCACTGTGTAATGTTGTACAGCATACAGCACACCACTAATATTGTTGATATCTTTACTAGGGCATATTGCAGGGATCCACCTGAGGAACCTGAAGCACATCTTTAACATGCCAATTGCCTGCTTGATGGTACTCCTGGTAATGACATGGCTGCTGTTGTAGTTCCAATCTGCCTCTGTTTGTGGGCTCCTAAAGGACGTCATTATCCAAGTTCTTAAGAGGTCCCCTAGAAGCCAACCACGGGTCTGTGTTGGTGGCTGAAATAGTTGAGGGAGTTGGAAATTCCTTAGTACGAAGAAGACATGGCAGCTGCCAGGGAACTTTGCACACACATGGAGGAAGGACCTTGTGTTGGTCACAAACCACCTATACATTGATTGAGTGGAAGGACTTCCGGCTGACATGTTGAGTTAGGGCCTGTATGGCAACATGGGTGCAATCAATAACACCCTGAGTAAAGCCTGCTAATCAGGCAAAGGCCATGGCTCTCTATGTCTGAGATGGCAAATCTACAGGGAAATTAAAGTGATTCCCCCATACAAGCAGGACGTTAGTTATAGCTTTATTGCAGCTGTGTGCTACTGACTGGGATATACCAGACAGGTCTCCTGATGATCCCTGGAAAGATCCTGAGGCATAGAAGTCAAGAGTGATGGTTACCTTCGCAGCTACTGGCAAGGCATGGGGTTCGATGGATTATGGCTTGAGTTGCTACTGGACCTTGCGATATATGTCTGTCACCACCTCACGGCTAAGCCTCAGTAGCCTTCGCCACTGGTTCTCCCTCATATTGTCCTCGGCCGGTACAACCTTCCCACAGGGTAGTACCTGGTTATCCTGCCTCTCCTCCTCCTCTTCCTTCCTGGTGTGGGGGCAGCAGCCTCTTCCTCCTGACCTCCGGCCCTCCCTCAGACCTCTGGCAGCTCATGGTGACTGGCTTCTATGGCCTCTATGTGCGAGGGTGCCATGCCCATCCTCTATGCTCCTTCACACAAAGCAATATGCACCCTTCTCCAGCACAACTTTCTTCCTGATACCTGGGTGCACGTCAGATGGGGAAAAATTAACTGCCCTGTGAGACCAGGTGCCCACCCTCCTACTGCCTTGGCTTAAGGTAAGACTGTTGGAAATTGTTTTGTGCCACTTCAGTGAATAAAATTTTTCATCAAATTCCACAGGGGTACCCAACATCTCCAAAGGGATCCCCTGGCTATCCAAAGAAATACACCAAGTTCTGACCTGCTCTTTCCAGGTCTACATTGCACACTTCGAGTTCCACACTCCTGGTCATTTAAATAACCAGCTGTCTCCATAAAACGCGCATGAGTGAAATGCGCTCTACCCCCATGAAAATGGGAAGTGCCACATTCGGGAGCGAGACTTACGATTTTCAGCCATTTCAGCTATTTTTACCATGATGGAGAGGCTGTCCGTCATGGTGAAAGTCTGGGCCTTTCTTTAAATAAATCCCTAATTCTGATGGAGTACAATATATCTCATTGCCAAGAACAATTTGTTTTCATTCATATTTGTTAGCTAATTATGTTAATTCAGGATGCCAAATGCTGCCTTGATGGTTTGGCCGGTCACTCTCAATTCATCTCTGAAATTCAACACTTTGGTTCAGTTTGAACCAAGGCTGTATTGAGGTCTGGAACCAAGTGGTCCTGGCAGAACCAAAATTTGAACATCGGTGAGCAGGTTAGTGGCAAGTACCGCCTGAAAGCGCTGTCGAAGACACCATCTGTCAGTTTGTTGATAATTGAGAATAGACTGATGGGACAGTAATTGGCCAGATTGATTTTGTCCAGCTTTTTGTGGATACGCTATACCCTGGCCGATTTTCTACATTGGCAGATAGATGCCAGTGTTCCAACAGCTGGTTCTGGAGCACAAGTCTTCAGTATTACAGCTAGGATGCTGCAGGGGCCTACAGCCTTTTATGTATCCAGTGCATTCAGCTGTTTCTTGAAATCAAATGGAGTGCATTAAATTGGCTGAAGATGGCATTTGTGAAGGTGAGAACTTCAGCAGAAGGCCAAGATGGATCATCCACTTGGCACATCTGGTTGAAGATGGCTGTAAATGCTTCAGCCTTGTCTTTTGCATGGGTGTGTGGGGCTCTGTTATCATTGAGGATGGGGATGTTTAGGAGCCTCCTTCTCCAGTAAGTTGTTTGTCAGCCATCATTCACAACTGGATGTGGTAAGACTTTAGAGATCTGATCTGATCCATTGGTTGTGGGATCTCTTAGCTCCACAGAATGCTGCTTCTGCTGTTTAGCATGCATATAGTCCAGTGTTGTAATTTCACAGGTTGGGAACTCAAGTTTTAGATAGAAAAATAGGGTCATAGAATGGTTACAGAACAGGAGGAAGCCATTCAGCCCATCGAGCCCTCGTCGGTTCTGTGTAAGAACAACTCAGACCCACTACCCTGCCTTTTCCCCCAAGCCTTACAAATGTTGTCTCTTCAGATGTTTATCTAATTTCCTTTTGAATGCCTCAATTTAATCTGCCTGCACCACCTTCTGAGGTAGTGCATTCCAGATCCTAAACACTCGCTGTGTAAAAAAAAAGTTTCCCCATGTCACCTTTGATTTTTTTTTGTCAATCACCTTAAATCTCTGTCCTGCGATTCTTGACCCCATCTGCCGAAGGGAACAGCTTCTTTCTATCTGATCTGTCTCGACCACTCATGACTTTTAACACCTATCAAATCTCCTCCCAGACATCTTTTCTCTAAGGAAAATAGCCCCAGCTTCTCCAATCTTCCAATCTATTATCATAACTGAAGTTTCTCAATCCTGGAACTATTCTCATAAATCTTTCCTAGCACCCTCTCTAAAGCCTTCATGTCCTTCATAAAATGAGGTACCCAGAATTGGATACAATACTCTTGTTGAGGTCGAACCAGCGTTTTATAAAGGTTCATCATATCTTCCTTGCTTTTGTACTCTAGGCCTATATTTATAAAACTAAGGATTTTGTGTGTCTCTCTGTTCCTCCACCCCCTTTAGAATTGTATCTTTTATTTTATATGCCTCTCCTCATTATTCCTACCAAAATGTATCACTGCACATTTCTCTGCATTAAATTTCATCTGCCACATGTCCACCTATTTTACAAGCCTATGCCCTCTTGAAGTCTATCACTATCTTCCTCTTCAGTTCACAATACTTCCAAGTTTTGTGTCACCTGCAAATTTTGACATTGTGCCGTACACAGCCAAGTGTCATCGATCTGGGCACCAGAAAAACAACGGCAAACCCAGCCCTGTAGACCCAGCAGAGTCTTCCTTATTAACATCTGGTGGCTTGTGTCAAAATTGGGAAAACTGTCTCACACACTAGTCAAGCAACAGCCTCACATAGTCATACTCACCGAATCATACCTTACAATGTCCCAGACACCATCACCCTCCATGGGTATGTCCTGTCCCACCAGCAGGGCAGACCCACCAGAGGTGGTGGCACAGTGGCATACAGTCAGGAAGGAATTGCACTGGGAGTCCTCAACATTGACTCTGGACCCCATGAAGTCTCATGGCATCAAGTCAAATGTGGGCAAGGAAACCTCTTGCTGATTACCAACTACTGCTCGACCACCCCCCCTCACCCCTCAGCTGATGAATCAATGCTCCTCCATGTTGAACACCAATTGGAAGAAGCACTGAGGGTGGCAAGGGTGCAGAATGTACTCTGGGGACTCTAATGTCCATCACCAAGAGTGGCTCAGTAGCACGCAGCTGGCCAAGTCCTAAAGGACATAGCTGCCAGACTGGGTCTTCGACAGGTGGTGAGGGAACCAACAGGAGGGAAAAACGTACTTGACCTCAACCTCACCAATCTAGCTGTCACTGATGCATCTGTCCATGACAGTATTGCTAGAACTAAGCACTGCACAATCCTCGTGGAGACCAAATCCTGTCTTCACACTGACGATACCCTCCATCGTGTTGTGTGGCACCACAATGCAAAAAATCAAACAGATTTAGCAACTCAAACTAGGCATCCATGAGGCACTGTGGGCAATCAGCAGCAGTGGAATTGTACTCAACCACAAACTGTAACCTCATAGGTCAGCTTATCCCCAACTCTACTATTACCATCAAGCCAGAGGATCAACGCTGGTTAAATAAAGAGTGAAGGGCATGTCAGGAGTAGCACCAGGCATACCTAAAAATGAGCTATCGACCTACAACACAGGACTACTTGCGTGCCAAGCAGCAAGCGATACAGAGAGCTAAGTGATTCCACAACCCATGGATCAGATCTAAGCTCTGCAGTACTGCCACATCCGGTCGTGAATGGTGGAGAACAATGAGAACAACCCACCAGAGGAGGAGGTTCCACAAATATCCCCATCCTCAATGATGGGGGAGCCCAGCACATCAATGCAAAAGATAAAGCCGAAGCATTTGCAAGAATGTTCAGCCAGAAGTGCCGAGTGGATGATCCATCTCGGCCTCCTCCAGAGGCCACCAACATCACAGATGCCAGTCTTCAACCAATTCAATTCACTCCACATGTTATCAAGAAATGGCTGAAGGCACTGAATACTGCAAAGGCTATGAGCCCTACCAATATTCCAGCAATAGTGCTGGAGACTTGTTCTCTGGAACTTGCCGCGCCCCGAGTGAAGCTGTCCCAGTACAGCTACAACACTGGCATCCACCTGGCAGTGCGCAAAAATTCCCCAAGTATGACCTTTACGCAAAAAGCAGGACAAATCCAACCCGGCCAATTACTGCCCCATCCATCTACTCTCAATAATCAGTAAAGTGATGGAAGGGTCATCAAAAGTGCTATCAAGTGGTACTTGCTTCACAATAACCTGCTCACTGAGATGTTTGGGTTCTGCCAGGGCCACTCAGCTCCTGACCTCATTTCAGCCTTGGTTCAAACATGGACAAAAGAGCTGAATACCAGAGGTGAGGCGAGAGTAACTGCCCTTGACATCAAAGCAGTATTTGACCAAGAGTGGCATCAGGGGGCCCTAGCAAAACTGGATTCAATGGGAATCATGTGAAATTGCCAGGTCAGAAGCGTATAATGGACTCACAGTGAATCAGTAATCTGTTTTACGCTGCACATGATTCTCAAGTCTTTTCCATTGACTTCTATCTTGTTCTTTTGTCTACTTAACCTGTTATGCTACTCTATCTTGGTGCTTTCATGAGTTTTTGAGGTATTGAAATATTGTGATATAGTTGTGTTGCACAGTTGATATTGAAAATGTATTGTAGTGAGACGCAACAGAGTCTTCAGACTTGCTAATCAAGAAAACACAGTTACAATTGTGAACCATTCAGTCTTTGTTCCCTAGCCTCTTAAAAGTTGTGCTGCACAGAGACACCCAATTCTTTTCACTGGCAGTAAAGACCTATGCTGTTCAATCATTCCACTTTGTTGCTCAGGAGTCATTTGATCTTTCTACCCTGTGAGATTGCTAATAAGATAGAATCCAATTACAACCCCCGTATAAGATAATTATATTGAATAATATGCACTCAGGTAGGAGAAAGTCTTCCACTTCTACAGATTGGAAAAGATCTTGTGCAGTTTATCTGGGTTGCAAGTTCTGAATCTTTCTCCCAAATATCACCAACTGTAAGTTCCCTTCCAAGCCACTCACCATCTTGACTTGGAAATATATCGCCGTTCCTTCATTGTCACTGGGTCAATATCCTGGAAATCCCTCTGTAAAGCATCGTGGGCACAACACATGGACTGCAGAGGTTCAAGAAGGCAGCTCACCACCACCTTCTCAAGAGCAATTAGGGATGGGCAATAAATGCTGGCCCAGCCAGTGACACCCGCATCCCATGAATGAATTTTTAAAAAAAATAGGTGCACACAAGCTATCACTGCATTATATCTTTGCTACTCTTAATATTAATGAATCATGCTGCATATATATCAGACGATAATTGTAACCAGATGCCAACAATGGACGTTATTATTTTGCTAGGTGCTTTCTGCGATTGTTTGGTGAATTGATTGGTGAATCGTGAAATGGGAAATAACCTCATGCATAATTGAGGGGAAGGGTTAAAGTTTGGGGAGGTGGGTGCGGGATGGTAATAAAGGGCCTGGAAATAGGAGAAGCACTGTGCCCCTTAATTTCTCTCCCTGGCCCTGGAATAGAGGTCTCAGGGGCCAACTAAACTTTTATGGGCAGCTTTCTTCGATGTCAGTGGCAAGTCCATCCTTTGCCATGGACTACGTAATCCACGCCATCAATGAGCAGTGTCTTAGAGTCACCTAGGAAAGCATTGAGAATTGAGAATTTCATTTCACTGTCCCTCCTACTGAGAATTTCTTTTCACTGTCCCTTCTACTGAAACCCAGCTCTCCTCCAGGATGCTAACAATGAAATAATTTTACTTGATTAAAGAAAAACCTTAAAACCTTTTTTCTTCATGCCAGTGTGACACAATCTGTGGGAGAATATAATTACACCCATTGACCCAACCAATCCCATTGTCACAGCAGTTTTTTTTAATATATAAACTGTAGGGAAATGATTCTGGCAAGATACAGGCACATATTTCTACCAACTATAAATCTAACCCCAGTCCATCTAGAAGTTAATACTAACTATTGCTGAGTATTGCACTGAGTAACACTAACACTTGCTGAATTGCATGCAGCCATTATTGAACTAACTTTATTTACATGTCCCCAGAGAGGGCAACAGAGATGGCATTATAACAAAATATTCAGATCTTGCAATGTACTACACTCCCTCCCCACTAGAAAAAAATTACACATGTAAAATAGTACATGTACATAACTTCCCAGAATACAATATGACTAAACCAACATCAACAATATCTGAAATTTAACAAATTGAGTTTCATATTTTTTGCTACTGTAATTACAACCAAAACATATATGACCAATACTACCAGAGTAAGTTGCACGTAAAAATGATTCTTCACACCAGTATGTATAATACAAAAATATTATCATTTGGCAAGAAGTAATGAAAACAACAACTTATTTCTTCTTCCTTTCTACCTACTTTCAATTCACCTATCTAGAGTTTTTCTCTTTCTGTCTGCGTATCTCCTTCCATTTCCATTAGCATGAATCTGCTCTCTCAACATCTCTGACTGTGTCAAATCTGAACTTTGACTACCAACTCCACTTCATAGTTGGGACTATGGCATCGATTGAATTGCCTTAATCAAAGATCTTGACGCACTTTGCTATCCTGGTGGATTCTGTAATACCAGCAAACTTTCAGTTTCTTTGCAACTTTCACTTTCTTTCTGACTTTCACTTTGGGCTGTAGGAGGAATTTGGACTGTAGGAGGTTTCTCCTGCTCTCCCTTTGTCAGATTTCCTCTTTCAAGCCTGCGATCTACATGACACTCCAATCTTCACTAGATATGTGAATGCACCTGGTCTCTTTACAACAACTCCAGTTACATACTTCTGCTTATCACTTCGATGCTTTTTCACCATGAATTTCTAACCAACACTGAACTCTAAGTTTCATGCCTTGTGTATCATGACTCATCTTTACTTTGTCTTGCTTTTTGCTTACTTTGCTACTGATATCAGGCTAAAGCAAATTAAACCATGTCCTCAGAGCATATTTAAACACTAACTCATAATGTGAGCAACCTGTTGCAGACTGTGAGGTTATTCTGTAAGAGAACAAAAAATTGTCTATCCTCTATTGAAGAGAAACATGGAAATTACTGCCTAGCTTGTCACCTGGAAAATACTTCTGCAATGATATCTTCACAATCTGTACACTTCTTTCTGTAGGGTGATATGACAGTATTAAAGTGTGTTTGACTCCATTCTTACTCAGAAATATCTCAAACTCTTCAGAGGTAAACTGCGGACCATTATCTGACACCAACATCTCTGCCAACCCATAAGCTGCAAACCAGTTTCTCAAATCCTCAATAGTTTTGGCACTTGTAGTATTGGGCATAGACTCAACATTTATCCACATGCTATGGCTATTGAACAAAACAAAGTACTCTTTCCCTTCCACTTCACAAAGAAGTCGACATATACCGCTTTCCCAAGGTTTTCCTTGTGTTTGACCACGAAATTAAAGGAACCTTGGTTGGATCATTTCTCATTCTGAGACACACCATAATTCTTCACCAACTCTTCAATATCTCTACTTTACCCTTGCCTACCAAAAATAGCTAATGCTTTCATAAGGACTATCCCTGTGTGCTCTTGATGATGTTCCTTAGCAGTTTCTCTAAATCTTGATGGAATAATGACTCCTAACCGCCATTGGAGACAGAAATTAACTGAGTGTAGATCATGGCCATGTGTGAAAAACTCCTGCAATTTCTCATCATCACACTCTTTAGGCATGCCATTCATGACATAATTGAGCACTTTACTGAGCACCACTTCCTTGCGAGTTTCTTCACTAATTTCTCCACCAGACGCTAGCATGCCATTTGTGTATGTAACATAATTTACAGGTAACTCAGTGGCTAAAAATCAGTCTACATGGGAAACCTCAACAGAATGTCCACATTAGTATGATCTGCTAACTTATGATATTTAAATCTCGTACTGATGGCTAATTCTATCATTTGGCCCTCCTTGCTCAAAGACCACTTTGTGTTCTTGAAGCACTTCCTCAATGTCAGATGTACTTCTACTGATTCCTACCATAAATAACTGAGCCCAGTTTAACTGTATCTTCTTAAGCCAATTCCTTTCCATACCCACAGTGACAGGAAAGTTTCTTTAGTTTGAGAATGTAATCTGCAACAGTCTCACTTGGCAACTGCTTCCTTTCACGGAATGCAACTCAGTGCAATCTCATTCCTAGTCGTGCCATAACAGGAGTCCAGAATCTCATTAATTTCACAAAAGTCCATAGTACTGGGGTTTCACAGGCAACATTGGTTAGGCAGCACCTCAAGAGCATCTGGCCGCATCATGGTGAGGTAAACATTTACTTTATCCTCATTTCCTATTCTATTCACTTTCAGCCAAATATGTAGTTTTTGTTTGTAATTACACCACTCCCCTTTGTTAGGTTGAATTCCCTCATTGGCTTCAGTGCCATTTTTCAATTGGGTACCATGCTGACTCACTGTGTACCTGAATACAACGTGCACACACTGAGCAACCTGTCAAATTGCTCAACCTTCCTCAAAACAAACTTTAGAAGTTCCAAAAATGTGTCACATTGTTCTTCAGTTCTTAATTTCTCAAATGACATGTGAAAAATAATTCCAGCCTGGCCTCTTCATCATTTTTCTGTTGTGTATTGCATGGAGTAAGACAAACTTGCTCAACTGCATTATTTACACCTGCCCAACAGAGAGGGCGGCAGAGAAGGCAATATATTAAAATACTCAGATCTTGCAATATACTACAACCATTGTGGAGTTTTATGCATGGACTACTTCAATGAATTTAGCTTATGATTAAATGTGGCTGTACAGATTGGTAAAATTATAAATTTACATAATAACATATTAATAACACTGTCTGTTTCAATGGTCTTAAAACAGCCAAAAGATGCACTATCACAGAAATGCTATTTTCTGTTGGCTAACTAGAATGAAATAGTAAGTATTTCGCTTTGGCTCATTATAAAGTACAAAAGAGGTATACTAAGGAAGAGAGTTCTACACAGAACATCTATCCCAAAGTATTCACAGCCAGCAGCTCTAAAGCATGTAACAGATTAATAAAGGGTGACTGAGGAAATACCAGTAAGTGTGAAAATATTGATATCTCTTGAGAATATATAGGATTGTGTGGCATTAAGTCAATTATATTTCCCCTATAATCCTACAGTGTAAACAGCCTGTAATGCAATTACACTAATATCTCTCTGTGTTGCCAACCGCTGTCAGGTCCACAGGAAAAACGAAAATCTAAAAAAAATACAAGAAATGTTATTCTAAAAAATACCAGGGAGAAATTTTAGGCTATTAATATAACTGAGTGAGTTCAAGTTACACGTTAAACCACAAGCTAATCAAACAATATCTTTGTCTGCACAAAAACCTTTAGCACAGCAACAAAAAAGATATTTGCAGTCTAAAAGTGAAGCATAAAACACCAGCATGGCTAGTTGGGCTGAAAGGCTTGTTTCAGTGTAGTGAATTCTATTAATGGAGCACAAGGTGCCTTCATTAAAACGTCAATTAACTTTGATGAAGGATCCCAACCCACAAAAGTTGACCTATCTTTCTATTTCAGATGCTGATGAGCCTGGATTCAATTTTCAGCTTTTCTTTGGAGACATGTTTTAGAAATTAAAACATAGAGGAAGCCATTTGATCCATCATGCCTGCACCACTATTATCTATTCTAATCTCAAAAATACATAGGCATGAGCAGCAAACTCAGACTAAACAAGTATGGTCCTAAATGGAATAAGAAAATGAGAAGGACCACACAAAAAGAGAGACAAAAAGAGACCAAAAAGTGACAGAGACAAAACATGACTAAAACAATGTGCTGGATTTTTAATTGGCGGCGGGGTCAGGATCAGATGCAGGTGTGATTTAAAAATTGCGTTTCTATGGGGAGTCGCTATACCAATGTCTCTGGGGGACACCTCAATTTTCATATGGACATATGAATTAGGAGCAGGAGTAGGTCACTCAGCCCCTTGAGTCTGCTCCACCATTCAATAAAGCTGATCTGAATGTAACCTCAACCCCACATACCTACCTACTCCTGATAACCTTTCACCCCCTTGTTAATCAAGAATCTATCTAGCCCTGCCTTTAAAATATTTAAAGACTCTGCTTCCACCACCTTTTGAGGAAGAGAGTTCCAAAGACACACAACCCTCAGAAAAAAATTCTCCTCATCTTTGTCTTAATTAAGCGACCCCTTATTTTTAAACAGTGAGCCCTAGTTCTAGATTCTCCCACAGGAGGAAACATTCTCTCCACATCCACCCTGTCAAGACCCCTCAGAATCTTAAAGGTTTCAATTAAGTCACCTCTTACTCTTCTAAATTTCAGTGGATACAAACCTAACCTATCCAGCCCTTCCTCATAAGACAACCTGCCCATTCCTGTTATGAGTCTAGTAAACCTTCTCTGAACTGCTTCTCATGCATTTACATCTTTCTTTAAATAAGGAGATGAGTACTGCACACAATACTCCAGATGTGGTCTCACCAGTGCCCTGTGTAATTGAAGCATAGCCTTCCTACTTTTTTAATCAATTCCCTTCACAATAAACGATAACATTCTATTAGCTTTCCGAATTACCTACTGTAACCGCATATTAACCTTTTGTGATTCATGCACTAGGACACCCAGATCCCTCTGAATCACACTTAGATAATAAGCTTCCTTTTTATTCTTCTGCCAAGATGAACGATTTCACATTTGCCCACATTATACTCCATTTGCCAGTTCTTTGCCCACTCACTTAACCTATCTATGTCACTTTGTAGCCTCCTTACATCCTCTTCACAATTTACTTTCCTACCTATCTTTGTGTCATCAACAAATTTAGCAACCATTCCTTCGGTCCCTTCATCCAAGTAATTTATATAAATTGTAAAAGTTGAGGCCCCAGCACTAATTCCTGTGGCACGCCACTTGTCATATCCTGTCAACCAGAAAAAGACTCATTTATGCCAACTCTCTGCTTTCTGTTAGCTAACCAATCTTCTATCCATGCCAATATGTCACCCCTTTCCCCATGAGCTTTTATTTTCTGAAATAACCTTTGATGTGACACTTTATTAAATGGCTTCTGGAAATCTAAGTATAGTACATTCACCGGTTCCCCTTTATCCACAGCACATACGACTCCTTCAAAGAACTCCAATAAATTGGTTTTGTATAAGGGAAATCATGTTTAACCATGTTGACTCTGCCTGATTGCCTTGAATTTTTCTAAGTGCCCTGCTATAACATTTTTAATAATAGCTTCTAACATTTTCCCTATGACAGATTTTAGGCTAACCGGCCTATAGTTTCCTGCTTTCTGTCTCCCTCCCTTTTTGAATAAAGGAGTTATATTTGCTATTTTCCATTCTAATGGAATTTTGCCCAAATCTAGGGAATTTTGGAAAATTAAAACCAGTGCATCAACTATCTCACTAGCCACTTCTTTCAAGACCTTAGGGTAAAGTCCAACTGGACCTGGGGACTGGTCAGCCCGCAGCCCCAACAATTCGCTCAATACCACTTCCCTGGTGATTGTAATTTTCCCACGTTCCTCCTTCCCTTCCATTTTCAAATGGATGGAGGGCGGGGAGCACAAGGAAACCCTCCCTGAGGAGTTTGTTAATGGGCCAGCGAGGAAGGTTGGGCAATTTTCAACGCCGAATCGGCAAATCTGAACAGTCCGGTGCATGATACTGCGCAGCTGTCGTGTTCAATGCGGGGAGAACTGAAAGTTTATTTTTGAATGATGGAAAGTTTCAGGACCTGGGGGAGCATGCGCCGGATTGTGCGTATTTACCTTTACTTTGGCTGTATGGAAACTTTTATTTGTGTTAACACTGCTGGCGCTTTGAGGAGTTGCCTGCTTTCTTTGGAAAGGTAGTGATAGGCCCCACAGTACCTGTCATCTGCCTTTTCCACTCACATGCCGCTGGCTGCCCTCACCTCCTGGAGATGCTCGGCACCAGTAATTAGGCGCCAAATTCACCTTCTGCCCAAAATAACATCACGAGAGCAAAGTAATGGTGGTGCGGGGTTGGGTTCTGGAATTTATCTGGATATCAAGTTCCTGACCCCGCATTGAAAATCCGGCCCAACATTACAATACAACAATAGCAAGGAAGAGGTGAGAATATTGAATGATTATTGAAAGTTGTGTACATGTAGGTTTGAAACTGTGACAACATGAATAGTCCAAATGATTACTGCCTAAAAATACTACAATGATAAAATTTAGGACTCCAATATAGGTAAGATAAAAATTCGAGACAAGCTGATAAGTCTTAAAACAATGAAATCTCCCAGTATGTCTCGGGACCATATCCAAAAGGGTACCTTACCTCTCCAAAGGACTCCAGCTTTAGACCTTCACCAGGGGCAGGATTTTCAGGTTGTCAGGCGCGCGGGCGGGCCTGAGAGTGGCCAGGAAATGGCCCACCACCTGCGATCAGCCCCCGACTGCAATTTCATGCTGGCTGGCCAATTAATGGCCAGCCAGCATGAAAGGCGTGCTGAGGAGCTCAGCGCTACCAGGGTGGGGGTGGAGGAGTGCAAGCGCAAAAGTCTGCGCATAAGCGGGAGAGCGTGCACTGAAAGCAGGGAGCTGCCTCAGGGAGCTGAAGAATTTTAAACCAATAAAGTTTTTTAAAATCAGGAAAAATGTACATCCAGCAGATTCACTCACCTTAACGTATATATTTGAAAAATTCTGCCCCAAATTTTTTATTTTTAAAAATTTAATTATGGAAACCTCATTCCGCCTGCAGATGAGGTTTCCTTAAAAAAATGCAAACGCTGCCTGTCTGATTCGCCTGCCTGCCAACTGTAATGTTGGATGGGCAGCGAAAAATACAGGTTAATTAATTGATTAATGGCCTTAACAGGCCTCTTAATTGTCGGCGGGTGTGCTGCCGACTCGCCTGCGTGCCCACTGACCGAAACATTGTAGGGATGCTTGCACGGCATCATCGCACACTATTTCACACGCAGGCATGGCGGATGCACACCCGCAAGCCGAGTGGAAAATCCTGCCCCATGTGTAAAGTGCACAAGTCGTCTTTTGGACATCCCACCAGAAAAAAATCAGATCCTGAGGCAGCTGCACTTGAACATATGTAGCTGCCTCTCATTAGAATCCACCCCCATTTTCCTGCTCCTGCCCCGACCCCCATTGAAAATGGTAGGTGCCATGTTGGGGGCAAAACTCCAGATTCGGTCCCCCAGAGTCATTTTCATAATGGCGGAGAGCTTTTCTGTCTTTACGAAAATTCAGACCATAGAGTTTGAGTTGACTCACTGCTCAACATGTCCAACCAATGCAGAGTAACAATTAACAAAGCTAATGGAATGTAGAAACTTCATAACTTAAAACCAAAATAAAAGTCAGAGGGGGTTGTGATCAAATTGTACAGTATTCTAGTCAGATTGTACCTTGAATATTGTGTCCAGTTGTGCTTGCTGAGAAACAAGGCAGACAATCGAGCACATTCAATGCAGACGTGAAATTAGACTAATCCTTAGTGCCAGTGGTCTGATATAAGGAAAGAAGTGCAGAGACTTACACATTTCAGCCTGGAAAACTGTGTGGCAGAGGTAATTTTATAGATATAAATATAATCAATGTTATGTAAGAGGTTGATATGCAATACATTTTAAAATCCACTGGGAAAGTAAGAGAAAGGGACACAGGTTTAGACTTGTGAAAATAGCTTTAGGATTGATATCAGGAGGTGGTACTTCAGCTGGGAGTGATCAACATTTGGAATGGATTTCTGGGCAGAGTGGTGAAGTCATTTAAAAAGCAAAAGGGTTCTTAATTTATGAATTGAGATGGACTGAAAGGTATTACTTAACCATAAACATTTTGTTGTATTTTAAAATTCTTATCCAGTTCTCCTTTAAATAATGTTATGTCTACTTGGACAGCCACCTGTAGTAAAGCTTTTCAAGTTTCAAAAACCTACAGTGCGAAAAAGATTATTCTAACTTCCCCTTTCATTCTTCTAAATCCTGGGTTTATGTTCCCTTATTTCCAAGTCACCAAGCAAGTAAACAATTTTTCAATGTAATGTTTCAAAAGTCTTTATACTTGTTTTAAGAATTGATGCCTACCTTCTCAACTACTGACTTATTGCCCTTGCATCTATGCTTTAAAATGTTGTGGAACTGCTGTTAAATCTTAAACTGAATATTAACACGGTTCTGGCCTGGTTCGTGATTACCACCAGTAGAGTTTCTAGCATGGTCTCTAACTGCCAATATGGAACCATGACAAAAGACTGATGGCAAATATTACATACCTGTTAACAAAAGAAGAAAGGGTCTTAGCCAATCTACCTGTGGTGAGATACATAGATAAAGAAATGCATTTGTTCCTTCACATACTATCATACTGACGCATCTTGGGAAATTATATACATTGCACATGCTCAGACTATATAATCCAAATTCTTCACATAGTCTTAGCTATGGGCAAAATTATCAAGGTTCAACCCAAGCTTTTATTAGAGGCTAGTTAAAAACTTAAATGAAGGTATTAAAAAAAGATAATTCCAATGGTTAAATATATTCACAATATTGAGAAATACATCACATTTGAATTTTCAAAATTTCATTTATCCCTTATTTTGGACATTAAGAATTTCAGTTACTGAAAAAAAATGTGCATGAAAATAATTTTCTGCAATATTTTGGAACCTAGTGGCCAAATTGCACTATCACAAAGTAATATACTCCCATAATAAAACAGAATGATTGCATGTGACAGGCTGTGAAAAGGAAGCAAGACAATTTTAACATTGAAAATATTGAGCACAGCACCATATCACAGGTATCACAGGTACTCGTTGAGTTACAGCATAGGAACAAGCCATTTGGCCCAACTGTCTATACAGGCTTCGCACGAGTTTCCTCCTGCCCTATTTAATCTAACCCTATCAGCATATCCTTCTATTCCTGTCTCCCTCAGGCACTTAGCTTCCCCTTAAGTGCATTTATGCTATTTGCCTCAAGAACTCCTTGAGGTAACGAGTTCCATGTTCTTACCACTCCTTTGGTGAAGAAGTTTGCCTTGAATTCTCTATTTGATTTATTAGTGACTATCTAATATTTATGAACTTTAGTTTTGTACTCTCACATAAGAGGAAACATTTTCCCTATGTCTTCCCTTTCAAACCCTTTCATTTTCTTACATGCCTCTATCAGGTCACCCTTCAACCTTCTCTTAGAGAAAAGAGCCCAGCCTGTTCTGCCTTTCCTGATAAGTGTTTCTTCTCAGTTCTGGAATAATTCTTGAGAATCTTATTTGCACCTACATCAATGGCTCAATATATTTTTTATAATATGGCAACCTACACTGTATTCCAAGCGTGGTCTAATCAGTACTCAATACCAATTCAACGTAACTTTGTGTTTTTAATTTTATTCCCCAAGAAATTAATCCCAGTGCTTGGTTTTCCTTTTACATGGCCTTATTAACCTGCATTGCTTCTTTTAATAATTTGTGTATTTGTATTCTGGATCTCTTTGCTCCCTTACCTTATTCAGGCTTATTATGCAAACAGTGTTAGCTTCCTTATGCAAAATGCACCAAATTTTCAACAAAATGCTGCTCCATCTGCCAAAATTAATGTAAGTGATACGTTCTTGGATTTTATTGGGACTTTGAGGATAAAATTTCATAGCAATCTGTTATTCTAACTATAAAGAGTGGTCTTTTTAACATGTCCTTTTAGCTATGTATTTAATTTATTTGACTTAACATTTTCAAAGTTAGGGATATGCAGCAAAATTGTATGCAATATATACCAGATTGAGTTCAATATCTGATATTTACAGGAAGGAGCAAAGAGCAGAGAACCCATAGTATGAAAGTATAACCATGGGCAGAATTTTGTGCCTGTTGGGCGGGCTCGACCCATTCTCCAGTGGGCGGGGAGCCGGTCCCCGCCAGCGATCGGGGCCACACCGCCATTTTACATGGGCGGGCCAATTAAGGCTCACCCAGCGTGACATCCGGCGGGAAGCGCTATGCGCTTCCTGTACGGATGGTGGCGGGGGGGGGGGGGGCGGATTCCCTAAAAGCGAAAGTGCATGTGCACGAAAGAGTGCATATCTCCCTGAGGCTAAATGCAGCCTCAGGGAGATCGCTTCCACTTTGAACAATATTAAAAATAGGAAAAAAAAAATCCATAACATGTCCCCCTCATGTGACAATGCCAAATGAGATGGGACATGTTCATAATTTACAGATTAACTTTATTAAAATTTTTTACACCTTGCATGAAACCTCATCCCACCTGTGGATGAGGTTTCATGCTTTCTCTATTTGCCGCCGGGGCTCCTGGCCTGCCCACCAACCTTAACATTGGACGGGAAGGTCCTTTAATTGTTTAAATGATCCTGTCAATGACCTCAATTGGCCAATGACAGGTTGGCGGGCCCGCAGCTGATTTTGCTGCGGGCCCGCCTTCCTGAAAATTTAAACGAGGCGTGATGACGTCGGGGGTTCCACCCAACGTCACCGTGCGTCATTTTATGCATCGGCGAGTGGGGGGCCTCCTGCTCGCCGACAGCAAAATTCTGCCCCATGTGTCTTCAGACCTCTGTCCCTTCATGTCGTTCTGTCATTCACACTAGCTATTCATCTTTCTTTCTCCATCACAGTCTCTCTCTCGCATCTTATCTCTCTCATGTCTCTGTCTCACAGGTTATTAAATTGTTTATATTTTTATCAACAAAATATAAGGGATATTTAGAAGCTTTTTGTTTGCTCACAAAATTCAACTTTCTTTATAAAATAACTCAATTTAGAATGAGGATTGATTAATCACTGTATATCTCTCTTAGATTAACATACATTTTGAGGTTTCTAGAGTATTTCTACAAAAACAACAAATAGATTTGTTTGCGTCTTAGAGAGAAGCATTATAATATTTGGTTTGTACTGGGGCATCCTGAAAATTGTGCACATGGCATTCATTGAGAATGCAGGATCTGCCTTTACCTCACAGAATTAACTCTAATGGCAAAAATATCAAGTCTAAACTTAGGCTTTTGGTGAGGCTTTCAAGTATGATCATAAATGAAGCTATTTAAAGACAATTTCATTGTTGTATTTAATCATGTTATTATAAAATATACATTTTAAAAAAGTTGTTTAAAAGCTAACGTTAGACATTAGAAATTCAAGTTACTGAGAAAAAATGACAGGCAAAATTTATTTAAAAAGCATTTTGAGTGATTTGATTGGTTACTGTTGACCCATTGTGAGGAATGCCATGGGATATATAACTTTGTCAGGGTACTGCTAAAATTCAACTCAAGCTTTAAATTTCCAATTGAATATGTATGTGCAGATGGTAAGTATCTTATTTTCAATCGCAACTTCATTTTTCTAATAACATCATTGCCACAGTTTATCTGCAACATCCCATGTTTAGCATTTTTACATCCCAGTGTACAGTGAATTGCATGTGAATTGCACTCCAGAGTCAGCTCATCAGACAACATAATCTATTTTCCAAAAGTTTGAATGTTTTCCAATCACATTTCAGTTACCCACTCAACAGCTGCATTTATGCTTTGGGGGCAGGAAACAGGTCTGTGGCCAGATCCCGAACCTGCCCCTGGGGAAAAACAGTGACTCTTTAGAATTTTGATTGGGGTGGCTCCCTTGAGTTGCATGGGGACAGGTTCCCTGTCCAATTAAGGGTAGCAGGCGGGTTCTCAAAGCTGAAGGGCCAATCAGAGGCCTTCTGGCTTCAGAGTAGCAGCTGGCTGCAATAAACAGTAAGTAACCGAGAGGGTGCTTCAACATGGAGGCGGCCTCTCATCAAAATTTTTAAAAGTTTAAATAAAACACAGAAAAAGCAGCCAGACATCACTGTTGGTGGGGTGGGGGTGGGTTTGGGGGAATCCCTCTACTGGGGCAGTCTTTGGCTGCACCCGTATCCTGGATGGCAGGGAGAGTCAGTAGGTCTGCCTGGGGTGCTGGCCCCTGGCATGTCACTGAGTGCCCACCTCCAGGAAATTTACACGTTTCCCCCCCCACCATTTTGTCTATCCTCAGCTGTCCCATTCTGTCTCTCCTCATAGGTCTCATTTTGTTTCTCCTCACAGCCCATTTTGTCTCTCCTCATATATCTCACTCTGCTTTTCTCAAAAGTCCCATTCTGTCTCTCCTCACATGTTCCACTCTGTGGTAGAGAATTTCAAAGATTCACAAACCTCTAAGAGAAGAAATTCCTCCTCATCTCCATCTTAAATGTTATTCTGGAACTATGCCCTCTAGTTGTAGATTATTCCCCCATAAGAGGAAACATCCTCTCAGCATCTACCCTGTCAATGCCCCTCAGAATTTTATATGTTTCAATCTGATCACCTCTCATTCTTCTAAAGTCGAATCAGTATAGGTCCAACCTGCTCAATCTTTCCTCATAAACCCTTCAACCCAGGAATCAGCCTAGTGAACTTTCTCTGAACTGTCCCCAATGCAACTGTACACCTCCTTGTGTAAGGCGACCAAAACTGGACATAGTACTTCAGATGCAGTCGCACCAATGTCCTGTAGAGTTGTAGCAAGACTTCCCGATTTTTATATTCCATCCTCGTAATAATGGCAACATTCCATTTTCCTTCCTAATTACTTGCTGTACCCACATGCTAACATGTTTTGTGTATGAGGACATCCAGATCCTTCTGTATTGCAGCATTCTGTAGTTTCTCCCCATTTAAATAATGGCCCGGATTTTCACTCGGAGTCGGGAAATTTCCTGGCTCCTCGAAACCAACCCAGGACAAAGAAGCCTGGAAGGTCGGATTTTCATTATGAGGGCAGGGGCAGGCTGGATTAAAAGCTGGGTCCCCCACTCCCAGAACGAGTGAAGAGGCTGTTAGGTGCGGAGGTGGGCTGGGTGGAAGGCCTGCCTCTGTGCACCAGCACTTCGCTGAAGGTATTTGAAAAATGAATAAAACAAAAAGCATCCCTCCAGTCCTCACCCCCCATGCCCCATACATGCCAACCTATGCTACCTCATATTGTCTACCAACTGCCCATGGCCCCTCATAGCCGCTATGGCACCCAATGTCCCTCTACCCACCCCCATGGCCCCACAAACCTCTATGCTACCCAATGTCCCTCTACTATACCCCATGCCCTCTCATATCCCTTATGCTACCTAACACCCATCTACCCACACCATGGCAACTCATATCCCCATGCCACCCTCTGCGCTCTACGCACACCCATGGCCCCTCATACCCCTTATGCAAACCCATGCTCTCACTCATCACTTTGACCCTTTATAGCACCTATGACAACTTATGCCAACACCTGCCCACCACCCTTTGCCCTTACACCTCCATGCCAATTCACCTAGTATCCATCATGAGTGAACCTTGGGAGCCATGCTGACATAAAATAAAGTCACTTGTCTATTGATGACCTCGCTCCTTTTTAAAAAACACCTACATTGATAAAAAAGATACATTTAATACATTGAAATTCTTCAGCCACACTCTCATGAAACAAACATTTCTATTCTATAACCACTTGGAGCTGTCAATCAAACTGCTCACTTAACAGGCACCCCACTGTGATAATGTTAGGTTGTAAAATCAGTCATGCAGTACAAATCCTATAATGATAACCCTCAGGCTTATGTCAACAGACAAAGTGAAATGGCAAGCACTGATTTTTTAAAACTCCATGCTTTTAAAAAAAAATTAAAGCATTTGAAGACCAGCAGAGTTAAATCCCTTGACAGCTTTGACAGTTCCAATGACTTTATGTAATTTTTACACACAATCATATCTACTTTTAAAATCCCAAAGGGCACCTGACCTCTCCCAGCTGCGGTGCCTTACCTCTCCCAAAGGTATCTGGATCCATAACCAAAGCATAGGTATACCTTAAAAAGCAAGGTATATCTTACCCAAAGCAAGCTATACCTTACCTCTCTAAAAGGATACCCTAGCTATCCAAATGAGTCCAGAGTTTTCAGACCTGCTCCTACTAGGTCTAATCTGCACACTTCAGTTTTCAGATACCTACCTCACCAAAATCACACAGCTGCTGATTTACATGGGCAGCTGCTTCCCTGGACCATGGATGTGAAATTTAGAACACATCCCCATTCCCCCCTGCCATGTGAAAGTGGCGAAGGCCAGGTTCGGGGGTGGGACTTCCAGGCTCAGGTCTTTGCCAACATTTTTGCACAGTAGGAGGGACTCTCCATAGAGTCATAGAGGTCTACAGCACAGAAAAATGCCCTTCGGCCCATTGAGTCTGCGCCGGTCAAACAAGTGCCTAACTATTCTAATCCCATTTTCCAGCACTAGGCCCATAGTCTTGTATGCCATGGCATCGCAAGTGCACATCCAAATACTGCTTAAATGTTATGAAGGTTTCTGCCTCTACCACCCTATCAGGCAGTGAGTTCCAGATTCCCACCACCCTCTGGGTGAAAAAATTCCTCACATCCCCTCTAAACCTCCTACCCCTTACCTTAAATCTATGCCCCCGGTTATTCATCCCTCCACCAAGGGGAAAAGTTCCTTCCTGTCTACCCTACCTATGCCCCTCATACTTTTATATACCTCAGTCATGTCCCCCCTCAATCTCCTCTGCTCCAGGGAAAATAACCCCGGTCTATCCAATCTCTCCTCATAATTAAAACTCTCCAGCCCAGGCAACATCCTGGTAAATCTCCTCTGCACTCTCTCTAGTGCAATCACATCCTTCCTATAATGCAGATTCCAGAACTGCACGCAATACTCTAGCTGTGGTCTAACCACCATTTTATACAGTTGCAGCATAACCTCCCTACTCTTATATTCTATGCTTTGGCTAATAAAGGCAAGTATCCCATATGCCTTCTTAATCACCTTATATACCTGTTCCACTACCTTAAGGGACCGGTGGACATGCACACCAAGGTCCCTCTGGTCCTCGGTACTTCCCAGGGTCCTACCATTCATCGTGTATTCCCATGCCTTGTTTGTCTTGCCCAAGTGCATCATCTCACATTTATCCGGATTAAATTCCATTTGCCATTGATCAGCCCATCTGACCAGCCCGTCTATATCCCCCTGTAATCTAAGGCTATCCTCTTCACTATTTACCAGCCCACCCCGGCTGGCTTGTAGTTCCCTGGTTTATACCTTCCTCCCTCTTGAATAATGGTACTACATTGGCTGTCCTCCAGTCCTCTGACACCTCTCCTGTGGCCAGAGAGGTATTGAAAATTATTGCCAGCGCCCCTGCTATCTCCTCCCTTGCCTCACTCAACAGCCTGGGATACATTTCATCCGGGCCTGGAGATTTATTTACTTTTAAGCCTGCCAGACCACTTAAAACCTCCTCCCTTTCTATGCTAATTTCTTTAATTATATCACAGTCCTTCTGCCTGATTTCCGTACCCACGCCATCCTTCTCACTTGTGAACACCGACATAAAGTATTCATTTAGAACCCTACCTACATTTTCCGGCTCCACACACAAATTACCACTATGGCCCATAATGGGCCCTACTCTTTCCCTAGTTATCCTCTTACTCTTAATGCATTTGTAAAATAACTTTGGATTTTCCTTTATTTTACCTGCCAATGTTTTTCATGCCCCCTTTTTGCTCTCCTAATTTCATTTTTAATTTCCCCCCTACACATTCTATACTCCTCTAGGGCTTCCGCTGTTTTGAGCCCTCAGTTTCTGCCAAAAGCCTCTCTTTTTCTCTTTATCTAATCCTGTATATCCCTTGACATCCAGGGTTCCCTGGATTTGTTGGTCTCACCCTTTATCTTTACTGGAAGATGTCGGCCCTGTACTCTCCCTATTTCCTCCTTGATTGAGTCCCGCTACTCTGACTGATGGTTACCCATTGCCTCTCCGTCTGCACTTCGGTAAACTGTGGGGTGACCACATCTAAAACGTACTATCCACAAAACTTTCAGCCTCGCGGATGCACCTCAGTGCCTCCAGCTGCCGCTCAAGCTCTGAATCTCGGAGCTCATGTAGCTGCAGCTGGTGGCACTTCCTGCACACGTGGTCGGTCAGAGCGCAAGAAGCGGCTAGGACATCCCACATGTTGCACATGGTACATAATACGGGACTAAGCTGCCCTGCCATGCCTCTAGTTGAAAAGAAAACCCTTACTATAAGTTAAGTACAGTAAAAAGAGTTAAATTATTTATGTACTTTAAATAAAAACTAGAACTCTTACCTTTCCTTAGGTTAATCTATTTTAAACTGGAGAAAAACACTTACCCACTACTCACCAATCAGCTCTCACCATTTGTGACGTAACTTTTTGAAGCTTCCCCGCACTCGCGCTGATTCTGATCTCTCCGCCACACTCTCGCACTATCTTGCGATGTCACTCCATCTGCATAAAAATTCAGGCCACTATGCTGTTTTTCTATTCTTCCTACCAAAGTGGACAACCTCATATTTTCCCACATTATACTCCATCTGCCAAATTTTTGTCAACTCATTTAACCTATTTATATCCCTTTGCAGACTCTTTGTGTCCTCCTCACAACTTGATTTCCTACTTATCTTTGTATTATAAGCAAGTTTGGTTACAATACACTTGCTCTCTTCATCTGTCATTCATAAAGATTGTAAATAATTGAGGCCCCAACTCTGATCCCTTTGGCACCCCACTAGTTACAGTTTTCTGATAATGACCCATTTATCCCATCTCTGTTTCCTGTTTGGTACACAATCCTCTATTCATGGTGATATACTATCCCCAACACCATGAGCTCTTACCTTCTGCATTAACCTTTTATATGGCACCTTATTGAATGCCTTTTGGAAATACAAATATACTACATCTACTGGTCCTCCTAATCTACCCTGCTTGTTACATCCTCAAAGAACTCTAATAAATTTGACAAACACAATTTCCCTTTCATAAAACTATGTTGATTTTCTAAATTTTCTGCTACTACATCCTTAATAACAGATTCTAGCACTTTCTCAATGACAGATGTTAGGCTAACTGCCCTATAGTTTTCTGCTTTCTGTCTCCCTCCTTTCTTGAATACAGATGTTACATTCTTGCTCCTTCTTTAACAGGCCCTTCCTGCCCCTGAACTGGACCAAATGGCTCATCCCTGCATCATTTCTCCTGCTACCGTTTAACTTATTTTGTCGTGCTATTTTTATGTTCACTAGCATTGGGGGTAATTGAGAGATTATTAACTTTGAGATTTTGCTTTGGGATCTTCCTCCCTTGCTCCTGAAATGCTGACTACAAGAACTCAACTCTTTTCCTTCCTAGGTCAGTGGTTCCCACATGGACCATGACTTCTGGCTATTTTCCTTTCCTCCTCAAAATGTTCTGCATCTTCTCAGTGATGTCGTTTATCACGTCTCCAGAAAAGCAACATGCCTGTCTATCCCCCTGACCACTGCACTTTTTACATTTCTACACTTGACTGTGCCCCCAAAACATGCATTTACCCACAGTGCCATGAATGTTCTCTAGACTGCACTTCCCAAATATCCCTCACTAACATTCAGTGCTGAAAGCAATTTGGGAGTTTCGCACTCCGAGAGGGTTCCTTCGCTGCTTCTTCCTACCTGCTGGATAGCCACCCACTTACTATTTTTCTGAACCCTCTGTAGCTGCAGGGTGACCACCTCCTAGAATGTGCGCTCCAGGAAATTGCCCTGCAGCGACTCCAACTGTTCCTCAAGCTTGGAAACCGTGAGTCCAAGTTCAAACAAATGGAGGCATTTCCTGCACACGTGCTTATCCAGGACCCACGTAGCTTCCAGGAGTTCTCACATGGCACAGGGACTGCAGGCGATATATTTCAGCTGTCACAACATTTTGTTTAGATAAATCCTTTTAGATCAAATTAGTTACTCTAGATATTTACATATTTACTGTTGCCTGTTGTTTTAAATTACTTAACACCTTCTTCCTCCTCTGCACTGAATTCCCAATCGCACCAAATTCCTGTTGTTATTTTATAAGCACTTGTTTAAATTTAAATATTTAAGAATGATTCAAAGGAATGAAGAAGTTCTATTCTGTCATGTTGGAATGTTTCCAGCAAGACTCCTGTCCAGATTGAAAGGCATGATTAATTTAAAGATGATTGCAGTGTAATTTTTTAAAAAACTTAGTATATGTATTTAAGTTGGCTCTTTGGCACTTCCAAAATGGAATATGTTTTTGACGGCATTTTCTTCCTATATTTCTTTAAGTGTAGTGTATTAATTGTTGAGAGGTCTTCTCGAACTTTTTCTGGGCAGGTTAATGTCATTATTATTCTAGAAGCTATTACACATCAATTGCACGTTTTTAAAAAAACAATGCTCTCTTTGTATAAATTTAAAATCTTTCTGGACGTCAAACATAAAATTAATATGGAACCTACCCTCGCTGCATTGACTTCTGGGTTATTGCCTAAGTTACACCCCACACCTGCGCAGTTTGGTAGCTTCCAGGTTTTTGCCTGAAAAATATGATTGGTTTGTTTGAAGCTGTTAGTCGCTGTATAAAATACCTGAGCTAAAATGTTTCCAAAAATATGTTGCAATATTCTGCATACTTATATATTAAAAGCATTTGTATTTTCCTGAGGCCATTGCAGTCTGCTCCCTGACAAACTCTAAATTAGTATTCCAGCGCTTGTTAATAATGTGTAGTGGAAACCTTCTTAACTCATTCGTTCCACCCAAGTGAATCTCCACAGCTTAAACTCATTCCCTTCATTTAGGCCTAGAAATAAGCTAAGAGATGCAATTACAGAATCACAGAATTGCTACAGCACAGAAGGAGGCCATTTGGCCTGTCATGACTGCACTGACTCTCCAATGAACAATTCACCTTGTGCCACTCCCTTGCTTTCTCCCCATAACCCTGTACATTCTTCCTTTTCAGATAATAATCCAATCCCCTCTTTAGTGCTTTGATTGAACCTACTTCCACCATACTCTCAGGCAGTGTATTCCAGATCTTAATCACCTGCTGCATGAAAATGTTTCTCCTCATGTTACCATTGCTTCTTTTGCCAAACGCCTCAAATCTGTGCACTCATTCTCGATCCTTCCACCAATGGGAACAGTTTTTTCCTTTCTGTCCAGAGCCTTTATGATTTTGAGTACCTCTACCAAATCTCCTCTCAATCTTCTCCTCTCCCAAGGAAAACAACCTCAACCTATCCAACCTATCTACATAACTGAAGTTTCTCATCACTAGAACGATTCTCATGATTTTTTTCTGCTCTCTCTCTAATGCCTTCACTTCTTTCCTAAAGCGTGGTGCCCATAACTGGACGCAATACTCCAGTTGAAGCCAAACCAGTGCTTTATGAAAGTTTAACATAATTTCCTTGCTTTTGTACTTTTATGCCCTTATTAATAAAGCCTAGGATGCTGTGTGCTTTATCAACCGCTCTCTCAACCTGTCCTGCCACCTTCAATGACTTATACACGTATATGCCCAGGTCCCTCTGTTCCTGGGCCACCTTTAGAGTTGCAACCTTTACTTTATATTGTCTCCCACTGCTCTTCCCACCAGAAGGAATCACTTCACATTTCTCTTTATTAAATTTCATCTGCCACTTGTCCGCCCATTCCACCAACCTGTTTATGTCCTGAAGTTCTACACTATCCTCCTCACAGTTCACACTGTTTCCAAGTTTCGTATCATCTGCAAATTTTGAAATTGTGCCCTGTATACCAAGGTCTATGTCATTAATATATATCATGAAGAGCAAGAGTCCCAACACTGACCTTTGGGGAACTCCACTACAAACCTCCCGCCAGTCTGAAAGACATCCATTAAACACTATTCCCTGTTTTCTGTCACTCGGCCAATTTTGAATCCATGTTGCCACTGCCCCTTTTATTCCATGAGCTCTAATTTTACTCACAAGTCTGCTGTGTGCTACTTTATCAAGTGCCTTTGCAAGTCCATGTACACCACATTAACAGCATTACCCTCATCAATGATCTCTGTTACCTCTGCAAAACTATTAATAAAACAGTTTTTGTCCCTAAAGTGTTTAATTTGTATTTCTCCTGTATTTATCAGCAAATATAAACTGTACCAATCCATAAATTTACAGATTGTGATGTTCTTTTTTTCTTCATTCATAGGATGCGGGCATTGCTAGCGAGGCCTGCATTTATTGTTCACCCATAATTGCCCTTGAGGAGGTGCTAGTGAAGCGCCTTTTTGAACCACTGCATTGCTTGTTGAGAAGATATTTCCACAATGCTGTCAGGGAGTTCCCCAGTATTTTGATCCAGTGATAGTGAAGAAATGGCTTTATGTTTCCAACTCAGGATGGCGTGTGGCTTGGAGGGTAACTTGCAGATGGTGGTGGTGCCTGCTGCACTTGAGCTGCTTGGTGACAGAAGTCATGGGATTGGAATGTGCTGTCATCTCTAGCTTAGTTGCTAGATAGCATGAGGTAAGGCTCAGTTTGATATGTATTCAGTGCATAAGCAGCAATATGATTTATCTGTAATATCACATTAGACAATAGGTATGAGCTGATTAACACATTTGCATTGTTGGTATTATAATCCAGTCTCCTTGTGCAAGCTGTTGTTCTCCATACTCACCATATTTCTGTTACTCTTCTACTCACCCCCAACCAGAGAAACATAGCCTTGGGGCGCAGCCCTTCGCTTACAGTGAAAAAAACATTAATATCCACGTTCTGATGGTCCCTATTATGATTAACACTGGGTAATTAATTAAGTGCAACTGTATTGTCAACATTCTATAGGACAAAATACTGTCTAAAGTAATCAGTTTTCACAAGTTGCACATTTTTAGTATGTTGTGTACAAAAGCAATTATTCTGTTGCATGTATTCAAGCATTCATCATAACCAGGATGAATTTAAGTAGTCATTCTAATACTAGATCATTAAGTACAACTATATTCAGTTCAGATGAAAGTTCATCGCCCTGAAACATTAACGCAGTTTCCCTCTCCACAGATGCTGCCAGTCCTGCTGAGTATTTCTAGAACTTTCTGGTTTTATTTCAGATTTCCAGCTTCTGCAGTGTTTTATTTATGTATTAGTGTGAATGTGAGTGTTCATTCTAATGAGGATATTTATTCAGCTATTTAGTCTAACCAGGTCACATGTGTGCAAGTTATTCACTCCAAGCAGAACATCGATTCATACAGCACAGGAAACCATTCAGCCCAGCATGCTCTTGCCAGCTCCTTAGCAAAGATAGCCAATCAGTCTCATTCTCCTTCTCCATCCAGACAGCCCTGCAATGCGTTTTATTTTCAAGTACATATCCAATTTAATTTTGAAAGTTGCTATTGAATTTACTTCCACTGCCCTTTCAATCAGCTCATTCCAGGTCATAAAAACTTCCCATAGATAAAAAACCATTCTCCTCATCTCCCCTCTAGGCTTTAAATTTGTCTGCTCTGGTTACTGGGCCTCCTGCCAGTGGTAGCAATTTCCCCTTATTAACTCTGTCAAAACCCTTCATAATTGTAAACACCTCTATTACATCTCTCAATGTTCTTTGTTCTAAGAGAACAATCCCAGCTTCTCTAGCCTCTCTGAAGCCCTTCCTCCCTGGGTTAGGAAATCTCGCCAAGTGTTCATGTTGTTCACCCTAACCAGACATAGAAACAATGAATATTTATGGCACAGAAGGAGGCCATTCAGCCCATTGTGTCTGCGCCAGCCAAAAAGAACTATCCCACCTTGCCCCGCTTTCCAGCTCTTGGTCCATAGCTCTGTGGGTTAAGGCACTTCAAGTGCATAGTCAGATAATTTTAAAACGCGATGAGGGTCTCTGACTCCACCACCCTTTCAGGCAGTGGGTTACAGAGCCCCATCACCATCTGGGTGAAAAGAAACTCATCTCCCGCCTAATACTTCTGCACATGTGTGCAGGCTATTCATAGTGATCCAGACATTGAAATTATGAAGAATGTCATGCTATTGTGGAATGTTGATCTTTGGATAAAGAATCGTCCAACGGCAACTATCAAGAAAAAAGCGGTGATAGTAACAATATATTACATCTTGGTCATTCCATGTTGATCGTTTCAGTTAAAAGTGGAATGGCACCAATTTGAAAACTAGGATTTGTAGTTCCTCACACGCGATACTGGAGGGCGGGGAGATTGGATAAACTGTTATTTATATTTTTATAACAAAAATGCCCTCAAATCCAAGCAGCGACAATGTGACCCACAACGTTGAAAGGCTGCAGCGGTTACACTCCGTCCTGTGGGCTGTAAATACACAGAGGATAGCGGATAGCGGAACTCTGGAGCAAACGGGGACACGAAACTAAAAACTGAAGCAATACATAATCAATGGGTGACGCACTGTGTATGGAGAGCGAGCCAGCCGAAGCTGTAAAACGGTCTGAGCCTCGCCTCGCCTCGCCTCGCCTCACACTGCAGAGAACGGGAGAAAGGCAGTGGAGGAGCTCAAGGCGGTTTGGCAGCATGGCCGAGCCGAGTAAGACCCACGTTATCCTGTTGGCCTGCGGGAGCTTCAACCCCATCACTAAAGGGCATATTCAGATGTTTGGTAAGGTTTGATAGCCTCCTCATTGCTGTCGGTGCTGCTGTTTCGTTTTAAGACAAGACTGTCTTTAAACGTCGCTGTGAATGAATCACTTCATTCCTTCATTCATTGAAAAAAAAAAGCCTGTGCCTGACGAAATCATGTTTAAACAAGGGGAGAAGTTATTTGTAGAGTCCCACAAGAGCCGGCTCCTTCCCTTTGTTCGCTGTCCAAGCCGTGTGGTGCTGAAAGACAGGGACTGACTCGACCCACTTTCACCCGACTCCAGCAAGACAACCTCAAGACTGGAACATGTATAAAGGATAGTGAAAAAATATTATTAATATTTCTCTGTTATTTGCATTGTTAGCAAACGCCCCTGATATTGTTTACGCCTCGGGGAGAATAAATCTCAATCTGGGCGGTAAACAGCAGCACCATCCACGTTACCGTTTTATGCAGAATATTTTTTTGTGATTCCGGACACTTTTTTTTCCATTTCAATCAATTTATTTCTGTGAATTTACTTGGCGTTATCTAGAATCAGACGAAGGTTGGATTTATTTGCCCTACTCTTTGTGTCAAATTGTATGTTGTATGAAAAGTTCAATATTTGTAGGTTCAAATACATCGTTTGTTTCATTCGATTATTTGGGGATCAGCCCGATGCCCAAAGTGTTGTGAAATGGGTAAAAATACCCGATTGATGGAGGCCTCGGTGTGGAGTCCTGTAGAAATTGCTGGTGCCGAACAGGTCGGCGGACGAGCTGAAAACTTGATTGTTTGTGTTCTTATTGGCTCGAATGCAGGCTGGGCTGTAATTTGCTCTTCGCTACTTTTGATGTAATCTTTTATTGGGAATAAACAGCGAACATTTCAGCACTTACCTGACCAGAGAAATGGGAAAGGGCTTCCAGTGCTCTTAGTTATCTGAAATAATCAGGATTCGGTTTGTTGTTGTTGTTGTTGTGTTGAAGGTATGATGGGAGGGTGGCCGTTTTTAAAATACTAGATTTTGATGACGAGCCGTTTTCGCTCTTGTGCATAGCGAAGAGGATGGTGAGTGATGAATAATAAAAGTGTAAACGCGGTTGGAGGGGAGCTGCCAGATGGCAATTATTTGTAAATATTGCTGAATGTAGCGGTGGGACTTGAGCACAGAATCACTGGGAAGCAATCGCAGCGGCTCGGGTGCGGACTGGTTTTCTTCAGCACCTACACATGACAAGCCTGACATTTGGAGAAGTGGAAATTTCCAGTGAATCGTCGAGTTGGCAGACTGCAACATCGCGTCGGTTTCAACACAAAAGGGAACGCAGTCACACTGTTAGTGCTGGGCCGGAAAGCTGTGGGTTTTTTTTTTGTTCAAGAATGGAATACCTAAATATTGTAGATATGCAGGCACTATCGCCGCTGCAGGTATTCTGCCCGTTTGTATGTGTCTCCTCCTTTGGGCAAGTAATGTCTTTTAAGCATAGGGAAATGAAATAATTAGCTACCATATAGACTCAACAGGAGGCCTCATTTTTGCTGTATTATTTCCTTTCTGTTAATATTTTAGTAAACTTTCAATGCAGCATCCGTACCCAGAAGGAAAGTGACGCTGTCCAGGATGACCTTTAGTGTTGAATAGGCATTGCATAGAAAGACAGCCTTCAGGAGAACCCTTGATAAAATGGCTGCTTTACAATATCCATACAATCATTAGAATGCAATGGACAGTCATCAATAGCATATTAACAAGAGTTTGAAAAATTTGGCTTTGCTGTTGGTGAATGTCTACAATTAAGATGAAAAAGGTGTTTGCACAATATTGGTAGATTTATGAGCAAACGAGAAAGTAATTTTTTTTATTGCCCCGTGAAAGTAATAATACATTTTGAGAGCGTGTCTGCTTTCCATCACTGTGTAAGACTGAAGAAAGAAAATGCTAGCGATAAGCTTAAGAAAAGGGAGGGAGAGAAGAATTACTGGTAATGTAAGATCTCCTGGGGTGTTAGTGTATATGTGTATATATGCACTGATGAATTTTGTACATATGCACTGATGCAGAACGGATTTGTTATTACATTCGAGGCAGGTTGTTTACAGACCAGACAGACTTAGATGAAATATTTCAGGCCCAGTTTAATGTTTCAGGTTAATTTCTGAAATGATCTGTGATGAGGATGCAGATAAGTGAGTGCAATTAAAGGGTGCTCTGGATAAAAGGACCTAAAGTTGGAAAAATAGGATTGAATATGAATTTTTAGGAGAATTATTTGTACATTTTCAGCTATCTCACCTGCTTCACTGCTGTGTACCTTAACATCTCCCTCTAGCTTCAAGTCAAAACCTCCTCAATGTAAAGCTCAACATAAGGATGAAAGTGGCCTTGTTACTTACTGTTATGTTTAGATGATTATAACTTTTTTATTCAGGGATTTCAAATACAACCTGCTATGGATTGGGTTACTACAAAACTGGTGGTAACAAGGGCTGAGAAACCGTTACATTATATGTGAAACGTTATATTATGCCTTCTGCACCCATTTTCACCTAAGAATATATTTTTTTTAAATGTTTTTATTGTGAATCCATAGCAGTAAAAATAAATTTGACTACAGAGCGTTGGAGAACAACAGAAGCCACATGTTCTTGTCTGGGTATAATGCTATTGACAATTTATGCTGTGAAATTTAAAGTGAAAAACAACTCTTTTAAAATAGAGCAGAAATATCTGCTTTATTTAATTCAGTTAATAAGGGAATATAAGGGTCACTAAATTAATCAAAAAGGCATTTATGATTATTATCAAAAATTGAGAGCTTACAATAAGCCATTCAAGCTGTTAGAATTTGGAAGAAAACCAAACACTTATTTGTTTGGAAACTGAAAGAGCAGCTATTAAGGAGGAACAATTTAAAATATTACAGGTAAGAGTACAAATATATAAAATGTACTGCAGAAGTAATCTCAGCTGGTTTGTGGATAAAAATAAATCCTAATTACTTTGTGGCTGCTGTAATTCCAAGGACATATGAATATATGGACATCTATATGCTGAGATGCCATTTTGTACCATACAAATTGAAAATTCAAACTTTAGAACATTTTTTCCACTTTTTAATACAAATGTAGTGAGGGAGGGTCTGGAAGAAGGGAATTTGGGTGTAAAATATTATTGCATGAGCTAAAAAAATATTAGCAGTAACTAGTTTACAATTACACACATACTGGTCTGGACTTTTCTTTACATTTGCATGTTTGCAAATGGACGTAGACCTGTAATCTGGACACAAATTATATGGCTTTAATAAAATCATGGAATTTTGGGTTGTATGTGAGTCATGTGTGTAACCACGATAGGCCCAACTCTCTTCGATATTTTATGTCTGACCATCAAACCCTTCACTTGAATAAATCTCTCCTTATAAAACTGACTATGACCCAACTCCCAAATTTGAGTATCCACCAGATGTGCATGTTTAGGGGTCTCAAAATTGTGGCCAAACTTTCAGGCACAGAATGATAATTTCTCCGGTCTTTTAATTGCAAATGTTGGAGCATTATTTTAAAAACTATCCTCCCTGAGAGCTGCTCTATATTATCTTTTTATTTGAATGGATACTTATGGCATAAATATGTCACATTAAAAATGGAAAGGCTTCTCTGATTGCTGGATCTTTAACATGATGCGCATTAACGTTGGCCAAATGAGTTGAAACTTAAATTTAAGATTCAAAGAAAAAATATACTCTCTGGATATGGCATTTCCTTGAGCTCTAATTGCTTACATGGAATTCCATGCAGTTAATGATTGGGTGTATGCTCATGAGTTTGGGAGAATACTTGGACATGGCTCGACATCAGCAAAGGGTGCAACTTCAAGTGGAATTTTGGGTGCAACACCATGGCGTTGGTGGTGGAGGGTGTGAATATTTGTGAATGGAGTGCCAGTCAAGTAGCTCAATTCATCCATTCGGCATCGATTCTGCACGCATTGACACTGTCCGTGAAGATTTTAATGAACCGACCCTTCTGCTATTTTGCAGCCGGGACTTCCGACCCTGGCTGAAGCATCCAAGGATCAGCGCAGACATCAAGGAGAAGAAAATTGAGTACAAGAAGAGATGGAAGAAGGGAGAACGCACCTCCTTTTCATGACAGCAGCTGCTGTATTCAGATAAATTTTTAAAGCTCCAAGTCTTTCAATTAATGAGTGGATGAGTGGTCATGTCATGGCGAATAGTTGGATGGAGAGTACTTGGGTCAAGTTGAGAGGTAGTCGGGTATGGGCCGGGGGTGGCCGGGTTGGGTGATAGTTAGGTGGTGGGGTACTCAGGTCACATCATGGGAGTAGTCAGGCAAAGGGTTGGGGGTGGGGGTTGTTTGGCTCAGGGCGGTAGTTAGATGGGCAAGTTGTCGGGTTGGGGGGTGTGGATAGTTGTGGTCCTCAGTTCATTTGTGCTGGCTAATTACTGAGATAAAGCAGGTATTAATCAGTGTAACATTTCCAAGGTAAGTACGCAGGTTAGTCCCACGTATCTGGCTCAAGTCTCTGACACCTAATTCAGTGTTGAAGACTTTCGTGGAGGAACTCAAGCAGCGAAAATCAGCCCATTGGAAGTCTAAACTTCCAAGGCAATTGTGTGTGCATTGGGACTTCTGCGGGGTCCTGATGTGCATCTCTGCACTTAACGTCGATTTGAGCCGGAGGCTGAAATCTAGAGAGGATTTGGTGTACAGATTCATTTTGGTAGATGGCCATGTTTCTAATCATTCTGAGTCACCATCACATGTTTGTGTTTTTTTTATCTGTATTCCCAAGGAATTTTTAACGTTGATAATATGCAGCAGTTTGACTATAATCCAGGATTTATTTTTAAAGGTACATCTGACAGTTAAATCGGAATACAGATTTTCTTCGGTTTACTTAATTGAAGCGGGTGCCTGAAAATTGGAGGAAGATAGTAACAGCTTATTTTCAAAATAAAGAGATGGAAGGAGGATAATAAAATTATAGAAATGTAAACCTTAGCTTGAGAACAATTTCTTCAGTGATTGTTTTGGTGGTTCAAATCCTTCTTGAGTTGAATGTTTTATGACTGTGAGGGTAAATTGGAATCTGAAACAGGTTTCTCATTAATTTGCACAGATTATCTACATAGTGCTTATGGGTTGCCAGGTTACTCTTAAAATCTCCAGTTAACATGATACACAGGGAAAAACTTTCGCCCCAAGTGCAGGAGTGGGCATGGGCAAGAGCACCTCCGATTGGTGCTCCCTGATCAGGGGGCGCTGTCATTTTACGTGGTCAATTAAGGCCCACCCAGCGTGACTTCCGCCAGGAAGCATTAAACGTTCCCTGTGCGGGCGGGGGTGGGGAGAATTCCCTCGGCCAGGAGTGCGCATGCATGCGAAAGAGTACAATGATCTCCCTGAGGCTAAATGCTGCCTCTGGGAGATCGGCTCCAAATTAAAATATGTTAAACCAATGATAGCAAGATTTCCCTGACATGTCCCCTCAAGTGGCACTGTCACGTGAGTTGGGACATGTCCATCACTTTTACTGAAACCTTTAACTATTTTAAAACCCTCCTGAAACCTCATACCGCCTGTGGATGAGGTTTCATGCTTTTTCTTAAGCTTGCCAGGGCTCCTGGCCTGCCTGCCAACCCTAAGGTTGCACGGACAGGTCCATTAATTATGATAATTACTTTTTAAATGGCCTCAATAGGCTGTTCACAGGTCGGCGGTCGCACAGCTGATTCGGCTGCGCCCCCGCCGACCTGAAAATGGAAATGATGTGGGGTCATGTCGGGAGTTCCACCCGACGTCATCCTGCGTCATTTAATGCGTCGGCGAGCGGGCCCTGCCCCCACTCGCCGACCGGAAGATCCTCCCCATAGATTAAGTAACCTGGAGCATAAAACTACAGGAAGGCTTGGTTTAAAAGAAGTTTATAACCAAAATACACTATTGATGAAAACTTCATGAATTCTTCCCCCGTAGTTTCAAAGTCACCTGAGACAGGTTATGCATGACAAATGGTGATAAATTATTCGTACTTAGCTGTCCATTTGTTGTCCACTGTTACCAGCAGTAGACTGATCTTCTTGTCTTCAGTGATGTAGCAAAATAAGTTTTCAGTCACCCTAATTACTGACATAGATTAAGACTGTCGGTTCTATTAGCAGTGCTCTGGTTTTTATAGCATTGCATAGATAGATGGTGGTTGTTTTGAGTTTTTTGGAAGCCAGCAAAGGACCCCAAATTGCTAAGAATAACCTAGAACAAACTAGACAGGAAATTAATGCGACACCTAGAAAAATCATTAAGTAGCTACTACAACCAATAGCTACAGCTTGCTAATTTTGCAAGCATGTTGACTAGTGATATACTGCTAAGTTTGTGAATTCCATTAGTTGGCACTGACTTTAAACACTAGATGCTTCTAAAAATATGACTTATTTTCTCTATCGGTCACCTTCAAAGTTGAATTCTAAGCTGTTCATGATGCTGTGGTGCTAGTGGTAATTTCAATATTGTCTTATGTGATTTCTCAAACAAATAATTAGTTGAGGGTACAGCGAAACATTGTAACAGCAAACATTCACCAAATGCTTTTCTTTGGTTTGGAATTATGGAAAGTCTTTCATACTCATATGAGAGTTAAAAGATCAGTCTTTCCAATGATCTTGGCAGCACACTTATTCTTTTTTCTATGATGCCCCAGTAAATCACATTGATCAGCAGTTTGAGATCAAAGTACAAAAGAGGTTTGGCAAAGTCCAGCAAACAAGGCAAATTCCACCACTTAAGGGAAATAACACAATGTGAAATAGGTCCAACAAATGCTGCCAGCTGGGTAATTTTCTCAAATTCACAGGGCTCAAAAGAAGAAAGATGCACAGACAACTTGGCTTTAACTTTCTGTAGAGGGTAGGTGAGTGTGTGTGTTTAGAATGTGCAGGGAGACTGCATAGATGGATTTTTTTTTAACAAAAATAATTAAGGGAAGATTGGGTAGAATTTCAGGGAGTGAAATATTGAAAAGAATTAGCTTGAGACTACAGTCTTTTTTGGTACTGTACTTTACTATGTTCTGCATTAGGTTGAAGGTGATCTTGAATTTCATCTATCGTTTCAAAACAAGTAGGCACTTTCCATTGGTGAAATAAAAATCCAACTCAATAAATGTTATTTAACAGCACCTCCTTTGAATAGAAAAATGCTCAGAAATAATAAATTACAGTAATTGAGTTCTTGAATTATGGTGCAGAGTTCAGTATATTAACTGAAAAAAACTAGTGTCAGTTGAATATTAATGTATGATTCATCAGCTTGACTTTGTTCTTCTATCAGAATTATCATATCAGTAAAGATTCAAATTGGAAACAAATAAAATAACATCCCATGACATTTATATATGTTTGTTAAAATGATTATCTTTATTAAAAAATCATTTAATTTACTTGGGTACCATGCAGAGGTAAAACACTGGAAAAATAGCTTTCGTGTAACTAAACTAAGAAAAAAATGAATTTTTGAATTTCAAAATGGTTAGAGGAATTATGACTAACAATGAATAACAATGAATAATTTGTTACTTTTTGTTGTGTTTAATGCATTTCTCATTTTAATTTTTATTGGTGTGGTTGTCTGTCATACAAACTTTAGAGTGAATGTGACCCCACCAATCATCGAAATCAGTGAATTTCTGGGAAATGTATTTTCTGGATCAATAGAAAACACAGAGAAACTGGGCACTGAGAAACCTGGAGCTTAAAAAAACCATGCTTAAAATTATTTCTTATTTGTGACATTGACTCCCTGTCTTTACTATTCTGCTTTTTTCTTTCATTTATAATTTGTTGCATTGGAAGACATCAGGATGTTTGTTCTTTCATTTGGTATCACCTGTTGTGATCAAAAGGTTTAAGATCCTTCACTCCAATTACCCTGTGGGCTAGGGCAAGTACGTATTGCTTGAGATAAGAAGAAAAACTGAGAACAATGAAAATGCATAATAGGTTGATCAGTGTCTGAAAGAGAAAGAATGATTTAAGTGGGTGTGAATTTCCACAATTTCATTTCGGGTTTTGTTCAGCTAACAGATTTTTAGCATGCTATATTCTAACAATTGGCAGTAAAGCATTAAACAATGGATCCCGTTTTGCATCATACTTCATAAAACATCTCTGCATTTTAGCTTTTTGTTTTTATCTCTGCATTATACTTTGTTTATGACGTGATACAGTGAGTTTGAAATAAAACACTATCACTTGCTTCTGAAGGAATTTCATTAATCTTTAGCTAGGAGTCTAAGTTTTGTGCAATACTAAATACTGTCTGGGGAGTAGCTACCAGATCAGGGGAAGATGATTTGGCTTCCTTTTATTATTGCACGTAACCAAAGCCTAATCAAGTCTATCTAGCACATTTGGGTAGTGAAATGATAATTGGGGAAGTTTGCCACTTAGAAGAAATTTAAGCCTTTTCCATCTGTGCTTGCATTAACTATTAGAGGACTTCATTTCTGACTTAACCTAGGAAATCTTCAGTGCAGGAATCTATACATGTCTCCATTTACTAGTGTGAATTCTATAATTACTGGGCTGTTGAGAAATAAGTCAATGTTCTTCAAAGAAGCTGGCCCATACTTAAGAGAATTGAGAAGTGTCACTGGGTACTTGAATGTTTGGTTCACTCAGTTCAACTGTATTTCTACATCTTAACGATAATGGAGTGGTCCATGTGATGGGGTGTTCAGCAATGGAATAGCACTGTTAAACCTCTTCAATAAGCAAAAATAGTTCAGCAACAGAGGTCTTCTGGCATAGTGGTAGCATCCCTACCTCTGGTCCAGAAGCTCTGGGTTCAAGTCTACTAGACTTGGTGGCTGCAGAGGTCCGATCATAACATGACCAAACAGGTCAATTCTCATCCTGCAGATCCTTCCAATATGCTTGACGACAGGTGATAAGAGCAGGACAATTTCCTGGTCAGCCATGCTGCAGAAGGCAAATTGACCATTGACCTGAAACTGAACTGGACTAGCCATATAAATACTGTGGCTGCAAGAGCAGGTCAGAGGCTAGAAACCCTGCGACAAGTAACTCACCTTCTGACTCCCCAAAGCCTGTCCACCATCTACCAAGCAAAGGTGAGGAGTGTGATGGAATACGCTCCACTTGTCCGGATGAGTGCAACTCCAACACTCAAGAAGCTTGACACCACTCAGGACAAAGCAGCCCACTTGATTGGTACCCCATCCACAAATATTCACTCCCTCCACAACCGACGCACAGTGGCAGCAGTGTGTACCATCTACAAGATACACTGCAGGAATTCACTAAGGCTCCTTTGCAGCAACTCCCATACCCATGACTGCTACCATCTAGAAGGATAAGAGCTTCAGACACATGGGAACACCATCATCTGGAAGTTCCCCTCTAAATCACTCACTATCCTGACTTGGAGATGTATCGCTGTTACTTCACTATCGCTGGGTCAAAATCCTGGAACTCTCTCCCTAACAGCACTGTACCTACACCACATGAACTGCTGCGGTTCAAGAAGGTGAAGGGGCCACAATAAAACAGGTGGCCACCTTCCTGCCCACCCCAGAGCTGTTCCCCATATTACTGTGGGTGGGTAAGGCATCTGCAGGGCTGCCCGCCCTCAAGCCTATTGATGTCCTTAAGTTGCCAATGAAAGGTGAGCTAAGGGCCTATTTTTGCCACTACCACCATAATATGGTGGGCAGGGAAAGAAGCAAGCAAAATGGCCAGCCTGCTACTTTTTCAAGTTGGGGTAAAAGGCAGGAAGGAAGGGGGCTACCTCCTTGAGGAGGTCCCCTGTACCCATTGGGGGCACCACCCCCAAGTTTGTACCCCTCATTTGTACCTCTCAAAAAAGAACCCACACTAGGGTCCCCGACTCCTCCTTCACCAAAAAACTCCAGACTTACCTTAAAGTCCAGTATCCTGATCTTCTTCTTGGGATTCCCTTCCAGTCCCAGCTGCAGCCACTACAACACTCAGCTCCCAGCCAGTCTGATTGGTCGGCAGCTCTCGAGGATGGGACTCCCTGTCCCTGAGGGATGGAAGTCCCACTCTGACCTTGTTTTTTTTTCACTTTATTATTTCACGGCATGTGGACTTCACGGTCAAAGCCAGCATTTGTTGCTCATCTCTAATTGCTTTGAACTGAGTGGCTTGCTCAGCCATTTCAGAGGGCAGTTCAGAGTCAACCACATTGCTGTGGATCTGGAGTGACATGTAGGTTAGACCATGGCAGAATTCCTCTCCTGAAGAAGTTCTAGTGAACCAAATGGGTTTTTACAAAAATCATTTCACAGTCACCACTACTGGGACAAACTTTCAATTCCAGATTTATTAATTGAATTTAGATTCCACTAGCTGCTATGGTGAGATTTGAACCTGTATCCCCAGAAGATTAGCCTAGGCCTATGAATTACTAGTTCAGTGACATTAGCACAATTCCACTGTCTCCCTCACTGTTCAGTATGCCTCCAGCATATTATTGCTGTGGGGCAACCTTTTTAAAGTTGGTGACTGACTTTTCTACTGGGAGGGCTGAGCAATACACCCCAAACCTCACCTCATGGGGCAGAATTTTGCCGTCGGTGAGCAGGGGGCGGGGCCCGCTCGCCGACGCGTAAAATGATGCAGGATGACGTCGGGCGGAACCCCTGATGTCACCCCGCCCCATTTAAATTTTCAGGAAGGCAGGGGCGCAGCAAAATCAACTGTCCGCCCGCCGACCTGTCAATGGCCAATTGAGGCCATTGACAGGATCAATTATATAATTAAAGGACCTGCCCGTCCAACCTTAAGGTTGGTGGGCAGGCCAGGAGCCCCGGTGGGCAATGGAAAAAACATGAAACCTCATCCACCGGCGGGATGAGGTTTCATGTAGGGTTTAAAAAAGTTTAATAAACTTATTATGTAAATTATGAACATGTCCCATCTCATGTGCATGCATGCGCATGCACGAAAGAGTGCACTGTCGCTTTTTGGGAATCCCCCCTGCCCACACAGGAAGCGGATAGCGCTTCCTGCCTGACGTCACACTGGGCAGGCCTTAATTGGCCTGCCCACGTAAAATGGCAGTGGGGCCCGCTTCTCCGGCAGGGATTGGTTCCCCGCCTGCCAGAGATTGGGTCGGTACGCCCGCCCGACAGGCAGAAAATTCTGCCCATGATCTTCAGTACAATTCCCACATCTGACCAATCCAGTGTGAAGCTTTTAACAAATAATCCTGAGAGATCAGCAAAAGCACCTTTCCTTTCTATACTTATTTTCCAATCTCTTAATCCTTTCTGAGACTTCAGTACAGTACTGAGATAGTGCCACATTGTAGGAGCTGCCAACTTTAAAAAGGGTTGCCCCGCAGCAGTAATATGCTGGAAGCGGCCTTAAGAAGGGGAGAGTTCGGCTTGTCCCCCTCAAAGAACTTCTGGCCAATCAGATTGGCTGCAGCAGCTGAGCAGTCCTAGCAACGCCAGAATGCAGTAATGGCTGACACGCACGAGCGTGAAATAGTGCATGATGACGTCGGGCGAGTGTCCCGACATCATCGCGCACGCATGCGATATTTTAGTCGGCGGGTGTGCGCAGGAGTTGGCAGCACGCCTGCTGACAATTAAGAGGGCTGTTAAGCCCATTAATAAACTAATTAAAGTGAATTTTTCCCTGCCCGTCCAATCTTACGATTGGTGGGCGGGCAAATTGTCCAAGCAGCCTTTCAATTTTTGAGGAAATCTCATCCACGGGCAGAATGAGGTTTCTGATGTTAATGAAAAATAAAATAAAATTTTTTTAAACTCATTTTTAACATGCCCCTGCTTGTGTGACGGTCGCATGAGGGGAAATGTTTACCTTAATTTTAAAATCTTTTTTTTTAATGTTAGGAATCCTCAGCTCCCTGAGGCAGTTCTCTGCCTTCAGGGAACTTTCACTGCATGCTCACCCATGCCTGCGCTGACTTCCGTGCTCACCATCCTCCCGCCACCCAGGCAGCACCGAACATTTCAGCACGCGATTCACACGGGCTAGCTGTTAATATGTCAGCCAGCGTGAAATCGTGGTTGGGGCCCAATCGCCGGCGGTGGACTGTTGCGCGGCTGCTCCTGGGCCCTCCTGCATTGCCCACCAATGAGGGGAAAATCCCATGGATACCGATCTTTTAAGGTAAGTCTGGGGTTTTGGTCGGGGAGGGATCGGAGACCCTAGCGGGGGGAGGAGGGGTATGGGGGTTCAGGTATGAAAGGCTGCGGGAGGCACAAAGGGAGGGTAACATCTTCGGAGGTGTGTGCTGGCAGGGGGTGGGGGTGGGGGTTGGGAGGGCATAAAATTCCCCCTGCTGAGATGAATGTAAAATATCTCTTAGGATCAGTGTGTAGAGAGTTCTCCCAGTGCTCTGGTCAAATTCCTCTCTCAAAAAAAATTACAAAAACAACAGATTATCCAATTATTCATTTCACTTGCTGTTTGTGAGACTTTGATGTGCATGAATGGTCTGCCATATTTGTTTGCGTAACAATAATGACGCACAAAAAATGATTGATTTTGTGCTTTGGGAAATTCCAAGGATGTATTAAGACAATATATAAATGCTAGGCAATCCTTCTTAATTAGTACATATAAGGAAATGTATTATCATTTAGCTACTATTGTAATCATTCATTCATTGTCACCATAGCCTTAGTGGGGCCGTTGGCATTGTCTTGCTTCTTCTTTGGATTTCTTCAAGCCTCCCTCAGTGCAACTCTCAATGTTCCACCCATCCAATTTTTTTTCTTCTTCTATTTTTACTCTCAATTTCTCCTTCGATTGCTGTCAGGACAAGGCTGTTAGGTCTTCTTTTCCAATGTCCGTAGTTGGCTATCTTTCTCTCCCTAGCTGTACTTAGTAACCCTATTAATTCCTGACCTTCTACTCTTGATATAACCCACTCATTTGTCTTTCTGTGCATCCAGCTGATTCTGAGAATCCTCTGCTATAACCACATTTCAAAAGCTGTTGCCCTCCTTTCATCCTCTTTCTTTGCACCCATCGAGTCCAACACTCCGCACTAGTACTAGATTTTTTCAGTTTCATGCTGATGCTTTTGGACTTCCAGACACTGCTTAAGTTACTGGCCATGTCTCTTGCCGTAGCTAATCTAACCTGGATTTAATTCTCGGATGTAACTTTGGCGTTTATCATTGAGCCATGGTACTTGAATTTGCCTCTATCCTGGTGCTTCCAATCCTGACTTTTTCATTGCCATACTATGGACATGCTCTGCAAGGTATATTAGAAGAATTGCTGCTAATTTTTATGAACCAACCTAAAATATTGGACTATTTGTTTGTTAGTTCTAAGAGTTTTTGAGAAGTTGTTTTGAAAGTAGGTAGTCAGTGTAAACACTGAGGGGAAAGATATTGGGCAGCAAACTGAATTGGAATCCTCCTTTTTACGTCTGAAAGCTGGTCCATGCTTGCTGCTTAGAATCCTTTGCATATATCACATTCCAGCTGTCAAGACAGGAGAAAGCACTTAGTAATTTGCCACTCATTAGATAACTACAGAAGACACAAGAATGGCTGCTTTGGGAAATTGCCCATGTTGTCAGGAGTGAAGCCTAGGGCAGAAGATCTAGTTTGAGACAAACCACTGAGAAATCAAACTGTTAAATGTTATATTGATACTAAATTAAATTACAAACCATTTCATTATAATATATACTGCTTTTAGATTTATTAATGGGAATGTGTATTGATCCACAATGGAAATCAGATGAGAATTATCTTGAAATCATGTACATATTTTCAATAAACATTACTGAAAACTAATAATCCTGCAATTTCTGACATGAAATTAAAATTTAAAATATTCTGTTTCATTGTCTTAAGCCCTCTTCAGTTACCTTCCAAAATCATTATAATTATTGTAGATTAACAATAATAGGATGGAAAAATCTAGAATGTGCCATCCTTTGCTCACATGCACTTCTGCTAAAACCACTGTTCATTCACCTGTTCATTTCCCCAAACTTGGAACAAGCTATTGCGGATCCATAATGTGATCCTGGGACAGTATCTTCCCACCTCAACTGTGTTAAAATTATTTGGCAATGTAAAATATCACAGATTTAGTGCATTGTCTTTAAAACTTAATTTTTTTGTGAACACATTGAATTCACTTTCTTGCTGTCTATGCTCTGGGGCTGCAGTATTGCATGGATGGCTCAGTACTTGTAAAAGAAAAACACTGTGCATAAGGTGCACCCAGACATAGGATCCATGGCAAAACTTTGCAGCTCTCTCCTAGTCCTCCTGTGCTTTTTTGTAATCCTCATTTTCCCCGACCCTGTGACTCATGAAATTAGTCATGCCTGGCCGCCAACTTTAGGATCTTAGAAAAATAGGACTAACACTTGGTGATTGGAGTGTAGCTAATTTGACAACAGAATTTTTAATAAAAATTAAACGATATAGGGATCACCCAAATAATTACTGACTAGTAAGCCTAACGTCTTTGGGAGCAAAATTAGAAAGCATCTGTTAGGGTAAGAGTGAGTTGGTAGAGATTTGTGGGAAGAAGGCTTTTCTTTGCACTTTCCTGGAGTTCTTTGAGGAAATGATGTTCCTTGTTAACATTGGAAATGCTAAGGATTATACATTTGTACATTTCACGAAGACTTTTCATACCATGCAACTAGTCTACCAGATAGAGTCATGCATGAAAAGGAAAGGTTCTGAGATAGATTGAAAATTGGCTAAACCAGGAAAAGCAAAATGTGGTTGTGGATGGAACTGGAATGACATTGCAAGAGGTGATCAGTCGGTGCCATTGGAAACATGTTGGCCTCATTGCTATTTATTGTGCGCATAAATAGTTTGGAACTGGGAACAAAAACAAAACTATCTGAATTTTCATTTGACACCAAATTGATATCAGAAATAATAGGGAAAGGCTTAACCATAACAAAAGAGGATAACATAGACTGGGAAGATAGTCTGACGTGGCAAATTTTGAAGAGCCTAGGATCATTTATTCTGCAGAAGAGATAGCTCAATTTGAGATTCTTAAGGGAAAAGATAAATTGAAATCTGAATTCATTTCCTCAACCCTCCTCCATGTGGCAGCATCACTTATTTACTCTTCTTGCCTTTCAAACACAAACTAGCCTCCATTGTAAGGAAATTTGAGAAGGCACTGGCTCTTGCCAACAAAGCCATGGAAATAAACAAACCTTTGTTAAGCTTGTACTTATTTAACAGAAAATGCTTGTATTTTGGAAGGGATTAAACTTTCTTGCCGATTTTATTCTTTTATGCCAGCAAAGGTGTTGTACTATATACAGCCATGCTTTAGTGCCAAGGCTTATGCTTTGGAATTCCTGGCCCCTGTAAACCTTTCCATCTCTCTAACTCTTTCCTCCTTTAGGACAGTGTTTAAAATCTTCCTTATTAATCAAGTTTTTGGTCATTTTTCCTAACATCTACTTACATGGATTGGTGTCAAATTTTGTTTGATAATGCTCCTGTGAAGTGTCTTGGGATGTTTTACAATGTTTAAGGCGCTATATAAATACAAATTGTTACTGTTTTATCAGCAGCTGGTATAAGCCATAAAAATTAGCTCGGTGGGGGTAGATATTAAAAACCTCCTTTTTACAAATAACTGAAGGCTATATATATTAAACATTATTGTAATGACCAATAATTGCAAGTGCTGGTTAAAGGGCTGTGTTTAGGACCAGCTCTACTATTGGTGCACCTTCTGTTCTTCTGGGCCTTCTAATGTGCATCTAAGCAAAATTCCAACCATATAATTTACAGATACTCTTGAGTGTAATTTCTGTGCTGCATGTTACAGGATTATTCATCCAATTGTATTCTGTCATTTGTATGAATAACTCTTAGGTGATCTAGTGTGAAGAAATTTTTCAGAAGAGCCTTTTGAAGTCCAGCATCTGCTGGTGGAACAGTTTCTATAGATATTTTTATGTACTAACCGTCAGAAAATAAATTAACTTTGTTATTTTTCCTTGCATTGATCAGTTTAAAAAAAATAATGATAATAAATAAAGGCTCTACAATAATTCAGTAGTGGAACATAGGGCAGAATTTTACGCTTCACGGGGTAGGTGTGCACACGCCTGGCCCGAACGGGCGTAAAATCGTGTGAGATGACATCAGTCCCGATGTCATCCTGCACGCGCGCAATCTTCAGGTCGGCGGGTGCGCACAGGTGTCAGAGCCGCACCCGCCATCAATTAAAAGGCCACTTAAGGCCATTAAAAACCCAATTGATCCCGATTTTACGTTGCCTGTGAGATTTCGCATGGGCAAAACGGGCAGGCGGGTAGCCCACATTTTACAAAACCCCATCCAAGGGCGGGATAAAAAGGGACAGCAGCATTGCCATTGTGAGTAGTGAGAAGTTTAGGAGATAGTTTGCTGCTGGTTGTTTATTTGAACTTGTCAGCTTCACTTCTGTTCTGAGCTTCATTCTTAGCATTTCCAGGCTTCATTTCAGGACTCATTGGTGCCTCCAAGGCCCCCAGAGGATTCAGACCGTGTGGACCCTTCCAGGTATCAGACAGCCTTCCCTTACCCTGGTTGGGGATTGTGGTCTCCGGTGGAGGCACTTACTCTGTGGAGGGAGAGAGGGGCAGAAGGGAGAGGAGGCCAGGGTTCCCAATGCAGCTTGCAGGGGAGTGAGCTGTGGGAGGAGAGGTGCAGGCACAAGGAGCACAGGGCCAGCAGGTAGCCCAAGGCGGAAGGGGCCGCAGAAGACGCCACTATTCTGTTGCCAGGGTTTACAGGCAGCAATGCAGCCACCTCAATATGTTTGAGGTGCAATGCTGAAGGAGGGTCCGCCTCTCAAGGGAGACAGTGACCTCCATTTGTCAGATTATTAGGCCTGAGATCAGCTCCAACTATATGGGTGGACACCCCATGCCAATGGCTCTGAAGGTCACAGTGACCCTCAACTTCTATACCTCTGGCTCTTTCCAGGGGTCAGTGGGGGATCTCTGTGGAGTATTCCAATCAGCTGTCCACAGTTACGTCAAGCCGGTGACAGAAGCTCTATTCAGGTGGGTAATGTGGGTAATGACATTTATTCATTTCCGTACGAACGAGGCCAGCCAGGCTGAGCGAGGCAGAGGCTTTGCAGCAATTGCTGGCTTCCCCCCGTGTCCAGGGTGCAATCGGCTGACACATGTGACCATCAAGGCGCCAGCGGGTGAGCCCGGTGCCTTCGTCAACAGGAAGGGATTCCACTCCATGAACGTGCAGATAGTGTGTGACCACAAGATGCAGATTCTGCAACTATGTGCAAGGCACCCTGGCAGCTCCCATGATGCTTATATCCTCAGACACTCCCAGATGCTCATGCTATTCAGCGCTTCAACCCGTCTGGATGAATGGCTGCTGGGTGACAAGTGCGATCTGTTGAAAAGGTGGCTTATGACACCTCTCCGCCACCCAAGAACAGAGGCCGAGCAGTGATACAATAGGAGCCATGCCTCCACAATGGCGGTGATAAAGAGGACCATAGGTCTTCTCAAGATGTGCTTCCGATGCCTGGACAATTCAGGGGGAGCACTACAATACCCCCCAGAGCAGGTGTCCAAAATGCGCTCTCCAAAATGTGGAACTGGCAAGGGGGTCCCACTGGAGGAAGAGGATCTTGAGGCAGCTGCACAGGTCACAGAGGATGAATCCAGTGGTGAGTCAGAAGAGAAGCACGGTGAGGAGAACACTGAGGGTGCGGAGGCAGACCTCTCTATCCTTCAGGGAGGCAGGGACACCAGAGACCTTGATCCAACACTCCTTCAGCTAGGTTGCCAAAGATCTGCTCCCACCTCATGCCAGGGCTGCCGCCTCCATCCTGAATGTCTGAAATGACCTTTTCATTTGAACCCAAAGTCCATTTAGTGCCTATGCAATAAAGTTTAGAGCCACTCATGTCCAGCATTACATACTGGCATACCCTGCACCAAAAAAAAAGGTGAAGCACACTCAGACCTTACGACAAAAGCAAAATTTATATAATTTTCTCACTTAAAACAAATTAACATTACCAGCTCTGGTGTTGATGCCCACACCAGTAAACATAAACAAAATGTTACAGAACAGAAGATCATCCGTGAACAATCCTTCTTGCACTCAAGGTGTCTTAAACTTCAGTTTATGAGCGCTACGTCCTTGTGACCCCCCCTCGCTGACTGCGGCATTGGAGGCACCCTGCTGACTCTACTGTCCTGTTGGCCTTGATGACCTTGGCGGTCGTCCTGTGGCCAGTGGAGTCTGTGCTAGCCCCGCCTGGGAGAGAGCAGCCAGTGCCACGGCTGACATCTTCCCAGTCATCGCAGCCTCATCGGATGCTACAGTCACTGGCAGAGGGGTAGAGGAGCTGTTGCCATCATCCAAGCGCCCTGAGAGGAGCCCGCAGAGACGACAGGCAGCTTGTGCCCCAACGTGAGGTTGCTCTGGACCTCCCTGCTCACCATTGATGGACAGGCACCTAGCTGGGACACTGGGTGCCTCATCCATCTCCCACACTGACACTGACCACCTGAGGTCATTGCCTGTGTGAGGGCTTGCAGGTCCGAGCGCAACCCTAGGAACCCCTGATTCTGTCCCTTGACCTGCCTTTCCATGAGAGTCTCCACTCTTTCAATGGAGGAGGCATTGCGCTCGGTCATGAGGATCAACGCAGTGCTGATGCTCTGCGTGGACTCCTCCACAACAGAGACCATGGCATGCATATCCTCATGGATCTCCGCCAGATCTTCCTGCACATCCCGCTGGACATCCACCATCTGGCGCCTAATAGACAACTCCAGAGGCTCATCGTTTGCCTTTGACGCAGCATTGTCCTGGTCTCCAGCAGTTCTCCGACTGCCGGAAGCCTGAGCACTTTCTGCCTCCACCTGCACCTCAAGCGAGTGTGAAGTGTCCTCACCAGTTTGCACTGACATTGTAGCCATCAATCTAATGCCTACCATATCTGTGCTGCTGGTATCTGCGCTGGTGCCTGGTACAGATAGTGGGTGTGATGCAGGTGCATCTGAAGCCTGGCGGTCCTCTGGCATCAGTGATGGCTCTTTGGGGTCCTATGAATGAGTGCCTGCTGGCAAATCTAAGGGAGAACAACAAAATGTCATTAGTTTAAGTCACTGCACTGTCACTATCCATGCCAGGCACCCTGGTGAGACAATGGAGATCTGCATTATGGTACCGTCATCGTTCAATGATCAATGGGGAATCCAGTTTTGAGGCTCCCATGAATGAAGAGACTACACAAGAATGTTTCCATAATCTGAAACTCTCACCTTTGTGCACTGCACTCTTACCTTCGTCAGACACCACAGCCTCTCCACAACTGGCTGAACGAGGTGGGGACGGCTCTCCAGTTCTAAGGTGTCCAGTTCGAATCTCATCGATATTAGGAGGTTTGGGGGGCCTCTGCCTGTACTTGACCTCTCAATGTTGTTATGGTTCGTCTTCTCCTGAAAGGACAGAGGAGCACTGATTAGTCCACTCTCTACCTGCAGCACCATTGCAGCCTGGCCAACACCAGCTGAGGACCACCTTGCAGGGCACATCCAAGTCATGGCCCTCAAGTCGCAAGGCATTCAATCTAAGCAGCCAGGGCTCACCTCTTTGGCCAGCTCTGGCGTCATTGACAGTTTGCACTCAGACTCTAGCACCCCTGAGCTCCACAGGGGGATGACGTAACACTTCTCCACACTGATCCTTGTCAACATGGTATTCACCCTTTCCGACTGTAGCAGGGTGTTGAACCTTTTGCGACACTGCACCCATGTGTGCCACACAACGTCGTGGCTGCTGACCTCGGCTGACACCTCCTCCCAAGCTTTCTTGGTCTAGTGCGGTGGCCTCCTCCTGCCATTCCTGGGAACGAGGGTGTCCCTCCTGGCAGCCACCTTCTCCAAGAGGATCGCAAGGCACTTGTCTGACAACAGGGGGCCGAGTGCCCACGCGATCTTCCCTCTCACCTGGTGTCTCCAGAAGCTGTTGAGGCCAAGGCTTCACTCTCCAGACCGCAGAATATGACTCTTCCCTGGCAACCTTCAAGGAGCTTCCTCTGCCGTTTTTAACTCGCCCGCTGGGTCGCCATTGGACCTGGCACCCGACAGACCCCGCCCCTGCCCAGCCCTTCCCAGCCATTGGGGAATCGCGTTTCATTGGCCAGCCAGTGTGAAATCACAGTCGTGGGCCAATTGTGGTCGGGGGCCTTGTTCCCGACTGCTCCCGGGCCCACCGATCATGTGCACCCGCCAAGGGTCAAATTCAGGCCATAAGCTGTGAGAGCCTTCAGCATCCAGCTATATACACTGGAAAATCTTTCCTAAATCCCTTCCTTGCGACCTCACTTTCCAACTTACAGAATCACAGAATTGTTATGGTGCAGAAGGAGGCCATTCAGCCCATCGTGTCTGCACTGGCTCTCTGAGCATTTTAACTTAGTGCCAACTTCCTGCCTTTTCCCCGTAACCCTGCACATTGTTTCTATTTAAATAATCATCCAATACCCTCTTGAATGCCTCAATGGAACATGCCTTCGCCACACTTCCAGGCAGTGCATTCCAAACCCTAACTACTCACTGTGTGAAAAAGTTTTTTCTCACCTCACATTTGCTTCTTTTGCAAAACACTTTAAAACTGTGCCCTCTGGTTCTCGATCTGCTTACGAGTGGAACAGTTTCTCCCTATCTACTCTGTCCAGACCCCTCACGCTTTTGAAAACTTCTATCAAGTCACCTCTTAGCCTTCCCCTCTCCGAGGAAAACAGTCCCAACTTCTCCAATCTTTCCTCATAACTGAAGTGTCTCATCCTGGAACCATTCTCATAAACGTCTTCTGCACTCTCTCCACTGTGTTCACATAATTCCTATAGTGTGGCACCCAGAACTGTACACAATATTCCAGCTGAGGTCTAACCAGTGTCTTATACAAGTTCACCATAACCTCCTCATCATAACTTCATAAATTTCCTCAAAACCTACCTCTAAAACTACATTTCCACACCTCTCTAATTCTTCCACTATTTCTGGTGTCTATTTTTTGCCTCTGTTCAGTATCTTGGGATATTTGCTTTGTTGAATTGCTGCATGAATGTAAATTGTTGTTTCTGGGAAACATGGAAGCACTTTGTGTTACATTTAATGGTAATACTTACATGGTTGAAAACTATTGGCAAACATATCATAAGCATGGTGGGAAGACAGCCTACATTTGCTATGTCTGTCAAAATATGAACATACTCTTGAAGAGTAACTTTCTACAAAGAATTACATAGCACCTACAGAACAGAAGCAGACCTTTCAGCCGACTGGTCTAAGAACACTGTAATGTAAAGGTTGTTACTGGACTAGTAATCCCGTGGCCTGGAATAATAATACAGACAATAAATCAAGAAATATGGAACTAAAAAGCTGATATCAGTAAAAGTGACTATGAAGCAGTCAGATTGTTCACTGATGTCCTTTAGGGAATGAGATCTGCTATCCTTATTTGGTCTGCCTATATGTGATTTCAGTTCCACAACAATGTGATTGCCTCTCAACTGTCCTCTAAAGTCAAAAACAGAATTACCTGGAAAAACTCAGCAGGTCTGGCAGCATCGGTGGAGAAGAAAAGAGTCGATGTTTCGAGTCCACATGACCCTTCAACAGAACTGAGTATAGTTAGGAGAGGGGTGAAATATAAGCTGGTTTAAGGTGGGGGGCGGGGGGGAGAGAAGTTGAGGGTGGGGTGGTTGTAGGGACAAGCAAGCAGTGATAGGAGCAGATAATCAAAAGATGTCACAGACAAAAGGATCAAAGAGGTGTTGAAGGTGGTGATATTATCTAAGAAAAGTGCCAATTAAGAATGGACGGCAGGACACTCAAGGTACAGCTCTAGTGGGGGTGGGGTGGAAAGACTGACAAGGTATTAGTTGTAGATTTAAAAATAATGGAAATAGGTAGGAAAAGAAAAATCTATATAAATTATTGAAAAAAACAAAAGGGAGGGGGAAGAAACGGGGTGGGGATGGGGGGAGGGAGTTTAAGATCTAAAGTTGTTGAATTCAATATTCAGCCCGGAAGGCTCTAAAGTGCCTAGTCGGAAGATGAGGTGCTGTTCCTCCAGTTTGCGTTGGGCTTCACTGGAACAATGCAACAAGCCAAGGACAGACATGTGGGCAAGAGAGCAGGGTGGAGTGTTAAAATGGCAAGCGACAGGGAGGTTTGGGTCTTTCTTGCGGACAGACCGCAGGTGTTCTGCAAAGCGGTCGCCCAGTTTGCGTTTGATCTCTCCAATGTAGAGGAGACCGCATTGGGAGCAACGAATGCAGTAGACTAAGTTAGGGGAAATGCGAGTGAAATGCTGCTTCACTTGAAAGGAGTGTTTGGGCCCTTGGACGGTGAGGAGAGAGGAAGTGAAGGGGCAGGTGTTGCATCTTCTGCGTGGAGTGGCCTAGCAAATTACTCAGTTGTAGCAACATTGCAAGAAGAAGGCCCAACATCTTCTCAGGGCAACAAGGGATAGGCAATAAATACCGGTCTCAGCGGTGCGCACATCCCATGAATCCTATGGCATTTACTCTCCACACAAGCCTCCTCAGACTCTACCAATAGATTCTTCCCACTATACTCTCATATCCTTCTAGCTCCTTCTCGTTGGAAACAGTTTCCTCACATCTATCCTGTCAAATCCCTCCATAATTTTACAGGCCACTATCCTGTTCAATCTTTCCTGATAGTTCAAGAGCAATACACGTGGATGCTGTTAATCAGAAATAAAAACAGTAAATGCTGGAGATACTCAGGAGGGCTGGCAGCATTTGAATATACTTGAATTTAGTGGTTTGCTTGGTTACTCTATCTGCAAATGCCCTCTAATTCCAGTAACTCTGTGTCACTGCCTTTGGGGACTATATTCCTCATCTTTTTTTTAACGTGCTCTTTTGACACTGTTTCTCTGAAGTTATCCTTTTCAATCATGCAAACTAATGTATTAAAAGTGGGCAAATTCTGTTTGCTGAGAAGATGTAATTCTTTGCTTCATTTACTACAGGAAGCACTATGGGCACCAATTTGTCCTGATATCCACCAATAAATTATCAGGTTGGTTTTTGAATGATGAATTGATGGAACAAAAATAAATTTTCTCACAAATTTAGGGTTTTTAAAAAATAAACCATCTTGAAATAGTCCTTTGTTTATTTAATAAAAATTCTGATCTGGAGATGATTGTGAATCACCTCTCACCTCTGAGGTCAGTTATAATGCTGAGTCTACGGCATCTTGGAGCATGGAATAAAATGGATGCTCCCAAAGCCTCAGTGTCTTTTACTTTCTGTTTCTATTCCTCTGACCAGCTAATAAGTCCACCGCTATTTATAATAGGCTGTGGTTAATGTGGATATTTGTGAAAGTTCCTGGCTTCATCAGTTGTCTTCACTGAATTAGCTGATCTCAGAGGGATAAGTGCTACAGTTAGCCTTGGCATCGGCAAGATAGAGGGAGACAAAAATTAGTCCATGTTCTTGCTATTCATTGACCCTGCTGTAATGGTTCTATGCTGTGTTTGGACATCAGATGAGGACAGAGTTAGGCGTGTACCCCAGAAATTCAATAGCTTTTTAGCATGTGCTGTCATGGGGTCAGAACCACAGCTCACTGGGAGTTGCTATTTTAAGGAGAAGAGGAAATTGGGGATGAATTAAAATATGCTTAAACCAGAAGCACCCAGCTATGATTCCTGGGCTGTTCTGAATAAGTTGATTCTCTGGCTAAGTAGCAGCTGCGGTTCGACAGTTAGCCTCAGTCCCCTTTCGACTAGGGATGGAACAAAACATTAACCATTGTCTTTGGATGTTTACTACTATACCTGTTGGAAAGTCAACATTTATAGATGTGAGATGAGGAAAGGCTTGGGTCTGGTTGTGATAGGCCTCTCAATTGAATAGCCTGCTAACATTAGTAGAGGACTAATTAAGCAGTTAAATGGTTGGGATCCAAACTTTCAATTTACAGGCAAGTCTCCCCAGATATCTGGAAAAAAAGTATTTGCCAGGTACAGAAATAGTTTTTATTTATTTGTTCCTAGAATGTGGGAAATACTGGCAAGGCTGCATTTATTGTTCATCTCTGGTTGCCATGAGGGCGTAATGAATCAATCATGTCACGTTGGACTTTAATCAGTCGTAAGCCAGACTATGTAGGTTCTCTTCTCTGAAGACATCAGTGAACCAGTTGAGTATTTGCAACCGTCATGGTTTCATGGTTATTTTGCCTCATGCCAGGCCACAAATCCCACCCCAGCTGGAGTATTGCATCCAATTCTGGGCACCACACTTTAGGAAGGCAGGCTTTGGAGAGATTTACGAGAATGGTTCCAGGAATGAGGTTATTACAGTTATGTGAGTAGTCTGGAGAAGCTGGGGCTGTTCTTAAAGCAGAGAAGGCTAAGAGGAGGCTTGATAGAGGTGTTTAAAATCACGAAGGGTTCGGAACGAGTAAATAAAAAGAAACTGCTCCCAATGGCTGAAGGGTCAGTAACCAGAGGACATAGATTTAAGGGTGATTGCCAAAAGAAACAGGAGGGTTATGGACACGAGGGAGGTTAATTTCAACAGCACAAATTTATCCTCTCACCACCCACTCATAGACAGAAAGATGTTTTGATTTGTTTCCCTCTTTCTAAACGGTGGTATATTCCCCAACCCCTCAGTTTTGGTGTGATCCAATTTCCTATTAGTAATCCCACAGCAAACATGAGATAGGATGAGCTCAAAGGGTTAGTTTATTTGCACACACTCAAAATTGAAAAGAGGGTTCACAATGTTCTCCTCACAGGTAGTAAAAAGAGGGATAGAGAAAAGAAAGACTTACAGTACAGCGACCACAGAGAAAAGAAATATTGTTTCACATGGGCTCCAGAGTCCAGAAGCAAAGTCCAATGAGGTATTCCTTCACGGAGGGTTGAAAACTGATGGTGGATAATTCACTTTTCCGATTGTGTTGACTTCACTCGATGAGATAGGAATGCAGAGATGAAGCAGTCTTCTAGGTGATGGTACAGAATTTACAGCAGAATCAGTTTAAATGTGGGCCAGGTATTCCACCTGGGCAGAGCTCCTTATCTGTGAGGTTGCTAGTTAGAAGGTAAACAACAGACTAAGCTATGCAATTCAACAAGACAATGTTATTTGTTCCACAAGCCAGAGGCCCATGTCACATGATTCCCACCTCTCCACCAGGTCTTTGACAAAGGATGTGCATCCATCATCTGGATTCCAAAGAATGTTAAATATCTCAACCATTAGGAATTTAAAGGAAGATTGTGGAACGTTTGTCTTAACAGATGATCCATCTCCTTCTGACCAGCCTGGGTTATTAAATGAAGATGGCCTATGTAGAGTTCTCTTTGAAGTTAGGCTGTACAGCCCACCGGCAGCCATTAGTGGCTCCTCAGAGATAGTGAGCTGTGAGTTTTCCGGAAACTACAAAGTGGCGTCTTCTGTTCCGGCGATAGTGGCAGGGCCGGGGGGGTGGGGGGGGGGTGTCACAGACAGACATAGGTTCAGCCATTTGAAAGGTCTTTGTTCAGTTTTAAAATTTTAGAAATAGCAATGAGCATATCTATATATATTTTATAAAAATATACAGTGTGAGGTCTTAGTCCCTCACAGGGGTAACATGAAGAAAACCTTTTCTGCAACAGTGGTTAGACAAGGGCAATTAGGGATGGGCAATAAATGCTGGCCTAGTCAGCGATGCCCACATCCCATGTGCAAGTGCATGGGTTGAGCAATGGAGTCATCAGCCACATTGTTAGCTGTTGGCCCTTGCCACCCACCTTTGGTTAGAATTTGGAATCCAATGCTTGATAGAGTGGTGGATACAGATTTAGTAGCGGCCTTCAAAAGGGAATTGCGTACCTATTTGAAGGAGGAAAAAGTTGCTGAGATATGGGGCAGGAGCAAGAGAGTGGGACTAACTGCCACTCCCTTCCTAACAGCACCAAGGGTGTTCCTAAAACACAAGGACTGCAGCATTTCAAAAAGTCGGCTCACCACCACCTTCTCAAGGGCAATTAGGGATGGGCCATAAATGTTGGTCTAGCCAGGGACACCTGTATCACATGAAAAAATAATTAAAAAAAAAAGCCAGTTCAGACTCAATGGGACTTTATTTTCTATGATTCTATATATCCACTGATATTAGTACACACTATATCAATTCTGGGAATAATCAATCAACAATCACCCAAAAGTAGTAGGCACGATTATTGAATGCTTTCTATCCCCCATTCCAGTACGTCAGAATCTTGATCTGGGGCCTCTGCTCCTCCTGTTGATAAATGTCACTGCCTGCGCTTAGGATTTCACTTCCTCAGTGTCCAACTGGTGTGTGATCATAGGCAGAGAATCATGCAGGTCAATGTGTACTATCCTCGTAGCAGTCATGATGCCTTCATTCTGCTGCAGTCTGCTGGGCCAGCTGATGTTGAGTCATCACAGAAAACAAACGGTGGGTGGCAAGGGCTATCAGCTAATGAAGTGGCTGATGACTCCATTGCTCAACTCATGCGCTTGCACAGGATGTTTACAATAAAAGGCATTTTTTTTTTATTCGTTCATGGGATGTGGGTGTCGCTGGCCAGGCCAGCATTTATTGCCCATCCCTAATTGCCCTTGTTCAGAGGGCATTTAAGAGTCAGCTACATTGCTGTGGGTCTGGAGTCACATGTAGGCCAGACCTGATAAGGACAGCAGATTTCCTTCCCTAAAAGATATAAGTGAACCAGATGGGTTTTTACAACAATCGACAATGATTTCATGGTCATCATCAGACTTTTAATTCCAGATTTTTATTGGATAAAAATTTCACCATCTGCCGTGGCGGGATTCAAACCCAGATCCCCAGAGCATTACCCTGGGTCTCTGACTGATTAGTCCACTGACAACACCACCACTCCACTGTCTCCCTTGCCTCATATGACAGAGCTGACCATTGCCATACTGATACAACACTTCCATTGCCTGGACTTGTCTGGAGTATTCTGCAGAGCGGGTGTGAAGATTTGTGGTAGTCTGCTGCATGCTGCACAACCCCACCATCATGAGGGGACAGCCCTTGTCACCAGCTAAAGAATAAACAGCTGAGGAGGAGGAAAAGCAATGGAAAGAGAAGGAGGTGGAGGAGGAAGAAGAAGAGGAGGCACCAAGACAGTGTCTTTCTGGATATGAAGAACTCGTCCGAGTATGATACCAGTAACTGCAATCCCAATTCCCCATTCACCAATAGGCTCACACCTCAGATAAAAGTAAAATACTGTGGATGCTGGAAATCTGAAACACAAACAGAAAATGCTGGAAAAACTCAGCAGGTCTAACAGCATCTGTGGCGAGAGAAACAGAGTTAATTTTTCGAGTCTGTATGACTTGATGGCTCTGAAGAAGAGTCATACGGACTTAAAATGTTAACTCTGTCTTCCTCTCCACAGATGCTGTTAGACCTGCTGAGTTTTTCCAGCATTTTCTGTTTAGGCTCACACCTCACCTGCCCTCGTCATTGACCATCACGGTATCCACTTGGCTACAATGTAGAAATAAAGCAACAGAAAAATAAACATACCAAACAAAATTTATACATGAAATTATGCTGTATATAAAAATCAACAAACCACCCTTGTACTAAATTTCCCTTAGTGCCTGTCTTCAGTGTGTCTTTGTCTGTCTTACTGCTCCTGCACAGTGCTACCCTAGTGGCTACAGCATAGCTGCTGACTTTCAGTTAGGTGAGAGTGCAGATGGGCTTGGAGGATGACCTTGAGGAGCTCTGAGTTTAGAAGGCCTTAATTTGGACTGCACCATCCTGGCATAGACGATAGCTGCCTGGCTGGCTGAGTTCCAGGTAATAGCAAAAGCAATGGCAGAGTGGTAATGATGGGAGGACGAGTGCAGGCTTTCCAAGGGAGGAATTTCTGTGTCCCATAGAGCCACTGCCACTCCCAAGGGACAGCGTCTCAGCAATCCTAGCAATCTATTGCAGTGACACATTGCCAACCCCTTTGCACACTGTAATCCAGAGCCACGATGACAACAGTCTGAGCATGCATGACAGCATTCAGACTTTTGGTAGAAGCTGCTTGTGCTGCAATTGAATCTGAGACGTCAGCCACCAGGTGCTGCATTATGGTTGGCTCTAAAAATGTACTGATGGAGTTGGCCACCACTTGCAGCTGGAAAGGATGGACTCCATGCTCTGCGCAAAGGTCTGTGCCAAGTTGTTGTTGGACTCTTCCATGCTCCCTGATATTGATCACAGCTGTTCTGGCAGGCTTCCCACTCACAAAGTACTTTGTTATGCAGACCCATCAGCGTTTTCTGTAGGCTGCCCCATTAAATTGCTTAGCTGAGTCCTCTGCAGCGGAACCCTTGTGTGTCTTTGACCCCTGGTAAGTTAGCACTTACGTTATCCTTGCCCCCTGTGGCTGGCTGCACCACACTTGTGTCTTGATCTCATCACATGAAGATCCTGCTGCAATGTCATCCTCTAATTTATGCTCAGTGTCAATATCTGAATTGGTGGTTGCAAGTGTGAAATCAGTCGACATGGCTGTGCCTTCATCACTGTCTTCTTGCTGCTCCTAACCTACTTGGCCAAGTTAATATCTTAGGTATCTGAAAGTTGAAAGGCACAAGGATAAGGTTATTGTGCTGGGAGGGGAAAATGTAAGAGGTGCAGGTTGTAAATCATAAGAGTGTGGGATCAGGAGAAGGTGGGATATGAAGAGAAGAATTAGGAATGAGGATAAAGTCATCTTCAATGGGTTCAGCCCCTTCGCTGGCCACAGCCTCATCAATGGGCATCCCATTAAGGGTTAGCACCATCTCCTCCATGTGGGTCAGTATACGCTGGCGCATCTCTCCATGCCTCCAGCTGTAGGACAAAATGGTGTACAAGATGGAGGGAACAATGTCAGTGAGTCTTCATCAACACCATAAATTTGATGTCATCCAAAATTCTGCTGCCTGTGTCTTAACTTGCAGCAAGCCCCATTTCTCCTTCACTCCTGTGCTCACTGACCACTGGCTCCCAGTCAAGCAATATCTTAATTTTAAAATGTTCATTTTTGTTTTCACATCTCTCCATGACTTCGGCCCTCCCGCTCTCTGTAATCCCCTCCCGTCCCACTGCCCTCTGAGATATTTGCTCGCCTCTAATTCTGGCCTCTTGTATATTCACAATTATAATTACTCCACCATTAGTGGCCATGCCTTCTGTTGCCTAGGCCCCAAGCTCTGGAATACCCTCCCTACACCTCTCTCCCACTTTACGTTGCTTTCCTCTTTTAAAGCACTTCTTAAAAACTACCTCTTTGACCAAGCTTATAAGATAAATATATCTCCTTATGTGGCTCTGTGATATACTTCGTTTTATAATGCTCCTGAAAATTGCCTTGGGACGACTCATTATGTTAAATGAGCTATATAAATATAAATTGTTGTTGTTGTCTTGTGCAATCTGTTTGGATGATGTGGCTGTAATGGTTGAATAGCTGTCACTGTGTGTAAGCTGTGAGATGTGGCTATGAGGCTTACAGTAGAATGAGGTGTGTGAGGGTGAGGTGGAGCATATGAATGTCAGGTATCAGTCCTGATTGATAGAGATTGTTGCTAGGGGAGTAATGGGGTAAATTAATTAATGTCTAAGGCTATTGGTGCAATTGGTTGGAAATGACATTTGAATATCCATTTCCTGACCTTGGCACACCTGTGAGGTCACTGAACTTCTTATGAGGCTTCTTATGCAACCAGGTCCTTGGAGCTATACTCCTGCCATTGATCTCCGTGGCTATCTGCCCCCAATGCCTTCTGAGTATATGTCTGGGCCCCTGTGATACAGGATATCTCTCCTCCTTTCCACCTCCTCCACCAAGGCCTCCAGTACAGTGTCTGAAAACCTTAATTGGGGGCTACTGCCTACCATATGTTATCTTCATTACTATTTCCCAACTGAGATTACTGAATGGCTGCCAACACCTGCTCCAGCCACTATTCACTTCCCTTCTAAACAAGCTGCTTTAAGCAGTACAGGCTAGCTTTAACTTGTGCTAGTCACCCACAGTATTGTCCCCCTACTCGAGTGTCCGGTCAATCTACAGCCTATGAATCTGCAAAATTAGTATTCTGTCTGCATTGCAGTCAATGGTGTGGGTTACTTGTACATCACAATCCCCAAGCTTGTTTTTGGGAGCTATCACATTTCTGCCATTTCTCCCCTCCCCCACCACTTTCTTCTATGATCACTGAATGCAGGCATCAACAAGATGATGTTTTTCCTCCTTTGTTTGCTGTGATTTTTGTACAAAACATCCTTTTCAATACTAAGGGCATTTTGCAGTTTTCAAAACACTTCCTGGCATGATAATGTGTTCATTCATGATTGCTTTTAGTATATGTGCTTTTTGAAAAGCAAATTTCTGGAACCCATTTGTTTCAATTGCTCTGGAATGTATAACAAACTTAAATAGAAAATCTGTTAAGCAAGATATGTTTGTATTTTCAGTTTAATAAAAGAACTTTCTCTATCCTTGGAGAAAAATATAATCCATATCCATCTTTTAATCTTGATTAAATGTACTAACAAACTTGGTGCTTTTCAAATCAACACCATCTTCACTGCTGAGAAGCTCCTGGGTATTTATAGCTAAATCTGTTTGTTTTGATCCTATAAATATGATACAGGAGATATTTGTTTCTTTGTTTAAAGCAAAGGAAGCTTTACTGATTTGTTATTAGCAACAACAACTTGTATTTATATAGCATTTTTAATATAATGTCCCAAGGCACTTCCCGGGGCATGATAAAACAAAATACAACATGGAGCCAAATAAGGAGATATCAGGCAGATGACCAAAAGTTTGGTCAAACTTTAAGGAGTGTTTAAAAGGAGGAAAGCAAGGCAGAGAGGTGGAGAGGTTTGGGAAGGGAATTTCAAAGCTTAGGGCCCAGGCAGCTGAAGGCGCAGTTACCAATGGTGGAACAATTAAAATCAAGAATGCTCAAGAGGCCAGAGGAACGCAGATATCTTGGAGGGTTGTAGGACTGGAGGAGATTATAGAGATAGGAAGGGCTGAGGCATCGAGGAATCTGAAAACAAGGATGAAAATTTTAAAGTTGAGGCATTGTTTTAACCAGTAGGTCAGTTTGCTAAAGAGTCTTACGTTAACCTTGTAAATAGGAAAATACTGAGACAAGGACCCAGGTCTTCACTCCCGGGTCAGGTGCGCAGAGGCGGGAGAATTCCCAGCTCCACAAACCCCACCTTTAAAAATGGCTGTCCGGACACTGGGGGCAGAATTTTGCCCTTGATGGGCGGGCGGGCCCGACCAACTCAGCAGCGGGCGGGCAGCTGATCGCCGCCGCCGCAGCGGGCCCTGCCGAAATTTTAAGTGGGCGGGCCACCCGACGGGAAGCGCTATGTGCTTCCTGTGCGGGCGGAGGGGGATTCCCCAACTGCCAGAGTGCGCTCTTTTGCGCATGCATGCAAAAGAACGCACATCTCCCAGAGACAAAGTGCTGCCTCAGGGAGATCGCTGAAACTCTATGAAACTCTAAAAATAGAAAAATTTAAAAATCATTGATATGTCCCCCTCATGTGAAAATGTCACATGAGATGGGATACGTTAGTGAAGAACACAAACACTTTATTAAAAGTTTTTAAACCCGATATCAAACCTCATCCCGCCACTGGATGAGGTTTGTAAAAAAAATCATTTACCCGCCTGCCCTTTGGGCCCGTGCGCAGACCCGAAGTTCGCACGGGCCCCTCAAAATCCTTGTCGATTGGAGAGTTAATAGCCTTAACAAGGCCTTTAATTAATGGCGGGTGCGCGTCCCACTGCACAGCGCGCTTGCCGACTGAAATATCGCAATGCCGCGCGCTGACGTCGGGAAGCTCGTGCGACATTGTAAGCACTGGCGTGCGGACTCCGCCACTCGCTCGCCAGCCAGAAGATTCTGCCTTGGGTTTTTCAGTCTGGGAGGGCTGGATGGATTAGAAGTTGGGGCAGGTGTCCCCGGAAGAACTGAGGAGGCTGCTGGGTGCGAAGGTGGGCTGGGCAGACAACCTGCCTCGGGGATCTGGCATTTTGCCCAAAGTTTAAAAATAAAGAATAAAACATAAAACATCTCTCCAGCCTTCAACCCCATCACCCACTCCAACACTCCCCATGCCCCATCTATGCCAACCCATGCCACCTCATGCCCTGCTATGCCACAGTATGTCCAAAAATAACTCCTATGGCCCCTCATACCTGCCACTGCCAAGGTATTCCCCTCCATTCACCTCTCCTGCCCATGGTCCCTCATACTCTCCATACCAACTTATGCTCCTCTGCTCACCCTGGCCCTTGATAGTCCTTTTGCCAACTTAGTGCCAACTCACGCCAAGCCATGCCCCACACCCACCAGCCTTTGCCCTGCACCTACCATGCCAACTCACCTAGTATCCACCATAGGCAAACCTCAGGATCCTCAGAGATGAGATAAAATAAAGTTCTATAATATAAAATTCTAAGGGCAGAATTTTATGAGTCAGCAAGTGGGGGGGGCGGGGCCCGCTCGCCGACGCGTAAAATGACGCACGGTGAGATCGGGGGGAACTCCCGATGTCACCGCGCCCCATTTAAATTTTCAGGAAGGCAGGAGCGCAGCAAAATCAGCTGCGGGCCCACCGACCTGTCAATGGCCAACTGAGGCCAGTGACAGGGTCAATTAAGTAATGAAAGGACCTGCCTGTCCAAACGTAAGGTTGGCGGGCAGGCCAGGGGCCCCAGTGGGAACTAGAAAAAACAAGAAACCTCATCCACGGGCGAGATGAGGTTTCATGTAGGTTTTTAAAAATTTTAATAAAGATTTTGTAAAAATTATGGACCTGTCCCAACTCATGTGACATTGTCACATGTGGGGACATGTAAATCGAAATTTTATTTTTCTACTTTTACCTTCTTTACATGTACAGCCAATCTCCCTGAGGCTGCACTTAGCCTCAGGGAGATGAGTGCGCTCTTTCGTATACATGCGCAAAAGAGCGCACTCTTGATTTTGGGATTCCCCCTCTGTCCGCACAGGGAGCGCATAGCGCTTCTGTGTGGACGTCTTGCTGGACGGGCCTTAATTGGCCCGCCCACGTAAAATGGCGCTGCGCCTCCGATTGGGGGCGCCGATCGGAAGTGCGCCCGTATGCACCCACCCATCTACCTCACCCCGACAGGGGGGTGGAGGGGGGGGGGGGGGGGGGGCAGAATTCAGCCCTGAGTGTCTTTTGCAGACTTCACTATATTAAAAAAGCAGTCTCCATAAAAACCCATTTACTACATTTACATTCCTTCAATGAAATAAAGCCTTGTGACAACAAAAATTAATTCAAATGCACAATCCCTTATAACAATAAGCAGAGTCCCATATCAAAGAGTCTACAGCCACTTGTGGCTGTCAATCAAACTGTGAAAAGGCAGGCACCCTACTGTGATAATGGGTGGTTGTGAAATTAGTCATGCAGTAATGGAAACCCTCAGGCCTATGCCAACAGACAGAGTGAAACAGCAAGCATTTTTTTTATGCTTTAAACATTTTTTTCAAAGATTTGAAGGACGGGACTTTTAAATGCCTTGACAGCTCCCTTTGACAGGTGCTTTTGATGGGTACTCTTGATACAGTTCTTTTTGACAGGTCCTCTTGATACTTTCAACAGCTCCCTTTGGTAGGTCCTCTTGACACTTTTGACAGGTCCTCTTGACAGCTCCTTTTGACAGGTCCATTTCACAGGTTCTTCTGACAGTTTTGGCAGCTGATTTTGACAGGTCTGTTGAAATTCCAATGAGCTTGACAGTAATGAGTATATGCACTTTTTATGCATATTTATGCCTACTTTAGCAATATCAAAGGGCACCTGACTCCCCCAAAGAGCATCTGACCTATCTCAAAGGGCACTTGACCTCCTGCAAGGGTGTCCTGGGGCCAAATCCAAAGAGGTACCTTATTTCTCTAAAGAGGTATTCTGGTTATCCAAATGAAACCACAAAGTTCAGACCTGCCATAACCAGTTCTACTCTGCACACATCAGGTTTCACACTCCAAGGCTACTAAAATTCACTTCCAGTGGAGGCAGCTGGTGATTTAAATGACTAGCTCCCTCTGTAAAACACACATGTGTGAAACGTACCCAGTCCCCATTCTCACCCCCACAAAATGGAAATTGCTGTGTTTGGGTGTGGGACTTATGATTTTCAACCACTTTCATCACGGCAGAGAGGCTTGCCATTGTGGTGAAAATCTGGGCCAAGGTTTGATCATAAATTTAATCTCATTGATCAGGAAAGATAGCGTAGGAATCTATTTTTATAGCGGTGATTGGACCTTCACAGTTTTTTTTAAAAATGTCAGAAGCTGAGGAACATGAATATGGGCCAAGCTGCCCTGGAGGAACTCTGTAACAACACTAAAAATAGAAACCCAATCTACTTTGTTTGATCATGTTTCATCAATTGTATCAATTTTTGGTGAACAAACTACTTTTCATTTTTCACTTCAGAAGTTTCCACTGAAGTACAATAATTTATTCTTCTGCAATGTTTTGCATAATACAGTGAAAATTATGAAAAATGCAAAGTGCTTCACACTGTTAAACTTGCCACTATTTGGTAAATTGTTAACTCATGCAGCTAAGTGAGTAATCTGTGCATAAAAACAGAAAATGCTGGAAATACTCAGTAAGTCTGGCAGCATCTGTAGAGAAAGAAACAGAATTAATGTTTCAGGACAATGACCTTTCCTCAAGAGACCACTATTCTACTCAACTTACAGTTAGAGGAACAACTCTATGCTCAATATGAGAGTGTAAAGACAACAATGACCCAGGTTTGTACAAAGGCAAATCACGCAAGGATGATAAGTGTACTGTAGTATGAGCCTGCTGTCTTACTACAAAAAAGAAAGTTTCTATTATTAGAAACATAGAAATTTACGCCACAGAAGGAGCCATTTGATCCATCATGTCCAAGTTGGCTGAAAAAACGCTATCTAGTCTAATCCTATCTTCCAGCACTGGTAATTAGCTCTATAGGTTATGGCACCTTAAGCGCATAACCAATTTTAAAAAAATGAACGAAAGTAACTCACTGAAATTTTACTCATCCCCTCACAACCACCCCCTCCGGGAACAGACTGGTGGGGGGCGCCGTGCCTGTCACCTGCCCACCTCTGCTGGTATTTTACTGGGGTGAGATAGGTGTTGGGCCCGGTATTTGGCCAATTGAGGTCCATTAATGACTATTTAATGGTCACTTAAGGATCTCCTCCCACTGGTGGGTGAGGTTCTGTCTTCCTGGCCCTGCAGAGCCAGACATGCCCCCAGTATTTCAGCTGGGCAGTGGGGTCACTGCCTCCACAAAAAATTCTGGTCATGGTGCCTGTCACTCTGTAATTTTTTGCAGAACTGTTCAAAGTGCTTTACACAAAATGTATTATTTTGCGGTGCAGGGAATATCGGCAAATGCAAAAGCACACACAAGATCAAACATCGAGGCTGAGCTGAATGATTAGTTAATTATTTTTGTATTTTGACTCTAATGGTGGAGGGCGGAATGTTGACCGGTACACTAGAAGATTTTCTTGCTGTGACATCTTTACCATCCAGCTGAACAATACAGGTAAGGGAAAAAGGAATATTGTACAATTAGAAAAGCTAAGAAAGTAAAATGGCAATATCTACATCACCTTATCTTACCCAATGACAAGTCAGAGCTTGGATTGTGTTGTGGTTTATAGGCACATAGAAAGTTATTTCTGTCATCCTAATAGTCTTCTGGTGAGGGTTACAATATAAGATATGAAATAAATAGTATACTCCAAATTTCTTTGAAAAAGAGGCATATAGAAGAGAAATATCATGTCCTGCAGAATCAACCTCACTCTGGGGTATTTCCTAGAGGTAGTTAGGTACTTTTAATTCTGTTTTCTCCACCTTTAACATTGCTGATATTTTTAAGGTGCATTTTTGGAAGAATTTATTGGAAAAGTAACAAAACACTTTGTGTATTGATTTAATCAAAGTCAATTACTTCAAGCAATTGGGTTTACAGCACCACAAATACAACTCCATCGGGGATGATTTTTAAAATTCATTCATGGGATGTGGGCATTGCTGGAAAGGCTAGCATTTATTGCCCATCCCTAATTGCCCTTGAGAATTACATGAATGTGTAGTTTTTTACTTAACATGCATAGCTGCAGTGTTTGGATTCTGTAAAACTCTAAACAGCAACTCATACACAAAGAAAGCTTCCAACTGGTGACACAATGTCAAAATTCCCAACTCAGAATAATTAGATTTAGCACTTTTGAATTGAATATTTTTGCTGGTTATTTTAAGGTGTTGATTAGTGAAATATAGTGAATTGAGCCCTATGCAGATATTATAAATTTTCTAAGAATTTCAATTGAAGCTAGTGATGTGGGAAACAGAATTTCCTGCTATTGGTGTCAGATGTAAAAATGACTGATATCATGGATAGAAGTTTGGAAGAAATTATTTTGCCCACAAGAATGGTAAATGTGTGCAGAGTTCACAATTATACACTCCCTTTAGGCCGATGGTTATGTATAACACACCTACTCATTTTATTCCCTGCTTCCTTGCCCAAAGTTTTGCCACCACCAACATGACACACAGGCCAAAGAAAGGCTTGCCTGCCTGCTCTCAGGTCTACAATAATGCTGCTCTAACTACTCAATAGTTCATTTGGTTCAAGCCTAAATGCTGGCATGGTTGAAATGTCTTGTGGATGCCATCCATTCATTGTCTGGTGTTAATTTTAACACTATGGCCTGGATTTTTGCAGCCTCATGGATACTCTGCGGACCTTTAAAACTGACCGGCGGGATCCAAATGCCGAAGTTCCACCCTCCATTTCAGACAGATCCCATTTTTGCTGTTAGGGGAAAGGGGGGCGGGGGGGAGCATGACTCACATAGGAGGGAAACCCAAACTCATAAGGTCTATTTGAACTCAGTACTGAGTTTAAATGGTACTGAGTTCAAACAGGCTCTGTAATTCACTGTAGCAAGGGCCTTAACTCACAGTGTAGGAGTTACAAATTTTAGAGTAATCAGAAATGCTCTTGAAGAGTGGATAAATGTCTGTAGAACTGTCAAGATGTGAAATTATTTCAATCCCCCGCCCTTTAAAAACAAAAAATAGCCTGCCTGTGTCAATGAAAGTTAAAAAATCTAAAGCTGTAAAATTATTTAAATCCCCTTTAAAAATTAAAAAAATAGGGTGCCTGTGTCATTGAGAGGTAAAAAAAGTGGTCTAGCAGTTACAATAGCTGTTGGTTGAAATTACTTCAACGGCAATCATTATGTCATTATTAATGCTTTGCTGCTTTCCACATCCTGTCAATATCTCAGTAGGGGATCCTAAATTCCCAGTTTGAATGACAGTTCAAAGAGGTTATTAAAGGATTAGCTGCCTTTGATGTAGGACTATGATGCAAGTCTGTTTCTTTTAATAAAGGATTAGGTATGGGAATTTAAATGTTTTTAATGGGCTTTTATGAATGGCAGTGCTTTATAATATAGTGAAGGTTATAATGGATATTTATACATTTAAATTATTTCATCTCATCATGGCTCCTGAGGTATGCACATGGTGAATACTTGGTAAATTGGCATGGAGGGTGTAAGGGCAAAGGGTTGACATAAGTTGGCATTTAGTTGACATGGAAGCGATAAGGGGCCATGGGGATGGGTGGGAGTATTAGTTGGCATGGAAGGGATGAGGGGCCATTGGGAGTAGTGGGTGCATGGGCTGGCATGGAGGGTATAGGGGTCATCTGGGATGGGTGGGGGGCATGGGCTGGCATGGATTGGGCATGGGGCATGGTGGGGTATGTGCACTACAGGGAATGTGAGGGGTGAGGGCTAGAGGGCCTAATATTTAACAAAATTGCTGGGACAAAGTCCCAGAGAATGAAGGCGGAACTTTTAAATAGCCTGCTTCAGATCATGTCAGCCCCTGTGACTGCCTCTGATTTGTGACCAGAAGCAGTGTGCCTGACTACATCCCATACCCCCACCCGCACCCTCCCCCTCCCCGGAGGGAAGGTCCTGCCATTCAGGTGAGTTTCTCCCGAGGCAGGCATGGTGAGCCAGGTGATTTCCTGACTCAAGCAAAAATCCAGGCCTTGGTTATTTCATTCCTCTTTATATTGTAAAACAAAAAACAAGTGGCAGAATGCATGATTAAGAAAGAAATTGGTGCATCGCTCACTAAACACAATAGGATGCAAAAGATCCTGTGTGGTGAACATGCTGCCTTGAATGCAGCTCATCAGAACTGAGCATTGTAAGTTGATATGTTGGAGAGATGTCTGATTTTTGTCTGGTTATCTTCCAAACTATCACTATTTACATCACTCATAGGATTAAATAAATTGGAAAGAGCAACTTGGATATGGGCTGTGGAATAAGTAAGCTGTAAATTTGGAAAGGTTTTTATTCCATGTTTTCTTAATTGGAACACTGCATTTTTCATTCCTACTAATGACTTGAAGAGGTGAAGAATCCCATGCAGAAATCTATCGGGCCAGAACTTCTCCTGAGGAGTGGCAATCACAATTGGATTGCCACTCCACTTATTTTAATTTACTTACACTAGTATGAAGCTGCACATTTCACGTCTGACCTCCCGACGCGGGCCAGGTGAAAATAGTGCAGTGCAGCTGTTCAGGAATCCTCTGGAGTGCAGCAGAGTCGGAGGAAAGGAAAACATGCCTTCTTTTTTACGGCACTAGCTGCTGCAAAGCAGGTAAGTTTAAAGGTCCCAGCCACTGAGAAACCAGGGAGAAGGTAAGTAGATGGGGGTGAGAAAGAAGATGGGGGTGGGGGGTGGGGAGTCGGGAGGGGGCCGGGCGGTCAGTGACGGGGCTGAGAGATCAGTTGGGGGGTGGTGGTAAGTCAGTGTGGGGGTGTGTTCAGTGGTCAGTGGGGGCTGCTGGCAAGTCAGTGGGTGGTGGGTTGGGTAATCAATGGGGGATGGTTGGGGAGTCTGTAGGTGGAAATTGGGAGGGGGGTCGGGTGGTCAATTTGGGGGATTCGAAGGGGGCCAGGTGGTCAGTGGGGCGTGGTTGTGGGTCAGTGGAGGGGACGGGTGGTCAGTTGGGATATTCGGAGGGTCAGTGTGAGGGTCAGGCAGTCAGTAGGGAGAGTCAGATGGTCAATGGGGTGTGCGGGGTTCAGTGTGGGAGGGACAGGTGGTCAGTGTGGGGAGGGACACGTGGTGATTTGGGGGTGTGATCGGGTGGTCTGTTGGGGGGGACGCCTAGGATAGTCAGGGTGGCGGGATATCAGGGCGTCGGGAGGGTAGTTCGGGAGGTTGGGGGTAGTCAGGAGGTCATGGGTAGTTGGGGGATGGTTGTGTAGTCATGAGGGTAGTTGGGGATTTGGGGGTTAGTCAGGAAGGTTGGGGTAGTTCGGGGGGTGGGGATTGGTCAGGGATTCAGGGCTAGTCCAGGGATTGGGAGTATAGTTGGGGTTGGGGTCTCGTGGGAGGTTGGGGAGGTATTCGGGGGTGTGGGGGTTAGTCAGGGGTTCAGGATTAGTCTGGGGATTGGGAGTATGGTCGGGGTTGGGGTCTAGTTGGAGGTCGGGGAGGTAGTTGGGAAGGTGGGGGGCAGTTGGGGAGTCCCATGTGGGTTGGAGGCACCAGTACTACAGTTACCCAGGAGTTAGAAGTGGTTTTAATTCATCTAACTTTTCCCAGGCAACTATTTTGATAAGACAGCCGGAACCATCCGAAGACTGTGATTTAAATCAGAGTATTGCACGGTTCTCAGTGCAGGGTAATTGCCCATCAGAAGTTTGAACTTCCCAGGCAATGGCCATTGAAGCCTTACATGGGGAAGTCTGGAGAGTCTCCCGGCGCATCTTTTGGGGTACCTCCCAGGTACAACCCTCCAGAGATCAGAAGTTATGGGCCAATATTTCTACCTTGTGTATATAATCAAACCTAATGGAGAAAGCGAGAAAGCACTACATTGGGAAGAATTTTCAGGTCAGTGAGTGGGGGCAGGGCCCACTCGCCGATGCATAAAATGATGCATGGTGACGTCAGGCGGGCGTTCCGATGTCCTCGTGCATCACTTAGGTTTTCAGTTCGGCAGGCACGCAGCCGAGTCAGCTGTGCGCCCGCTGACCTGTCAAAGGCCTATTAAGGTCACTTAAGTAGTCAGTAAAACAATTAGCTGAGCTGCCCGTCCAACCTTAAGGTCGGCGGCAGGCGAGGAGCCCAGACGGCCTTCGCATTTCTCATGGAACCTCATCCACGGGTGGGATAGGGTTTCATGAAGGTTTCATTAATTAAATAAAATTTTTACCAAAATTCATGAACATTACCCAGCTCATGTGACACTGTCACATGAGGGGACATGCCTTAAAATATTTCCTTCTCTTTATTTAAATTTTTAAATGTTAAAATAATCTCCCTGAGCCACCCCTGTGCCTCAGGGAGATTTCTGCAATCTTCTGCACGCATGCGCAAAAGAGCGCAGGCCCCAACTCAGGGAACTCATCCCCCGCCCGCACAGGGAGTGCACAGCGCTTCCAGGTGCGCGTCACGCTGGGCGGGCCTTAATTGGTCCACCCATGTAAAATGGCGGCGTGGCGCGGCTCCGATTGGGGACACTGATCAGATTCGCACCCGTCCCCTCCTGCCCCCACACAACCCCCCAGACAGGGGGAAATTTCTGCCCATTGAAATGTAAACAGACTGGTGACACTTGACAGCCAAGGCAATGGTGACTGATTTGTGGCATAAAAAGATCAATCATTAAACAAACATTGAGAGTTTTCAAGGGCCTTGAATGAAATAATTTCTTGTAAAATAAGACCTGCAGAATGGAAGGAAAAATAAAGAATGGTTGGAACCCTAAGAAGTTTGAACCATTCCAGATTATGGTCTAGCACAAACACCATGCTGTCAACTGCATAGAGGAACAATGGTTAACACCCTGTCCTACTGTCCTTTTGGCTAGTGTGTATCCAGGAGAAAGCCTCCCAGGAAGGAAGTGGAAAATAAATGAGCAACTCTTAACTGCTGTGCTAAGTGACCCATGCCAACAGGGTACTCACCCTTCCTGATCGCAGGAGATCATTGTACCACTTACGGCACTGCGCCCATGTGCGCCTCACCACATCATGGGAGCCCACCCTGGATGCGACCTCCACCCAGGCATTTTTGGTGAGGCGGGGGGGTGGGGGGGGTCTCCTTCTCCTGTCCCTGGGGACAAGGATCTCTCTCTGTGCTGCCGCCTCCTCCAGGAGGGCAGCGAGACACTCATCAGAGAAACACGAGGCCGACTGCCCCGCCGACCTGCCCTCTCCCCTGCCACCTTCACCAGTAATGAGCTCCATGACGAGGTGCGTCTGCTTCACTGCAGCCTTCGCGTGGCAGCCGCGGGTGCTTTTGAATCAGCTGCTGGGTCGCCACTGGACCCAGCGGACATCAAGCCCCGGCCCCCACCCACCTCTTCTCCCTGTTGCCACTATCGCGTCTTAGGTTGGATGGGCCTTAATTGACCCACCTGCGTAAAATCACGGTGTGGAGCTGATCGCGGGTGGCGGTTGGCTTCCCGACTGCCTCCGCCTCGCCCGCATGCCGACCGTAAAATTCTGGCCAAGGTATTTATCCGACGTTTGAAATGAGTTTTGATTTTGTGGAAGAAGTTAGTGTGATTGGTTTGGAGAACATTTGGGGAGCAATTGGCCTTTCTAAATATTGCAGGCTTATATTTGGAAATCAAAAGAGGCAAAACAGTTTGTAAGATCAAAGTTAGATGACCCGCAAAAGTTGTAACGCCCCACAGCTAGAGACTAGGGGCAGAATTTTCCCCCTGTTGGGGGGAAAGTTCAGGAGCGGGAGTGTGGAGGCGCGCCTCTGATCAGCGCCCTCGATTGGGGGCATGCCGCCATTTTACATGGGTGGGCCAATTAAGCTCGCCCAGCATGATGTCTGCCAGAAAGCGCTATGCACTCCCTCTGCGGGCTGGGGGGGTGGATTCCCTGAACCGAGAGTTAAAAATGGAAAACAAAATTTCCCTGACATGTCCCCTCATGTGACACTGTTACATGAGTTGGGACATGTCCATCACTTTTAGTTGCACTTTTATTAAAAATTTAAAAACCTACATGAAACCTCATCTCACCCGTGGATGAGGTTTCATGCTCTATCTTAAGCCCGTCAGGGCTCCTGGCCTGCCCGCTAACTTTAAGGTTGGACGGGCAGGTCCATTAATAACCTTAATTACTTTGTCAATGGCTTCAATAGGCCATTGACAGGTCGGCAGGCACACAGCTGATTTGGCTGCGCCCCCGCCCACCTGAAAATTTAAATGAGGCGGGTTGACGTCAGGAGTTCTGCCCAATGTCATCCTGCAACATTTTACGGGCCGGCGAGCGGGCCCCTCCCCCTGCCCCCTGCCCCCCGCTCCCCGCCCCCTGCTCCCCGCTCCCCGCCCCCCGCTCGCCGACCAGGAAACCCTGGCCTAGGTAATTAAGAAAGCAGCCTCAAAGGAATTTGAATAGCATAAATGTTTCAAATCTGATTTCAACTTATGAAAAACCTTAAAAGTTTTCAAATCTTCTACTAAGTATTTCTGATCACTGCTACTCTTTCAGATGTGTCTAAGACTACTTCTATACAAAACTGAAAGGTTGAACCATTAATAGTGTTTAAATTTAAAGCCAAAGAAAACGTCTAAATCTAGAAAGCCCAGGTTCCGAGAAAGCAGTTTGCCTTGAATAAAAAGTATTTTTGAAGCCAGTTTTATGTCCATAATTTTTAGGATCTATATTTCACCCGGTTTCTGAGATCAGATGTATTAAATCTAGATCAAATAAAGCTTCTCCATTTCTTCATTAACTCATTCTCTATTTCTTGCTCTATCACCAGCCTCTCCCATCCCCACTACAGCCTCTGTCTACTGTCTTCCTGCCACCCACTCTCCTCACTACAGCCCAAGCTATCTGATATCTGATGATTCATTTTCAATTCATCCCACCTATTTTTTATGTCTAATTTCATCTTGGAGGAGGTCAGCTCCATCTGACTTTAACTGAGTCCATCACTGGACATCCAAACTGTTAGAATACAGTTAGTTCAGTAAACAAAAGACTGACACAACATACAAATTAATACATTAACTTATTAATGGTGATTTGGTGTAACATTTTTTGTGTTTACTGAGAAACCTGAGTGAAGAGCTGAGTGTCATGATGTGTAACATCGCTATAGTTGAAAGGAGTAAAAGTTATGGTTAGGCAGAGCAGGTTTGTCATTCCCTCTGCCACTGTGATGATGGAGAAGAAGGAGGAATAGGAAGATATTAAAAGAGTGAGGCAACATTTTAAGAGGATGTACCTTCCAAGATATTACCTCCATCCTCACCCCCAAAGGATATACAAGCAACATATGTTCTATGAAGACTTCAGTGAGATGAATATTAGTAAATACTGCTTCCTTAAAGATTCAAAGGAGGGCTCCACCAGTTACTGCATGATGACCTATGTTCTTTCTAGGCTATGAAGGTCACTGCCATGCTCAAGTTTTGTGAGACCAACCCACTTCAGACAGCCACAGATGATCTCTGTATTATGAGTCATAGTGCCATCTGGACATTATTTGTTATGTGACTGATACGCTTTCCAGGAGATCAGGAGAATATCACAGCAACCTGGCAATTTGTTTTATGGAATTGCTGGCTGTCTCAAAGCCCAGAGTGCAATAGATAGCATCCATGTAGATTTGCAAGCTCTGGCAGTCAGCTTCCTCAACAGAAAGGGCTTCCTCTCCTTGAATATCCAGATTGTGTGTAACTAATTTAAAAAGGATTCTGCACATCAGTGGATTTGATGCGAATTAGTCTTTCAGAATTCGGTCCCCCTGATCGCTTCAAGAAAGAAACTTGTGTTAATGGATGGATCTTGATGACAATATGTGCCCCAATACCAACACTATGGGAGATCGACTACATAGTTCAAAAGGCAATGAGGAAGAAGTCAGTTAATTTGTGGGGATTTTTTTACTTCTCCGTTGACTTCATGAATGTTATTATCTTTAAGAATAGAATGTTTGATTCTCTTTAATACCAGGCATACAGTTGTGACAGTTGGGAACCACTACTAAAGTTCCAATTGTGATCCTATTTAATCACACTTTGGCCATATTTTTCTTGAAATTTTAAGACAAATGAAATCTCCCTTAACTACATGAAGCCAGCATTCCCAATTGGAGATCATTCACAACTTCTTGAGTCATGGCCAGCATTCCTGGTCTAAGCAGTGCACATTTAGTGCTGCAGGATGCCCTGCCTATAGGTCCATTAGAAGTGTGTGTACATTTCTTGATGGAAACTATTTGGTACCTGAGTTAAAACTGAAACATTTCCAAGCATTGATTTAGCCAGTGTTTTATGATCCAAATCTGCAATAAATTACTGATGATTTTAATATGCAATGAAATGAGAAATAATGAAGAATTGATGAGGTTTCTATGCAGTAATTTTAGCCACTTTCTTATGGCTGACTGTGCATAGAGTCTTTAATTCAACATAAGTATTACATGGAGTAAGTGCTGTGACAGATGGTACATATCTGTGTGTGTATATATATATATATATATATATATATATACACACATATAAACATGTGACCCTCCAGCATATGAAGTAGATGTCTGGAGTGATCTTCATATTTTTTGTGGTTGGAGATAGCAGTGTTGCTGCCACTTGTTCAAATAGAATTTTTCAGGGCACCAAAGTACATATTTGTCCCACCACAATTCCAGGGTAGTTGCAGTCTGTCCCCTGAGTGCCCCAGTGAGATTTTTGTGCTTTGAAGGACAGGATTTTAATCATGTTCCACAATAGCAGTGCGTAATTCTAAAACCAGCAGCTAGTTTTGGCATAAGCATGTTGAAAAATCATCCAGGGATGACATGGGTCAGTGGTTGTGGCTGCTTTGCTACAATGCTCTACACCACATTGAATGCTGAAATGTCTGCCCATGTTACCCTTGACACATTTTTGGGGCTATAGACCTCAGCCAGGTGTTAATTGCAGTTTGGAAACTTTTTTGTTATTTCATTTTTCAAATGACTTTTTCTGGTCTTCCGAACCGTGGTGGTAATTTAATTTTGAGCCAGGCACAACATCAAATTTTTTTTATTGCACGTGGCTGAAATTTTGTCCTGCAGGACACAAGGTTCATTTTGGAGCTGAGAGGAGGTAAGAGGAATAGACATGACTGAATTTTAATAACAACAGTTCTCTACTGAGCTGTCTCCAATGTTATTCACTCATGTCCAGATAAGGGCCAGAATATTGCCCTCGTCGGACGGATGCGTGCCTGACTTGAACAAGCGTAAAATGATGTGTGATGAGGTTGGATGAGCATCCCGACATCATCGCAGACTCACATGATATTTCGGTTGGCGGGCACGTGCGGGAGTCGGCGGTGTGCCCACTGACAATTAATAGGCCTGTTAAGGCTATTAAAGTACCACTTGAATGAAATTTTTCACTGCCCATCCACCCTTATGTTTGGCAGGCAGGCGAAAAGGCCAAGCAGCCTTTGCATTATTTAGGAAACCTCATCCATGGTTGGGATGAGGTTTCCAACAGCAATTAAAAATAAAATAAAAATTTTAACATCTCATTAATAACATGCCCCTGCTTGGAGTCACATGAGGGGACATGTTTGTTAACATTTTAAAATTCTTTATTTTTAATTTTCAAAACTCTTCACCCCCTGAGTCAGCTCTGTACCTCAGGGAACTTTCATTGTACGCACCTGCGTGCATGCATGAAGTTCCCCACTTGTCCTCCTCTCCCTCAGCCCACACAGGCAGCACCGAGTGCTGCAGCGTGCGTTTCACGCTGGGCGGGTCTTAATTAGCCAGCCAGCGTGAAATCGCGGTCGTGGGCGGCGATTGGCTTCCCGACCACTCCCGCTCACCCCCACCAAGCCCGCCTAACAAGGGATATCCTGCCAGAGGATGAGAATGGAGGAGCAGTTAAAAGTGGATCATTTATTAATAATGCTCCCTCTTGGCACCTCACTCCCACCACTGTTTCAGTGAAAAAAAAAGAACATGCTAAATTCTTCCCAGACATAAACTAACTTTAACACTGGGAGTATTCCAGTCAAAGTGCTGATCAAAGAGTTCAGAATAGGAAAGATAAACTCAATTCCAATTTCCAAAGCAGCACAGACCAGGAATCAAACTTGGGACCTGATGCCCTGCGGCTCAGTTCAGTGCTGGGTAGTGCAACTACAAAATATGTCATCAGAAGAGCTTAGTTGAGCATTTTCAAGTGAGGTTGACAGCAACAATTTGTGTTTATATAGCACCATTAAGGCAATAAAATGTGCCAAGGGACTTCACAGAAGTGTTATCAAATAAAAATTGGCATTGAGTCACACAATTGATACTTGAGCTGATGGTCAAAAGCTTGGTCAAAGAGCTACGTTTTAAGTAACATCTTAAAGAAGGTTTAAGGAGGCAAGTCCAGAGCTTATGGCCTTGGGAAATGTGGTAATGGCAAGCAATGGTGGAGCAATTAAAATTCTGATCAAGGGACCAGAATTAGAGGGATGCAGAAATTTCAAATGCTTGTAGGGTTGGAGATTACAGAGATAGGGAGCAGCAAAGCCATGGAGAGATTTGAAAACAAGGATGAGAGTTTTAGTATCAAACATTGCTTAAGGGCATGGGGTGCTGGTGAATGGGACTTGGCCTGAGTTTGGACATGGGCATTATGGAGAGCATAAAACAAGTGAAGAATTTATAGGAATTGTTAGAGCTAATGTTGACTGCCACCATCACAACATCTTCCCACAAAAGCACACTAAAAGTGGTGACACAGAGTGGTTATGAAAGTTGGGAATTTGGTGAGAGCAGGAATTTGGTGCAGAGGGGGAAGGTGTGACTGCTTTTTTCCTCCAATACTTATAATGGTTCTTGTTACAGGTAAATATTTAATCGATCTATAACTTAAACTAGATCAAATAATTAGTTAAAAAACTAAAAACTATAAGCTGAGCTAATTGCATAATAAATTTTAATTAAATAAACAAATTAAACAAGGTTGCATAGGGATGGCAATGCAAGTGGTTGTGCTGCAATGCAGCATATGGGAGTTTGTGGAGAGCACTGTGATTCCAAACAATCACATCTGCAATAAATAGCTGCATCTTGAGAAATTTCAGATCAGAGCTTTCAGCTGGAATCTGAGGTGGAGACATTGCAGGGCAGCAGTGAAGAGGAAAGTATCTGGAAACTTTGATCCAAGAGGCAGCCACACTCCTGAGGTTTGGAAGGCATAGAGGTCTAGTTAGTGCTCAGGAAAATGCGACTGCAAGTTAGGGAGTTAAGTGGATCCTAGGTGCAGCGTTGGAGGAATCTCAGCCTTGGCCCTTATCCAACAGATACAAGGTTCTGGCTGCTTGTCTGGATAAAGGAAAAGTCTGCAGGGTGGATGAGCAAACTGACTGTGACACTGTGTACAGGGGCCATTCAAGTGGGCGAGCATAAAGGAATGCAGTAGTGATAGGGGACAGCGCAGTCAGGTCCTCTGCAGCTGCAACTAAGAGTTCCAAAGGCTGTTCCCTGTTTAGTGCCTTGGTTAGAGACAGCTCCTTATGCTGGAGAAGAAATTGGAGTTTGAGGAATGATCTAGTTGTCATGGTCCAAGTAGGAATCAACCATGTCTTTAGAATGAAGAGTGAAGTCCTCCTGAGGGAGTTTGAAGAACTAGAGTCCAAATTAATAAGCAGAACCTCAAAAGCTAATATTCTCTGGGTTACTATCTGCGACATATGCAAATTGGCATAGGGTGAAATAGATTAGAGAGTTGAATGTGTAACTCACATGAAATAAATGGGTATGATATGATAGCAAGATGAGTAAGGCTGACATTTCAGAAAGATAAGAATAAAGAAAAAGTTGGTGGGGTAGCTCTGTTAATAAAGGATGAGATGAATACAGCAGTGAGAAATTATCTTGACTCAGAAGATCAAGACGTAGAATCAGTTTGGGTGGAGATAATAAAAGCAAGGGAAATATTTCACAGGTGGGAATAGTTTATAGACCACTAACAGTAGCTACACTGTAGGACAGAGTATAAATCAAGAAATAATAGCAGCTTCTAAGAAAGGTACTGCAATAATCTTGGGTGATTTTAATCTTCCTATAGATTGGCCAAACAAATTGGCAAAGGTAGCCTTGAGGATGAGTTCAAGGAATGTATTTGTGACAATTCCTTAGAACAATATGTTCTGGAGGCAACCAGGGAACAAGCTATTTTAGACCTGATAATGTATAATGAAAAGGATTAATTAATGATCTCATAGTACTGGATCCGTTAGGCAGGAGTGAATGTAACATGATAGAATTTCACATTCAGTTTGTGGGTGAAAAACCTGGGTCTGAAACTAGTATCTTAACCTTAAATAAAGACAATTACAGAGGTATGAAGACAGAGTTGGCTACTGTGAATTGGGAAAATAGGTTAAAAGGTAAGATAGTAGAGAAGCAGTGGCAGACATATAAGGAGATATTTCAAAACTCTCAGAAAAGATATATTTTATAAAGAAGGAAAGACTCGACGAGAAGGATGCGCCATCCATAGCTAAAGAAGTTAAGGACGGTATCAAACTGAAAAAAAGTGTACAAAGCTGTGAAGATTAGTGGTTGGTTAGAAGATTGGGAAAAATTTAGAAACCAAAGGATGACTAAAAATATAATAAAGGGAGAAATTAGAATGTGAGAGTAACCTAGCAAGAAATATAAGCTGGGATTTTCCAGCACCCCCCCCCAATGGTGGGACCCTCCATGGGCGATGCAGTGGCCCAGCTAAAAGTCCATTGGCATCTGGCGGGACTGGACGATCCAGGCGATGGGCGGAACCGGAAAACCCTGCCCATAAAAAACAGTAAGAGCTAAAGTGAATGTTGGTCCCTTAAAGGGTGAGATTAGAGAATTAATAATGGGAAACAGGGAAATAGTAGAGGTTTTGAACAAGTATTTTGTATCCGTCTTCGTGGTGGAAGGCACATTTAATAATAGGAGAAAAACCAAAGGGCAGAAGGGAAGGAGAAACGTAAAGCAATCACGATGACTGGAGAAAGTACTCAGAAAACTAATGGCACTAAAGGCTGACAATTCCCCTGGATCTGATGGCCTGCATCCTAGGGATTTAAAAGAATTGGCTGCAGAGACGGTGAATGCATTGGTTGTAATCTTCCAAAATTCCTTCGATTCTGCTAGGGTCTTGGAGGTAGGTGAACCCACACCTCTGCTCTTATAATCCTAACTCTAAGGTTTGGCCTGAGCTTCTCTGGGTGGAGAAAATGATCAAGGCTCACAACTATTCTTTTTATTAATTTATTGTAACATTGGGCGGAATTTTCTGAGCCCGCTGGTGGCGGGCATGATAGGTGGCGTGCGGGGAAAATATGGCGCGACCTGCTTCACGACAGCACGAAGGCAGGTTACAATCGTCCACTTAGCCCGCCAATGGCGGGCCGTGTTTCCATCGGTCAGCGAGGAGTTAAGCATAATACATCAGCGTATAATTAAAAGGCCACCCCACCAGGCTGTCGGAACCCCACCTGTATTGTCCGTCCACATTAGCAGGAAAGCACGCTGATGTGTTTTGCAACAGCACACAGACGACGTACACTTGGCGGTCTTCGCTTTGGGGGAGCTGAGGTGAGTGGGAAGCAGCGATCTCCACAGCTTGCCTGTTGTTTACGGGCCTCAGGGGCTCCGGGGGGCAGGGGCAACTGATGGCTGGCCCTGGAGGCGACTGCTGTTGGCAAGGTCGGTGGTGGGGGGGGTGTCTGGGGACAAGTGCTGGCCAGCCTCGGAGGCAACCATTGCCGATGAGGTGGGGGTGGTCAAGTGCTGCCCTGGCACTGTGTCCCACACACGGGCATTTGAGGTGGGGGGCAGGGTAAGCGAGGAAAGTGGCCATACATTAGGGACACACTGTATAAACTGACCGTGCCTCTGCAACTCAGACGCAGTCACAGTGGATATGATTGTGGTCGGGCTCCTAGCCTGACCGCCCATGCAAGCAATGTGGAGGCACCAAAGTGCCACGAAGCGCTCCGTACCTTAACTGCCCCCCAACCCCAGCCACCTCCCCACCACCTCAGGCACAGACTTTGAGTTCACCACTACTTTATTGGACCGCGGAGCAGTTGGACTGCACACATTGTACAATCTCCTTGCCAATGCGGGCCATGTAGCAGTCACTGCTGGAGGCGTTCACAGTCTCTTGCAATCTCAGCAACCCGGTTCGGACCAGTGTCTCCCCCATGTCACAAGTTGACAGGGCAGCCATGCAGTGCACTCACCTCTGGACATCCAAGGGGTGACCAGCACTCTCCAGGAAGTGTTAAGGGGCAGTCATACAGGGCCAGGAAAGGTGCTAAGTACAGCCATGATAACCACGTCTCTCTCTCTTTCATACTGCAGGAGGACCACGTCAGGATCATGGATCCTGGTGACCTAGCTGTATGCCTGATGGCCTAACAGAGACCATAGAAGACTGAGGAGAGAGCGACTGAGGCTCCTGGCTGCACAAAGGCAGGAGCAGCAACCTCATGAAGAAGGGGCACAGGGGCTCTGGCACACGCTGCCCAGTAGCAACAGTGAGCCGTGGCTGGTCGGTGTCTAGCGACACCCAGGGTCCATTGACGCCACCTGCCATTCCTGCAGATGACTGAGAACCAGTGTCGCCAATGACTGCACATGTCTAGAAACCTGGTCGCTCACATCTGCCACTTACTGCAGGACTTGGCACCAAGGGGTCATGGTGGGCGTCCACTGCCAGTGGCTGTGAAAGTGACCACGGCGCTCAATTTCTATGCCAGTGGCTCCTTTCAGGGCTCCACAGGTGACCTCTGTGGGATTTCTCAATCTGCCACCCACAAATGCATCCATGAGGTCACGAATGCCATCTTCTCCATGGCACACAACTTTGTGCATTTTGCCCGGGACCGGGACAGCCAGGATGCGAGGGCCATTGGATTTGCCCTGATCTCAGGATTCCCGCAGGGTGTGATTGACTGCACTCATGTGGCGCTCAGGCCTCGGTCGCTACACTCGGTGGACTTCAACAACTGCAACTCACTGAACGTGCATCTGGTATGCGACCACCAGAAATGCATCCTGCAGGTGTGCGCACGGTTTCCAGGGCGTGTGCATGACGCCTATATCCTGAATCACTCGCAGATCCCTGCAGTCTTCCAGGGTCCACAGAGGCTGCAGGGTTGGCTCCTTGGGGACAAGGGCTACCCGCAGAGGCCGTGGCTGTTGACACCCGTGCAGTGGCCTCAGACTGTAGCAGAGTTACATTATAAAGAGGCTCATGCAGCAGCTCAAAACTTGGTGGAGCAGACCATCGGGATACTGAAAATGAAGTTTCGGTGTCTGGACCGGTCTGGTGGAGCCCTGCAATACACAGTCCACAGAAGGTGTCACACATCGTCATCGTCTGCTGTGCACTTTACAACCTGACAACCCAATAGGGAGAGGAGCTGGCTGAGGAAGAGATGGAGGAGCTGCACATCTCCTCCGATGAGGAAGACACTGATGGGGTTGAGGGTCAGGGGGTCCTCAGTGGTGACAATGACAGAGATGAGGCTCTCGCACTGGCTAGATGAGGCAAGTGCGCTCGGGAGGCCCTCGTAGCTGCTAGATTTGTGGAGGATGATGACGACATGCTGTGAGGTAACCCATAGTTCCTCACATCGCAGTTGTGAATGTTTGATTCCAGTCTGGTTTATGGCAGCGCCAATACCCTCTGAGAATGCACCTGTCATGGAGACGCAGTGGAGGCCCTAATAGTCGCTTGATCGCAGGAGGATGATGGAGACATGCAGTGAGGACACTCCTTAGATCTTCACACGGCCTCTGAGAATGTCTGACCCCTGTCTGGTTGAGGGCAGCTCACTTGTGCTCCATGGTCAGGGCCACCTCAGAGATGCAGCCATGAAACTTTAGATGTATCTGATGTTGTGTCCGCCTTCAGCACCTCAGCCCTTCAGGAGTTGGTGCAAGCATCACTGGTCACAGATGCTGGTGTGATGGGGGCCGGCCCCACCTTTAAAGGTGCTGAGAGCACACAGAAAGAATGAGAGAACTCTGTGGTGCCTGCCCACTACATTCTGGCAGCAATGACCAGCAGACATCAGTAATGTTTCCAGGGAGTGTGAGACTGGACCATCACTTTGGTCTGAAGGTTGCACAGAGCACAGGGAAGAGGCCCTGGACTGACACCTGCTTTTATCTTGTGCAGAATGTTTTACATCTGAGTGACAAGAACACTGCTTATCAGAGCAAGGAGCCACAGGCAGGGAAACATTGACAGTAGTGAAGAGTATGTACAATAGATCAACACCTGTGCCCAGACTGTGCAACTAATTTTACTAAGCTTTCCTAATCCTGGCGCTACATCTTGGTGCTCCCCAGACATCCACGTCAGAGGCGGAGACAGCCTGCTGACTGCTACACCCTGTCTGTGATGACTTTGGCGGGCGTCCCCTTGAGGGCCGAGACTTGGAGGGCCCCGACCTGCTTTGAGGTCCTGTTGTGTGGCAGTGGCACCTTCCTTGGCCTGTGAGGCTGGAGCTGTGGAAGTCACAGGAAGAGGGGATTCGGATGGGCCGGTGACTCCCAGAGTTACCTGGGTGGAGTGTGCACCTGCTGATCCTCCTCCCTATGGGTGCCCGAGGGCCCCTGGCTGACTCCATGAGCGTAAGGGGTAGCTGGAGTGAGATCAAGATGCCCAGCACCCCTCTCGCGTACACACTGTTGGAGGCCAACAATGGCATCAGCGATGGAGTTAAGCCCACACAGCAGTGCAGGAGTAACGTCCTGGACCAAGGTCTCCATGGCGGCTGCCATCCTGCCAGCGTTGGCCTCGGTGAATTGCAATGTCGGCACTATCACCTCAGTCTGAAGACAGACGGATTCCTCCAAGATGCCTTGTAGTCTGAGGAGTGCAATCGACATCCCTTCTTGATATTCCCTAGCTTACCTTTGCTGCTCCAGCAACTGTGACATGATGGAGTCGAAAGGCTCATCACCTGACTCGGACTCAGCAACGTTCTGACCTCCAGCAGTCCTCCAAGTGCCGGGGACCTGGGAAGTCCCTGCCTCCACCTGCTGTGGATCACAAAGTGCGATGTGCTCACCAGATTGTGATCCCGAGGCTACTCTAAAGCTGGGTCCCACCGAGGTGTGTGTCTCTGCGCTGGTGGAGGGTGTGGGTGAGCGCTGTGACGGGACTTCAGGGAGGGTACCTTCAGATTCCTCTTCAGAGGTTTCTTTGGGGCTTGATTGGAGGCCCTGGGTCATGAACTCTGTCGGCTGTTTCCCAGATGTGCCTGCGAAAGCAAGGAGAGATAATTAGTGCATGGCAGTGGCCTGTGAAACAGGACACATCACTCACAGTATTGTTGTCTGATGGATGTTGCACTGCTGGATCCTCACTTGGTAGAACAGTGCTGACCTCACCATCAACACAGGACCGGTCCTGATCATCGCCGGCTAGCTGGATGGCTCTGTTTTCAAATTCTGTCAGAACTTTGATCTCCGGCATCCCTCCACCAGTCTGCGATCTTTCCCTCCTGTTGTGTGCCAGTTTTTCCTGCATGGATAGAGATGGGGAGAGTGTATCAGGATGCCTGCCAGGCCAGATGATAAGTATGCCTGGTCTGTCTGAGTGGTGAGCGGTCCTATGGACGGGATGAGGACAATGACAGTGAGTGTGAAAGAGTGAATGGCGATGTCCCTTGCACTGGCAGTGAGTGAGGGCCCTGTGGATGTGTAATGGGTTTGTGAGTATGTGAGTTGGGAGTGATGAAAAGAGTGACTTACCCTGGGGGAACGGAGGAGATCATTCATCTTTTTGCGGCTCTGGGTGGCTGTCCTCCTCTGCAGGGTGTTCGCGCTGACCACCGCTGCCTCCACCTCCCAAGCCGGGTTGGTGACTTTGCTGTCCATCCTGCGGCCAGTGTGGGGGCAGAGCACATATCGGCAGGCCTCCATGACATCCAGCAGTCGCTCAAGGGACCCGTCGTTGAAGCCGGGGGGCTGCAGTCTTTTATCCTTTGCTGGCCATGTCTCCCGGGCAGCGGTGGTGAACTGGTGGTGATGAGCGTTTTGCTGGCGACTGCCTTTTAAACATGGCGGCTGGCATGATGCAACAGCGGGGTGATGATGGGCGGGTGGAATGTGAGCCTACTCGTCAAGGCAACGGTGTGTTTTGCAGGAGTGAATAAATAATGAGGCAGGCTTGGGACAATACGGCGTGAAAACCCGCCATTTTTGTCAGTGGGTAGGACTCCATTTTAGCCGCCCGCTACTGCACAGTGCAATTCTGGGAAAATTCCGCGCATTGATAAACTTACCCTGCTCTCCTTTTAACTTAAATCGGTCTCATACAAACAATGTTCCCATAACATCTGACCTGCACTCACACTGTTAACCCTTGTATTGTTGCTTCTGAAAAGTTGCTGCTTTGATTCCTGCTGTTCCTTTAGCTTGGTGTTCCTGTTTTAGTTCATCCAATCCCCTATTAAACTTATTTTTTGAGAAGCTGTAAACTGTGCAGCAGTGCTGCCACTGCTATCTACTACAGCTTTCACTATCTGCTACTGCTTCCACTACTCTTACTGCTAAACACACATTTCTTAAAACTACCAAGGAAATCACACTTGTGACAATGATCAATGTAAACCCCTCCACAAACCTGTATTTTCTTAATATATTGTAACAATCTCATATCCTCGCTCATGAATAGCATATGGGTGGAATTTTATGGCCCTGTCGTGGTGGGGGCGGGACTGTGAAATGTGGCGAGCTATTCAAAAGTCCATTGACTTCAGCGGGACAGTAAAACCCTACCAGTGTAAAATTCCATCCATGGTTTCGATGGGGAAGATCCTGGTCGTCAGATCTGGTAGGTTTTGCTCTAATCAAAAAGTTCTCAGGGACTAGCATTTCCCAGGAATGTGGGGGCATGTTCAGATGCAGTGATTCCAACCCTGCAGGTATTATTTATAGTCCTACAGTTTGTAGATATATACCGATTTTGTGGTTTGATGGCTTCATTGGCTGAATCTTGAATAGTACATAGGAAAAAGTCACTCATTGTATCAATGTCAGGTTTTCATGGTGACATGGAATGCTGGGAGGCAGAGTTTGGTCAATTTCTGAAAACTGAAAATCATAAACAGCCATTTTTGCAGTACCTTCTTTTGAGCTTTTAAATGTTGGTTTCTTTAAAAGTTGAATGCATTGTTGCTGAAGGACTGGCTACTATTGTAGCCAAGTTTTCTGGCAATACAAAGATAGGTCAGAAAGCAAGTTCTGAGGACACAGCAAAGGGGTATAAATCAGTTAAGTGAGTGGACCAAACATTGGCCGACGGAGTATAGTGTAGGAAAATGTGAGATTGTCCACTTTGGCACAAAGAATAGAAAAGCAGAGTATTATTTAGATGGAGAGAGTGCTGCGGTACAGAGGGATCTGGGCGTCTTTGTACATGAATCACAAAAAGTTAGCATGCAGGTACAGCAAATAATTAATAAAGCAAGTGAAATGTTGGCATCTATTGGAAGGGGGATGGAATATAAAAGAAGGGAAGTTTGCTGCAACTGTGCAGGGCATTGATGAGACCACTCTCAGAGTAATGTGTATAGTTTTGGTCTCCTTGCTTATGGAGGAATATACTTACATTGGAGGTTGTTCAGAGAAAGTTCACTAGGCTGATCCCTGGGGTGAAGAGGTTGTCTGTTGAGGAAAGTTGAGCAGGATGAGCCTATTTGAAGTTTAGAAGAATGAGAGGTGACCTTATTGAAACATATACGATTCTGAGGGGGCTGAATTGGATAGATGCTGAGAGGATGTTTTCCCTTTGTGGGGACTCTAGAACTAGGGCCATGGTTTCAGACTAAGGGGTCTCCCATTTAATATGGAAATGAGGAGGTATTTCATCTCTCAGAGGGTTGTTAATCTTTGGAATTCTCTTCCCCAGAGAGCAGTGGAGGCAGGGTCATTGAATATATTCAAAGCTGAGTTGGAGATTTTTGATTTACAAGGGAATAAAGGATTATGGTGGTGCGTTGGTGGGGGTTGCTCTGGCAGGAAGATAGAGTTAAGGCCACAATCAAATCAACCATGATCTTGTTGAAACGCAGAGCAGGTTCGAGGGGCCAAACGGACGACTGCTGCTTCTATTTCTTATGTTGTCAAAGGACGACATGCGAGGCAGAGGTTTCAATTCAAAGAACTACTGACAGTAGTAGGGAAAGAAGGAGCTTGTTTGTTTGCCATAACTTCTTACCTCCCTTAAGAGAATGGTCTGGAATGTTGGATGGGCTGGCAGGTTGAATAACAACCTGTTGAACCACATCATGAACACCCCTTCCATGGCCATCAAGCCCTGGAGTGGGACATGAACCCAGGGCTTTTTGGCTCAGGGGCAAGAGTGCTACCAACTGACCCAAAAAACCTCCATTCGTGAAGGAGCTGGTTCATCGGAACAGGCTCCACTTAAACCAAGCTTAGACCAATATCTTGTCAAGTTGAATAACTAGGGCATAGTTGAGTATTAAACTAAAAATTGGTTGTGGGGGTGCTGGTTCAGGTGTGGGGTAATGTATAAATCTAAGGGTCAAGGCCATTGAACAGCGTAATGATTTGGATAAAGATAAGCACAGTGTGCCAAGAAGGGACAAAATTTTAACCGCATTAGTTCATCAGTGAATAAAGTCAAGTCAGGAAAAATGGAGAAAAGTTAAAATTAAAGGTGTTTTATCTGAATACATGAAGTATTCCTATCAAGACCGACAAATTGGTGGCACAAATAGAGATAAACGGGTTTAATCTAATAGCCATTACAGAGATGCGGTTGCAAGGTGACCAAGGTTGGGAACTAAATATTCCAGGATACCTGACATTTCAAACAGACAGACAAAATAGAAAAGGAAGGCAGGTGGCACTGATGATTAAGGATGACAGAATGATAAAAGGAGATAATGAGGAACAATTTTGACTCAGAAGAGCAGAAAGTAGAATCAGTATGGTTGGAGGTAGACCACTGGAAAAGTGATCTTGGCTAACTAAAGAGGTTATGGGTAGGATTGGATTAAAAGAAGAGACTTATATTGCCAAGAAGAATAGTTTGGCTGAGGATTAGGAGAATTTTAAATATCAGCAAAGAATGACCAAAACATTGATAAAGAAGGAAAAGTAGAAAATGAGAGTAAACTATCAAGAAATATTTTTTTTTAAAATTGTGAGAGCTTCTACATGTATTAAAAAGAAAAAGAGTAGTGAAAGTATTTATGGGTCCCTTAGAGGCTGAGACACTGAGGCATGAGAAATTATAATGGGGAATACAAAGCCTTCACAGTAGAAGACACAAAAAATGTACCAGAAACAGAGGGGACCCAAGAACCTAATAAGAGTGAGGAACTTAAAGTAAATCCCCTAGGCCTGATGGCCTACATCCTAGGGTTCTAAAAGAGGTGGCTGTAGAGACAGTGATGCACTGGGGGTGATCTTCCAAAATTCCTTAGATTCTGGAGCAGTCCCAGTGGATTTGAAAGTAAATTTAATACCGCTATGCAAGAAAGGAGGGAGAAAGATGGGTAACTACAGGGGAGTTAGCTTGTTTTATGTCTTGAGTCTATGAGTTCACTAGTCAAGTAAACTCGAATTGCATGTCTTCGTATACACTTGTTAGTTGATACTCACTATCAATAATGGAGAGAGACTGATACAAGAACAAACTGATTGTTTATTGCAACAGAAGGCAGAGCACTAAATCCCTAAGTGCTCCCGCAACCACCTTCAGCTCTAGACTTACAGTCAAATAGTAGCCCACGCTGTACAGTGATTGGTCAGTATTGTCACATAGTTAGTCCTCTTGCATTCTCTTAAAGGTACATGGTACTCCACTTTACCACAGCCTGACACCAGTCATTGGAAAACGCTGGAATCCTTTAACAAGGAAGTTATAACACAGCACTTAGAAAGTCATAATATGATTAGACAGGGTCATCATAATTTATAAAGGAAATCATGTTTGACAAATCTATTAGAGTTTTTTTGTGGATGTAACAAGCAGGGTAGAGAATAGGGCACCAGTGAATATAACATATTTGAATTTTCAGAAGGCCTTTTTGTAAGGTGCCGCATGAAAAGCTGTTGCACAAGATAAAATCATATGGGTTTGGGAGTAATATATCAGCATGGATAGAGGATTGGTTAAAGGACAGAAAACAAAGAGGTAGGAATAAATGGGTCATTTTTAGGTTGGCAGATTGTTATTACTGGAGTGCCACACGGATCAGTGCTGGGGCCTCAGCTATTTACAATCTGTATTAATGACTTAGATGAAGAGGACAGAGTGTAAACTATAGTGTTCAATTTTTCTGTGTTTGATTATGTGAGCCTGTTTACTATTGATGCTCACTGTGCTTGATTAGTTAAGTCTGGGTGTGGACGCAGAGAAAAGTAAACAAAGCTGGAAGCTAGAGCTGGAAGCATGGAGCAGACATTTTAAAGCACTGTGAAAATAACCTGCTACACAGATTTCCTTCTACAGGGCCGGGAGTGACTCTAGGACTGGAAAATTCCAGCCAGCTTCCTTGAATTGACCTCAGTTAGGCTCCCGCCTCCTCAAAAATTGGCACTGGGTGGGGGATGGTGCCAGGGAACCAGCACACCAGGTGGCAGGGTTACTTTTTGCTTCTGCCCACCACTGACCCTGGTTCAGTTTGGGGTGAAAATCCAGTCTAATGGGTTTGCAAAGGGATTGAGAAAGGTCAAGAAGGTGCAAAATGAGAGGTCATTCTCTATGGTAGGAAGAATAGAAAAAAAACTGATTCTTTTTAAACGGTGAGAAATTGTTAAATGTTCGTGTTCAAAGGGATTTGGGTGTCCTTGTATACGCAACACAGAAAGTTAACATGCAGGTACAGCAAGCAATTAGGAAGACAAATTGTATGTTTGCTTTTATTATTTTTGTTTATTCATTCACGGGAAGTGGGCTTCACTGGCTGGGCCAGTATTTATTGCCTATCCCTAGTTGCCCTTGTGAAGGTGGGGGTGAGCTGCCTTCTTGAACCACTGCAGTCCATGTGGTTTAGGTGTACCCACAGTGTTGTATGGAAGGGAGTTCCAGGATTTTGACCCAGCGACAGTGAAGGAACGGCGATATATTTCCAAATCAGGATGGTGAGTGACTTGGTGGGGAACTTCCAGGTGGTGGTGTTCCCATCTATTTGTTAAAGTGTTTGGAGCACAAGAGTAAGAAAGTCTTGCTGCAGAGACCATACCTGTAAAACCGTGAACGATTTTGGCCTCCTTACCTAAGGAAGGACATATTTGCCTTAGTGGGGGTGCAACAAAAGTTCACTAGATTGATTCTGGGATGAGGGAATTTTGGTATGAGAAGAAATTGAGTAGAATGGGCTGATTATTCACTGGAAATTTACATTCCCCTGCCAGCGGGTTTGCACACAGTGGGCCTCATCAAATTCTCTGCATCACCTTTTCACCATCCTCCTGTCCGCCCTTTCCCTAATTAAGGCCCTTAAGTGGCCAATTAATGACCACTTAAGGGCCCTTTCCCGCCCAGCCTCAATTTATGGGCTGGCGGGTGGAGTTCAGGGGCGGGGGGAAGCCCAGAAAGTCACTGTGTTTAGGCCTCAGGCAGTAGGTGGAGTGATGCCTCTATCAACAGCCTTCTTTCAACTTCAGGCAACCCCCACCAACAAGGCCAGGGCCCCCGTGGGTTGTCCATGCCTCTGGGCCTCACATCCCCTCCCCACCCTGAGACCTCAACACATATCTGGTCCTGGACTCCCAGAATTTAGAATCTGGGGACTGCTTGTAGTCATAGTCCTGTCCACTGCAGCTTTTGGCGCTGCTGGGGCTAGAGAGCTGCAGGCCAATCAGATTGCCTGGCAGCTCTCTGAGGCGGGACTTCCTTTTAAACAAGGGGCAGAAGTCCCGTCTCCAGTCAATGAACACTCCTTGGAGCATTCCCTACTGACTCGTTGGGTGGCAAGAAGGGAACCTGCCATTCTAAAAATCCTGGCAATTGAAACAAATATAAGATTCTCGGAGGGCAGGGCAGGGTAGTGCTGAGAGGTTGTTTTCCCTGGGTGGAGAAACTAGAACAAGGTGGATATAATCTCAGGAAAAGAGGTTGGCTGTGTGATGAAGAGAAATTTCTTTATTCAGAGAGTTGTAAATCTTCTTTCACAGAGCTGTGGATGCTCAGTCGTTGATATATTCAAAGCTGAGGTCAATAAATTATTGGACTCTAAGAGAATCAAGGGATATGATGATAGTGTGAAAAAGTGGAGTTGAGGTTGAAGATCAACCATGATCTCATAAAATGTTGGAGTAGACTAAAAGGACTGTATTGCCTACTCCTGCTGTATGGCCAGGATTTTAGGGTTATTGGGCGGGCTTGGCGGGGCAAGCGGGAGCAGTCGTGAAATGGACCGCCGCCCACGATTAATGGCCAGCCAGTGTGAAATGCACACTGCAGTGCTCAGCGCTGCTGGGGTGGGGGCGTGAGGAGCGCGAGTGCTGAAGTTCGCACAGGTACACGCAGTAAAAGCTCCCTGAGGCACAGAACTGTCTCAGGGAGCTGAAGATTTTTGTCAATAAAAGTAAGAATTTAAAAATAATGAAAACATATCCCCTCATGTGACAGAGTCGCATGTCCCCTCATGTGACTGAGCAGGGTAAAATAAATATGAGTGTAAAAAGTTTTTATTTTTTAAAATCACTGGACGAAACCCTATCCTGTCCGTAGATGAGGTTTCACCAAAAATGCAAAGGGCGCTTGGCCTTTTCGCCTGCCCGTCAAATGAATGGTTGGCCAGGCAGCGAAAAATTCCTATCAATCAGTTGATTAAGGGCCATAATAGGCTGTATAATTGTCGACGGGCACGCTGCTGACCCCTGCGTGCGCCCACCGATGGAAATATCGTGCGAGTGCGCGATGATGTCAGGATGCTCGCCCGATGTCATCGCGCGTCATTTTACACTTGTTTGGGTTGGGCACATGCCCGCTCAACGAGCCAAAAATTCTGCCCCATATGTTTTTATATTCTTAGAAACTATATAATAATTGTAATAAATGATGTCACAATTTAAGGTATTCAGTTTAAAATTCTTATCCTTGTTTTCAAATCCCTCCAATGCTAAAAATCCAAAACTCTCCACACCTGTGTAATCCCCTCCAGCCCGACATCAGTGTTCCTTTTATTCTGGCCTCCAGTGCAACTCCAATTTTTATCGGTCCACTCTTGGTGACTGTGCTTCCAGTTGCCTAAGCCTAAGCTCAGGAATTCTCACCTCTCTGCCTCTTTGCTCCACTTTTCTCTTTCCAGCTACTCTTTAAAATTTACCTCTTTGACCAAACTTCTGGTCATCTGATCCGATATCTTCTTATGTGGCTTGGTGCCATAGTTTATTTTATAAAGCTCCGGTAAAGTGTCTTGGCACATTTTATTATGTTAAAGGGGCTATATAAAAATAAGCTGTTGTATTGTACAAAACTCATTAAGTCAGTTTGTCAAATTAGAGCAAAGACTCACTGATTGAAAAGACACAGCAACCAGGCTTGAAGCAAACATAAAATCAACAGTTACCTGGAGACTGGCTTTAATCAGGTATCCAGTTAAGGTTTATTTTGTTAAAGGTTATGAGAAATCAGTAAACATTTTTGTTTTGCAGTACATACAGGTAGACAGATATCGAAATGGTGTTTTTATGAACTCTCTACATGGCTTTCTCTCTACATTTCTTCCTCTCTATACTCTAGTAGCAGATTCAGAGTTCTTTACTTGTTGAAGTGCTTTTATGTTGCTGCACTAGTTTTGGTTCCAAGAGCACCATGTTACGCTCCTGAGACTTTTTTTTACAATGGCTAGAAGAAAAGCCCGTGAAAAAGCATACTTCCAACAAAAGCGGAACCAAGCACGTTGACTTCTTTATCTTTTCAATTGCAGCCACTGATCAGGAAACACTGGCCCGGATTTTTGCTCCCAAGGCAGATGCACAGAATGTCGGGAAATTTCCTGGCACCGGCCTTGGGAAAAAGTGCCCTGAATAATGAGATTTTTGTTCTGGTCAGGGGTGGCGAGGGGGAGCAGGTATGTGCTGGTGTCCAGCCCACCAACCCCAGAAACAGTTTGGATGCAACCACAGGTGTTGCGGAGTGCCGGGTTGGGCTGGTTAAAAGGCCCACCTTAGTGTTTTGGGACTTTGTCCCATTTGTGTGGTTGAATTTAAGGCCCTTTAGTCCTCACACCTCCCACCACTCCCCATTCATGCCAACCTATGCCCCTCTACCCACCCCCCAATGGCCCTTCATGCCCTCCATGCCAACTCACACAGTATCCACCATGGGCAGACCTCAGGAGCCATGCTGAGATGAAACAAAATAAAGTTCTATGTATACTGTAATAATGATAGGTTGTGGAAGCAGTCAAGCAGTAATAACACAATATAGTCCTTAGGGTTACGTCAACAAACAGCTATCGAAACTCCAAGCACTGATTTTTCTTCAACTCAGAACCACAGCAGGCAGTTTTTTGTTAAATTTAAAGGACAGGGTATTTAAATCACTTGACAGCTTGACAATTGCAGAGACCTTATCTACCTTCTATGAATATTCATATCTAATCTTAAAAATCATAAGTCACGCAATATAGGAAACAGACCTCCATCCAGTGAAAATGGGGTCTGTTTGAACTCAGCACTTAGTTAAAATGGCCCCGCTGGGTTCGGATGTGTGAATCACATCCTGGCCCCTTTCCCCTACTGGCAAAATCGGATCTGGCAGACATGGAGGCTGGACCTCTGGATTCGGGTTCCTGGCACCATTTTGTGTCAGGAAAGTCCAGGTCACCATGTTTGCCCACTGCTGCACATATAGACCTTTTATTGTAGAAGCCCCCAAGCACATAGAGACTTCCACCTACAGATCGGGATAACAATGACTCACTTGGTAGCTGCTTCTCCCCGAGTGAATGTAAGTCCTGCACATTAAGAAGATCTAAGCTTTTATTCCTGTTTAAACTGAGTTAACTGACTGCTCTCAGATCTGTAACACTAGCATTTACTGGATGTTTAAAAGTCCCTGGAGAAGAGTGGCTAAATGAATGACTATATCAATACAAGAAATTATCATTGGCCAACAGTATTTCAGTCATTTAATGTACTCAAGAAAAGCTGTATTCAGGATATTCACTCCACAAATTTAATACCAGAGCCATAGAATTAATATTGGTGATAATGATTGCATTAGTCATAAGTAATGGTAATCGGTTAAGTCATCAGTAATTATAAATTGATGTGTTCACATACATGGAGGGTATGTATCACAAGGTAGTCATGTGATGTAGTACACATGTCGATAAAACAATCTGATCAGCCAGCTTGAACAAAGTCACAAGTAGTTTGTAGTCAGTGTTTCAATTGTATGTGTCTGTTTTACACTGCTGCCTATAATGTTCTATTTATAATGCCGAATGTAGAGAGCCATGTTAAACATTCTATAACAGGGATTCCTCAATGGCTAGTGTTTAATAAGTTAGAAATTGAAGGGGGGGTGCTGGTGGATGGATTTTAACTCCTAAAAAAAAGGCCAAGATGTTAAAATATTAAAAATCTGAATCCTAACCCCAACCTGCCTCCAACCCGCCTACTTCTCGTTTTAACAGAGACGGGAAGCCAAACCATTCCCAGGAGATAGGTTGGCAATTCAAATATTATAATGAGGTGGCATTCCTTCTATTTAACCAACATTTTAAATTTAATCCTGGCCAGGCAAGTTTTCCAGGCCTCAGGAAACCCAGCAGATACAGGAGGACCAAAATTGCTGGATCCAGGAGGTAGATGCATTCCCATTTACTTGCTGGATTCAGTTTACCTGCTTCACCCACTCCTGCAATCAAACAACACCATGATCTCTATGATCTCCCCAAATTCCTTCTTCATGAATTTTCCAATCTCCCCCTGACTCTGACTTCCACTCATGCCTCAGGTCTCTGGTGTCACCCAACTCTGAACCTCAATCTCACCTCTGACCTTCGGTCTTCCTCCCCCTCCTTTCCAATCCCTCTCTATCTTTTCTCCTTTCCCCAGCTTCTGCCAACAACCAGCCGGAACTGGGAAACGGAGATAAAAATTGCCAATCAAGTCCTGCCGTTAATTCAGCAGAAACTTCGAGAAAGCCATGCACCTGAGTTTCCTAACCTAAAATGCAGCTCCCTGCTCTCACCCTGCCTCTCAGTTAATATCACCTGGGGAAATGGTAAAGGTGACACAATTAGTTCTAGTGTCCCAGGGCTACGGAGGAGGAAAATTATCCAGCACTCTTGTCCCTGATCACTGTCTAACCCAATGTCTCAACAAGTGATTATTGTGTTATTCTTGGACCAACAGCATCATTAAATCCTGCTCTGTCATAACGAATCATGGATTTCTATGCAAGAATGCGCTGAATGGTCTTCCTCTGTACTTATTGTGATGAATAAGCTGTCCTTTTTTGGACAGTGAACTGTTGTCTAATGTTCATCTCTTTAAAAGGAAACTAAGATAGTGGAAATTGCAATTTCCTCTGTCCATCTTCCAGTTTTCCCATCCCTATAAACATAATACAGACGCTGAAAATAGGTCAGAAGCAAGTCCAACTGTCTAAATACATTAAATTTGCAATCGGCACTAATTTATCTTTGTTGAAGAAGGTGCATATTAGACAGTCAGTTTGCTGTCTAAACCATGGTCATGAAGATCAGTCAGTTTCCTTAGGGGCAAGCACTGATCTGGTCACTCTGCAGCTACATTGTACCTGTAAGTTCATTAAACAAAAACATGTTTATCATGATGCTGTCACAATATGTACAAATTCTTCCTTTTCTTTTTTAACCTGGTTTCTGCTTTTGTTCTCTCTCTCTTGCTCTATCTTGCTCTCCCACTTGCGCATTTGCTCACTTGGCTGCTCACACTCTGGGCTAGATTTTACAGTGCACCATATCCCCCTCCCTCCCGCTGACTAAAATGTTGGCCGGGAGCCATTTTACACTTGGCTAGGCATTTATTGGCTCAGGGCAAGACTTCCACCGCTCTCTGGGGAGGAACACCTTCATTAGAGAGCTGCCAGCCTATCTGATTGGCCTGGCTAGCAGGTCCCAGTGAGAAGAGTTAGGGATGGGAGGGGGGTGCTGGGCATGAGAGGTCTGCGGGGGCTGAGGTGATGCGGGGTGTGACACTGAAGGGAGGGTGCCTCTGAAGGGCACCAGGACCTCAAAGGAGGCTCCCCTCCTTGCCTGACATCAATCAGCCCAGCAAAAGCTTCTGGGCTACCCACTTGGCATGGGCCTCCCCCCGCCACAGGTAAAATAGCAGTAGGGTGGGATGAGACACTAAATTGCCCATTAAATAGCCACTTAAGTGTCTCAATCGGCTCAAGGGCAGGCAAGCTGCCCGACGCCTCCATTGCCCCTCCCCACCTCCCGTAAAATTGGAAACAGGTTAGGCAGGAAGGCAGCAGGCGGGCCAAATGCTACATTTTACAAGCTAACCCTGCTATCAAACCTCACATTTAGTGAGGGAGCCTAAAATCTAGCCCTCTGTTTCACTCACTCACTCTTTCTCATCTGTTTACTCTCTCTTCCTCTCATTCACTTGCTCTCTTACTTGCTCACACTTGCTTGCTCTGTCCCTCTCTCTCAATCATTCTCATTTGCTCTCACTCCATCTATCTCTCTCTCTCTCGCTGTCTTCCCCTAACCTCACCCCCCAAGAATTACACTAGTAGCAATTCGCCAATCCAAGGAAGCATTTGTGCTGCAGTTGGCACTTGTATTCCTTAGATATTTTTGTCTCATTTTTCAGCTGGGCTGCATACCCAGACATGGGTGCCATGGATACGAATGGTTGTTGCCAGTAGCGGTGGTTAGTAAAATATAGTGAATTATAATCCAAGATTTCATTAAAGCAGGTTCTACTGGGTTTCCTGCCTCAAAGCAGCATCCCTCCCCCCCACTCCTTAAACTTGCTGCCAAACTTGGCTCCTTACTGCAATATCAATTTAATTGATAACATTATCTTAATAGTAAACTTGGAGATATTATTCCACATGTTTTGTGGTTATATTATCAAATGTCATCTTACAATCATTGATTTAGCCATAACTTGATCTGTATCCATTACATTAATGTGGAAAAATAATGTCCGTTACAGTGAACTATTATTTTTCTTTTTACAAACCTGGATTATAAGTTTGTAACATGTGTGCTGTGGCAATGTATAATTGTTTGACATTGAGGTGTTTGGGTACATCAACCAGAACCATAAATTTTTGGAACTAATAACTATGCTAAAATGCTCCAAATACAAAGCCACTTCCTGCCTTACAAATTAACCATCAATTCTGACCTGTCCAACGTTGTTCTTGCAAATGGGAACTAAGCAGAGTGGGTGCATGTCTATAGTAATCCCTGCGAATTAAGTGTACACCCATAATGACTCTTCAGAATAATAGAATTTCCAAGGTTTACTTTCAGTTATTTTGAATTAATTGCTTAAGCAGTCAGTTTTAGCCAGTATATTTAGGATTCATGGAGGAATGTTTATTGTCATAGTTGTACTTCATTTGGAGACAGACAGGTTCCTTGTCAGCTAATAGAATTTTTACCCTACACAATGCAAAAAGTGGAGGTCTTGTGACACACTGGGTACAAACATACGAACATACAAAATAGGAGCAGAAGTAGGCCATTTGGCCCCTTAAGCCTCCTCTGCCATTCAATAAGATCATGGCTGATCTATTTGTGTTTCGAGTTCTACATTCCCACATAACCCTCATAACCTTTGATTCCCTTGCCTAACAAAAATCTATCTACCTCTGCCTTAAAAATATTCAATGACCCCGTCTCCACTGCCTTCTGAGGCAGAGAGTTCCAAAGTCGCATAACCCTCTGAGAGAAAAAAAATTCTCCTCATCTCTTTCCTAAAAGGGTGACCCCTAATTTTAAAACACTGCCCCCTAGTTCTAGACTCACCCACAAGGGGAAACATCCTTTCCACATCCACCTTGTCAAGACCATTCAGGATCTTATATACTTCAATCAAGTCACCCCTCACTCTTCTAAACTCCAGTGGAAACAAGTAGTGTCCCTGTCTCTGAGCCAGAAGCTCTGGGTTCAAGTCCCATTCAAGGACCTAATGGCTAAGGAAGGTATGGCCATAATGTGGCCAAACAGGTTGAGTATCAACTTGTAAATCCTTCCAACATACACCAATGGCAGGCGGTAAGAACACGAGAGATTCCTGATCAGTCATGTGATGGAAAGACATTGGAGCGTTTACCATCATTATCCATAGCTCCAGGCTTGAAGCACCTTTGCGATGGCCTTGCTACCTCAGCACTGCTCACCTCTCCCAGTTGGGCTGCCGGCAGCTAGAGCTGTGAGCACTCTGATTGGCCTTCGCACTTCGGGAACCCGTTCATCAATCTTAATTGAATAGTGAACATAGAGACAGCCAATTAGAAGCCTGCCTCATGTAAAGTTGTGTCAGCGGGGGTCTTGATGACAAGTGCAGGTTCAAGACCTGAATATGGTCATTCAGGTTGCCGACGCTTGTGGGAACATTCAGCCTAAAGCGCCTGATTTCCAACTACTTATCATTGATTTTCCAACTCACGAGATCTTCTGGAGGGCATCATTCCTGGTAGCCAGAGCTCGTGGCTTGATTTGCTGCCCCAGCCCGCCACCGGGATTGTCCGGTCCCGCCAAAAGTCAATGAACTTTTGGCTGGGCTGCCGAATCTCCCGTGGTGGGACCCGTCACAACAGGGCTGGAAAATCCCAGCCCATGTCTGATGAAAGCCTCTTGAATTTATTCAAATTAAGATTAAGTGGCACTATTGCAATGTCATTGCCAATTTTATAGTTTATTGCTTGGCTAATGTCACTACAATCTCTTGTCCACAAACTACAGGGAACCAAACTCTCCTTAAGCAATGTTCATTTGGGATCTACAGGAAAATGGGGAGAGCACCAAAGGTTAGAATGCATTTTATGACAATAAGCATTGGCAGATCAACGCAACACCAAGTTCTCATGTGCAAGAAGTTAGGAAGTGTTTGACAAAGAGATAAGTAGACGGGAAAATAGGAACAGGAGGAAGCCATTTAACTCCTCAAGCCTGTTCTGTCATTCAATGAGATAATGAGTAATCTGCATCCTAACTCCTTATACCCTCCTTTGGCCAATATCCCTTAATATTCTGGATAACAAAAATCTATCAATCTTGAATTTAAAACTTACACCTGATCGAGCGTCAGCTGTCATTTGCAGAAGAGAATCGCTAACTTCTACCACCCTTTGCATGTAAAAGTGTTTCCTATCTTCACTCCTGGAAGATCTGGTCCTAATTTTTAGGATATATCCCAAGTCCTAGACTCTCCAACTAACAGAAATAGTTTCTCTCTATCCACTCTATCTGTTCCCCTCAATATCTGAAAACTTCAATCAAATCACTCCTTAATCTTCTAAATTTCAGGAATGCAGCCTTAGTTTGTGTAATCTCTCCCCATACTTTAACTCTTGTCCAGGTATGATTCTGGTAAATATATTCCACACTCCCTCCAAGGCCAATAAAACCTTCTCATGGTGTGAGTAGGCTTGAGAAGGCAGAATGACAGGGTTGGGGTGATGCGCTTATTAGGATCTAGGTGAATGTGCCCCTCTGCTCACATTTCCTGCCCTGCTTAGGTCATTAAATGATTTTCAGCATTAAATTCACAAGCACGGTACCACATTTCTGCTGCTGACTCCATCTGAAACCTACAGACTTCTTTCTCCCATCGTTCAGGAAGAGTATCTCGCTGAGGGCCTTTACAACTACCAACACACATCCAAGCATCACTAAAATGAGGTGCAGCCTTTCAACGCCTGGGTGCCATTCTGCCAATTCCTTCTATTGTGCTTCAACCTCCATCGTATTTTTAGAGTGACTCTTTAAATATTGGAGTTGAAATTTCCTCAAGAAGTAGCGAGTTCTAGAGAGTCCCTTCATGTTGAAATAGAAGCCATTTTCATGGGTTACTGCTGTTGTGTACAATGTACACACTGTATCTGCTGTTGGGTATGGTTTCATTGAACATTAGAATCTCCTTTAATAACAGATTTTTATATTATTAGAGCTTGATCTGATTTAGCACAGTAATTGAGTAAACCGTATTAATCTGGGTAACACGATAAGCTGAGAGTGTAGTCAAATCTTTGCTTAAATGTCCTTTAGGGGTTAGGGATAGGTTGTTGGGAGAAGTGGTATTATAAAATAAATTGCAAGCCATAAAATTCAGTTTGAGGCATGGATATGTGCTTGAGGAACAGTTCAGTGAAGCTGGTGATAAAACTGTGGGTGGCTGTGATGCAAAAGATTATTCTTGTATATTAAGGCTCAGCAGGATCATGGGTGGGAGTGCAGCCAAGAGTCTTTCATCTTTAAAGAATCTCTTATTGCCTCTGAAGCACTGGATGGAGCTGTCAACAATGTATGTCAAATTAATCTGCCAAGAATAAGAATGTTGAAATGTGAGCATTTTTCAGTGCTGAAATATTTGTTTTTGTATCAGTCTATCTCTGTCCCATTCATTATCCCCTCCCCCCCCCACCACAGAGCTTTAAAACGGTTGAACTCCATAGCTCTGTCTGTCATCCTTTTCTCCTATATTTCCGAGGTTTTTGAAATTTAAGGTTGATGCTATCTGATCATCACTTCTTCATTTGTTTTGTCTTCTCTCGTACTCTTCAACATTTTGGTGACCTGCATGTGAATCCTTGGCTCTTTCCCTACCTCTCACTTCTTAAAAACAGAAAATGAGTGAATGTTGTTCACTAAATGCAACCTTGGTATTCAGAAAGGCAAATCACAAGGCATTCACAATGCCTATTCAGAATCTCCAGAAAGATTAATTATTAACCAGAAGAAGGATATTTGTATTCCCAACTACTGCACTGAGCTTACAATTCAATTGTAGAACATAATGAGCTTTCTGCTGAAATAAAATTTGAATGAAAATTGGAAAGTGGGATTCAGGCAAACCAAAAATAATTCTTCACTCGTCAAGAGACTATGATGGAGGTTGTCTGTCTTTGAAGATTTACTTTGGTTTTGCCAGCTGGTTTGAAATTCTCCTGAGTGGCAATAGAATTAACAGAAATTTACTATTTTAACAGCGTACTTTCAGGGCACCGTCATGTGCAGTAGAGCTTGATGCTCAAGCTATATTCTTTGTGGCTGAATAATGGTTTTTCAACATTTCCTTGTTTCTGTATAGCTTAACAGGATTTTGAATAATGCTTCAATAATGGCCTTTGACAGTAGTTAGTCATCCAGCAGAAAGGCTGAGTCACATCAGTGACGTTATGGTAATGTTTCAGCGTGTAAAAAAGCAAATGATTGTATTTTAAGGATCAATTATTTATGGAGAGGTAGCACAGGAGAAGAGGCTTTATTGGTTGACATTTTGAAGTGGACAGCAACATTTTAAAATGATTTGTAACTATTTTTATACCAAGGACTGTTAACTTACTGCTCTTAATGTAACATACTTTGTTGGCTTATAGCCTGAGCTTCGGTTTGATGGTGTATATTTATCTACCAACTGAAGATAAGGAGATCGTATGGTCATACATGTTATATTCCAATAAACTGAAATGCAGTGGGAAGGCTTCTCCTGGGGTTTTGCTGTATGTTCCTAGGTATTGGGCAAATAAAGACACATTGGTTCATGGGCATGCATTGTCTGCTCATGGCAGTGGGTATTGACATTGAGAGTAAGAAGTAAATCGTGCATAAAAACCCAAAAATCAACATCCTTCAGTGTAAAATAAAAACAAAATGTGCTGGAAATACTCAGTCGGCCAGGCAGCATCTGTTGAGAGAGAAACAGAGTTAATATTTCAGGTCTGATAATAGGTCATCCGGACCCAGCCACGTGATGTTCTTCAGTGGTCTGCTGTATATTTTTCTGCATTGTTTAAAGGTGAAACCCTTCCGGTGAAGGAGCGATATGAAATGCCAGTGGCAACTCAGAAAAATGCCACTGGCCTTACACTGGGGCTTCTAAAGACTCTGCACAATTGGCTCTCTCCAAAGAACTTCTTTGAAGAGGCAGAATTGGATGAAAAATGGAAAGATCTAGGATTGCCAATTCAACAACTGCAAAACATTCCGCATCTGGGCAGTTTTGAGAATGAGTTTGAATGGATGAAATTCCTGCAGTGATTTGGGTGGGACTCTATTCAGTGCCCTGAAATACGCCTGTGAAATCCTAACGACTGACCCAACTGGAGTTGCTTCACACATCCAATTCGAAACCTTCAAGTATCTGTACACCTACCTGGCAGCGATGGATGTGGACCTTCTGGAGTCTGACATTCAAGCAACTCTTCTAGCTTTACAAGATGTGGATAAGCAAGGTGGACTGGTACAACCCAGAAACTTCAAGCAATTTAATAAAGCAAAACCTCCTAAAGAAAACAAAGTGCCATCATAACTGAACATAATCTTTTTGTTCCTCCAAGGTTATGTTCAATGTTGGTAAAAAAATATATATAATGTACCACAGAGAACAAGCAACAGCTTACATTTCTAATATAATCTTCATTTTTCACTCTGACTTTTTAACATTTAATAAAGTTGCATTGTTCCAAAAAACAAAAAATAAAGAAACACGTCACTCCAGAAGCAGGAAAACCTGTTTGGTCAGTTGCCCCTGCTTAAAACACATCTGCTATTGGGCAACAGTTACTACACAGTACCTCCCAAGTTATCCTACCCAGCCCATCTAAAAGGGGCTGCAAGAGTGAGGAAATCTTAAGTTTATGACGAGTCATCAACATAAAAATGTCCACATTAATCAATCCCAGCAATTCAACATCTTAGCAAAGATGGTTGAAATATGCAAATTAGTGCATACTGCCTTTTTGAATCGGGAATTATGGGGCAGTTCATTAGAAACATGGGGAATGTTGAAGTGAAGATCCATGCATCTTTTGTCATAGAAATTTGAAACAGCTGAAGATAAAGGGTTAAGAGGAGAAAATGAAGCAATAGTGTTAGTTTTGGATTACTGTAGCAGTAAGTCAACATAGACAGGACAGGCCAGATGGCTTCCATTTATGCTGTAAACTTCTTTGCTTCAGTGGTAACAAAAATCATATCTAGGGGAAAGAAGATATTGGAATGCCATTGGTTTACTGTTAGGAACAAAGCTACTTCTAGGTTATGTCCTGAATGGAATTAAAATTTCCAACAGCACCAAGCTAGAATTGAGTTGGCCAAAAATCTACTAATCAAGTTAAAAAAAATGCAAATAAGTTGAACATTGGAGAATGAAACTTAATGAAGACAAATGTAAAGTACTTAACATAGGAAGAAAAATGGGTAACGCATGGTGTTGAATTAGTTAAGGATGAAATCCTAAAGGTCTTTATAGACTCTGCTCAATATGTCTAACCAATGGAAAGCAGCAATCAACTAGGGTAATAGAATAGTAAAATACTGCAGATGCTAGGCATCTGAAATGCTGGAAATACTCAGCAGGCCAGGAAACATCTGTGGAGAAGAAAGTTAACATTTCCAGTCAATGGGTGGAATCGTCCCAGATTTGCACTAAGTGCGATAGCGGGATGTTTTTCCTGCTGGTCGCAATAGCGGCTTTTCACACTGTATCGTCCCAAACCTGCTGCATTAATTATGCATTCCCGGGATACACGCTGTTTCAATGGCGGGTGAGCTCCAATTCGCCTGCCATGCCATCACCTCGCTGCTTCATCATGCCAGGCACCACATTTAAAGTACAGCCATGCTCAGTGCATCCAGCTCAGGACTGCAGCAAAGAAGACATGGTCCCGTAAGGCAAGAAGACTGCAGCCCTCGAGCGACTTTTGAACACCGTGGAGGCTTGCTGTGATGTCCTCTACCCCAGCTCTGGCCGCAGGAGGGGCAGCAACATGACAGTGGATGATCAGTGCCAATGCTGCACAGAAGAGGTTGGTCATCCAATGCAGATAGAGGATGAATGATCTCATCTGTGCAACCAGGGTATGGCAACCATCTCTGCACTTTAAACTCACATACTCAAGCCCACACTCACTGCCAGCTCAAGGGACATCACCACCCATTCTCAAACACATACCCACAAATGTCCACCTGGTCAAGAGTTTGTCCTCAGTCCTCACCATCTTGAGGCCACTTACACAGATCAACATGTGCTCCCACTCACACCCTGGGATACCCTCCTTCCCCAGTATAGCTCTCATCCTGCAGCCTCTTCCTTTGCCTGAGGCCACTTCCCCAAGCAAGACATAGACCTGCAGCTGTTGAAAAGCTACCCACATATGACTGATCTGGTAGGTAGAGACATACCCATGAGCCCTCCTAAAAGTGATGTGGTGGTGTCTGTGAAGCCTGGTGCTGGTGACTGCGAGTGCTGACTGAAGCAAGGTAGGCAAACAAACCTTGAAATCCCAAGCGAAGTGCAGCCCGCCAAGTGCACGACTTATATATGTTGTTGTGAAACACATCAGCGTGTTTTCCTGCCGATGTGGGCGGATGATCCAGCAGTGGGGGATGAGCCCAGCAGACTGGCCTTATAATGATATGCTGATGTATTACAATGAGGTTCCTGATGTCTGGTGGCGGGGAACTTGGTCCGCCATTGGTGGGTGGAGCGGATGATCGCAAACTGGTTTTATGACGTGAAACTGATTTTTGGCCTTCTCGCCATATTATCCGCTCATGCCCGAACACGCCTGATGCCAATGGGCACGGAAAATCCTGGGCTATGACTTTCTTCTGAAATGGAATGTTGAACTAAATAACGAAAACAGAGGAGATTGTGATCAAACTGTATCATGCTATCTATTGGTCGCACCTTGAGTACTGTGTTCAATTCTGGTTGCTAAGAAATCAGGGATATATTACAGCACTGAAGGCAGAAGAAAAGAAAGGCATGTGGCTGATCTCTGGTGTCAAAAGTCTGAGCTATGAGGAAAGAATGGAGAACTTGGGCTTTTCTGCCTGGAAAGGAGGTATCTGAGAGGTAACCCCTAGAGGTATATAATGTAGTAAATGGTACTGAAAAGATTAATCTAGAATATTGCTTTGAAAGATGACACATGTTAATATTGGTAATAGGTAACTTTAGGATTGCTCACCCTATATGCTGAGTTATCTACATTTTCAGATAACATTGTGGTAGCAAAAAAGCTGAAATCATTTAAGAAGCAATTAGATGCAACAATGTTAGGAGGCTTAGGTAGAATCTCTCTGGATCGGTGAATTAAGATGAATCAAATTAACTTTCTTCTTGTAAGTATTTTGTGGTCTGTGAATATACATGGGTTTGAAAAGTTGTCATATACAAACATTTTTTTTAAATCTCATTGGTCCTGTGAAATCCAGAGCTTTGAATTTTTGAATTGTTTCTTATGTTTTGAGCCTTGCCCTGTTCTGATTTTTGTTAGTTATTTTTATTGAACTTTCTTTATTGCATCTGGAACACTAGAAGTTCAAAAATATATATTTCAGTTAAGTGGAAATGAGGATGCATCTCTCCAGCTGACAATTTGAGACTGTTCTCCATTAACGTGATAGAATACACAGAACTATGATTTTACACTTAGCTCTTTCACATTATTACATATGCCCATAGCCTTTCTACTACATTTTTGAAGAAATTCATTTCAATTCAAAAGCTGTTACATTCACTCAGTGGCCCTTTCTCAGGATTGAGTTGAGGAAGCTATGGCTATTTTGACACAACTGAATTTGCAAGCATGACCTAGCTGTTGACCTCAATGGGTTTGTTGTGAACACCAAATTTGAATTGTAATTTAATCCAAATAAATTTGGACCAATAAGGTATAATTTGGAAAAATCTACAATGGATCCACTTTGAACTGTTATCTGATAATCTGATCAATTATAATTTTACAGAGGATATAATTTTCACAATATGTCGTACTGACTTTTTTCTGTGCATCTTTCATTCAAATTATTTCTGATGGAGCTGATCGCTTGCAAAGGAACACTAAAATTTTACTTCCATAAAATATAAATATATATATGTCCAAAGACATATGGGAGTATATCGAGTGCCATACACTGAGTTGATTTAGTCATTATATGTATATCTCAAATGTAGCATACACTTCTAATGGGCATCACACTTACTATCTGTAACATTTTCCCTTTCACACTTTGCTGATAACTATATCCCTATTGTTATATTCTGATTCTCTGTGAGCAATGCCATGGGAGTTCTACCAGGACTGTATATATAATGTGCATATGTGTGTCTGTGAAAGGCAGAGTGGTGGTGCTAGAGAATAAGAGAGGGGAGGGGAATTTCAAACCAATAAATATTACTAGGCTCTTATCCACATCTTTCTTCTTTACAGGTTAGAGTTGGTTGAGTTGAGTGTGTTTTTCCCCAGTAGCCTCCCTGCTGGTTGAATATGGCTGGTACTGGAATGTCTGGTCTAGTGTCTGGTATAATGTATTTGGTGAATGTAGGTGTTTTAGTGCTCAGTATATCCCTGAGTTGCTGGGAATCTCATGGAGATTTTTCACTCACTAAAATTTACCTTGCAAGGATGTACACTGTGATGTCTTTATTCCAGTTGTCATTTAGCACTGCATGTCTAAGTGCCAGCACAAATTCAGTTGTGCAATATTTGAATGATCTGAATTACCCATGCTTCACCCACGTATTTCCCTATCAGTGATGTTTATGTTGTATTTATCTGGAGAAGACAAGACTAATAAAATGACATCTGAGCTATGCTATCAGTGGGATACACTCAACATATCTTGTTTAGGCTGCTAATGATGTGATTTTGGTATGATATACTATTTGCAGCTATTTTGTATTTACAGAAATACCTTAAAATCGTGGAACTCAAAGCTGTTAAATTTGACAGGTTAACCATATTGATACATATTTGAATAAAGAGCTTCTTTCTGGATTCTCGTTCAAATGTACTCTGAGTGAGCTGCATTAGTGTTCATTAGTCCTACTTCCCCATACTAACTCTAAAGTAACAATCAGGGTTTATCTCATCAGTACTGTTTAATATTTCATATATATTAATGCAGTTCCTATTTGACCAGCTGCTCTTTGGACAGTACTTCTTTAATTTTTCTCATGTCCATTTACTTTACACTTGGAAATATTCTTCTCTCTATTTCTTCCTACTATGATTTTTCAATATGAGTGCAGAAAGGAAAGGTTTCTTCAACCTTTCTAAATCTTTTAAAGATGATTTCCTTCTTGACAAGCAGAAATGAAAGCACAGCAGAAACCCATTTCTGTAGCATCAACATTTTATACCACTCAGAAACTCAACTGCACAAAACAACTTTACATACTATTGTCAGCACAATTTTTTTAGCTAATTTAATAGGTCACTAAGTGGTGAAAATGTTTGTAGATTACTTAGTCTACATAAATATAAATGATTTGTCGTAATTTTTTTTGAAAGGAAATGAAAACAATTCACAATAAAATACTAATCAATACTAAATTTTCCATTGAACTTATCAAAGAAAAGCAGGGAAGTTCTTCTAATATCCCGACCAATATTTATTCCTCAACCAACGCCGCCAAAACAGATTATCTGATCATTTATCTCATTGCTGTTTGTGGGAGCTTGCTGTGCACATTGGGTGTGAAGTGCTTTGGAATGTAGTGAAATACAATTTTTTCTCCATTTAAAGTAAACAAGAAAGACTTGCTTTTCTATAAAACCTTTCACAACCTCAGGACATCCCAGAGTACTTTACAGCCACTAAGTACTTTAGAATTATAGCCACTGTTGTAATGTAGGAAATGCAGTAGCCAATTTGCACACAGTCAAGGTCCCACAAACAGCAATGAGATAATAACCAAATAATCTCTTTTATTATAAAAACAAAATACTCCAGATGTGAGAAATCTGAAATAAAAACAGATTTTAAAAATAAAAACAGGTTCTGATTGACCTGAAATGTTAACACTGTTTCTCTCTCCACAGATGCTGTCAAAACTGCTGAGCATTTTCAGCTTTTTCTGTTTTTAATCTCTTTTAATGATGTTGAGGGATAAATATTGGCCAGGACACTGGGAGGGACTCCCTTTGATCTTTTCTGAAATAGTGTCATAGATCTTTTATACCCAGAGAACCAGGGTTTAATGCCTCATCCAAAAGATGGCACCACTGACAGTGCAGCACTGCGTGTTCAGCCTGGATTATGTGACCAATCAATGGTCAGAGACGAGAGTGCTACCACTAAACCAAGGCTGGCACCTTAAATTTATCATTAGTCTGCTCCAGACCCTGCACTTCAGGCATGGCACTTTGTTACAGCTACAAAACAAGGTTAAAATACTGAGCTGTACCTAAAACTGACAAACACTATTCAAATTGCAGAGTTCGCTTGCCAAACAACAGTGGAAATCTGAGTGATCTTAGGCTGTGTTTGCTTGCATCAATTAGACATTCCAGTCTGAAGGGGACAAGTTACCTCAAACACAGCTCCACATTAATAGCATGTGTCAAACAAAAACATTGTTTTGTAATACAGACCATATTTTTCATTTTTGCTGTGCATTGACTGTTGTCAGCTACCATTCCTACTGTCTTTCACTGCTTTCAAAATGTAATTCTGACCCTTGTAAGAAAACAGAGGTTAAATATTCAAAGATGTTGCCCCTGACATGGTCTTCCTCAATGAAGGTGCAGAGAGAACTGGAATAGAGGGCAGTATGCTCAAACTGCAGTGCTGATTTCCGTGCCTGACTCTCCAATCAGCGTGCCTCTTGTGCTAGGGTGGACAGTCAAGGTTCAAAGAAACCGAACTGTGTCTTTGGGCAGCATTGTTCTTAATATATTGTTTGACAACCACAGTTGCTGGGGAAGGAGTACAGATAAAGGCCTTTGCTTAAGCTCTGATCCATCGAAAAGTTTGGCCAAAAGCCAGGGAGTGGCATCTGTTTTCTGCACAACACAATAAAAATCTAATTGTGGATGCTCGTTACAGGAAGCCAAATAGTGTATCATGGTACCAAAAGGTCACATTGGCTGAAATAGATAACATCACAGTTGGTTGCATGAATTAAGTTATAAGTATTAATGTTATAAAAAAATTAGCAGTCTCTTCCAGACCCCAGGAGTAAATGGAGCAATGTCTCTGGTTTGCTTTTGTCTGGGAGATGTATCCCTGAACAGAGCTGAGCTTAGCAGCTCATATTTCCTCAAGAGAATGAAGAGAACGTGCTCTATTGCACATTAGATGAGGTCTAACTGATGATTGTTGGGGAATGAAGGAATACCAATGAGAGGAGCGTGCGTGGCATTTTTGATATCCTTGAAGTGGGTATGCTCTGTCAGGAAACTTTAACGCTTGCTGGCTGGCTGCCAGGTAAGCAGCCTGCTGCAGTGGGACACGTTGCCTCCCAATACTGGACCACTAACACAAATCAGCCTGGATCCTGGGTGACAGCAGAGGGGAAAAGCATCTGTGTTCTTATCAGGACCATCAGAAATCTGCAGGCACAGATTTTCCTTTCAAAATGCTATTTTTATTTTTCCCCAACTCCCCATATAAATCAGACATACTGGCCAGAATTTTCCAGCCTCGCTGGTGTCGGGCGTCATGGAGGGCAGGGAGGCACAATATGGCGAGAAGGCCAAAAATTGGTTTCATGCTGTCGTGAAACCAGCTTGCGATCGTCCGCTCCATCCGCCAATGGGGCAGCATTTCCCACCGCTGCACACCAGGAACCTAATTTCAATACTTTAGCATCTAATTATAAGCCCTGCTCGCCAGAATCATCCCCCTGTGTCAAATTTAACACCCGCATCGCCGTGACTTCAGAACGAAGTGCTTCATGACTGCCTGTAAAATGCATGCAACTGGTGAGCTGAGCTTTGAGGGGAGCTCGGACATAAGTGCACACAACCTTGCACAGCGCTCATGAGCATCGCCTGTAGGACATCAAGGAAGAGGTTTGCATTTGCTGGAGGCACAGGCATGTTGCTTTTTCCCAGCTGGCTTTCAGTGCGGTGCCAGGGCAAGGGCTCTAGTGCAGATCAGGCCGGTGGGGGTTGAGGATGGGGGAGGTGCAAGGCAGCGCAGACTGAAGGAAGTACACAAGCACATGGTGGGGGAAGGAGGTGTGAGAGAAGTGGCCACTCACTTGGAAAAGCTGGTCAAAAGTGAGCATTTTCCACAGCTGAGACCGTTCAGTTGCAGCTCCATTGACATGCTTGGGGTTGGGCCTCTGAAGATTTTCTGCCCACTCAAGCAATGCAAAAGCATGAAAGTCCCACCAAATGATCCCGAACTTTTCAGCCCTCGGGCGCAGACTGCAAATTAACGTGCGTTTTAGGGGACAGCAGAGCAACTGGGCAAGTTGTACAGTCCCCTTGTGAAAGGTGGCCATGGCTCAGAGCCCCTTGCAATGTCTTTATTAAGGTTTGGACCAGTATCCATCATGGTTCAAACTAATAGCGCAGCCTTGCAGTGCGGGTTAGGAGAATGCCTGCGCCTGAGCTGAGAGCACAGCATCCAGTCCAATGGGCAAAGCTGCTGCCAAGTGTCAGCAATCAAGTGGAATGGGGTGGAGGTGGCTGGGGTTTTGGGCAGCCATGCAGCGCTACATACTGGCCATCCAAGTGGTGGCCAACACACCCCTGCATGCGTGAAGGGACCTTCAGACTTAACCAAGGGAGGTCCTTAGGTCACGCATGCTAATCCACGGATCTCTCCCTTTGATCCTGCAGGAGAAGAACATCAGGATCACGGAGCCTGGTGATTTAGTGGTATGTCTCATGGTTTACAGAGACCAGAGAAGAAGAAGAAGAGAGCGGCTGAGGCGCCTGGCTCGGCAAAGGGAGGAGCACCTCCCTCAAGATGAAGGGGTGGCAGGGCCTGCTGCGCATGTAGCTGAAGATCCACCGAGAGCCATCGCTCGTAGGTGCCTCACTAAGCCCAGGGTTTATAGACGGTGCTTATCATCCCTTCAGATGATTGAGAACCAGTGTCACCGAAGACTGCGCATGTCTAGGAAACTGGTTGGTCACATATGTATGCCACCTGCTGCAGGATTTGGTGCCATGGGGACATCGAGGACATCCACTGCCCGTGGCTGTGAAAGTGACTGTGCGCTCAGTTTTTATGCCAGTGGCATCTTCCAGAGCTCCACAGGTGACCTGTGCAGGGTCTCGCAACCTCCACACAAAAGTGCATCCTGGAGGTCACGGATAACATCTTCGTGAAGACACAGGCCTAAGTTTTTCAGTGGTTGGGCGTGCGTGATCAGCAGGCCTGGGAGTGGCTGGGAAATGGATCCCTGACTGTGGTTGGCCCCCGACTGCGATCTTATGCTAGCTGGCCAATTAACAGCCAGGCAGCGTGAACTGTGTGCTGAAAAGCTAGCGCTACCAGGGTGGGGGTGGGAAGAGGGCAAGAGGGCGGGCGATGGCGTCAACGCGGTGGCGGGTGTGCACTGCGAGAGAGCTGCCTGAAGGGAGCTGCAGACCTGAAAATAATGAAATAAAGCTGTAGACATTTGCTAAAAAATGTCTGTGCATCACAAGCAAGCACCTGAAGGCATACCTCATCAAAATGCTGTCCCCAGATACTTATTTTTATTTTGTTTCCTAATGGAAATTTCATCCCACCCTTGGATGAGGTTTGATGAAAAATATAAAGTCCACCTGGCCGATTCGCCTGTCCGCCAACCGGAAGGTTGGACGGGCCACGGAAAATTGCAGACAATTGTGCCATTAATGGGCTTAATTGCCCGCTTAATTGTTGGCGGGCGCTCTTCTGACTTTTGTGCGCGCCCGCCAAACAAAATATCACGCGAGTGTGCGATGATGTCGGAACGCTCGCCTAATGTGATTTTACGCCTGATTGGGTCAAGCGTGGCTCACCCGCGGGATGTAAAATTCTGCCTCAGAGCCTTGTGCATTTCACCCGGGATCAGGAAATCCAAGACGCAAGACTGCACTCACGTGGCGCTTAGCTCTCCGTGACAACAAGCAGTCAACTACGCCACAAGGGCTTCCATTCGCTGAATGTTCAGCTGGTCTGCGACCACCACAAAATGCATCCTACAGGTCTGCGCACGATACCCAGTGAGTGTCCACGACCCCTACATCCTCAGCTGGTCTCAGATCTCTGACATCTTCCAGGGCCCAGAGAGGCTTCAGGATTGGCTCCTTGGGGACAGGGGCTACCCACAGTGGATCTGGCTGATAACGCCATGTGGCGGCCTCAGACTGCAGCAGAATGACAGTATAACAAGGCTCATGCGGGCACTTTGGTGGAGGAAACGAAGGGTATTCTGAAATTGAGGTTCTGGTGCCTCAACAGCTCCAGTGGAGAACTGCAATGCTGTCCACTGAGGATGCCGTGCATCATTGTCACTTGCTGGGCGCCCCACAACTGGTGCTGCAACGGGGGGAGGACCTGGCTGAGGAGGAGATGAAGGAGCTGCACGTCTCCTCCGATGAGGAGGACATCGAAAGGGATAATGATGATGAGGTCCTCGAAGGCGAGAATGCTGGCGATGAGGTCATCACACTGGCCAGATGAGGCAGGCGCGTTTGGGAGGCCCTCATAACCGCAAAATTCATGGAGGATGATGACGAGATGCAGTGAGGACAGTCCTGACATTTTGACTCCTGTGTGGCTAATCAGTACATACTCTCAGTGCTCAGGCTTATGCCAGGGAGACGCAATGGAGGCCCTGATAGTCGCTAGATTCCAGGAGGATGATGACGACATGCAGTGAGGACACACCATCGATCTTCACATAACCTCTGTGAATGTGTGACTCCTGTCTAGCTGAGGGCCGCTCGCTTGTGCGCTGTGATCAGGGTCATATCATAGAGACGCAGCCATGAAGCTTTAAATTCACCTTATCCTTTGTCAGCCTTCAGCACCTGTCCCTTCCAGGACCACAGCGTCACAGGTCACAGATGCTGAAAGATGCAGGGGCCAGACCCACCTCAGAGATGCTGAGAGCATGCAGACAGAATGATGGAACTCTGTGAAGCCTGCCTGTGACATTCTGGCAGCAATGACAAGCACCATCGAGGTGCAGGGTGAGCCGTCCCCAGGGTGCGGTGAATTGGGGTGACCGCCCCGGGCCCCGCACTTTGGGGGGGCCCGCACTTTGACACCACGGTGTCAGATGTAATATTGTTCTGAACTAGTTAACGTCTTCAAAGCGGGCATAGAGCGCATAGTGTCCGACCTGCAGGGTGAGTCACTCACTTGTGTATATTTTCAGCCCCACGCAATTGAAACCCTCCGCTTCTTATTTTATTTTTCTTCCAGTATGCAGTTGCAATTAACATTTGCTTAACATTGGAAGATGGACAAGCATTTTTCTTTTAAAATGTTGAATTATTTAATGCGTTGTGTCTGTAATTTTTTTTAAAAAGTTGAACGCAGTGAATGTCCCCACTCCGACATTTAGGCCAGAATTTTCCAGCCCACCCCGGCAGTGGGGCCAATGAGCCATTGAAATCTTCGTTCATATCGGCAGGACCAGAACCCCATAGAGATCACGGATTTCCTCTTAACAAAAGGAGAGCCAACAATTATGTTCAGCCTTGGAAGCAAAGAGTAGTTTTGCGTGTGACAGTTATCACAGTCAATTGTGCAGTACATGCTTGTAACCGAGTGCTCAGTAGCTGGGATGCTGCTGGTGCTCCTTTTCACACAAGGGACCGAGCCATCAGAAGAAACTTGTATAAAAATGTTATGCGAGACCCACAAAGTATGATTTGCTCTGGCCCCGCACCCCCTTAGGGTCCCTAATGTGTCCAGTGAGCGTGAAGCCAGACCATCACTTTGCTCTGAAGGTTACACACTGCACAGGGAAGAGGCCCTGGACTGAGACACCTGCCTTTATCTTGTGCAGGAACTAGGTTTCACATGCGAGTGACACAAACACTGCTCAGCATAATAAGCCACAGGCAAGGAGACATTCTTGGAGTTTATTTATGATAGTGAACATTATGTACAAGCGATGAACACCCATGCCCAGGCTGTGCAACTACATCTTCTTAACTTTTCCAACCCTGCCACTATGTCTTGGTAATCCCCGAACTGCCACAGCAGAGGTGGAGGCAGCCTGCTGACTGCTATGCCCTGTCTGTGATGACCTTGGCATACATCCTTTGGAGGGCCAAGACCTGGAGGGCCCTGGCCTGCTTTCAGGGCCCTGCTGTGTGGTAGTGGCACCCTCCTCAGCCTGTGGAGCTGGAGCTGCTGGGGTCACAGCAAGAGGGGATTTGGATAGGTGGATACTCCCCGAGTCACCTGGGTGGATGTCCCCGGGTGTGCACCTGCTGATCCTCCTCCCTGTGGGTGCCCAAGGGCCCCTGGCCCACTCCTTGAGGAGTAAGGGAGACTGGGGTGAGATCGAGCTGCCCGCACCCCTCTCACGTTGACACCGTTGGAGGCCAACTGTGGTGTCACCGATGCAGCTCAGCCCACGCAGCAATGCAGGAGCAACGCCCTGGACCAAGGTCTCCACGGCAGCCACCATGCTACCAGTGTTGACCTCGGTGCTTTGGCATGTCAACACTTTCGCCTCAGCTTGAAGGCAGACGGACTCCTCCATTGCACCTTGCAATCTGAGGAGTGCAGTGGACATCCCTTCCTGATATTCCCAACCTTGCCTTTGCAGCTCCAACAACTAAGGTATGACTGAGTCCAGAGGCTCCTCATCTGACTCGGACTCAGCAGATTTCTGGCCTTCAGCAGTCCTCTGAGTGCCAGAAACCTGAGAAGTCCCTGCCTCTGCCTGCTGTGGATCAGACAGTGCCATGTGCAATAAATGGGAGCAATAAATGCTGGCCTAGCCAGCGATGCCCACATCCCATGAATGAATAAAAACAACCCCACCAGATTGTGACCCTGAGGGTACTCTAGAACTAGGTCCCACCGAGGTGTGTGTCTCTGCACTGGTGGAGGGTGTGGGTGAGCGCTGTGATGGGTCTTCAATTAGGGTGTCATCGAATTCTTCTTCCAAGGTGTCTTTAGGGGTTGAGTCAAGGACCTGGCTCGTGGACTCCCTTGGCTGCTTCCCTGATGTGTCTGCGAAAGCAAGGAGAGATAATTAACGCATGAAGGGACTGCGAAACAGGGAAACTCACTCACAGCAAGGTTGTCTGGTGGATGTTACACAGCCAACCTCACCATCAGCACAGGTATGGTCGCTGGCCATCTGGATGACTCTATTTTCAAAGCCCATGAGTACTGTGATGTCAGGCATTTCTCCACCAGTCTGCGACCTCTCCCTTCTGTTGTGCTCCAGCTTGTGCTGCATGAAGACAGATGGAGAGAGTGTAAGCAGGATGCCTGCCAGGCCAGATGATAATGATGCTTGGCATGTGTGAGTGGTGAGTGGTGCCATGGATGGTATGAGAACATGATCCTCAGGGCAGATGAAGGTGTATGTGAGAGAGTGAATGGTGATGTCCCTTGAACTAGCAGTGAGTGAGATCCCTGTGGATGTGTGATGGGTTTGTGAGTGTGTGAATGGAGAGTGATGAGAAGAGTGACTTACCCTGGCAGAACAAAGGAGATCATTCACCCTCTTTTGGCACTGGGTGGCTGTCCTCTTTTGCAGGGCATTGGCACTGACCACCGCTGCCACCGCTTCCCACGCTGGATTGGTGGCCTTCCTTGCTGGTCTTCACCCAGAGCGGGGGTAGAGAACTTCACAGCAGCCCCCCATTGCATCCAGTAGGCACCCGAGGGAGGCGTCGCTAAATTTGGGAACAGCATGTTTCCTCTCTTTAGCAGCCATGACTTTGCAGCAGCTTCTGATCCCTTAGAGTGCCAGCTCTGTGTGGGGGCACTCTTTAAATATGGCGCCCTGATTACTGAAGGCCTGAGGTGACGGTGGGGCGGGTGAATCAGAGGCGGCCCTCCCAGCGAGCTGGTGTGTTTCCCAGGAATACATTATTAATGAGGCGGGATGACGCGAAAACCTGCCATTGTAGCCGCCGCATAAAATGTCTCTTTCCCACCCGTTACCATACTTAGTGCAAATTTGGGATGATTCCGCCCACTGTACTAAACAGCAAAGAGCACACTTGGCACTTTATAAATTGAATTTGTGTCAGTGCTTCGGCTTTGGAAGAAATATCTCTTTCTTAAAAAAATGTTTGTTGTATTAGCATTCTCTACCAAAGCTCTGGGCTATATTGGTTCACCCACATGGATGTGCAGCAGTAAGGTGACCTCTGTGTGTGCGCTTGAGTCACTGTCTGGCCATACTAGGTCGGTAGCTGGAAGGAGATGGTGAGCACTGATAAAGGCGGGGAATATGAAAGAGGCTAAATGGACCAAACTTTTGGTGCTTGAGAAGTGGCAGAACTGGTGTTGGTCTTGCTTCAATCCTTCAAGTTGTGTTGCAGTGCAGAAGGCAGAAATCTACTGTATTGGAAGAGGGAGAAGAATTAAATATGCTTACATGTGCAAGGTGGGGAGCGATTCTCTTTCAGCTTCCAAGAATTCCTGCACATATTTTCTTCCATAAGTTTCTAATAGACCTTGACTGACAGCTGAACATTACATAGTAGCACCGTACTGAAAATACATTGCCATAGGACAATGCTTCCCAAGCTTTTACTCGATCTGACCCCAGTCTGGCCTCAGACTTTGCATGACCCCGGAATGAAAATTTGGGTGGCATGAGAGTTGTTGAGTGGGGAGTGCCTTCATCTGCTGAATGTGGGTGGGGGGAGGGGGTGGCACAGTCAGTTGCTCGTTCTAGGAAGTGTTTAAACTGCAAGATTTTCTTTTAAAAACACTCTACCTTTTCACAGGCTTTTTTTGCAGCAACAATCAGGCCTCAAAGATCTGTCCATTAGGCCACACCCACTGTTAGGAAAAAAAAACATGGGAATTTAAAGGGGCTGCGCAGCTGTTAGCATTCAGTTGGAGCTCCACAGCAGCCATTGCTGCCTTGGAGCTCATGACCCCAAAACCTCACCCACAGTTTGGGAAGCCCTGATGTAGGAGCAAAGCATTTGGATGAATTTGCTGAGGTGAGTGTAGGCTTGGTTCAGTTGGTAGCACTCATGCCTTCAAGTGAGTAGATTGTGATCCTATTTGAGGATTAGAAACATAGATTGGGCTAATTGTTCAGTGCAGTTTTGAGAGAGTGTTATGCTGCTAAGGGTGATGTTTTCCAGATGAGATTTTAAATATTCTGCCAGTTCAGGTGGATGTAAATTACCAGTACTCAAAAACAAAAGCAACTTAAAGGGGTGTGCTCCCTTAAAAGTAGTTGTGTATGGGGGAAAACATTGTTTCATCCTTTTATAAAGCTTCAAAATATTACCAAGGAAGAAGGTTAATGAGGGATGGGAGGGGTAATAATGGTCTCATCAATAAGCATGTACCAGTCGTATTTTACAGAAGTGATAAGACAGAAACTCATTCAGTGCAATGGATTATTATACAGTGGGGACTCTGCTGACAGTCAAAATGTGTTTAGATTCATGGGGCAGAATTTTCAGTTTGATATGTGGGGGTGGGCCCCGCACGTCCACGTGTAAAATGACGCACGGTGATGTCGGGCGAGTGTTCTGACATCACTGCGCGCCATCGCGATGTTTCGCTGGGCGGGCACGCGATGAAGTCCGATGTGCGCCCGCCATTAATTAACGGGTTAGTTAGGGCCCTTTAGCCTTCAATCGACGGTGATTTTTAGGCGCCCGTGCGATCTTTGGGTCGGCACACAGGCGCAACGGGCAGGTGGGTAAGACACTTTTCTATGAACCTCATCCTCGGGCGGGATAAGAGGGCTCAGTGGGGTCGTCAATCTGCTTTGTGGAGTATTTATTGGAGGAAGTATTTTCAACTTGCCTGTGAGATCTGTAGTAGTTCTGAATGCATCCCAGCAGCTTTCTGTGTCCTTTGAACCTTCAGGTCAGCTCTCTGCAGTCAGGAGTCTTTTGCAGGCCCGTAGCTTTCAGGAAGCCTCCCCTTAGCCTGGGTATGAGTTCTGACATGTCCACTGGAGGCAGCTGCTCTGAGGAGGAAGGGAGGGCAAGAAGGAGGAGGCCAGGAATGCACTTTCAGCCTCCAGGGGAGCCACCTTTGGGAGTACAGGCACAAGGAGCGCAGGGCCAAGAGGTAGTCCAAGGTGGAAGGGGCTGCAGAAGACGCCACTATCCTGGTATACAGGTGGCGAAGCAGTTACCTCAATATGTCTGAGGTGCAGTGCCGAAGGAGGCTCCGAATGTCAAGGGAGACAGTCAACTATATCTGTCAGATGATTGGCCCTGAGATCTCCCCTAACTGTTGGGCGGACACCTCATGCCAATGGCTCTGAAGGTCACAGCTGTCCTTAACTTCTATGCCTCTGGCTCCTTCCAGGGCTCGGTGGGTTATCTTTGCAATGTTTCCCAATCAGCTGTCCACACTTGTGTGAAGCAGGTCATAGACCCTCTGTTCAGATGTGCATTGACCTTCATCCACTTCCGCTGAGTCCAGGCAAGCCAGACACAGCGAGCCAGAGGCTTCACGGCCATTGCTGTCTTCCCCAGTGTCCAGGGTGCAATAGGCTGCACACATGTGGCCATCAAGGCGCCAGCAGGTGAGCCCGGTGCCTTCGTCAACAGGAAGAGCTTCCACTCCATGAACGTGCAGATTCTACAAGTCTGTGCAAGGTGTCCAGGCAGCTCCCACGATGCCTACATCCTCAGACATTTCCAGGTGCCGGGTCTCTTCAGTGCTCCGGCCTGGCTTGATAGATGGCTGCTGGGTGACAAGGGCTATCCCGTCAGAAGGTGGCTCATGTCGCCTCTCCGCCATCCAATATCAGAAGCTGAGCAGCGGTACAATAGGAGCCACACCTCCACAAGGGCTGTGGTGGAGAGAACCATCGGTCTTCTCAAGATGCGCTTCCGATGCCTGGACTGCTATGGGGGCGCACTCCAGTAGGCACCAGATCGTGTCTCGGTGATAGTGGTTGCATGCTGCGCTCTCCACAATCTGGCGCTGGAAAGGGGGGACGCTGTGGACGATGAAGACATTGACGCAGTGTCTGCGGCTGCACACAATGACACTGATTCAGAGGATGAGGAAGCACAGGGGAATGCTAAGGGGCTAGACGCTGACCCGGGACTACACCAAGGAGGCAGGGACACCCGGGAGGCTTTAATCCAACGAACCTTCAGCTAGCACAACACAAATGGATCAGCAGGACCAGCCTTGCCTGGCACTTCCATACTCGACACCTAAGTGCAAAATCTGCCAGGTCATCAGCGGGAACTAAGGGCTTTGTACATAAACTTGAATGTCCAAACAAACACTCATGACATTTCTCTTAAACATACACATGCAGAACAAACGAGCCACCATCAGCCATGGTCACACATCTGATTTTTAATTTTCAAATCAGATGTTCTCCCAGTTGCAAAACAATGCTGTAAGCAAGCAAAAAGAAATTCTAAGGACCTAATCTTGGGCCAACACAAAAGCACCAGTGATAAACCCGTGGTGTGCCTAAGGTGCCTTATGCTTTTGTTTACGGGTGCTATGTCTTGGTGATGCCCCATCACTGGGAGTGGCATCTGAGACAGCCTGCTGACTCTGCTGTCCTGTTAGCCTCGATGACCTTGGCGGTCGTCCTCTGGCCTGTGGAGCCTGTGCTGGCCCCGCCTGGGAGGGAGCTGCCAGTTCCACAGCTGGCACTTCCCCAGTCATCACAGCCTCACCCGATGAAACAGTCACTGGGAGAGAGGCGAGGTAGCTTTTGCCCTCATCCGGAGCGCCATGCGAGGAGCCCGCAGATAGAACAGGCAGCTGCTGCGCCAACGTGAGGTCGCCTCAGACCTCCCTGCTCACCGTGGATGGATGGGCACCGAGCTGGGAAGCTTGATGCCCACACCATCTACCATACTGGCAGTGAGAGCTGAGGTTAATGTCAATGTGATGGCTTGCTGGTCAGAGCACGTCCACAGGAAGCTCTGGTGGGTCTCCTGCAGGAGCCTCTCCACGAGAGTCGCCACTCTGTCTATGGAATACACATGGCGCTCAGACATGAGGCTCACCGCTTCGCCGAGGATCCACGTAGACTCCTCCACCACAGACACCAAGCCAAGCATAGTCTCATGTATCTCCCCCACACACCCGGCCGCATTTCCTGTAGCTGCTGCATCGCGGATGACTCCAGAGGTACATCATCAGCCATCAACTGAGCATGTACCTGGTCCACTGCAGTCCTCCGACTACTGGAGCCATCTGCACACTCTGTCTCTGCCAGCTCCTCCAGTGAATGTGAAGTGCCCTCTCCACTGTGCCCCGGGACACTAGCTGATGTTCCAGTGCCCACCGAGGTGCTAGTATCTGCGCTGGTGCCTGCCTCGCAGGAATAGTGTGACACTGGTGACACGTGAGGGCCCTCAGGTGTGAGAGGGGGCATCTGCAGCTCCTCCTGTCAGCCATGCTCTGATGATGCTGAAATGAACAAGGACAGTGGATCAGTTAGCGTGCACACAGTGACACACTTCATCCATTTACCCCGGCTCATTATGCGCTCAACCTTCCAGAACTAATGGACATTAACATTGGTGGGGTGGCAAATAGTGAGGAGGATAGGCTTACATTACAGGCGGATATAAACGGATTGGTCAGATGGGCTGATTAACGCCAAATGGAATATAATGTGGATAAGTGTGAGGTGATGCACTTGGGCAGGACAAACAAGGCACGGGAATACACGATGAATGGTAGGACCGTGGGAAGTTATGAGGATCAGAGGGACCTTGGTGTGCATGTCGACCGGTCCCTTAATGTAGCGGGACAGGTAGATAAGGCGTTTAAGAAGGCATTTGGCATACTTGCCTTTATTAGCCGAGGCATAGAATATAGGAGCAGGGAGGTAATGTTCGAACTGTAGAAAACGCTGCTTAAGCCACAGCTACAGAATTGCGTGCAGTTCTGAAATGTGCATTATGGGAGGGATGTGAATGCAATGGAGAGAGTGCAGAGGACGTTTACCAGCATGTTGCCTGGGCTGGAGCGTTTTAGTTATGAGGAGAGATTGGATAGACTGGTGTTATTTCCCCTGTAGCAGAGGGGATTGAGGGGGGACATGATTGAGGTGTGCAAACTTATGAGGGGCATAGATAAGGTAGACAGAAAATAACTTTTCCCCTTGGCGGAGGGATCAGTAACCAGGCGGCATAGATTTAAGGTAAGGGGCAGGAGGTTTACAGGGGATGTGATGAGCAACTTTTACACACAGAGGGTGTTGGGAATGTGGAACGCATTGCCTGGAAGGGTGGTAGACGCAGAAACCCTCATAACATGTAATAAGTATTTGGATGTGCACTTGCAATGCCATAGCATACAAGGCTATGGGCCTAGTGCTGGGAAATGGGATTAGAATTATTAGGTATATGTTTGACCCGCACATCCTCGATGGGCCGAAGGGCCTTTTCTGTGCTACACGCCTCTGACTCTATCACTCTGTGACTGAGCAATGTTGTAACAATAACAAATTTTATAATCATCAGTGCTATGGATGTTGGGAGAACATTGCGGATCTCACTGTTGGCCTCAAATACCTGACCATTCCACCCCAGCCTCACCAACACCAGTTGACCTGGGTGCATGGCACCTCTCAAGCTCAAGGGCCTCCTGCTCGAAGTGGCTTAAGATGAGGAGATGTGCCTGGCTGCCTCCAATCCTCGCATGTTCCGAGGCATTATGAACATTCTTCTCCTGAGAAACAGAGAACACCATTCATTATGACAAATTGCGCATGGACTCTGCACGTGCACGCCACACCCCAACCACAGTGGGCCATGTCAGGCCCCCAGTGCCTCCTCTCCCTGCTACTGCTGATCAGTCACAGAAAGATAGCGCGCCTGCTCCCAAACCCCCCATCTGGACACATGCTGCATACATTACATTAGGAACCACATGGTCTTTGCTCCCATAGCAAGGAAGCGCAACTACGTGCAGTGTCAAGGGAAGCAGATGGTCCCTTGCCACGACACCTTGAGGCTCCCCTTCTACCATCTCAGCACCGTGAATAGGACATGTGTTGGAGTTCTGAGTATGCGCCTAGCTGCATCTCCTGAAGGTTGTCCCCAGACTAGTCATATGCAACTAAGAGCAACACATGGTGCGGGAGAGAACTCATCTCCTCATGAACCATTCAGGCTGATCTAAGCATGGGCACTATCTGCTTGCCCACCCAGCACAGGAAAAATGTCCAACATGATTCAATGCAGTCACGACAGTAAAACTTGGGGGGCGGCCTCAAAGGCTAAGGCTACCTGCTGGGTTAAATGCTCAATGCCAACATGGTACTCACCCTGCCAGAGTGCAACAAATTGTTGAAGTGCTTATGGCATTGGATCCAGGTGCGCCACACTACGTCGTGGGAGTTCACCACCTCCGCCACCTCCTCCCAGGCACGTTTGGTCATGTGGGGGGGCCTCCTCCTCCCATCCTGGGGGGCCAACACCCTCCCTCCATGCTGCCACCTCCTCGAGGAGGGCAGCAAGGCATTCATCAGAAATGCGAGGGGCACATTGGCCCTCCGCTGGCCTGGCCTGCTCCTGGGCCAGACCCTGCAGCCTGGCCTGCTCCTGGGCCAGACCCTGCAGCCTGGCCTGCTCCTGGGCCAGACCCTGCAGCCTGGCCTGCTCCTGGGCCAGACCCTGCAGCCTGGCCTGCTCCTGGGCCAGACCCTGCGGCCTGGGCTGCTCCTGGGCCAGACCCTGCAGCCTGGCCTGCTCCTGGGCCAGACCCTGCGGCCTGGGCTGCTCCTGGGCCAGACCCTGCGGCCTGGCCTGCTCCTGCCCTTCCTTCCAGCTTGGTCTGCTCAGTCGACCCCCTGTGGTGCGCCGTTGAATTGGCCATTGTCACCAGCCTACAGGAGGCTGCCAGGCCTTCTTTTAAACAGGCTGCCAGGCTGCCATTGGACCCGGCGGTCTGTCCACGCCCGCCGCCGCCCGCCACACACTCCTGCTATCCACAGGAGTCGGCAAATATGCAGGGTGGGCCTTAATTAGCCGGCCTGTGTAAAATGGCGACGTGGACCCGATCACAGGTGCCAATCGGGTCTGCGCCTGCACCCACTCTCCCCCCGCCCACAACAGAAAATTCTGCCCATGGTGTCTATCAACATACTCAAACAACAAGAAGTTTATCATTTATATCATTAGATTAATCACTGTGCATTTTGGTATTCAGTGCAATATATACCATCTGTATCTTGAAGATGAAATGAATTAATTATGCATTTACAAAATAAGTATTTATTTTAATCATCTTTTACCAATAACACCCTACAATATTTTGAAATTATCTTGCAGAATTCCACAGCATTCATTCTTCAAATCTAGAAGAATTATACAGGGACCTAATGCAGTTGTCAAATGGGAAAACGGGATACTTCAGAAAGAAATACAAGTGTATGTTCAAAGTGTTAAATGTGTTTCAGTCTCTGCCTGCACGAGAACTACACTTTCTGCTGCAGTGCCTGCTGGTAGTTTAGATTGGGTTGAAATATAGGCCAGAATCTTCGGGTTGGCGTGCAGGGGCGGGCTCCGCTCACTGACACGCAAAATGATGCATGGTGACGTTGGGCATGCGTCCTGACGTCATCACACGTCATTCCGATTTTCAGCTCGGCAGGCACCGGAGTTGGCTGCGCATCCGCCGAACTGTCAAAGGCCTGTTAAAAACTAATTAAGAGACTTAACAGAGCTGCCCGTCCAACCTTAAGGTTGATGTGCAGGCGAAGAGCCGAGGCGGCCTTCGCATTTATCATGGAACCTCATCCACGGGTGGGATGAGGTTTCATGAAGGATTTAAAAATCAAATAAATTTTTTTGTTAAAATTCATTGACATGTCCCAGCTCATGTGACACTGTCAGATGAGGGGACATATTTGAATTATTTTTTCTTTATTTCAATTTTGCATAATGAAATTAAACACCTTGAGGCAGCTCCGTGCCTCAGGGAGGTTTCTGTGCTCTTTTGCGCGCGTGCGTGAAAGTGCGCAGGCCCCGTCTCAGCCTACTTCCCCCACCCGCACGGGTGCGCGTCACGCTGGGCAGGTCTTAATTGGCCCACCCACGTAAAATGGCGGCACACAGCCAATCGTGGACAGCGATCGGCTGCGCGCCCACCCATGTCCATTCCTGTTCCCGCTCAGCACCTCCGATGGGGAGAAAATTCTCCCCATAGAGTGCAAAAGAATTACTTCTTTACTGGTGACAGCAGCAGATATCCTCTGGCCTCAGTCCAGTGCCACTTAGGTGAATAGACTGATGAGAATGTTTTGATCCGCAGGATGCACATTGTCCGCTGACTTTAGTTATAGGGAGATTAAAATTAAGCACAGTATCTAAGGTCTAGTGAGGAGAAATCTGAAAAGATCCCTGCTCTTTATTATTGCCCAGCAATATGAACTGCAAACTGCATATCTGTCAGTAGATGTCAGTTGAGGACAGGTCATTCTCAGTTGCGACCCTATCTTTGGTTGAATGTGCTGCTGGTACTATCAAGCTGCGCGCAAGAATAATGGCCACTCTGGTAATGTAACTAATGCATCACAGTCAATATCTCTGGGAGAGAAGGTATCCTTCAAGAACTAATATATGTGCATGGTATTCTAGTGTTTACTCTCTAGACTAACAATCCAAAGATCTGAAATAATAATCCTAGAGAATATGAATTCAAATCCCACCATGGCAGATTGAGAATATAAATTCTGTTTTCAAGTTCTTTATAAAAAATATGGGGCGAGATTTTTCAGATGGCAGGGTTTCCAGCTCCACCACCTGAAGAGTTGGCAGGGAACGCCTCCCTGCTGATCATAGCAGTCCCGCAGCCATTTAAAGTTCTGAGGAGTCCAAGATCAGCTAAATGCTGGGGAGGCGTGGGGAGATCTCACAGCGGTGAGGGGAGGTGAGGCCTGAGGGGCAAAGTGGGGAAAGGGGGCGGAGTTCTTAATGGAGAGGCCATTGGGGGGGGAATGGAGCACCCATGGGGACAAATCTTGGGGGTGGGTGCCCAGTATGCACACTTGAGAGAGGCCCCTCAAATGAAGCCAGCCAGAAAGTGGACCTTAAGCAGCCAATAATTGTCCACTTATGGGCCTCAATTGGGTCAAGGACAGGCAGACTGCCCTAGGCCATGCTACCCGTTCCCCAACCCCCTAAAATTACAGGCAGGTAAAGGGTGGGGGAGGGCAGTGGGAAGGCCACCCAGGGAATTTTACAGATTCCTCCCCCCCCCCCCCCCCCTGCTGCCTCCACCTGCAAAACCTCTGGTAGGTGACAGTAAAACTCTGCCCATGGAATTTTTTTTGATAAGATGCCCTCAATAAAGACCCTTAGGGCAGGAAATGTCCTTAAGGGCAGGAAACCTGTCATCCTTACTTGGTCTGTCCTATTTGTGACTCCAGTCCCACACTAATTTAGATGACTCTTACCTATCCTGATGTAGTGAGCCACTCAGTTGGATCAAACCATGACAAAAATGACCACACGGGCTATGGTAGGACCACCATCATTTTCTCAAGGCATTTAGGAATGGGCAATAAATACCGGCTTTGCTGGCAATGCCCACATCCTGAGAACAAAAAAGAGATGATTTTTAGATATCTGCCATGACGAACATAGATACTTAATTCAACAGTACTACAAAACTACATTGTTCTTTCTCTTTGCACTTCAAAATTATATGCCCGAGCGACTTCTGAAACCGACAGTAGATATGTAGCTTGTAGGAGATGTAGGAGATTTTGATTTCATTCTTGCTTCTAAAAGGCTGATCATTGTTTTTCAGAGATCAATCTTTTTCTGGTCATCCTCTAATCAATATTTTACCTCAAGTTCTTATTGTTTTCAAAGCAGCTGTATCACTGTAGGACAGAGAAATCTTAAGATGATGTGTTATTGAGTCAGATGACAGACATTCCTCTGGGGTTGCTGGTATCCGCTGTTCTCCAATAGCTTTCCTTATCCAGCTAGCTAATGTAGTTCATTTTAACCATTTAGGAGACGATGACAGCCATTCAAGTGAATTTCTTTTTGAACCAATTCTGAATCATTAAATATAACAATACTATGCAAGACGTTTGGATAAAATGCTCAAAGTTGCCAACCTCATTCCTCGATTTTCCTTCTGGCAGTCTTTACCACCATTCTGAAACTGACTTAAATAAAATTTCAATTTTCCAGCTATATTCTGCAGGTATCTTCTTGTACATTGTGGATTTCCATCAAACTGGCCCTTCTGTTCTTCCAATGCCATAGGCCAGAATCTTCAGGTGGGCATGCAGGGGCGGGCCCTGCTCGCTGACACGTAAAATGACGTGCAGTGACGTCAGACATGCGTCCCGGCGTCACCGCACATCATTCCCATTTTCAGTTCAGTGGGCGCGCACTGGAGTTGGCTGCGTGCCCGCCGAACTGTCAAAGGCCTAATAAGGCCATTTAAATATCAATTTAAATAATTAACTGAGCTGCCCATCCAACCTTAAGGTTGGCGGCAGGCGAAGAGCCCAGGCGGCCTTCACATTTATCATGAAACCTCATCCATGGGCAGGATGAGGTTTCATAAAGTGTTTATAAATTGAATAAAAGTTTTTATTAAAGTTCATTGACATATCCCAGCTCATGTGATGCTGTCACATGAGGGGACATGTCTGAAAATTTTTTTTTTTCTTTATTTAAATTATTGATAATGAAGCTAATCTCCCTGAGGCAGCTCTGTGCCTCAGGGAGATTATTGCGCTCTTACGTGCGCATACATGAAAGAATGCAGGCCCTGACAGCCTACTCCCCCCACCCGCACAGGGAGTGCTCAGCACTTCCGGGTGCGCGTCACGCTGGGCGGGCCTTAATTGGCCCACCCATGTAAAATGGCGGCGCGCAGCCGATCGCGGGCAGCGATCAGTTGCGCATCCACCTGCTCCCACTCAACCCCACCAGGCGGGGAGAAAATTCTCCTCTTAGTCTTTCAGATGTTTATCAAGGTCATCTCAGATAGAGATTAGGTATATGTAGTGTAAAATAACTTACACCTTTTTCTCATCATAGGTATGAGTAGAATGTTTACATTTTCTAACTATCAACCAAATATGTGAGATAATTAGAGACTTTTTTGTTTGTATCAAAATTCAACTTTTTTTTATAAACTTGCATTCTGAAATATCATTGTTTGATGTTACATCAATTTTTAAATAACAGCAACTGCATACTTCTGCATGTGATTTCCACTTGTCACCCCCACCTCTCTTTGTTTTCCTGAGCATGCCCTAACTTCTTCTTACATACAAGGGTCTTCTCCAGCATGAACATTAGTTTTTCCAGCATTTTCTGATCTTATTGGCTGTTGTTTAACCTTTTATTGCGCTCCTCACTGCATCTGTCCCTTGATTTGGAGTTGCTGCCTAAATGATACATCATTGCATGAAGCCGAAGTTTTCCATGATTGGTTTATTTCAGGAGAAGTTTGAATAGAATAATTATAAGCAACTTTATTTGGCTGCAACACTTCCAAATAAATATGCACACTAAATTATGAAATAGATTGTAAAAACCAGCTCAGTGTAGGTGTTTAAAAATAAGTCTGTAATTTATTTCAAAGGCTTGAAATGTTTCCTGGTGGGTGCAGCAGCTGTTGATGAGACATCACCATGACAATATTGATTAAGTTACTGCGCACGTCGAACACTCCATTACCACAATCTCCATCTCCATCTCCATCCATCTGATAGCTAATTACGCATTTCTGTCAAGATTGGGATTGAAATCTCACATGCACCATGGCAATCTACTTCCTGCAACTATTAGACTGGTCTCGCATATCTACTCATTTTTAAATTATTGTCTGAGGAACTGTTAGCTGGGAAACTCCTTTTATATTATTTTTCAGATGAATTCTTTGCGGAATTTTCATTCTTATTTTTAAGTCAGCCTAGCTCTGCGTTATTGGTATAAGTAAACCTTGAGCTTCTGACACTATGGTTGAGAAATAGCTGCCAATACTTAGCTTTTATTGTTTGGTTATAAACTAATGGATCTTTGTGGATGCCCTTCTGTTTCGTTATTACAGGGATGTTATACCACGTAGTGTTTAATATATCATTCTGTTGCTAAGAGGGAGCTGTCTCTTTCGGTAACAATGTTTAATTGTTCTGTGAAAAGAACTTCAAGTCCAAGTTTAGTTATTGTCTGACAAGTAAACATTTATGGGAAATCTACCTGGAAAGTCAAGGCTCTAATTCAGAAAGATCCAACATTAATCTCCGGATTACTACCCGAGCCACATGCAAATTGGCATAGAGACACGAGAATAAGGGAAGTAAACATGTGGCTAAAGGAGTGGTGCGGGAAAGAGGGGTTCCATTTCGTGGGGCACTGGCATCAGTATTGGAACAGGAGGGATCTGTACCGTTGGGACGGTCTCCACCTGAACCGATCTGGGACCAATGTTCTAGCGAAAAGGGTAAATAGGGTGGTCAACAGGACTTTAAACTAGAAAGTGGGGGGGAAGGGAAGGGTAAAACTCCAAGAAGTATGACTAATGGGAAACAAAGCAGCAGGTTAGCATGTAGGGGGGTGGATTCAACTTCATGGAAAATTATGAAAAAAACTGAAAAGAAAGGAGAGGCCAGGAGAGGCTATTAAAGTCTCCAGAACACAAAATATGACAGAGTGTTTGGAAAGGGCTAGGAATCTAACTTCAAGCACATCAGATAAAGGGATGACAATGAGAAGGGGGACAGGAAATACAGGACTGAAGGTGTTGTATCTGAATGCACACAGTATACGAAATAAGGTAAATGAGCTTGTGGTGCAGATTGAAATTGGCAGGTATGATGTGGTGGGCATCACGGAGACATGGCTGCAAGGGGATCAGGACTGGGAGCTAAATATCCAAGGATATACATCCTATGGAAAAGATAGGCAGGTTGGCAGAGGGGGTGGGGTTGCTTTGTTAGTAAGAAATGAAATTAAATCGATAGCAAGAAATGATGTAGGGTCAGATGATGTAGAATCTGTGTGGGTAGAGTTGAGGAACCGCAAAGGTGAAAAAACCATAATGGGAGTTATGTACAGGCCTCCGAACAGTAGTCAGGACGTGGGGCACAAGATACACCAGGAGATAGAAAAGGCATGTAAGAAAGGCAAGGTTACAGTGATCATGGGGGATTTCAATATGCAGGCAGACTGGGAAAATCAGGTTGGTAGTAGATCCCAAGAAAAGGAATTTGTGGAATGTCTACGAGATGACTTTTTGGAGCAGCTTGTGGTGGAGCCCACTAGGGAACAGGCAATTCTAGATTTAGTGATGTGTAATGAGGCAGATTTGATAAGGGAGCTTAAGGTGAAGGAACCCTTAGGAGGAAGTGACCATAATATGATAGAATTTACCCTGCAATTTGAGAGGAAAAAGCTGGAATCAGATGTAACGGTATTACAGTTGAATAAAGGCAACTTCAGAGGCATGAGGGAGGAGCTGGCCAGAATTGACTGGGAGATGAGCCTAGCAGGGAAGTCAGTGGAACAGCAATGGCAGGAGTTTCTGGGAGTAATTTGGGAGACACAGCAAAAATTCAACCCTAGGAAGAAGAAGCATACTAAAGGGAGGACGAGGCAACCATGGCTGACAAGATAAGTCAGGGACAGCATAAAAACTAAAGAGAAAGCATACAATGCAGCGATGAGCAGTGGGAAGCTAGGGGATTGGGAAGCCTACAAAGACCAACAGAGGACAACTAAAAAAGGAATAAGGAGGGAGAAGATTAAATATGAGGGTAAATTAGCCAGTAATATAAAAGAAGATTGCAAGAGTTTTTTTAGATATATAAAGAGTAAGAGAGAGGCAAAAGTGGACATTGGGCCACTGGAAAATGACACTGGAGAAGTAGTAGTGGGGAACAAAGAAATGGCGGTGGAACTGAATAGGTACTTTGCGTCAGTCTTCACAGTGGAAGACACGAGTAACATCCCCAAAGTTCAAGAGAGTCGGGGGGGCAGAGGTGAGTATGGTGGCCATTACCAAGGAGAAAGTGCTAAGAAAACTGAAAGGTCTGAATGTGGATAAATAACCTGGACCAGATGGATTACACCCCAGAGTTCTGAAGGAGATAGCTGAAGAGATAGTGGAGGCGTTGGTGATGATCTTTCAGGAATCACTGGAGTCAGGGAGGGTCCCAGAGAGCTGGAAAATCGCTAATGTAACCCCCTGTTTAAGAAGGGAGTGAGGCAAAAGATGGGAAATTACAGGCCGATTAGCCTGACCTCGGTCGTTGGTAAGATTTTAGAGTCCATTAAGGATGAGATTTCAGAATACTTGGAAGTGCATGGTAAAATCGGGCAAAGTCAGCATGGTTTCATCAAGGGGAGGTCATGCCTGTTAGAATTCTTTGAGGAGGTAACGAGCAGTTTAGACAAAGGAGAGGCAATGGATGTTATCTACTTGGACTTCCAGAAGGCCTTTGACAAGGTGCCGCACAGGAGGCTGCTCAGTAAGATAAGAGCCCATGGTGTTAGAGGCAAGGTACTAGCATGGATAGAAGATTGGCTGTCTGGCAGGAGGCAGAAAGTGGGGATAAGGGGGTCCTTCTCAGGATGGCGGCCGGTGACTAGTGGAGTTCCGCAGGGGTCAGTGTTGGGACCACAACTTTTCACTTTATACATTAATGATCTAGATGAAGGAACTGAGGGCATTCTGGCTAAGTTTGCAGATGATGCAAAGATAGGTGGACGGACAGGTAGTATTGAGGGGGTGGGGAGGCTGCAGAAGGATTTAGACAGGTTAGGAGAATGGGCAAAAAAGTGGCAGATGGAATACAACGTGGGGCAGTGTGAGGTCATGCACTTTGGTAGGAAGAATAGAGGCATAGACTATTTTCTAAATGGGGAGAGAATTCAGAAATCTGGAGTGCAAAGGGAATTGGGAGTCCTAGTCCAGGATTCTCTTAAGGTTAACTTGCAGGTTGAGTCGGTAGTTAGGAAGGCAAATGCAATGTTGGCATTTATTTCGAGAGGACTAGAATATAAAAGCAGGGATGTGCTGCTGAGGCTTTATAAGGCTCTGGTCAGACCACATTTAGAATATTGTGAGCAATTTTGGGCCCTGTATCTCAGGAAGGATGTTCTGACCCTGGAGAGGGTCCAGAGGAGGTTTACGAGAACGATCCCAGGAATGAAAGGCTTAACATATGAGGAACGTTTGAGGGCTCTGGGTCTATACTCGATGGAGTTTAGAAGGATGAGGAGGGATCTGATTGAAACTTACAGAATACTGAAAGGCCTGGATAGAGTGGATGTGGGGAAGATGTTTCCATTAGTAGGAGAGACTAGGACCCGAGGGCACAGCCTCAGAGTAAAGGGAAGACCTTTTAGAACAGAGATGAGGAGAAACTTCTTTAGCCAGAGTGGTGAATCTATGGAATTCATTGCCACAGAAGGCTGTGGAGGCCAGGTCATTGAGTGTATTTAAGACCGAGATAGATAGGTTCTTGATTGGTAGGGGGATCAAAGGTTACAGGGAGAAGGCGGGAGAATGGGGTTGAGAAACTTATCAGCCATGATTAAATGGCGGAGCAGACTCGATGGGCCAAATTTCTGCTCCTATGTCTTATGGTCTATGTCTTATGGTCTTAAACAGCTCATGTTCTTTTTATTTATTATTTTATATCTGGAACAAATATGATTTCTGGACTGAGATGAACTCGCACTAGATGCAGGGCATGCAAAATTCTACATGTTTTATTTTAAAAAAGAAATCAAATTAGGATGAGGAAAGCCACTCTATTTTTCTCTCTCATGTGCTTGCTCTCTCTCTCTCTCACTCCCCTTTGTTCTCACACATACCTCTATCTCACTGGCATGAGTAGAATATTTACCTTTTCTAACTATCGACCAAATATAAGTGAGACAATTAGAGACTTTTTTTGTTTGTATCAAACTCAACTTTTTTTTAATAAAGTTCAGTTTTAAAATATCATTATTTGATGTTACATCAATTTTTAAAAAAGTAACAGCAACTCAATTTTGAAGTCTACTCGTGAATTCCCTTGTTTTGTGTACAATTAGACAAGGTCAATGATAGCAGCTTCCAACTATGAGATGGATAGAGAGATGGTGGGGGTAAAGAAGCAAAGCAGATGGCACTTTCCTTATTTGAATTTAAGTTTAAAGAAATAGTTGTACATTGAAAACAAACAAATCCACTTTAAGGATAACTGAAAGCTAGGATGGGTGCAGGATAGCGAGGAAACAAATTGAGGATTTGTGGCCTGTTGACAGCTGTTCTTGGGGGAGGTGATTTTCAAGGGTGGAGAGTTAAATTATTGACAACTCAGCACAGTGAATGGGATGTGAGGAGAAAGAGGTTGGGTGGGTAATTCAGAGGGTAAAAGGTAATGTTAGTGAAAGGAGTGAGGATGTAGTAGCAATGGGAATTGGGAAGCTGAGGAGATGTGAATGCAGTGAGGGGATGGGTGGGGGGAATACAAATAATTGGAGAAGGGGATGTGAAGGGAACTACTGAGAGCCACATTTTCCCTGCAATGCTGACCCCACTTGCAGTCTTGAGTGGTATCTAACCCAGCCATACCATAACATATCACCCATCACCCTCCAGCTGAAAGCAAAGATGAAAAAGATGGGGAGAGAAACAAGAGTTAAGGATAGAAACATGGAAGAGAAGATGTAACTGGTAAAATAAACTAAATTCTCAGACTTACTGTGTTCAATGCCAAAATAGATTAACTAATAATACATTAAAATCTTATGTCTTCATGCACTGTCATTATAAATTCCTATGTCCACATTTATAATGAAACAAGCTGACATAAACTTGTCATGCAGAAATTACATTTATCTGCCACTGGAGGCACTGAAGCTTGATAAGTTTACATAGGCAGTGTGCATTGTAAATATAAATGTAGGAATTTCTAATGGATATCAAAATAAAGACAGAATGTAAGCCTTTAAAATGGGGACTGAATACATTTACATGCCCTAGTTCAATTATCCCCAATCTATAATTCTGCTTGAATTGAAGATTATAGTTAGTCTTGCCTCAAACACAAAATGTACAATAATATAGCAGAAGATTTATTAATTTCCTAAAAAAAATTGATTTGTAGTTTGTGGCCAGGGATCTAGAGTTTGTCAGAGAAATTGGAACCACTGCTTCTAGTGATGGTAAATACTACTGTCACAACTCTTTTTCTTCTGCAATAGATATTCTCACAGATTTACAATCACTGGTCACTCTGTAAGTAGACCTTGAGCAGGATTTTTCAGTTGGCGTGCGGGGCCAGGCCCGACACGCCAACGTGTAAAATGATGCGCGTCCCGACGTCATTGTGCTGAGTTGCAATGTTTCATTTGGTGGCTGCGCACCCACTGATATGTAAGTGGCCTATTAAGGCCATTAAGGAACTAATTAAGGTAATTGTAAACGTTGCCCGTCCAACCTTAAGGTTGGTGGGCAGGCGAAAAGGCCAAGCGGCCTTCGCATTTTTTAGGAAACCTCATCCACGAGCGGGATGAGGTTTTCTAAAGCTTCTATTAATTAAATAAAAACATTTTCATAAATATAAAAACATGTCCCATCTCATGTGACACAGTGACATGAGGGGACATGTTTAAATAAATTTTTAAACCTTTTATTTAATAATTTCAAAAGCCCTTCAATCTCCCTGAGGCAGCTCCGTGCCTTAGGGAGACTGAAGCATTCACATGCACGAAACAGTGCTGGCCCCGAATCTCCCTTCTCCCCCCGCCCACACAGGTAGCGCTGACCGCTCGTGTCTTGCGCTGGCCGGGGCTTAATTGGCCCACCCTCGTAAAACAGCGGCACGGAGCCGACCGCGGGTGGCGATCAGTTCCACGACCGCCCCCGTCCGCTCCTGCTGTCTGAACAATTCAGACCCTTGTGTTTCCTATAATCCAGTGTGTACCTCTTCCTGCCTTTAATCAATGGGGATTGTGATGGAGGATCCTTGCTCTGTATACTAACTACTGAAATATGACATGTGCCAGCACAAAAATAATCCCCTCTTGTGGGCTGTAAACTGACCACTGCAAAATTGTCTGGGCCTTCCACTATGTGAATGGAATAGAACGACACTTTGCACTAACAGGAATTACCAGAAATTCCCTTCTCATGAAATGATTGAGATTGTTCATTATCACCCTCCCACTTAATTAGCTAATTAAGATTTCAAATCACACTATTGTTGAAACTAATTTCAGGCTTCTGCTTTATTGCTGGGAAGAAATATTGCATCTAGCATTACTTTTTTCTTACTCATTCATGGGATATGGGCATCACTGGTAAGGCCACAATTGATTTATTGTCCATTCCTAATTGCCCTTGAGAAAGTGGTGGTGAGCCACTGCCTTGAACCTCTGGAATCTTTGTGATATAGATACACCCACGGTACTATTAGGGAGGAGTTCCAGGATTTTGACATAGTGACAATGAAGGAATGGTATATTTCCATTGGGTTGGCTTGTGACTTGGAGGGGAACTTGTAGGTGGTGGTGTTCCCACGTGTCTGCCAACCTTGGTTTGCCTAGGTGGTAGAGGTCATGACTTTGGAAGGTACTGTCGAAGGACCCTTGATGAGGTGCTGCATTGCATCTTGTAGGTAGTCCAAACTGCTGTAACTGTACTGGTGATGGAGGGAATGAATGTTTAACCTGGTGGATGGGGCACCAATCAAGCGCCCCCTTTCATATATAGAGGATCCTTCCTTATATAGAGTCACTTAATCTAAACACTCTGGTTTACTCAAAAGAGAACAAAATAATTAAAGAGTGCCTGCCATGAATGAAATCCATGCTCACTGTCTCTGATTGGCACATGTCTTTCTAAGTGTTCAGATTTCCTTATCTTTGCAAAACAGTCCTACCAGGTTGATGTAGTGATTTCCCAAAGCATTTGGCAATGGCACTATACAATATATTCTACAGAATATTCCCAATTTAAATCATGAAGAAAAAGACATTCATGTTCAGACTCAAAAATTAAGGTATGAAAGGAAGTCATTAAGCCCACCATGCTTAAAGTCTTCAAACCCTCTGGGCCTGAGGGCCTCCATCCTAGGATATTAAAAAGTAGCTACAGAGATGGAGGATACACTGGTTTTGATCTTCTTGAATTGATCTAAATTCCAGAACAGTCCCCTTAGATTGCAAACTATCGAATGTAAACCCACTATTCTAGAAAGGAGAGAGAAAGAAACAGGGAACTATCAACTACTTAGCCTGATGGCAATTGTATGAGAAATGCTAAAGTCTATTATTAGGGACGTGGTGAAGGAACTTTGAGAATCATAATATGATTAAGCAGACTTAACATAGATTTATGGAAGGAAAATTGTTTTTGACATATCTGTTTTTTGAGGATGTAACTTACTGGGTAGATAAAAAGGAACCAGTAGATGTAGTGCATTTGGATTTTCATAAAGCATTCAATAAGATACCACACAAGAGGCTATTGTACAAAATTAGGGCTCAGAGGATTGGGGGTAATATGGATTGAAGATTGGTTAATGGGTGGAAAACAGAGAGTAGCAATAAATGTACCATTTTTGGGTTGGCAGACTGTAACCAGTGAGGTGCCACAAGGATCAGTGCTTGGGTCTCAACTATTCACAATCTATATCAATGACTTAGATGAGAGGTTCCAGTGTATCGTATCCAATGTTTGCTGACAATGCAAAGTTAGGTGGAAATATAAGCTGTGAGGAGGATGCAAAGAGATTTAAGTGATTGTAGACAGGTAAAGTTAGTGAGCAAGAACATGGTAGATAGAATATAATGTGGGGAAATGTGAAGGTATCCACTTTGGAAGGAGAAATAGAACAATAGAATATTTTTAAAATAGTGAGAGACTGGGAAATATTGGCGTTCAGAGGGGACTGGGGATCCTTGTGCATGAATCGCAGAAAGTTAATATGCAGGTACAGCAAGTAATTAGGAAAACAAATGATACATTATCCTTTATTATAAAGGAATTGGAGTATAAGAGTGAAGAAGTCTTACTGCAATTATATAGGGCCTTTGTGAGACCAGACCTGGTGCATACTGTGTACAGTTTTGACCTCCTTACCTAAGGAAGAATATACTTGCAGAGAGTGAGTGCATTGAAGGTTCACCAGACTGTTTCCTGGAATGAGGGGGTGGTCCCATGAGTAGACAGGACCTACATTTCCTTTTATTTAGAAGAATGAGAGGCTATCTTATTGAAATAATAAAATTCTTATCAGACTTGATAAGGTAGATGCTGGGAGAATATTTTTCCCTGGCTGGGGAGTCTAGAAATAGGGGACTCAGTCAATGTTCTTGCTATTCTTTAGTTTTTGTGCATAACTTGTTCATTAGAATGCACCCTACTTTTAAATTTCTTTGTGCAGATCACACGTACAGTGTCTTAAAGGAGATAACATGTGAGCAGCCTGCACAGGACTTTCCATGCAGTTTAAAGGGGATGTTGGTCATTTGTGATTGTGGCATGTGCTTCTTCTTAGTTTCAACCCCCTCCGAATGTTCAAAAGTCATCTTCTCTCAACCTCTCTTTTGGCGTGACTTGAACATTATGCCTTTGATCTTGCAACTGTTAAGATAGAGGAAGCTTGTACTTATCCATGGCTATTTATTGGAATGGCACCTTTGTCGAGGGACAAGATTGACCTGATATACCATCTGTTGCCCCGCTGTAACAACACATCTGCAATTCTTCCTCCTCCCACTCCCTACAATCACCTGGGGAGTGCTTCAATTTTCCACCTTTAGATCCCCCTTTCTCCTCATACACATGCAACATTGTTCTTAGTCATCTGCTTAACTCATGTATATGGATGACGCCAGGCTTTATCTCTCCACCCTCACCCTCAAAATCCATGACAAGCACTGTGTTGCCCTTCCAATAAATAGCCATAGATAAGCACAAGCTTCCTCTAACCTAACAGTTACAAGATCAGAGTTATAATGTTCAAGTCATGCCAAAATCTCAGAACCTTCATTGAATGCCGTTCTCCCCTCAGCTGCTCACCAAACCAAACAGTTCATTAACTTGCTATCATATTTGGTCCTGAACTGATCTTTGAACTCAATGTCACATCCATTGACATAACTGCCCATTTCCTATTGTGCAGCATGTCCTATCTCCACATTGATCTTAACCCCACTGACAGCAAGATGACCATCTACATTTTAATCACCTCCAGGCTCAACTTCTCTGATATTTTCCTTGCTCGCAGCTCAAGTTCCATGTTAAAAGCAATACAAGTTAACGAGTGTAAAAAAATTTAAGGAAATTTTGAGTGGTGGCCAGGACTATTCACCTTCATGTGGATAAATGAATGTGAATTGACTGAATTATAAGAGGTTTAGAGATGTATGATTAATGGGCAGTTTTACACCGAGTAAAACACTCAGCTTTTGTATCATAATTATCTCTTTATTCTATATTCCAACATGGGCTGGTAATATTTTACACTGTAACTATCACTAGGCATTTCAAAATGGATAAATAATTTAGGATCTCTTCTTTGCATATTAATGTATATGGATGTAAGATGGGGAAGAATTTTCTCCCCGTGGGTGGGCCGGTTGGGAGCGGGTGCAGGCAGGCGCGGAGCCGATCGTCGCCTGCAATTGGCTGCACGCCGCCATTTTACGTAGGTGGGCCAATTAAAGCACCTGGTAGTGCTCAGTATTATCCTGTGCGTGCGGGGGAAGGAGGGAGAGTCAGGCCTGCGCTCTTTCTGCGCAGAAATCTCCCTGAGGCACGGAGCTGCCTCAGGGAGATTAAGATCAAAATGAAACATTGCAAAAAAGAAAAAATAAAATTAATCAAACATGTTCCCTCATGTGACAGTGTCACATGAGCTGGGACATGTTCATGAATTTTCATGAAAATTTTTATTGAATTAATAAAACCTTCATGAAACCTCATCCCGCCCGTGGATGAGGTTTCATGAAAAATGCAAAGGCCGCCTGGGCTCTTCGCCTGCCCGCCCACCTTAAAGTTAGACGGGCAGCCCTGTTCAATTGGTTAATTAGATTATTCGGCAGAACTCTGCCGAAGGGTCATGAAGACTCGAAACGTTAACTGATTTCTTCTCCGCCGATGCTGCCAGACCAGCTGAGTTTTTCCAGGTAATTCTGTTTTTGTTTTGGATCTCCAGCATCCGCAGTAGCTTTTAGCTTTTTGTTTTTAATTAGATTATTAATGGCCCTAACAGGCCTTTGACAGTTCAGCGGATACACAGCCAATTCTGGTGCACGCCCGCCGAACGAAAGATCGAAATGACGCGCGATGATGTCGGGACACACGCTCACTGCCACCGTGCATAATTTTACACGTCGGCGAGTGGGGCCCGCCCCCGCACGTCAAACAGAAGATTCTGCCCATGGATTACTATAGCATTCATCAGCTCAGATAATCATAACAACTATATACTTACAAAGGCACAAAAAGAGCTGATGTTATTATTGACCATTGACTTAAAAGTTCAGTCATTGTGACAATGTTATCAATAGCACAATAAAGTACTGGACGCAGCTCCAAAACGTTTGACTACAGTACAGGATTGTTATGTTACAGTCGCACATCTAATGATTGAACGGTCTCCCTCTGTAGTGCATTACATAATAAAAACACACTGGTGTACTTGGTACCAATATTCCCACAAAGATGGAAACAGTACAAATGTGTGATCAAGTTAAGGGAGCGGCTTTTAGTAAAGTAGATGGAGGGAGATGGGCCCTACGATTGCCTGCTATTAAACAATTGAGTCCCTATATTACACAGCAAAGCCTAGCAAGCTTGTCACGCAATTGAAAAGTAAAAAGGGAAGAGTGAAGCACAAAGATCATTTTTCCTAAATAGCGATTGTGGGAAATCAGTGGAAGCTAGTTATTTAAGTATTCTATAGATCTTGATGAGGCTATGTTTGGAGAAATTGTACAAGGCGGAGGCCTGACCTTTAAAAGAGCATTGATGCATTCAAAAGAGTTCAGAACTAAGTAACGGATAAATCTGCAGCTGTGAACTATACTTTTGAAAGAGACTCTGATTAATCCAGTTCATGTAATATAATGCTTTGCGTGGACATATAATTATTTGAAAAGTTCTATGTTTAGTTTTTGAAGCTGGTGCAGAATTATTGAGGTAGAGACCTTACAGGGTAGAACAGTTTATGAAAGACATTTCAGTCCACAGCTGCAGCTCTGAGTGAAAGCTGTGAGGCTTGCTGATAAAATGCTCCATCTGTCCTTCCCAGCACAACTCTGTAAAGCTTGTAACAAATGGTCCATGAAGCGGAGAAATGGAGGTCTGAATCTTCCCAGCCATTTGGAGACAAGCTGGGAGGCAGTCAGGTTGTCAGTAGGGCAGGGAAAGGTGCGGGAGGGGAGTCTGAGGTCTTCCCACTGCCATGACATATTGCCAGTTGCAGGAAAATGCAGCATGGCTGCCAGCTGGGAGGGCGATTGAGCTGATTAGTTGCCCAATTATGGGCCATTCCTACCGCCTATGCCATTTTGCCTACAATGGGAGGGCCACTGGCAAAATGTCACCCCAAGGTCCCACTGTCTGCTGGCAAGGTCTGCTCCCGCTTTCAGCCTGGCAGCAGGACTTGACCCTCAGTGGAAAAATTCAACCCAGAGTAACAGAAACAGAAGGTTCAGTTCAAGTTTCAGAGAATCCTGACTGGGGATTGAGTCTACTTTGAGTCTTTATCAGTAGACAATTTTCATTTAAAAAGATCAGCATATCTTCTCCTTAGAAATTAAAAAAAAACACTATTTGGAATGCAGCTTGGTGAAACTCAAATGCTAGTTCACACTGTATGATGTAACTATAAGTTTAATTGCTGGCTTCTTTAATGTCTGATGACAGATGTAACAAACATGAATTCTAAGAGGCAGCCATTGTGATATTTTTAGATTGGCTGCAGTTACGGTGGCATTAATTTAATGTAGCATGTCTCACAGCTTATTGTGTAGTTTTGAATTTGGACAGATTCTCTAATAAGTTGATTCAAAAATGCTGTAATGAAGGGCTGTCAATATTGTAGGGCTGTCAGAATAGCTGAAAAAACTGTGGGAACCCATATACCAAGCAAGTAATGTAATGAATGCAGTCCTGTTGAATGCTTGGCATAATTTTGCCCCAAACTTCATAAAAGTGATGCTCTTTTTAAGAGCTGGTAAGCTTAAGAGCAATTTATTTGGACAACTACAAGGATGTACCTTAGTTTAGAATTGTGCTACAAGTTCTGAGGAACCCAGTATTGACTTGAAGAGAGCAAAGAATGATAACATGTCAAAATGCCTTTGTCAAGTACCAGAATCCAACTACCTGTTTCAATTTCTATATTGTACAATGTATAATTTGGTGTATAATTTGATGTACTTGTCAAATCCAAGTTCTGTTACTTTATGCAGAGGCTTTCTGGAAACTGAAGCATGACTTCACTTTGCAAAGTTCCATCTGTCCACTTTACGAATTGGGTGGAATCTTGTGCCCTCCCCCATGGCAAGTTTGGTGGCAGGGGACATTCAAGGCTCTGCCTTAAAAATATTCAAAGACTCTGCTTCCACCGCCTTTTGAGGAAGAGAGTTCCAAAGACTCACAACCCTCTGGGAGAAAAAATTTCTCCTCATCTCTGTCTTAAATGGGTGACAGCTTATTTTTAAACAGTGACCCTGAGGTCTAGATTCTCCCACAAGTGGAAACATGCTCTCTGCATCCACCCTGTCAAGACTTTTCAGGATCTTATATGTTTCGATCAAGTCATCTCTTACTTTTCTAAACTCCAGCGGATACAAGCCCAGTCTGTCCAACCTTTCTTCTCAAGACAACCCGCCTATTCCAGGTATTAGTCTAAAAAATCTTCTCTGAACTGCTTCCAATGCATTTATATTGTTCCTTAAATAATTAGATCATTACTGTACACAGTACTCCAGATGTGGTCTCACCAATGCCCTGTATAACTGAAGCATAACCTCCCCACTTTAATATTCAATTCCCCTCAGAATAAATGATAACATTCTATTAGCTTTCTTAATTACTTGCTGTACCTGCACACCAACCTTTTGTGATTCATCCACTAGGACTCCTCTGAATCTCAGAGCTTTGCAATCTCTCACCATTTAGATAACATGCTTCTTCTTTATTCTTCCTGCCAAAATGGACAATTTCACATTTTCCCACATTATATTCTTTTAGCCAGATCTTTGCCACTCACTTAACCTATCTATATCCCTCTGCAGCCTCCTTATCCCTTTTCACAGTTTACTTTCCTACCTATCTTTGTGTCATCAGCAAATTTAGCAACCATACCTTCAGTCCCTTCATCCAAGTCATTTATATAAATTGTAAATAGTTGAGGCCCCAGCACTGAGCCCTGTGGCAAACCACTCATTACAGCTTGCCAACCAGAAAAATGACCCATTCATGCCTACTCTCTTCTTCCTGTTAGTCAGCCAATCTTCTATTCATGCCAATATGTTACCCCCCTACACCATGAGCCTTTATATTCTGCAATAACTTTTGATGTGGCACCTTATCAAATGCCTTCTGGAAATCTAAGTACAAGTATATCCACCGGTTCCCCTTTATCCACAGCACATATTACTTCGAAGAATGCCAATAAGTTGGTTAAACATAATTTCCCACTCACAAAACCAATATGATCGTGGACAGGTGCATTAGATAGATTGGTGAGGATGAAGTCAATCAGGTTTTTCCATTTATTGGTTCTTTCACCACTTGCTGCAGGCCCAGTTTGGCATCTATGTCCTTTGTCAATCTGTCAGCTCAAACCGTAGTGGTGCTACTGAGCCGGTCTTGGTGATGGACATTGAAGTTCCCTAGCAAGACTACATTATTTTCCCTTGCTACCCTCAGTGATTCTTTGAAGTGGCATTCAATTTGGAGGAATAACTGATTTGTTAGTCGAGGGAATGCAGTTGGTGGTAATCAGCAGGAGATTTCTTTGCCCATGTTTGACCTGATACCATGAGACTTGTTGAGGACTCCCAGGGTCACTCCCTCCTGACTGTATAACACTGTGCCACCACCTCTGGTATCTCTGTCAAGTCAGTGAGACATGATATACCCAAGGATGGTGTTGGAGGAGTCTGGGAGTCTATACGAACAGCTAATTTCAATATTTCTATTACAGTTTATGACGCGTTACAATAATAATTAGTATCTTGGCTACGAGGATTATTGTGTTAATTTATGTTATTTTTAATCGATTGCATGTGATCATATCCAATTCAATCAAGTCAGCAATCAACAATGTGTGGAATGTCGGTGACTGGGGTCTCCCCCACCAGCAGGAGAACCGGCGGGAGCCCAGTGTTTCCTGCTTTGGTGAAAACCCTCCAGAATGAAGTGCCCATCAGGCATTTAACTGGCCAGCAGCAGGTCTTTCCGAAGATTTAGGACCCTGGAGGGAGAAATCCCACCCCCCAGAGCTGCCGACCAGTCAGAGGCCAGCATTTCTTCATTGCCTGTCAGTGCCACCGGGAGTGGTGGCAACTGCCCGTAATTAACTCACCAGAGGCCTAGGGTTGCCGAAGCTGAGTGAGGGCAGAATGGGGATTGCAGGGAGGGGCTCACTGGTTAGCTTAGGCAGAAAGGGTGTCAGAAGAAAGGACAAGGGGGGTGAATTTCAGCACCATCTGCCACTCCTCTCCGCCCCCCAACTTCCTGATGCCTGGTCCCTCAGTCAGGCACTGAGTGCCTTTGAATGAGGGATCTTCTCCCAGTAGACCACAAGCAAAGGTGGGGGCAGTGGAGGGGTAGTTCCGACCCTTCACCCTCCCACCTGACTAAATGCCCCCACCTCCAAATTGCCTCCAGAATGGGTATTAACTTCCACTCTAAGGGCAACATTCTCCCTCCGTCGGGGTGAAAGTGCAGGAGCGGCCGCAGGCGCCCCTGGTCGGTGGGTGGGTAGGGGGGTGGGGGGGGGGGGGGGGGGGCGGTGCTGCCATTTTGTGTGGGCGGGCCAATTAAGGCCCACCCAGCGTCCACTAGGAAGTGCTATGCACTCCCTGTGCGGGTGGGGGTGGGGGGTGATTACCTCAGCCGAGAGTGCGCTCTTTCACGCATGCGTGCGAAAGAGCACACAGATCACCCTGAGGTAAAGTGCTGCTTCAGGGAGATCGGCTCTGATTTGAAACTTTAAATAAAGGTATTTTAAAAATTTTCCCTGCCATGTCCCCTCATGTGACACTGTCACATGAGCTGGGACATGTCCATAACTTTTATTGAAACCTTTGATAAAAATTTAAATACCCTCATGAAACCTCATCCCGCCTGTGGATGAGATCCGAAGCCCGCCTGGGCTCCCGGCCTGCCCACCAACCTTAAGGGCAGTGTCACATGAGGGGACATGTCAATAACATTTTTCTCGGTGTTTGTTATCTTTTTAAAAGTAACACTGATCTCCCTGAGGCAGCATTTTGCCTAAGAGAGATCTGTGTGCTCTTTTGCACGCATCCGTGAGAGAGCGGAGTCCCGGCTGAGGAAGCATATAGCGCGTCCTGGCATACGTCACGTTGGGCGGGCCTTAATTGGCCCATCCACATAAAATGGCAGTGTGCCCCCAATGGGGGGCGCCGATCAGAAACCCGCCTGCTCACGCCCGCTCCCGCACAATCCCCCCGACGGGGGAAAAAGTACTGCCTGATAATTTGCATAGCCTCAAACGGTCAAGTGAGGATTATCAAGTGAACTGCAATCAGCTTAATACCTAAAGGGGCACATTCTTCATGAGATTGTTCTTGGCAAATTATTTTGTTTAGATGTATATACCACAATGAGCTTAAATTGATTCAAAATGCAAATAATATCTTGACAGTACACAGCTCTTTGTCAAAAAAAATGTGCTTCAATATTGCATTACAAGTCAAGGAATGTTAGACATAGTATAAATTTATTTTTTGTAGGTGTTTGAATCATCAGGAATTGTCTGATTGGAAATCATACTTGCATAGTTCATCCCATTTACGATCACATTTTTAGAAGCAGAGCATCTGCAATTTTCCAGCGTGTTTTTTGTACCACACACACTAGTCCGCAGTAAACACTGAACAAAAATGCAGGAATGATTGATACAAACTCATTGACCACTGCAAGAGTGTTCTCTGTGCAATGTATTGATTAAGATGGATCTTCGAGTTGGATTTTTAATTTTAAAAAAGCATCAAAATGAAATCAACACAATGAGAAAGAGCAAACAAAGTTCAAAATCATTTCAGGACATACAAACAAAACAAACAGAAGCAGGAGTCAACTGTTTGGCCTTTCGAGCCAGCTCTGCCATTCAGTAAGATCTTGCAACTCAACTATACGGGCTGGATTTAATAGGGAGCCATATTCCTCTACCCCCCACCCCCCTACCAGCTAAAATGTCAGGGGGAGCCAGTCCATGATCACAACGGCTGCCTCGCAGCCATTTAACCCTGGGCACAGCAGTAAGCGGTTGGAGGCAGGACTTCCACCTCTCTCACGGGAGGAAGTCCCAGCAGCACCACCAGGAGAAGTAGCCACTGGGACTTGGGCAGTCCCACAGTCCCACCATGCCAAGGAGCCCAAACTGAGGGGTGCTGGGTTTGAGAGCCCAGGGGTGGGGGACGGTTCAAAGAGGGGCGATGACCCTGGTGAGGCGATGCCTCCAGTGGACCCACAAAGTAGGTCCCCCTCTTCCTTGCCCAATACCAGTTGTGTAGCTGAAGCTGGTGGGCTTCCCAAATGGCGTGAGCCTCCCTCTGCTGCAGGTAAAATACTGGCAGGGTGGGATGTGGCCCTCAATTGGTCATTAATTCACCACTCAAGGGTCTCAATGTACCCAATGGCGGGTGGGCTGCCCAACAGTTCACCTGCCATTTAATTGTGATGGGTGTACAGTGCCCACTGGATTTCACATGCCCCCTGCCTCCAAAGCTGCCCACAGGGGAGCGTATAATCCTGGCCCATCTTCCCACACTATCACCATGTCCAATGATTCCCTAAATATACAAAACTGCTCAGTTTCTGACTTGAATATACTCAATGACTGAGTATCCACAGCACTCTGGGGTAAAGAATTCCAAAGGTTCACAACCCTTTGAATGAAGAGATCCCCCCCTCATCTCAGTTCTAAATGGCCAATGCCTTATTCTGAGATGTGCCTCTCAGTTCTGAACCCCTCAGCCAGGGAAAACATCCTCCAGCATCCACTCTGTCAAGCTCCTTAAGAATTTTATATGTTTCAATGACATGACCTCTCATACTTCTAAACTTTAGGGAATATAGGCCTAGTCTACTCAATCTATGCTCATTGGACAATCCACTCATTACAGGAAACAGTACAGTCTACCTTCATTGCACTCTTGCTGAGGTCAGTTTATCCTTCCTAAGGTCAGGAGACCAAAACTATGCACAATTATCCAGGTTTGATCTCAAAAGCCCTACATAATTGCAGTATGACCACCTTACTCTTAGGCCCAGACTCTCATGCCTCCGCCATTGTTGGAATGGAGGCAGAAGGGCTTTAAAAATGATGAGTAGGACCTGATTCTGGGATTCCTGCTCCCATTCCTGTTGCCAGCAAATTTTGCTGGCCTGGGGTAAGGGCGTAGCTAGCTACCCACACATAGTACTTATGCCCTTGTGGCTCCATTGAGGGGTGGACATTATAGACCCCCCACTACTTTTGTGTAGTTGGGCCAGCCTTTGCAGGAGATGTGGTTTACAACACCTCAGAGGAGTCGTAAGCCATAGGGAACCCCAATCTGGAGTCGGCAACTAAAAAAACCAAGTCGGTATTCAACAATCCCTGTGAAAAACATTACTCCCTTACCTTCTCATTAATCTGTCAATCAAACACAGGCATTGAAAGTCACATCACACCTCTTAATCTTGTCCAAATAAACACACAGGTATTGAAAGACCTCTTCAAAGAAAGATCAGATTATTACAAGGTAATGAGATGTCGGTCAAACAAAGCTAGTACTTCCCTTTGCTACTGAGTAAACATTTCCCTCCTGGGCTAAGCCCAGTAAATATTCTTGGAGCACAGCCAAGCATTCACAATGAGTCCATCTGGCAACTGTATTGACAGAAGCAGGTTGAATAGATGGCCAGTCATCTTTTTTCCAGAAAGGAATAGGAAGGTAACATTTGTAACTTTGCAATGTACAAAGACTGTTCTAGAATCTTGAGAGCTGTGCAAGATCAAAACCAATGCATCAACTATTGCTGTAGTCACTTTTTAAAAAAATCCTAGGATGTAGGCCATCAGTTCCAGGGATTTGTCAACTTGCACTCCCATTAATTTCTCTTCAATTTCTATTATTCTTTATTGCTCCAACTCTTTGCATTTCCTGTTTCTTTTTGCACACAGTTTTAGTTTTAGTGGAACATCTCTCTGACAGATTCACTTTGTCTGGGTTAACTTCCTTCTGTAAATACTTCCTTCCTCAACTACTAGCAAAAGCTACCCTACAGCTTCCGGGAAACTGATAACTCTGACGTCAATGACCTGTGAAAAGAAGTAATTATACTGATTGCAGGAGGACACAATCTCATAATTTATGCTGTGCCCAATATTCCTTCCTTTTGAATGAAGAGAAATAACCCAGAAGTACATGAAAGTCAGAAAGGGGGAATACAGGTTTTGAAGGCACGTGATTTAGAATTTTACGGACATAGCTCTCCCTAGACAGCTTAGATCTTTGCCACTTTTGGTACATTTTCCAGAATTTTGGTCATTGCACTTTTTTAAAATTTGAAAAGGAAAGAATTTGATAATTTTATTGAAAACTATTCATGCTTTGCCATTTGGCTATTCTTTATTTTCCGTTATATTTTAAAATTTCTTTCTCGTGTAGCAGGAGATAAGTAAGCTTTAAACTGATTTTCTATTTTTCTTATTCCCTAATGGTAAAACTGGCCGTTTCAGCTTTCATTTCACTCCACCCACCCACCTCGCTGTACTTTTGGACCCCCCGTCCCCATGTAGCACAGGAACCCCTCTTTCCTGTTGTTGCTACAGCACTTCAGTTTTGAATGTTGCTGCCAGATGTGGGGGTGGGTAGCAGGGTGGTCTCCTGATCTTGCAAACGATCCTGATAATTTAAAATCAGAGCAGCAACAATTGGAATTTTGAGAGTAATTCTGAGGAGGAACCTAAGGGTTGTGCTATTTTTCATCTGCAGATATGGATTCACATGCCTAAAAAATCCTTTTAAAAATTTAGACTCTTTTGAAATGGCAAGGCCATTAGTAGTTTGGGAACTCTTTGGACTGTTTATCTGAGCCACGGCATTGGCATTCTGCTTCTGGGTTTCCCCGATCATTCAGGGAGAGTGAGCAGGATGATGCATCTAATCTGTCAAAGGAGCCATTTCTAATTAAGGAGACCCTGACATAGGTTGCAAGCGTTCACTAACACTTAGATTTTTGAGGCTGCAGCTATCACAGGAATGGAGTGGAGACCTGGGAAGGCCAATTTCCAGGCCTCTCATTCTGGCTTGGAGGTTCTGTTGAGGGATCTGAGGGGCTGCAGTGAGATGTGTTTCCCCAAGGATGAGAGGAAGAGGACAACCTGTCCAACCAAGCAGGTGTGAATATAAGTCAGCAGCAGATGTGTGGTCCCTCCAAGCGAGAGAGGGAGCACCAAGATGATCCAGGAATTCCGGAGGGTGGGAAAGGTGAGTGGCATAAAACTTACAGGTACCAAACTCCATCCCCTGACTTTCTCCACATTCTCCTACACAGTACTGCTCAGGTCAACATACCTTGCTCCACCCATTCCTCTCTCTCTTTCGGCACCTCACATGCCCATCTGAACATCCAACGCTCACCCTTAGTGTATTCCCCCCTCACATACATGCCTCACAGTCATCCTTCACAAATGATTTCCTTCCCTCCTATTCGGACAAGCCATTAAGAACACTCACACCTATCTGCTTTCTCCCCTTGCGGAAGAGGATATAACTTAGAGAGAGGCAGAGACATGGATGGGAGTGCAGTGCAGAGGGGTGGTCCTTCAAGCACCTTATTGGCCACTGGCAATGCATGTCACCTGACCCACTGGGATCAAGGTCTTGAGGAGGCTGCAGAGGTCCACAACAATCTGCCATGAGAGTCTGAGGCACTGGTCCTTAGACATGTCGAGAGAGCTGATCCTCTGCCTATAAATCCAGTGTTTGGGGTTTTGCCTTCTTCGAGCTAGATCTCTATGTCTGTTCCTTCTGTCCTGTGAATTTGCGTGTGGTTGAGGAGAAAGCAGTTGCTCCTGCTGTTGCTGGTATTACTTTTTTTCTTGGCCCTCAGCAGAGGTGGAGCTGTATGAGCTGCTCCTATGCTGTGAAGACTGACAGCAGGAAGTGCAGCTGAAGATGAGTGAAGTGCAAGACAGATGAAGTGACTTCCAAGATGTTTGAAATCACTTGTCAAGCAGTGATAGCACTGTCTGAGAAGGGGCACTATGAGCAGCAGCCTCTCACCTGGACATGGCTGCAGCTCTTCAGTGTAACTCATCAAAGGCTTCCCAGCCTGTCAGTTTCATGAAGAAACACTCCATGCTTTGTACTCACCTCAATGACCTTGGAAAAATGTTCACTCCCTATTAAACACAGATTCCTTGATAAAAACAGAATTGAATTACCTATTATAATGTTTAAATACCTGACCCAACAGCTGCATGGGGTTTCCCGCTTGCCTGCAACCCTGCCCAGGTGAAACCCAAATGATAAAAGAATGATGTCAAGATCCCGATTCAAGGTCACTGTAGAATAATGGGTTAATAATTATGGTAATGAGATAGTGATGTGTATCATGATGTAACAGTGACATCAGCTGTCACGTGCAAGAGACTGAAGATGGAATTGTCTGTACAAGAGAGAGATGTGCTTACTTAGAAGCTTAGAATGCGCTATAGTGTAAATAAAGAAGTTTTTTATGAAACCTACCAAAGCTAGACCTAAGTCATTCAATCCAGAACAGGCTACAGGTTACCCAAAGGGAGATTCAAATAGTATTCAAAGTGGAAACCAAACCACAAACCATGGTAGCGGTGGTGGTGACACCAATCTAACAACAACTTGGTGCCATCAACAAAACACCCACGGGGAGAAATTGGAAGAAGACTTCTTCAAAGGAAGAATCAGAAGACTTACCTTGATGAAAGAGACACTGAGAATCGATAGTGATGTCAGCACGACTCGAGCATTCACTGCCCCTTCTGAAGCCGTTTGCAAACCTCGAAGGTCCACAGAGAGGCCAGCATTGGGAGTTGTTAGAAAAGTAATTCCAGAGGAGCACCACCAGTTTTGCACGCCAAAGATCAGAAGGATCAGGTTAGTACATTCTTGTGTGCAGTATGGCGATGCCCTCCTGAGACATGGGGTAGAAGAGAACTCTGCAGAGTTTGAAACCATCCTGAAAGCATTAGATGCACACTTCAGCTCAAAACAGAATCTCCTAATTGAGTGAGCGCAATTCAATCAGAGATCCCAAAAGCCAGGGGAATCCATTGACTTGTTCCTGACAGACCTGAATACCCTAGCCAGTTGTTGCAGGTGTGGTGCATTGAAAGATTAACTTTTTCACGACCGCATTGGAGTCTGCGACGAAGAGCTGTCAGATTTTTACAGACAAAAGATGATCTAATGCCCAAACAAGCAGATCGATACACTAGACAGGCCTAACTTAGGGAGCAAAATTGGGCCATAATCTGTGGAAATACGGAGGCTTTGGTAGAGTCCGTTAATTGGCTAGGCCCAAAAGCGGCAGCCCCACCCACTCAAAAGCCCGCCAAAATGGGGGAAAGAGCAGGAAACGCTGAAGCAGCCATTTTAAAGTGCCCACGCTGTTGAGCTAGAACGCAGCACAAAAGGCAAGATTGCCCAGCAAGGGGACAATAAGTGCTGGCCGAGCCAACGATGCCCACATCCCATGAATGAACAAAAAAAACCCTCTCTCCAATTAAATAATATGCTGCTTTCTATTCTTCCTGCCAGATTGAACAAGTTCACATTTTCTCACACTATACTCCATCTGCCAATTTTTTGTCCACTCGCTTAACCTATCAATGACCCTTTGCAGACTCCTTATGTCCTCTTCACAACTGACTCTCCTGCCTATCTTTGTGTCATTAGCAGATTTAGCAATCATACATTCGGTCCCTTCGTCCAAGTCATTGATATAAATTGTAAATATTTGAGGCCCCAGCACTGATCCCTATAGTCCACTGACCCACTAGTCACATCTTGCCAAGCCGAAAAAGACTCATTTATCGCTACTCTTTGCTTCCTGTTGGCTAACCATTTATGACTCGTTTCCACTGCCTCTTCCTGCTGCAAAAAATTCTACTCACTTAGCTCTGGTTTAATTTTTTTGTATATGGTGGGAAGATTGTAATGCACTCTTGTATAATGGTTTTGTATGTTTATACAGTTTTGATGTCTCCCACATTGCAATCGGTTCAACATATTTCCCAATATTTCATTTGAAGGATGCTGCAGTCTTCAGCTGTGTAACCAGGTTAATGGTTTGGTCCAATGCCAATTGATTATCATAGTGCATCCAGTCTCCATTCAGAGTATCAGAGTCTGATTGGGTCTGGTCCCAAATACAGTTTAAGATGCTAACAGTGCTAAACAAGCTGCAAATTTATTCCTTTGTCACTGGTCTAGCTACATATCAACACAGGCATCAACTTGTTAACTCATGTAAATAATCTTTTATGCATTTAACTAATGCACCTACGAGTAAGATCTATTGCATACAGTGCATCCTGTGGTTCATTGCAGCTTAAATTTATCTTTCATTTGTAATTATAAGATTAGCCTGCGGTTTGGTGTAAAAATAAGTGAGATGTAAATATAGGAAGCTCTCCAAATTTGTTTTTAACAACATCACTTGGCTTTGTTGCAAAGTATGAAAGCTTAAGAGGAAAACAAAAAAAATTTGTTCCTTAAAGATGTCATACAAACATATGAATGAGGAGCAGGAGAATGAGAAGCCCCTCGGGCCTGCTCTGCCATTCAATAAGATCATGGCTGATCTGATTGTGGCCTCAATTCCACATTCTGTCTACCCCTGATAACATTTGACTACCTTGTTAGTCAAGAATCTATCTACCTCTATCATAAAAATATTCATTGATCCTGCCTCCACTGCTCTCCAGGGAAGAAAGTTCCAAAGATTCACGACCCTCTGAGAGAAAAAATTTCTTCTCATCTTTGTCCTAAATGGAGACCCCTTATTTTTAAGCTGTGTCCCCTAGTTCTAGTCTCTCCCACAAGGGGAAACATCCTTTCAGCATTCACCCTGTCAAGTCCCCTCATGATCTTTTTTGTTTTAATAGGATCACCTCTCAAACTTCTAAGCTCCAGTGGATACAGGCACAGCCTGTCCAACCTTTCCTCAAAAGATAACCCTCCCTCTCCCTGGTAACAGTCAAGTGAACCTTCTCTGAACTGCTTCTAGTGCATTCCTACCCTTAAATGAGATCAAAACTGTACACAGCACTCGAGATGTAGTCTCACCAACTGTAGCAAAACACCCCTACTTTTATTTTCCATTCCCCTTGCAATAAGTGACAACATTCCATTTGCCTTCCTAGTCATTTGCTGTACCTGCATCCTAACTTTTTCTGATTCATGTACCAGGACACCCAAATCCCTCTGTACCTCAGAGTTCTACAATCTCTCTCCATTTAAATAACATGCTGCTTTTCTATTCTTCCTGCCAAAGTGGATAAGTTTACATTTTTTCACATTATACTCCTGCCAATTTTTGTCTACTTAACTTATCTATGTCACTTTGCCGACTCCTTGGGCAGGATTTTCCCCCCGTCGGAGGGGAAGTTGAAGTGCGAGTGCACAGAGATGCTCGGGGGCGTGCCGCCATTTTACGTGGGCGGGCCAATTAAGACCCGCCCAGTGTGACGTCCACACGGAAGCACTATGCGCTCCCTGTGCAGGCGGGGCGGGGGATTCCCTGAGCCAAGAGTGCACTCTTTCACGCATGCGCACGAAAGAGCGCACTCATCTCCCTGATGCTAGGTGCTGCCTCAGGGAGATCGGCTCTAATGTACAAATTATTAAAAATAGGGAAAAAAAATTCCCTGACATGTCCCCTCATGTGACACTGTCACATGAGTTGGGACATGTCCGTAACGTTTTAAAAAACTTTAATTAAATTTTTAAAAACCTACATGAAACCTCATCCCGCCCATGGATGAGGTTTCATGCTTCATCTGAAGCCGGCTAGGACTTCTGGCCTGCCCGCCAACCTTAAAGTTGGACCGGCAGGTCCATTAATTAGTTTAATGACTCTGTCAATGGCCTCAATTGGCCATTGACAGGTCGGCGGGCACACAGCTGATTTTGCTGAGCCCCCGCCTTCCTGATAATTGAAATGGGGCGCAGTGATGTCGGGAGTTCCGCCCGATGTCATCCCGTGTCATTTTACGCGTCGGCGAGCGGGCCCCTCCCCCCGCTTGCCGACGGGAAAATCCTGCCCCTTACGTCCTCTTCACAGCTTATTTTTCTACTTATCTTTGTGTCATCAACAAATTTAGCAACATTTGGTCCCTTCATCCAAGCCATTGATAAAAATTGTAAATAGTTGAGGCCCCAGCACTGATCCTTGTGGCACTCTATTTGTCACACCTTGCCAACTATAAAACCTATTTATGCCTACACTGTTTCCTGTTAGCTAACCAATCCTCTATCCATACTAATAAGTTACCTCCTACACCATAAGCTCTTACATTACGTAGTAACCTTTGATGTGGCAACTTGTCAAATACCTTCTGGAAATCTAAGTACAATGCATCCACAGGTTCCCCTTTATCCACCTTGCTTATTACTTCCTCTAAGAACTCCAATAAATTAGTTCAACATGATTTCCCTTTTACAAAACCATGTTGACTCTGCCTGATTGCGTGGCGATTTTCTAAGTGTCCTGCTTTCACCTCCGAAATAATAGATTCCAGCAATTTCCCTGTGACAGAAGTTAAGCCAGTTGGCCTGCAGTTTCATGATTTCTGTCTCCCTCTTTTCTTGAATATAGAAGTCACATTTGCTATTTTCCAATCTGATGGGACCTTTGCAGAATGGACAGAGATTTACAGGGAGAATGATGTCTCTATATTATTTTTAAAAAGAAAACAATCTGCAGTTTCTTCAGAAATAGAATCCACTGTGTATTCTTAACTACATACTGTGGAAAAGATCCCTTGTGCTCCCTTTGAGCAAAGCCCCTTGCTGGGGCTGCAGGATCATAAGTCACCTAATTATTACAAATACCTCATCAAAATTTAATTTGCATGTTAACTATTTGAATGAATACTTTATAAAAAGGGCTAAATTTTGCCTTTTTAAAAAAAATATATATTGTTAGTCAATTGCTTTGTCTTTCATTTGGAAAAATAATTCACATCATACTATTTGTCAGTTACCAGGAGAGGCAGTAGCATAGTGATATTATCACTGGACCTAATACTCCAGAGACCCAGGGTAATGCTCTGGGGACCCAGGTTCAAATCCCACCACGGCAGATGGTGAAATTTGAATGCAATAAAAATCTGGAATTAAAAGTCTGATGATGACCACGAAACCATTGTCAATTGTTGCAAAAACCCATCTGGTTCAATAATGTCCTTTAGGGAAGGAAACCTGCTATCCTGACCTACATGTGGATCCAGACCCACATCAATATGTTGACTCTTAAAATTCCCTCTGAACAAGGGCAATTTGGGATGCGCAATAAATGCTGGCCTAGCCATGAACAAATTAAAAAAAATTCAATTGCTCTGTAAAGTATTGGCATTTTTGTCCTGTTTAAGCCACCATGCTTAAAAAAAAATGGAGTGGAGCTAAAGAACAACATTTATGGAAGATTAGATTCTGGATCTTAGGTGGTGGATTTCAATCTGTGCTCATTGAAAGAAAAAAAAATCAAAGAAGGGTCAGAACTAAGTTTTTTAAATTATGAAGGAAATTGTGAATGTAAAGAGGACTATCTCAAGAAATCAAGAGAAAAATAATCAGGTAAAGTAAGTCTAATAAAACCTTTGGTATTGGATGGTGTAATGAATTTTCATTCTGAGACTGGGAGAGCAAAATTTGATAGACCCTGAAAACAGGCGGAGGGATTGTGATGTGTGATTAATCCACAGACTTTGCTTCTGATACAGACAGCATGGCAACTTTCTGCTACCTGCTAATTTGCATGGTTGCTGTATACAGCCAATGCTAAGTGCATTTCTGAGTGGCTGCACACCTCAGTGGAGGGCCCAAGTTTCTGAGAGGCAGGCACCACTTAGCACCTTGCACTAAAGCAATCCTGCACTACTTAAAGGGGAACTGTATTCTGGCTAGAGCATGTGCTAAAACTGTTTGTGGAGGAGACATCAAACAACAAGAGTGAATTATAGTACAACAGGGAAGAAAACACGCTCCAAGGTTTGCTGAAGCTGCCCTGACACCTAGGTTGAGGAGTTGGAGAGATAAGAGATATAACCTGTCCACAGGGGGTCAAGAGGCCCCACAGACAAACTTTGTGAAGCCAGTGGGACCAGACAGCCAAGGAGGTCAATGCCAGGAGTTTCACCCTGAGGGACTGTACAGTGCTGCCAGAAGTTCAGTGACCTCACACCAGTGCAAATTTTTCTGATGGCATACAGGCGCTTGCATTAAATCACAGTACTCAGGTCTCCCCATGTAGGAGGTATGCATTACAGCCACTTCATGAAGGCTGATGTCTCCGCTAATGTAACTCTTGCTGCAATGGAAGCCGCTGCCCTCCTGCTGAAGATGCCTCCATGGCACCACTGCTGCTCCTGCTGCTGCCCCTCAGCAGCATCCTCACTGCAAAGGTGACTGGCAGCCCTATTGGACTGCACTGTATGGACCTCCTGATGTTGGAACCTGGCCGCCATCCTTAATTGGACAGGGCTTCCTAATTGGTTGCTTAAGAGAAGATTTTCTCTTATGTCCAGCCATGGCTACTTCTGGGTTTCCGACCTGGAGTTGAGGCTACGTTGGGATCATGACCCAGCTGGGAAGGTTCTTCCCACATTTCAGGCCAGTGACCTTTAATCAGATTCTCTCAGGCCATTGATGCTTCTTTCTAAACAGATAATGTAGTGTCTGATAGTCTAAGTCTCAGCTTCCAATGCAGCACAAGCAGAAGCTACCCAATGTCTTCATGTTGCAGCATTCTATAATGCAAGCACAGACAGATGTCATCATGGCTGCGGGAACAAGTGTTCAAAGGGGTTTTCAGGATGTCACTTCAGGCCAGCAATCTGTTCTCCAATAGATTACTAGGATTGCTGAGGCATCAGTCTAAGGGTGCAAAAAGTTGCAAATCCGCCTTCGTAAAAATAGGTTGCAATTCTCTCAATGGTGTGTTTATGGAAGGTCGATTATCCCGCCCACTAATGGCACAAACGCCATTTGCATTCATTAACATGTCATGAATGCTCATTAAAACAGCTGCTCACCAGAAGCTTGCCAGGCCTTCCAATCTTGCGTCATGCCAGCGGGAATTTACGTTGGCCTCAAACCCGTTTGAAAAGAAGTGGTGTGCACAAGTCGGACCTCGGTTCGCTAGTAACTTTGAGATGAGCGGACCGTACATAGCCTACCTGCCATGGCGCTGCGCTGTATATGTTGCAATGAACGCCACTGTGCAAGGCCTGTAGGGTTGGTCTGCTCCTGCTCTTTGCCTGTATTGTCCCTAAGAAGACCACTGTGCTGTGGTACTCATACAGGCCTCTGCTTTCAGAAACTAGCATTTCAATTGGGGGTGGGCTGAGAGGTGAGGGTGGGGTTGATGAACATGAAGGGGGCAACAGGGAGGGAAGGCTGTGGAAAGGCAGTGAGGGGGAAGGGCGAACACAAGTGGGGGCATCTCTGGGGTCACCCTCTAACGTCTTGTGCTGCAGGAGTCTGCCTAAAAAGAATGAAGATCATCTTGCGATGAAAGCTACTGAAAGCCAATGGCTTCATTAGCACTGTTAAAGGGCTACTCAGAACTCAGTGGCTTTGCATCACAGTCGCTGCACCTCAATAGTAACACATACAAATGTAGAATTTGGGAATGCAGGCAATAGTGAAGGAGGCACAACTGCATCATATAGGATATTCCATCAATGAAGGCCTGTCACATGTTCACCAGATTTGACACTCCTAATGAGCCAAAGGGCTTCCACTCATTGACCATGAGCAAGTGATTGATCATTAATATGCCACCTCAGAGACTGGAGCACAGAGCTAGGTTGGGTCACTCATCTCACTGAAACTTTAGCATCCCACGTAGGGCTCAAGATGTTACATATATGTAAAGCCATTTTGGTCACCTGGATGTGTGTGCTAGTGTCTCGGGACAAGGCAGCATCAGCCACCATGCAAGTAGGGCAGGAAAAACTATGGACCCTTACAGTCTCCAAACATGTCATATTTTGATCTTCACTTTCTTGCCCCTTGAATCATTAATGTCTTCAATGTTTCAGAGAGAAGACAAAAGCAGATATGGACCCAGGGCTCAATTCTGCCTTTGTCAGGGTCCTAATGCAATGGAGGAGGCGAAGGGAAGAAAGGCAACTCTGCACACAACTCCAGCAGGAGGTACAAGGTCAAGTGGAGCCAGAGCATGAACAGGAGGGTCAGGAGGAGAGACCCAGACAACCGGCGCAACTCGCCAGACCTAGGGTTTATCGTAGGAGAGTCTCCTATTTACAAATGAGTGAGAGGCAATGCTGTGCACGTCTGCACTTGTCCTGAGCTCTGGTACACAATGACACATTCTTCATGAAGACCTGACACAATGTGGAGTTGGAGGGTATCCTCTGCTGGTAGCTTTGAAGATGACCGCAGTGCTCAATTCCTTGGCACCTGATTCCTTCCAAGGATCAATAGGGGACGTGTGCAGCAGCGCTCAGTCCGCAACACATTGATACATAAAGGAGGTCACAGATGGCCTTTACAGGAAGGCCCGTCATTATGTCAGGTTTGCTCTGGATGAAGATAGCCAGGCTGCGAGATTCACCGGCTTCACCGCCATCTCAGGCTTCCCAAGAGTACAGGGTGCAATAGACTGCACCCATGTGGCTATACGGGCTCCATGGCAGCAGGCTCTAATGTTTATAAACTACAAGCTCTATCATCCAATTGAAAGTGGCTAGGGGGAGGCGATGGTGCAGTGATATAGTCGCTGGATTAGTAATCCAGAGACCCAGAGTAATGCCCTGGGGACCTGGGTTCATTTAAATTCAATAAAAAAGTCTGGAATTAAATGTCTAATGATGACCATGAAACCAAGGTGGATTGTTGTAAAAACCCATCTGGTTCACCAATGTCCTTTGAAGAAGAAAATCTGCCTTCCTTACCTGGTCTAGCCTACATGTTGACTCCTGACCCACAGCAATATGGTTGACTCTTAAATGCCCTCTGAAATGGCCTAGCAAGCCACTCAGTTGTATCAAACCTTTACAAAGTCTCAAAAAAGGAATGAAACCGGACAGACCCCCACCCCCGGCATTGACCTAGGCACCGGAAAAGACAACGGCAAACTCAGCATTGTCAACCCTGCAAAGTCCTCCTTACTAACATCTGGGGGCTAGTGCCAAAATTGGGAGAGCTGTCTCACAGACTAGTCAAGCAACAGCCTGACATAGTCATCCTCATAGAATCCTATCTTACAGATAATGTCCCTGACATCACCATCACCATCCCTGGGAATGCCCTGTCCCACTGGCAGGACAGACCCAGCAGAGTTGGCAGCACAGTGGTATACAGTCGGGAGGAAGTTGCCGTGGGAGTCCTCAACATCGACTCCAGACCCCATGAAGTCTCATGGCATCAGGTCAAACATGAGCAAGGAAACTTCCTGCTGATTACCACGTACCGTCCTCCCTCAGCTGATGAATCTGTGCTCCTCTATGTTGAACACCACTTGGAGGAAGCACTGAGAGTGGCAAGGGCACAGAATGTACTCTGGGTGGGGGACTTCAGTGTCCATCACCAAGAGTGGCTCAGTAGCACCACTACTGACTTAGCTGGCCGAGTCCTAAAGGATATAGCTGCTGGACTGGGTCTGCGGCAAGTGGTGAAGGAACCAACAAGAGGGCAAAACACGCTTGACCTCATCCTCACCAACCTGCCTGCAGCAAATGCATCTGTCCATGACAGTATCAGTAGGAGTGACCACCACACAGTCATTGTAGAGACTAAGTCCCACCTTTACAATGAGGATACCCTCCATTTTGTTGTGTGGCACTACTACCGTGCTAAATGGGATAGATTTCGAACAGATCTAGCAACTCAAGACTGGGCTCCATAAGGCGCTGTGGGCCATTAGCAGCAGCAGAATTGTACTTGAACACAACCTGTAACCTCATGGCCCGGCATATACCCCACTCTGCCATTACCATCAAGCCAGAGAATCAACCCTTGTTCAATGAAGAGTGCAGGAGGGCATGCCAAGAGCAGCGCCAGGCATACCTAAAAATGAGGTGTCAACCTGGGTGAAGCTGCAACACAGGACTAATTGCGTGCCAAACAGCATTAGCAGCATGTGATAGACAGAGCTAAGCGATCCCACAACCAATGGATCAGATCTAAGCTCTGCAGTCCTGCCACATCCAGTCGTGAATGGTGGTGAACAATTAAACAATCACTGGATGAGGAGGCTCCACAAATATCCCCATCCTCAATGATGGAGGAACCCAGCACATCAGTGCAAAAGATAAAGCTGAAGCATCTGCTACAATCTTCAGCCAGTAGTGCCAAGTGGGTGATCCATCTCGGCCTCCTCTGAAGGTCCCCAGCATCACAGATGCCAGTCTCCAGCAATTCAGTTCACTCCATGTGATTTCAAGAAACAGCTGAAGGCACTGGATATTGCAAAGGCTATGGGCCCTGTCAATATTCGGGCAATAGTACTGAAGACTTGTGCCCCAGAATTTGCCATACCCCTAGCCAAGCTGTTCCAGTACAGCTACAACACTAGCATCTATCCAGCTATATGGAAAATTGCCCAGGTATGTCCTGTACACAAAAAGCAGGACAAATCCAACCTGACCAATTACCGCCCCATCAGTCTACTCTCGTAATGGAAGGGGTCATCAACAGTGCTATCAAGCATCAATTGCTTAGCAATAACCCACTAACTGACACTCAGTTTGGGTTCTGCCAGGGCCACTCAGCTCCTAACCTCATTACAGCCTTGGTTCAAACATGGACAAAACAGCTAAACTCCCGAAGTGAGGTGAGAGTGACTGCCCTTGACATCAAAGCCGCATTTGACTGAGGGCGGCCTCATGGAGCCCGAGCAAAACTGGAGTCCATGGGAATCAGGGGGAAAACTCTCCACTGGTTGGAGTCATACCTAGCACAAAGGAAGGTGATTGTGGTTGTTAGAGGTCAGTCACCTCATCTCCAGGATGTCACTCCAGGAGTTCCTCACGGTAATGTTCTCAGCCCAACGATCTGCAGCTGCTTCATCAATGACCTTCCTTCCATCATAAGGTCAGAAGGGGGATGTTTGCTGATGATTGCACAATGTTCAGCACCATTTGTGACTCCACAGATACTGAAGCAGACCATGTCCAAATGCAGCAAGACCTGGACAATATCCAGGCTTGGGCTGACAAGTGGCAAGTAACATTCACGCTACACAAGTGTCAGGCAATGACCATCTCCAACAAGAGAGAATCTAACCATTGTTCTTTTGCATTCAATGGCATTACCATCACTGAATCCCCCACTATCAACATCCTGGGGGTTACCATTGACCAGAAACTGAACTTGGCTAGCCATATAAATACTGTGGCTACAAGAGCAGGTCAGAGACTAGGAATCCTATGGCGAGTAACTCACCTCCTGACTCCCCAAAGCCTGTCCACCAATTACAAAGCGCAAGTCAGGAGTGTGATGGAATACTCTCCACTTGCCTGGATGAGTGCAGCTCCCACAACACTCAAGAAGCTTGACACCACCCTGGACAAAGCAGCCCGCTTGATTGGCACCACATCCACAAACATTCACTCCCTCCACCACTGATGCACAGTAGCAGCAATGTGTACCATCTACAAGATACACTGCAGGAATTCACCAAGGCTCCTTCGACAGCACCATCCAAACTCACGACCACTACCATCTGGAAGGACAAGGGCAGCAGGTAGATGGGAACACTACCACTTGGAAGTTCCCCTCCAAGTCACTCACCATCCTGACTTGGAAATATATCGCTGTTCCTTCACTGTCGCTGTGTCAAAATCCTGGAACTCTCTTCCTAACAGCACTGTGGATGTACCTACACCACATGGACTGCCGCGGTTCAAGAAGGCAGCTCACCACCACCTTCTCGGGGGCAATGAGAAATGGGAAATAAATACTGGTCCAGCCAGCGAAGGCCACATCCCGTGAATGAATAAAAACAAATTCCATCAATGTACAATTGATGTGTGCTCACTTGAAGTACATACTGCACATTTGTGCACGGTACCTTCAGAGTTGCCATGATTCCTGCATCCTGAGTCATTCCCAGGTGCCTGAGATTTTTGAGGGACCATTATGTCTGCAGGGATGGCTGCTTGGGGATAAGGGGTATCTGCTGAAGTGCTGGCTGATGACACCAGCGTGTCGCCTTCAGAGTCGTTCCAAGGAGAGGTACAACGCTGCTCACAGCTCCGCACGCTCCCTTATAGAGCAGACCATAGGGCTTCTGAAGATGTGCTTTGGAAGGTACGCTTCAGATCCTTGGATCGCTCAGGTGGCTCACGGCAAAATATTCCCGACAGTATTTCCTTCATCATTGCAGTGTATTGCACCCTTCACAATCTGGCTATACAAAGAGATGACCCCCTGCCAGAGGATGAACTGGAGGAGGATGAGAGCTCATTGGAGGATGAAGATCCATAGGCCCAGGAACCTCACGAGGCTGCTGAGGGTCAGTATGAGTGCGATCATGCATGGAGGAAGGGAGGCATGGGAGACGTGCCCGTGATATGTTAATTACTGACAGGTTCCAGGAAGAGTAATGTTCAGTGAGGGAATATGGCCACATCTCTCCTAGCCCTCAATGCCATCTTCTTTCAATTCAGGGAATGTCTACCCACTTGTAGCGAGAGCGAGTCCCGCATTCGCACTAGTGTATTCTGACCATGGCCATGATCTTTGCTTTGGTCCATGGGGCCCTGTGAGTGAGCTCACTCTGGGAACTGAGAGTGCACTCAGGAACAAGAGCGATGCAAGAGAAGACTTGAAGCTTTCGCCACCATCTAATGATGCAAACACTGCTGCGACTGAGGTGTGGACATGTCTAGGGATCTCCTTCTCCCGTGCATGTCTTTTCTTCTGCACAACGACTAAGGAGACACAAATGCCACTAGATTATCGATGCGCTTCCTTTACTCGCTCATGTTCCTTGAGGAAGACGGGTTAGAAACACTTACATCACACATTTCCAATAAAGGTTTAAGCACATCTTCCTGACATCACACAAGGGTGTGGAGACTAGTTCAACTGTGGTTGACATCACAGGAATATGAATCTCACAGTGGGACACTATCACTGAGTGGGGGCAAGGCTAAACCCTGAAATAAGAGGATTCCAAAGTACAAAATCACAACGCCTTCAGTTGACAGGAACATTCACATAACCATCAAATGTATTAACAAAAGTGCAATTTATTTACATGTCTAGCACACCCGTGACCCAAATGTAATGTCAATTTTTCTTAACGTTCCTATCTCTACCGCTACACTTGGGTGCAGCCCTGACATACGCAGCAGAGGTGGAGGCAGCCTGCTGACTGCTACATCCTGATGTCTGTGATGATCTTGGCAGACGTCCTTTGGTGGCCCAAGGCCTGGAGGGCCCCGACCTGATAAGGGTCACCTGCTCAGGGGCAGAAGTGCCCTCGGCAGCCTGAGAAGCTGGACTGGATGGGATCACAGGCAGAGGGGGCTGTGAGTGGATGCACACCGTTGGAGTGTCCTGAGAAGAGGCCCCTGGGGTGTCCGGCTGATGCTTATCTTCCCTGTGGGTCCCCAAGGGCCCCTCCCTGACTCCTGCAGGAGATGGTGCACCTGGAGGGAGGTCAAGGTGCTTCGTCCCCATGTCGCCTACATCTTGATGATGCACACCAGGTTGTGTGGCCATGGAGTAAAGGGCCGAGTGCAAATCCAGCAAGACCTGCTGGACCAAGGTCTGCATGGTGGTAACCAGCCTTCCCATGGTGACCTCGAGGCACTCGCATGTCAGAGCCACGACATCAGACAGAACGCGGAAGGACTCCTCCATCATTCACTCTTGTCTGCTGAGTGTCTGTCGAATCTCTGCCTGATGTTCCACCACCTGCTGTTGCATCTCCAGCATTGAGTTGGCGGCCATTTCCAGAGGCTCATCATCTGGCTCGGACCAAGCGTCGGAGACCTGGGCTGTCCCTGCCTCCAACTGCTGTGGGGACATGTCAGTGAGTTGTTCCCCAGGAAGTGAGGCCAGGCCAAATCTACAGCCATGTCCCACCAACGTGTGTGTCTCTGAGCTGGTGCAGGATGTGTGTGAATGCCATGACGGTTCTTCCAGGGCTTCCTCTTCGGATGAAGTCTATGGGCTTGCACTGGTACTACACTGGCTTGCTGGTCTCGATCTGCTGATGCCAAGAAAACAGAGTTTCAGTTAATGAGCATGAGTTAGATAAGACTGCATGTGACTCACTGTGAACGTCAGGATTTGATGAAATGATGAAGCTGTGATCTGTACTGGGTTGACGGGAGAGGCCGATCTCCCCTTCCCCACAGGAGCGATCCCTGTCCTCCCCAGCCAGCTCAGCTGCAGCCTCCTCAAACTCACTGAAGGCAATGATATCGGCCGTCTTTCCCCTGGTCTATGATCTCTTGCGCTTGTTGTGCACCAGCTTGGCCTGTATGAAGAAGAAAGAATGTGATGAGAAGGGATGGAGCAGAGGCTGAGTGAGACGTATGTTCTCTATGTGTGGTGAGCCCTCGCCAGAAGGGCCAGAGGATGGAGTGTGAGTAACATGATAGATGAGGTGGTGGTGATGTGAAAGTCTCGGTGAGAGAATGAGTGTTGATATGTGTTTCCTGCTAATGGTTGTGTGAGATCCCTGAAGAGAGTAGCCATTTGAGTGCATGATGCCATGATAAGTGTTTGATATTGGAGCGTGTTGAAAGATGACTTACCCTGGTGGAGCGGATGAGATCATTCATCCTCTTCCTGCACTGGATGGCATTTCAGGTGCGGTTGCCAGCAGCGCTGACCTGCTCCGCCATGGCCTCCCAGGTCGGAGAGGTGAGGCTGCTGTGCTTTCTGCAGCCATCCCTGGGATAGAGCATGTGCCTTTGCGCTGGCACCCCTCTGATTAAGGCCTGGAGAGTCTGATGCGTGAAGCGGGTGCTGCCTTCTTCTACAGACTCTTGGCCTTCCTCTTCTGGCTGTCAGACATCTCTGGTGGGCTGGAGAGAGTGAGATTGTGTGTTGGACTGGCCTTTAAAAATGGCTCCTGGACCTTCAAACCCGCCAGCCAACGGCGGCCGCACGAATCAACCCCCCACCCACCAGGTGATTTGGACTGATACGCGCCTTTACATAATTTGCACCAAGCGCAGGATCGGGCATGAGTTCTTGTCATTCAGACAGCGGGGTGGGCACTGCCGAGACCACCCACCACAGCACTCAGTCTCATTCATGGAAAATTTCACCCATTGTGTATACCCACATACCAGCTGCCCATAGAGGGAGTGGAATCACTTTTGGTTATGGTATATCCCAGAGTCTGGCAGCCACAAAGTGCTGTGTGTATAGTCAGTGGCCCCCTGCACCATGAGAAAGTCTGCAAGCCTTGTGAAGCCATGTGCTCGCTCCGCACGCTTCTCTCTAGCAAAAGAAAATTAAATGTATTCAGTTCTCTTGGAATATAGATCTTCAGTGACTTTCCTTATGCAACAGTAGAAGGCAAATTGGTAGATGTTCCAAATATCGTCTGCCCCATCCTGAAAGAATCCCAATACATGCTTCCCTTGCCATCCTGGAAAGAGAAAAGGCAATGTATTCTTTTATGACTTCTGCACAAAGCGTATTGTCATCTGTCCTCATATCCGCTTACGTGGCTCAGTGGCAAATTTTGTTCAATATTTCTCACGAGAAGCATCTTGAGATGTTAAGAAAACTATAATAATACAAGTTGTTGTTGAAAGAAATAATTGCTAAAATGCAGCGGAAGCCAGTTTTAAGAAGTTTCTTTGGGTTTTCTTTAAGAGGGCTCTTAAAAATCTGCATTGCTCCCTAAACTCCCAAAATTTGTGAAAATATGTGAAAAAGAAACCTTTCAGCTTTGGAATTTGTATTTAAATGGAAATTGATTAATGCATTGAAATATACTGCTTGATCAAGCACGCAGACCTTGCATCTTGTAAATTCACCTTACCTATTTCTGCTTTCAGAAAGAGCCCGTGATTATCTGCATAAGACAGGACGATACATCGTGATTGGTGGAATCATCTCACCAGTTCATGACTCCTATGGAAAACAGGTAAAACTGAGCATAATAGTTGTTGTATTTTGAACCCTTGAAGCACTGAATGTTACTTTTACCTTTCAAAACACATGAAGCAACAAACATCACAGATAAATGTGAAATACTGCAGTACATTTTGGTAGAAAGAATAGGGAGGTTGCTTATTACTTGGAAGGTGCAGGTATAGGAGAGGTAGAGGAACAAAGGGATCTCGGAATACAAATACACCAATTACTAAAAGTTGTGCCACAGCTTAGCAAGGCCATAAAAAACAAACCAAACATCATGACATTCTGAAGAAACTTCCTTAACCAAAGAGTAGTAAAAATGTGGAACGCAGTACCACAGAGAGTGGTTAAAGCGAATTATGTAGATGCATTAAAAGAGAAGCTAGACAAGCATTTGAGTGAGGAGGGAATAGATGGTTACAATGATAGATTTAGATGGGAAATTACTCGAGGAGGTTCAAGTGGAACATAAACACCGTCATGGATGGTTTGGCTGAATGGTCCATTCCTGTGCCATATATCCTATGTAAAGAATTTCAAAAATAATTCAAACTCTTAAGCCACTAACTTTTGCAGTACCTACTGACTGCTACATGTCTCACAAAGAAAGTGAAGGATTTTTTGGCCTTGACAGATAAAACAGAAATGAATACGGATTATTATTCAATCGCTCTCTTCGGCCTTCTTCATCAGATTTATTTCTAAGTCCCATGGTCCAACTATATCAGGATAGTCAGGTGACCTCCTGGCTCACATCTCTGTCATTCCAGATGCTCGGTGATTCATAACATTTCCTCAGATTTTGCAGCTGTATTGCCGGTGAAACTGTCAGCGTTCACTGTCATTACAACTGTGACACTGACAGAAATTTCTGGCTTCTGCACATGTGCAGTGAAACGTGGACATCCAAAAGTTACTGTCAGTGGTTTCCTGCTCCTCTACAGGGTGTGCTGTTGAAGTCTCTGCAGATGAATATCATAGAGGTCACTTGAATTCATGTGAATTTCCACTTTTACATTTTAAGTCTCACTGTAAAAACCCTTAAAAGAGATATGCCTTTTGAATGAGGTGATACTGGCTTTTTAATCAAACAAAAACAAAAATTGCTGGAAAAACTCAACAGTTCTGACAGCATCTGTGGAGAGAAAGACAGAGTTACCGTTTGGTGTCCATATGACTCTTCTGGCTTTTTAATGATGTACTAAGTTCATAGTTAAACAACCTTGCTAACCCTGAAAAACTAATTTTGTATTTGCGGAATGCTAAATTTCTCAATTTTGATTAAAAATAAATCCATAGATTTTTACATTTGTTATATGTTTATGATAATTTAGCTTCCAACTTAAGCCTATGTGTATATCCAGATCTGTCAAAAGATTAAAAAGTGAAGGTTAATTACATTTTTTTATTCCTGCTTTGCTGCTGGTGAGAATTCTTCAATGTTATTGGCTGCTTACCCTGCTTGATGACATTAAGAGTGAACCATCCAGCCCTTTTGAGTCTATTCCTTCATTCTATTAGATCATGATTGATCTGTACCTCAACTACATTACCCATCTTCTGGTTCCTATCCCTTTACACCCCCAACTAACAAAATCTCACTGACCTCGGTCTTGAAAACTTCATTTGACCCTAACTGACAGCATTTCTGGGGAGAGGCAGTCATATTTCCACTACACTCAATGTGGAGAAAGTGCTTCCTGATTTTACTCCTAAATGGTGTAGCTCTAATTTTAAGATTATGGGCGGAATCATCCCAGATTTACACTAAGTGTGGTAGCGGGCAGGAAAAAGAACGTTTTATCCGCAGGCCGCAATGGCAGCTTTTCACGCCATATCATCCCAATCCTGCCTCATTAATCATGCATTCCTGGGAAACACTATTTCACTGGAGAGCGGCCACCAATTCACCCGCCACGCCGTCACCTCACTGCTTCCTCATGCCAGGTGCTAGATTTAAAGTGCAGCCGCGCACACACCTCTCAGTGCTACCAGCCCAGGACTGCTGCACAGAAGGCATGGCCCTGAAAGGCAAGAAGACTGCAGCCCCCCAATTTAGTGTCACACCCTTGGGACTCCTTCTGGACACTGTTGGAGCCCGTCGTGATGTCCTCTACCCCTCCTCTGGCCGCAGGAGGCCCATTAGTGTCACCTCTCTGGCTTCGGAGGCGTTGGCAGTGGTGGTCAGTGCCAACACTGCACAGAAGAGGTTGGCCATCCAGAAAGAGGATGAATGAACTCATCCGTGCTGCCAGGTTAAGGCAACCATCTCATCACTTCAAACTCACACACTCACATGTCACAGTTGCTGGAGCTGCAAAGGCAGGCTCAGGAAAATGACGAAGGGATGTCTGCTGCGTTCCTCAGATTGCAAAGCACGATGGAGCAGTCGTCCGCTTTCACTCTGAGGTGATAGCGCCGGCATGCTAACGCACCGAGGTCAACACTGGTAGGTTGGTGGCCCCCATGGAGACCTTGGTGCAGGACTTCGCTCCTGCACTGCTGCGCGGGCTCAACTTCATCGCAGATGCCATAGTTGGCCTCCAACAGTGTGTACACGAGAGGGGTGCTGGGCAGCTTGATCTCACTCCAGCTGCCCCTTCCCCTCAAGGAATCAGCCCGGGGCCATCCATAGGGAGGAGGATCAGCAAGTGCACATCCTGGGGCCATCCATCCAGGAGTGTCTGGCCCCTCCGAATCCCCTCTTCCTGTGACCCCAGCAGCTCCAGCTTCACAGGCTGAGGAGGGTGCACTGCCACTCAGCAGGACCCCCGAAAGCAGACTAGGGCCCTCCACTCTCGGCCCTCCAGAGAATGCCCGTCAAGGTCATCACGGACAGGGCGTCACAGTCAGCAGGCTGCCTCCACCTCTGCTGTGGATGTCTGGGAGCACCAAGACATAGCAGCAGGGTTAGGAAAGTTAAGAAGAGTTAGTTGCACAGCCTGGGCACGGGTGTTAATCACTTGTACATAATGTTCACTATTGTTAATAAACTCCCAAGAATGTCTCCCTGTCTATGGCTCCTTGTTCTGATGAGCAGTGTTCTTGTCACTCCGATGTGAAACCTTTCAGCACAAGGTAAAGGCAGGTGCCTCAGTCCAGGGCCTCTTCCTTGTGCTTTGTGCAGCCTTCAGACCAAAGTGATAGCCCGGCCTTACACTCCCTGGACATATTAATGGTGCCTGCACCTCGATGGTGCTTGTCATTGCTGCCAGAGTGTCATGGGCAGGCGTCACAGAGTTCCCTCATTCTCTCTGTGTGCTCTCAGCACCTTTCAGGTGAGGCTGGCCCCCATCTCTTCAGCATCTGTGACCAGTGACGCTTTGCACCTGAAGAGCTCAGGTGCTAAAGCAGACGAAGGATCAGATGCTTCTAAAGTTTCATGGCTGCGTCTCTATGATATGACTCTGATCACAGAGCGCAAGCGATCTGCCTTCAGCCAGATAGGAGTCAGACATTCTCAGAGGCTATGTGAAGATCTATGGAGTGTCCTCACTGCATGTTGTCATCATCCTCCTGCAATCAAGTGACTACTAGGGGCTTCACTGTGTCGCCATGACAGGAGCATTCTCACAGAGGGTATTTGCGCTACCATAAGCCAGGCTGGAGTCAAACATTCACAGATGCGATGTAAGGATCTATAGTGTCTCCTCACTGCATGACGTCCTCATTCTCCACAAATCTAGCAGCTATGACGGCCTCCTGAGCACGCCCGCCTTGTCTAGCCAGTGTGAGGGCCTCATCCCTGTCATTGTCGCCTCCGAGGACCTCCTCACCCTCATCCCCGTTGGCGTCCTTCTCGTCGGAGGAGACCTCCAGTTCCTCCAGCCCCTCCTCGGCCAGCTCATCTCCCCGCTGCAGTGCCAGGTTGTAAAGGGTGCAGCAGATGGCAACGATGGGTGACACCCTCTGCGGACTGTATTGCAGGGCTCCACCAGACTGGTCCAGGCACCAAAACCTCAACTTCAGCATCCTGATGGTCTGCTCCATCAGGTTGTGAGCTGCAGCATGAGCCTCATTATAGTGTCGCTCTGTTGCAGTCTGAGGTCACCGCACGGGTGTCATCAGCCACGGCCTCTGCGGGTAACGCTTGTCCCTGAGGAACCATCACTACAGCTTCTATGGACCCTGCAAGATTTCAGGGATCTGTGACCAACTGATGATGTAGGAGTCATGCACACTCCCTGGAAACAGTGCGCAGTTCTGCAGGACGTGTTTCTGGTGGTCACACACCAGCTGCACATTCAGTGGGTGGAACCCCTTACGGTTGATATAGTTGACTGTGTGTTTGCAATGGAGATCTGAGCGCCCTGTGAGTGCAGTCGATGGCACCCTGCACCTGTGGGAAACCCGAGGTCTGGACAAACCCAATCGCTCTTGCATCCTGGCTGTCCTGGTCCCAGGCGAAATGCACAAAGTTGTGTGCCCTCGCAAAGATGGCATCCATGATCTCATGGATGCATTTGTGAGTGGAGGCTTGTGCTATCCCACAGAGGTCACCTGTGGAGCCCTGAAAGGAACCACTGGCATAGAAATTGAGTGCCATGGTCACTTTCATGGCCACTGACAGTTGATGCCCTCCATGTCCCTGCCACAGCAAATCCTGCAGATGGCAGATGTGACCAACCAGTTCCCTAGACATGCGCAGTCTTTGACGACACAGGTTCACGGTCATCGTCAGGAATGAAAGGCGGCGTGTACAGATCCTGGGTGTCGCCAGGTGCCGACCAGCGATGGTTCGCTGTGGCTCTTTGGCAGCGTGTGCAGGAGCCCCAGCCGCCCCTTCTTCCTGAGGGTGCTCCTGCCTTTGTGCAGCCAGGAACCTCAGTCACTCTCTCCTCTGTCGTCTTCGTGCCCTGTAGGCCATCAGACATACAGCCATTTCACCAGGCTCCACGATCCTGACGTATTCCTCCTGCAGGGTGAAAGAGAGAGACACTTGGGTTAGCCTGGGTGCACTAAGAACCTGTCCTGGTTAAGTGTGAAAGCTGTTTAATGCATCCCGGCGAGTGCTGGCCATCACTTGGACGAGCAGAGTTTAGTGCGCTTCATGGCTGCTCGAAACCCCACCCACCTCTGCCCTATTCCACCTGACCGATTGGCAGCAGCTTTGCCCACTGGACTGCATGCTGTGCTCTCAGCTCAGGCGCAGGCATTCTCCTAACCCGCACTGCAAGGCTGCACTGTTAGCTTGAACCAGGGGGGGAGACTGGTTCAAGCCGGGATGCTCATGTTGCAAGGGCCTGTGAGTGCCTCCACCAGTGACTGCTCCGTGGCCAGCTTTAGCAAGGGGATTGTACAATGTGCGCAGTCGTCCAACTGTTCTGCAGTCCACTAAAATGCTCATGACTTTGCAGCCTATGCTGGGGGAAGGTGAAAAGCTTTGGAGCACTTGGTGGCACTTTGATGCCTCTGTGTTGCTTGAGTGGGCAGAGAAGCTAGAGGCCTGACTCCAATCATATCATTATGGCGGCACCTGAACTGTCTTGGCTGAAGAGGAATAGACACTTCATACAGGTTTCCCTAATGCGTGGCTGCTTCCTTCGCCCACCCTACCCCCCACCCCAAATACTTGTGCGCTATATTCAACGGCAGGGCTGCCCTTGCCCTCACCTCCACAAGTTACCTCAACGGCAGGGCTGCTGTTCATCCCCCCCACCCAACACTCCTTAAGTTTGAAGTCCAACAGGCGACCCTGGCGAGCGCTGTACATCGTCGCTATGTACTCACCTCCGAGTTCCCCTCAAAGTGCATCCCACCAAGTACATACCTTTTATATGCTATTGTGAAACATGTCAGCGTGCTTTCCCTCTGACATGGATGGGCAATCCAGCGGTGGGGGGATGATTCTGGTGGACTGGCCTAATAATGATATGCAGATGTGTTATAATGAGGTTCCCGATGTCCAATGGTGGGAAACGTGGTGCACCGTGGCGGGCTGAGTGGGCGATTGCGGACTGGTTTCACACCATTGTGAAACTGATCGCACCATATTGTGCACTCACGCCACCAAACACGTCCGACACCAGCACAGAAAATCCCAACCTAGGATTTTGATCTACTGGGAATCACGTACAAGTCAATGCACAGATCAATCCGTGGCACAGAGCATTTGGGTATCATTATGTGCATTGCCAGTAATATTAAAATTCAACTTTTCTAATTTAAGTCTTTTAAATGTGCCTGTGGATTCCTTCATATAACCTCTGCAAAAATGATGAGAAAAATACTTTTTATTAATCAATTGTACAGTGGTTATGTGTAACTTTTGTGATTAATTCATTTGGAGTATGCTATTTCCTTGCAATGACCCATGAAATAATATTGCCATTGTTCAAATCAATCCCCATACAGTGTTGGGGAGAGCAGTGTGGGGTGAATCTGAAAACTCAATGAAACCGCAACCTGAGCTTCTGCAGTAAATATTATAAATAAACCTTCTGTGTTCGGGCTGAACACAATTAAACCCACTAATTACTCCCTGAAGGTTACATTTTAATTAAACCCAATAAAACCCAGAAGTGTTATAGTCTGTACATTGCAATTACATACGAACACAAACTAGGAGCAGGAGTAGGCTACTCGGCCCTTCAAGCCTGCTCTACCATTCAATAAGATCATGGCTGCTCTGTTTGTAACCTCCCGCCTACCCCGATAGCCTTTTACCCCTTGTTAATCAAGATTCCACCTAGCTGTGCCGTAACAATATTCAAAGACCCTGCTTCCACCGCCTTTTGAGGAAGAAAGTTCCAGAGACTCACAACCCGCTGAGAGAAAAAGTTTCTCCTCATCTCCGTCTTAAATGAGCGACCCCCTATTTTTAAACCATGACCCCTAGTTCTAGCTTCTCCCATAAGAGGAAACATCCTTTCCACATCCACCCTGTCAAGACTGCTCAGGATCTTAAAGGTTTCGATCAAGTCACCTCTTACTCTTCTAAACTCCAGTGGATACAAGCCTAACCTGTCCAACCTTTCCTCATAAGACAACCCGCCCATTCCTGGTATTTTTTCTCTTTTCAGGTCTGATGTGTTTTTTCTGTTGTTGTTGGTGTGCCTGACTCCTGTTTGACCAGTAATGGCTGTCCAGTCTGCTCTCCATGTTGATCTAGGGACATCCATGTGTTTGCCTAGGCTATGTCTTCAGTTGAATTTGAGGATAACTGGAGTCAGAACTTGAAACAAAAGGAATAGAGGCTCATTGGAGTTGTTGTCTAAAGGAGAGTATTTGCTTATTATTCCAAAGCATGTCCAGTGAAGTGTATGTGAAAGCAACAGACTTAGGCAGGGGAAGGCAATTGCGTGAGACTCCTGCTTTTTCTCAAGAAATAGCATTCAAAGCTGCTGCTTGGTCTCCAGTCAAAGAGATTCCTGCCAGTTAAACATTGGCATCAGAAGCCACTGAGGAACCCAAGTCTCACAGCTTGTGTGGCATTCTTAACTCTATTACTCATTGAAATCTCGAAAGCGATTACGTGTAAATAAATGCAGTGTTCAGTGGAAATTAGTTGTGATTTGGCAAAAGGGTGATTTTTGTTTTAAATAAGAACAAAACCATTTCTAATTTGAGTTGTTTCCAGCATTTGTATTTTGGGATTTTATTCCACTAAAGACCCTTGTTGAGCAGCAGTGAGCTGAACATTGTGATTTGCTGGAAGAAAGCTGCTTGGGACATCCTGGGACCACAGCCTTTAATATTTTGTAAATCAGGGCTTTGGGTGTGTGGTTTCTGACTAGTGTTCCTTGTGAACATTACTTTGTGCCTAGATCATGAAAACTTGATAATGACATAGGATATTTGTCAGAGAAACAGGCCAGTTGGCTGAACTGGTATTCGTAATACACATGAGCCTCCTCCAATTCTGAATATCACTGCCCGCATGCTACTCTATTCCCTAGCACCCTCATGTGTGCATCAATGCGTGTATGTCAATGCTGTTTCAATCACTCCATGTGGCAGCAAGTTCCCCATTCTCATGTCCCTCTGTTTAAGGAAATTCCTCCTAAATATTTTAATTGATCTGTTAGTGGCCAGCTTACATTTACAGAAGCTTGAGTAAGATAGAGAACCGGAGGAATTAAACAACTAATAGAGAAAAATAAAAAGGTTTTCATTACTTTTACGTGTAGAAAGTGAGGAGTATCACTAAACTCTTTATAAGAGGAGAAGAAAGATTAAGGACAATGGGGAATCAGTATCATCCAAATACTTCATTTACTGTAAAGCACTTTGGGATATCCTAAGGTCATAAAAAAACTATAAAAATGCAAGTCATTCATTACTGTTTGGGATCTCAGTATATGCAAAATGGTTACATGTTTGTATCCAACACAGTCACTGCCTCCCAAGTAATTCACAGTGTGTGAAACACTTTGAGAAGTGATAACACATAAATATAAATTTTTCTTAGGAAATATAACTATTCAATATCAAATTATCCAATTAACAGTGTTCATTACAATATCATCCACTACATTTTCCCCATAGAGTAGCTCCTGAACTTATGCAGCCTTAAACTAGAGGCTCCACACATCCATTTGCAAACCATTTCCTCAGTGACTTCTACAGCAGGATTTTTCGGTCGGCGGGCAGGCACGGCAGGTGGGCCCAGGAGCAGCCGGGAAACGGTCCACCACCCGCGATCAGCCCACGATTGCATTTTCACGCTGGCTGGCCAATTAGCAGCCAGCCAGCCAGCGTGAGAGGCTGAGTACCTCAGCACTGCCGGTGTGGTGGCGGGAGGAGCGCGAGTGTAGAAGTCTGAGCATGCGCAGGGGAGCGCGCGCTGAATGCTCCCTGAAGGCAGGGAGCTGCCTCAGGGAGTTGAACAATTTTCAATTCAAAATAAAGAGTTTTAAAACCCGAAAAAATGTCCTGACATGGGACTGACTCACAATAACATTAACAGAATAAAAATTCTGCCCAAAAATATATATTTATTTTTTATTTAATTATGGAAAACTCATCGTACCCCAGGAAAACTCAAAAGGCCGCCTGGCCGATTCACCCGCCTGCCAACTGGACAGGCAACAAAAAATTGCACTTAATTTCTTGATTAAGGGCCTTAATAGACCTCTTAATTGCCGCCGGGCACGCTGCTGATTCTTTCACATGCCCACCGACCAAAATATCACGTGCTATTTTACGCCTGATCGAGTTAGGCGTGTGCCCACCTGCCTGCCCGCCCGCGGGACGTAAAATCCTGCCCCAAGATTTCCTGGCTACCAGTTACCTGAGTATTACTTTGTTGACAGCTTTAAAACTTCTCTCCCCCTCTGCAGCCTCTCCCCCTTTGCAGCCTCTCCCCCTGATAGTGATAATTGAGCCTATCAGAAGCAAACACAAGAGAGACGGCCTGTGATTGGAAAATCAGCTCTGCATATGGGGAGGGGGCTGACCACGGGGAGGGGGAACAACTTTTCTCTCATTCGTCACCTCCATAATTGAATTTTCCCGGTGTTTTCAGGAACTTTTGGACTTTCAAAGGTAAATTTTCCCGCTACTCTAAGTATTTTGAACCCTGCCTGACAGAATCATGGGCGGTTTTTAGTCAAGGCGTCAAGGGTCTCACCCACTGGCTCCTCAGCCCGCAGAAGCCCTGTGTACCCTCCTTTGGGGAAGGCCCGCCAAATTAAGTGCCTTTCAGGCATTTAATTGGTCAGTGCTGGGCCTTCCCCAATATCAAGTACCCTTGGGGGGGAATCCCTCCCACCAAGCGCTGCCAACGAATCATAAGCCAGCAGCTGGCAATTACAGGCATGTCACTGGGGGAGCAGTGGCAGCTGCCGGCAATGTACCTACCAGAGGCCAGGATCACCAAAGGACCCAAGCCATAGATGAGTGAGGGTGGGGTGGGGGTCGTGGGGTAGGGGTCACCAGAATGGAGGGACGCTGTCAGCAGCAAGGGCAAGGGAGTGGCTCCCAGCCAAATGCCAGGTCCCTTGATTAGGTACTCAGTGCCCGTGAACAGGTGACCCAAACCTCTCCCAGAAGCCCACAAGCACCCCTGACATGGTTTGCTTTTTTGGTCTCCCCGTGCACGGTGGCAAGATGAGGCCCTTAAGTGGGCATTAATTGCCCACTTAATCAAAGTAGAGGTGGGAAGACGACGGGGTCCCCACCCATCACCCTCCTGCCCCAAACCCGCCTCAGGGGAGGACATTATATTCCACCCATTATGTGGGTTGAGGGGGGTCTAATGGGAGTAGGAAACATTACTTACAAAATGTAGGAAAGGGATGGAAAGTACAATTCTATTTGATAACCATATTATTAACATAAAACTACATTTCTGATATTAAATTTTTTTGGTGGTAACCATCATGAATCATACAGCACAAAAATCTGCACTGGCTCTTTGAAGAGGTATCCAATTAGCAAACCAGCAACAAATAATTCTACAAAGGAATATTATTTTCATCTTCTCTGCTTGAATCCACAATGTAAACTTCCCATGTACCAACTGTGTATTATTTCTTGCAGAGATGATTTTTTTTGCTACGGGAGTATTATATATGAAGTGATAACCCAGGGGTATCAGGAATACCCCTGACTTCTTTATGTACAAAATGTTTTTCTGTTGCTGCTGTCATTCAACCACTAGCCACTAGTTTATAATTCTCCAGTAAAACTGCTTTGTTGTGATAACTCCAAATTTTGGAAAGCTCTTTATTTAAGAAAAAAATAGTTGTTCCAAACTTTTCCATATGAGAGAACCCCTGTCACAATTGATACTTTCCTGTGCCCTAATTTCCTAAATATTGTTTTAGCTGTTTGTGTTTGCATCATTCTCAATGCAGAAAACATTTTTTTTAATCCGTCTACAAATGGGCTGTCCAAACAAGGCCCAAGGTCCAAATGTGGCCTGGAAGAATTAGATTGGAAAAGGTCTGATGACTCATTTCCTACTTGGGTTTTATACTTGGAGGATTCTAATTTATTCTATTGAAATTTGGCAGACCATGTAGTGAAGAAAAGCCTGCTTGGCATGGCTACCTCATGATCCACTAATCTGGGAGCAGTGCTGAGGGGACCACTTCAAACTGACAGGTGTTGACAATGCAAGTAGGAAGAATCAGCAGCTGCAAAATGTGAACCAAAGCAAAGAATGAATCAGCGGAGCTTAACGGACTGAATAATTTGGGTAAATCCACCATATTCAAATAACAAAAAAGAAAAGGAGCAATAAATCTATATATTAATTGTATTGAGTTATGATAAAGAGTGCATTAACGAGCTTATTGAAAATGTTATTAATATATTGCCACAAATAAATAGATGTAGAAAGAAGCAAATTAAAACAAATCACAAAAATTCTTCTGTTAAGATGAAGAGGTCAAAGTACATTGTTTAACAGAAAATGTTCATGTACTGCTCTCTTAAATCAATTTCCTAGCAATTATGTTCCCAGTGAAAGTGTTTTAGGAATTCATTGTTGCGAAGGTGGTCCATAAACCTCCATAATGTGCAGCAAAATAGCCCGCTCGATGCAATACAAGTGATGAGCCAGTAAGCCAACAGTTAGAAATGTAGTAACCAGAGATGGTCAAAAATCTGCTGAGCGTTGTGACCACTGGAATTTCCTCAGGGACCTTCTGGGGATCTCCCTTGGAGATATTCTACATGGGGACACTATAACAATATTATTGATGGAGGTCAATATTTTAAAAAAGCGTAATGTGTATTTGGATATAATGGGGAAAATTATAATTCCATTAGATATTAATCTGTCAGTACAAATTACCACAATGTGTAGAAGCCTGATCAATCAATCCCAATTTCAGACTAGCACATAGATACACTCAGCGGCTTGCAGAAACCTAATTTAACCTTGTTCTCAAGCATTATCTGTAAATAGTCAAATCCTGAGCTTTGAGATTTACTTTCCTGTATATCTGACTGTGGTACTGAAGCCAAGTTTAAGCAAAGAATCGGCCATAAAAAATCCTTTGGAGATAAGCCAAGGTTTGGGACAAGTAGGGAATAAGTAGCAGGTACACAGTATATGCATGTTCTATATAGGTATTAAAATCTTCGTAGAGACTGATAACTTTTAAAGAAGAGATTCAAGCTTCCAGTGAAACATGTTAGCCTTGTATTTAGGTAGAGCTACTAATTTGCTATTCTTGACTTCAACTCCCTTTCACCTTAGAAGTAAATAGTCAGTTTACAGCACAATTGTTTACACCCTAGTATCTTCAACACATTTCTGGGACTTTGGGAGACTTAGGGCAGAATTTTGCTCTTGACGGGCGGGTGGGCCCCACCGGCTCGGCGGTGGGCGGGCAGCCGATCGCCGCCGTCGAAACAGGCCCCGCCACAATCTTAAGCGGGCCGCCCGACGGGAAGCGCTATGCAGGGGAGGAGGGATTCCCCAACTGTCAGAGTGCGCTCTTTCTTGCATATGCAATAAAGTTTGAAACTTTAAAAATAGAAAAATAAAAAAATTATTAATATGTCCCCCTCATGTAACAACGTCACATGAGATGGGACATGTTAATAAATATCACAAAAACTTTAATAAACTTTTTTAAAACAGACATGAAGCCTCATCCCGCCGGTGGATGAGGTTTCATGTTTTTTCAGAAGCCCACTGGGGCTCCTGGCCTGTCCGCCAGCCTTAAGGTTGGACAGGCAGGGCCTTTAATTGGATTAACTACCCTGTCAATGGCCTCAATTGGCCATTGAGAGGTCGGCGGGCAGACAGCTGATTTCGCTGTCCGCCCACCTTCCTGAATATTTAAATGGGACGAGATGACGCCGGGGTTCCCCCCGAAGTCATCCCATGTCATTTTTGCGACAGAGAGACAGAGAGCGGGCCCCGCCCCCAGCTCGCCGACGGAAAAATTCTGCCCTTAGCTTACTCATTGTAAATGCAGAGACTGTTGCCATTGTCTCCAAATGTAACTACCTTGCATCTTCTTCCCGTCAAAACAAATTAAGCTTTCCTTTGATCTCTAACAATCAAACCACCAAGGCTTATTGTTGGGCAGCCTGCAGAACAGGTCACATGACCCTCTTCATTTAGCCTTAATTTAAGGCTATAGGCCCAAAATATAATCATCTTATAAACTTCAAATTATAATATATGCCAGGCATTAGTAACTGAATTCTTGAAGAACACACGCTAACCATTTATTTGCTCTTGGCATCCACACACAATTTGTTCATGAGATGTATGCACCTACTGATTATCTGGTATTGCTTTATTTTGCTTCATTATTTTAGCCTGTAACACGTGAATAAAGTCTGCAAGATATCTGGCAAACATGCATTAAGTGACAAAGACTCCACAATCCCAATAGAAAGCAGAAAACTTTTACTTTGGAACAGAAATTAAAAGTGCTACAAAGTGATAATGTTGGTGAGAAGGCAGCAGCCATAACGAGTTCATTTGGGACAAAAACAGAAATACCTGGAAAAACTCAGCAGGTCTGGCAGCATCGGCAGAGAAGAACAAAGTTGACATTTCGAGTCCTCATGACCCTTCAACAGAACTAAGTAAAAATAGGAGAGGGTCTTATATTTCACCCCTCTCCTATTTTTACTTAGTTCTGTTGAAGGGTCATGAGGACTCGAAACGTCAACTCTGTTCTTCTCCGCCGATGCTGCCAGACCTGCTGAGTTTTTCCAGGTATTTCTGTTTTTGTTTTGGATTTCCAGCATCTGCAGTTTTTTGTTTTTATCTCTGAATTCATTTGGGCTTCCACTAATGACTATGTGCACTGTCAAGAAGAACAAAGATAAGATGAAGGCTAGTGTCCAAAGTGCTATTCCTTATGTGAGCCAAGCAGTTTTTGAAGGAGAATGGGTTAGGAATACATCTCCTGATATTACATACATTTAAATGGGAAAACTTGCTTTGATATAAGTAATTTTAATTTAAGTAATAATTTCCAGGAATGTATCTACCACTTAAAAAAGGATATTCCTGTACTGACTGAACCATGCAATGAAAATCACTAACATGATGAGTCCTAATCTGAAATAATTGGTTTTGGCCATGTAAGCAACACATCTTTCACTAATTACCATGTAGAAATTAATACATGCTGACCATACAGTGCCAGATCTAGGCAGTTTGTCCATATTTGGGCCCAAATACACTGCAGGAACAGCATCCAGATAAAAGACTTGGGTTTAAATTTGGCTTTGAAGAAAATCACTAATTAATAGTTCATGTGGATAAGGTTAACCTGGATAACTGTCAGGAATCACATGTGAATCGACCTATGAAGGACATGAGGAGGTAAATTGACTTTGGGTGATAGCATAAATGGCCAATATCTGATCAGCTGCTTGTTGTACATCTTTCTCAATTTTCATTTCTATTAGCTTCACAGTGGCTGGCTGGATGGATGTCAGTTTTTCCACTGAATTGTGCTTATCTGAGTATAAGGGCAGGGTACTTGACATATGGACTACACAGTACTCGTGCAGTAAATAAATGGTGGGGAATGGGGTGGGTGTGGTGGTGACAATAAGCTTACATAGCAAGGGCTGCTGCCAAGTGATGATTCTTTTTAAACTAGCCAACAGGCTCTGAAGTTCCTGGAGAGAGCCAAGGGGTATGGAAATGCATCAGGATGGAACCTCCTCCGGCCCCTTGTCGGTGACCCTGACTGTATTCGGAATTTTGGAGTTGGGGTTGTTCAGATAATTTGGTCAGGTGACCAAGCAAGTTCTGGTGCAACTGGGTTCCCATCTGAGTGGAGGGAGGGAGAGAACTATAACTTTAGTAATTCATTATTCTCTGGGGTGCAGAGTTAGCAATCTTAAAATTCAGTATATAGTTGCCCATGTGCCACCATCCTGGAAAGAGGCAGGATTTCTCATTGAACCCTCAAAGGTGTGGAAAGATGGCAGATTGGTTCAAAGGTCCACCCCAAAAATTCAACTCCACGCTGCCAATGCATCAGAAAATCATCCCAGAAATTTTGGGATCACCTGCAAAAGGAATATGGCCCACTGGAAGATATTTTGTTTGCTGCATTAATATTGATTTCCTGTGATTCAGTTGCTGATCTTTTGTGGTAGAAACGAATGTTTTGCCTAGAGATTTTGCTCTGTGCCTTGGGAAAAATCTGCTGTCAGATTTAATGCCAATCAATGAACAAGCATAATCTTGATAATGGGAGAAAACTGGAGCAAAACCAAGAGTTCTGCCTCAGTACCTTCAAGAATAATGGAACCTGCTTAGGAGATGATGTGCTTTTGGAGATAGGTTTAGCCCCACCTCCCCGCATCGTGCCGCCCACCCCCCCCCAACTTAATTTCCTCCAGTTTCTCCTTCAGGGACCTCCCCAATTTGCAAAAGTGTTTCCCAAACCCAATACTTCTTCCCCACTCCCAACACCCACGCAGATGGTTTAATTTGTAAGTGCAGTGTCCAGGATGGCACTGGGCTGGGGAGATCAGGAGGGGCCCCCGTCTGTTCTGTGCTGAGTTACAGGTGTTGATCCTGATCACTGTGTAGTAACCCCTGTTGGAAATGTATGCACAAGCAGACATTGGCAGAGGAAGGGATTTGCCTCTGTTGTTGGTCAAATTTGAATAGTTTGTTGCCATTCATTGATTTGGCCCGCAAGTGAAGAATGACGGAATGGCCACTTGGTTCAGATGATGGTGGCTGCACAGGGGACTGTACCCCAGAATGTGTCAGCACTTTTGAGAGAGGGGAAGATTTGGAGGAAAAAACAAATCTAACCAGTTACATTTTAAGTGTGTAACCTAGAACAAGCTGCTCTAACACTTACCCCAACTTGTAAGTTAGAGAAATGGCAGACCTAGTACCTGAGCCATTTTATTGGAGCACTGTTAATGTGGATGTATTCCATGGCTGCGTTAGTTGGTGTGAAATAAGCTTTTGAGCTTCAAGTCTTAATTATTGTTAAAATCATTTCCTTACCAATTTGTTCTTGTAAGGCAAACAAATAAACACCAGAGGTGTGAATATTGTCACAGCTTGTGCTGTTTGCCTAATAGACCTTTTTCAAGCTGCAATTAACTGGTGCCAAGCAGACAAGATACTGGCACTTCATTTTAATTCATTTGCTTAAAACTGTGAAAAGAATGCAGATTAAACATTGGTAAGAGCTGTTGAATATAACACTTTAGACTGCACCTAAATTGTGGCTTGTGCTGTACTATAACCAGTGCATTGTGAGCTGTATTATACTATCTTTTTTTATTTGTTCAGGAGATCTGGGCATTTCTGACTAGGCCAGCATTTATTCATCATCCCTATTTGCACTTGAGAAGATGGGGATGAGCTGTCTTCTTGAGTTGCTACAGGCCATGTGGTATAGTACTGTTAGGGAGGGAGTTCCAGGAATTTGACCCTGCAATGATGAGGGCTGCCAGCCCTGGCTGGATATATTCTGGGGGATGTTGGCAGAATGATTTGATGGAAAGCTCTAAGAAGTGACATCAAACAAAGCTCCTGGAAGTGACTTCACAGAAAGCCAGCAGAATGGCATGAAGGCTATTTATAAAACAAGCCGCGTCACGTTTCAAAACAGCTTCCTTGAAATCTTTCCAATATTTCAATGCAAGAAATGGTGGCGAAGTTTAAAACCTGGGGAGTGTAGAAGTGTTCAGGAGGTCACATAAGGGCAGATGCAATTAAATCAATATGCTCTATAATAATAAAAACAAAAAACTGCGGATGCTGGAAATCCAAAACAAAAACAGAAATACACTCAGCAGGTCTGGCAGCATTGGCGAAGAAGAGCAAAGTTGACGTTTCGAGTCCTCATGACCCTTCAACAGAACTAAGTAGAAATAGGAAAGGGGTGGGCTCCGTTTCCCGCCATCGAACGTCGGGAACCTCATTGTAATACATCTGCATATCATTGAGGCCAACTTGCCAGAGCTGTCCCCCCTCCACTGGATCATCCATCCACGTCAGCATATAAACAGCATGTAAAAGATGTGCACTCGGCAGGCTGCGCTTTGAGGGGAATTCGGAGGTGAGTACAAAGCGACGATGTGCAGCACTCGCCAGGGTTGGCTTTTGGACTTCAAACTTGTGGCGCGTTGGGCGGGAGGAGTGGTAGGGGTGAAGATGGCAAGGGTTGCCTTGCGGTTGAGGCGCCCTTTGGGAGGGGGGTCAAGGGCAGCCCTGCCATTGCAGCGACTTGTGGAGGGTGGGCAAGGGCTGCCTTGCGGTGAATATAGCACACAAGCATTTGGGGTGGGGTAGGAAATGGCCATGCCTTATATAAAGTGACCATTCCTCTGCAGCTGAGACAGTTCAAGCACAGCCATTAATGTGATTGGAGTCGGGCTTCTAGCTTCTCTGCTACTCAAGCAATGCTGAGGCATCAAAGTGCCACCAAGTGCTCCAGAGATTTGCACCCTCCCCCCACCCCGGCACAGATTGCAAAGCCGTGAGCATTTTAGTGGACTGCAGAACAGTTGGACGACTGCACACGTTGTATAATCTCCTTGCTGAAGCCGGCCATGGAACAGTCACTGATGGAGATGCTCACAGCCCCTTGCAATGTGAGCATCCCGGTTTGGACCAGTCTCCCCCATGGTTCAAGCAAACAGTGCAGCCTTGCAGTGCAGGTTAGGAGAATACCTGTGCCTGAGCTGAGAGTGCAGCATGCAGTCCAGTGGGCAAAGCTGCAGCCAATCGGTCAGATGGAGTGGGTTGGAGGTGGGTGGGGTCTCAGGCAGCCATACAATATTCTGGCCATCCAAGTGGTGCCCAGCACTCTCCAGGATGCATTAAGAGGCCTTTACACTTAACCAGGACAGGTTCTTAGTACACCCATGCTGACCACGTGTCTCTCTCTTCCATCCTGCAGGAGGAGTACATCAGGATCATGGAGCCTGGTGAACTAGCTGTATGCCTAATGGCCTCCAGAGAGTGAAGACGACGGAGGACAGAGCGTCTGAGGTGCCTGGCTGTGCAGAGGGAGGAGCAGCGCCCTCAGGAAGAAGGGGCGGCTGGGGCTCCCGCACATGCCTCCGAAGAGCCACAGCGAGCCATCGCTGGTCAGCGCTTAGCGACACCCAGGGTCTGCACACGCCACCTTTCATTCCTGCAGATGAACCAGTGTTGGCAAAGACTGCACAAGTCTAGGGAAATGGTCGGTCACATCTGTCACCTACTGCAGCATTTGGCACCACAGGGGCATGTAGGGCATCCACTGCTAGTGACTGTGAAAGTGACTGCGGTGCTCAATTTCTACGCTTGTGGCTCCTTTCAGGGCTCCACAGGTGACCTCTGTGGGATATCACAAGCTGCCACACACAAATGCATCCATGAGGTCACGGATGCCATCTTCATGAGGGCACACAACTTCGTGCATATCGCCCAGGACCAGGACAGCCAGGATGCAAAAGCAATTGGATTGAAAAAGTTCCGATCTCGGGATTCCCACAGGTGCAGGGTGCGATTGACTGCACTTGTGTGGCACTCAGATCTCCGTCGCAATATGCTGTCAGTTAAATAAACCGCAAGGGCTTCCATTCACTGAACGTGCAGCTGGAGTGCGACCACCAGAAATGCATCCTGCAGGTGTACGAACAGTTTCAGGGAGTGTTCACAAATCCTGCATCCTCAGTCAGTCACAAATCCCTGAAGTCTCATAGGTTTCACAGAAACTGCAGGGTTGGCTCCTCGGGGAAAAGGGCTAATGACGCTGGAGAAGTAGTAGTGGGGAACAAAGAAATGGCGGAGGAACTGAATAGGTACTTTGCGTCATAGATCCTCACATTGCAGCTGTGAATGGTTGACTCCAGCCTGGCTTATGGCAGCGTGAATACCCTCTGTGATAATGCCCTGTCATGGAGACGCGGCGGAGACCCTAATAGTCCGCCCAATTGCAGGAGAATGATGATGACATGCAGTGAGGACATTCCATAGATCTTCACATAGCCTCTGAGAATATCTGACTCCTGTCTGGCTGAGGGCAGATTGCTTGTTCAGTGATCAGGGTCATATCATAGAGACACAGCCATGAAACTTTAGAACATATGATCCTTTGTCCACCTTCAGTACCTGAGCGCTTCAGGAGCAGAGCATCACTAGTCACTGGATGCTGAAGGGATGGTGTCCAGCCTCCCCTGAAAGGTGCTGAGAGCACTCAGAGAGAATGAGAGAACTCTGTAACGAACACTGCTCATCAGAACAAGGAGCCATAGGCACGGAGACATTTTTAGGAGTTTATTGACAATGGTGAACAGTATATACAAGTGATTAACACCCGTTCCCAAGCTGTGCAACTACATCTTTTGCCCTCGCCCACCACCCGGACACGCCCTGGCTTGCCTTGTTGCAGTCCGGCAGCGGAGGTCCCTGTGGGGGGGCCCTCTATGGAGGTGTCCTCCCGCTTTCCATTGGGGACCTGGGGTGGAGGGTGTTGCACGCAGCAGTCCCGTACAATCGTAGGATGTGTCAATTCACGGACTCCCAAGATACCTGCCCTTTTTGCGGTCTTCATGCTCCTGATCTACGGACACCCGGTACGGAGGGGGGCCGGGAGGGAGGAGGACCTCCTTGTGCACCTGCTCCTGGGCCTGGCCAAGTTGGCCATTAACAGGTCCAGGCAGCGGGTGATCGAGGGGGTCATCCCGCCCGACTGTTTGGCCCTCTTCCGCGGCTACGTTCGCGGCCGGCTGTCCCTGGAGAGGGAGCACGCGGTGTCTGCCGGCACCCTCGAGGCCTTCCATGCCCGGTGGGCACAGTGGGAACTGGGGTGTTTTATCGACCCCTTTAATCACATTTTGGTTTAATGTTTGTAAGTTTCCTTTAAACTTATTTTAAATTGTTTGACTCTGAAAGAGTTACATCTTCTTGCCCTCGCCCACTGCCCGGACACGCCCTGGCTTGCCTTGTTGCAGTCCGGCAGCAGAGGTCCCTGTGGGGGGGCCCTCTACGGAGGCGTCCTCCCGCTTTCCATTGGGGACCTGGGGTGGATGGTGTTGCACGCAGCAATCCCATACAATCGTAGGATGTGTCAATTCACGGACTCCCAGGATACCTGCCTTTTTTGCGGTCTTGTGGAGTCTGTGGACCATGTTTACATAGGTTATTGTAGGCTGCACTCCCTGTTCAGTTATTTAAAGAACCTTTCATTAATGTTTTGTTTGCACTTTAGTCCCACGCTCCTGATTTACGGGCACCCGGTGCGGAGGGGGGCCGAGAGGGAGGAGGACCTCCTTGAGAACCTGCTCCTGGGCCTGGCCAAGTTGGCCATTAACAGGTCCAGCCAGCGGGCGATCAAAGGGGTCATCCGACCCGACTGCCTGCCCTTCTTCCGCGGCTTTGTTTGCGGCCGGGTGTCCCTGGAAAGGGAGCACGCGGTGTCTGCTGGCACCGTCAAGGCTTTCCATGCCCGGTGGGCACCACAGGGACTGGGGTGTTTTATCGACCCCCTTAATCACATTTTGATTTGATGTTTGTAAGTTTCCTTTAAACTTTGTCTTTGGTTTTACAGCTACCCTACTTTAGGGGATGTGTTTATTTTGTCCCTCATTTTGTTAATTTAGTTTATTTGGTTGACTCTAAAAGAGTTACATCTTCTTAACTTTTCTAACCGTGCTGCTACGTCTTGGTACTGCCCGAACATCCACAGCGGAGGTGGAGGCAGCCTGTTGACTTTGATGCCCTGTGTCTGATTACCTTGGCGGGCGTCTTCTGGAGGGCCGAGACTTGGAGGGCCCCGGCCTGCTTTCAGGGTCCTTCTGTGTGGCAGTGGCGCCCTCTTTGGCCTGTGGAGCTGTAGCTGCTGAGGTCACAGGAAGAGGGGATTCGGATGGGCTGGACACTCCCTGGGTCTCCTGGAAAGATGGCCCCAGGAGGAACACCAGCTGATCCTCCTCCCTATTGGTGCCCGAGGGCCCCTGGCTGACTCTGTGAATGGAAGGGGTAGCTGGATTGAGCTGCCCAGCCCCCCTCACGCATTGACACTGTTGGAGGCCAATGTCAGCCATGGAGTTGAGCCCACACAACAGTGCAGGAGCGATATCCTGGACCAAGGTCTCCATGGCGGCCGCCATCCTACCAGTGTTGACCTCAGTGCATTGGCATGCCAGTGCTATCACCTCAGTCTGAAGGTGGACGGACTCCGCCATTGTGATTGCAATCTGCGGAGTGCAGCGGACATCCCTTCCTGATGTTCCCGAGCTTGCCTTTGCAGCTCCAGCAACTGTGACATGACTGAATCCAGAGGCTTGTCATCTGACTCGGACTCAGCAGATTTCTGGCCTCTAGCAGTCCTCCGAGTGCCAGAGACCTGGGAAGTCCCTGCCTCTGCCTGCTGTGGATCAGACAGTGCGATGTGCTCACTAGATTGTGATCCCAAGGCTATTCTAAAGCTAGGTCCCACCGAGGCATGTGTCTCCATGCTGGTGGAGGGTGTGGGTGAGCGCTGTGCCGGGGCTTCAAGGAGGGTGCCTCCAGATTCCTCTTCAGAGGTTTCTTCGGGGCTTGATTGGAGGCCCTGGATCATGGACTCTGCCGGTTGTTTCCCAGATGTGCCTGCGAAAGCAAGGGGAAATAATTAGTGCATGGCAGTGGCCTGTGAAACAGGACACATCACTCACAGCATGGTTGTCTGATGGATGTTGCACTGCTGGACCCTCACTTGGTAGAGCAGTGCCGACCTCACCATCAGCACAGGACTGGTCCAGATCGTCACTGGCCAGCTGATAGCTCTGTTTTCAGAGTCCGTGAGGACCTTGATTTCAGGCATTCCTGCACAGGCCTGTGATCGTTCCCTCTTGTTGTGTGCCAGCTTGTCCTGCATGAATAGAGATGGAGAGAGCATAAGCAGGATGCCTGCTGGGCCAGATGATAAGTATGTCTGGCATGTGTGGGTGGTGAGTGGTCCCATTGATGGGATGAGGACAATAACAGTGAGTGTGAGAGAGTGAATGGTGATGTTCCTTGAACTGGCAGTGAGTGAGGGCCCTGTGGATGTGTGATGGGTTTGTGAGTGTGTGAGTTGAGAGTGTGAGAAGAGTGACTTACCCTGGCGGATTGAAGGAGATTTATCCTCATGCGGCACTGGGTGGCTGTCCTCTTTTGAAGGGCATTGGGGCTTACCACTGCTGCCACCACCTCCCAAGCCCTGGTTGGTCATGCCGCTGCCCATCCTACGGCCAGAGCGGTGGTAGAAGACATTGCGGCAGGACTCCACAGCAGCCAAAAGGCGTTCCAGTGACATGTCGCTAAACCTGGGGGCTGCAGTCCTTTTTGCCTTTCGTGGACATTTTCCCTGCAGTAGTCATGGCCTGGAAGAACTGAGATGCGTGCAGGCGGCTGCACTTTAAATATGATGCCCGGCGTGATGCAGCAACGAGGAGATGGCAAGCGGGTGAATGAGAGCATGCCCGCCATGGAAACACCATGTTTCCTGGCAATGCATAAATAATATAGCGAGTTTGGGACGATATGGCATGAAAACACACCATCACGGCCGGTGGGTAAAATGTTGTTTCACTCAACCGCTACCGCACTTAGTACAAATCTGGGTCAATTCCATCTTAAGTCCTAGAGTCCAGGACCAGGTAAGTATGGAAGGCTCTCATGGTGGGGAAGGGAGGTGAGGCCTAGGGGGGTAGGGCGAGGATGGTGTGGACGCAGATCTTGGAGGGGGTGATATCCGATGTGTGAAAGGCAGCCCTTGGCGGAGGCACCTCCCACCTTTCCCACCCGAGACCCAAGAAGGGTGACCTGCCGGGCTTCCCCCCTGAAGTCCCCCTGAGGCTGGGCAGGAAGCGGCCATTAAGTAGCAAATAATTGGCCACTTAAGGACCTCAATTGGGGCAAGGATGGCAGGCGGCTTTAGGCCTTGACTGGCCCATGTAAAACTGCAGACAGGTTGGAGGTCAATGGGAGAAAGCCAACCATGGAATTTTACAGAAAATTCTGTCCCATCTATTGTTTAATCATGCACTGTGGCCTGTTCTATATTATAACTGTTATGATATGATACATTCCAATGAGAGAGAAAAATTCCAGTGGGAGGGCCTACCATCTATGGTTAACTAAAAATGTTAAAGACAGTATCAAACTTAAAGAAAGAGCATATAATTACACAAAGATGGATGGCAGATCAGAAGATTGGAAAGAATATAAAGAACAGCAAAGGATGACGCAGAGATTAAAGAGGAGGTAAAATTTAGAGTACAAGGGAAAGCTAGCTAGTAATATAAAGACGGATAGTAAGAATTTCTATGGATATTTAAATAAGAAAAAAGTTAACAAAGTGAGCGTTGGTCCTGTAGAAAATGCATCTAGGGAATTGATAATGGAAAGTAGGGAGATGCTGGATGAATTAAACAGGTATTTTGCTTAGTTACTCTCTATAGAGGACAGAAGTAACATCCTGGAAATAGCTTTAAATCAGGAAATGGAAGGGAAGGAGGAACATCGGAAAATTACAGTCACCAGGGAAGTGGTATTGAGCAAATTGTTGGGGCTGCGGGCTGACAAATCCCCAAGTCCAGATGGACTTCACCATAAGGTCTTGAAAGAAGTAGCTAGTGAGATAGTTGATGCACTGGTTTTAATTTTCCAAAATTCCCTAGATTCAGGGAAGGTTCTATTAGATTGGAAAATAGCAAATGTAACTCCTTTATTCAAAACGGGAGGGAGACAGAAAGCAGGAAACTACAGGCCAGTTAGCCTAACATTTGTCATAGGGAAAATGTTGGAAGCTATTATTTAAGATGTTATAGCAGGGCACTTAAAAAGATTCAGGGCAATCAGGCAGAGTCAACATGGTTTGTGAAAGGGAAATCATGTTTAACCAATTTATTGGAGCTTTTTGAAGGAGCCACATGTGGTGTGGATAAAGGGGTGGATGTGGATGTACTGTACTTAGTTTCCAGAAGGCATGTGATAAAGTGCCACGTCAAAGGTTATTGCGGAAAATGAAAGCGCATGGTGTAGGGGGTAATATATTGGCATGGATAGAAGACTGGCTGGCTAACAGGAAACAGAGAGTAGGCATAAATGGGTCTTTTGCTGGTTGGCAAGATGTGACGAGTGGAGGGCCACAGGGATCAGTGCTGGGGCCTCAATGTTTTCCAATTTATATAAATGCCTTGGATGAAGGGGCTGAAGGAATGGTTGCTAATTTTGCTGTCGACACAAAGATAGGTAGGAAAGTAAGTTGTGAAGAGGACATAAGGGGGCTACAAAGTGACATAGATAGGTTAAGTGAGTGGGCAAAGATCTGGCAAATGGAGTATAATGAGGGCAAATGTGAAATTGTTCATTTTGGCAGGTAGAATAAAAAATAGCTTATAATCTAAATGGTGAGAGATTGCAGAGCTCTGAGATTCAGAGGGTTCTGGGTGTCGGAGTGCATGAATCACAAACGGTTAGTATGCAGGTACAGCAGGTAATTAGGAAAGCTAATAGAATGTTATCATTTATTGCGAGGAGAATTGATTATAAAAGTAGGGAGATAAAAGCAAAACACTGCAGCTGCTGGAAATCTGAAACAAAAACAAAAATAGCTGGAAAAACTCAGCAGGTCCGACAGCATCTGCAGAGAGGAACACAGTTAACGTTTCGAGTCCGTATGACTCTTCATCAGAGCTTCTACTTCTACATCTTCTGATGAAGAGTCATACGGACTCGAAATGTTAATTGTATTCCTCTCTGCAGATGCTGTCAAACCTGCTGATATAAGTTGGGAGGTTATGCTTCAGTTGTACAGGGCACTGATGAGACCACATCTGGAGTATTGTGTACAGTATTGGTCTCCTTATTTAAGGAAAGATGTTAGAAACAATTTGGAGAAGGTTTACTAGACTAATACCAGGAATGGGCAGGTTGTCTTATAAGGAAAGGCTGAACAGGTTAGGCTTGTATCCACTGGAATTTAGAAGAGTGAGAGGCGACTTGATTGACACCTTTAACATCCTGAGGGTAGATGTGGAGAGGATATTTCCACTTGTGGGAGAATCTAGAACTAGGGGTCACTGTTTAAAAATAAGGGATCGCTCATTTAAGACAGATGAAGAGAATTTTTTTCTCTCAGAGGGTAGTGAGTCTTTGGAATTCTCTTCCTCAAAAGACGGTGGAAGCAGAGTCTTTGAATATTTTTAAGGTGAAACTAGATAGATTCTTGATTAACATGGGGGTGAAAGGTTATCGGAGGTAGGCAGGAATTTGGGGTTGAGGTTACAATCAGATCAGCCATGATCTTATTGAATGGCAGAACAGGCTCAAGAGGCCTGCTCTTAATTCATATGTTCATATGTATGTACTGGATTATAATCAAAGCATTATGGTCTATACTCCACCATAACCATTGACTTAGAGCAAGCCTTTGGCTTACTGGAAGCATTTCTGCCTCTTAGTCAGCAGGTGCAGAGTTTGAATCCTGTTTCAGACAATCCTGGAAAGTGGAGATAATGGCTCTGAATTCTGAGTTGATGTCCAGTTCATGATATTGATGACCTCTCCACATCATATGGGTTGTGGGAGCCCATAAACCAGACCCATTGTATGGGACTAACCACCCTATGGCTGATAAATATGGTTTGGCCAGGGAAAGACTTAACCAGCCTGCAAGTCCTTGAGCTACTTCACACACTTCACTACTTCACAGAATGAAAAAAAACATTAAAAACTGGGAAATAAGAATACTGGTCTGAACTAGTATTGTATACCTCAAAAATGTAACACCAGTAAAAACTGGGAAATAAGAGTACTGGTCCAAACTGTTTTTTCATATTGGGAAAGAATGAGTGTAAAGGTTCAAAAACATTGTGATTGGTACTATAGCCATTCATTGTGATCTGTGCTGTGGTATTGCCATGCAAGCACAATAATACACAATGTCTTGTGTACTCTATTATAACCATTGTGATCTGTAGGTAATATCATGTATTGTTACCTGTACTGAACTAAAAAAATCTGAGTTCAATGAGATGTGGATGAACTGAAACAAATGAATATTAAGAATAGCTCTCTCATCCTTGTTATTTGGATGTTTTATGCACCTCGCGCAACAGCCAATTGTAATCAAGTTTTAAGGATTTTTTCTTGCTTTCCATAAATTAATTCTTCAGATTATGTACCTTTATTAAGAATTCATTCTCTCCTGTTATTATTTTCAGGGCCTTGTCTCCAGTCGACACCGCCTCACAATGTGTCAGCTGGCCGTTCAGTCATCTGATTGGATCAGGTAAATGGACTTATCTGTTTGGCTCTCTCTCTCTCTCTCTCTCTCCATTTTCCCGGAGATTAGCTTGTGCAAATGGAGCTCAGGTTTTCATGAATGTAGTTTGGAATATGAAGAAATGCTTTGTAAAATTGACTTAATATTTTCAAATGGGAATAGTTAGAACTAGTTTGATTTGCATGCAGTCCATGAAGGAATCTATGAAACTCTGCTAAAATGTAATATTAGGGAACTGTATTGTTTGGGGTAATTCATGGATCAGATTCAGAAGAAACTTCTTTACCTAGAGAGAGTGGTAAGAATGTGGAACTCCCTACCAGTGGGTGAGTGGGTGAGGCGAATAGTGTAGTTAAATGTAGTGTACATTTAAGGGGAGGCTTGAAAAGCCAGTGGGACAAGGGAATAGCGGGTGATGCTGATAGACTTAGATAAGGAAGGACGAAAGGAAGGTCAAGTAGAGCATAACTACAGGACAGGTTGGAATAAATGGCCTGTTTCTGTGTTGTATGTTCTATATTATTTTATGTAAGATTGCTGATTTAGTTTAATTTACACTGGAAGCAATACAAGAACACGACTTCATAAATTCTTACTAGAGACTTTATTGATCAATCAATTTAAGAGTCTGGGGTTAATGAATTATTAAATAGCTTCAGCGCTGATTAAACTCTGAAGATGGAAGATGAGAGCAGTACTGGATACACAGTGTTCATCTCTTATTGCATAACATGTTTCAATTTAAACAATTGTCTGACAAAAGCCAACACTGAGCTTTCGCTTGGGAGGTGAATAGTGTCGTAACTTTGTGTGTGGAGCCACAGGGGATAAACTGGACCATCCCTGAAAACAGGTGCTAGGATCACAATGCAGCCGGCGCTGTTAATTGGCTGCACACACCAACAGGGGACCCAAAGTTGTAAATTCCTAGCACTACTTAAATCTAGCCTGCACTGCTTAAAACTAGTCTGTACCTCTTAAAGGGGAGGTGTGTTGTGGCTGAGCAGGTGCTGGAAGTCATGCAGGAAGTGAATGTGATCTGCAGAACAGTGAAGAATGGCAGGGACCAGGGTGATGCTCTACTTGAGGCCTTGGTGGAGGAGCTGGAAAGGAGGAGGAGAGATGTCCTGTACCTGCAGGGGGTCATGAGGCTCCTTCAATAGCACCTTCCAAACCCACGACCACTACCATCTACAAGGACAAGGGCAGCAGACACATGGGAACACTGCCACCTGGAAGTTCCCCAGCAAGCTCACCATCCTGACTTGGAAATATATCGCTGTTCCTTCACTGTCGCTGGGTCAAAATCCTGGAACTCCCTTCTTAACAGCACTGTGGGTGTACCTACACCACATGGACTGCAGCGGTTGAAGAAGGCAGCTCACCATCATCTAATCAAGGGCAACAAGGGATGGGCAATAAATGCTGGCCTAGCCAGCAAAACTCATATCCCATGAATGAATATTAAAAAAAAGACACATGTTCTGAAGGCAGAGGGAGCAGATGCCATGGAGGTCGATGCCAGGGCATGGATGCAGTGCTTCAAGGAATTCAGTGATCTCACTTGAGTGGTCAAGATCAGTGAATGCATTTTCCAGATGCCATATTTGACCAACTGCACCACTGGCCTTAGACGCTACTCAATTCGCCATACCGTCATCACACACATATCAACAATCTCTATCAATCAAAACTCATATCTAACATTCATATGTTCTACCTCACCCTCAAACACATAGCACTACTGCAAACCTCACACCCACGTCTCACAGCTTATACATACTGCTTGCTATATGATCATGGCAGCCACATCAGCCAAACACATTGCATTCACCAATAAACATCAAGACGGTGGCATCCTCATATGTAATCCTCCTTGCGCATCCTACTTCCCCCTCCAATGCGCACACTCTTCTGATTCACAAACTGCAGATAGCGTAACCATGCACCTCTTACATTCCCGTCCCCTAACCTCCCCACACTACAGTCGCAGCCCCTAACTCAGATACTGCCATTGCACATATCTTTGAGGATAGTTAGAGACTGGACACAAGTAAGCTGTAGCCTGATTAAGAGACAAGTATGGCACAGGTGCCAGCTCGCCAGACGGCAAGGTCACACACGTGGTCTGCTGCAGAGGACTCAGAAGAGAATTTCCATCGGACAGTCTAGAGAGAAAGGCTGATGGGTATGCACAACAAAATGCTGGGTGCATTGGGAAACTTGTCAGAAAGCCTGTGGTCAATGTTGAGGAGCATAGAGGAGCACCAACTTGCCACAAGGCTTTGTGCAGGGCTTGGAGTCCACCTATGCAGCATGGAAGTGGTGGCAAACGGACTTGAGGACCCAACTATGACACAGCATCTAATGGCTGAAATGGCAGCTTCATTGCAGTGCAAACAGCAGCCACCCAACATCTCAGTGCTGTAGTGGTAGCTCAGACTGATGGCATCATAACTGTGGATTACAGTGTGAGAAGAGGTTTGCAGGTTGTTACTGCAATCCAGCTATCTGTCCTCCAATAAATTACTAGGATTGCTGAGGCACTGCCTCAGGGGCATGATAGTGGCTCCATGGAGTATGAACTTGCTGTCTTCTCTCAGGATGATACCATTCATCCTCCCATACATGCCACCTCACCAGTGCCGTTGCTGTTGCCTGTCAGCCAGCCAGCCCAGACTGCTGCCTCCCTTGCTGAAGTGGTGCAGCCTGCATCTGGATCTTCTAGGCTCAGAGCTGGTCGAGGGGATCCTCCAAGACCATCTGCAGTCTCGTCCATTGAAAATCAGCAGCCTTTCACCAACTATGCTGCAGTTACTGGGTTAGCACTGCATAGGAACACTAGGATGGGCAAAGACACATGGAAGACAGGCAGTAAGGGAATGCACAAGGGTGTTTAGTTGACTTTTGTATGCAATATGGCATGATTTCATTTATGAATTTGGTTTGGAATGTTTATCTTGTGATGGCTTTTATTTTTGCATTGTGGCCAAGCTAACATTGTGATGGTCAGGGCCAGAGAGAGGTAAGGTGTGGGACTGTTGGTGAATTGAAAATTTGGGGGCTGCAGTTAATGTTATTGCACTCCAAGTTCTTCACCGACAGCTGGGCAGAAAGGAGCCTCTTCCAGCACCTTGTCCAGCTCTAAATAGCCTCAGTTCATTTTCCAAGTTATACTGCGCTCCAAGGGGAATGGATAGTAGTTCATCCATATCTGGAAGCAAATAGTTTGTGCAGAAGCCTTGAAGTCAGCAAGAATTCTTTCAGCATCTGCCAGACCAATCCCTGTAGACTTCAGCAGCTCCAAACAGCTATAGAAAGCATCAAGCATTGTAGAATCAAAGCAACAGCCAGAAGAAATCAACCAGCACCAAACCTGTAAGCAGCTGATCATTCCTCTAAATAGTAGTTGGTGGGATAGTACCTGCTGCTGAACATATGACCAGATTAAAGTATAAGGAGACAGTGTAGAGGGAGCATTACACTGTAACAACACGATGCAGTGTGTTATGCACTGTGGGTTTAAACACCTCCAACTGATTTTCACAAATGTATGAACACCACAAAGTACTGGACCAGAAAATACCTCTTTGAGCTTAAGAGAGGGCATTGGCTAGAGGGTTAAGAACCAAAATGACAATGCTGGCATCAAATCAGCATTGCTTACAGAGTAACAACATGATCTATTTGCTCTGCATGCTTCCTACAGCCTCTCATTACATGTTTGCTGGTGCCCTCACCAAGATAGCCCCTGCCACAATTCATCCTAAAAGTGTGCACGTATGCCAGACCCACCATTGTGCAACTCTAAGGGCACATGTAGCACCCAAAAAATGGGCATTATCAATCCCAATTGTTTCACCTTCAATTCTTCAGGGTACATCAAAGATAGAAATTACCACAGTCAATGTCATAGCAGTCTGGGGGAATATCTGTCTCCCACCAACATGCAGCAGTATCTCCAGCTGGTTCCATAATGATTTAATTGCAAGATGTTTCTCCTCCTACATCTGCATACCTACCTAGATTCCTACCTTTTATAATATAAAATACTTCAGGAACTCATATGCTACTCCTTCACTCTTTATTAGGATACCTGTGCAATTGTACTTGGCTTAGATTTGCACAACAGTTATCTTCTAAATAGCACTTATTAAATGAGAGAATAAATTCAAAGGCTTGTACACAAAAGCACATCATGTAGAATATTTGTAAAGAACCAATTGCTTTGAAAAGTATATTTTCGACCTCTTCTGTCTGAGGGTTAATACGACAGAATTAAATCTTTTCATTACATATTGGTATGATTCTTAATAACTTTGGGACTGCTTATAGTGTTGGTATACAAACATATGAATTAGGAGCAGGAGTAGGCATCCCTCAGCACGTAGTCCTGGACCTTGGAATGTGCCAGTCTGCAACATTCAGTCAGGGACAACTCTTTGCACTGGAAGACCAACAAGTTTAGGGCAGACCAAAGAGCGTCTTTCACCAAGTTGATGATCCTCCAGCTGCAGTTGATGTTTGTCTCGGTGTGTGGGAACAGCCCGTAGAGCACAGAGTCCTGGAGCTGCTCAGAATGAACCTCGACAAAAACTACTGCATCTCTTTCTCCAGACCTTCTTTGCAAAAGCACATTCCACAAGGAGATGGACAACCGTTATGTTCTATTGCAGGGTTGCTTTGCTTGCAAACTGGTTGCACGCTTAACTGTCGGCGGATGAGTCGATAACAATATACTGCAGTCGCAGAAACCAATATGAAATTAAGCATATGCTATTTATTTACACAGACGACAGAGCTTAACACGATGTGTGCTTCTCCAACCAGACTCTACTCTAGATTAACTCTCCACATTGTAGCCTGCGCTACACAGCAATTGGGTCACACAGTCATGTGGTCAATCGGCTCACATTCTCATAAAGGTGTATTGCACCTCAGACTACCACATCCCTCCGCCTGTACTTGAAAGTACATTTTACAATATATTAACTATTTACGTAAATAAACTATTTACAAATTCAGTCTCTCAGAAGGGTTTTTTCAAAGATGTCATCAACCGTCGTAGTTCTATGACTTTGGATGGTTTATCTGAGGCCTCCCTCTCAGGAGTTATCTATCCACTACGCTCCTCAGTAGGAACCTGTAAGTTTTCCTCTTCGACTCTCTCAGGCTCAACGGGTCCTACAGATACTTCCAAAGCAAGGGGAGTTCCTTCTGCCAGTGGTGTCGACTCCAACGGGAATGTTTTCACACTCTTTCGAGCCCCATCGCATGTATTCCTGCTGCTGCTCCCCTCCAAGTTCAAGAATATGAAGGGCAATTGCCAACAGGTTCTGAGAATCATGATGTTAGGCAAGGCTAAGTTCAACACGGAATGATCAGCTGCCTGATGTGTGAAAAAAAAGAAAAAAAATTTTGGGGCCTTGTTAGTAATTTCACTTTCTCTTCCTACGTGTCTTCTTTTGATGGGTTTTCTTCTTGGCAGCGCTGACTTTAATCTCGGCTTCCTCTTCAACTTCCTTATTGGCCAGACTAGGCTCAGGTATGAGCTCAACATGATTGAACTCAGTGGTTGAGACTTCCAGCAATTCCTCATCTGTCAGCTCCTTTGAAAACTCAGGTGTTTCTATTTTTAAGGCTCCTTGGCTTCCGCATAGCTGGTTCTTCAGTTCTTCCATTTCTTTTTTATATTTCTTAGCTGTTTCCTGGGGAATTAAATATTGTTGTGCTTTCTCAACTAATTGATTCTTCATCTTGACCAGAGGTATGCTGAATTCTTTCTGTTCTTCCTCGTACCTTTTTAGTGGTACAAATTGGGATCTGAGGAAATCTTGCAATATGCAAAAGTTCTTTAGCAGATTCTCCTCTTCTTTTTGGACATTACTGACTTCAACTCGAACTTTGTCCTGAAGCATCAGCTCTATAAGTTCCTTTTGTTGATTATATACAGGCTCCTTTTTGCAACAGCGACTTTTCCTGCTTCTGGTTGAGGTCTCAGTAATCTCTCTAGATTGATCTCTCTTAACCAATTTCTTTCGAGGAGACTCAGTCCTCTGCCTGCCATCACCATTATGGGTAGATTTGCAGACTGGCTTCTATATTAAAGTGGAACCTTGCATGTACCTCTTGCTCGTATGCCTTCACTAGTATACGTCTTTAATCTAGCATGAGTTTTCCAGCTTTAGTGAGTGGCCACCTCCATTCAGATACTTAAACGTGTGTTCCCCTATAACTGTCATGGATGTGCCTGTATCTGCCTCCATTCGGTTAGGTTTTCTGTTGACTTCTACTGTCACGTAGATTGGCTCTGTTTTACCCATTTTTAAGTTGTGTAGCGAGTAAATATCTGACTCTGTTGCTTCTGGTTCCTCCATTATATAAATTTCACGACTTCTGCCTTTTTGATTAAGATTTTGCCTCAATCTCTCTTTGCAATGTCGCATAATGTACCCATTGTGATGACAGTAGAAACACTCAGTTCTTTTAAATTGTCATTCATTTGCAAGCTGTCTGGTTCCAATTCTGCTATTATTAATGTGGTTTTTATCCGTTAAGCCACTGCTTTTTGCTGGTCTGTTAATGGTGGCTGTTTCCCCGCTTTTCCGCGGAGCCCAGCACTTTCGTGCCATTTCTAAACAGTGTCTCCCTCCCGATGTGAAGGATGGTGCCATTTTGTGCTCCTGAATGTCTATGAATCCCTGACTGTGGTCTCCATTACGAGCGCCAACTCCAGCACTTTGCTGAAGTCTAAATTTGTTTCTGACAATGACCTTTGTTGAATGGCATCTTCATTAATCCCACATGCTAATCGGTCTCTTAACATGTCGTTAATCGCGTCCCGAACTCTCAGTGCTCTGTCAGTTGTTTTAAGACTGCTATGTAGCAAGCGACTGTCTCTCCAGGGGTGCAACACCTTGAACTGAATTTAAAACGCTGCATTGTTACCAATGGTTTCGGCCAAAATTGATTTTTCGCAAGATTCACCAACTCATCAAAGCTCGTGGAATCTGGGGCGTTGGGTGCGGTTAGGCTACGAATTAGGCTGTATGTTTTACTGCTACATGTCAATAAGAAGATCGCTCGCCTCTTCCCCTACCCTGATATGTCATTGTCCAAAAAGAAAAACGTGAGGTGTTCAATATAATGTGGTTTGATTGGTGATCTGATCAAACAGTTCGATGCGGCCAAATTGTGGCATTATGGAGGGAGATAACTTGGACGACTATGTTGAGGGCTGTACCTACAGTCGGCCTGCGAGGCTCAGCTGATTCACCTCAGTTGAGTTTTCGTGGCTTTCCTTGGTGTTGTCGATTGGTCGTGTTTTGCCTCATCGTCAGTTGTTCTACTGCGGGGTTGCTTTGCTCTCGAACCGGTTTCACACTTATCTGTCGGCGGGTGAGTCAATAACTGCAGTCACAGAGACCAATATGAAATGAAGCACATGTTATTTATTTACACAGAAAACAGAGTACAAACATGATGTGTGCTTCTCCAACCAGAACCTACTCGAGACCAAATCTTCACATTGAAGCCGCATTACACAGCAATTAGGTCGTATAGTCATGTGGTCAATCTGTTCACATTCTCTTAAAGGTGTATTGTGCCACAGATTACCACAACAGCGGAATCTTCCCCATCACAGTCACCTTGAGGGCAGCGTGTGGAGGGGGTGAGACTCCAGGCTAGTAGGAAGGATCTGACGGGGTGGGCCTTTCTTACCACCAGCCAAGCTACATCTTGGTGCGTGTTTGAAAGTTCTGGCGATGAGCCATCCTGCCAAATGACTTTGACAGTCTATTCAAGGAACCAGCCGACAGCATCCACCATCTCCTTTTCCAGCAGGGCCTCTAGGACATTGCGTGCAGACCACTGTCTGATGGACTTGTGGTCAAATGTGTTTCGCTGCATAAATTTTTTCATGAGGGACAGGGGGTACGGCACGGTCCAACTACTTTCATTCCGCGGCAGCGTGGCCAGACCTATCCTTCGCAACACCGGGGACAGGTAGAACCTCAGCAAGTAATGACAGTTAGTGTTTGTGTACCGAGAGTCTACACACAGCTTGATGCAGCCACACACAAAGGTGGCCATCAAGATGAGGGCAATGTTGGGCATGGTTTTCCCACTTTAGAGGTTTGTACATGATGTCCCTGTGAACATGGTCCATTTTTGATCTCCAGATAAAAGTGGAAGATAGCTCGGGTGATCACCACAGCACAGGAGTGAGGAATGGGCTAGACCCGTGCCACGTACAGCAACACTGGGATTGCCTCACACCTGATGACCAGGTCCTACCCACTATGGCGAGGGAGTGTAACTCCCACATGCCCAGTTTTTGTTTGACCATAGCTACTCGTTCCTTCCAGTTTCTAGCACATGCCCCGATCCCTCCGAACCATACCCCTAGCACCTTCAGGCAGTCTGACCTGACAGTGAGGGGGACAAAGAATTGGTCGGCCCAGTTCCCAAAGAACATGGCCTCGCTCTTGCCATGATTTACCTCGGCTCCTGAGATGAGTTTGAATTGGCAGCAGATGTTCATCAGTCTGCGCACCGACAGTGGATCTGAGCAGAAGCCGGCAACGTCGTCCATGTACAGGGAGGCTTTGACCCGAGTGCATCCACTGCCCAGAATTGTCACCCTTCATATGTCTAAATCCTTCCTGATGGACTCAGCAAAGGGTTCTATACAACACACAACTGCGCTACAGAGGTTTGTGTAGAGCATTTGGATCCAATTACGGATTCCCTCCCCAAACTCCATGTTGGAGAGCACATCCATCATGTAGGTGTGCGATACTCTGTCAAATGCCTTCTCCTGGTCCAGATTGATGAAGCAGGTGTCCACACCCCTGTCCCATCCATAGGCAATGGTATCCCTGAGTAGCGCAAGGCTGTCAGAGATCTTCCTGCAGGCCTGGACAGGGTGGATCACCAGCTCTGGAGCAGACTTGACCCGATTGGCGATGGCTTTGGGCAGAAGTTTATAGTCAACAGTGAAATATGTTGCCAATTTCTAATTTCCTCCTTTTCCTTCTTCTGTTTGTTGATGAGGGTCGTGATGCCTTTCCTTGTGGATTCTGACATGCTGCTGGTTAGAAGCACACTGTCGTACACTTCCAGCAGGTCTGGGCTAATCCAGTCCCACAGAGCTAAAAAGAACTCTGCCGGTAAGCCATTGCTTCCGCGAGCTTTACTCTTCTCAAAAGACTTGAGGGCCTTAGTCAGTTCATCCAGGGTTAGCAGGCTGTCCAGATTGTCCCCTGTACTGTCAATCTAAGACGTCCATGATAGAGGACAGGAAGGACTGGGAGGCCGTGCTGTCTGTGGGCTTCACGTCTTACAATCTGGCATAAAAGGATTTGCTGATCTTCAAAATGTCAGAATGCAATGACTTTACTGAGCTGTTGTCTTCCTTCATGCTGCTGATCACAGAGCTTTCTCTGTGTGTACCTTTTGGAAGAAGAAACACCAGCACGTCTCATCCTGCTCCACCAAGTGGACTCTGGACCAAAAAATGACCTTAGAGGCCTCTGAGGCAAAGAGCACAGCTTGCTGGCTCTTCACCCCTTGGAGGTCCTCCTTGATATCAACCCTCATCGACTGCAGCTGGAGCAGATTCTGCATGTTCTCTTGGAGTCAGGACATCTCCCTTTGTTCCTTTCTAGCCTCCTGAACACCTTTGAGGATGAGGAACCTCTTGGTGTTCTCTTTGATTGCTTCCCACCAGCGTGCTGGAGACTCAAGGGGTTTCACAGTTTTCCAACCTTTATAATCCCTTTTGAGCTCCTCAATGTTTTCTTGGGTCAACAGTTTCATGTTCAGTTTCCATGACCCCCTGCCAATTCTCTGGTCTTCCTGTAAGTGACAGTCAACCAGCAGGAGGCAGTGGTCAGAGAAGAACACTGGCTTGACGACTTGAACGTTTGGGACACAAATAGGAGGTCTATCCTGGAATGGATGGACCCGTCCGGCTGCGACCAGGGTTGCTGAAGATGTTGTGCAGCTTTGCATCTTTTACTGTTTCCATCAGGAGCCTGGACGTGGCATCCAGTCTGCTGTCCACCCTGCCAGATCATCCAGCCACATAAACTCACCTCCAACACTTAAACTGATAACCTGACCAACACTTCACCACAGTGCTGAATGAGTGTGGCATTGTTGAAAATGTTGCCTATTGGATTAGTTGTCACAGCGACGCCCTGTCTGCCTGTCCTGGCGTATGTAAAAAGTACTGTGACACCACTATAAATAAAATTATAGATATATATAGATATTCTGACATGCTGATAAATATAGATACAACACAAAATAAATATAGGTACAATCAGATAAAATCTAATTTATCAGTTCAACTTCACAGTTGCCAGCAGTAATGGGGAATGAAGCTAAACTATACAAGACACACACCAGCTCATGTTTTGTCCAATACCACATAGAATTATTCATCATTGTAATTATCCTTCCCGTGTCCTGACTCATCATCTTCCTTCAGCGATCACCAACAAAAAAATTATCCTGTCACTCATTTCATAGGATATAAGCAATTGGCTGCCATGTTTGCTTATATAACAAATGATTACATTTCAAATTAATTCATTAACTGAACAGAGCTTTGGCACATCTTGTGGAAGTGATAAGGCAAAACTTGAGCAAGTTCTTTCTTTATCTCTGGCATGAGTTGAAAACTGCTATTGATTCTTCCTTATGAGAGTGCATGTACAATGTAATTGGGAAAGATTGCCTGTGTGTGCCAGATGTAATGAAATCATAAGCACCCTATTTATGATTTCACAATATTCAATGCACAAGGAAAATCTTTGCATTATGTTTCTAGCAGGTTCAAGCAAAAATGATGATCTTTCTGCTTCTGGGGTCGCTTAAGCACCATCTGGCCACTCTGGCCAGACATAAAGCGTGCCAAGCAGTGCAGCCAGTATGTCTTTCAGATCAATACAATGGGATCACTGTTACAAAGGAGCAGAAGAAAGGTCAGCATAATTACAGATAGCATCTTGTTGGGGCTCAGGAAACTCATTTAAACACAGCAATGCTCTCACAATACCAAGACTTCTGTTGAGTGACTTTCCTCTGTATTTTCTCAGAATAACATCCTGCCACTCACCACGATCATGGATTCACAAACATCTAGTTATTTTTATATTTCCAAGTGAAACCAGAGACTTTTTTCACAGCAAAGATCTAGTAAATAAACATCATGCTGAACACTTTAAAAAAAAGCCTGCATTTTGCCTAGTTTGCATGAGATAATTTATTGCTAGGACAAGCTTTATTATATTTTTAAAAATCTAATTTATCAGTTCAACTTCACAGTTGCCAGCAGTAATGGGATATGAAGCTAAACTATACAAGACACACACCAGCTCATGTTTTGTCCAATACCACATAGAATTATTCATCATTGTAATTATTGAGTAGCAGCACCGATACCAGAGATGTAGCTTTCGATTAGTCACAAAATGTCTGGCTCTCAGCAGACTCAGTAGTTAATTATTTTACAAGTCCAATTAAGTAACTGTGACATATGCTCAATTATCTGACTTGCAATTATTTGTCTGTGTTGAATTTGATATTCCGAGCAATTAAAAACCTGCAAAACATTGACTTTCATGCACTCATTGTCCTGATTATTCAAATTATTCACCCTGCAAGCATCTGGGAGTGCCTATTGTATATTAAAGGCTTTGAATTTATTTTTGAAACACACATTCCAGGTTGGAGTTGGAGGCATTAGCAACATCTCGCAGTTTGCCACCCACTATTGTTTAAGGCAGATCACTGAGGGTCTCTATTCACAGAGAAATAATTACATTTTGTTCTCTTTTGCCAGAGACAAGCAGGCAAATCAAGCATACGGCTTCACCAGGATTGTAGGTTTCCGCAGGGCATAGGTTGCTATTGACTGTGCACACACATCACTTGGTGGGCATCATCTGTCAGCTCTGACCTACATTGCAACCAAAACAGATTCCATTCCCTCAGTGTTCAGCTGGTATGTGATCATACACAGAGAATCATGCAGGTCAATGGCTGGTATCCTAGCAACAGTCATGATGCCTTCATTCTGCTTCAGTTTACTATGCTGCCTGCATTTGACTCATCATGGCAAACCAAAGGGAGGATACAAAGCGACAAGGAGATACTGGAACTGACTGGCGGCAAGTCAGTAAAATACTTCGGATTCGTCATGGGCTGTTGATGTGGCTGTGACATGTGCAGAACACACATTCAATGAAAGCCTTGCTGCTACATACAACATGTTAGAGCAGACCTTTGGCATGCTGAAACAACACTTCAGCTGTCTGGACCAAACATATGAACATACATAGAAATGTATGAATTAGGAGCAGGAGGCCAAAGACCCCTTGAGCCTGCTCTGCCATTTAATAAGATCATGGCTGATCTGATTGTGGCCTCAACTCCACATTCCCGCCTACCCCTGGTAACCTTTGACTCTCTTGTTAGTCAAGAACCTATCTACCCCTGCCTTAAAAATATTCCATGGTCCTGCCTCTGTTCTCTAGGGAAGAGAGTTCCAAAGTTTCATGACCCTCTGAGAGAAGGGCCAGCTAAACAGTGAGCAGCTGAGAAGCAGGAGGAGGAAGTGAGGAGGCAATCAATACAGCCCTTTTCTAGCCAGATTGTCTATGAAGAACTCATCTGATTGCAAAAATAAAGGATACCATAAAGTAAACATTCCAAACTAATTTGTAAATGAATTCATGCTATATTTCACAAATAAGCACCCTTGGTATTCCCAGTCTTCCATGTGTCTTTGCCTGTCCTAGTGCTCCTATTCCAGAGGTTGCAGCATAGCTGGTAGAAGGCTGCTGTTTGTAATTTGAAGAGATTACAGATGGATTTGGAGGATAACCTCGAGCAGCTCAGGCCCAACTGCAGCCTGTGCCATCTCAACATGGGTGGCAGCAGTCTGGCTGGCTGGCTGACAGGTAACAGCAAGGGTACTGGTGGGATGGGGGGACGAATGCTGTTTCCCTGAGAGAAGACAGCAGGTTCGTGTTCCACAGAGTCACTACATTCCCATTGGGCAGCATCTCAGCAATCCTAGTAACCTATTGGAGGACAGATTGCTGGACTGCTGTGACACTTTGCACAGTGTAATTCACAGCCATAATGGGAACAGTCAAAGCTTTCGTGTCAGCATGCTGACCTTGCATGAGATCAGTCTGAGCTTCCACTGGAGCACTCAGATGTTGGATAGCTGCTGCTTATGTAGTGGTGGAAGCTATATCGGGCTCCAGATGCTGTATCATAGTTGTGTCCACAAGTGTGTTAAAGGAGTTGGCCACCACATCTATGCTGGAAAGATGGGCTTCAAGCTCTGCACAAAGCCCTGTGCCAAGTTGATGCTGGACGTCTCCATGCTTTTGACTTGACAAGAGACTTTCTAGCAGGTTTCCCTTAAAGCACCAAGCAGTTTGTTGTACATACCCATAAACTTTCTTCAGTCCGCTGTGCCATCAAAATGCTCATCTGAGCCTTTTGCAGCAAAACTCACGTGCGACCTCACCCTCTGGTGAGCTGACACTTGCACTATCCTTGCCCCCACCCTAGCTTCAACCCCCTCATGCTCAGTGTCTTACCACATGCAGATGACACCTCTAGGTGATCTCCTAAGATCTGCACAGTGTCACTGTCTGAGGTGCTGGCTATGAGTGTGAAACTGAGTGAGGACGTATCTTCATCATCACTCTCTTGCTGTTTCTCCATTACCTAGCCAGGTTGCACCTGTTGAGTATCTGAAAGAAAAAAGGGACAAGGGTAAGATTGTGATGATCGGAGGATGTAGTAAGAGGTGTATGTTTATACCACCTGCGGCTTGTAAATCAGAAGAGAGTGTGGGATGAGGGGGGAAGAGGGATGTGAGTAGGGGGACTAGGTATGAAGATACTGTCATCTTCAATGGTTTCAGTCCCATTGCAATGCTAAGCCTGTGAAGATGTGGTGAAGCTACAAATGTTAGGTAAGCGTGGTAATTAATAGAGATTCTTGGTAGGTGAGCGATGGGAGTGTGGTGAATTGAGCACTGCCTGATGAACTGCAGTTGGTAGGATATGGTATTAGAAGATGCAGTCACTAACTTTGACTACTCATGTTAGGTCATCTTGAACATCTTGCGGCACTGTATCCAGGCCCCTGGGCTTGACTTCTGTCATTGACTTCCATGGATATCTCCCACTACCATCATTCACCATGATTCTGCGGATACAAGACATCACTCCTCCTTTCTACCTTTTTCAGCAAGGCTTCCATTGCAGTATTGGACAAAACTGGAGTCTGTTCTTTCCCACACTGAGCCACTTCCAACACAACTGCCAGCAGCTGCTCCAGCCACAATGCAGCTCCCCTTTAAGAGCTGCAGGCTAGCTTTAAGAAATGCAGACAGTTTAGCTTTAAGTGGTGCTATCAAGTCACGATTGTGGTCCCCCATGTCCCCCTAATGCATCCAGCCAATGTACAGCATGGTTGGTGCTGGTGGCACACAGCAGTCATTCAAATGAGCAAGTAGCATGAGGTTGGTGCACTGCCTGCGTTACGCTGAATGGGTGAGAGTTAATCATGCATTTTGATCTGCACACCCACTTTTGAGGGCTATTGAATTTGGCCCCTGTGATGTTATTAGTCCAATACAGTGCAGTACAAAATGGTAAGTTAACACCTGAGTACGCTGCAGTATTGAATACAGGGTGTGTGCACATTTTACTCAACCAGCCTTATGTCTTCTCACAGAATGAGTTCATAATCTCAGCCAGGACATTTTCCTCTGTGTGAGGCACATAAGAGAGAGAGTAAACACAGAACACTTTCTGGGCTGACAACATTAAATAAATGCCACCTGTCCTTTTGTTTGAAAAAACAGTATGTGCTGCATATACTGGAAGAAGCCTCAAAAGAAGAGAAGTTGAAGCAAGAAAAATTAAATAAAACATAGAAACACTCCTTGTCAACTTCCTAAGCTAAATTTTCCATGCTTAGCCAATGTTGAGCAACAAATCTGTGGTGATATCTATGGCATGATGATGCAGTTCAGAGACTGCTCATTCAGTTATGTTTATGTGTATAGTCATTGAACTGAGAGGCTTGCTTCTGACAGGCAACTCACCAGTTGCCTTAAGCTGGCTCTTGTAAATGGTTCTGAAATGCAAAGACATGGTAGCTTTATAGTGATTTTTTTCTGCATGTGCAAACACAGGGTGACTGATTTTCTTTGTTGCACCCTCAAAGATAATTCTAGATGACACCCTGCAGCTGGGTTCACATTTCAGGATTGCCAAATTTCGTACTCAGTTTTATAAGAGAAAATAATCTTAAAAACTGCTTTAAGTAGGGTGTTTAGTTACATAGAGATTTGTCAAAGCAATACATTAGAGACCAAACTCTGAATGTATTAAAAAAAATTACTGTGCATGCTTGGCTTTATATTTGCTACAAGAATATATATCAGTGATACTCTTTGTACAGCTGGTCATGATAGAAAAGATTTTCTTTTGTTTACTTCAGTATTGTGTTCAATTCTGGGCAGGAAGGACTTCAATACTTTGGAGAGGTTATGAAGTGATCCACTAGAGCAGTTCCAGGGATAGGGGAGCAGTTACATGGACAGACTGGAAAGGAATGAAACCAGACGGACCATTCAGCATCGATCTAGGCACTGGAAACGATAACGGCAAACTCAGCCCTGTCAACCCTGCAAAGTCCTCCTTACTAACATCTGGGGCCTAGTGCCAAAATTGGGAGAGCTGTCTCTCCCAACAGCCTGACGGAATCATACCTTACAGATAATGTCCCAGACACCACCATCACTATCCCAGGGTATGTCCTGTCCCACCGGCAGGACAGACCCAGCAGAGGTGGTGGCACAGTGGTATACAGTCGGGAGGGAGTTGCCCTGGGGTCCTCAACATCGACTCCGGACCCCCATGACGTCTCATGGCATCAGGTCAAACATGGGCAAGGAAACTTCCTGCTGTTTACCACCGACGCACAGTAGCAGCAGTGTTTACCATCTATAAGACGCACTGCAGGAATTCACTAAGGCTCCTTAGACAGCACCTTCCAAACACACGACCACTGCCAGCTAGAAGGACAAGGGCAGCAGATAGATGGAAGCACCACCACCTTCCCCTCCAAATCACCCACCATCCTGACTTGGAAATATATCGCCGTTCCTTCACTGTTGCTGGGTCAAAATCCTGGAACTCCCTTCCTAACAGAACTGTTGGTGCACCTACACCATATGGACTGCAGCAGTTCAAGAAGGCAGCTCACCACCACCTTCTCAAGGGCAACTAGGAATGGGCAACAAATGCTGACCTAGCCAGCGAAGCCCACACCCCGTGAATGAATTTTTAAAAAGTACCACCCACCCACAGCTGATGAATCAGTGCTCCTTCATGTTGAACACCACTTGGAGGAAGCACTGAGGGTGGCAATGGCATAGAATGAACTCCGGGTGGGGGACTTCAATGTCTATCACCAAGAGTGGCTCGGTAGCACCACCACAGACTGATCTGGACAAGTCCTAAAGGGCATAGCTGCTGGACTGGGTCTGCGGCAGGTGGTGAGGGAACCAACAAGAGGGAAGAACAGACTTGACCTCGTCCTCACTAACCTACATGCCACAGATGAATCTGTCCATGTCAGTATCAGTAGGAATGACCACTGCACAGTCCTTGTGGAGTCAAAGTCCCGTCTTCACCTTGAGGATACTCTCCATCATGTTCTCTGGCACTACCACCGTGCTTAATGGGATAGATTTCAAACAGATCTAGAAACTTAAGATTGGGCAACCATGAGGTGCTGTGGGCCATCAGCAGCAGCAGAATTGTACTCAACCACATTCTGTAATCTCAAGGCCGGGCATATCCCCCACTCTACCATTACCACCAGGCCAGGTGAACAACCCTGGTTCAATGAAGAGTGCAGGAGGGCATGCCAGGAGCAACACCAGGCATACCTTAAATGAGGGGTCAGCCTGATGAAGCTACAACACAGGACTACTTGCATGCCAAACAGCATAAGCAACAAGTGATAGACAGAGGTAAGCAGTTCCACAACCAACGGATCAGATCTAAGTTCTGCAGTCCAGCCACATCCTGTCGTGAATGATGGTGGACAATTAAACAACTCACTGGAGGAGGAGGCTCCACAAATATCCCTATGCTCAATGATGGGGGAGCCCAGCACATCAGTGCAAAAGATGAGGCTGAAGCATTTGCTACAATCTTCAACCAGAAATGCCAATTGGATGATCCATCTCGGCCTCCTCCAGAAGTCCCCAGCATCAGAGATGCTACTTTTCAGCCAATTTGATTCATCCCATGTGATATTAAGAAACGGCTGAAGGCACTGGATACTGCAAAGGCTATGGGCCCTGACAATATTCCGGCAATAGTACTGAAGACTTGTGCTCCAGAACTTGCTGTGCCTATAGCCAAGCTGTTCCAGTACAGCTACAACGCTGGCATCTACCCGGCTATGTGGAAAATTGCCCAGGTATGTTCTGTACACAAAAAGCAGGACAAATCCAACCCACCAATTACCACCCCATCAGTCTACTCTCGATCATCTGTAAAGTGATGGAAGGGGTCATCAACAGTGCTATCAAGCGACACTTGTTTAGCAATAACCTGCACACTGATGCTCAGTTTGGGTTCCGCCAGGATCACTAAGCTCCTGACCTCATTACAGCTTTGGTTCAAACATGGATGAAAGAGCTGAACTCCAGAGGTGAGGTGAGAGTGACTGCCCTTGACATCAAGGCTGCATTTGACCGAGTGTGGCGTCAAGGAGCCTGAGCAAAACTTGAGTCATTGGGAATCAGGGGGGAAACTCTCCGCTGGTTGGAGTCATAGCTAGCAGAAAGGAAGATGGTTGTAGTTGTTGGAGGTCAGCCATCTCAGCTCCAGAACATCACTGTAGGTGTTCCTCAGGGTAATGTCCTCGGCTCAGCCATCTTCAGCTGCTTCATCAATGACCTTCCTTCCATCATAAGGTCAGAAGTGGAACGTTGGCTGATGATTGCACAATGTTCAGCATCATTTGCAACTCCTCAGATACTGAAGCAGTCCATGTCCAAATGCAGCAAGACCTGGACAACATCCAGGCTTGGGCTGACAAATAGCAAGTAACATTCACGCCACACAAGTGCCAGGCAATGACCGTCTCCAACAAGAATCTAACCGTCATCCCTTGACAATGGCATTACCATCACGGAATCCCCCACTATCAACTGCCTGGGAGTTACCATTGACCAGAATCTGAACTGGACTAGCCATATTAATACTGTGGCTACAAGAGTAGGTCAGAGGCTAGGAATCCTGTGGCGAGTAACTCACCTCCTGACTCCCCAAAGCCTGTCTACAATCTACAAGGAATGTGATGGAATAGTCTCCTCTTGCCTGGATGAGTGCAGCTCCAACAACACTCAAGAAGCTTGACACCATCGAGGACAAAGCAGCCCACTTGATTGGCACCCCTTACACAAACATTCACTTCCTCCACTACCGAAGCACTGTGGCAGTAGTGTGTACCATCTACAAGATGCACTGCAAAAACACATCAAGGCTTCTTAGACAGCACTTTCCAAATCTACGGCCATGACCATCTAGAAGGTCAAGGGCGGCAGATACATGGGAACATCTCCACCTGGAAGTTCTCCTCCAAGCCACTCACCACCCTGATTGGAAATATATTACCGTTCCTTCACTGTCACTGGGTCAAAATCCTGGAACTCCCTCCCTAACAACACTGTGGGTGCACCAACACCACGTGAACTGCAGCGGTTCAAGAAGACAGCTCATCACCACCTTCTCAAGGGCAACTAGTGATAGGCAATAAATGCTGGACGAGCCAGCGAAGCCCACATCCCTTGAATGAAGGATTAAAAAAAAAAGGCCAAGAGGAGATTTGATAGCAATGTTTAAAATCACGGAAGGATTAGAATAAATAAAGAAAAACTGTTTCCAGTGGCTGAAGGGTTGACAAGCAGAGGGCACAGATTTAAGGGTGATTGGCAAAAGAACCAGTGGCAACATGAGGGAAAGCTTAATAGAATGACGGACAAGAGTTTGGAATGAACTGTTTGATCGGGTATTGGATGCAGATTCAGTAGTAGCTTTCAAAAGGGAATTGGGTAAATACTTGAAGGAGATAAAAATACAAGAATTGTAGAGAAAGAGCTGGGGAGCAGAACTAGTTCAATTGCCATTCAAAAGGGCCAACACAGATATGATGGGCTGAATGGCTTCCTTCTGTGCTGTTCTACTCCACAATTCAGTGATTCTTCTGTGGTCCTTGTAGATTTGCTTCTTCAAGTGACACTGTACTTCCTTGAATTGGCAGAATACATCACATTAGGATGTCACAGGAAACAAAACCGGGATATAGCATAGAAGGAGGCCATTCAGCCAGTCGTGTCTGTGTAGGCTCTCTACAAGAGCAACTCAGCTTGTCCCAGTCCCATGTCCTTACCCATAGCTCCACAATGTTTTTCTCTTCAGATAGTTATCCGCTTCCCTTTTGAAATCCACAATTGACTCTGACTGTACCACACCCCCAGGCAGTGCATTCTATTTCCCAACTGCTCGCTGTGTGAAAAGCTTTTCCTCATGACACATTTGGTTCTGTGTTTCTAGTTCCTCTCCTGTTCTAGCCTTCCACCACAATAATGCAAGCGAATGCTGTTAAGAGGCAGGGTTATCCTATCTTCTATATAGCAAGTGAAAAGGTGATTGAAACAGAGTAATAGGCGGGTTTTCTTCCTCTGAGGAAGCAATTGGTTTCACCTACCAGCTATTCACAGTAGCATGACTGAAACCAAGAGCTCAATATATAGGGAATTGCAGGAGTAAGTCCCACATCCTATCAATCCATAGTGAAGGATTACTGAGAGCGGTTTGAGATTGTTGGTCTATCAGTTGATTAATACTGATCTATAGGGAAAGTTGTCTTGACATTGTTAACTGGATTTTATAAACACTGGTGTAAGTAGGGGTGTTGTTAGATTGTGATGCGGCCCTATCATTGTAAATGCGTAGATTGTAAAAATACATTTTCTCACGATGTTTTGCAACAATTTGTATTGGAGCAGATTTTACATGTACTGAAGTTCAAACTGTTCATTGGTGGCCCATGTAACCCATCCCAGTCAATCCCAGAGATAAAAACAAAAAACTACTGCGGATGCTGGAAATCCAAAACAAAATGCTTATATTTCACCCCTCTCCTAACTATACTCAGTTCTGTTGAAGGATCATGAGGATTCGAAACGTCGACTCTTTTCTTCTCCGCCGATGCTGCCAGACCTGCTGAGTTTTTCCAGGTAATTCTGTTTTTGTTCCAGTCAATCCCAGTACCGGCTCCCATTGAAATCTCTCTAAGTAGATGCCCCTTTAAGAGTCTGAACTGAAATCAGGCATTTTATTTCATTTGATCTTCAAACAAGATACATTAAGATAGAAATAACACTGAACATAACATTAAAGTTTCATTGGATGAAATTACTGTCGAACATTTTTTTATTTAATTGTCATTGAATGCTATAAATAAATAGAACAAAACAATTATTCTAAAATGTATTTTTACAGGTACTGAATTAATGAATGATTAAAAACTCCTGTTGGCAACAAACATAATTCATTATTTGCTTAAGATATCATTGATTTCAAATTGCCAGAATAATTGAAAACAATTTAGATTAGTGTATACCAGAAGCCCGTCAACTGGTTATGATTGGGTGCTTTATTGAATCTGCCTGCTATCCTTTAAGTCTTAGTAACATGGAATGGAATTTAAATCCATTGTTGGGCTGGATTCACAGATTATGGATTACCATGGGGTGAATTGAAAACTACCTTTTGCTAATAAAGTGACTGCCCCCAGCTTGAATCCACAGCACGAAACTGCCTTCGGCTTCAGCCCTGTCAATATTAGTCCAGCAATCTCACTCGGTCCTCTGCCTATGGTGACAATGGGAAGTAACTTGTTTCTCAGCTTGCCAGTTGCATTTGTCATACCTAATCCAGTCAAGTGGCCAGCACTTTTTAATTACTTGTGCAGTGTCAATGGTTCCATAATTTACTAATTATTTTCAACAACCCTGAAAACTTGTCACATGAGGTGACCTTGCTTAGAAATTAGGTGATAAATAATTTAACATAGAAATTATGGCCAGCAATGAGACACGAGTTTGGACACAGTGGATTAATGACTCACTGAGAGCTCTAAGGTGCTGTCATGAAGTTACAACCAGACATAAATTAACGATGCAACTTTCTCTTCTCACGCACACCTTTCAGTTTTAAATTAGAAAGAAATGTTATCCTGTAAAAGAAAAGACATACTTATGTAATACTCTACCGTTTTCCACATATAACACAGCAGCATCTGTTGTCTTGTATCCAAATGCAGAAGACGCTTTATACACTTTATACATGATGCTTATTGGGATACAGGCTAAACTTCCTGCTGTTTTCCAGAGTGCGCAAGATCCAATGGAGCTGGTAGTCAGGCCCAAGAAGGACAACACTTCAGACATGCAGCACTCCCTCAATACTGCACTGGAATATCAGTTCAGATTATGGAGAGAGCCAGCCCATTTTCCCAAAGGTTAAAGTTAATATTTGAAAACTTGCAGCTTTTTCCCAGGTTAACTGCAGAAGCTAAAATTTTTGTCCAAAACTCACAGAGTGAGCACCAGGGAAGCAAAAATAGGCCAATACACAGTGCGCAACGCTTCTGAATAATACGCGTAATGTTGCCAAGAATTACAAAGCCAGCTATAAGTGTTTTGTTACTGTTGGTTATACTGAGCATTCTGTTTTTATGGGCAAGAATGTGCAGAGTCACTGTTAGGGCCTTGCACATTGTCATTGATGATCAATAAGTTGGGCAAGAGACCTCAAAATAAACTTTGCTTCTGATTCTCCAATTTAAAATTCAGAGGCTCAAGCTCACAGTTTACTTAGACCTTCTATTTTCAAATTATTTTGCAATGTTAAGGCAGATTGTGATAGCTTTCATCATACCTGCATTTATTGCATGATTTGGACAAGGAGGATCATTTTGTTACAGACTATCATGTGTGTGTCCGTAAGACACCAGAGAAACTAGTTACTGAGGAACCACTACTTGGTGTACAGACCCACTACCTTGGCAAGTCAGATGAAACCTCATAAGCCCGTGGGCCGGGAGCAATCCCCACACCTATACAGATAGGCTCGAGATACACCACCAGAGCAGTTGCCAGAAAAAAGGACTCTTAGATTGGGGAGCTGTGATGCCAGCAGGTGAGTCAGTAATGGGGACTGGGATGGCGGATTTCAGCAGAGAGGTAATGATGATTGGAGTGTGATAATTGCGATTGGAGAGAGTAGAGGCTACGATCACAAGAGGATAGTGGTGGCAATCATGAGGGGGTAATATGTTCCCTGTAGGGGGGGATTGGTGGCCAGGTGTAACCCATGTGACTTTAATGTGGGGTCTAGAGAAACAATTCTGGCTCCACATTTGGGTAAGTATATTTTAATCATGTTGGTTGTAGCCTGCAGTGGTCTTTTTAGGAGCTGCCTGTTGAGTGCATGTAGACCTTGTTTTCTTGAACCCAGCCAGTAGGGCAGCAGCTGCATTCACAGTAACCTGATATTGAAGAGGGGTATTCAAACAGGAGTTAGGCCTCGAATATGAATATACAAAGGGTTCATTCCTGTTTCAACTGTGGGCCATGGACACCTAAGGCCGGATTTTCGTGGTTGAGGTGGGAGTCAGCAGGTGGGTTTGTTTCCAGGTCATGAACTCACCCCTGAAGGATTTTGGTGGAGGAGGGCTGTCTATTGGGTTAGGGACAGGTTTGCCAGCCAATTAGTGGCTGGTGGGGTGGGGGTGGAGGGAGGTGACAGGAACAAAGGAAATGACTGGAAACATAGGCCACATTGTGACTTGCTCCGATAGCCGCTGCTGTGGCTGCTGTTTAGACTGTAACTTTTGAATTTTAAAAAATGGAAATTGGAGGCTTTCACATTTCAGAGGGCAGATGGAGATATGGAACCCGACATAGGATGGGAGCTTGAGAATTTGTTAACATTTTTTTGACTTTTCTTGTATGAGGCCCCTCTGCTCCACTGAGCCACTTCACTGCCACTTATAAATTAATCTCCATTCAAAATGCAGCCAAACCTGTTCTCTCCACCCTTGAGCTGAGCTGCATTAGACAACTCCCAAAGGTTGCTCGCCCTGTGGAAATTTGAAAGGATTCAAAGGTGAGCTCCTAATGAGCTCCTTTTAAAGTGTCTTAATTAAACTGACCATCGCTGCAGATGGGTTCGCTAGCCTGCCCTCACCCCCGGCCCCCCACTCTCCTCCTGCCCTCACGAAAATTGTCTGGGTTGGGGACAAAGGCAGCAGACCGGCATGCAGGCTGGTGGCGCCATTTTCTTTGGTTGCCCGCCTCCATTCTGACCTGTTCCTGGGAGTGAAAATCTGGTCCCTAGTTTTTTTCCAGAACAATGGATACCACACTTCCAGCTTGTATTGGGTGTGTGCTTCCTGTGTACCATATTGGTGCCCACCATTTTTTGGGCCCTGTATGGTCATATTTCTAGGTCCCTGGTCCAAGTACTGATTCCTGTGATACTCCATTCAACACCTTCCTCCTCCCCCTGATACTGGGATGATGTGCTTGATGGGGTCTTTAGTACTTTTTCCTTCTTGACTGCTTTACAATTAGTTTTGTTTAAAGAATAATGATATTATGGAGTGGGGTGATTTTGAGGAGTTGTCAACCTTCCCCCTGTGATGAAGCTGGATTAATATCCTTGCCACTAAAACTAAAATGCCCTTGGTTACTAGGTGTGTCAGTTGACATTGAATTTCCATTGATTGGGGAGCTGTCATTAAACCTCCTTCAAACTATAACTGGTGATTAGGATCAGACAATAATAATTAAATAAAACAACATAAACTGAATGTCCAAATTGATCATAATCTTAACAGTTGCATTTCCAAAGGAGGCCCTGGTAATGAGGCCAAAGAATAAGAATTCTGATGTGGGAATCTGCTCTGTTGAGATAGGATGACATACACCCTTAAGGGCATACCTTAAACCGCTGTCAATCATTATCTACTATGACAGGATATGATGTATCTGTCCCATGACTTGAAGGCAGTCTGAAGGCAGCTGTGGTCGAAGTCAGATATGTGCCTCGCAGTCTCCCAGTGAACATTATCTGTGCATAGCCTTATCTCCAAATAAACAACCCACATTATTGTTTCACCAATCCTTGTGTATGATTGGTACATTTACATCGAAAAGAAGAACATAACATGCTCCACCTGGTGTTAATGCTGTGTGAGTGGGAACTCTATTAAAAAAAAAGTCCTGTATATCCCCAGCCTAGATGTGTGATGTGCAATTTTCCATCTGGCCTTTAATGCTAGTATATAGTGCTTTATAGTGCAGTATATAGTGCTTTATAGTGCAGTATATAGTGCTTTATAGTGCAGTATATAGTGCTTTTCCACAGAACGCTTACTGCATTCCTGGAAATTCCTTCCTGCTCATTCTGCCCATATGAAATTGTTGTTAAAACTGAATTGATTTCTTACTCTTAAGTTTCTTAAGTTAATAAATCAAGTAGTGAGTATAAAGGTTGTGGCTGTGAAATTCGATAAGACCCCAAAACAGGGGGAGGAATCATGATGCCTGATTAACTCACGCCTGTTGCTTCCAATGCAGGCATCATGCAAACTCTCTGCTGCCTGCTTATTTAAATGATTATAAGATTTCAGCCATCACTAAGCATGTTGTTGAGTGGTGGCACTCCTGATCAGCTAAATGGCTTGTACAAATTCAGGAGTGGCAGCACTACCAGGCTCCTTACCACAGGGAGGTGCATTTTGGTTCTAGAAGCCATTGTAAAAGAGAGTTTGATTTGGGAAAGAATACAACAATGGCACAACATGACAGAGAACAGGCTTTAAGATTTTCTGATACTGCAGTAGAGGGCATGGTTGAGGAAATAGGGAAGAGGAGAGATGTTATCAGCAGTAGGGGGCTTGGAAGGCCTCCACACAAAGCCTCCAAAGTGGGAGCTGTGGTGATCAATGCAAAGAATCAAGCCCAGAGAACCTGAATACAGTGCAGCAAGAGGTTCAATGACCTCACACTAGTGGTCAAGCTTAGGGACTGCATATTCAAATGTCACATCCAACCAACTGCACCTCTAGCCTCGGACACTGCTCAATGCACCACATCCACATCTCTCACCTACCAACAATCTCTATTAATCAGGACTCATACCTAATATGCGTGTGTTCCAGCACACCCTCACACACTTAACACTGCTGCAAGTCTCATACCCACATTTTATAGCATGGCAGACTACCAGCTATTCAACCATTATAACCAGATCACCCAAACAGATTGCTACTCAATATCTGACACACGTCCCTCGCTTCAAATACAAATTGGCACACAGCTGAAGGCAGGAAGAGCTAACTTGAAGGAATCAGCCATGCCGGCATGTCCTCACCCCATGGAGGAAAAGGTGTTGATCATTATTGGTGTAGCCATGACTGAGGCCGTGGCCAGCAGCAGAGTAAAAACCATTAACGAGGGTAGTATCTTCATACCTAATCCTCTTTCTCATATCCCTCTTATCCCTAATACCACAAACTCTTCTGATTTACGAGCTGCAGGGGATGGAAGTGTGCACCTCTAGCTTTGTCCGCTCACCCCGCACCCCCACCATTCCCCTTAGAACAACCCTACCCTTGTGCCCCTCTCCTTTCTGATACCCAAGAACTACAACCTGGCAGTGTGGAAGAGCAAAAAGGTGGAACAGTACGCAGACCATGATCATGGCAAAACATCGCTACTCACGCTCACATGGCAGCCACCAGCTCAGATACTGACACTACACTTTAGTAGATAGCTTTGAGATAGGATTTGCATGTGGTGAGACACTCAGGAAGCGTGGTTGCAGCCAAGGATGGAGACAAGGGTAGAATGAGTACCAGTTCGCTGGGGGACTAGCAGACCACGGATTCTGCTGCAGAGGACTCAGATGGAGCAGGCTGCAGGAGGATGCTGAGTATGCACAATGAAATGCCTGGTTCATTGGCAGACCTGCCAGAAAGCCTGTGGTTAATGTCAAGGAACATGGAGGAGTCCAGCATCAACTTAGCACAGAGCTTCAGACAGTGTTTGGAGCCCATCCTTTCCAGCATGGAAGTGATTGTCAGCTCCTTGACAATACTTGTAGACACGTCCATGATGCTCAATGCCTCAGCTTCCAGCACAAAGAGGAGCCACCAGTCTGGCTATTGCAATGGAAGCTCAAACTAAAGTCATGTAAGCTCATGTTGCTGCAATGTGAGATCAGACTGCTCTCACGCAAACTGAACTAGACTCTGAATGCTTCCATCGTGGCAGCAGATACCAGTTCAAAAAGGTTTGCAGGGTGTCGCAGCAGCCTAGCAATCTGTACTCTAACAGACAGATTACAAGGATTGCTGTAGTGCCACCCCAGAGGGATGGCAGTGGCTCTGCAGTGCCACTCACAATGTCCTCTCTCAGAATGACAGAATTCACCCCCCCCCCCCCCCCCCCCCATTAATGTCACTCTGCCAGTGAGTTTCCCTGTCAGCCAACCAGCTCAGATTGCTGCCAACAATGATGAGATGGTGCAGACCAAAGCTGGGCTTTCTTGGGCTAGAGCTGCTTGAAGCCGTCCTGCAAGGCCATCTTCAGTCTCCATCACTGAAAGTCAGTAGCCTTCCACCAGCCGTGCTGCAGCCAGTGGGGTAGAGCTGTATAGGAGCACTAGGATAGGAAAAGGGACATGGAAGATGGCAGTAAAGGAATTTACATAGGGTGATAAGATGATGACTTTTATATGTATTATGGCAACATTTGATTTCTAAATTTGGCTTGGAATTTTCATCTTTTATGGCTTTTATTTTGCATTGTGGCCAAGCAGATACTGTGATAGTCAGTGACGAAGGGAAGATACATGTAGAACTGTCGGTGACTGGGGCATAGTGGTTGCGTCCACTGGTACCAGAGTCAGATCTGTCAATTATAGACAGCCCGTCCAAAAATGGGTGTACTGGTTTCCCTTCCTCCTCCTCCTCATCTGATTGAATGGCTGGCGGCAAGGGCTGTGTCCTCATGTTAGCGAGGTTGTGCACCATGCAGCAGACCATGATGAATCCTGACACATGTAATGCCAAATACTGGAGGGCTCCTCCAGAGCTGCCAAAGCAGCATAAGCATCTCTTAAGCTCTGCTTGATGACATTTCATACAATAGCGTGGCCATTGTTATACACAAGGTGCCCACATGTGTTTGTGGGTTGCGCACTGGAGACAGGAACCATGTCGTCAGCAGATAGCTTATTTGCTCCTATGTCCTCTGGGCAGTGCAGGTTGCATTTACATTTGACACTCCCATTACAGGCCTGTTTCACTGCTTCCTAATGAGACAATGTTCTGAAGTGCCAAAAAGGGCAAGTTCAGGTCTACCTTTGATATTCTATCAGGATCAGCCGTACTGGTGACTCCTGTAAGCAATCTTGCATTCAGGAATTGCCCGTACAACCCAATATCTAAATATATGATCTTGTAATCCAGGGGAGTAACCCCTTGTGGACCTGAACTGGATATTGGGTCTTTTCAGTCTTTCATTCAGCACCCAGGTATAAATCACAAAACGTCTTTATTTTACAGACACCATATGAATGTACAAAGTGGCAGTTAGAATGAAAGCTGATTGCAGTGTAAGCTTTTATCTTTTTGTTTCTTCTGACCACAGAAAGTGAATGGACTGCTTTCCCTTCCCATAGTGGATTCTCAGCAGGCATCCTATCCTGGGACCAAATGGATATATCTTTCCAACAATAAAAGGAATGGGTGTTCACTGAGATGCCTAAACTAACTCTCATTTTCTAAAGCATTCAAACACTTTGGGCTGACTATTCCCTGCACTGCAGAGATGGTTAGGAGTTGGAAAATAACCCATCGGGCGGGCTACCCAGCGGTAATGAAAGCCAATTAGGCCCATTAATGGAGTAACTGGAGGGATGTCAATGGCACCACCAGGATCTTTTTAAAGGCGGACAGCCCACCTCTGTGGCTGAAGCCTGGAAGGCAACTGGAGAGGGACAACCAATAGTAGGCCTGGGCACCATCGACACCCCTCTACTCCATGACCTCAGCAAGAATTCCCTAGAATGCAATGGCCAGAGCTGCAGCTTCAGACTATGCATGATTTTTAATTTCTCCCAATGCTACAGAGAGCGCCTCCATTTTGAGGCGCCCTCGTGGTCACTGGCCTGCCTCAGCAGTGCCGCTCCCAGTGGGACTGCTGGCCAAATATCGCTGCGGGCCTTGGGGGACCAGTTAGTTAAGTTGGCTAGAAAGCTAGCATTTGGTTCAGAATAATGCCAATAGCATGGGGTTCGACCCCACTACCGGCTGAGGTAGACTTGGGATTTGCCTCCTCGTCCTGTCTCATATTAAAATCTTGGCTATAAGCTGTGGTTCAGTGAATAATTAAGGATATTACCTGAAGAAGAAGAACAGAGCACTTAGAAAAACATAACATGATTGGACAAAGTCAGCATGGTTTTATGAAAGGGGAATCATATTTGATAAATCTGTTAGAGTTTTTTGAGGCTGTAACTAAAATTGAATAGTAGGGTGTGCCCCAAAAAGTTTGGTGGAAACGGTTGTGTGGAAGCTGTCAGGTGGATTGTGCACTGTTTCTATCCTGGAATGTCCTGAATGTACTGAAATGCCCAGCCTCTTTAAAGTAAAGCCCCTGTTAACATTTGTGTCACACAATAAGGCAATACTGCTAAGATCCAACTGAAGGAGGACCTTCTGAAGGCAGGACTAAACCTGAGGGCAATTTAGAGGATGCTATAATATAGAGGATGCTACAATGGGTGGAAGAAATCTGGCCATAGAGAGCTTATTGTGTTAGCTATGATATGGAATGCACTACCTGAAAGGGATGGTGGAAGCAGGTTCAATAGTAATTTTCAGAAGGGAATTAGACATATGCCTGAAAAAGAAAACATTGCAAGGCTGTGGGGAAAGAGAGGGGAGTGGGTTAACTTGCATAGCTCTTTCAAAAACCTGGCACAGGCTGAATGGGCTCCTTCTCTGCTGTATGATTCTATGATTTCTATCTGACAGCCAAAATATAAAGTCGGAAACTTCGACTTTGAAACAACTGTACGGTTGTTTTTTGTACTGTGGAATCTGCTCTGAAGAATAAATGCGATCGATTTCACAACCCTAGGAGCCTTAGGGTCATATTGGGGAACGATTTTGAGAAGTGTTTCTACAAAATGCAATGTTACACAGTTTTCTGTCAGCAAACAATCTCAGAAATGACAGAAAGCTGAGAGTTCTTTAATGAGCCAACACCAATGAAGAGCACAACTTGCTGTGCCAGTAGATGGATTGCTTTGATTAGTGCCATATCCATTTCTCTTCTTGCACCATGAAACACCTGTAAGCTGCCTTGTGGCAAAAAGCTGTTATAAAGTCCTTCAAAGTATCACTGGGATTATCCCATAGAAACACAGAAATAAATCTGATGCCTCAAGAAAAATGCTGCACATTGGTGAAGACAAAACTACTTGAAAGAAAGATCAGAAGGATCAGAAGACGGCACAACGAGGGATTTAGCATCACAGTGACCTAGAGAGCTGTGAATTTTCATCGAATGAAATAAAAATTCTTAATGTCTTGGAACCAGCAATGATTTAGTTAGTGAATCTAATGTAAAGTTCTTACTCAATATTGGTTGGATCTCAGCCATTCTACCAGTGCAGAGTATACTCTGTCCTTTGATACATTTTGGTACAGGTGGTGCATGAGTACAATACATGCCAAATGGTACAATGCTAAAAGGGGTGTAAGAAGAGAAAGATCTGGGGTGTTTATTGGAGCCTGAGCTTTCTAAATAGAGGCATAGACACAAAAGCCAGGAAGTTATGTTAAAGCTGCAATTAAGCTGAGGTATTGGGTCCAATTCTGGGCAACACAGTTTAAGAAGAGCATAAGTGCTTTGGAGAAGGTACAGAAGAGATCTTGTTGGAATGGTTTCAGGGATGAGGGATTACAGCTTTGTGGATAGGTTGGAGAAGCTGGAGTAGTTCTTGTTAGAGCAAAAATCGTTAAGAGGAGAATTGATAGAGGTGTTTAAAATCAAAGAAGGGTTTAGATAAAGTAAATAAAAATAAATTATTTCCATCAGCTGAAGTGTTGATAACCAAAGGTTATCGGCAAAGGGATCTGAGGTGACATGAGAAAAGCTCTTCTTATTCAACAAATGGTTAGGATTTGGAATGCACTGCCTGATTGGGTGGTGGATACAGATTCAGAATAATTTTCCAAAAGGAACTAAATAAATACTTGAAGGAGAGAAAATTGGAGGGATTATGGATTAAGAGCAGAGGAGTGGAACTAACTGGGTTGCTCTTTGAAAGAGTCAGCACAAACTCAGTGGGCCAAAGGGCCTCCTTCTGCATTGTACTATTCTATGATTGTATTATTCTCCGAGGTGGAAGTGATAAGATACTTATGCAATGAGAACTGAGCACACATTGTACCAAAGCTAAAGTGATGAATACAGTATATACAGTTGTGGAATTTATTAAACCACGTGGGGGTACTGATCCCTTTGCCTGAATTCCTATTATGCACCCCCATTGTGCTAATTTGTAAAAACTACCCTGTATTTTATATATTCAAAGAGAAGCTTTAGTTGCAGGTATTTGCTTCTGTAGAACAACAGCGTGGTCTTGTGGTGTAGGGTAAATTGCTAAAACATTGTTATCTAACACTGGGCCATTTTTATTCTGGAATAATCCCATCTAACCTGGCTGCTTAATCAGTCAGCTTTAAGACATTGTCCTTATTATAGAATATACCCTAAAAGCATGAAATGAGTAACAACTGGTCAGCTCATCAGTGCCACAGTGGTGACAGCACCAATGATAGCCTATTATGGTGTCCCAGCCCTCAACAAATTTATTGCTTTAGTACCATCTGTGTCTCCAATATGCTACTTCCCTGTCTTCCTGTGTCTCCACTGCTTTGCTGTTGTAGATATTTGCTTCTTTGAAAATGGTGTTTTGCTACTTAATAACAGCAGGGAGCATATGAAATTTACTAGAACCATTTGCCTTGAATAAATTTGATGAGCTGAAGGATTTTCTTTATTTCCTGAAAATTAAAAATATAGTGTACAATGCAGTCTCAGAAATTTAAAAAAAAACTTATCTAAAATTATGCATGTTGGAAATAAGGCTTGCTGATTTCTGTGCTTAAATTCCCAGATTGAGGACCCTCTGCCTCAGTCTCTGGACCTGAGTGCCAAATTGTAGAATTGCTCCGTACCACCAGAAGGACTGCATTCATACCTCACTATGGTATGAATTAAACAGCAACTAAATACAAGTGTAGGTCGTTATTCCAGAAAATTGCATGTATTATACAATAAAAATCTTAACAGTCCTAGCTGTAGAAATTTAGACTGACACCTCACTGCAGTATTGCAAAAACGCTGCATCATTATATGTGTTGTCTTTTGAATCAGATGTAATACAGGATCAGTCTGCTTGTCCAGGTGAACAGAAAAAAATCTCAAGCCACTTTTCAAAGATCCATGGTCAACATTCATCTCTCAATCTGCAGCATAAGAAGTAGATTAACTGGTCGTGTATCTGATTACAGTTTGTGGGCTCTTGTGTGCAAAACACGCTGCTCCATTTGTCTACATGACAGTAACTAGTGTTTAAAAGTAATTAATTGGCTCTGAATCATTTTGGGACATTTTGAGATTTGAAAGTCACTTTGTGAATTGAAGTACTTCCTTACGTGGAGGCACAATGTATAAGTATAGAATGTAAAGTAGAGCAACAACTTGCATTTATATACCATCTTTAACAAAAAGGAACTCTCCAAGCTCACATTATAAATAGAAATGAATAGGGAAACTGACACATGGAGGGAGAGATTAGGAGGGGAGGCATTCAGCTTGGCCAAAAGATGGGGTTTGATAAGATTTTTAAGGGTGGAGTGAGGTGGAGATGTTTGGGAAAGAAGTTCCAGAAAATGGGGTCAGGGCTGCTGAACTGTATGCCACTAATGTTGAGAATCCAGTGCTGCATTTAAAAACAAGCAATTATTATAGAATTCATGCAACAAAAAACATCCCAGAATAAGGGAAGCTGTAAAATTAAAGCAGTAAAGAAAGCTCATGTAAACCAGTTTCACCTGACATTACTTGTAAGTGTGATAATTCAACAGATTGTTACTTTCCATTGATCAGCTTTTTTTTTACTGTCAATACATCCCCATTTGTTTCATATCTAAAAACATCACTGTCATTCTTGTTGGTAATTATTCTTGTTGCACATTGATTGTATTAGAATTTTCTTGCTGTACCAGTGTGATAGGGTTATTTGTGGTTTCTAAAGAATGGAAATTTAGTGCTTTTGCACATAATCAGTGATTGGCAAATCCTTACGATCTGCAAGTGGTCCTTTGTTTTATGCTCTATCAGCAATTATTCTATCTGTTGGAATCTGGAATTCGATTATTTAAAATCAGTTAATGGATCAATTTTAAAGAAATCATTTTGCTTATTTCCTTCAAATATCAGCAATACCAATTTGAGTAGGTATTACATACAGGAATTAAACAACCAATCTCTTTTGGGGCAAATTTTTTAATGTTCTGCTAAATTCTCTTTATAAATCCCCAATGTGATATTTATGGTCTATATATGTTGCAATATTGCATTATAGGAACTACATAAAGATATTCACACACAAATTAGACAGACCTCTTCTGTACCTCACTGATCTGCAAAGATGCAGACAAATTACCTTAGGTTTTAATCATGCACAGTCTCCAATGTATGTACACATTATACTGGCAACATCAAGGCAGCAGCATATTCCACATCCAAGCATTACGTGAATTTAACAGAAACATAGAAAATAGAAGCAGGAGTAGGTAATTCGGCCCTTCAAACCTGCTCCACCATTTAATATGATCATGGCTGATCCCCTTTCTCAACGCCGTACTCCTGCTCTTTCCCCATACCCCTTGACACCTTTAGAGTCCAGAAATCTATCAATTTCCTTCTTAAATATATTCAGTGACTTGGCCTCCATAGCCTTCTGTGGTGGGGAATTCCACAGATTCACCATCCTCTGAGTGAAGAAGTTTCTCCTCATCTCAGTCCTAAATGGCCTACCCCCTATCCTGAGACTGTGACCCCTTGTTCTAGACCCCCCAGCCAGAGAAAACATCATCCCTGCATCCAGTCTGTCCAACCCTGTCAGAATTTTATACATTTCAATGAGACCCCTTTCATTCATCTAAACCCCAGTGAATACAGGCCTCCTCATACGACAATCTTGCCTTCCCAGGAAGCAGCCTGGTGAACCTTCGCTGCATTCCTTCTATGGCAAGTATATCCTTTCTTAGGTAATGAGACCAAAACTGCACCTATTACTCCAGGGCCTGAATTTCACACTTGGCATGTGCGCCAAGTCAGCCGGAGGGGAAGTGGATGTGGAATCCACTCCCAGCCCCTGTCACGTTGCAAACGCAATTTCATGCTGAATGGCCAACTAAGGTCTGCCCAGCGTGAAAGGCACCCTTTCAATGTTCGGGAAGGGCCGGATGGGGGCGGGAGCCTGTCGGGCACCAGGTCCAATGGCGACCCGGTGGGTGCTTTAAAACTGGCAGAGGCAGCTCCCTGAAGGCTGCCAGGGGAAAATCTCTGGAGTCTGCCCAGGAGACTGGAACAATGGCCTTACCAGTGGTTGAAAACGTCAGTTGATCTTCCTGGATAAATTCTCCAGTAACATACCAAAATGCTTCTGTACCCTTGGTGAATTCCAAAGATCAAGAATTTTCTCAGTGCAGCTCTCACTCTGCTGCCATGCCTCTTGCTGGAGGTGTGGCAGAAATTCTATTTCTTCCCTTTGAATAATTCCTCCTTCATGTCTTTTCCTAGGTTGCCATATTCTCCATTTTACCACCAAAACATTACAAATCCCTTTTGTACAGGCTTGCTTCTATTTGTTAGAACAGAAAATTTGAATAATTCCTCAATTAACTTATTGTAGTAAGTTATACTCTGGTGAAATTAAATCTTTGGTTTAGTCATTCGGCCATTGGTTAATGAAGTAAAGGTAACTACAGTGCCTTTACTCTCAAGATATTTTTCCCATGAAGTTTAAGGATGAATAAAAGATTGAGTTTGGTTTCACCTGTTTACCTTAGGCATGGAGGCTTCTGTTCTGCCATGTTTTCTTAATATGTTTACTGGTGTGACCATTAACACCAGATATTGTTATGTTCAATTCACGTGAGCGCCAACATGATATAAATTTTTCTTTTGTCTTAATGGCCTGAGTATGTTTCACTTGTTTTGTAGGTGCAGGGCATGCCAGTAACTAATGCTGGCTCTAAACTTCATTGCACAGGCACTGAATGGACTTTGGGTTCAAAGGAAAGGGTCATTTCAAACTTCCGCGATGGAGGCGGCACCCCTGGCATGAGGTGGAAGTAGATCTTTGGCAGCCTAGCTGAAGGATCGTTGGATCAAGGCATCCCTAGTGTCGCTGCCTCAGTGGATTTACAGAGATCTGCCTCCACATCCTCTCTGTGCTCCTCACTGGGCTCCTCTTCTGACCCACTACAGGATTCATCCTCTGTGGCTTGTGGAGCTGCCTCAAGATCCTCTTTCTCCATTGGGTTCCCCGTTGCCAGAGCCAGATTGTGGAGAGCGCAGCATGCAACCACGATCACTGACATCCACTCTGGGGGGTACTGCAGTGCTCCCCCTGAACAGTCCAGGCATCGGAAGTGTATCTTCAGAAGACCTATGGTCCTTTCTATAACCACCCTTGTGAAGGCATGACTCCTACTATAACACTGCTCTGCCTCTGTTCTTGGGTAGTGGAGAGACAACGTAAGCCACCTTTTCAAGGGATAGCCCTTGTCACACAGCAGCCACCCATCCAGTCGAGCAGAAGCAGTGAATAGCCTTGGCACCTGTGACTGTCTGAGGATATAAGCATCATAGGAGCTGCCAGGGTACCTTGCACAGACTTGCAGAATCTGCGTCTTGTGGTCACAAACTATCTGGACGTTCATTGAGTGGAATCCCTTCCTGTTGACGAAGGCACTGGGCTGACTCGTTGGTGCCTTGATGACCACATGTGTGCAGTCGATGGCACCCTGGACACAGGAGAGCCCAGCAATCACTGCAAAGCCTCTGGCTTGTTCTGCCTGGCTGGCCTCGTCCATACAGAAATGAAGGAAAGTCAATACCTGCCTGAACAGAGCTTCTGTCACCAGCTTGATGCAAATGTGGACAGTTGATTGGGACACGCCACACAGATCCCCCACTGAGCCCTGAAAAGAGCTGGATGCATAGAAGTTGAGGGCCACTGTGACCTTCAGAGCCACTGGCATGGAGTGTCCACCCACACAGTCGGAGTTGATCTCAGGCCTGATCATCTGGCAAATGGAGGTCACTGTCTCCCTGGAGAGACAGAGCCTCCTTCAGCATTGCACCTCGGACATGTTGAGGTAGCTGCATTGCTGCCTGTAAACTCTGGCTGCAGGATAGTGACGCCTTCTGTGGCCCCTTCCGCCTTGGACTTCCTGCTGATCCTGTGTCCCTTGTGCCTGCGCCTCTCCTCCATTAGGTCGCTCCCCTGCAAATTGCATTAGGATACCTGGCCTCCTCTCCCTTCTGCCCCCCTCTTTCTCCTCAGAGGAGGTGCCATCAGCAGAGAGCACAATCCCCAAATACCAAGGTTACAGAAGGCTGTCTGGTGCCTGGAAGGGTCCACACGGTCAAAATCCTCTGGGGGCCTTGGAGACTCCAGAGTCCTGAAATGAAGCCTAGAAATGCCAAGACTGAAGCTCAGAACAGGGATGAAGCTGTCAAGTTCAAATAAGCAAGCAGCAGCAAACTATCTCCTAAACACCTCACCACTCACAATGGCAATGCTGCAGACCCATTTTATCCCGTCCTTGGATGAGGTTTTGTTAAAAGTGGGCTGCCCGCCCACCTGTTTTGCCCTTGTGACAAGCGTGAAATCACGCGGGCAACGTAAAATCGAGTACAGTTGGCTTTTTAATGGCCTTAAGTGGCACTTTGATTGCTGACGGGGGCGTGTCTGACACCCATGCGCGCCTGCTGACCTGAAGATTGCTCGCGTGCGGAATGATGTCAGGACGCTCACCTGATGTCATCTCGTGCTATTCCACGCCCGTTTGGGTCAGGCGCACACCCGCCCACGAGACATAAAATTCTGATGCAGGCGTGGTCTCACCAAGGCCCTGCAGAGCTGCAGTAAGATTTCCTTGCTCCTGTACTCGAGTCCTTTCACAATGAAGGCCAACGTACCATTTGCCTTCTTAGTTGCTTGCTGCACCTGCATGCTTGCTTTCAGTGATTGGTGTACAAGGACACCCAGGTCCCTTTGTAAATCAACATTTCCCAATCTATCACCATTTAAATAATACTGGGCAGAATTTTGCCCTTGTCGGGCAGGCTCGGCGGGGGCAGGCAGGGGCGGTCAGGAAGCACCTGCTGACTGAACTATTGTGCGACAGCGCATTGACATCGGGACACTCGCCCGACATCATCGTGTGTCACTTCACACTCGAGCAGGTCGGGGGCACATCCGCCCGCCAAGGTGAAAATTCTGCCTACTCTGCCATTCTGCTTTTCCTACCGAAGTGGATAATTTCACACTTATCCACCTTATACTGTATCTGCCATGTATTTGCTCACTCACTCAACCTGTCTAAATCGCCTTGAAGCCTCTTAACATCCTCCTCACCACTCAAATTCCCACCAAGTTTTGTGTCGTCAGCAAACTTGGAAGTATTACATTTGGTTCTCTCATCCAAATCATTGATATATTGTGATTAGCTGGGGCCCAAGCACTGATCCATGCGGTACCCACTAGTCATTGCCAGCCACTTTGAAAAAGACCCACTTATTCCTACTCTCTGTTTCCTGTCTGCTAACCAATTCTCAATCCATGCCAATATATTACCCCAATTCCATGTGCTTTAATTTTACATGCTAACCTCTTATGTGGGACTTTATCAAAAGCTTTCTGAAAATCCAATTACACCACATCCACTAGTTCTCCCTTATCTATTCTGCTAGTTACATCCTCAAAATACATCCATGTTGACTTTGTTTAATCCCATTGATATTTTTCTAAGGGTCCTGTTATCACATCCTTTATAGCAGACTTTCGTATTTTCCCTACATCTGATGTTAGGCTAACCAGTCTATAATTCCTTGTTTTCTCCTTCCCATCTTTTTTAAATCGTGGGGTTACATTTGCCACCCTCCAATCTGCCAGGACTGTTCCAGAATCTACAGAATTTTAGAAGATACAACCAACACATCCACTATTTCCATGGCCACCTCCTTTAGTACCCTGGAATGTAGATTGTCAGGCTCTGGGGATTTATCAGCTTTCAGTCCCATTAACTTCTCCAGCACTACTGTTTTAGTAATACTAATTTCCTTCCATTCCTCTTTCTCACTAGACCCTTAGTGCCCTAGCATTTCTGGGAAGTTATCTGTGTCTTCCTCTGTGAAGACACAACTAGAGTAGTTGTTTAATTGCTCTGCCATTTCCTTGTTCTCAGTTATACATTCTCCCATGTCGGACTGTAAGGGACCTACATTTGTCTTCATAATCTTTTTCTTTTTATATATACTTATAGAAGCTTTTACAGTCTGCTTTTATGTTCCTTGTAAGTTTACTCTCGTACTCTATTTTTCGAGTCTTAATCAATCTATTGGTCCTACTTTGCTGAATTCTAAACTGCTCCAAATCCTCAGGCTTGCTACTTTGTCAAGCAACTTTATGTGACTCTTCTTTGGATCTAATACTATCCTTAATTTCTTTTGTTAGCCATGGTTGGGCCATTTTTCCTGTCCTGTTTTTGTACCAGAAAGGAACGTATAACTGTTGCAATGCATACATTTGTCCTTAAATATTAGCCATTGTCTATCCACCGTCATGCCTTTTAATGAAGTTTCCCAATCTATCTTAGCCAACTCATGCCTCATACCTTCGTAGTTTCCTTTGTTTAGATTTAGGACCCTAGTTTAAGATCAAACTACTTCATTTTCCATCCTAATGAAGAATTCTATCATATTATGGTCACTGTTCCCTAAAGGACCCCACATAACAAAATGATTAATTAACTCCTTTCCATTGCACAATACCAAATCAAGGATAGCCTGTTCCCTTGTTGGTTCCTTGACATACTGGTCTAAAAAACCGTCTTGTACACACTCCAGGAATTCATCCACCACAGTATTATTACTAATTTGATTTTCCTAGTCTATATGTAGATTCAAGTCATCCATGATTACTGTAGCACCCTTGTTACATGCATCTCCATTTCCTGTTTAATGCAGTTCCCTACCTTACCATCACTGTTTAGAGGCCTATCGACAACTCCCACTAATGTTTTCCACCCCTTGTTGGATACATACAATGGCCAGAAATTTTAGCTCATCAGGCGGGCGTGCGCCCGACCCAAACGAGCATAAAATGACGCACGATGACATCGGGCGAGTGTCCCGACATCATCACGCGATAATTTTAGTCGTCGGGCGCTGCATGAGTCAGCAGCGCACCCGCCAACAACTAAAAGGCCTACTAAGGCCATTAACAATCTAATTGATACAAATTTTTTGTAGCCTGTCCAACTTTACAGTTGGCGGGCAGGCGAAAAGGCCAGGCGGCCTTTGCATTTTTGCGAAACCTCATCCACGGGTGGGATGAGGTTTCGATCCGTCATTAAAAAACATTTTTAAATTTCATCCTAATTTCTAACATGTCCCCACTCATGTGATACTGTCCCATGAGGGGACATGTTTTTTAACACCTTAAAATTCTTTATTTATTTTATATCTTCATCTCGCTGAGGCAGCTCTGTGCCTCAGGGAGATTTTCCAGCACGCGTTTGCATGCATGCACGAACTTGTGCACTCACCCTCCTCCCCCTCACCCCACACAGGCAGCACTGAGCACTGCAGCACGCGTTTCACTCTGGGCGGGCCTTAATTGGCTCAACAGCGTGAAATCATTGTCCAGCCCCAATTGCACATGACGGTTGGCTTCCCGACCTCTCCTGCCCACCCCCGCCGAGCCCGCCCGACGAGAGAAAAATCCTGCCCAATGAGTAAGGAAATGTGCATAAAAAGTTTAAAATTTAATCGGGAAGTATGTAGTATAATGAACAATATCTGTGACTTTAAGCTACCGATTGCAACTTTGCTTTCTGCGCATAGTACCTTTTCCAACCATGGGACAAGATACCAGTCAATGAGTCCAATACCACATAAATACAAAATTCAACCAACCATCAGCCAAATATTTTTTGTATCTTTGTACCCAGGAAATCCTGCTGCCTTCCCCAGGCATTGCCAAACCCATCTCTCTAGAAGGGTTTGCCAAATCTGGAGGCAGCAGTTGCTAAAGTTGGGTCTGCCATCTACAACAACAGATCAAAATAAATGGAGCATTAAACATTGCACAGTGAAGATTGGGGCTGTCTAGCAAATAATCAGTCACTGTTGATTATTATCTAACTCTGTTAGACTCCTTGCAATTTTTCTGAAAGAGACCACCATTTATTCTGATGCAATATTTGAAGTTATAAGGTGGTGGTTAGGCACAACTACTAACAGTGTACCTGTTGGTTTTAATGATAAAAATTGCATCCCTTGTGAAACTCAAGGCAGGGATATTCTTGTAGTGTTACAGCTTAGCCTTTGCAAGGATTATTTTTCCTAAATATTGTCATCCCCATTAGACTACAGGGCACCATAATTATTATTATGTACTTCAGGGGGTATGACACAGAATTTTTCAAAGCATATTAAGTAAAAAATGATAAATTACAATAGGCAAGTAGACAAAAAAATAATATTTATGTTAGACATGGAAGTATGTATGGCAGGATAAGAGCCTAGAGTAATGTGTCATGCATGTGTGGACCTGCCTGGAATCAAGTGCCACCCAGGTTGATTATGTGTGTATGACGCATCAAGGCTTCCATTCCTCAATCAGAAAGTTGCACAGTCAGTTGGACACGCTTGCAATATTGAAGTCTGTAAGATGATAAAGGGGATCCTATAGTGTAGATCCGGAGAAATTATTTTGTCCAGTGGAGGAATCCAGAATAAGCTAGTAAGAATAATCTAGCATGTTTAAATTAGAGTTGGGCCCTTTAGGAGTGAAATAAGGAAGCATTTTTTCACACAAAGCCGTATTGGAAATCTGGAATTCTCTTGGCCCCACCTCCAAAGGCTGTGGATACAGTGTCAAATGAAATTTTCAAGACTGAAGCCGATTGTTTAGTTAGGTAAGGGTATCAGGGATATGGTGAAAAGGCAGGGAAATGGGAGTTGAGGACAGATCAGTCCTGAGCTAACCAAATGGCAGGACTGGCTCAAAGACAGCTTGGTCTCCTGTAGGTCGTAGGTATGCGAAGAGTACTCACTTCTTAAAGTAAAAGAAAGAGGCAAGCAATCTGTACTAATTTTCTCCTTTTTTGGCTATCATGTGTAGGAAATATTTTTTCATAAATAATGCTGTGGTTAGTCCATTGATCATTTTTTATATACACAAGGGCGGAGTGACTAGGATCTGCAATTACGTTGTGCCAGTTGACAAAGTAAAATTGAGTAGGAACTATTCAGATAGGAATTTGCAACAGCATAAGTGTCACCAAACAACAGGAAGTAAAGTTTGTGGGTGTGAAGTGTGGTCTATGCAGATATTTAAATGATATATAAATATCACTATAAAGGATGGAATACTATTATGTAGTACATTGGAGCATCAAGCACATTGTGCCACAGCATTTGGATGTAATTCTGTTTCGCATGGGGGAGGGAAATTCAGAGTTATTTGTTGCCTGATCCCAGGGTATTACATCTAACTCATTTATGGAGGACTAGGAGCAGGTACTGCCTGGCCTGAGGAGACCAAGGGAAAATGGGAAGAAAAAATGGAATTCTTTCCCCCTGTCTCAATGTTCCACCTGGGTGTTACAGCACTTGGGCTAGGGAAAAAACAATCAGCTATATTTCCTTCTCATAATCGTTAGCAATTGGCTCTTGCTGGAAAGTGTCTGTGCCCCTTGGTGACAAAAATACGAGAGAATAATATTTCTTTAAATGCAGCTCTGGAAAAAATCCTCCATTCATGGCACAAAATTGGCTTTTATATCAGCTTGATAACAGGTAACCATGATAACATGAAGGACTTCTCAGATTAACTGAAACAATTTTGGTCATTCAGCAGAGATGATTGGCCACCTGCAGCACTTTCTTCAAAATAATGTAAAGACGCAAACATAAGTCAGACGAAGTTGGACTCATCAGTGTTGGGATTGGAGCCTCAGGCTACAGAAAAAAAATGTGTTCCCATTTGAATAAAAAATGACTACAAATGAATGTTTAATACAAATGCCATAGGTTAGAAGGTGCCCTTTCTAGCAAGGCTAGATTCACAGCTGAGTCCAGTCTTTCTTTAACTCTTCGGGCAGAATTTAGCCCATGTCAGGCGGGCTCGGCGGGGGTGGGCAGGTGTGGGCGGGAAGCCGACTGCCCCCCACGATTGGGGCCGGACCACGATTTCACGCTGGCAGGCCAATTAAGGCCCACCTGTCATGAAGCTATTAATGTATATAATATTATTGGAAAATATTTTTCTTTTTAAAATAGAGGTTTAGTCTGTGGGTGTGAATTGGATTAAAGCCAGCTTGTCTGAGTGCTTTGCTGTGTACTAGTTTTGAGATGTAAGAGAGGTCGAGTGTATTTACATTTTTTGAATGGACCATTCAAGAAGACGAGTGAAATCTAGCACCTGGTGAGCAGGGACCAAACAATGTTTATATTACTAATAAAATTGGTACTATGAAAGGGGTTTTATTGTTAGAAGAGGCTGGTGATACAATGAGAATTTACATTCAATGAGGTGTACTAGGTTTAAGGATGGCAGGTTGGTATATGAAGGGCAGAGGCGATGTAAGATCAAAGTAGCTGTAAGCCTACAACTGTCTCCACAGGAACCAAAATGAAAGGAACCTCATTTTGGATTTGTAAGGTGAAAATGCTTTGCCTGGTGACTCGTTAAGTCTATGGGTTTCCGTTGCCTTAATGGAGATTAGCTTGGGAATTTGGTATAAGTTATGACAGTAGTAATTTATAGCCATGCGTATATATTTGACTTGTGTAAGTTAATAAAATGTTTCATTTAGTTTAATATAAAGCCTCTTGAGAACTGGTAGTCTGATTCCTGAATTTAGAGTTGCATCTCAAACATACCATTTAAAAATATAGATTATAAAAATATAGAAATATAGATTAAACTATAGACAGTTGTTTAAAGTTTTCCTTTGGGATTTTTAAATAACTCAGCTTAAGAAACTGCTGTCCCATAACACCGCCCATGTGAAATGCGAGCGGCAGCGCTCAGTGCTGCCTGTGCCAGGGTTGGGGGGGGGGGGGGGGGGGGGCGGGGGTGGAGGAGAGCGAGTAGGACGAGCGTGAACTTCGCCCATGCGTGCGAATGCGCGCTTCATAATCTCCCTGAGGCACTGAGCTGCCTCAGGAAGATGAAGAGGTGTAAAAATATAAGAAAGAAAATAAAAATATAATGAAACATGTCCCCTCATGTGACGCTGTCACATGAGCAGGAACATGTTATTAATTCAATTATAAAACTTATTTTATTTTTATTTGCTTTTGGAAACCTCATCCTGCCCATGGATGAGGTTTCCAGAAAAATTGGCCTTTTTGCCTGCCCGCCAACCATAAGGTTAGATGGGCAGCGAAAAATTTAAGCTAATTGATTCTTTAAGGGCCTTAACAAGCCTTTTAATTGTTAGCGGGCGCGCTGCTGACTCTGGCACATGCCCACTGACTGAACTATCGTGCGACTGCGCATTAACGTCGACACACTAGGCTGACATCAACGCGCGTCATTTCACACTCGTGCAGGTCGGGCTCGTGCCTGCCCACCGAGCTAGACAGTTTACCCATCATAATTGCTCATTTCAGTCATTTTAAAGAGTCAAAACATGTCACATGATATTGCAACCCTTCATATGACTGAATGAAAAGGTTTTAGTAGATAATAACTTTGTTCATAATCTGTAGTTATTTAAAAGAATTAGTTCAATTGAGTGATCATTTGCCAAAATTCTGAGGATAGCCCTTTTGGAATCATAGCTGAATATACATTTGTTATACTGCTACATTAACCTATATTTTTATCAGGAATAATATCAAGTGGAAAATGGGTCCCATTGTTCAAAACTCAAAGGAAAACATTCAGTTAAATTAAAGTTCTTTAAAAACCATAATTTGAACTGTGACATGGCTTCATAAGCTGGTTTAAACCTGTTAGCCTGAACTGAGGAATGTCGGTGGAGAACTGGGAGGTTATTAAATTAACTCTGAAGTGATGAGTGCTTTATATTAGTGGTACTTCTAATTGAAATTTGATGCTCAGTTTGAGTTCTGCCAGAACCACTCAGCTCATTTACAACCTTGGCCCAAACATGGACAATAGAGCTGAATTCCAGAGGTCAGGTGAGGTTCTGAAGTGGCCGTCCTTAACATTAAGGCAGCATTTAACCAAGTGTGGCATTGAGGAACCATAGCAAAATTGAAGTCAATGACAATTGGGGTGGAAAACGCACCACTGGCTGGAGACATACCTAGCACAATGGATGATAGTTATAGGCCTGAGTTTTCAACTAGGTGGGCGGGCGCGATCAGCAGGCCCGGGGGTCGGCCGGGAAATGGACTGCTGACCGCGATCAGCCCCGACCGTGATTTCACACTAGCTGGCCAATTAACAGCCAGCCAGCGTGAAACTCACGCTGAAAAGCTCAGCGCTGCCGGGGTGGGGGCGGGAAGAGGGCGGGCGATGACGTCGACGCGGGCATGGGCCAGCACTGACAGAAAGCTCCCTGAAGGCAGAGAGCTGCTTCAAGGAGCAAAAGACCTGAAACAACAAAAACAAAGGTTTCAAAAGCTGAAAAAAGTGTCCATGCATCATAATCAGTCACCTGAAAATGTAACTAATGAAAATGCTGTCTGCAGAAATTTATTTACATTTTATTTTACCACAGAAACCTCATCCCACCCATGGATGAGGTTTAATGAAAAATGTAAAGGCCGCCTGGCCGATTCACCCATCCGACAACCATAAGGTTGGATGAGCAACTAAAAATCGGAGTCAATTGCGCCATTAATGGGCTTAATTGACCTCTTAATTGTCGGCGGGTGCGCTTCCAACTTTTGTGTGTGCCTGCCAACCAAAATGTCGCGTGAGCGTGGGATGACATCAAGATGCTCGCCCATGTCATCTCGTGCTATTTTGCGTCCAATCGGGTCAGGCACCCGCCCGCCCATGAGGCGTAAAATTCAGCATGTGGTTGTTGTAGGTCAATGATCTCCAGGACATCACTGCAGGAGTTCCTCAGGGCAGTGTCCCAGGCTCAGCCATATTCAGCTACTTCATCAATAATCTTCAATCCATCAATTGGTAAGAAATGGGGATGTTCGCTAATGATTGCTTAGTGTTCAGTACCATTCGCAACTCCTCAGGTACCAGAGCAGTCCATGCCTGCATGTAGTAAGACCTGGACAACATTCAGGCTTGGAGTGATAATCTGCAAGTAACACTCACGCCACACAATTGCCATGCAATGACCATCTCCAACAAGAGTAAATCTAACTGCATTCTCTTGACTTTCAATGGCATTACCATTGCTGAATTCCCCACCATCAAATCAACATCCTCGGATTAGCATTGTACAGAAACTTAAGTGGACCAGCCACATAATTACTATGACCACAGTAGCAGGTCAGAGGCTGGGTAGTCTGCAACAAGTAACTCACTTCCTGGCTCCCCAAAGCTTGTTCACCATCAACAAGGCACAAGTCAGGAGTGCAATGGAATTGTCTCCATCCAGTTCAAAGCAGCCTGCTTGATCAACACCCTCTCCATCACGTTCAACATTGACTCCCTCCCCAACTGGTGCATGGAGGCTGCAGTGTGTGACATCTGCAAGATGTACTGCAGTGACTATCCAAGGGTTCTTGACAACACCTTCCAAATCTACGGCCTCACTCACCCAGAAGAATAAGGGCAGCAAGTGCATGGAAACACTACCACCCACAAGTCTCCTCCAAGTCTCTTCTGACTTGGGACTATATTCCCATTCCTTCATCCCTGTGTCAAAACCCTGGAACTCCCTACCTAACAGCAATATGGTTTTATCTACACCACATGAACTGTAGCAGTTCAAGAAGGTGGTTCAGCACCAGCTTCTCTAGGACAATTAGGGATGGACAACAAATGTTGGCTTTCCTGTGTTCACATCCCATGAAATGAATAAAATTTGTTTCTCTTACCACGTGTAATTCTTCTGTCAAGCACCTTAAATCTGTGTCCTCTGGTTTTCTGCAGATTCAATAGACACTGTTATAATGTACTTTAACACAAAGATCCAACAAACAACACTGAGAAAAGTGACCAAATAATCTTGATTTTAAGATCATAAAAAAATAAGAGCAGGAGTAGGCCATTCGGCCCATCGAATGCTTCGCCATTCAATAAGATCATAGCTGATGTGATTGTGGCCTTAAATCCACTTTCCTGCCTGTCCCCCATAACCCTTGACTCTCTCATCAATCAAAAATCTTTTTGACTCAGCGTTAAATATATTCAATGACCCTGCCTCCGTTGCTCTCTGAGATAGAGAATTCCACAGACTAATGAGCATCTGAGAGAAGAAATTCCTCCTCATCTCTGTCTTAAATGGGGGACCCCTTATTTGCAAACTGTGCCCCCTAATTTTAGAATCTCCCCACAAGAGGAAACATCCTCTCTCTGTGAAGTCCCCTTATAATCTTATATGTTTCAATAAGATTACCTCTCATTTTTCTAAATTCCAATGAGCATAGGCCCAAACTTCTTCTCCTTTCCTTGTAAGGCAACTCCTTAGCCCAGGAATGAGCCTGGTGAACCTTCTCTAAACTTTTTCTAATACAAGCACATCCTTTCTCAAGTAAGGAGACAAAAACTGTACACAGTACTCTAGGTGCAGTCTCACCAATGCCCTGTAGAGTTGGAGCAAGACTTTTGTACTTTTATACTCCACCCCTCTTGCAATGAAGACCAACATTCCAATTGCCTTCCTAATTATTTGCTGTACCTGCATGCTGACTTTTGTGATTCATGAACGAGGACCTCTGTACTGCAGCTTCCTGCAGTGTCTCTCCAATTAAATAATATTCTGTTTTTCTATTCTTCTTGGCAAAGTGGACAACCTCACATTTGTCCACATTATACTCCACTTGCCAATGTTTTGCCTATTCATTTTACTTATCTATATCCCTTTGCAGATCCTTTGTATCACCCTCACAACTTGCTTTCTTACCTATCTTTGTATCCTCAGTAAATTTGGCTATAGTACAGTTGATCCTTTCATCCAAATCATTAACGTAAATCGTAAATAGTTGAGGCCCCAGCACTGATCCCTGCGACACTTCACTAGTTATAGTTTGCCAAACTGAAAATGACCCATTTATTCCAATTCTCTGTGTCCTGTTATTTAGCCAATCCTCTATTCGTGCTAAAATATCACTCCCAACACCATGAACTGCCTCTAATGTGGCAACTTATCAACGCCTTTTGGAAATCCAAATACACGACATCTTCTGGTTTTGCTTTATCCACCCTGATTGTTACATCCTCAAAGAATTACTCTAACAAATTTGTCAAACATGATTTCCCTTTCACAAAACCATATATACTCTGCCCGTTTGTATTTTGATTTTCTAAATGTCCCACTACTACCTCCTTAATAATGAATTCAAGCATTTTCCCAATGACAGTTGTTAGAATAACTGGCCTATAGTTTCCTGCTTTCTGTCTCCCTCCTTTCTTCAATTGTAGTGTTATACTTGTGGCTTTCCAATCCACTGGGATCTTTCCACAATCTAGGAAATTTTGGAAGATTACAACCATTGCATCCGCCATCTCTGCAGCCACTTCCTTTAAAAGACCCCAGTATTCAGGCCATCAGGTCCAGGGGACTTGTCAGCCTTTAGTCCCATTAATTTTCCAGTACTCCTTCTTTAGTGATTATGATTGTTTTAAGTTCTTCCTTCCCTTTTGTCCCCTGCTTTTCTACTATTCTTGATATGCTTTTGTCTCTTCTACTATGAAGACAGATACAAAGTATTTGCTCAAGGTCTTTGTGATTGCTTTGTTTCCCATTATTAATTCCCCAGTCTCACCTTCAAAGGGACCAACGCTCACTGTCGACACTCTTTTCCTTTTTATACACTTGCCTGTTTTTATATTTTTGCTAGTTTTCTCTCAAACACAACTTCTCCCTATGAATATTTTTTAGTCATCCTCTGCTGGTTTCTAAAATTTTCCCAATCTTATGGCCTACCACTAATCTTTGCAGTATTGTACATCTTTTATTTCAATCTGATATCATTCTTAACTTCCTTAGTTAGCCACAGAAAGTGCATCCTTCTTGTAGAGTCGTTCTTTCTCAATAGAATATATTTTTGTTGAGAGTTATGAAATATCTCCTTAAATGTCTGCTACTGCTTCTCTACCATCTTACCTCAGTCTATTTTAGCCAGCTGTCTTCATACCCTTACCAGGGCTAAAATTGCCTGTTCACTGATTTCAAAACATTGTTCTTAGAAATTGCCTGAATGCATTCTATGAACTCATCCCACTAGGCTACCTTTGCCAATTTGATTATTTGAACATTTTCTTGATAAATACTCTGTCCTAGAGTGTAGCTAATGTCAGGGGGCCAATAAACCACTCCCAGCAGTGACTCCTTTCCTTTGCTATTTCTCACATTGCTTGTTGAGACCACAGCTGGAGTACTGTGTACAGTAGTGGTTGCCTTATTTAAGGAAGGACATAATGTGTTGGAAGCAGTTCAGAGAAGGTTTACTAGACTTAATACCTGGAATGGGAGGCTTGATTTATGAGGAAAGGTTGGACAGGCTAGGCTTTTATCTGCTGGAGTTCAGAAGAGTAAGAGGCGACTTGATTGAAACATATAAGACCCTGAGGGGTCTTGACAGGGTTGATATGGAGAGGATGTTTCATCTTTTGGGAGAATCTAAAACTAGGGGTCACTGTTTAAAAACAAGGGGTTACCCATCTAAGACAGAGTTGAGGAGAATTTTTTCTCTCAAATTGTCATGAGTCTTTGGAACTCTGTTCCTCAAAAGGCAGTGGAAGCAGAGCTTTTGAATATTTTAAAGGCAGAGCTAGATAGATTCTTGATAAGCAAGGGGGTAAAAGGTTATCAGGGGCAGGTGGGAATGTGGAGTTGAGGTTACAATCAGAATTATAATCAAAAAAAGCTGGAGGCCAAGAGTGATTGAATGACAAAAGGAATGATGGTGCAATGCAAAAAGTAATTACATTGCTGAACAACTCTGTTCAGTTTGCAAGCTTTACCCAGCTTCTGGTCTCTTGACATTTTCATTCTCCAACCATCTCCCACTCTGAGCTCTCTGTGCTCTGCCTCCTAAACTACTCCAATGAAGCTCAACAGAAGCTCAAGGAACAGTACCTCATCTTTCATTTAGGCCCTGTTTACAAATTGACAGACTCAACAATGAGTTCAACAATTTCAGGTCATAACCACTGCTTCCATTTTTATGGACAGCAGTTACTGATGGTGAATTTGCTATGCTACCATTGACTTCTTCTCTAAATCCATCATTTGTTTCTTTACTTTTTATATAGTGCATCAGTCATGGCTCACTTGTTAGCACTCTTGTTCTGAGCCATAAAGTTCCACCTTCAAGTGCCATTCCTGGTCTTGAGCACAAAAATCAAGGCTGACACTCCAGTTCAGTACCAAGGGAGGGGGGGAGAGGAGCACCTTGAAACATACCTTGCGCTGGCCATGGTTTCAGTGGCAAATAGGTGCACACACTAGAACGAAGCCCTTGAACCCACAGTCACTCACTAGTCGTCGACAGAAAGAGGATCTTTGGAGCATCATGATGGCTTGTGTCTTTTTCTCATTGATGCTGCAGAGAGGAGGCCTTAAGGAAGATGAAGGCTGGATTTATTGCTGCCTACATTCTTGCATACAGTCAGGAGAGAAGTGAAGATTGCGATGGTGGCACCAGGCCCGTCAAAGGGAGGAGCTCCGCCCTCATGAACAAGGGGCAGCAGGACCTCCTCCGGACGGACAAGATGAGGGCCACAGAAACGTGGAAGGTGGCTCTCAAGACCGAGGGTGTACAGAACACACATGTCTTATCTGCAGATCAGCAACAATACCTCCATATGTCCAGGGATTTGGTGCTCACATCTGTTACATTCTCCAGGAGTTGACCTCCATTGCCAGTGTGTCTGAAAGTCACCACAGCACTTAACTTCTAAACAAATGGCTCTTACAGGGTTCTACTGGGGACCTAGCGGGATCTCTCAAGCTTGGACACACAGGTGCAGACAGGAAATAACAGACGTGCTTTTTACCAAAGCCCACAATTACGTTGACTTTGTGAGAGATCAAGCAAGCCAGGATGCCAAAGCACTGAACTTTGCTGCAATTTCTAGATTCCCACAGGTGCAGGGTGCCATCAACTGTGCTCATGTAGCTATCAAAGCTCCCTGGCGACAGGCACTCCAACACATAAACAGGAAAGGCTTCTACTCACTCAATGTGCAGCTGGTCTTCGACCACAAGAAACAAATCATGCAGGTGTGTGAGAGATATCCGGGAAGCTGCCACGACTTGTGCACCTTGAGCAGATCGCAGATCCCTGACATCTTTGAGGGACCACACAGAATCCAAGGTTGGTTCTTCAGTGACAAAGGGTGTCCACAAAGGACCTGGCTGATGACACCCATGCGGTGGACATAAAATCCTGCTGAGAAGCTACAACGATGCTCACACTGCTACGTGAACATTGGTGGAGCACACCATTGGCATCTTGAAAATGCGATTCTGATGCCTCGACAGATGTGGCGGAGCATTCCAGTACAGTCCCCAGAGAGTCTCACATATCATCATGGTCTGCTGCACATTGCGCAACCTGGCACTGCAAAGTGGGGAGGACTTGCCAGATGCAGACATGGAGGAGTTGCACATCTCCTCTTATGAGGAGGACATTGAAAGGGATGAGGGTGATGTGGTCCAAAGGAAGCTGGGGTTGCAGTGGAAGAGGCCATCATACAGGCCTGATGAATCAGGCATGTGCATGAGGCCCTCCCAGCCACCAGATTCCACGAGGAGGATGATGAGTTGTAGTGAGAATCGTCTTGGACAAGTGCCCTCCATCATGGGCCCAAATGAACACCAGCATTGCTCTCTCTCTCTCTCATTTCAACCATGCACTTCAATCTGAGAGTGAGTATTTACACATTTGGCTAACCATTGTCCTGAAAGATCAGGAAGCATCGGGCGCATTTGTCCTTGCTGAGATGAGGTGCTACCTAGAGGAGAGCGTCCCAGCATCAGAAGTCAGAAGTTACTGCCTCTTCTAGCATCTCTCCAGCATCCCAGTTGCTACAGCGCCTAACAGAGACAGGAGTTGCTCTACAATCCTCAGTGGACTTATAGCTGTATGCCTTCATTCTGAAAAAGCTCCTTAAGGAGCTCCATCTCCACCAACAGGACAATGCATTCTGTGTTACCTTGATGGTGACACTGATGGGTCACTCTTGGACCAAGGCAGCCAAGGACGTTCAGCAGATCTTAATCCATTTTGACATTACTTAGTCACCTGTGTCACTTTCTTCTCCATCACATTGACATTTAGCACCCTCAGTTAGGGATGCGGGCCTGCATTCATCCTGACCTTTCCATGGATGTGAACCACCTGAGAATCATGATGTTCACACACTTGCCTGCCTTCAGCTTCACTACATCCTTGCTCCTATCCCATTACTGCCATCAACATTGTCTAAAGCTACCATATATGTGCTTCCAGAAGCATGCTCAAATGCTCCATTGGCTCAACACATCACCATTTGGATTTATCATCACTGACCTTGCCGAGTGTTTAGGTGAGGGCATGCCACGCAGAAGGTATGTCACAACGCTGCATCCCTACATTGTGACGAGAGCCTTGTGGCTGCAATACAGACAACTACAAGGTGAGAAAGGCTCCAGGCCAGGGTTTTATGGCCCCGCCGCGGCATCTCTCCCCTCCCAGGGGATGCAGCGAGTCATTTAACTCTCCATTCAGTTCGGCAGGACCATAATATCCTGCCAGACGGGAGGGCCATAAAATCCTGGTCCAAGTGTTGTAGGGCCAGGACAATGATGTGGCTTTGAGGGGTAGAGATCTGGCACATTGAGGTGGGAAGGTGCTCACACTTATCACTGAGCTTAGCAGATGTACAGTCTGCGCAATGCGCAATGCAGACAGGAGCACACAGGAGCTCTGAGTAAGGGCTCATTGATTGAAAATCCTGCCGGATGCCAGTGATTACATGGAGTTCCAGGATCTATGATCCTTCTCCATGTGTTTGGATATCTCTTATCGGACACAACACCTTCACCTTTCAATAATGCAGACAAGATGGGTGAGCACCTCAGCCTCAATCTTAAACTGCCAAGTATGAACATGACATGACCCAGAAAAGCATGTGAACGAGGTTCCTCACACAAGCATACTTGACATTAAGGACGAGGCGTCATTGATGTAGAGAATGACCTGAGAACGGCATACACTGTTGTGATATGGAAACAGACAACATCGATCAGAGGCCCATGGTAGTGACATTGGCGATAAGTCGGGGGCAGGACCATGGTGTCACAACTGATTAACAACACAGCTCATCATGAAGAGGAGGCATACACAAGTGGAGATGTGAAATGGGTGCAATTCTATTTACATTTATGAAAGTTATATATATGTGGTACACACCCATGCCATCATTGTGCTCCTAATATTTCATAATTTTCCTAACCCTTCCGCTACGTCTACCAGTGTTGGCCTCAGTGCATTGGCATGCCGGCGTTATAACCTCAGACTGAACACAAATGGACTGCCCCATCATCCGTTGCAATCTGAGGAAAGCAGCTGACAACCATTACTGATATCCCCCTGACTTTGGCTGTAGCTCCACCAACTCAGGACGCTTGCCCTCAGACTCAGCAGAATCCTGGCCTCCAACAGCTCTCCAAGTGCTGGCGACCTCAGATGTCTCTGCCTCTGCCTGCTGTGGAACAGATTGTGTGCTGTGCTCATCAGATTGTGACCCCGAGGCTCCTCTAGAAGTAGTCCCACCAAAGTGTGTATCTCTGTGCTGATGGAGGGTGTGGTTGAGCGCTGTGATGGGTCTTCTATCGTGCTCTCCTCTGGTTCCTCATCCGAGGTGTCCTCAGGGCTGGAGCTGAGGGCCTGGCTTGTGGATGCCTTGGGGCACTTTCCAGGGGTGCCTATGAAAGAAAGTAGAGATAATTAGTGCATGGCAGGCACTGGAAGACATGACAATACACTCACAGTATCATTGTCTGAGGGACGAGCTGATGCAGGATCCTCACTTAAGTGTGCGCTGCTGATCTCACCGTCACCACAGGCACAGTCCCAGTCCTCTCTGGCCAGCATGATGGCATACTTCCCATAGGGAATGAGGGCCTTGATTTCATCCACTTCACCCTGGCCTGGCACCTCTCCCTACTATTGGGTGTGAGCTCCTCCTGCATGAAGACAAATGGAGATAGTGTGAGTGGGATACATGCCAAGGCAGAGGATAAGGATGCCTGCCTTGTGTGGGTGGTGAGTGCAGCAGTGCAAGGATGAGGCCGTGAGCCACATGGGATATAAGCGCAGCTGGAGATGTGAAGAAGTTTGTGAGAGAATGAATGGTGATGTCCCTTGAGCTGGCAGTGCGTGAGACCCCTATGAAGTGTCATGCTGCAGGCTTTTGAGTGTTTGAGCTGAGAGTGATGAGATGATTGACTTAACCTGGTGGAACTGATGAGACCATTCATCCTCTTTCTGCCTGGATTGCCGAACTTTTCTGTGCAGCGTTAGTGCTGACTGCAGCTGCCACCACCTCCGAAGCCGGATTGGTGGCATTGGTTGACCTTCTTCAGCCAAGACGAGGGTAGATGAAGTGGTCCCTCCATGGCATCCAGCAGGTGGCCTAGCGAGGCGTCTCTAAATTTTTGGGCAGCAAGCTTCTTCCCTTTGGAAGCCATGTCTTCAGTGGAGCAGTTCTGGGCTTCAGACATTGAGAAAGCTGTGAGCAGGTGCAGCTTAAAATGGTGCCCAGAGCAAAGAACCGCTGAGGTCACAGCACGGTAGGTGAATAGGAGGCTGCCCGCCCATAATCCGACATGTTTTCTGCGATGCATGATTAATGAGGCGGGAAGCAGACAATATGGCACAAAAACCCGCCATTGAGCCCGGTGGGAAAAATGCAACTTTTTCCACCCACCACCGCACTTAGAGCGCAGATGGGAAAATCCTGCCCAGAATATCTGGTCATTATCACATTGCTATTCGTGGGAGATTACTATGTACAAATTGGCTGCTGTGTTTCCTATATTACACTAATTTTTTTATATTCTTTTCATTGAATGTGGGTGTCGTTGGCAACGCCAGCATTTGTTGTCCATCCCTAATCTCCTTTTGAACTAAGTGGCTTGCAAGGCTATTTTAGAGAACAGTTATGAGTCAACTACATTGCTGTGGGTCTGGAGTCAAATGAAGGCCAGACCAAGTGAGGATGGCAGGTTTCCTTCCCTAAAGGACGTTAGTGAACCAGATGGGTTTTTACAGCAATCGATGATAACTTTGTGGTCACCATTACTGAGACTAGATTTCAATTTCACATTATGTTTTAAAAGTACTTGGCTGTAAAACACTTTGAGACATATGGTGGCTATGGAAAGCATTATATTAATGCAAGTCTTTCTTGCATTGCCACTCCCATTTGCCTTGCATCATGATCCTTTTTGTCATTTAATCATTCCTGCTTTCCACCCTATTTCTGACCTATGGCTTTGGGCTTTCCTGCCCACTTCTCTTTCCTGCCTCTGTATTTGCTTAAAAAACTGTTAAACTCTAACTTTTCAAGTTCTGGCAAAAGATCAGGAACCTGAAGCGTTGACTCTGTTCCTCTCTCCACAGATGGTGCTTTGACCTACTAAGTATTGGCAGCTTATTTTGTTATTACAAATCCACATAGCTTTTCTGCTCCATTTTATAGGGCTTTATTGATTTTCTTTAGAAACAGTTAAACTTGGAGCTGAAATTGAGCCCATTTCGAATTCACAATACAATTTGGCACTTATCATTAGAGTCCATTCCATTACATGCTCTCCATTGTCCATGGTATAACCTTTTACAGCACAGGCTATTCTAGGAACTGGGAAAATCTTTAAAACTTTGCAAATCTAATGACTTTTTTTAGTAGAGGACATTTGTTTCTTTTAGGCCTCCACTGATTGGAGTAGCATTAGGATACTGGAAAACCGAGCTCAGGGAAGTCTTCCAAATTCAGCTCTTTTACCATGCAGAATAAACAGATAACAACAAACATGATGATTAACGCAGAGGGTTTAGTAAGAGTTCCCTGAATAAATGGCCCCTACAAAAGCTCTAGGATACTGTCACTTCGTGGATATGTTGTACAAGAAGTTATTCAGCCCTGCAGATCCTCTGCATGAACTCATTTCACACAACAGCATTAGCCAAACTTCCCCATGCATGTATAAATAAACAATAAAATACTGCATCAAATAGGTCATAAATGGATCATAACCAACAGCTTATTATTCATCCCAAATAAATTCTGCCAATCAGTTGCCTCAAGAAAATAGCACAAAATTTTAAAAATAAATCATATTCTGAGACAGACTGCTAGCCATGCTTCAATACATAGCACCAATGAAAGTGACCTGAAAATCCACAGCCCCAGTTGTGCACTCCATAATTTTACCACAAATGCAACAGAGGAGGCAGAAAATTCAGTCGAGACTCCGTTACATCCAGCTTTCACTGCCCATTTGTAGAGGAGTCTGTTTTTGGGGCAGAAGCTCTGTCACCCTGACAAGGCTCATTTGTTTCAAAGAAATTCAGATGCGTTTTTTTCAGTCTTTGGTTGTGATGTATATCCCTTTCCTCATTTTCAGCCTTTGCCTCATGTTGTCATGTGATTGGGAAGTGATGCAGCAATTCAAGGTTGAGTAATCAGGAGGAGAGGATTACCTGTAATATAAAGTAATATTTTTTGACATTATATATGCACATAACATCAACATAAATGCAAATGAATTAATTTCACATAGTCCTCTATTTTAACCCTTAGCTTTATAATTGACCCACAGTAACTGATGGAGACACTGCAGCCCAGAGACTGTCTAAATCTCAGTCCTTTTAGGGGATGTTATTTGCCATTTTTTTTTTTGCTTTTATCTAAATTGGCATTACTTATCTGTGTGCCTTGGCAATGAGTGTGAGCAAGCTATTTATTTATGGGCATATGAGAGTTGAGTGTGTCCTTGCCTAACATTCAGTTACATATAGTTGCATCAGGAGTCACTGTTTCTTTCCTTCCCATTCTGAGGACCATCTAACTAAGCACATGGCTTAGATGCAGGCCTCATCCATATGGCTCAGTTATTGAATGAATAAACTCAATGGAGTAGATTGTACTCATTGGAAATAACAATCAGAAGGTCATTGAACCTTTCATGGCACTGCATCCAGATCCTTGGAGCGTGATGACTGGCATTAATCGTGAAGGCTAGCCATTCCTACCTCCTTCGTAATGTCTGTCTGGATGACCTAGTGGGGCCCTGAGGGAAGAGAAGCTCTCTATGAGATTTGATGTTAATATTTGCAGCAGAATAGCAAAGGAGGAAGGAAGCACAGGAAATCTGGCACAGACAGGAAGGGTCCTGCGACCCAGCAGCTCCATGTCCCAAGGGTGTAGCCTACACCCCCACCATCCCCAGCTGTGTACAGGTTGGATCCCTACCCCACCACTAGCCTACACCTCCCTCACTGCAAGTGTCTCTGGTGCTGTGACCCTTCATTCAGACCTCCTGTTGTCTGAGGAAAATGGTGCTGCTGTTTAAGATCGAAACTTGTTACACTCAGTGTTAGGTCCAGAAGGTTGTAAAGTTTCCAGTAAAAGATGAAGCATTGTTCCTCGAGCTTCCACGGAGTTTCATTGGAACAGTGTAGAAGGCCGAAGACAGAAAGGTCAGCGTGGAGTTAGGTGGAGAATTAAAATGGTGAGAGATCTGATGCTCGGGGTCACACTTCTGGACTGAACACAGGTGTTCTGCAAAGTGATCAGCTAATCTGTGTTTGGTCACTCCAGGGTAGAGGAGATTGCAACATGAGCAGCCAGTACAGTATACTAAATCGAAAGAAGTGCAAGTAAATCTCTGTTTTACCTGGAAGGCTTGGGGTCCTAGATGATGACAAGGAAATGGGCGAAAGGCAAATGTTGCATCCCCTGTGCTTTTTAAAATTTCATTCCTGAAATATGAGCATCGCTGGCAAGGCCAGCCTTTTTTACCCATCCCTAATTGCCCTTGAGAAGGTGATGATAAACCACCTTCTTGAACCACTTCAGTCCATGTGGTGTAGTTACATCCACAGTGCTGTTAGGAAGAGAGTTCCAGGTTTTTGACCCAGTGACAGTGAGGGAACAGCAATAAGTTCCAGGTCAGGATGGCATATGGCTGTCACGCAAGTATAATTCTCATAATATTATTGTGACTTGTTGTAAAAGTAGGTTAATAGTGGTATTTGGATAGTTTCTCTGTGTTTATGTGTGGCATTTAATTAAATTGGAGACAACTGGTCTGGAGGCTTTGATTCATAAAAAGAAGCTAGGTTTGAAATGCTAAATACATAAACATGGCTGAAGCCTTAGAATGTGAGGTGAGGAGAATTTGCATTTTTGGATAAATCAGGGCAGTTTGAATTTCAAAGAGGTGGTAGTATGTTTAGAACCATGAAAAGATTTATATTATGAGAAAGGTAAAGTTCCAAAGAAATATGAGAACAATGGAATTTGCATTAAAATGGAGAAACGTGTATGAAGGAGAATGAGACTGTGTCAGGGAAGGCATTGTAAGATCTAACAGAAGTGTGAGAAGCCTCTATATTTATACATTAAGCCTGCTGTCTACAGAAACCGAAGCTGGTGTCACGACTCACTGGGGATAGTGTGCTGTAATATCAAGCCCCACTGTTCCCCGAGCTGCGACAAATGTGAAAAAGTTTGATCAAACCACCAGATTGCCCCAATTCTGCCTAACTGTTTAATTTAGGTTAACAGAATACCAGCACCAGGTTTGTAAACTTAATAAGTAAATAACTGTTTATTGAACAAATTGTTGTTAACCAGTGGCAAAAGAAAAAAATATGGGGCTGAATTCTCTCCCCACCCCGTTGGGGGGGGTTGTGCGGGGGCGGGTGGGAGCAAGCGCAAACCCGATCGGCGCCCCTGATCAGGTGCATGCCGCCATTTTACGTGGGCGGGCCAATTAAGGCCCGTCCAGCGTGAGGCACACCCAGAAGCGCTGTGCGCTCCCTGTGCGGGCGGGGGGATATTCCCTGAGTCGGGGCCTGCGCTTTTTTGCGCATGTGCACGAAAGAGCGCAGAAATCTCCCTGAGGAACAGAGATGCCTCAGGGCGATTAGTTTAAGTGCTGAAAAATTTAATGAAGGGGAAAAAAAATTTTAAGGACATATCCCTTCATGTGGAACTGTCACATGAGCTGGGACATGTTCATTAATTTTTTCAAAATTTTTTCTTTAATTAATAAACCCTCCATTAAACCTCATCTCGCCCGTGGATGAGGTTTCATGAAAAATGCAAAGGCCACCTGGGCTCTTTGCCTGCCCGCCAATCTTAAGGTTGGACGGGCAGCATTCTCAACAACTTTAATTGCTTTCTTAATGGCCTTAATAGGCCTTTGACAGTTCAGTGGACGCACAGCTGATGTGGCTGCGTGCCCGCCAAACTGACAATCTAAATGACGCCTGCCCAACATCACCGCACGTCATTCTAAGCGTCGGAAAGCGGACCCCGCCCCCGCTCGCCGACTGGAAAATTCTTCCCATGAACTGCTAATTTCTAACTCTATAACTTAAACTCTACCCTCTTCTTAAATCCCTATATACACACATACAAGACACATAAGACACATAAAAACATGGATTTTAAGGGTGGGATAAAACAGTTCAATAACACCAATTCCGGAGTACGGGATTCGATGGATTGATTTTGATCGATATTTTCCAAATTCCTTTCAGTTCTTGTTGATGACATGAGGTGGTCTTCCAGCACTTTCAGTATTTAGCTCACTGGTTGAGCACTTGCCTTTCAATGTCTCTTGACACTTTCCCCTTTGCCTCTTGACGGGGTTTTCAGGGAGAGAGCAGGTTATAGAGATATGAGGAGAGAGAAAAAAAACAGCTATCTATGATTGTGGAATTACTGGAATCATCCACACACAGGAGAAAGAGGTTTTAGGTCTTGTTCCTTTCAGGCTAGGAGCTATTCTGCTCTGCTCTCACACAAAACCTGGTCACCTGGTCAGGAGCCAATTAAAATGCTGTTGTCAGACAGCTCCCTTGGTCCAGGACTCCTTTCTGGCACCATCCTGTATTTCATGGCACACTCTGTTCCAGGGCTGCAGCATTGTATATATCTCTCATCCTGTTCCAGTAAACATGTCTTTCAACCTGCGGCCATTGTAATTTTAATCCAAAAAAGATATAAGCAAAAATTGCAGATGTTGGAAATCTGAAACAAAAACAGAAAATGCTGGAAAAACTCAGCAGGTCTAACAGCATCTGTGCAGAGAAAGACAGAGTTAACATTTTGAGTCCGTATGACTTCTTCACAGCTCTGAAGAAGAGTCATACAGACTTAAAACATTAACTCTGTCTTTCTCTCCACAGATGCTGTTAGACCTGCTAAATTTTTCCAGCATTTTCTGTTTTTGTTTCAGAAAAGATATGTTCTTTACAACAGTCCAACAGAAATAAAAAGGTGTGTTCCTCACATGCCTCCATCCTTAAAAGAGATGAAACGCCATTTCAAAAGTGCGTTTCATCACAAGGTATGTGACACATGGACGACCAAACATGAGACTTGCAGTGCACATTTTATGCTGGCTGGCCGTTAATTGGTCAGCCAATGCGAAATTGCAGACGGGGGCCAATCGCGGTTGGCGGTCTGTTTCCCGACCGCTTCTGGGCCCGCCGATCGCATGCGCCTGCCACAGGTAAAATTCAGGCCTTGGTGTTGAGGCCTCTTTTTGGCAAACTTATAGGCACTGTTTAAGGCAGATGTCTTCGACAATTTTTTTTACTGGTGAATTTAAATTTTAAACAGCCTTATAAAGCTTTTTTTATAAGCTATAAATTTTGTTGATTTTTAAAAATGTTTCTTAGTATGTTTTTAAAAGTTTACTCTGTAAACTGAGCCCGGGCATCCAGTAGAGTCTCTCTGAGGCCTCTTTCCATTACTCTGTCTTGAAGAAGGTGGTCTGAATGCTATGCTTCTGTGCTGGATGATTCTATGAGTGGCAGAACAAGCGCTATAGGCCTTATCTGACCTTTATCTGCTGGTATCCATAACTCTCTGTCTGCAGATCCAGCTGTGCCTACTTCACCATGGCCCCTCAGCAATGCTTCCGAAAGCTGTGTTTCCCTCACAAAGCAACAAACAAATTGTACCAGTTGCCAGGCAGCTGCGGACCAGGCTCCTAAGAGAGACCTTTAGCTGACTGAGAGTTGGGACAAATGAGTCAGTAGCAAACTCAAATCATTTGCTGTCATGTAGCTCACTTCCGTAGTCACCAAGGCTTCATTTGGAGGTCATTCTGCTACTCCTTGCACTCTCCTACCTTGTCCTAATTCATTCTGAACATGTCGCATGAATGACAAAAAATCTCACTGTAAACAAATCTGCCAATTTTCTTACTGTTTAAAATCACTGTGCATGCCCTGGGTCCTGAACATCATGTATCCTTTTAGTTCTTATCCCTCCTACAGTGTCAGGAGCTTCACGATCTCTGACTGATTGGCAGTAGGAGCTTTAGTCGTCTAGATGGTCCTTCCTTGCTTTGGCAGTGAACCATTGATTGTTTTAGGAAGTAGAGAGACCGAAGGTACTCTGCATGCCATCGTATGGAATGCAACTCTGGTTTTGAATGATATCCCCTAATGCAAATGAAGTGATTCTCAAATCCAAGGTCATGTGCATCCATTGGCCTGGATCATACTTATTATAAGCATCCTTCCTTCGTGGCATTAAAATGAGTTCAACTTCACTGAATTACACACGTCAGTTTAAGACTCTTTCAATTTGTGGGCATGTTGCGTTGAAGCAGGGTCAGCCTCAAACAATGTAGTGAGCCACACTGTTACAGGCAGAAAATGACTGCCATAACCCTTCAGCAGTCCTGGATTTCCACCCACATCCCCAGAGGCTAGCTTTCCTGGAACACCCCAAAGTATGGAAGCAGTCTGGCAAGGGGAAGCATGGGCAGAATGCCTTCCGTTCATCCCAGCCCCAAAAATAGTTGCTCTGGTTTTGCTGTTTTAACCCAGATATACCAACATGTAGATGAAGGTGTTGAAGTGTGGCTTAACGGACCCAGCCATTTCCCAATGTTTTGCGATATGTTTTCTACAGTCTGTATAAAAAGGGGCTTCATGAGTAGGAAAACATTGTGAATCTCAGAGGTCATTACATATGATGTCCCTGATGGACTGTGAAGATTTCAAGTAATTTTTATTACACCACAATATGGGATTTAAAGCTAGTCATTGCAATAAAAAAAGTCAGAATAATCTTGTAAATAAGAAGGATATCCTTGTTGAAATTCCATTGTTTCAGTGGTTTGGGAAAGTAGATGTTGAGGATTCGGGAGAGGAAATGAGAGAAGCCCTGAGAATCCAATTGAGAGCCTACAAACCAAGGACATCATATATGGACTTCTCCCAAAGGTAGTATGAAAAGGTTTTGGTTTCCTCCAGAAGTAGTCAATGAGTTATGCCAGCAGTGAGGTGAGAGTGACTACTCTTGACAAAGTTTGACCGAGTGTGGCATCAAAGAGCTCTGGCAAAATTGAAGGCAATGGGAATCAGGGGGAAAACTCTCCACTGGTTGGAGTCATACCTAGCCCAAAAGAAAATGGTTCTGGTTGTTAGAGGTAATTTATCTGAGCATCAGGACATCACTGCAGGAGTTCCTCAGGATAGTGTCCTAGGCCTAACCATCTTCAGCTGCTTCATCAATAACCTTCCCTCCATCATAAGGTCAGAAGCAGCAACGATTGCTGATGATTGTACAATGTTTAGTACCATTCACAAATCCTCAGGTTTGATGCATTCTGTGCCTTCGTGCAGCAAAACCTAGACAACATTCAGGTTTGGACTTATAACTGGCAAGCAACATTCATGCCACACAAGTGCCAGGCAATGGCCATCTCCAACAAGAGAGAATCTAATCATCGCCCCTTGACATTCAATGGCGTTACCATCGCTGAATCTTCCATTATTAACATCCTGGGGGTTACCATTGTGCAGAAACTGAACTGGACTAACCATATAATTACTGTGGCTAAGAGCAGGTCAGGGACTGAGAATTTTGCAGCGAGTAACTCATCTCCTGACTCCTCAAAGCTTGTCCACCATCTACAAGATACAAATTAGGAGTGTGATGGAATACTCCCCACTTTACTAGGTGAGTGCAATTTCAACTCTCAAGAAGCTCAACATCATCCAAGGCAAAGCAGCACCTTAAACATTCACTCCCTCCACCACCAACACACAGTGGCATCAGTGTGTACCATCTACAAGATGCGCTGCAGCAATTTCCCCAAGATTCCTTCAACAGCACCTTCCACACCCAGTACCATCTTGAAAGACAAGAGCAGCAGACACATGGGAACACCACCACCTGGAAGTTCCCCTCCAAAGCACTCACCAACCTGACCTGGAAATATATCACCATTCCTTCACTGTTGCTGGGACAAAATCCTGGAACTTCCTTACTAACAGCACTGTGGGTGTATCTACACCACCTGGACTGCAGAGGTTCAAGAAACTGGCTCACCACCACCTTCTCAAGGGCAATTAGGGCCTGCCAGCCATGCCAGGATTAAATAGAACTGATGCCTCTTTGTACGAGGGCCACCGTCTTATCAGAGAGTTGACAATGTCTAAATTTTTATAGAATCAGATGTTTCCAGTCAGCCTCAGGTGATACATGTCACCTAAGTCTACCAATAGTGCACCACTGCGTTAACTAAATGACTGGTATCCTATTCAGACAGGCCAGAAATTTCTAAGCTTTCCCCATAGACTTAACAGAGTATACAGTGAACACAGGAATTTTATCAAAGAACAATGGTTCCCAAAGTACAGCAGCGTGCAGTTCTTCCTGATCCCCAGGGTAGATTTTAACTCAAGGGCAACTGGCTGGGCACTTGATGACACTGGCATAAGGCCTCTTTTCCATGCCACAGGCGATCTTCATGCCCTGAGCGGGTGTCTTGTTGAAGGTCACATGCTCAGGCACTGAGCAATATTGGGAAGTCCAGATGTGATGCAGCTGGCAGTAAGAGTGGGACAAGGAGTCGATCGCAGAGGCAAGGGAACCCAGCATCACAGCAGCCTCCTTTGTGTGTTATAAGGAGGGAAAGAACATTCTTACTCCTTCTGGCTCCATGAGCCCCATGAAACTAATTCTTCACTTACCTATTTTGGGGCCCATTCCTCTTCATCACCCAATTTAACTGAGTATGTGCATGCTCCACCCAGCTGACCCTCAAAATTGCAATGATATATGTCATAGTAATGAGGCTGCCAATTGATTCAGTTGAGCTTGTGAACTGCTCAACAGAAATCTCCAATAAAATTTGGCAGCAGAATGAGAACTGAACTGTTAGTTCACCACAGCCATTTTAAACCTACTTCCACCACCCTGTTTCTACTGGGTGGGTCAGGTTAAAATCAGCCCGACTGTATCCTGTCCAAATTCTATGCTGGGGTTTGATTAATCACTGCCTTGACTCAGCATTGTGCCCTTTCTTGTCTACAATTTCTTCCTTCTTCATACAATATGGACCTTAGCAACAAAGAAATGACAATATTCACTTTCCAATGAAAAACTGACAAATTAGAAACATCACAGGAATTGAATTTCACTGCTATGATTTGCAGCACCCATTCTTCCCTCTTTGTCAAATCACTTGCTGTAAATGCTATTTGGGAAAATCAATCTCTGAGAAATTAGATTGTACTGGGATTTTAATAGAGAGCTGGAAAAGTAACTGGAAACCACCTTTCAGCAGAGCTGAAAACCAATACCTATTTCACTTCACTCAGTTCTTACTGAACTTTTGCAAACCACAGCCAAGAACAATCATCTAGTTCTTGCCTTACCTCATTCTGGAATAAGACCATTGTGCAAGTGAGCAATGTCTTGTGACATCAATGCTGTTAACTGATCAAAGCAACGGATGAGGGAAAATGCTATGCTGGTACGAAGTTAGACATTTGTAATGATTTTAAACTAATTGATTCTATATTCAAATATAATTTGTATTTAGTAGCATTGCTACCAATACCTAACATTCTGCTGATTTTAGTTCATTTTTATTACTTTACTTAACATGTAATATCAACAGAATAAATAGCAAGGAGCGCCGAGATGCTATTTATTTTCCGTTTGTGTCCTTTGTGACTATGTCACCATGAATTTAGTCATCCCACTGCCTAAGAGGACCCTTGACCTCTGAACAGCACGCTTGGTCACTGTAACCTTACCATTTTTCACACCAGCACTCCTTTAGCCTCCCAAGTTATTACCAGTTGATGCATGTGGATTATCTGTTTACAGGCATGAGAAATGCAAGACTTTCATTACATCAGTCTGTTTTGGATTTGAACCCAGATCCCTGAGGTAAAATGTTGATGTACTAACTCACTTACTTGGTTAGAATTTGGTTGTTGATACTTAGAATTATTTGTAGCACAAGAACAGGTCATTTGGCCACATGAGCCTCCTTTCACTTCACCTCATCTAACCCTATCAATAGATACCTCTATTCCCTTCTCCCTCATGTGCTGATTTATCTTCTTCTTAAATGTGTCTATGCTACTTACCTCAACTATTCCATGTGGTTCCACCTTTTAGCTGCTGATATATATATATATATATATATATATATCCTGACTTGGAACTTGATTACCATTCCTTCACTGTCGCTGGATTAAAATCCTGGAACTCCCTCCCTAACAGCACAGTGGCTGTACCTACATATACACACACATATATATAAATCTAATGAAAAAGCTTGAAATTGTTCATCTGCGACTATAAAATTTTATGTAGGAATCAACACTCATATCCCTCGAGGTGCCTATTTTATTATTTATTCTTTCATGGGATGTTGCTGGCTAGGCTAGCATTTATTGCCCAACTCTAACTGCCCTTGTGAAGCCTTCTTGAACCGCTGCAGTCCATGTGATGTAGGTACACCCACTGTGCTGTTAGGGAGGGGTTCCAGGATTTTAATCCAGCGACAGTGAAGGAATGGCAATCAAGTTCCAAGTCAGGATGGTGTATGGCTTGGAGGGGAACTTCCAGGTGTTGGTGTTCCCATTATCTGCTGCTCTTGCCCTTCTAGGTGGTAGAGGTCACAGGTTTAGAAGTTGCTGTTGAAGGACCTTGGCTGAGTTGCTGCAGTGCAGCTTGTAGATGGTACATACTGCTGGCTCTGTATGTCGGTGATGGATGGAGTGAATGTTTAAGGTAGTGGAAGAGGTGCCAGTCAAGTGAGCTGCTTTGTCCTGGACGGTGTTGAGCTTCTTGAATGTTGTTGGAATTGCACTCATCCAGGCAAGTGGAGAGTATTCCATCACACTCCTGACTTGATCATTGTATCATCACTTGCCTGGATGAGTGCAGCTCCAACAACATTCAAGAAGCTTGACACCATCCAGGACAAAGCAGCCCGCTTGATTTGCACCACATCCACACACATTCACTCCCTCCACCACTGACGAACAGTGGCAGCAGTGTGTACCATCTACAAGATGCACTGCAGAAACTCACCAAGGCTCCTTAGACAGCACCTTCCATCTACCATCTAGAAGGACAAGGGCAGCAGATATATGGGAACACCACCACCTGGAAGTTCCCCTCCAAACCACTCACCACCCTGACTTGGAAATATATTGCTGTTCCTTCAATGTCACTGGGTCAAAATCCTGGAACTCCCTCCCTAACAGCACTGTGGGTGTACCTACACCACATGGACTGCAGCAGTTCAAGAAGGCAGCTCACCACCACCTTCTCAAGGCAATTAGGGATTGGCAATAAATGCTGGCTGAGCCAGCGAAGCCCACATCTCGTAAAATGAACTTTGAAAAAAGATGCTCATTGTCTGGCACTTGTATGGTGTGTATGTTACTTGCCACTTATTAGCCCAAGTCTGAATGTTGTCCAGGTCTTTCTGCATTTGGACACGGACTGCTTCAGTATTTGAGGAGTTGCAAATGGTGCTGAATGTTGTGCAACCATCAGTGAACATTTTATCATCCTATGTGTGTAACCTGCAAGTCATAGGGCACATATATCTTTACTATGTAATTTGATAATGAATCTACTTGAAGGGAGGAAAAGTAAAACTATCTGAGCTTCAGATAACAAAAACCATGTAAAGGAGGTAAAAAATCAAGCTCTCATCAACAATCAAGTGTAATCTTTGTTTAGCCATTTATTAATGTTGCTGAACCAGTACTTTCTATATATCTTCCATGAGGAGTGGTGTATGTCCAAGGACAATCCCACAATGGAACAAGCTGCCAAAGAAAATAGTCACAGCTCCACCACTTGAAATCTTAAAAACCCATCTTTTGAATTATTTCAATTTAAAAGTTTCCATTGTCAGGACTACCATTTCAGCAAATCATGCCTGGTTTAGCTAGTGCTACCCATATAAATATTGGCAGAAGACAGATATTAATCTGTGATACTAACAAAACTAAAGCAGAAACAGAAGCAGAAATGATACAGCACATAAATACTCAACAGGAACTTAATTCTATTGCAATATTTTGCCTTGCTGAATTACTAAATGACAGCTGTTCCAAAGTAAGGGGATGTTGGTTTAACATACGCTGAATGTATACGGCTATTCACTGTATGTTACATCACATCAGATCCAAAATAAATGTCAGGAATAATGACCTTTGTGATGTGAAGTTAATGTGCTTATGCAATGTGTTGGCAGTATAATGGCAGAATCCCACAAGACTGCACACCTGCTATTTCTAAAAGCCAGAATTTGTGACAGGTAAATTAGGAATTCTCATTTTGCCAAGCAAAGTATTTGATTCAAAGTATTTATACATGGCTGAAATGTTAGTCTGCCATGTTTGCAATAATATTTTGGATAACTTACAAAGAAAAATGTTTGTTTTCCTAGAATCATGGAATAGTTGCGTCATACAGTACAGAAGAAGGCCCTATGGCCCATCATGCCTATGTTGGTTCCCTATAAAAGCTACCAATTAGTCTCACATCCCTATTCTTTCTGCATTACCCTGTCATTTTTTTCTTTTTAATGTTTCTATCCAATTCTCTTTTGAAAGTTACTGGCGTACGTACTTCCCCATTTCAGACAATGCATTCCACTTTATAACAATTCGATGACTTTAAAAAAAAGTTTTCCTCATCTTCCCCCTTGCTTTTTGTCAGTTCTTATATTTGCATACAAAAACTTGTATCTATGATTTTAAAACTCCTCACTTGAATTAGCTGGGTCCAGACAGGAATTGCCCAAGTTCAAGTCAACAATATGCATGCTGTTCATCACAACTCCAATGCATGCCTATCGCAGTTTCATTTTCTGTCACTAGATGGTGGCGATATTCTACATAAAGAACTTGAATCCGGGACCTTTAAACTCTTTACTGCCATAGAAATATTGAGCTTTCATCAGCCCTATTTCTTCTTTACTGGTTCTTTTGGTCATTCACTGCTCAAGGTCAGGCCCATCTGGCCATGCAGATGGTAACCGTGAGTTATCATGGCAACAAGATGGAATCTCTTTGGAATCTGCCCAGTGTGAACATGGCCATATAAGGCAAGAAGGTGCAAGGTTTAGGGCAGAATTGTCCCAGATTTGCACTAAGTGCGGTAGTGGGCAAGTAAAGTGACGTTATACTCGTCGGCTGCAATGGCGGGTTTTCACGCCGTATCGTCCCAAACCCGCCGTATTAGCTATGCATTCCCAGAAAACGCGCCATTTTGATGGCGGGCGGGCTCCCATTCACTCGACACGCTATCAACTTGCTGCTTCATCACGCCAGGAGCCGTGTTTAAAGTCCAGATGTGCTCACATCTCAGTGCTTCCAGCCCAGGACTACACAGGAAAAATGTCCATGAAAGGCAAAAAGACTGCAGCCCCCAGGTTTAGTGACACATCACTGGAATGCCTTTTGGATGCCGTGGAGGCCCGCTGCAATGTCCCCCATCCCCACTCTGGCTGCAGGATGGGCAGCGGCATGACTAATCAGGCTTGGGAGGCAGTGGCAATGGTGATCAGTGCCAGTGCTGCACAGAAGATGTTGGCCATCCAATGCAGATAGAGGATGAATGATCCCATCTGTGCAGAGGGTATGGTAACCATCTCGTCACTCTAAACTCATACACTCAAGCCCATCACACATTCACTGGCATCTCACTCACTGCCAGCTCAAGGGACATCACCACTATTCTCACACACACCCTCACATCTCCATCTGGCCTCGTCTCCTCTGGAGACTGCCTCCTCAGCCCTCACCATCTTGAGGCCAATTGCACAGATCAACATGTGCCCCCACATACACCCTGGGTTACCCTCCTTCCCCAGCACAGCCGTCGACCTGCAGCCTCTTCCCTTGCCTGAGGCCACTTCTCCCCCTTCCCCAAACAAGCCCTAGCCCTGCAGCCATTGAAAAGCCACCCACATATGGCTGATCTGGTAGGTAGAGACCTGCCCATGAGCCCCTCTCTGTGAAGCCTGGCGCTGATAACTGTGAGTGCTGACTGAAGCAAGGCAGGCAAAAAATCCTTGAAGTCCCAAGCAAAGTGCAGCCCGCCAGGTGCACATCCCTTATGTGCTGTTGTGAAATACGTCGGCCTGTTTTCCTGCTGATGTGGCCGGATGATCCAGCAGGAGGGGACAATTCCAGCAGGCTGGCCTTTTAATGATATGCAGATGTATTACAATGAGGTTCCTGATGTCCAATGGTAGGAAAGCCGTCGGCAGGCTGAGCAACAATTGCAAACTGGTTTCACGCCATCATGAAACCAATTGTGCCATATTGTCCGCTCATGCCACCAAACACGCTGGTGGGCATGGAAAATCCCAGCCTTAATCTCTAACCTGTACAGAGTTAGCTGATACCACACAGGGCTGCTGCAGGAGGGCCTCAGTTGGTCTCAGTAATATAAGGGAGATGGGAATAGAATTGGGCTTTGCTGTGACCTCTTAGTTAATCATCTGCTGTCTACTTCTCCACCACCTCACACAACACCACCACTGCCTCTGTGTTACTTGCCTGACATCCAGTCTTGGATGAACTGCAGTTTCCTCCAGCTAAACATTGGGAAGAGTAAAGCCATCAGCTTTAACCTGTGCCACAAATTTCATACTCGTGCCACTGATTCCATCTCCCTGACCAATCACCGGATTAGGCTGAACGAGACTATTTGCAACCTTGGTGCTCTATTCCACCTGAGCTGAAACTTCCAACCATAAGACCTCACCATGGCCCCCTACTTCCATCTCTAACATTGCCCAATACCATCCCAAATTTAGTCTACATGCTGCTCAAAGCCTCATCCATGCCTTTCACCTCCAGACGCGATGGTTTCAGCCCCAGCCATCCTCCTCTCTGAAACTTTGGCTCATCCAAAAATTCACTGTCTGTATTCTATCATGCATCAAGTATTGCTCACCCAGTACTGACATACATTAACTCCTGGTCTTAAATTGGCAATTATTGTTCTCCCAATTGATTAGAGGTTAATCTCCTTCTTTGCTTTATTTTCATTTGTTCATGGGATGTGGGCATCGCTGGATAGGCCAGCATTTATTGCCCATCCCTCACTGCCCTTGAGAAGGTGGTGGTGAGCTGCCTTCTTAAACCACTGCAGTACATGTGGTGTACGTACACCCACAGTGCTGTTAGGGAGGGAGATCCAGGATTTTGACCCAGCGACAGTGAAGCTAAAAAAGAATTAAAGTATCAGTCTTTCTATTTTCATTCCCACCATGCGACCTGTCACAATGCAATTGTGTGAGCATCCTCTATTCCGTGTTATTCTTCATTTCTCCATGGTGTCATGTTATTCTCTCTTGATTTTATTTGGAATAAAATCTTTCCACAAGTGCCATAGGAATAAATGTTGGCAAAGATAAAGAGGTGGAAGGTTGTTTTATGAGCCTAGGTTAATTAGTCCCCTCCCTGTGATTCATTGTTTTATAAATGCTGCTGCTGCACTTGTGGGTTGACCTTAAATTCACAATCTGCTGAATACCAATGGCATGAAATTGAAAATAGGTTGCCATATAATTTTCAGCCAGTACAGATATTGTAAAATTAATCATTCTCAGTCTTGGCTGCAGTCTCTCTATTGCAGCTTGTTAGTTGCACATTAAAGAAAGCCTGAGAGAACAACAAAAAGTGCTGGAAAAACGCAACAGGTTTGACAGCATCTGAGGAGAGAAAGACAGAGTTAACATTTCGAGTCTGTATGACTCTTCCTTGAGGATATTCTTCATTTCTCCATGGTGTCATGTTATTCTCTCTTGATTTTATTTGGAATAAAATCTTTCCACAAGTGCCGCTTGAAGAAGAGTCACATATACTCGAAACGTTAACTCTGTCTTTCTCTCCACAGATGCTGTCAGAACTGCTGAGTTTTTCCAGGACTTTTTGTTTTTGTTTCAGATTTCCAGCATCTGCAGTATTTTGCCTTTATATTAAAGAAAGCCTGTTCTCCACTGCACACTAAAATGGCAATCCTCGAGAGAACAATTTAACTATTGAGACTAGAAGCAAATTGTTCAACTGTAAGAGGTGCAAGATAACTGGAGTACTCTGCACCTCAGATCTTTATATTTCAATCTTATTTCCATATTCCTGTGCAAAATGTACCCTGGCCGAAACTTCATCTTTCCTGCTGAAAACAGATTTGAGATAGTCTAGTCGTCTAGACTTCAAAATATTTTCGAATGAGGTGAAAATAGGTATCCAAATTGTACTATGTCATTCTGGACTACATCACAAGTAATAGAAATAGAATCCTGGGAATCTAGATGTGTCATTCCCCCACCCTCTTCAGATGGTAAGATGCATAGAAGTGGTTGGATAGATATCCTGTACTGCACACCTGCACCTCACTCAAACCAGGCTCCTGAATCAGAGCTATTTTACACCATTTTATGTTTCTCCTCATGGGTTTAGCTGCACTGTGTGTCCTGAACATGTAGTAGATGGTACATATTATGTGGACCACTGTGGCCGGGATTTTCCGACCCTGTCACGCGCAGGACCCTGGCAGCGGGCGGGTGTGGAAAATCCCACCCTGTGTCTCCTGCCAATGCAAGATGGTGGTCTGCACATGTGCACTGGTCCGCCCATGTGCGGAAGTCAAGCGACGTCACTCTGCTGCGCCCAGCCTGTCCGTATCACTCTGCTCATGCACAGACATGTCACCTTGTTTCCTGGGGAGTATGTCTGTCTGCACAGGGCGTCCGTGGGAAGAGTTGGGCAGTATTTATGGGGATCCCCACCCACTCCTCCTCACCCACTTCCATCTTCAAGAGACACAGTGTAAAGGGAAAGAACAAAGAGTTCTTCTGCAGATAAGGACTAAGAAGCTAATAAATAAATTGTAAACAGAGATGGGATCCCTAGGAAGTGTGACTGCAATTACATTGTTTCCCTAGGAAATGGTTCGAGGCTGAAAAAAACAGAGACACAGTGAAATACATAACATATTCATATCCTTAAGTTTAGGCATTTTCTCTATGTAGTGCATTTAGAACTGCTGTGCCACCTAACACTGTTGGGACAATTCTGCTCCTAGTGAACATTAAAAGGATTCTGCTGACCAGCTGTGATGATTTGAGCGGCACGATCTTTGGTCCTGGCCACTGCATACTCCATCGCTCTCAATGACGTAACTGAGTAAAACAGCCAAATTGCGCATGCACAGCATTGGCAGCAAATATAGCCTATGTGGATATGAAAAGGCCCTGGCTTGGAGGGGACTAATTGGTGCATTAGATAACATCAAAGTCACAAATTACATCTTACATGACTAACGGTGATAACTATCCCTCTTCATCCTTCTCAAGCTGTCTGCTGTCTTTGACAGCATTAACCATAATATCCTCCTCTCAATGCCTCTCCACTGTCATCCAACTGGGTGGGACTGGCCATGACTTGGTTCCATTCCTATCTATCCAGTCATAGCCGGAGAATCACCCTGCAATATCTTCTGTTCCCAATCCTGCAACATTAACTCTGGAATCCCCCAAGGATCTGTCCTTGGTCCCTTCCTATTTCTCATTTACATGCTGCCCCTTGGCGACATCATCCAAAAGCACAATATCAGGATCCACATGTAGACTGATGGCACCCAGCTCTACCTCACCACCACCTCTCTCAAGCTCTCCACTGCCTTTGATTTGTCATGCTCTTCGTCCAACATCCAGTGTTGGTTGAGCAGAAATTTGCTCCAATTAAGTATTTGGAAGACTAAAGCCATTAACCTTGGTTCCCGTCCCCAAACTCTATCCCCTTGTCTCCAACACCATTCCCTCTCCCTGGCCATTGCCTGATGCTGAACCAGACTGTTCGCAACCTTAGTGTCAGATTTAACCCAGGTGTAGAGGCCCCCTAATTGTAACTACACATTAGGACAGAGTATAAAAGAAGGGATAATGGGAGCTTGCCAGAAAGGTACAGCAATAACATGGGGGATTTTAATCTACATATAGGCTGGAAAAATCAGATGGGCAAAGGTAGCATAGATGAGTGCATAGAATGTTTTCAGGATAGTTTCTTAGAACAGCACGTTCTGGAGCCAACCAGAGAGCAGGCTATACTAGACCTGGTATTGAGCAACGAGATAGAATTAATTGATAACCTCCTAGTGAAGGTACCACTAGGTAGCAGTGATCATAGTATGATTGAATTTTACATTCATTTTGAAGGAGAAATGAGTGTGTCCAAGACTAGTATTTTAAACTTAAATAAGGAAAATTATGAGGGCATGAAAGCAGAGCTAGCTAAAGTGAACTGGCAAATGAGGTTAAGGAATAGGTCAATGGAGGTTCAGTGGCAGACATTTAAGAATACACATAATAGATACATTCCAACAAGAAAGAAAATTTCTAAGGGAGGGCCCACTTTCTGTGGTTAACTAAAAAAGTTAAAAACAGTTTCAAACTTAAAAAAAACATAAAATTGTGCAAAGACGGTTTGCAGATCAGAAAATTGGAAAGAACATAAAGAACAACAAAGAATGACGAAAAGATTAATCGGGGGAAAATTAGAGTATGAAAGAAAGCTAGCTAGTAATATAAAGACAGATAGTAAGAGTTTCTATAGTTATTTAATTAAGAAAAGAGTTAACAAAGTGAGGGTTGATCCTATAGAAAGTACATCTGGGGAATTGATAATGGAAAGTAGGGAGATGGTGGATGAATTAAACAGGTATTTTCACTGTAGCAGACATAAGTAGCATCCCAGAATTAGCTGTAAATCAGGAAATGGAAGGGAGGGAGGAACTCAGGAAAATCACTAGGTACGTGGTATTGAGCAAATTATTGGAGCTGTGGGCTGACATATCCTCGGGTCCTGATGGACTTCACTCTGCAGTCTTAAAAGTAGTGGCTAGTGAGATAGTTGATGCATTGGTTTTAATTTTCCAAAATTCCCTAAATTCGGGGAAGGTTCCATTAGATTGGAAAATAGCAAATGTAACTCCTTTATTCAAAAAAGGGAGGGAGATAGAAAGCAGGAAATTACAGGCCAGTTACCCTAACATCTGTCATAGGGAAAATGTTAGAAGCTATTATTAAAGATGTTATAAAAAATTCAAGGCAATCAGGCAGCGTCAACATGGTTTTATGAAAGTTATGGTTATGTTTAACCAATTTATTGGAGTTCTTTGAAGGAGTCACATGTGCTATTGACAAAGCAGAACTGGTGGATATGCAGTACTTAGATTTCCAGAAGGCATTTGATAAGATGCCACATCAAAGGTTATTGTGGAAGATAAAAGCTCATGGTGTAGGGGTGTATTGGCATGGATAGAAGATTGGCTTGCTAACAGGAAACAGAGAGTAGGCATAAATGGGACTTTTGCTGATTGGCTGGATATGACGAGTTGTGTGCCACAGGGATCAGTGCTGGGGCCTCAACCTTTCACGATTCATATAAATGACTTCGATGAAGGGACTGAAAGAATGGTTGCTAAATTTGCTGACAACACAAAGATAGATTGGAAAGTAAATTGTGAAGAGGACATAAGGAGGCTACAAAAGGACATAGATAGGTTAAGTGAGTGGGCAAAGATTTGGCAAATGAAGTATAATGTTGGCAAACGTGAAATTATTCATTTTGACAAGAAGATAAAAAAGAAGTTTATTATCTAAATGATGAGAGTTTGCAGAGCGCTGAGATTGAGAGGTCTCTGGGTTTCCTAGTGCATGAATCACAAAAGGCTCGTATGCAGGTGAAGCAAGTAATTAGGAAAGCTAAAAGAATGTTATTGTTTAATGTGAGGGGAATTGATTACAAAAGTAGGGAGGTTATTCCTTAGTTGTACAGGGCACTGGTGAGACCACATCTGGAGTATTGTGTGTAGTACTGGCCTCCTTATTTAAGAAAAGATGTAAATGCGTTGGAAGCAGTTCAGAGAAGGTTTACTAGACCAATACCAGGAATGGGTGGGTTGTCTCATGAGGAAAGATTGGACAGGTTAGGCTTGTATCCACTGGAGTTTAGAAGAGTAAGAGGTGACTTGATTGAAACTTTTAAGATCCTGAGGGGTCTTGACAGGGTGGGTGTGGAGAAGATGTTTTCTCTTGTGGGAGAATCTAGAACTGTGGGTCAATGTTTAAAAATAAGGGGTCACTCATTTGAGATAGAGATGAGAAGAATTTTTTTCTCTCAGAGGGCCGTGAGTCTTTAGAATTCTCCTCCTCAAAAGGTAATGGAAGCAGAGTCTTTGAATATTTTTAAGGCAGAACTCGATAGATTCTTGCCTAGCGCCCATTGCCTGTCGGGATCGACTCCAATTCCCCGTGACCCTGAATTGGATGAAGCAGTTCTGGAAAATTGAGTGAGTGAGAGGTAGATAGATTCTTGATTAACAAGGGGGTGAAAGGTTATCGGGGATATGCAGGAATGTGGGGTTGAGGTTACAATCAGATCAGCCATGATCTTATTGAATGGCGGTACAGGCTCAAGGGACCGAGTGACCCACTCCTGCTCCTAATTCGTATGTATGTATGTTCTTTTGTATGTATGAAAGTAATACACTGTTTAAGTAGAAGTCATACAATGTTGAAGTTAAGACATAGAGATAAGGGGAGCTTTACCCACTTTGTTTTTCACCCTGCTCACCCAGTCCCTCACCATCTCTCTTCCAACCTCTCACTGTCCACTTACCGTATCCTCTCCCAGCCCCTCATTGCCTCCCTTTGGACCCCTTACCGCCCTGCCTGCTGCCCTTTGCCAACTTGCTCAATGTCCCAGTTGCTGACTGGTCCAGGAGGGAGTCAGAGAGTGGGAAGTGGCAGGTGGGTGATGGTGAGGGGGCGGGAGGGCGGTGATGATAGGTTGGGAGAGGGAGGGCAAGCAGGTTGGTGAGGGGCCAGGAGGGAGACAGGGAGTGGGAAGTGAGGTGCTGGGAGGCAGACGCTGAACGGGAGGTGAGAGGTTGGGAGGGAGGTGGTGAGTGAGAGGAGGAAAGGGGTTGGGAGGGAGATGGTCAGTGGGGGGCGAGGGGCTGGGAGGAAGGTGGTAAGTGGGAGGCAGCGAGGGGCAGGGAGGGAGATGGTGAGTGGGCCGGGAGGGAGGCAGCTGGCGGGAGGTAGATGATGGTGCCCAACAATGATGTCACCAGTGGAGAAACCACGTGTGCACTGGTGGAGAGAGTGGGTGCCAAGTGTGCAAGTGCAACTGTTCCTGTGAGGAGGCAGTAGTTACAGCGAATTGGGAAAGCAGGAATCATCGAACCCACGTTCCTCAAGGAGATTGGAATAATCTTTCTAAGATGCCAACTACCTAGAACGTAGTAACTTTTATGTAACCCTCACTTTACACTTCACCCATCACATACTGCACTTTAGACAACAACAACTTATATTCATATAGCACCTTTAAGATAATAAAATATCCCAAGTTGCTTCACAGGAGCAATATGAATCAGAATATGACTTGTGGGGATATTAGGTCGAATGAGCAAAAGTTTGGCCAAAGAGTTAGCTTTTAAGGGAGGAAAGGGAGGTGGACATTCCGAGAGGTTCAGGGAGGGAATTAGAGCCTTGACAACTGAAAGCGTGGCCACCAATGGTGGAGCGATTAAAATCAGGGATGCTGAAGAAGTCAGAATTAGAGGATTGCAGATATCCCGGATGATTGTGGGGCTAGAGGAGATTATTTTTTATTCCTTTCAGGGGATGTGGGCATCATAACAAGGCCAGCATTTGTTGCTCATCCCAAATTGTCCTTGAACTGAGTGGTTTTCTAGGTTATTTCAGTGGGCAGGTAAGAATCAACCACATTGCTGTGGGTCTGAAGTCACATGTAGGCCAAGATGGCAGATTTCTTTCCATAAAGGACACTAGTGAACCAGATGGAATTATATGTCAATCATTAATTGTTTCATAGTCACCATTACTGAGACAAACTTTTGATTCCAGTTTTTCTTTTAACTAATTCAATTTAAATTCCACCAGCTGCCATTGGAACACATGTTCCTAGAGCATTAACCTGGGCTTCTGGATTACTGGTCCAGTGACATTACCACCACACCACCATTTCCCTTGAAGAGATTACAGACATAGGGAAGGGTGAGGACATGGAGAGAATTGAAAACAAGGATGAGAATTTTAAAATTAAGATGTTGCTTGACTCCGAGCCAATCTACATCAACGATAGGTGAACAGGACTTGCTGCGAGTTAGGACACAGACAGCAGAGTTTTGGATGACCTCAAGTTTACGGGAGTTTGTGGGAGACCAGTACGGAGTGTGTTGAAATAGAGTTGAGTCTAAAAGTATCGAAGACATGGAGAAAGGTTTCAGCAGCAGATGAGGGGCAAAGTCAGGCAATGTTATGGAGGTAGAAACAGGCGGTCCTAGTGATTATACAAACATGAGGTCAGAAGCTCATCTCAGGATCAGATGTGACACCGAGGTAGCAAGCAGATTGGCTTAATCTCAGACTGTTGCCAGGGAAAGGCTTGGAGTCAGTAGCAAGGGAACAGAGTTATGGAGCAGGGACCAAAAGCAGTGGCCTCAGTCTTCCCAATATTTAATTGGAGGAAATTTCTGCCTATCCAGTACTGGATGTCAGATAAGCAGTCTGATAAGTTAGCAGCAGTGGAGGAGTCGAGAGAGGTGGTGATGACATAGAGCTGGGTGTCATCAGCGTACATGTGAAAACTAACCCTGTGCTTTTGGAGGGGCAGCAAGCAGATGAGAAATAGGAGGGGTGGGGGGCCAAGGATAGATTCTTCACCAGAGATAACAATGTGGGAGCAACAAGCGAAGCCATTGCAAGTGATACTCTGACTACGATTAAATAGAAAAGAGTGGAACCAGGTGAGGGCAGTCCCACCCAGCTGGACAACAGTGAAGAGGCATTGGAGGAGGTTGGTGTGGCCAACCATGTCAAAGCGTGCAGACAGATCAAGAGGGTGAAGAGGGATAGTTTACCTTTATCACAGTCACATAGGATATCATTTGTGACTTTGATAAAAGGAGCTTCAGAACTATGGCAGGGGCAGAACCCTGATCAGAGAATTCAAAAATAGAGTTCCGGGAAAAGTGCACACAAATTTTGGAAGCGACGACATGTTCAAGGACTTTGGATGGAAAGGGAGGTTGTAGATGGGGTAGTAGTTTGCAAGGACAGTGGAGCCAAGGGTGTTTTTTAAGCAGAGGGGTGATGGCGGAAGATTTAAATTAAGGAGAGAGGGACACCTGAAAAGAGAGAACTGTTTACAATATCGGCTCTAATGGGGGCCAGGAAGGGAAGTTGGGTGGTCAGTGGTTTAGATGGAACAAGTTCAAGAGAGCAGGAGGTGAGCCTCATGAACAGGATGAGCTTGAAAAGAGCATGAGGAGAGATAGAAGAGAAACTAGAGAGAGATGAGAGTTGAGGCCTAGGATAGGGGAACCTTAGAGGAAGTTTGGCCTGGTGGGCTAGTGGAAGGGAGGGACATGGTAGAGGCAGCTGATCAAATGTTCTCAAAAGCAAAAAAAGCCCATGAGCTCCTTGCACTTAATGTCAGAGGTGACTGACAATACACTTCAATGTATTACGATAAGCATTGCCGTGGGAGGTTTACTAATATCATTTTTTGAAAATTGTATCTCTTGTGTCACCAACTCAAATATCATCTTCATTTTTTTTTAAAAGTGGAACAAATCGCAATTGAGCAGTCAATACATCAGTAGCAGCATATGGAAGTTACCAGACAAAGCTGAGCAACAACAATTTGGCCCTAATTTGCCTTAGGATGTGCTTATTTTCAATACATTCCCTAGGGAGCAATGGATCATATTTATCTTAAAGTTAGACTTCATGGCCTCAAACAATAGGCCAGGTAAATACAAATCCTCTGTAGCAACAGCCAGTTTCCCTCAAAGCAACCTCTTTATGATCATCTGGAAAAGACTACCAAGACATAAATACTAAGATAAAAGGAAAAAACTGCAGATGCTGGAAATCCAAAACAAAAACAAAAATACCTGGAAAAACTCAGCAGGTCTGGCAGCATCCTTCACCCCACCCCACCCCCCCACTAGGGCTATCTGTACCTTGCTTGTCCTGTTTTCTACCCTTAATTAGCACATTCCACAGATAATATCACCACCTTCAACACCTTTTTGTCCTTTTGTCTGTGACATCTTTTGGTTATCTCCACCTATCGCTGGCCCTCTATCCAGCTCTACCCACCCCCCGCCCCCCTGCTCCCCCCTCACCTTAAACCAGCTTAGATTTCACCTCTTTTCTATTTTTACTTAGTTCTGTTGAAGGGTCATTCGGACTCGAAACGTTAACTGTGCTCCTCTCCGCAGATGCTGCCAGACCTGCTGAGTTTTTCCAGGTATATTTGTTTTTGTTTAAGACATAAATACTACTTACCTATTATATAACAATGTATTGTGTTTTAGCACAGTCTCACATCATTATCATTATAAAACAGTATATCCTTCAACTTGCCATAGGCAATACCATATAAAATCCATTGGTGTCCTGTTAGGGCAACCGGTATAGGCTGGGGCCGGGATTTTCCATGCCCGCTGGCGTTGGGCGTGTTTGGTGGTGTGAGCGGACAATATGGCGCGATCAGTTTCATGATGGTGTGAAACGAGTTTGCGATGTCCGCTCAGCCAGCCAATGGCGGGCCGCATTTCCTGCCATCAGACGTCAGGAACCTCACTGTAATACATCTGCATATCATTATTAGGCCAGCCCACCAGAATCATCCTCCCCTCTGGATCGTCGACAGGAAAGCACACCAACGTGTTTCACAGAACATAAAAAGCATGCACTTGGTGGGCTGTGCTTTGAGAGGAACTTGGAGGTGAGTACACAGCAACAATGTGCAGCGCTCGCCAGTGTCGCCTGTCAGACTTCAAGCTTGAGGAGAGTTGGGGGGGTGCATGGGGCAAGGACAGCCCTAGGGTTGAGGTGACTTTGGGTGGGGGACAAGGGCAGCCCTGTGCTTGAGGTTACTTTGGGGGGGGCGCATGCTAGGGCTGCCCTGTGGTTGAATGTAGCGCACATATACTTGGGATGGGGGATAGGGTGGGTCAGGGAAGCGAACACGCATTGTATAAAGTGACCATTCATCTGCAACTCAGACAGTTCAAGCGCAGCCATTGATATGATTGAAATTGGGTCTCTAGCTTATCTGCCCACTCAAGCAACACAGAGGCATCAAAGTGCCACCATGTGCTCCAGAGCTTTTCACCTTCCCCCAGCACAGGCTGCAAAGTCATGAGCATTTTAGAGGATTGTAGAACAGTTGGACGCACATTGTACAGTCTCCTTGCTAAAACTGGCTATGGAGCAGTCACTGGTGGAGATGCTCACAGCCCCTTGCAATGTCACCATCCCGGTTTGGACCAGTCTCCCCCATGGCTCAAGCTAACAGTGCAGCCTTGCAATGTGGGTTAGGAGAATACCTGCACCTGAGCTGAGAGCACAGCATGCAGTCGAGTGGGCAAAGCTGCCGCCAATCTGTCAGGTGGAGTGGGGCGGAGGTGGGTGGAGTTTCGGGCAGCCATGTAGCTCACTAATCTCTGGCCATCCAAATGGTGGCCAGGACTCTCCGGGATGCATAAAGGGGCCTTTACACTTAACCAGGACAGGTTCTTAGTACACCCATGCTAACCCACGCGTCTCTCTCTTTCATACTGTAGGAGGAGTACATCAGGATCATGGAGCCTGGTGAACTAGCTGTGCACCTCGTTGCCCATAGAGAGTGAATACGATGAAGGACTGAGTGACTGAGGCTCCTGGCTGTGCAGAGGCAGGAGCAGCCCCCTATGGAAGAAGGGGTGGCTGGAGCTCCCACACATGCCACCAAAGAGCCACACTGAACTATCGCTGCTCAGCGCTTAGCGACACCCAGGGACTGTAGATACTGCCTTTCATTCCTGCAGGTGACCGAGAACCAGTGTTGCTGAAGACTGCACAAGTCTAGGGAACTGGTTGGTCACATCTGCCAGCTGCTGCAGGATTTGGCGCCACAGGGACATGGAGGGCATCCACTGCCAGTGGCCGTGAAAGTGACCAAGGCGCTCAATTTCTTTCAGGGCTCCTCAAGTGACCTCTATGGGAATTCACAAGCCTCCACCCACAAATGCATCCATGAAATCACAGATGCCACCTTTGAGAGGGCACACAACATTTCGCCCAGGACCAGGACAGCCAGGATGCAAAAGCGATTGGATTTGCCGAGATCTCGGGTTTCACATAGGTGCAGGGTGCCATCGATTGCACTCACGTGTGTTCAACTCTCTGTCACAACACACAGTCAACTACATCAACCGCAAGGGATTTCATTCGCTGAATGTGCAGCTGGGGGTGTGACAACCAGAAACACATCCAGCAGGTGTGCGTCTGGATCGGGGTCATACATCTTGGTGCTCCCCGAACATCCACAGCAGAGGTGGAGGCAGCCTTCTGACTGCTACGCCCTGTCTGTGATGACTTTGGCGGGTGTCCTCTGGAGGGCCAAGACCTGAAGGGCCCTGGCCTGCTTTCAAGGGTCCTGCTGTGTGGCAGTGGCACCCTCCTTGGCCTATGGAGCTGGAGCTGCTGAGGACACAGGAAGAGGGGATTCAGATGGGCCGGTCACTCCCGGAGTCACCTGGATGGATTGCCCTGGGGTGGGGGACACCTGCTGATCCTCCTCCCTATGGGTGCCCGAGGGCCCCAGGCTGACTCCTTGAGGAGCAGGGGTAGCTGGAATGAGATCGAGCTGCCCCGCACCCCTCTCATGTACATACTGTTGGAGGCCAACTATGGCATCAGCGATGGAGTTGAGCCCACGCAGCAGTGCAGGACCAATGTCCTTGACCAAGGTCTCCATGGTGGCCGCCATCCTACCAGTATTGACCTCAATGCATTGGCATGTCTGCACTATCACCTTAGACTGAAGGCAGACGGACTCCTCCATTGTGCCTTGCAACCTGAGGAGTGCAGCGGCCATCGCTTCCTGATGTTCCCGAGCTTGCCTTTGCAGCTCCAGCAACTGTAACATGACCAAGTCCAGAGGCTCATCATCTGACTCGGACTCAGCAAACCTCTGGCCTCCAGCAGTGCTCTGAGTGCCAGGGACCTGGGAAGTCCCCGCCTCCACCTGCTGTGGATGTGCATGAGACAGTGCAATGTGCTCACCAGATTGTGACCCTGAGGCTACTCTAAAGTTTGGTCCCACCAAGGTATGTGTGTCTGCGCTGGTGGAGGGTGTGGGTGAGCGCTGTGACGGGACTTCAAGGAGGGTGCCTCCAGGTTCCTCTTCAAAGGTTTCTTCGGGGATTGATGGAATCCCTGAGTCATGAACTCTGTCAGCTGTTTGGCAGATGTGCCTGCGAAAGCAAGGGGAGATAATTAGTGCATGGCAGTGCCTGTGAAAAAGGACACATCACTCACAGCATGGTTGTCTGATGGATGTTGCACTGCTGGATCCTCACTTGGTAGAACAGCGCCGACCTCACCATCAGCACAGGACCGGTCCAGATCATCGCCGGCCAGCTGGATGACTCTGTTTTCAAAGTCCATGAAGACCTTGATTTCAGGCATTCCTCCACCGGTCTACAAACTCTCCCTGTTGTTGTTGTGTGTCAGCTTGCCCTGCATGATAGAGATGGAGGAAGTGTAAGCAAGATGCTTGCCCGGCCAGATGATAAGTATGCCTGGCCTGTGTGAGTGGTGATTAGTCCCATGGACAGGATGAGGAGAATGAAGGTGTGTATGAGAAAGTGAATAGTGATGTCCCTTGAACTGGCAGTGAGTGAGATCACTGTGAATGTCTGATGAGTATGTGAGTTGAGAGTGCGAGAAGAGTGACTTACTCTGGCAGAACAGAGGAGACCATTCATCCTCTTGCAGCACTGTTTTGATGGGCAATGGCTCTGACCGCAGCTGCCGCTGCCTCCCAAGCCTGGTTGGTCATGCCGCTGCCCATCCTACAGCCAGAACGGGGGTAGAGGACATCGTGGTGGGCCTCCACAGCAACCAAAAGGCGTTCCATTGACACGTCACTAAACCTGGGGGCTGTAGTCTTTTTTCCTTTCGCAGACATCTTCCCTGCAGCAGTCCTGGGCTGGAAGCACTGAGAAGTGTGCACGGCTGGACTTTAAATATGGCGCCCGGCTTGATGAAGCAGCGAGGTGATGATGTGGCAGGCGAATGAGAGCCCGCCCACCATGGAAACAGCATGTGACTCGGGGATGCACAGGTAGTGCGGCAGGTTTGGGACGATACAGCATGAAAATCTGTCATTGTGGCCAGTGGGTAAAATGTCATTTTACCGGCCCACTACCACACTCATTGCAAATCTGGGATGATTCTGCCCCGGATCCCATTAAATATTACTTGAGTCTGGCAGTTTTTGCTTCCTTTCAATTTAAAACAACATACTGGACCCTCTCTTCCTGGAGCTGAATTGTCTTATTAATTTTAGAGTAACGTTCTCCTGGAGTTGATTCTTTCTGAATAGATGATGAGCAGCAGACGCTATTCTTTACCTTTTTTGGAAAACAAGTAATACTCTTTCATGAATGCATACTGATTTTTTACATTATAGTGAGGCGCCTGCACAAATTGCACCCAAGGGCACTTTGATGTGATCATTTGTTTGGCTGCATCAACTCTATTTTGCCTGAATGCAAAGGTTTTTAGGTGGTTTTTTAACCTGACCTATTCTGAATTAACTTATTGCTTATTTTGCTATGTATCTGAAGAGAGGCAAGATAATCTTTAAGTAAACAAGACACTGAGAGTTACGAGACCTTTGGTGATTGCCTAATTGTGTGCAAAATGATTTATGTTGAATGGATTTTTGCATGGAAATTGAGCTTTCAGTGCCTTACTTATTGAATTAGTAAGTAAACAATATTCTGTTATTTTTCCTATGTTTAAATGAAGCATGGACTACAACATCTAATACGTAGCCATTAAAAAAAACCCATTCCCAGAAAAGCCCACAATTCAATCATCAGTTTTCTGGGTTAGTTGATCTTAGCTGGGATGTCTGTGAGGTGCAGTAAGGGACTTGACACCCCAAACTAGGGAGCATGAAGTCAGTCAATTCCTGCTCCTAATCATGTATCCCATTGAAGTGTGTGAAAACCAGGTTCAATTGTACTGCACTACACAGTCTCTCACTATGATGGTCATGTGAGCATCCTGGAAGGTACCCCAACAAGAAATAAATAAGTTCAGGAGATGAGGGGAAGTAAAAGATTTAGCAGAGGAAATTGATCAAGAAAACAACTTCTTTCCTGTTTTCAAGTTGCATAATTGGATGATAACAGCAGGTTCACAAATTTCAGTTTGGTTCCATTTGGACTTGGTTCAGAGTGCTGACCAGAATTCCTGCATTTACCCACATCTCTATCATAGTGTATATACCAAAAGGAGAGAGGAACTGACAAGGGTTCATGATTAAAACGTGTTATCTCTTTAGCATTTTGTGTGTTTATGTTCTTGCAATCATTGACTGTTCCACAGGGTCATCTGGTTTTGTTCTGACATTTCTTACATTTTTCTGCAGTTTTCAGTAGACGTGTTAGAGTCAGGCAGGCACGAGAAAGAACTGCAGATAAAGGCCATATCTTACGAAATGGAGCAAGAGCTGTTCATTAAGGGAATTCAGTGTGAGATTAAACATAAATTGATACAGTAATTTATGGGAGAAACACAAACAAATCTGGAAGAAAATGGAATGGCCTGTGTTTTTAAAAATTCATTCACAGGGATGTAGCTGTCACTGACAAGGCCAATATTTATTGCCTTTCCCTAATTACCCCGTGAGAAGGTGGTGGTGAGCCACTTTCTTCAATACTATTGAGTAGCTTGCTGGACAATTTCAAAGGACAGTTAAGAGTCAAGCACATTGCTGTGGGTCTTGATTCACATATAAGCCTGACCAAGCAAGGATGGCAGATTTCCTCCCCCAAAAGAAAGAGTATTTACAACAATCTGATAGTTTTATGGTCACCTCTACTAATACTAGCTTTTTAATTCTGGATTTATTTTATTTAATTAACTGAAATTAAATTCCCAGCTTCTGTGGTGAGATTTGAACTCATATCTCTTAATCATGACTCCAGGGGGAGCACACTGCCACTTTACGTGGGCAGACCAATTAAGGCCCGCCCAGTGTAACACACGGCCAGTAGCGCTCAGTGCTATCTGTGCGGGCGGGGGAAGGAGGGAGAATCGGGGCCTCCGCTCTTTTGCGCATGCGCTCAAAAGAGCGCAGAAATCTCCCTGAGGCACGGAGCTGCCTCAGGGAGATTGAATGGATTATAAAATCTTTTAATAAATTAAGTAAAAATTTATTTTAAACATGTCATCTCAGTGTCACATGAGCTGGGACATGTTTGTGAAGTTAGGAAAAATTATTTATTTATTTTATAAAAGCTTCAGAAACCTCTTCCTGCCCGTGGATGAGGTTTCCTGAAAAGCGCGAAGGCCACTTGGGCTCTTCGCCTGCCCGCCAACCTTAAGGTTCTTAACATGTAATTACTTTTTTAATGGCCTTAATAGGCTGTTGACAGTTCGGTGGGTGCGCAGCCGCCTCCGGCGCATGCCAGCTGAATTAAATACCGAAATGATGCGTGATGACATCAGGACGCACGCCCAATGTCATCGCGTGTCATTTTACGCGTCGGTGCGTTGGGGCTGCCCCCGCATTCTGACCGAAAAATTCAGCCCCAGGTCTCAGATTCCTAATTCAGTAACACAATCACTATGCTGCCTTTTCCATTGTTTCTTAGAGTTAGGTTGGTGCGATAGTTGGACTCTCATCTCTAAGACACAAGGTAATGGGTTCAAGTCCCACAATAGACTTGCGTCTAGACTGACTCTTTAATTCAATACTAAGGGAGTGCTACATTGATGTGGGTGTCATCTTTTCGATGAAATGTCAAATGGAAGCTCCATCTACATTTTCAGGTATATGTACGTGATCCCATGACATGTTTCACACAAGAACGGAAAATTCTCTTGCTGTCCTGGACAATATTTATTCCTTAACCAACAACATCAAAACAGATTGCTGTTTATGGGACCTTGGGATGCTAAAATTAGCTGGAGAATTTGACTACAAAACAATGGTAGCTAGGCTTCAAATTAAGTCCATTGTTGTGAAGTCTTTTGGGATATCCTGAGGATAGGAAAGGCACAATGTAAATATAATCTTTCAGTTGGATCAGCTGTCCTTTTCTAACATTAAACATTATATTGTGCTTTAATTTCTTCTAAACCAATGTCATTGTCCTACTGCCTGTTAAGGTAGTTTCAATTTGGACTCATTCACCCTTCAAAATGGTTTTAATTTTTTCACAGTTTCTTTTTAGTGCCCTGGTTACTCATTCATTCATTTCTACACTACACTATCTCTTTAGTTGACCTATGTAGCTTCTTGCAGCAGAACAAAAACCAGCTACACCACAAAACCACGCTGGGCAAGTGACACACTGGGATGAATTTTCCCAGCCCCCTGGAAGCGGGGAAGGATGCGAAAACTAGTGCAAAATTGGAAAAGACCCTGTCAAGTTGTCTACCCAATGCATGCCCGCCTCCCAGCGATCTTGCTAGATGCAGGATAAGCAAGACAGAGGCTAGCCACCCAGCAATAGTGGGTAGCCAATTAGGCCCATTACTGGGCCAATCATGGAAGAGATGCCACCACCACTGGGATCTAAGCGAAGGTGGCCAGGCCCCCCTGCTGAGGCCAAAGTCTCCCAGCAACAGGTCAGAGGACACACACCTCCTCTCCTCTGCTGGGACGTGATGGCCAGAACTGCGGCTACATGTGAAGTGATTTCCCCTTCATGATGATGGCCTGACAGCTGGGGCCCTGTGGGATGCATAGCTTTTTACAATCCTGCAGAGAACGCTGCCAACTTGAGGTGTCCTTGTGTCCTCCTGCCTACTTCAGCAGCTATTTTAAGATAATCAGTTGTGCTTACTAGAAGTGAAATCCATTCATATGCAGGGACCTGTTCTCTACAAACAAAACCTTTTTTGATAAGCTGGAAGCTTGGAGAGCCTATTATTTCCAGTTGCTTTCCCCATGGCAATGCCTCAGCCAGTCAGAGTCAACTTACCAACCAATCAGCATTCTTTTCTCCTGTAGTATAAATTGTTGTGACAGTTTGAAATTTGGCATTCTTGTATTTGTCCTGAATAGTGCAAGATAAAAAAAACATCAGCAACATGTCTCTCTTTTCAGCGACATTCAAGTTAATTATTCAAAATTCTATTGGTCTTTTAATGCCTTTATTCTTATTTTCAGAGAATTATATATTTAAACCATTAAGTTTTTCTGTTTAGCCACACCCTCAGTGTCTTCCATACTCCCATTCCTTGTTTATCCTGCCAAAATGTATTACGTCACACTTATCCACAATAAATTGCATTTTCCCCAGAGTGTCCTCTTGAGGTTTCTTATAGCCTTGCTTGCTATTTGCCCCATCTCCTACGTCTCTGTCATTGGCAAATGTCCAAGATTGAATTCCTTATACTTATGTCCAAATTGTTTATATGTAGCAACAGGAGAAGGACAGGACCATGCCATTCTTATACATTAGTTAAAGCAGGAGCATTAAGGTGGACCTTCCCACTCTAATTGGTGTTTACTTCAACATGCATTGATGCTATTTATATACCGCCCGTAGAAAAGGAGTAGGAAAGAAAAAAGAGTTTTAGTGGTGAAATTCTAGTGATTGTAATGAAATGTTATATCACCCACATGCAGACATGCACTTAAAATTTAAGTTTCTGTTGTTGGAATTTGTTATAAGTAGTTATTAATGCAACCACTGAAGCAATTTATAATGTATCCGCAGGGTGGATCCATGGGAGTGTTATCAGGATACTTGGCAAACAACCTGCAGTGTACTGGAACACCACCGGGACCTAATGAAGGTAAGGATACTGCAAGATTCAGCTAGCTAAGGTGAATTAGAAGTAAAAGATGTTGCTGATATCTTCCTTCTGTTGGGATTTGCAAGGGAGTCTGTGGTCTGGATAACTGCCACCACAGCTGAAAAAGATACAGAAAAACTGAGGAGAAAAAGAGAGAAAGAAATGCTGGGGGCAGAATTTTACAGCCCCATCGCAGGGGGGCGGGGTTGTAAAATGTGGTGAGCCATTCAAAAGTCCATTGGCTTCGGCGGGACCAGAAAATCCCGCCGGTAGGAGAGGCCGTAAAGTTCCGCCATAGGGAAAATGAATATATTTCCCATTTATTGTTTGATGGGCTGATTAAATTAAAGGTAGAAAAGGGGGAGTAATTGGAAATGCATTGTAATTTCAGAAACTGGAAATAGCTGTAAAAGTCTTGGAGTGGAGTTAATTGATTCTCACAACACTTCAGATGGAACTCGTTGTACAATATGGTGGGGCAGCAGGTGGTTCCAATTCACCATTTTACATTGCAAATTGGATTCAGAGCTCCTGTGTCAACACTCCTCTAACAGCACATACTGTTACTCAGAAACCATAATTACGGCTGTAAGTTTCAGACAGTCTGCCTTCCATCTGACGCCAGAGTGGAAGGGTTTGGCGTGGAGAAAAGGAATGGATATGATGAAAATGAGGATTCATCCTGTTTTTTATCATGTAATCTCTACATTATGGACTCTCCTCTCAGCTTTAAAGGGAACGGCGGTCTTAGAGTTTGAAAATGGAAGCCATAGCTATTGTTTTTGTTAACTTTTATCCTGTCCTTTTACTTTAAAAGACTATAGACAAAAGTAAATGTGCACTTTAATCTGGAGGTATAACATATTGTCATGCCCAGTACCGGCACAAAGATATTACAAATTTTAAAATTATATTTTTAAAAAGTGGATGCCAAAAGCTGTTTGAGATGGCTGTAGCATATCATGTGGCTTGGCAGTATTCAGCTCCAGACAATGCTGAAACTTAAGCAAATACCTAATTACAAATGGACAATCACAACCGCCTGTGAAATTCACACATCCCTTTGTTAAGAATGGACCGTCAACAGAAAGGACTATAAAATGTCAGCTGATTCATCTTTCTGCTTCACCATTGACAACAGAGACATCAAAACTCAATGGGTGTTAGATGAATATGAAATGGGTCACATATTGTCTGATACAGTGTCGCAGCCCCTTCTATAAGCAGATCTCATGCCCCCTATGATCTGAGGTTTACTGCTCCCTGCCTGCTATTTAGGTAAACCTCGGGATTATAAAAAGGAACTCCTATGCTGTATTGCATGTACAAGAAGATATTAAGTGCCTCCAGGATTCTCCTTTCTTTAACTGAATAAAGTATTCATTCGGGGTGAGATTCAGGGCTGAATCTTCCAGTCGGCGTGTGGGGCGGGTCCGAAACGCGGACGTGTAAAATGATGCGTGATGACGTCAGGCGTGACTTCATCACGCGCCATGCCAATATTTTGTTCGGCGGGCGCACTCCGGAGTTGGCTGCGTGCCCGCCAAAATGTCAACGGCCTATTAAGGCCATTAAGAAAGTAATTAAACTCATTAAAAGCACTGCCCATCCAACCTTAAGGTTAGTGGGCAGTCAAAAAGCCCAAGCAGCCTTCACATTTTTCAGGAAACCTCATCCACGGGCGGGATGAGGTTTCCTGAAGCTTTTATAAAATCAATAATTTAATTTTCCCACCTTTACAAACATGTCCCAATTTGTGACACTGTCACATGAGGGGACATGTTTAAATACATTTTATACATAATTTATTAAACTCTTTTATTGTCTATTCAATATCCCCGAGGCAGCTCCGTGCCTCAGGGCGATTGCTGCGCTCTTTCACGTGCATGCGTGAGCACTACCGGCTGCGCGTTACACTGGGCAGGCCTTAATTGGCCCGCCCGCATAAAATGGTGGCATGCGGGCGGCAATCGGCTCCATGCCCGCCCCCACCTGCTCCCACTCCCGCCCGCCATAGGAAAAATCCAGTCCTAAATAAACAGATCGCTCATTTAAACCAAGTAAATGAACAGTACACAATATAATACAGTGAATCATAAAGCTCATTATTCTCCACAATACATAAAATAATAAATACTTTACTCATTTTCTCTCTGGACATAGACTTTAAAACAGAAGCTAGTTTCTTATGCTGCTAAACTTGTCACAAGTTTGAACCTGACCTGCTTCTGCACTGGCTGATATGAACTTAAACACAGAACTCTCCTGTTGGCTAAAAGTAGGCCATACATCTGAAAACTGATTATTTACTGCCATAAAATTACCCCAGATGTATTATTTAACATCCACTGAAGATACAGTGAAACAAAGGGAAGAATTTTCTCCCCATCGGAGGGGCTGAGTGGGAGTGGGCACAGGCGGGCGTGGGCGGGCGCACAGTTGACCGCCGCCCATGATCGGCTGTGCGCCACTATTTTATGTGGGTGGACCAATTAAGGCCCGCCCAACGTGACGCGCGCCCGGTAGCACTCAGCGCTAACTGTGCAGGTGGAGGGAGAGCCAGGGCCTGCGCTCTTTTGCGCATGCGCGCGGAAGAGCACAGAAATCTCCCTGAGGCATGGAGCTGTCTCAGGGAGATTAATTTGATTGTGAAAAATGGAAAAAAAGAATTTTAAAAATTGTTCAGACATGTCCCCTCATGTGACAGTGTCACATGAGCTGGGATATATCTATGAATTTTAATAAAAATTTTTATTAAAGTTATAAACCCTTCCTGAAACCTCATCCTGCCTCTGGATGAGGTGCCATGAAAAATGCCTGGGCTCTTTGTCTGCCTGCCAACCCTAAGGTTGGATGGGCAGCCCTGACAAGTACTTCAATTAGTTAATAAATGGCCTTAATAGGCCTTTGACAGTTTGGCGGGCATGCAGCTGACTCCGGTGTGCGCCCGCTGAACTGAAGATTGGAATGACGCGTGGTGACGTCAGGACGCACGCCCAATGTCACCGCATGTCATTTTATGCGTCAGTGTGCGGGCATACAGTGCTTGCAAAGCCGTATTAAAGCTGCAACCATTGAGTCTAGTTAGCACATAAACTTCCAAGTAAATTGGAATCAGTCAATTTGGCAGACTAAAAACCTAACCTAAAATTTCCCTGTCTGAATTACTGAGCACCACACCATAAGATGCTTTGGCTCAATGCCAGCACTCTCACCTCTGAGTCAAAAGGCTGTGTATTCAAGCTGCACTGCAGAGATTTTAGCACATAATCCAAGCTGATACTTCAGGACAGTTCTGAACACGTTGGTGTAATTTTGGAGATGGCGTCTTTCGCATTACCCAAGGCCCCATCTACTTTCTCAGGTGGACGTTAAAAGATCCTGTGATACTATTTGGGGAAGAGCAGGGAGCTTTCCTGATGATCTGTCCAACATTTCCCCCAATCAACACCTCCAAAAGCAGATAACCTGGTCATTTTTCTCAATGCTGTATGTACAATCTTGCTGTAGGTGTTCTCCTGCATTACAGTTTCCACACATCCAAAGTGCTTCATTGGCTTTGAAATGCATTGGAACATACTGAGATTATGAAATGCATCATATAAGTGAAAATTATTCCATACTTTTTACCCACTGAGGCATCTGGCCAAATCCTTTAATTAGATATTGAAATTCATAACTGCAAAACAATAGTGTTCCTTCAACAGTTTACCAGCTAATTGTGTAAACATCTGCATTCTTGTTAAATTGGAAGCAAATCCAAGTACAATGAATACTAAATGGCCACTGCCCTGATGAGAAGTGTTTGTCACGTCTTTATTTGTGGAGCAAGAGCTAGGCAAGGGCAGCCATGCAACAGCATCACATGGAAGTGTTTGATGAGATCTAACAAAAACCTTTGTTTGCACATACATGTGAAAAGCTTTGTCCAACGCAAAGATAACCCCCCCCGCCGCACCCCCCCCCTCCGCCAGCCATTCTCATCAGTAATGAGGATTCTGATTACTGTAATCCCAAGAATGCAGCACAATGAGTGACAACACTTCCAAGCCGTTAGAAATGCCAGAATCACAAGTGTAAGGCAGCCCCCAGCAAGCCTGCACTTCAGAAATTTAGATGCTGCTAAAGAATAATCTGATTGCACAATTCAATGTTTCTCATTAATTAACATGAGCAAGTAGAAGTGAGAAAGGCCAGTTATGGTTCCACAGGTTCCAACAGCAATGTGCCTGTTGCCATGCTCCATTGGCTCTTCTTCATGTGTGAGCATTGAGGAAGCAGTTTTGATCCGTGAGGGGTTGGGGGTCGGGGTGGGGGTGGGGTGGGGGGGTTGGGGAGCATGTCTTTATCTTGCTGTACTGCCCAGATTTCAGTGGCAGTTGCTGTAATGTAGAAATGTCTACAGCTTCCAAAAGGTACCAAGGACCCACTAAACTCCTCCTGGTTTACCCATACATTAAAATAGGGAACAAAAAAATTGCAAATGTTGGAAACTCCTTGGAGGTCAGGCAGTGAGTGGAGTGAGCAGATTGTTCATGTTTTAGATATGAATCTTTCATAAAACTGTGAGAGACTACAAGCGGAACTTTCAATTTCAGGAGGAGCATAAATTTGGAAGTACCACATCAGTTGTCAATTACACAAAATTTTCCCATTATCTCTCCTATTGTCACATGTTATCATTGGCCTGAATCTGCGGCTCGGTGAGTAGGGGGCAGGGCCCACTCGCTGAGGTGTAAAATGACGGGGGGGTGACATCGGGTGGGCGTCCCGACGTCACTGGACATCATTTAGATTTTCAGTTTGGCAGGTGCACAGCTGCCTTGGCTGCGCAGCAGCCGAACTGTCAAAGGCCTATTAAAGCCATATAAAAAGGCAATTGAGCAATTACCTGAGCTGCCTGTCCAACCTTAAGGTTGGCGGCAGGCGAAGAGCCCAGGCAGCCTCCACATTTTTCATGGAACCTCATCCATGGGCAGGATGAGGTTTCATGAATGATTTTAAATTTTCACACAAAATTTTATTAAAATTAATGCCCATATCCCAGCTCATGTGGCAGTTTCAGATGGGGGACATGTCATTAAAATTATTTCTCCACTTTATTAACCTTTTAAAACTTAAAACTCATCTCCCTGAGGCACAGAGGTGCCTCAGAGAGATTTCTGCGCTCTTTTGTGCGCACTCCTGACTCAGGCAACACCCCCACCCCGCCTGCACAGGGAGCGCACAGCACTCCCAGGTACGCGACACGCTGAGTGGGCCTTAATTGGCCCACCCATGTAAAATGGCGGCACGGACCCAATCGGGAGCGCGAGCGGGTCCGCGCCCACCCCCGCACAAACCCCCCAACGGGGGGGAAATTCTACCCATTAGTTCAGCCATTTAGCTGCCTGCTGTTTTCTGCCTAAGCACATTCCAGGCCACAGTGTTTTGCGACTTCCCTCATCCCCCTTTCCTGTTTCACTGTTCAAGTTAAGACACCTTCCAGTTACGACGAAGGATCCACACCTGAAATATCAGCTTAATTATTCTGTCCTCACAGGTGCTGCCTGATCTGTTTAGTGTTTTCAGCATTTTCTGTGTTTTTTATAATCTCCTGAGTCTAGAAAAGATAAATTTGCCTTGAACCCACCCTCTATGTCACCAGGGTGATTTAACACCATTATCCTTGCTCTTCACTTGGTGAGAATATATATTAATGTTTTTCACATCCCAGTCTTCTTTTTCTTTATATTTATTTTTCTGAAAATAACAAGTTGAGTTGAATCCAGCTCTAAAATCATTGAATCTTATAGTGCAGAGGGTGGCCATTCAGCCTATCATGTCCATGTTAGCTTTTTGAATGAACAGTCTAATTTAGGCCCAAACTCTGGGATTTTACTCTATAGCCCCTCAAATTCTTTCTCTAGGTGACAGAAACCCTAAAGTAGATCACCCAGTTAAGAGGGAAATTAATTTGTAAAGTGCTGGTTCAAGTAGCACTGCTTCAAACAGCACTACACAGACAACATCAATTCCCCAGGAGTGCAGACAGTGCCACAGGACGCTTCCTGTGTGACTCACACAGCATTCTTTAATGATATAAATCAAGCACTTCCTGCAGTCAGAGAATCTATATAAGCCTGTGGAGTATTATTTGAAGTGGTGCTGTGCAAAGGTTCCGGTTCTGAAAGGTTTCAGACCTGAACATTAGTTCAGTTTCTCTCTCTCCAGAAGCTGCCAGGCCTGCTGAGTATTTCCAGCATTTTCTGGTTTTGTTTTAAAACCTAAGCTGGGCATAACCTAACCCACTACTGGGTGAGTCATACTGGTAGATTTTCCTCACCAAACTCTGTATTGTTCTTAGAAATTCTATGTTGTGAAGCAGTGTCAGTAAGATTAAGAAGGCGCCAACTCATTTACTGTGGGTTCTTTAGTGGCATTAGAGGAACTGAACGATCATTATTCTATGCAGGCATTCCATTTCTCTACATGTTTGGTCTTGCAGAAATCAGCTGATCAGAACTACCTTGTGGGAGTTTGGTTGGCTGTTGCTAACAGTTCCTTACTTGTGCACTGCTGGGAGACACAGAGACTCCTTATTCTGCTGTTGTGGCTCATTCAGCAGCTTTAATTGTCACTTTGAAGGAATAGAGGAGCTATAATAAGTGTAATGTATTTTTTCTTCAGTTGTCTAAAATCACAGAGTAACTATGTGATTGCTTAAGCCCATCATAGCTTATGCTTGCTAATTAAAAAAAAATTCTCATAATGCAAAGCTTCATTTGAAGACCAGAGCCTTGGACTAAAAAGATGGCAATAATGGCCTGTCACTTGTCTTTCTTGCCACAAATGGAAAAAGCTAATAGTTTACTTTCAAATTCAATAGAACAAAGCATCTTAAACCCTTACCAAGAGGTAATTAAATACCTAGTCATACCACTTACTGATGCAAGAAAATCTTGCATGATCATGGAAATTACACTGTTATTTAAATAGGTAAAACTGTGTTCATATCAGATCCTTCATCCAACACTGTTTATGGGTTGATTTTTGTATTAAAATAACAGGAAAAGGAAGCATTTGTCTGATACTAGCACAAAACGTAATTTTCAAATTCATTGCTGCATGATTTGTTGTTACAATAATTGTGAAGTTAAAGCCAATCGCTGCTATTTATGCTGCAAGTGGTACAGCAACATCAGGCAAGGGGAAGATGCATAGTTAAGCATAGAAATCCAAAAGCTGATGCTTGAGTTGTACTGCTTTGCCATTAGCTTTGCTAAAAATGGCACCTCGCTCTCTGCCTCACCATTGACGTGTTGAATAGCTTGAAATTGCAGTACTAGGACGATAGAAACAAACCAAACTGCTCACAGAAAGTTAAGACATGTCAATTTCAGACCAAGTACCTTTTAGTGATGTGATACGTGTTAATACCAAACTGCCCACAAAAAATTAAGCCTTAACTTAATACAAAAATCAACCTGTCGGATGAAGGATATGATATGAACACAGTTTTACTCACTTAAATGACATTGCACCATGTAATTTCAGCCCAAGTGCATTTTAATGATGTGAGAAACATTAGTTACCACCAGTCAACTCTCTGGCACCAAAATTCAATTATTACAAGTATGGAGTCTCATTCCTTCAGCTTTTAATGGTTGGTGATTTTAAAAGTTTCAAATGTAAAATTAACTTCTTTTCAACTTCTCCTTTCTCTTTTTTTCTCTCTTGATTTTAATCCAGTCTTTCTTTCCCCCTCTTTATTTTTCTTTTTGTGCTTGGTTTGACAGTAAATTTACCCAGTCTAATTTACACTTCCTTCTCAATTCTTCAATCTGGTTAAGGAGATACACAGCTGCTTGCCCTGTTCACTCAGGTCACAGGTGCCCATTTCCTTTGCTCCGATGTTATCTGTTCACAATTTCAGCAGCTTGCCTGCAAAAAGTAATAATCTTGAATAAGATTAACTAATGGCAGATGTGACTGGATGCTCTGCCTCAGCAAATTATGACTCATTGTTTCTCATTCCCCTGATGGCTTAGTTGGTAAACTACTGGTGTGAACCATTCAATCTAGAAGTTGCCAAGTTTAATCCCTGGTCTGAGCTGAATTGGCTGATTTCAACTAGAGCAGTTTTAGAAGATGCGGCATATATCCTTGCTGGGGTTTGGTTTGGAGGTGAAAGTTCAGGTCAACAGTATTGCTCCCGATTGTTAGCCAGTGATACTTGCTGGAAAGTGTGACTGTCTGATGTGGGTAGCACTGGAATATCCCCACATCTTACAGTCAAATAACGCAAAAATGCCCACCATCTACAATCACAGCTGAAATATGACTCACAGTTAAGCTACCAAAGGGCAGCTGGTACCAATGAAACTATCCAGAAGGATGTCTAAAACAGGAATGTGGCCTGGAATGTTAATTAGGGATTTTTAAAAATTCATTTACGAGATGTGGGCATTGCTGACTAGGCCAGCATTTATTGCCCATCCCTAATTGACCTTGAGAAGGTGGTGGTGAGCTGCCTTCTTGAACCGCTGCAGTCCATGTGGTGTAGGCACACCACACCTTGATTGTGACATTGATTGAAGGCCTCCTTGCTGAAATTATTCACAGATGATTTGGGTAGGCAATAAATCTGCCAGTTCAGGATTCTTCAGTAGCCCTACAGCTACCATAGCAGGGTAAGTATTTTTATTAAAACACCTTGGGCTGAATTTTGCCCTTGACGGGCGGGCGGGCCCGACCGACTCGGCAGCGGACGGGCAGCCGATCACTGCCACCGCCATTTTAAGTGGGCGGGCCAATTAAGGCCCACCCAGCGGGCCACCCGACGGGAAGCGCTATGCGCTTCCTGTGCGGGCGGGGGGTGGGGGGGATTCCCCAAATGCGAGAGTGCGCTCTTTCACGGCACATCTCCCTGAAGCTAAATGGTGCCTCAGGGAGATCGCTGAAAGGTTCTCAAAGTTTAAAAATAGAAAAATAAAAAAATCATTAACATGTCCCCCTCATGTAACAATGTCACATAAGATGGGACATGTTAATAATGTGCACAAAAACTTCATTAAACTTTTTTAAAGCTGACATGAAACCTCATCCCGCCAGTGGATGAGGTTTGTTAAAAAATCACTTACCCGCCTTCCCGTTGGGCCCATGCGCCGAGCCGAAGTTCACACGGGCTCCTCAAAATTGGTGTCAATTGCAGAGTTAATGGCCTTCACAAGGCCTTTAATTAATGACGGGCGCGTGTCCCGCTGCACAGTGTGCCCGCCCACCTAAGTATTGCAATGCCGCGCACTGATGTCAGTACGCTTGCGCAACATTTTAAGCGCTGATGTGCGGACTCTGCCACACGGGCGTCAGCCAGAAAATTCAGCCCCTTGTTGCAGAGCCAGTGATGCTTATCCATTGGCATTGTGATTGTCCCCCAAACTCTCATACCAACCTCTTCTCTAGGGCAAGCTGCTTTAGGATGAGGCTTCTTGCTTTGGATGTGTGCTGTTTGTTTAGTGCTGAGTCTGGGCAGACCCAGATCAATTTTCATCCCAAAATGCCTTCAGGAAAATAGAAAATTAGAAGGAAAATGGGCTTAATGTTCAATAATACTTAGATATTACTTTTTTGTCGCCATCTGTCTTGCTCCTTCAGTTTTTCTGTCCCTCCCGGCCAGAGGAGCTAAATTGCTCATTAGTGAATGCCACATGCAAATGTGAATCAAAAATCTTCTGGCTAATTATAACTTTCTAGTCTTATAAGCCAGTTCACTGAAACTTTAATTTTACAATAAAACCTCAACCTCAGATGGGAGACATTTGGCACACAAATTCAGAAAATAAACACTTCATCTGTTTGTCCTCTCAATGTTCGGGTGTGTCTCTTAGACTCTTCAATAAATTGTAACCAGAAACACTGACATTTCTTTTTTCCGATACCTTTCACTTACTAACTTTGTTGGAAAACAAAATCCTTCTTCCAGGCATCAGAAAAATTAAATTACTCCCAAACTGATAGTTATGATTGATTCCAGTGACCTATCAGAAATACAGGAGGTGTATCAAACCCTGAAAGACAATCTTTCAGGTAAAAAGTGATCATTCACACATACTTAATACTGAATAGCTTTACTCGATCTCCTGCATCCACTGGCTGTAATTAATAGCATACATTATATATTAATTACACTGAGACTGATACTTAACAGTAGGACAAGCTTTGCTGATGGTAGTGGGGTAAATTAATCTTTTTGTCCAGCTCAGCTTGGCATGAAAATCATCAAGAAAAAATAGAGCTTTTCTCTACATTTGGTACATGTCTCCTATCCAAAATTGTATCTCTCCCATATTGTATGCATTTAATGTGCGTCTAGTGCAAGAGTTTTACTGTTGTGTATTGCCCCAGTTAAAATTACTCTCTTTTGAAGAAATCACTGTAAAACTTTCAAATGAAATTTGCAGTTCTGTGTATATTTATTATATTTATTTTATATTTTCACCTTTATTAGTGTCTCCTGGCACCTTTCCCCTAAGCAGATTGAACTGCCAAATAACATGCTCTCAAGAGCTCTGCCGATGTTTTGGTTGCTGTTTAAAAATAAGGGGGTCGCCCATTTAAAACAGAGATGAGGCAAAATATTTTCACTCAGAGAATCGTGAGTATTTGGAACTTTCTTCCTGAAAAGGTGGTGGAAGCAGAGTCTTTGAATATTTTTAAGGCAGAGGTGGATAGGTTCTTGGTAAGCAGGAGGGTGATAGGTTACTGGGGGTAGGCGGGATGCAGATTTCAGGTTACTATCAGATCAGCCTTGATTTTATTAAATGACAGAGCAGGCTTGAGAGGCTGAATGACCTACTCCTGCTCCATGTTCATGGGGAGAATTTTCTGTTTGGCGTGCAGGGGTGGCCCCATATGCCAATGCGTAAAATGACGCACGGTGATGCCGGGCGTGCGACCCGATGTCACCGCACGTCATTCCGATCTTCCGTTTGGCAGGCACACACCAGAGTCAGCTGCGCGCCCGCTGAACTGTCAAAGGCCTGTTAAGGCCATTAATAAACCAATTAAAAATATTGACAGGGCTGCCCGTCCAACCTGGCAGGCAGGCAGACGAAGCACCCAAGTGGCTTCGCATTTTTCATGAAACCTCATCCACAGGCGGGATGAGGTTTCATAAAGGCCTTATAACATTAATAAATATTTTTGGAGCATTTGAAAAACATGTCCCAGCTCATGTGATGTTGTCACGAGGGGACTTGTGTAAATGATTTTTTAGGTTCTTTATTTAAAGTTCACATTATGAAATTAATCTCCTCCAGGCAGCCCCATGCCTCAGGGAGATTTCTGCGCTCTTAAACGCACATGCGCGAAAGAGCGCAGGGCCAGACTCTCCCTCCTCCCCCGCCCACACAGGGAGCACTGAGCACTTCTGGGCACACATCACACTGGGCGGGCCTTAATTAGCCCAACCCCGCCAAATGGCGGTGCACAGCCGATCGCAGGTGGCGATCGGCTCTGCGCCCACTCCCGACTGGCCCACCCGACAGGGAGAAAATTCTCCCCCATATGTTCGTATTTTAATTTTTCATGGCGTCACTGGCTAGGCCAGCATTTATTATCCATCCCTAATTGTCCTTGAGAAGGTAGTGCTGAGCCACCTTCTTGAACTGCTGCAGTCCATGTGGTGTAGGTACACCCAGAGTGCTGTTAGGAAGGGAATTCCAGGATTTTGACCCAGCCACAGTGAAGGAACAGCGATATATTCCCAAGTCTGGATGGCGTGTGGCTTGGAAGGAAATTTAAAGGTCGTAGTGTTCCCATACATCTGTTGCCCTTGTCCTAGGTGGTAGAAGTCGCAGGTTTTGAAGGTGCTGTCTTACCAGAGAGATTCCCACCTGCACCAATTCCCAAGTTAGCACTCGCACCTTGTCGCACTCAAGCCTCATCACACTCTGTGCTCCCAGTGTCTGGAGACGCTGTGTGTTACACTGCATGAAGTGCATGAGAGAGGCCTCAGGTGGTTGGCATTTGGTTATAACTTCTTCTTTCTCAATTAGTTTCTTCAACATCTCCCCTCCTTCTTGGATAGCCATATAACAGATCACAGATTTCAGCCTGTATGCTGCCATTCATGAAACTTGTACTTAACAGGTAAATGCATTAGCTACCATGGTCCTGGCCACAGAGATCAAAACACCCTGTCGACTGTGGTTCAGGTGGTAACACCCTCACCTATGAGTCAGGAGGTGGTGACCTGAGTATAAAAATCTAGGCTGACACTCCAGTGCAGCACCGACAGTGCCGCACTGTTGGATGTGCCGTCTTTCAGATGAGACATTTAACTGAGGCCCTGTCTGCTTCTCGAGTGATTGGAAAAGTTCCCATGGTACTATTTCAAAGAAAAGCGAGGAGCTAGAACTAGTGTCCTGGACAATTTATTCCTTTATCAAAATATGAAGGATAGAATACTGAGTCATTACTGTTTTTGGGAGCTTGCTGTGTGCAAATGGGCTGCCATGTTTCCTACATTACAACAGTGACAACACGCCAAAGTACTTCATTGGCTGTAAAATGTTTTGAGATGACTTGAAGTCGTGAAAAGCACTATAGAAATACACTATTTTTTTCTTTTGTTCAAGAATAATGTCCAGTATCTGTTGAAGGACATTAGAACGGGAGTAGATCTTTGAGCCTGTTCTGTCATTCAGTTAAATCATGGCTGATCAAATTTTGGTTCTGTAACTCTTAACATCCTTGCCCAAAAAAAGCTATCAATCTTAGTTTTGAAACCAGCTGGAGCAGCAGTTAGGGATGGGATTACTTTCACTTTTGTACCCCTATCATATGGAGGGGGGGAAATCAGCCAGGATCCCCAGTGCTAATCATCTAGTGACAGCTGCTGGAAAGTACATACATATGGAAATTGGGCAAGAAGAGGGCCAGGCTCAGGTAGTTTCAAATATTTGACCAACATTCACTTTCTGGATTCATGTTCCTCGAAAACTATCGAGGAAACCATACATATGCTGGAAATCGGAAATAAAAATAGCAAACTGCAAATGCACAGCAGACCAGTCAGCGTCTGTAAAAGGAAACTACATTATCACAATTTGTGTGTCTGATGGAGAGTACAAACTAAAATCTGTCCTTTTATAGTTAAGCATTTGCAACGTTATCTGTTTTAATTTCAATGTTTCTTTAGTACCATTTGAATCGGGACCGAGCTCACACCTAACCTAAGTACAAGATCAGATTTTGGATTATCCAATTTCAAACAGAATGTAGCTCTTATCACAAGATAGGCTGAGCTTTCAAGACTGGATCCTACAATTCAGATGATTGGATCCATGGCTTCAATATGTTGACACTCTGAAATTTAGCTCTAGAGGGCAGAACCAATAGGAAATGGGAGAAACTGGCTTCCACTATCCAAATTACCAAGGCCAGGATTTTCAGCTTGGGCGTGCGTTCCCGACATCATTGCGCACTCGTGCGATATTTTGGTTGGCAGGCGTGCGCGAGAGTCAGCAGCGCACCCGCCGACAATTAAGAGGTCTATTAAGGCCCTTAAGCAGCTCATTAAGTAGATTTCTTCACTGCCCTTCCAACTGTTCAGTTGGTGGGAGGGCGAATAGGCCAAGCGGCCTTTGCATTTTTGCAAAAACCCATCCTCGGGCAGGATGAGGCTTCCAGCAATGAATAATAAAAAATAAAATTTTTTTGGAACTCATTTTTAACATATCCCTCTTCATGTGACTGAGTCACATGTGGAGACATGTTTAAATTATTTATGAAAACTTCATTTTTTATTTTTAAAATCTTCAGCTCCCTGAAGCAGCTCTGTGCCTTCAGGGAGCTTTCAGTGAGCGCACCCTGCGCAAGCATAAACTTTATCGCGCGCCCTTTTCCCGCCCCCACTCTGGCAGCGCTGATTGGCCAGCCAGCCAGCATGAAATCGCGGTTGGGGCCTGATCGCAGGCGGTGGACCGTTTCACGGCCGCTCCCGAGTCCGCCCGCCACACCACCCGATGAGGGGAAAATCCTGCCCTGTAGGTGAAAGCTGAGATTTCATTCCAAACCCTAACCCTTCTCAGAATTTTACTTCACGTTGAAAGATCTTTTGGAGGTCTTTGAAGTTGTTTGGTACCAGTGCAGGAATTTTAAACCCTCCACAACGGGTGAGGGAGGGTCAGGGTCAAAGCTAAATTGTCAAATTTGGGAATCCCAGCCCCAATAAGCCACAAACCTGCTTCCATTTTAACAGGGGGGGGTGGTGGTGGTGGTGGTGGTGGAGGGGGAGTGAGATTGTGGGGCCCCCAAGTTACTTGCTCTGGAGAGGTGCATCATAATTATAATGTCCAAGAAAAGCTCCATTCGTGATTTTTTGGCAACAATTTGAATTTAATGCCACTTATACTGGCTTCCCAGGTCCCAGGAAATCCAACAGCTAAAGGGAGGCAGCAGCAGCCAGAACAAGCAGGAAGACACTGCTTGAGGCCTGGAGGTGCAGGTTTGCTTGCCCCACCTTCTCAAGCAAATCTTCTACCATGATCAGTTGACCTCATTTCTCCCTTACTCCTGATTACTGGTTTGATTCCCTCCCTTCCCTTCTGCTCCACTATTTTCTGGTCTCTCCTCCTTTCCAGTTACTGGTATGACTTCGCTACCTCCCCACCCACCACTGGTATGACTCCTCCCTCCCCACCCACCACCAACCTGATTACCAGGAACCATCCCTAATGGTCTTCTGCTATGGTCTCGGTTGCTGGTTATTCCATCTGGCAGCCTGTCAATGTTGTCAGCTGCCAGGCAAGAATGAAGTTAAAAGATGCTATTAAGATTGGCAGGATCTCTACGTTTCAGAATGGCTGGGCTACCATCCCTCAAATGCACTCCCCTACCATCCCCTACATATTGGGATCATTTAGGAAGAAATAGTAAAAATGGTACATGAACATGGAGTATAAAATATTCTTGTGTGATGTCCATCAAGTGACTGAGGAAAATTTCTGCTCAGTGTTTTAGACTAATTAGTCACTATTTTCTGTCATTATGAGGTCCACCGCATTTCAATCATCCATTTGCAAGAACTGCTCCATTTTATTTCTTGAGTACTATAATGTTACAATGTAAGATGCACAGTCTTCATTAGACTATGGGTAAAAATAATACTTTCCCATATATTGGCCCATCTGTACTGGTCTATCACAGTAATCAGATGACATAATGAGAAAAATTGATTGTACTTTTACTGGTGCTTTCATCCATTATGCCTTTGTTCTAATAATCTTTCATTACTAACAAAGCACATGTTTATTTGAGTAAGTAGCAGTCTACCTCAGCACGATTACCTTGGTGAAAATTTCTTCTATTCTTACTGACAGAAATTCATGTTTCAATTTGAACATCCCTTCTGGTTGTACTGTACTCACAGGAAGACCACAGGGGTTCAGAACGGTGTTTGTAACAATTTCCACTCAGCTGACTTTCCACTGCTGTTTATTGCCTTGGGATTTTCCCTTTGCATGAATGAACCTTTTTTTTAAATTAATGAATTTGTTTGCTTGCTGCTTATCTAATGCAGTAATTGTTGGCGACATGCCAGCAGAGTAATGTTGCTGATGAATTCTGGCAGAGCATTCTAACGTTCTTCCCTTCCTCTACCCCACTGAGGTTGGAAATTAGTTGCTGTAAATAGAAACTTGCTGTAAGGTGCTCGTTTCTTTTCATTTTTCTCTCCCTTCAAAAACTAGTCATTTAGGAGGCAGGCTCCCCAAGACTATTGTCAGTGTTCCTGCTGTGTCTAGTAAACAGCAGGTAATTTCAAGCAATAAGACAAATACTTACTCTCATTTATTTGACTGTGACAATATAGCCCTCTAATAAGACAAAGGAGCAGAAATTAGGCCATTCGGCCCATCGAGTCAGCTCCGCCATTCAATCATGGCTGATAAGTTTCTCAACCCCATTCTCCCGCCTTCTCCCCGTAACCTTTGATCCCCTTACCAATCAAGAACCTATCTATCTCGGACTTAAATACACTCAATGACCTGGCCTCCACAGCCTTCTGTGGCAATGAATTTCATAGATTCACCACTCTCTGGCTAAAGATGTTTCTCCTCATCTCTGTTCTAAAAGGTCTTCCCTTTTCTCTGAGGCTGTGCCCACGGGTCCTAGTCTCTCCTACTAATGGAAACATCTTCCCCACGTCCACTCTATCCAGGCCTTTCAGTATTCTGTAAGTTTCAATCAGATCCCCCCTCATCCTTCTAAACTCCATCGAGTATAGACCCAGAGTCCTCAAACGTTCCTCATATGTTAAGCCTTTCATTCCTGGGATCATTCTCGTGAACCTCCTCTGGACCCTCTCCAGGGCCAGCACATCCTTCCTGAGATACGGGGCCCAAAATTGCTCACAATATTCTAAATGTGGTCTGACCAGAGCCTTATAAAGCCTCAGCAGCACATCCCTGCTTTTATATTCTAGTCCTCTCGAATTAAATGCCAACATTGCATTTGCCTTCCTAACTACCAACTCAACCTGCAAGTTAACCTTAAGAGAATCCTGGACTAGGACTCCCAAGTCCCTTTGCACTCCAGATTTCTGAATTCTCTCCCCTTTTAGAAAATAGTCTATGCCTCTATTCTTCCTACCAAAGTGCATGACCTCACACTTCCCCCTGTTGTATTCCATCTGCCACTTCTTTGCCCATTCTCCTAACCTATCCAAATCCTTCTGCAGCCTCCCCGCCTCCTCAATACTACCTGTCCCTCCACCTATCTTTGTATCATCTGCAAACTTAGCCAGGATGCCCTCAGTTCCTTTATCTAGATCATTAATGTATAAAGTGAAAAGTTGTGGTCCCAACACTGACCCCTGCGGAACTCCACTAGTCACCGGCCACCATCCTGAGAAGGACCCCCTTATCCCCACTCTCTGCCTCCTGCCAGACAGCCAATCTTCTATCCAAGCTAGTACCTTGCCTCTAACACCATGGGCTCTTATCTTACTGAGCAGCCTCCTGTGCGGAACCTTGTCAAAGGCCTCCTGGAAGTCCAAGTAGATAACATCCATTGGCTCTCCTTTGTCTAACCTACTCTTTACCTCCTCAAAGAATTCTAACAGATTTGTCAGGCAGGACCTCCCCTTGATGAAATCATGCTGACTTTGCCCGATTTTACCATGCACTTCCAAGTATTCTGAAATCTCATCCTTAATAATGGACTCTAAAATCTTACCAACGACCGAGGTCAGGCTAATCGGCCTGTAATTTCCCGTCTTTTGCCTCACTCCCTTTTTAAACAGGGGGGTTACATTAGTGATTTTCCAGTCCTCTGGGAACCTCCCTGACTCCAGTGATTCCTGAAAGATCACCACTAACGCCTCCACTATCTCTTCTGCTATCTCCTTCAGAACTCTGGGGTGTAATCTATCTGGTCCAGGTTATTTATCCACCTTCAGACCTTTCAGTTTTCCTAGCACCTTCTCCTTGGTAATGGCCACCATACTCACCTCTGCCCCCCGACTTTCTTGAACTTTGGGGATGTCACTCGTGTCTTCCACTGTGAAGACTGACGCAAAGTACCTATTCAGTTCCTCCGCCATTTCTTTGTTCCCCACTACTACTTCTCCAGCGTCATTTTCCAGTGACCCAATGTCCACTTTTGTCTCTCTCTTACCCTTTATATATCTAAAAAAACTCTTGCAATCTTCTTTTATATTACTGGCTAGTTTGCCCTCATATTTAATCTTCTCCCTCCTTATTTCTTTTTTAGTTGTCCTCTGTTGGTCTCTGTAGGCTTCCCAATCCCCTGGTTTCCCACTGCTCTTCACCGCATTGTATGCTTTCTCTTTAGCTTTTATGCTGTCCCTGACTTCCCTTGTCAGCCATGGTTGCCTCGTCCTCCCTTTAGTATGCTTCTTCTTCCTAGGGATGAATTTTTGCTGTGTCTCCCAAATTACTCCCAGAAACTCCTGCCACTGTCTTTCCTGCTAGGCTCATCTCCCAGTCAATTCTGGCCAGCTCCTTCTTCATGCCTCTGTAGTTGCCTTTATTCAGCTGTAATACCGTTACATCTGATTCCAGCTGTTTCCTCTCAAATTGCAGGGTAAATTCTATCATATTATGGTCACTTCCTCCTAAGGGTTCCTTCACCTTAAGCTCCCTTATCAAATCTGCCTCATTACACATCACTAAATCTAGAATTGCCTGTATAAAGTGAAAAGTAATTTATCACACCATATACAAACTCGTTAACTGCATTTCCTCTCAAGAATCCAACTGGCTTTTCAAATTATGTGAATTTAGCACTCATTGGATTAACCTGAAATTACAGCCTCTCAATATATATGCATTTGGGCAAATTACGAGAGCCAAAATTCTAACATGTATGCTCTTGTAAATATGCACGTTATTTTGATGTAATGTTTTTAGAATCATTTTAATGTTGAATTCTATCTTGGTTGCATTAGAAGAGAGGTCACTATTATGCACTTGTTCTTGATAAGTTGTTATGTCATGATAACTTTAACCTGTTACATCAATAAAAGCTTGGAAAAATACATCCATTATTAAAAGCTCCAGATAAAGATTCTCCGTTTGAAGGTGGCATGCTTTACTTTCATACAGCAAGAAGCTCCAGCAAAACTGAGGTCATTGTGAGTCAAGCGGAAAAGCCCTCCAGTGGCTGAGTCAGAAAGAAATGGAGAGGAGAAAGGTTGTGGTTTTCAAGAGAAATCACTTAAGTGCCAGGATATCACAGCACGAGTTCCTCAGTGTAGCTTCCTCAACCCAGCCATTTTTTGCTGCTTCACAATGACTTATTTTCCATAAGTTCAGGGTTAGAGCTGTTCACTGACTATTCTACAGTGCTGAACTCCATTCATAGTGAAACAGCCCATGCTGGCCTACAACAGGACTTGGACAACATCCACCTAGGGCCAAAAGTGGCAGGTACTATCTGCACAATATGGCACTAAGTAATACCTGTCTTCAACAAGCAAAAGCCCAACCATCTCTTTCTGACCTTAAAGTGGCACCACCATTGCCCAATTGCATCCCCCACCGAATACCCCCATCCCAACTCACCACCCGGCTCCCCCATCCCTCCCCTCACCCACAACATCCAGGAGATGTTGACCAGGAAGTGAATTGAATCCTGTGATAAGCGGCTCACCTGCTGATTTTCTTATAGCTTCTCCACCATTTACAAGTACTCACCGCTCACCTGAATGACTGCAACTGCAACACTCAAGAAGGTCAATTTCCTTCCCAGCTCCATTGTGGAAGTACGTTACTATAAAGATGCAATCATTCTAAAAGAAGGTCCATTATCACCTTCTCAGGGCAACTAAGGATATACAATAAATACGGCCTTGCCTATTGTCTCCCATATAACATGAACAAATGAAAAGAGACAATCTTGTAGCATCAATACAATTTTTTGAAAAGTAAAGATGATAACAAAGTAGTTAAAATACTTATTTCATAATCCTAGCAGTGCTAATTCCATGCATTAACCAGCTAACATTTCAAACCACTTATAAAGAATTAATTGCTGGTTCTCATCTGAACCCCTAATGATGGACTGTCCCAAGGTACAAGAGCCTCAAAGTTGGCTCATGGAAGTTTGTTTCTTGTTGGCTGGGAAGAAGCAACATTCACAATAAAGACTAATCATGCGTGGTTATTTGCCCACCCTCCAAGTTATGGGAAATTAGAGAGAGAATAAAGAGAGGATAATTGACTTGATGCCAAACCATTATTAACCTTCTGAAGATCCACTGACAGAATTAGACTTGCTGTTACTGTTCAAGAAAAGATTGAGAGGGAACAAGATTCAGATTTTTAAAATGTTGACAAATGATTTTAAGCCCAGAGGCATGGAGACAAATTTGATAAACCTTAGCTGAGACAATTTTCTTCGTACAATGAGAGGAGTAATTTTTAGTAGATTTTGGAACCTCCCTCTTGATTTTGGAACAGACCCTGAGAAAGATAGTTTATGCCGTGTTTAATAATCCCTTTAAAATGGGGATAAACAAATATGTTTCACAGAGGTTCATAATCGGATATGTACTGATAAAAGTGATCAAATACTTAACGCAGCACAGTAGTTCCAGCCCAATTTGGTCTATGGAAATACTTCTGCTAGGATACAGACTGGATTGATACACTTCCATGAGTAATCGTACATTTGATGTGTTGGAGTTTATAGATGGTTTCTTCAGAGATCAGGGAAGAATTTTTGACTTGCTCAGTTTTGAAGATTTTCCTGTGGTTAATTATATGCCCCAGGAAATAAATTGGAAAATGTTCTTGCCTCTAAACTGTAAATGATCTTTTGAAACACAGGCCAGAATTTTTCGCTCGTTGGGCAGGTGCGTGCCCGACCTGAACGAGCGTAAAATGACGCGTGATGACATCAGGCAAGCGTTCCGGTGCCATCACGCACTCGCGCGATATTCCGGTTGGCAGGCGCACATGGGATTCGGCAGCATACCCACTGACGATTAAAAGGCCTATTAAGGCCATTAAAGTAATAGTTGAATTAAAATTTTTGCTGCTTGTCCAACCTTACGGTTCGCGGGCAGGCACAAGGGCCAAGCGGTCTTTGGATTTTTTTGGAAGCCTCACCATGGGCAGGATAAGGTTTCCAACAGCTATTAAAAATTAAATAAAAATTTTAACATTTCATTAATAACATGTCCCTGCTCATGTGACAGAGTCACATGAGCAGGGACAGGTTTTTTAACATTTTAAATTCTTTATTTTTAATTTTTTAAAATCTTCATCTCCCTGAGGCAGCTCCATGCCTCAGGGAGCTTTTCCTGTGAGCACCTGTGCGCATGCACGGCGTTCCCCGCTCACCTTCCTCCCCGCCCCACACAGGCAGCGCTGAGCACTGCAGCATGGATTCCATACTGGGCGGGCCTTAAGCGGCTTCCCGACCACTCTCGCTTGCCCCCGCCAAGCCCACCCGATGAGGGCAAAATCCTGACCACAAAGATTAAATAGGTTGATTGGTCTTTACCTGTTCATGACTTTATTCTGCCTGTAATTCTACATGGGATGTTTTAGCAAATGCTCAATTCCTGTGGCTATTTGTGTTTGCTAAGATAGTTCTATTAATAAATTCCCTTAGTGATATTCATAGCATAATAGAGATGAGCAGACAGGAACCTGGATTTTCATCTTGTGAGAGATTCCACATCTTGTGAGAGATTCCACACCAAAGGTTTAGCTGGCAGATTTTGCCTGCTTGACTGGCCCTGCTGAATTTGTCAGGTCTATCTAATTTGAATATTCTGGGCAAGGAGTTGAGTTTGTCTCCTCTCTGATTTGGGGCTCTCCGGTTGGGTACGAGAAGTGACTTGCTGCTAATGGAATTAAATGTTTGTGCAGCATTAAAGGGCCCAGCAGTGTCAGTGAACTCATGTTTTGAAACCAGGGCCAGAATTTTGCCCTCGTCGGGCGGGTTCGGCAGGACCAGGTGGGGGATAGTCAGGAAGCTGACCGCCGCCCGCAATTGGCTCCGCACCGCGATTTCACGCGGGCGAGCCAATTAAGGCCCGCCCTGCATGGATCACAATCGCTGAGCGCTACCTGTGCATGCAGGGGGTGGAGGGAGAGTGGGCCTGGCACACAGTTTGTGCACGCGCGCGAGAGAGCGCTTCAATCTCCCTGTGGCACGGAGCTGCCTCAGGGAGATTGAAGCGCCTTTTAAAAAAAATAAAGACAATAAAAATTTAATGACTGTTTCACATGAGATGGGACATGTTTTTAAATTCAAAATAAAGTTTTTATTTAATTTGTATTAGCTTTAGGAAACCTCATCCCGCTCGTGGATGAGGTTTCCTTAAAAAATGTAAAGGCTACTTGACCTTTTCACCTGCCCACCAATCTTTAGGCTGGACGGGCAGCGTAAAAGTCAAGTTAATTAGCTCGTTAATGGCCTTAATAGGCCTTTCAATTATCGGCAGGCATGCAGCCAACTCCAGCACACGCCTGCCGAACAAAATATCACACGAGTGCGCAATGACGTCGGGACACATGCCTGATGTCATCACGCGTCATATTAAGCTCGTGCGTGTCGGACGCGTGCCTGCACACCGAATGTAAAATTCTGGCCCAGATGTCTAGGGGGTTTGTTATAGCGCACAGAGCCGTCATGTTTTCAGACGCTATAGTGGAAGCAATGATGTACCCATTAAGCCCATTAAGTGTTTGTGACTGAATGAAGAAGGCCTTGAAAGATACGATCCAGGTATAGTGGAAGGAGGTGTCAAGGTCATCAGTGGCAACTCTACAGCCCCGTTTTGATTCTTTTTCTTTTGCCACATGCAAGTTTGAATCTTGTTTTTCATGTTCTTGCTTTTGAACAGAGTTGTTTATTATTTTGCCACTTACATTCACTCTGGCCATATGCTTTGTTTCTTTAGTACAACCATGGCCACTCCCTTTGCCTTTGGTTCCATGATCTCTGTCATTTAATCTCTCCTGCCCTCCACCCGATCCCAGACCTTCCTTTTTGTTCTTCCTCCATCTCACCCCTTTCGTCAGCATAAAACCCATCACATTTCTACCTTCCTTCAGTTCTGAACAAGAGTCATATTCATCTCAAAACGTTAACTCTGTTTCTCTCTCCACAGATGCTGCCAGACCTGCTGAGTATTTTCAGCACTTTCTGCTTTTATTATAAATAACTGGCTAGGGTAGCTCAACAAAAATAAATGTGAAGAACATTTTGGTAGGAAGAATTGGGAGGTCACTTATTACTTGAAAGGTGTGAGTCCAGTTGGGAGAGAGGAACAAAGGGATCTCAGAGTATAAATATACCAATCACTACCAGGTTAGCAAGGCCATAAAAAAAAGTTAATCAAGCACTCAGGTGTTCTTCTAGAGGGATAGAATTGAAAAGTAGGGAAATAAACCTGTATCAAACCTTGGTAAGACCATGAGTACTGCATGCAGTTCTCATCACCACATTATAAAAAGGACATAGGGGGCTGGATTTTATGGGGCATCGGAGTCCCCATGCCCCCTCCAAAAGGTCAGGGTGAATTTGGCAAAGCTTTCGTGGGTCACCCCATAGGCATTTATTAGGCCATTAATTGGTTTAAGGGACCACCCCCATCTGCCCCTCAAGTGGCATGGTATTTGCTAATGGCATTTGGTTTCTTTTCCATTCAATTACTCAGCAGCAAGTAATTATATGAAAATAGAGGAAATGTTCACAGATAACATTCCTGGTTGTGATGACACTTGCTGGTTTGCATCAGAAGGAGGCTGAATTGCTCTTTATCAACAAGAACATTTAAGATCTTGAAAGCAATTTTTGAAACAAATACGTGCCATTTAAATCCAATTCATGTTTGGTTGCACAATTAAGTGTTTTGTGTTGTAAGAAATTTTGAACACATTTCTGTTAAGTCCCCTATTTGACAACAAGGGATTTCTGATTTGGACGTAAGGGCACAATGTTGCTGTTGGCGTGCGGGGGCAGGGGCCAACGCGTAAAATGACGTGCGATGACATCGTGCATCATTTCGATATTTCGTTCGGCGGGCACGCGCCAGAGGTGGCTGTGCATCCGCTGAACTGTCAGCGGCCTATTAAGGCCTTTAAAAAAGCAATTAAAGTAGTTAACCACGCTGCCCATCCAACCTTTGGGTTTTCAGGCAGGCGAAGAGCCCAAGCAGCCTTCGCGTTTTTCAGGAAACCTCATCCACGGGCGAGATGAGGTTTCCTGAAGGTTTAATAAAATAAATAAATCATTTTTGTTAAATTCACAAACACGTCCCAGCTCATGTGACACTGTCACATGATGGGACATGTTTAAATAATGTTTTGCTTCCTTTATTCAAAAGTTTTATTATGAACTTAATCTCCCTGAGGCACCTCCTCCCCCTGCCCACACAGGTAGCGGAGTGCTACAGAATGCATATTATGCTGGGCGGGCCTTAATTGGCCCGCTCATGTAAAATGGCAGCGTGCAGTCGATCGCGGGCAGCGATTGGCTCCGCGCCCGACCACTTCAGCTCCCTCCTAGCCCGCCCAACCCGCCCAACATAGGTAAGGTTCAGCCCTAAGTTTCAGATCGGCAGGTAAAGGACACTATTTCCTAATTTGTCTGGAAGTGCATCCGAAGTCTGTGCATAAGAGCATATCAAAATGTTTTTCACATTCTTCCATTCCTCTTGTCTTTAACTCTCTCTCCTCTGTTTATGAACACTCTCATTTTATCACAAGCATTGACTATTTCTGTCTTTCTGTTTTCTCTGTCAAGTTTAACACCTTTTCTCCTCTATGCTTTACCTTAGCATTCTTTTGCCTTCATTCCCTTATTTCATTTTTGGCCCTTTCCTATCAGTTCAAGAAAATACATTAAGATTGGCAAAAACTTGAAGACAGATGGAAAATGGAAAATCAAGGCATAGCACTGGGCTAGATATTTTGTTGGCAGATATACTGTTAATCTTAGGAACAACTGCTCCCATTAAGAAAAGTTATTTGATTTCATTACCTTCCTGTTAAAGGGACTGGTAAGATTATTGGGGTGAGAGGGGAACAGGTTCGCCTCCTGACTGTTTACTATGTCACAACAGTGGACAAAAATGCCCTGAGTATTTGCCACTGATTGCAACAAAATACTACAAAGGGAAAATCCACCCCGCCTGGATACACAAGAAAGCAAAACTTAAACCACAAACCAGATCTGTTAAAAATAGAAAAAAAATCACAGGTTCATATAAACTAAATGAGCAAAAAGAGCATAGGACCCTTTTCACAGGATGAGAGAACAGACCTTTGTTCCTTAAACCCTGGCTCGATGCAGATTCAGGTCTGTGGAATGATTTTTTTACAACTTCTTTTAAAATTAGTAGCTTAAATATAAATGCCAGAACCTGGTGGAATTTATTATCCAAATCAGCTTTAAGACTTAGCTTCGGGATAATGAAACCAGCAGAAACCAGATCAGGTTGTGAGAACAGCAGGTGTAGCTACTTCAAATCCAGTTGAAAAGTGGGATTCAGACTTTAAGATCTGATGAAACAGCTGGAGTTGGGGCTCACAGTGAATATGAGAGCCTCTGATCCAGATGATCGTCAGGTAATGAAATTAAAACCACCCTTACAGGGATTACATCATTCAAAAAATCAAACTTAATTACCCTCAATCTCCAGAGATTTTTTTTTAATAGTCTTTTTTTATCACTCCCTATGGGGCTTTTATTTTAATTATGTCTATGACAAAAATACTGTCATTGTACTGGTCAAAATGCATCTAATTACAAATGCCACAATATATAATTACATTGTGGTATATAACCATATAAAATACCTTGCAGGTAATAGCCGCCCATCACCTAATATGCAATGGTGCTTCATGTGTTTTAAAGGAAAAGTAACAAAAATTGAAAATTAGGAAAATAATTATGATAATCATGTTAAAATAAAAATGGGAATCTGCAGCAGACTCCAGCACCTGAAAGAGAAGGACAAGTTAACAATTCAGACCTGCTGACTTTCTGATGATGGATAATTACCAATTTGGAATGGCCAATGACCTCTGTTTGTGATTTGCCAAATCAAGATGGATAGTGTCAACCACATAGTTTGGGACTGTGTCTGTACAACTGTTGCTACGTATGGCAGTCTCGATGGTAAATAGTTTGGTCAAAGATTTTCTTCCCTCTTTAGACAAAGCCATTAACGAACTGAGGTTAGAGCCTCTTTGCTGTTTATCTGCTCATCAGGTTCCTGTTAGGTAACTGTAAAAGGAAAAGGAGAAGGCCTGCAAAGTGATACAGAACCTCTTCAGAGAAATTGAGCTGCTGCAAAGGTAAATTATAATGTAGCTTCACGAAGCCGAGAGGGTCAGACGGATATCAAATAGCTTATTAGGTTATGTCCATCTGTAAAGATACACAATAAGATAAACAGTCCTGAATTGTTTGTACCTTAACTAGGGTTTTGGTTGGAAAGGTTCCTCAGGATTAGTGCCAATGAGAAACATGTCCAGTCTATTTATCAAACATCTTTATTGTAGTAAAGTATCTCATGGGGCAGGATTTTCTGGCTGTCGGGCAGGCGGGCCCGGGAGCAGCCGGGAGACGGCTCACCATGCGATTGGCCCCCGACCGTGATTTCATGCTGGCTGGCCAATTAACGGTCAGCCAGCGTAAAATGCACGCTGAGAAGCTCAGTGCTGCTGGGGTGGGGGCGAGAGGAGTGCGAGCACTAAAGTCTGCACATGCACGGGGAGTGCACACTAAAAGCTCCCTGAAGGCACAGAGTTACCTCAGGGAGCTGAAGAATTGTAGCAACAAAAATAAAGCTTTCAAAAATGAGAGAAACATGTCCCCACCTGTTTATCTTATTGTATCTTCACAGACTTTGTCACATGAACAGGGACATATTAAAAATGACATCCAAAAATGTTTATTTTTTAAATTACTATTGGAAACCTCATCCCGCCTTGGAAACCTCATCCGGCAGCAAAATATGGGTTTCAATTATTTGATTAAGAACCTTAACAGGCCTCTTAATTGTTGGTGGGTGCGCTGCTGACTCTCGTGTGCGCCCACCAATCAAAATATCATGTGAGTGCATGATGACGTTGGCATGCTCGCGCAACTTCATCACGCACTATTTTACGGCCGATCAGGTCAGGCGCGTGCCCAATCACAGGATGTAAAATCCTGCCCCAATGTGTTTCACAGGAGTGATTATCAAACAAAGCTTAATACTGAACCACATAAAGTAGATAATAAGGAGTTATTATCTATCAGAAGATTGGTCAAGGTGGTAGGTTTTAAGCAGCGTTTTGAAGGAGGAAAGAAAGAGGGGGCCACCAATGGTGGAGTGAAGAAAAGCAGGTTTGCGCAAGAGGCCAGAATTGCAGGATCCTCAAAGGCACCCTCAGAGTCTGAGTTGATGCCTGGTGTAATGTGTCACAGTTAGGACCCAGGTGGAGGGAGGGTCAAAAGCCAGTTTGATAGGCTATGTAGATAGAAGGCTGTAATGCATCAGTTTTCTAGTGTCATCTGGCATGGATGATATTTATACTAAATTTCTATATGTTGCCTTAGGAAGCAGTGAGTGGCAGAAATGGTTCTGGTAATAGGAATGAAACCAACTCCAGGACATTGCCTTGGAACTGAATATTTGTGGTCAGGTTTGTATTTGAACATGGAATATTCTTGGTGATCCACGACCATACTTGTTTTTCAAGAAAGGTAGTTTCCTATTGCGACCAGAAAGACTTCACTGCAACATGCACCCTTCCAACTGCTCAAGCTCCACTCTATAAAAACTTAAACTCAAGCATTTTTCCACTATCCTTGAAAACACCATTAACTCTTTGTCTACTAATGCACTGAATTCAAAATCCTTGGCCCGATCTACAAATCCCATTGCCTTTGTTCTGCTTCTGCCTACCCCACTGCCTCCTCCAGGCCAACTTACACCCTCCATGTTTCTGACACTGGATGGCATTATAAGGGTGGTCTTTTTCAGGTATCACTTCAGTGTTTCACTCTGCAGATGATAATGTTGTTTGTAGAATCTTCTTGGGACTTGGTACGCTCTACATGAACTTTTTGAACAATGAGCTAATTAGTAGGATAGGCTGGTAGGTGCCCACAACTCTGATATAGCATTGTCTGGCCGAGGAGAGAATCTCGAGGGTTGCCCCAATTACTGATTCCTCAGTATCTCAGATGCTATCTTTAATTTTGACATAGTTCATGAAGACTTTACTAAATATGGGCAAAGAATATTCTGTTTTTTCTTTGTCTATTTGCAATGATTGCAGAACCTCAATGGAAGTTACGTGTATAAGATATTTCCAGTTCATGGCATGAAACAGTAGAGCTTCCTCAGCAGAAATTTGAGATTCAACTCCGCTGTGAAGTGACAAACAGGGGAATTGGTTACAGGGCAGAAGAGTTTGTACAGCTGTGATTAAACCTATGACATGTCTTGCAAATAAATTCTTGCCAATACCATGGCTGAGATCTGTTAAGTCAGCACAAACTGGAAAGCAAAATTGGATCCTTTCTAATCTACAGCCTTAAAAAATTATGCATAACTTCCAGAGTTCCTGCTAAATCCCACTGAAGCCACAAACAAAGTCACAAAGTAATAGGGTCAATGAAATGAATGAAGCTGTTTCTTTTATCCAAAGGTAGGAATAACAATTTATATGAGAAGAAAGCAATAGCAAGTTCTGAATGTATAACAATGAACAACACCAACCTTGCTGAAAATAGATAACTCGAAGAAGACCTGCTCTGTTAGCTGATAAGCATCAAATAGTCAACAATGACATGGCTGGACCCAAGCAATTCCACAAGATTCTGGTGAAGAGATTCAGAAATATTGATTAATAATATTCTGTAGAAGCAGATCAAAATTGTCAATATTTACAGTAGTTGTGAGAATACAAGGTGTACTTTTTTCCAACTTCATAATTTTGATTCATATTTCCTCAGGTTTGCGTAGTCTTTTTAATTATATGGTCTACTCTTAATTTGAATTATTTGTTAATTGGCATCAAAATCAAGGAAAAGTCTCCTGTGTTAATAAAAACAGAAAATGCTGGTAAAATTCAGCAGGTCTGGCAGCATCTGTGGAGAGAGAAACAGAGTTAACATTGAGTCCGTATGACTCTTCCTCAGTTAACCTCATTTTTTGTTTTTATTTCACATTTCCAGCATCTGCAGTATTTGCTTTTGTAAACGTCTCCTGTGTTGTTGTATTAAAATTATTTAGATAGTATTGCTCGACAGTTTGATCTTTTTTTCAAACAAAAGCAGCTTAGAGAAATTATCAGGATTTGACAGTGACTCTTGAAAGTCAGTATTTCAGTCACACTGTCGCCTTTCACATCAATGTGAAAGAGGCAGCATAACTCCAGACCCAGGCCTTGATTTGACACTGGATTAAAACCACATGGTGTATGGAGGGAAGCCATCTTACACAATTTAACTTTGGCACCATGTGGAGTCGGACTCTAGACCATTGTGAAGCCAACTTTAAAAAATGCTCACCCAGTTCTTTGTACCTTTGAGACACTTTGTAAACCTACTGCAGCGTTTTAATATTATGAGAATCTGATGCAGCATATGTGTTTGATAGCGGATCTCTAGCGTGTGTATAAGTTCACATGTGTCTCTCCAGACAGGCACAACATGACTCACAGCCTACAATTTAACATGGATTTAGCTGGCTGTTGTCACACTTTACATCTCCTGCAATATGATCTCAGCTACATTGCTGCCAATTGATTTCCAATGGACTCTGTTTTACTAAAGAGGGATTGATTTATCTTAGTGAGGAAACTGACCCAGAACAGAGGGCTGACCTGCCTTGGGGGACCTGTAGTGCCTCTTTTCGGGAAGGCTCGCCAAGCCCACACTCCATTCGGGCAGTGGCGAGACCACCAGTGGGCCTTCCCCTGGAATCAAGACCCTGGGGACAGAAGTCCCGCCTAGCGAGAGCTGCCAGCCAATCAGAGGTCAGCAACACCACTGAAGAGGCTGTGGCTGCTGCCAGAAGGACACCCCTCAGAGTGCCAGGATCACGGAGGACCCAGGCTACAGCTATATAATGTGGTGGTAGGGGGGGGAGCTGTTTCACGAGGATGGGGGTCACAGAGAGAGGGGGTGTTGGAAGCAAGGACAGGGGGGGTGGCGCTCAGTGAGTCCCCCCACTTTGATGTCCAGTCCCTCGATGAGGCACTGACTGCCTTCGATTGAGGGACCCCCCAAGGTGACAAATAGCCCGCACAGATTCACCTGTCATGCATGCCGCATCGAAACAGGTCCACCTGCAGCTGGGTTAATACCACCAGCAGCGGAATGCGTCCCTTAAGTAGTCATTAATTGGCCAATTAAGGGCCTCAATTAGCAGCAGGGCTAGAAGGTCAAACATGGGTCTTTCCGCCCAGAGCTTAATTCTGATGGAGGTGGAAGGGTGGCGGGGTTCAGGTACACCATCACCCCCCCTGCCTTTATCCACTCGGAGAACAATTGTGTCGAGCAGGACTGCACTGGTTATATACATGGATGTTTATTGGCTCCTTCCAAATCCAGGGTCAACTTTGCCTTTGTATTTTGCATTCTTTATATAGGGGTTTCAAAGAGGGGCAGGAGGGATTCTTTATTTCCAACAAAAAAAAAGGAGACTTAAAATTTCTGTACAGACCAAGTCTAAAAGTTTTGTCATTTTAATCCGTTATTTAAATGTTGTAAATTGGTGATTTAATTGATGACCGTGTTTGGAAAACTTGAGTTCTCTGTGTGCAATACAGAAATACGTTTGATCACATTTCTACAATAAATATCAATGGAAGTGAAAAAAAAAATCACCCCCCTTAATTACATACCCTTCCTGCCTCCAAGCTCGCCACCCGAGAGAGCAGAAGATTCCACATGTTAATTCTGTTTCTCTCTTCACAGAGAGCCAGACTTGCTGAGTAATTTCAGCATTTTCTGTTTTTATTTCAGATTTTCAGTATCTAAAGTACTTTGCTTTATCATTGCCAGAAAACCTTGGTGCAAGCTATTCCTCAACCATTCAGCCATTCTTTAATGTAGCACAGCACAGATTCACTTTCAAAAGGACTCCCAACACTATTTGCAACTTCAATGCACCTCCCCTTTAAGAGGTGCTGACCGCCTTTAAGTAGCATTACCCATTCACAATATCAGGCCCCCTGATGTTGTGTGCAGCAATGATTTGAAATAGTAGAAAGCACAAATTTAACATGCTGCCTGCAACCTAATGAATGGGTGTGTGTTGATTATGTACCACAATTCCCATGCCGGTTTTCAGGATCCTCGGGGATCTTCTGCCACTACCATTGAGGAGACACAAATGCCGCTAGATTATCAATGCTGATGAGGTGTGTAAGAAAGGCAAGGTTACAGTGATCATGGGGGATTTCAATATACAGGTGGACTGGGAAAATCAGGTTGGTAGTGGATCCCTAGAAAAGGAATTTGTGGAATGTCTACAAGATGACTTTTTGGAGCAGCTTGTGGTGGAGCCCACTAGGGAACAGGCAATTCTAGATTTAGTGATGTGTAATGAGGCAGATTTGATAAGGGAGCTTAAGGTGAAGGAACCCTTAGGAGGAAGTGACCATAATATGATAGAATTTACCCTGCAATTTGAGAGGAAACAGCTGGAATCAGATGTAACGGTATTACAGTTGAATAAAGGCAACTACAGAGGCATGAGGGAGGAGCTGGCCAGAATTGACTGGGAGATGAGCCTAACAGGAAAGACAGTGGAACAGCAATGGCAGGAGTTTCTGGGAGTAATTTGGGAGACACAGCAAAAATTCATCCCTAGGAAGAAGAAGCATACTAAAGGGAGGACGAGGCAACCATGGCTGACAAGGGAAGTCAGGGACAGCATAAAAGCTAAAGAGAAAGCATACAATGTGGTGAAGAGCAGTGGGAAACCAGGGGATTGGGAAGCCTACAAAGACCAACAGAGGACAACTAAAAAAGAAATAAGGAGGGAGAAGATTAAATATGAGGGCAAACTAGCCAGTAATATAAAAGAAGATTGCAAGAGTTTTTTTTAGATATATAAAGGTTAAGAGAGAGACAAAAGTGGACATTGGGTCACTGGAAAATGACGCTGGAGAAGTAGTAGTGGGGAACAAAGAAATGGCGGAGGAACTGAATAGGTACTTTGCGTCAGTCTTCACAGTGGAAGACACGAGTGACATCCCCAAAGTTCAAGAGAGTCGGAGGGGGCAGAGGTGAGTATGGTGGCCATTACCAAGGAGAAGGTGCTAGGAAAACTGAAAGGTCTGAAGGTGGATAAATAACCTGGACCAGATGGATTACACCCCAGAGTTCTGAAGGAGATAGCAGAAGAGATAGTGGAGGCGTTAGTGGTGATCTTTCAGGAATCACTGGAGTCAGGGAGGGTCCCAGAGGACTGGAAAATCACTAATGTAACCCCCCTGTTTCAGAAGGGAGTGAGGCAAAAGACGGGAAATTACAGGCCGATTAGCCTGACCTCGGTCGTTGGTAAGATTTTAGAGTCCATTATTAAGGATGAGATTTCAGAATACTTGGAAGTGCATGGTAAAATCGGGCAAAGTCAGCATGGTTTCATCAAGGGGAGGTCCTGCGTGACAAATCTGTTAGAATTCTTTGAGGAGGTAACGAGTAGTTTAGACAAAGGAGAGCCAATGGATGTTATCTACTTGGACTTCCAGGAGGCCTTTGACAAGGTTCCGCACAGGAGGCTGCTCAGTAAGATAAGAGCCCATGGTGTTAGAGGCAAGGTACTAGCATGGATAGGAGATTGGCTGTCTGGCAGGAGGCAGAGAGTGGGGATAAGGGGGTCCTTCTCAGGATGGCGGCCAGTGACTAGTGGAGTTCCGCAGGGGTCAGTGTTGGGACCACAACTTTTCACTTTATACATTAATGATCTAGATGAAGGAACTGAGGGCATCCTGGCTAAGTTTGCAGATGATACAAAGATAGGTGGAGGGACAGGTAGTATTGAGGAGGCGGGGAGGCTGCAGAAGGATTTGGACAGGTTAGGAGAATGGGCAAAGAAGTGGCAGATGGAATACAACGTGGGGAAGTGTGAGGTCATGCACTTTGGTAGGAAGAATAGAGGCATAGACTATTTTCTAAATGGGGAGAGAATTCAGAAATCTGGAGTGCAAAGGGACTTGGGAGTCCTAGTCCAGGATTCTCTTAAGGTTAACTTGCAGGTTGAGTTGGTAGTTAGGAAGGCAAATGCAATGTTGGCATTTAATTCGAGAGGACTAGAATATAAAAGCAGGGATGTGCTGCTGAGGCTTTATAAGGCTCTGGTCAGACCACATTTAGAATATTGTGAGCAATTTTGGGCCCCGTATCTCAGGAAGGATGTGCTGGCCCTGGAGAGGGTCTGGAGGAGGTTCACGAGAATGATCCCAGGAATGAAAGGCTTAACATATGAGGAACGTTTGAAGACTCTGGGTCTATACTCGATGGAGCTTAGAAGGATGAGGGGGGGATCTGATTGAAACTTACAGAATACTGAAAGGCCTGGATAGAGTGGACGTGGGGAAGATGTTTCCATTAGTAGGAGAGACTAGGACCTGAGGGCACAGCCTCAGAATAAAGGGAAGACCTTTTAGAACAGAGATGAGGAGAAACTTCTTTAGCCAGAGAGTGGTGAATCTATGGAATTCATTGCCACAGAAGGCTGTGGAGGCCAGGTCATTGAGTGTATTTAAGACCGAGATAGATAGGTTCTTGATTGGTAAGGGGATCAAAGGTTACTGGGAGAAGGCAGGAGAATGGGGTTGAGAAACTTATCAGCCATGATTGAATGGCGGAGCAGACTCGATGGGCCGAATGTCCTAATTTCTGCTCCTATGTCTTATGTTCTTATGGAGCTGCCCCCACTCAGTGGTATACCTTGAGGAAGACGGGTTCGAAACACTTACATCACACAGTTCCAATAAAAGTTTAAACACATCTCCCTGACATCACACAAGGATGTGGAGACTAGTTCTACTGAGACTGACATCACAGGAATATGAATCTCACAGTGGGACACTATCACTGAGTGGGGGCAAGGCTAAAGTTCAAAATAAGAGTATTCCAAAGTACAGAATCACAATGCTTTCAGTTGACAGGAACATTCACATAACCATCAAATGCATTAACAGAAGTGCAATTTATTTACATGTCTAGTAGTACACCTGTGACCCAAAAGTGACATCAATTTTTCTTAATTTTCCTAACTACCGCTACAACTGGGTGCAGCCCTGACATCCACAGCAGAGATGGAGGCAGCCTGCTGACTGTGATGACCTCGGCAGACGCCCTCTGGTGGCCCGAGGCCAGAACGTCCCTGGCCTGATAAGGGTCACCTGCTCAGCGGTAGAAGCACCCTCAGTGGTCTGAAAAGCTGGAGTGATGGGATCATAGGCGGAGGGGGCTGTGAGTGGCTGCACACCCTCGGAGTGTCCTGAGAGGAGGCCCCCGGGGTGTCCGGCTGACGTTCATCCTCCCTGTGGGTGCCTGAGGGTCCCGCCCTTACTCCCGCAGGAGATGGTGCACCTGGAGGGAGGTCAAGGTGCCTCATCCCCATGTCACCTACATCTTGATGGTGCCCACCAGGGTGTGTGCCCATGGAGTGGAGGGCCAAGTGCAAATCCAGCCAGGCCTACTGGACTAAGGTCTCCATCGTGTTTGCCAGCCTTCCCGTGGTGACCTCGAGGCGCTCGCATGTCGGAGCCAAGACATCAGACAGAATGTGGATGGACTCCTCCATCATTCACTCGAGTCTGATGAGTGTCTGTTGAATCTCTGGCTGATGTTTCGCCACCTATTGTTGCATCTCCAGCTTTGAGTTGGCAGCCACTTCCAGAGGTGGTTCATCTGACTCTGACTGAGCGGGTGGCTGGTCTCCAGCAGCCCTCCGAATGCCAGAGACCCGGGCTGTCCCTGCCTCCGACTGCCGCAAGGACGTGTCAATGAGGTGTTCCCCAGAAAGTGAGGCCAGGCCTAATCTACAGTCGTATCCCACCAATGTGTGTGTCTCTGAGCTGGTGGAGGGTGCGTGTGAGCCCTGTGATGATTCTTCCAGAGCTTCCTCTTCGGATGAAGTCTATGGGCTTGCACTGGCGCTGGACTGGCTTGCTGGTCTCGATCTGCTGATTCCTAGAAAATAGAAAATAGAGTTTCAGTTAATGAGCATGAGTTAGATAAGACTGCATGTGACTCACTGTGAATGTCAGGATTTGATGAAGTGATGCAGCTGTGATCCATCCTCAGTTGGTGGGAGAGGCTGATCTCCCTTTCCCCAGAGGAGCGATCCCTGTCCTCCCCAGCCAGCTCAGCTGCAGCCTCCTCAAACTCACTGAGGGCAATGATATCAGCCGTCCCTCCCCCAGTCTGCGATCTTTCGCGCCTGTTGTGTGCTAGTTTGGTCTGTATGAAGAGAAAGAAAGGCATGTGATGAGAAGGGATGGAGCAGAAGTTGGGTGAGATGCATGTCCCCTGTGTGTGGTGAGCCCTCCCCAGAAGGGCCAGAGGATGGAGTGTGAGTAACATGATAGTTGGCTCTGAAGAAGAGTCATTCGGACTTGAAATGTTAACTCTGTTTCTCTCTCCACAGATGCTGCCAGACCTGCTGAGTTTTTCCAACATTTTCTGTTTTTATTTCAGATTTCCAGCATCCTCAGTATTTTGCTTTTATATTATGATAGACGGGATGGTGGTGATGTGAAAGTCTCGGTGAGAGAACGAGTGTTGATATGTGTTTCCTGCTAATGGTTGTGTGAGATCCCTGAAGAGAGTAGCCATTTGAGTGCATGATGCCATGATAAGAGTTTGATATTGGAGGGTGTTGAAAGATGACTTACCCTGGTGGAGCGGATGAGATCATTCATCCTCTTCCTGCACTGGATGGCATTTCAGGCGCGGTTGCCAGCAGCGCTGACCTGCTCCGCCATGGCCTCCCAGGCCGGAGAGGTGAGGCTGCTGTGCTTTCTGCAGCCATCCCTGGGATAGAGCATGTGCCTTTGCGCTGGCACCCCTCTGATTAAGGCCTGGAGGGTCTGATGCGTGAAGCGGGTGCTGCCTTTTTCTACAGACTCTTGGCCTTCCTCTTCTGGCTGTCAGACATCTCTGGTGGGCTGGAGAGAGTGAGATTGTGTGTTGGACTGGCCTTTAAAAATGGCTCCTGGACCTTCAAACCCACCAGCCAACGGCGGCCGCACGAATCAACCCCCCACCCACCAGGTGATTCGGACTGATACGCGCCTTTGCATAATTAATGAGGCACCAAGCGCAGGATCGGGCACGAGTTCCTGTCATTCCAGACAGCGGGGTGGGCACTGCCGAGACCACCCACCACAGCACTCAGTCTCATTCATGGAAAATTTCACCCATAGTGTGGAACTCAATGGTTTAACATAACTGCAGCCACAATAAAAGGATTCTACTTCCTAGTAATAGAATGTGCAATCTGCTCCGGCAAGTCTATCATTACCTGGTTACCTTTAGCCTTTTTCTCACAAAGGAAGATGGCTTAGCCAAAATTAACTGTGATGGAACCACCCAGTGAGGGCAAGGTGTTTGCTATCAAGTATTATATGCTATTGTAATGTCTGAACAGATCAAGGCCTGCCAACAAAAATCTTTATTAATTATATTGTGGTTGTGGATAGACATGTTTTTGATCCAAAGCTTTTGTACCACATGAAGGCTATAGAATTGAAGCTGCTACCTATACTCTGCTTTGAACTGGCATTTGTGAGGGCCAAGTACTGTACGTGTTTCTGAAGAGGGGTCACTAATGGGTTTCTGTTATTTATTGATTGAAACTTTAGCTCTCATTTCAGATTGAATTGTGCAGAAAGCAACGTACCTCATTTAGAAAATAGAAGACTTTTAAAATTACCTTTACAGTAAACTACTTCTGCTCTGGATTATGAATGTCAAAGGGAAAGAGTTTAAGATGACATTGCTTTAATGCATAATGATGCCATCAGCCATGCCACTAATATTTAATTCTTGAACAAGTTTGGATAGAATCACAGGAGCAGAAATTTAAGAAAACAAGTTTTTTTTCTAATGACCCCATTCCATGAAGAAACAGCCCTTAATTTATTCAGAGTGTTTTTCTAATTTTTTAAACTGCAAAACCTAGATGAAGGGCTAAGGCTGAATACCACGAAGGCCAAAAAGAGTAGCATAAAACATGAAATAATGGGAGGTAAGGAATTCCAGTTTTGAACATTGGGAACTATGAGTTAACAAGAAGGTGGTGCAGTCAATCTTGATTTCAACTGAGGGAGGATGCAAGGGCAAAAGAGGAACACCATGGGACAGCTGATGTGGTGATCCAAGAGACAAGAGAAGGAAGTTCAGAGGAACAATAAACATAGTAGTATTGATTTAACTGGAGATAGAAAAGAAAGATGACAGTGGGAGCAGGCAGGGAGAGAGAAACCAAGACAGAGATTGTATTTCTGGCAATGTGCTTTCCAGTGTCCAGCACCACATTGTCTCTTCAATAAATATCTTTAAAAAAAAAACAATTGACTATTCACTTCTTTGCCCTTTGTGGGATGTTGTGAGTACAGAATCACTACTGCATTTATCTACATGATAACTGCTGCTGCACTTCTACCATAACTCATTATGTGAAGCCTCTTTCAATGATTTGACAAGGCACAATATAAATGCTTTACTTAAGAGAGTAGAGCAGAACCTTTGCAGCCTATTACAAGAGGAATAATTGAAATTCTGCTCTTAAAGTTAAAATCAGTGCAAATAAAGAACCAGTTAACAAGAGCTGTGAAATAAAGTAATTTCATTTTTAAATGAAGTGCTAATTTGAAATAATAAAGACAAGCACCTCTGTTTACTCATGGAAGCTGTTATAAACTGCTCTTAACTGAGAAGCTAATTAATGTCACTTAGAACACACTATGTACTGGTGGCTGACAATAATAACCAGAGTCTTTTATTATCTCTTTCTGAATTTACTCCTAGAGAGTGACGGGTTGCATTCTGTCTAATGTAAACTCCCCAGCTACACCTGTAATTGGACAGCCACAGAATGGAAGGCGCTCTATCTACCAGAACTCCACAATCACAAGCGACAAACCCACTGCAGGTAGGTCCCATCCATGATACACTTGGCGGGGTGGGGTGGGGTGCTGATGTAATGGGGAAAAGACTGAGAATGGCTTTTCAAGCATTGATTCAATATCAATGTCCTTGATTGTGGTTGCTTTTTTACACGACAAATGAAATGTTTGACAAAAGTTACATTCATGCAGCACAATAGTACCGTTTTTTTACTTTTCAAGCAAGCTACTGTAGCTTCACTAATGGACCCATAAGACCAGGGTGGATCCAACTGGTGACCACCAGTTTGTTGCAAATTAGTTAACCTCAGCTGGAAAACAGGAAAATTGGCCATGCTGCGCACCATTTGCCTCGTCCATAATCTGCACATATTGAAATACAGTGTCAAGGCCAACACGTGAAGAACCGTCATTGAGTAAGGTACTAATTGATTACGACTACCCATGGAACTGTACCCAGGCATGAATGAGCACCTTCAAAGAAGGAACTGCTAGCAGTAAAAATTAGACGCTTGCTTTGTAAAACACCAAAAAAAAACTACAGGTGTTGAAATAGTTGCATTTAAAGGTGTTGCTCTCAGATGTAACATTGCAATGTGTAGATCTTGCTTGGTCTGTCAACATGTGAGAAATAGGGAGTTCATCATGCAAATTATTCGTTCAACCAGACTATTAACTATAGGGTAATGTGGAGAAGAAGTAGTGTGATCAATATTCCACTTCTCATATACCCTGAAATGGCTTACCAATGAATTGCAGACCGTTATCCACAATGATCTCTCTAAGCATACCAAATAAACCAAAGATAGCACCTAGAGTGTGTGTGACAGTGGTGCTTGCTGTATTGTGCAATTGTCAAATACTGGGGTACTTGGTAAAGTAGTTGACAATGACAAAGTCAGTGCTGTGGACATGAAAGAGGTCAGGTGTGATTTTGGATGAAGAATAGCAAGGAATTTTATGTAGAATGAATGGTTCTTCACATTGACTAGGCATATGTTTTTGACATAGCTCACACTGCTTGACAACGACTTCAATGTCACTGTTGATACCTGGCTAATAGAGTCTCTCTTGTCCTTCTCATCCAATCTATGCCCATGTGTGAGTGATGAAATTGTTGAAGAATATGAGGTCACAAAGATTCCAGTATGATGACCTGCCTGCATTTATAAATAGCTCCCCTGGAGATGCCTAGCTCATCCCAATAAGGCCAAAATGGTCTCACGTGTTCGTGGACATATGGAATTGAACTAGGCCATCCTTCAAAGATGGTTTTCTACAGTTTCTGTAATGTGGAATCTTTTTCCATTTCTTCAATAGTACTGGCATTTGCATTGCACAAAATGTACCAGATCAATTTGGAGAACAACTTCAAATTCAATGTCAATGAAGTCAACTTGTAGATACAATTATTGGAATTAACACTTGGATGTTGAGAAAGAATGCTTCTGAAGCTAGCCTGTACCTTAAAACAAATTTACTTCCAAGACAGCAAAGCAAAGTCACAGACTCTCCCAGTTCCTCCCAGAAACCCAGAGTGAATGGGTTTATATACTCCTGCAATGATTTCCTAGTCCTTCTCTAATTGTGGACAGCTGCACATATAAAGCATGTATTCGACTGCAGCACAATTTCAACATTAACACCAAGGATATATCTTCTGTTTTCACTGGATTAGGCAATCGCCTTTAAGGATAGCAGCATGGCGTCAATTGGAGGGAAGTGTGTCATGCTGCTGTCCCTTAAAGGCATACTTCAACATAAAGCAGCATCTCTAATACAGAAAAATATCTCAAGGTGGTTTACAAAGCTGTCTTTTAGGCACAAATGCATGCTGGGCTAAAGAAGGAGCTGTTAGGATGAGTACCTAAAGCTTTGAAAAAGAGGTGGGCCTTAAAGGGGGTGTTAAAGGTAGAGAGTGACATGAAGAGGCAGAGGGATTTAGAAAGGGAATTCTATAATTTGTGCTGAAGGCATGGCCACCAATGGTGTGGTGAAGGGAGGTGGGAGGCGCTAAAGACTAGAATGTGCAAGAGTTGAGTTCTGAGGAGGATTGTAGGGCTGGAGGATGTTACAAAGATATGGATAGGAGAGGCCATGAAGTAATATAAGCATGTTGTGTTTTAGTGATTTTGCTTTGGGAGAAATGTTGGCCTGGGCACCTCCCCTGCCCTTATTTTACTAAAGGAATCTGGCATGTCCATCTGAGAGGGCAAACAGGGACTCAGTTTGATGGTTTCACCTGAAAGACGGCATCCCCAAATGTACTGCCTTAGCTCTGTATTGAAGTATCAACCCAGATTTTGTGCTTAAGTCTCTGGGGTAGGGCTTGAACTCAAAATGTTTGATTCACAGGTGAAAGCACTACCACTGAGCCAAAGCTTAAGTGAAAGAATGAACTGTCTGGTAAAATTAATGATGTCTATGCCACATGGGCAATAACATGTTGATGGCTGAAATAAGTGAAATACCTGATTTTAAATTACACTTTAGAACTTCTACCAGCGCTTTGATGATTGAATTCCACAATTTTGTCCATTGTTTGAGAGCATTGTAGATAGCACGTTTAGAAAGGTGGTCACACCGCAGAAGAAGGGACTTGAGGAAGGAAGGGAATGGGTGACCACCAGACAGTCCAAGAGAAACAGGCAAGTAGTTCAGGAGTCCCCTGGGGTCCCGTTCGCAAATCGGTATTCCATTTTGGAGACTGATGAGGGCACTGGTTTCTGCAAGGAGTGCAGACAAAGCCAAGCTTCTGGCACCACAAGGAGCCTGTCTGTACAGGAGGGGAGGAAGAGAGGAAGAGCAATAGTAATAGGGGATTCTATAGTCAGGGGAACAGATAGGCGCTACTGTGGCTGTCAACGGGACTCCAGGATGGTATGTTGCTTTGCTGGTGCCAGGGTCCGGGATGTCACTGAACAACTGCAGGGCATCCTGAAGGGGGAGGGGGATAAGGCAGAGGTCATGGTACATGTTGGTACCAATGACATAGGAAGAAAGAGGGATGAGGTCTTGAATCAAGAATTCAGGGAGTTAGGCAGTAGACTAAAAAGCAAGACCTCTCGGGTTGTAATCTCTGGATTACTCCCAGTGCCACGTGCTAGCGAGAAATAGGAGAATAGCACAGATGAATACGTGGCTTAAGAGTTGGTGCAGGAGGGAGGGTTTTAGATTCCTGGATCACTGGGGCTGTTTGTGGGGAAGGTGGGACCTGTACAAGTAGAACAGTCTACATCTGAACCAGAGTGGGAATAACATCCTTGCGGGCGGGTTTGCTAGTGCTGTTGGTTGTGGAAGGGGCAGGATTGGCAGCTCAACATTCCGGGATATAGAATCTTCAGGCGAGACAGGGGAGGGGGTAAAAGAGGAGGAGGCATTGCATTATTAATTAAGGAGTCAGTTACTGCAGTAAGGAGAGATGATGTCTTGGAGGGGGCATTGAATGAAGCTTTATGGGTAGAGCCTAGGAATAAAAAAAGGGGCAGCCACATTGTTAAGTGTTTATTATAGACCCCCAGATAGTCAGCGGGAAATTGAGGGGCAAATATGTGCACAATTTGCAGAGGTGTGTAAAAACAATAACAATAGGGTAATTATATTAGGTGATTTCAACTTTCCCAACATTAATTGGGATAGACATAGTGTTTAGGGCTTGAATGGAGTGGATTTCTTGAAATGTGTACAGGAGAACTTTTTAGGTCAATATGTAGAGGGTCCAACAAGGGACGGCGCAATGCTGGACCTAATTCTGGGGAATGAAGCTGGACAGGTGGCTGAGGTGGTTGTGGGGGAGCATTTTAGTGATAGCGACTACAACATGGTACAGTTTAAATTTATTATGGACAAAGAAATCGACAAGTTGCAAATAATTGTTTTGGATTGGGGGAGAGTGGGTTTTAGTAAAATAAGGCAGTATCTGGTCAAGGTAGACTGGGAACAGCTACTTGTGGGGAAATCTAGGAGCAGTGGGGCGGCGTTCAAAAAGGAAATGGGGAGGGTACAGGCTCAACATGTTCCCTCTAGGGTGATAGGAAGGAGTAACAAGCCCAGAGAACCATGGATGACCAGAGATATTCAGGTTACGAAGAGAAGGAAAAGAGAGGCTTTTAGCAGATACAAGGGAAGCAAATCAGTGGAGGCATTAGTGGAGTACAGAAAGTGCAGGGTGGAGCTTAAGAAAGTAATTAGGAGAGCAAAGAGAGGATATGAGAAAGCTCTGACTGGTAAAAGTAGGGAAAATCCCAAGATATTCTATAAGTGTATCAATGGAAAGAGGATAACCAGGGAAAGAGTAGGGCCCATAAGGGACCAAGGGGGCAATCTATGGGTGGAGCCAGAGGACATCGCTAGAGTGTTGAATGAATACTTCACGTCCGTCTTCACCCAAGAGAATGAGGATGAAGGTACTGAACTCAGGGAGAGAGACTGCAAGGTTCTTAAGCAAATTGATGTAGGGAGTGACAAGTTATTGGAGGTGTTGGCAGGCTTAAAAGTGGACACATCTCCAGGTCCAGATGATTTGAGTCCCAGACTGCTGAAGGAGACAAGGGAGGAGATCGCAGGGGCTCTGACCCAAATTTTTAATTCCTCTCTGGTCATGGGGGAGGTGCCAGTGGACTGGAGAACAGCTAATGTGGTTCCACTATTTAAGAAAGGTTGTAGAGATAAGCCAGGGAACTACAGACCAGTGAGTCGCACGTCAGTAGTAGGGAAACTATTGGAGAAAATTCTGAAGGGGATTATCTATCCACTTGGAGAGGCAAGGTTTGATCAGGGATAGTCAACATGGCTTTGTCAGAGGGAGGTCATGCCTAACAAATTTGATTGAATTTTTTGAGGAGGTGACCAGATGTGTAGATGAGGGTAGTGCAGTTGATGTAGTTTATATGGATTTCAGCAAAGCCTTTGACAAGGTCCCACATGGGAGACTTATAAAGAAGGCAAATGCACATGGGATACAGGGTAATTTGATAAGGTGGATTCAAAATTGGCTTAGTAGTAGGAGACAGAGGGTGATGACAGAAGGATGTTTAAGTGACTGGAAGCCAGTGTCCAGTGGCATCCCACAGGAATCTGTGCCGGGTCCCCTATTATTTGTCATTTATATAAACTACATAGATGACTATGTGGGGGGTAGGATTAGTAAGTTTGCGGATGACACAAAGATTGGCTGGGTGGTTAACAGTGAGGTTGAGTGTCTTGGGCTACAGGAAGATATAGACAGGATGGTCAAATGGGCAGATAAGTGGCAGATGGAATTTAACCCTGAAAAGTGTGAGGTGATACATTTTGGAAGGAGTAATTTGTCAAGGAAGAATTCAATGAACGGCATGGCACTAGGAAGTTCTGAGGAACAAAGGGTGTGTGCGTCAATAGATCTCTGAAGGCAGAGGGGCATGTTAGTGGGGTGGTGAAAAAGGCATATGGGACACTTGCCGTTATCAATCGAGGCATAGATTACAAAAGTAGGGAGGTCAGGTTGGAGTTGTATAGAACCTTGGTGAGGCCACAGCTGGAGTACTGTGTGCAGTTCTGGTTGCCACATTATAGGAAGAATGTGATTGCACTGGAGGGGGTGCAGAGGAGATTCACCAGGATGTTGCCTGGGATGAAACATTTAAGTTATGAAGAGAGGTTGGATAGACTTGGGTTGTTTTTATTGGAGCAGAGAAGACTGAGGGGCAACCTGATTGAGGTGTACAAGATTATAAGGGGCATAGACAGGGTGGATAGGGAGCAGCTATTTCCCTTAGTTGAAGGGTCAGTCACGAGGGGACATAATTTCAAAGTGAGGGGCAGCAGGTTTAGGAGGGATGCGAGGAAAAACATTTTTACCCAGAGGGTGGTGACGGTCTGGAATGCACTGCCTGGGAGGGCGGTGGAGGCGGGTTGCCTCACATCCTTTAAAAAGTACCTGGATGAGCACTTGGCACGTCATAACATTCAAGGCTTTGGGCTAAGTGCAGGTAAATGGGGTTAGGTAGGTAGGTCAGGTATTTCTCACGTGTCGGTGCAGACTCGATGGGCCGAAGGGCCTCTTCTGCACTATGTGATTCTGTGATTCTGTTTGTGAAAACTATAAGTGGGTAGTCTTTATTTTTAAAAATATACCAGTCAAACCCCATTGGCATTGTACACAAGGAGTCAGGACCAAGTGTATCCTTTCAAGTAAAGTGGGGTTAGAGGGCAGGATACGATTGGACCAGACCCACAAGCATAATTCCATTACCAATTAAAGTTAATCATTCTGTCTATATATATTATATATATATATATATTCCATTATAAATTCCTATGCCTACCTTTTATAATAAAAATAGCTTTTTTTAAACTGGCCACACTGATGACACCTTTCCACTGTTAATGGTTCTGTGCAAAAAGTTGATAAGTACTTGAAAAGGAGACATTCTCAGATCTGTAGGGCAAGAGCATGGGAGTGGGAAGAATTGATAAGTCTTCAAAGAGTTGACACAATGGACTGAAGGGCTTCATCTATTTTGTATGACCTCTATATAGTGCTATGATAGACACTTTCAAAATGTAATTATACATACCCTTAGCAACAATAGGTGTGATAAAGAATTGTAAGAGTTAATCATATATTTAAAAAAAGATTCAGTCCACATGCAATTTCCAGCTCTGACTTCCAGTTGCTGTCAAGCAACTTAAGTTTAAGTAGCCACCAAGTTATCTTTCAGCCATGTTGGTATAGGGTATTAAGTTATAGGATTGTTAACAAATAAACGTAAAGCTTTAAAATACATTTCCACCATTCAGCTCTCTTGAACTTCCTCCTCTCCCACACCTCTGCATAACTTTTCATGTTAATGACTTCTGGAGATTCTGAGACAAACCTATAACTTCACATGTATATATAATTAATAAGCTAATAATAATGGTGCAGGTCAGCTCTTTCATATCAAAAAAACAATGCTGCTAGCTAAATTAAAGATCTGGGCTACTTTGATTTTTTAAAGTAAGCAATATGATACTGATAACATCGAAGGAACAGATGATTCCATACTGGGAATTGCTTGGTTAATTTCCGGACAAGCAGTATTTCTGAACAATAGATTTATAGTTGGCGGGGTTACAGTGTACCAGCATTTCTAATGTTGCTGTAGAAATTAATAACATTTGACATTATTGTTAATTAATTATGTATTGCTTATAGTTCTGGATTTCAGGTTAACTGAAACTCATTGCGTTATTGGATGCTGCATGTTAGTTACTATAATTACAGCACTTATGTCTCAAAGGAGATTGCTTTTGGAAGGGTGGAATTCCATTTCCCCAATTCTCTCCAGTGCATCGCTAGATTCCTTGTTGAACCTAGTCCCAGCTTTACCTGATGCTCGCATGTGCATTTTCTTGTCACTTGGATAGTAAACTAGAATGGCTGCTCTGTTTTTAACCCTCTTTAGACTGGGGCAGTGTGAGGCCATCTAATCACACTGGCTGAGATCAGCCAATTCTGAGCCAAGGTCTTCTTTGCTACATAAGGCATTGCTTATAAGGCAAGAACAGTAGAACTCATTCATTATGGTGTTGAATAAAATCCAGATTTTTCTTTGCAGAGAAGCTTGGCTGTGAAAAAATACTTAGCATAAATATTTAAACTGAAGGCAGTACCAAGTTTCGAGCACTCATTTTTGGTCACACATTGTGAAAATGTCCATGGTACACATTTCCTATCCCTGGAATGTTTCTTTGTCCCTGACTGTTTCTGTAATTGCAATGATTTGACAGTGGTGTAATTAAATAACTGCTAATTACTATTGTAATTAAATTACAGCTTTATTTTGTGGAGGTAAGTACTAGTTTAGATGAGATGCATGATATGAAATGTTAGCAGCCCATTAATTTACTAATAAAATCTCAGCGTGAAGAATCTTTATTAAGCTTTGGTTGCTTAAATCTTCCCCTCAAACCAAAAATGGGTCCCGTTCTTTTCAGGCAGTCTCTGTTGCAATTCCTTGTTTCAGACAAAAAAATTTCAATGATACTGTTGCCAACTATGGGCACATCTTCAGTGCCCACCAAAGACCGGGAGTGAGGCAAGGGTGAGGGGTGTCAAGGAATCTTAGACAGTCCCTTGGGGTCGATGATGACTTGCTTCCAAACTAAAAATCAGTTATCAGGTGACTGAAGAGTCCACTGCGTGACCTGCAGTCTCTGTCACAGGTGGGACAGACGGTGGTAGGGCGAATGTGTGGTGGGGTGTCTGGGTTGCCGTGCGCTCCTTTCGCTGTTGGTACTTGGCTTCAGCTAGCCCGTGGCGCTGAGACTCGAGGTGTTCAACTCCTTCCTGGATGCTTTTCCTCCACTTTGGTCAGTCTTGGGCCAAGGATTCCCAGATGTTGGTGGGGATGTTGTACTTTTTCAAGGAGGCTTTGAGGGTGTCCTTGGAGTGTTTCCTCTGCCCTCCTGGGGCTTGCTTGCCATGTCAAAGCTCTAAGTAGAGCGCTTGTTTCGGGCGTCTCATGTCAGGCATGTGGATGATGTGGCCCGTCCAGTAGAGCTGATCATGTACGGTCAGTGCTTCGATGCTGCGGATGTTGGCCTGGGGATGTTGGTCTGAGCGAGAACACTGATGTTGGTGCCAATGGATTTGCAGGATCTTGCAGAGGCTGCGCTGATGGTACTTCTCCAGAGTTTTGAGGTGCCTGCTGTACATAGTCCACGTCTCTGAGTCATATAGGAGGGCGAGTATCACTACTGCTCTGTAGGACATGAGCTTGGTGCCGGGTTTGAGGTCCTGGTTTTCGAACACTCTCATCCTCAGGCGGCTGAAGGCTGTTCTGGCGTACTGAAGGCAGTATTGAACCTCATTGTCAATGTCTGCTCTTGTTGACAGTAGGCTCCCAAGGTTTGGAAAGTGGTCCACGTGTCCAAGGCCTCATCGTGAATTTTGATAACCAGGGGGCAGGTGCAGTGTGGAGGGGGCAGGTTGGTAGAGGACCTTTGTCTTACAGATGTTTGGTGTAAGGCCCATGCTCTCGTACACCCCGGTGAAGGTGTTGACGATGGCTTAGAGCTCAGCCTCCGAGTGTGTGCAGACACAAGCATCGTCTGCATATTCTAGTTTAATGCCAGAGGATGGGATGACCTTGGATCTGGCCTGCAGGCAGCGGAGGCTGAACAGGCTCCTGCTTGTTCTGTAGTTTAGCTCCACTCCAGCAGGGAGCTTGTTGAGGGTGAGATGGAGCATTGTGGCAAGGAAGATCAAGAAGAGCGTCGGTCTGATGACACAGCCTTGCTTGACCCCGGTCCAAATGTGGGTTGGGTCTGTGGTTGATCCATTGGTCGGGAACACAGCTCGCATGTCATCATGGAGCAGGCGGAGGATGGTGACAAACTTTTAGGGACAGCTGAATTGGAGGAGGATGTTCCATAATCCTCTGCGGTTGACAGTGTCAAAGGCTTTTGTAAGGTCAAAGAAGGCCATGTACAATGGTTGGTGCTGTTCCCTGCATTTCTCTTGCAGTTGTCGCGCAGTGAAGATCATGTCTGTTGTGCCCCTTAGTGGCTGGAATCTGCATTGCAACTCTGGGAGGAGCTCTTCAGGCATAGGGAGAAGGTGACTGGTAAGGATTCTTGCGATGACCTTCCCTGTGGCCGACAGCAGGGAGATTCCTTTGTAGTTACCGCAGTCAGTTTTGTCACCTTTCTTGAAGGTGGTCATGATTACAGCAACTCTGAGATTTCCGGGCATGCTCTCCTTCCAGAAAAGGGAGATGAGGCCGTGTATTCACGCCAATAGTGCTTCTCTGCCACACTTTGGTGCTTCGGAGGGGATTCCATCTACTCCTGATGCCTTGTTTCTCTTTAGCTCAATGGCCTTTTCTACCTCGTGCTGGGTTGGGGTTGTGCTGAGATGGTGGTGGGTAGCATGCTGCAAGATGGAGCGAGGACACTGGCGTAGAATACAAAATCTCTGTTAAGAAGATCTTCAAAGTGCTCCTTCCAGCGGTTGCTGACTGCCTCTCTGTCCTTGATGAGCACCTCTCCATTCTTGGCCAGCAGTGGAGTGGGGCCTTGGGTGCTTGGGCTAAAGAAACCTCACACATAATGGCTGTTAGTTAACTGTTGGATCTTCTGCACTTTCTCCCCCAGCATCTGTTCTTTAGATCGTGGGTTTTTACTGGACCTCAGCCTTTAGCCGTCTGTAGAGCTGCTTTCTTGCTCTCAAGTTGGGTTGCTGCTTCAGGTTCAAAAATGCCTTGCGCTTGCAGCTTATCAGCTCCTGGACCTCCTGGTCATTTCTCATCGAATCAATCTTGGTGTTTCCTGGTCGAATGACCAAGCATCTCTTTGCAGATGCTGATGATGGAGGCCTTGAGAGCAGACCAGGCGCTGTGAGTTATTATGACACAGCCGATGGTAAAGGCTGAGTTGTTCAAATCCTAGAAGGAAACTTGAAACAACTGTCATAATCCATTTTTTGCAATCTGTAATTTCGAGATGCAGACTTTGAATTCGGTAGGAATAAGACCACCGAGTCTCATGGGTTTTATATAAAACTAAATTAAACATTTATTAATTTAACAACAAATTAAACACATATACATGGCTACAAATTACTACTATAATAACTTTTTAACAAATCTTCAAATTAATCAACCCCAGGTAAATCTTCACTAAGGCAACAGTAACCCATAAACTTTGAATAGACACCAGGCAAAGCACATTTGACCGTATGAATCCTAAACGAGGCTCCTTTGCAAGTTGGTTGAAGGCGTACAGGCTGGTTAGGTCTTAAATGCCTCTACCTTACTCACACAAATTCCTTTCTTTAAAAACCTAGCTTTCCCTTTGAATGGAAATTTTCCGTTGTATCACTAGGTCTTTTGAACTTCAGCTCTTCCAACAATAAAATCCCTTTCATAGCACCAATTTTATTAGTAAGCTGAAAAAAATAAACACATTGTTTGGCTTCTCCTAGCTGGTGCAGGATTTTACCCGCAGCTTATTCAACAAATGCAAATGAACACTTTACCTTACTGTTCTCCTTACTGTTCACCCAATTAACATCTCAAAACTACTATACATCAAAGGCCCCAGACTAGCTGGCTTTAATCTAATTAAGACACACACAGGCACACACCTAGACACAGACCACCTCTAGAATTCTATTTTAAAAAATAATTTCCCACAACAATATAGACATTAATATCCCTTCGTGACATGGACACTTTGCACCTCTGGGTCACTGGGAGTCACCAGGTTGGCAGTGAGATGCTGGCTGAAAAGGGCTCTCTTATCAGGGTCCTTGAATGCCCCAGCGTTTGATTTTCCTGCGGCATTGTTTCTGTTGCCATCGCAACTTTGGGGCTACACTGATGTTGATGACAGAATGAATTAGGTAGTGGTCAGTCCAGCAATTGTCGGCTCCTGTCATGGCGCGGCTGATATGCATGCCCTTGTGGTCCCTCGGACAATGACGTAGTCGAGCAGGTGTCAGTGTTTGGAGCGAGGGTGTTGCCATGAGGCCTTGAACTTGTCTCTCTGACAGAACAAAATGTTGACTATGACAAGGCCGTGTTCTAGGCATTTTGTCAGGAGCAAGGTACCATTGGTGTTGGATTTCCCTACCCCTTCTCTTCCGATTACGTCTCCCCAGAGGCCCGTGTTCTTCCCAACTCTGACGTTGAAGTCACCATGGAGGATCAGCTTATTGCCCACTGGGACTTGGGCCAGGGATTGTTCAAAGCTGGAGTAAAATTCCTCTTTGGACTCGTCTGTAGCAACCGGTGTTGGGGCGTATGCGCTGAGGACTGTAGCACAATGCTTCTGGGCTAGGGTGAGCCGAAGGTTCATGAGGCGCTCGATTATCCCGCAAGGGGTATCTTTGAGACTAGTTGTCAAGGAATGCATCAAAGGCAACAACTGTTTCCTCTTCAGCTGACTGCTTTAACCAAAGGACCTACTGAATGCATGATTTGGGATCTGGGCCTGGTTGTCAGGTGGGTGCCACGTATCCCTGGCCAAGGGTCACCACACCTCATTGGGCCTCATGTGACATCACCTTTTATAACCTAAATCAGGGACAAGGAAATTCTAGTCCTCGGATTTCCTTCCAAATAGGACCTTGAGGAAATCCCAGCAGAGACCAGAGCTTGGTTTTTATCCCTTCCAACGAACTGCGGCAGAATTATGCCTGGAGAGCAAATTTTTGATCCTTAGTGCCTGGAATGTGGGACAAAATTATTCGATACTTGAAGAACAGTGAATTAGTCAAGACCAGTTGGTATGGATTTCTAAAAGTCAAGTCATGCCTAACCAAATTTATAGAATTCTTTGAAGAACTAACAGCGAAGCAGGCTTTGACAAGATGGCGATAGTTTGCTTCTGTGGCCGGTGAGGGCATAAATTTTAGGTGGTCGCAGAAAGAATCAATGTGAGTACAGGTACAGTGTCTCAAATCCAGCTGTCCGAAAAGCAGAGTTGTCTAAAAACCGGACATTTTTATAAGCTGCCATGCGTCAATTTTAACTGCTGTTAAATGAGTAAAATAACTTGCCAGGAGAATTCAGCTAGGTGCTGCACTGGTGCAGTGGCACACCAAACTAGTTATCAGCTTCACACACCAGTCTTTTTGAGTGATCCGAGCGACCCTTGACCCCACCCAACCTGGCTTGGCCCAATCCACTCCATGCACTGCGCTTGAAATTGTTTGAAGTAGCTGGTGGGTCACGTTTCCACACATCCAGGAAGCTGTGGTTCTCTGGTAGCTTCACTAGTATGCCTGTAATTTGAACCCAGCACAGCCTGCGAGGTAAGCCTTACTTACCTTATTATTTAATATTTTTTCAAACATTCTTTCTTCACTATTATGTATTCCTTATTCAAACTTTTTTACAAAGAGAGGTATTCACTTTATTTCATACGCCTCCTGTTAATTGAATTAAGGTTCCGATTTTTTTTCTCGGAAAACCAACAAGATCTGAAATCCAAGCACAAGCTCGGTCCCAAGGCTGCTGGTTTTGAGACAATGTACCTGTATTGAAAAATAACGTCTTTAGACAGAGGGTGGTTAAAATGTGGAATTATCGGCCACAAGCTATTGTTGAAGTAGACGCCAGAAAAATCTTTTAAAAGATAATTGCTTGGAAAAGAAGACTTTTAAAGGGGAGGGGACAAAAGAGGAGAGTGGGATTAGACTAGGTGGTTGTTGCGGAGAATAACGCCATCATAACTTAATGGATCAAATAGCTTCTTTCTGGGCTGGAACATTCTATGATTCTCTGAACAGCTCATTACGTCCCAGTTAGAGAATTTTGGCCTCAGCTACTGGCAGCCCATTCCAAGAGTTGATCACCATCTGTATTACTTGCTGCAATCTGACCCAAATTTTCCCATTACAGCCTTTCTCTTTACCTGTGACCTCTTGTTCATTACACCTTCAAAGTGGGAAAATGTAAAACAGAAACAAGAACAGCTGGAAAAACTCAGCAGGTCTGACAGCATCTGTGGAGAGGGATACAGTTAACGTTTTGAGTCCGTATGACTCTTCATCAGAACTGTCATTAACTAGAAAAGTGCAAACTGGCAACATGTGCTCTAGGTGGCACTCTAACTCCAAGTACACAGTCCTTATAAATCTCTGGCCACCAAATTATGTCCAATGTTTGAGGCAATGTTGTACTGTTCAGCGAAAAAATAAAGTAAATACCTCATTTATTACTTGCTCATGTGCAGGTGCAAGTTTTATTCTCAATTGTTTTTTGCTGTAAGTTTGAATTTGTTTTATTTTCATAAGCCAGGTCCATGCCAGAGTGGGGATTTGTGCATCATCGATCTGCCCAAATAAAAGTTAATTCAACTGAGGGCATAATTCACCACTTTCATGTAGGAATATTTAAAGTGCTCTTATCATGTTTGTATGTGTGCTATTTTTTAATGCAAGATTTATTAATTAATTTTAAATGGATTAACAACTCTGTGAAAATATCGTGTGCAGGAATACAGCCTGCATGTGAACTCTGATTGGAATTTCCACCCTTTCATGTCAGATTCACCACACAGAGGAGCTCTTAATTTCTTTCCTTTGTGTAGAGCCTTGAACAGCTGTCAACTAAACCTACAGAAGCAGTTCTAGAGCCCAAGAGTGTGGGTCCTGTAGAAATCTCCTAGCTTATCTTTTAGAGCAGATTCTACAGCAATGTACATTCCTAACTTTATTTTCTGGACACTGGATGTCACTATAATGGGAATTTCCATAAAGGGAGCAGGAAGTGCAGGTCAGGGTAGGGTCAGCGCATGGCAGGGGAAGGAAGAAACTCATTACTGGTCTAAACAGATGAGGGGAGTTGCTCATCCTGCCGGTGGATGAGGTTTCATGTTTTCTCTATTTGCCGCTGGGGCTCCTGGCCTGCCTGCCAACCTTAAGGTTGGACGGGCAGGTCCTTCAATTGTTTCAATTATCCTGTCAATGGCCTCAATTGGCCATTGACAGGTTGGCGGGCGCACAGCTGATTTCGCTGTGCCCCCGCCTTCCTGAAAATTTAAATGGGGCAGGGTGACGTCGGAGGTTCCCCCCGACATCATCCCGTGCCATTTTGCGCATCAGCGAGCAGGCCCCGACCCCTGCTCGCCGACGGCAAAATTCAGCCCCATATATTCATGGCCAGGATTTTAAGGCCCCACTGCAGCGTGTCTCCCCCTGGTGGATGCAGCGAGCCATTCAAATCTCCATTTAGTTCAGTGAGACCATAATATCCTGCTGGGCGGGAGGAACTGTAAAATCCTGGCCCACGTGTATGTATACATAAGTATCCAGAGTGCCACATCACTCTCTTCTGCAGTACAGCCTGTGTATTGAACAAACAATGGATCAGTCTGCAGTACACGGTTTGATCTGAGAAATACATTCGATGAAGCTCCAGCGATTGCATCTAAAAATATGATTATTTCAAACTTCTGGGAAACACCAGAGATAATAAAGTGCATGTTCTATAACCATAAAACCATTATTAATATCTTCAACCTGTTGTATATTTCTACAGTTTTTAATTACCATTAGGAACACACAAATAAATGACAACCCGTTGAAACTGTACGAGGGCTATTGTCACATGATAATTTATTTACAGCATACTAATACCAAGCAGCGGTAATGTGATCTCTAGCTGACTGCACTGCCTATCTCCAGGGTAGGTGTTGATGATGGTAATCTACCAACCAACTGTGTAATAGACAAGAAAAGATGGGGCAGAAGAGAACAGTGAACCAAACACAAAGGGAGATCATGGTCCATTCTCGAAAGTTAGAATGTGTATGATAAGTGGAATGAATTGTTGTTCATTACCATGATCTCCTTGTGTATGTGGCTCGCTCTTCTCCCATTCCCCATCTTTTATTGCATCGTTGAGTTATTTTTCTCAATAGTAAGAGCTTCCCTGACGGTTCAGCTAAGAAATACAACGGCATAAATTTGTTTTGGGCAGTAATCAAGACTTATTTCCCACAGTGTACAGCATGTGCTACCAATTCACAATCACTTGTTTTACATTGCTGACGCAGGATGTATCTGTGCCCCACACTGTTTGACATCACATATACCAGGAATTTCCAAGGTTTGCTGTGTGTTTGATCCAAGGGCAGGCGAAGGAAAGGCCAGTAGGCATAGTACAATTATCCTCTTCTAGAAAAGCCTGCCAACAATGTGTAAGTTCACAAATGGAAAATGGGCCCTTGAGCAAAGTACTGAAGGGCAGAACCCATACTGAGCACAGGTCAGCATCTTCACAACAAGCAAAGGAGAAGACTCCTTCCTCAATGCTTCACATTTGTGGGTAAGGGCATTTTTCCATCATGGTAGAGGGGAAAATAATTCCCAATATATTTTAAGGTGATGCAAGCTTCCTCATCTGACTATTTTTGACATTTGGGACAGAAATCCTTCCCAAGTTGACCACACCTACCATTTCTAATAGCAGGCACTAATATTCTTCTTGTAAGAAGCATTATTCTTTACTGAAGGTAAATTAAATTAAGATTTGAAGAAAGAATTTATTTGGAGCGGTTTCCATAAAACTAGAGGAGTCTGCTACAAACGTGTGCAGTCAAATTCTGTAGACCTGTTGGAAATGAAATATTTGAGAGTCTTTGAGATAACTGGTGCTATTATTAACAGTTAAAAGCTCATCCATTAATATTATTGCTAGTAATTTCCAAGCTCAGTGGTCAAGTTGATTTTACTCTTGTCTCTGAGTCAGAAGGTCGTGGGTTCAAGTCTCATATGGAATTGAGCACTTCATCTGGGCTCATGCTTCAGTGTTGCCTGGTTAAAGGTGTTACTTCTCCGATAAGACATTAAACTGAGCCTCTTGTGTGCCAGCTGTGCACGTGAAGAATCCCATGACATTATTTGACGAAAGGCAAGGAATTCTTCTATACCCAGTCAAACATTTCTGCTTCAACCAATATCACCGGGAGCAGATTATCTGGTCACTTCCTGCTTGTGGAACAGGCTCTGAAAAAATTGGTTACCTATATAACAGAAGTGTCAGCAGCTCAAAATATATGTTGGGCTATAAAGTGTTTGGACGTTCTCAGAGAACATAAGGAGCTGAATTAATACAAGTTCATTCTCTCCAGAGAGTTGTGGTTTCCATTTTATTAAAACACAGCTACTGAGCTGCCTTCGTATTTGTCGATTTCTTATCAGTTTTCTACTGGATTTGTTTTTCAGTTCGAATCCTGTGGAAGGTAAGCGAAAGTCTGGGAAGGATCTGCTGTGTTCGTCCACACGTCGAACGTTTCACCTTTGTGGGTAAGAACATTTTCTCTTTGTGGTAGAGTCGACTCTTTACCAAAGCCATACTTCAACATACAAAATTACCCTGTATGCATTATCAAACAGCCGTATTCAAAGCCTTAACATTATTTTATCATTTGAAAACCAGGAGCACTGAATACGTTCACGATTAAGCAATCGATGCACTGATTCCTTGTGCTCAGGTCAGCAAATGAAATGTGTTTGCTGCCATTTCCAAAAAGAATATCAACACTGTTCCTCCAAGAAACAAAGAAGAACCTGTTTTTTCACAACGCAACATGATATTACTAAAAGTTATTGGAATTAATCCATGTTACCTTTTTGCTACTGGGCTTATGGAGCTCATGCTCGTCTGGGGAATTATGAAAATTACATCTTGATATCATTTGATATGATTTTAAAACCTCTGGATACATTCCATCTTTATAATATACTTTAGCAAGTGGAATAAAATGGAACATAAAACAATTAAAAGGCCAAATTCTACTGGTTTAATAATTACAATTGTAACTTTTCCATTTAATCTCCAGTTTGCAGTTACCAGAATACACTAATTCAGAGAGCTGCAGGTAATCATCTCATACATCTCACTAAACATAAAAAATTAAATTACTGTGGAGGCTGGAAATCTGAAATAAAAACAAAATGCTGGAAATACTCAGTGTGTCTGGCAGCATCTGTGAAGAGAAGAATAGTTAAAGGACAGAATTTTCTTTGTTTAAATGCTGGTGGAACAGCAGTCCTGTCAGTGGGTCAAGAATCAGTTTGATTGAGGCTTTGCCAGAGTCATGGCAGTATCATCCCACCTCTAGGTTCCCTGGCCAATCAGGAAGGTTTTTTTTTTATTCTTTCACGGGATGTGGACATCGATTTAAGCATTTACATGGATAGAAGTCATAGTCACAATTTAAAAGTAACAGAACTGCTCTAAAATGACCTCCTCATGTTTTTGGCTGCAGAGATTTCCCAATGTCAAGGAAAGTGTGCAAGTGTCAGAAATGTAACGACCCCATTGCTAGTCTGTTCAGATGGGTAAAATGCTCAAATGGCCTGCTGTTAGAAATAAATGAAAATTAATGGTATCGGAGTCATTTGTTTTATGTTCGCCTCTAGATACCCTTGAGGCCTTTTGGAAACTCATCTCATGATGTGGATCTGCATGCCTGCGATGGCATTGCTGCTACCTCACTAGTATTTTCTAAATTTGTTCTTGAGATTTTGTTGCATGTCGCGTTCCATGGGTTATGGCCATAGGGGAAACATATAGAGTCCTGGGACAGAATCTTACCGATCCCACAGAAGCTGATTCGAAGGTAGGGCCAGGGGGAATAATGGAACTGAGAGCATTGGGTTGGGGGACAGATGCTTTTCCACCTCAGGACGATCTTGCCAGAGAAAGGTTATCAATGGTAGTGCCTACTCACTTGGCAGTGATGGGTATCCATTAGTTAGCAATTAGGAGGTTAATGAGGGGGATGGGGAGCACTGCACTGCAATCGCCCTGGCACTGGAACAGCCTCCTGCTGAATGCTGAGCTTGACAGCTCTGTTGAGGTAGCCTCCTTGCGGCAGGTCAGGTGGCCATCTGAGAATGAGGGTCCATGCCCGTAAGGCCTCACCTGCAGCCCAAACAACTCCTCCAGAAGGATTTCCTCTCGGTTCCAAGGGCCTGCTGGCTTTAGCCCTCATTAGGTTCGATATTGTAAGTGTGCTCTGAGGATATCTCCATGTTGAGGCGGCCTCGCACCCTCTTGATGCCTGAACTGTGTCTCTCAAAGTCTTTTTGATTGGGCCTGCAGCCTCAGGAACCTACCCACTAACATTAATTGACTCCAAGATGTGGCCTCTTGATTGGCCACCTCCAAAAAGATCACACACGACTCACAGACCATCAGGTCGGGACCCCCATTTGTTCCCAATAGAAGAATATTTTCAAAGGTAGTAAGATTCCACCCATGGAGCACATTTGGCCATCCAGAATTTTGAATGGAGTTCTGGCAGGCCACCTGCAGCTGGCACCAGGTCCAAGGGTGATCTGCCTTAAACCTGCCGGCTCTTCTCATCTGCTAATTCCTACCCAACTCTCCCAACCTGTTCTGAACGATAATATTGCGTACAATGCATATTTTTTATAAACATCAGTCACTTCCTGTTGCTCTTACTTTCGATCAAATTTTGGCCATCACACTTTGATAATTGGTTCTAATTAAAACAACAATGAATTAGAATTCAAGACATGCAAAACACAGATAAGGAAAGCAGCTAATAAAAAATCTGTGGCCCTTATACATTGTATGCTACATGACATGATGCCTGTAGTGTATAAAGCAGCATATTCTCTGACTCACTGTAACAATTCCACAGGGAACCTGGTGACAACTCATAATTTCTCTACAGAAATCTGAAAATGTTGAATGTTGTTCATTCGCTGAAAGATTGTCATGGAGATGATTCAATGATATTATAAAACAAGGCAATTCAGCGTACAGGGAGATGTGAACCAAAGGATTGGCAATGAATCTGAGATTTGCTGTTGCCCTTTTGACTGAAACTTCTATTAAAATGCAAGCACTTGGACAATTTACAATCGATGCACTGATTCCTTGTGCTCAGGTCAGCAAATGAAATGTGTTTGCTGCAGTTTGCCATTTCCAAAAAGAATATCAACACTGTTCCTCAAGAAACAAAGACGAGTCTGTTTTTTTAACAATGCAATATGATATTACTAAAAGTTATCGGAATTAATCCACATTAACTTTTGGCTACTGGGTTTATGGAGTTCACGCTCACTTGGGGGATTATAAAAATGACATCTTGATATCATTTGACATGATTATAAAATCTCTGGATACATTCCATTTTTAAAACATGCTTTAGCAAGTGGAGTAAAATGGAACATAAAACAACTAAAGGCCAAATTCTATTGGTTTAATAAGTAAAGTTGTATCTTTTCCATTTAATCTCCAGTTTGCAGTTACCAGAATACACTAGTTCAGAGAGCTGCAGGTAATCGTCTCATGCATCATACTAAAGATAAAAAAAATCAAACTACTGTGGAGGCTGGAAATGTGAAATAAAAACAAAAATAAGCAGGTCTGGCAGCATCTGTGAAGAGAAAAACAGTTAACGGACGGAATTTTCTGTGCTTAAATGCTGGTGGAACAGCAGCCCTGTCAGTGGGTCAAGAATCGGTTTGATTAAGAAACATTATTTGCTGAGGTTCTTCACAGAATCTCAGAATTTTAACGGCACAGAAGGAAGCCTTTCGGCCCATTGTGTCTGCACTGGCTCTCCAAATGAGCATTATGACCTAGTACCATTGCTCTGCCTTTTCCCTGTACCCTGCACATTGTTTCTATTCAAATAATTATCTTGAATTCAGGTTTTCTGTCCATGTTTGGACTAAGGCTGTAATGAGGTCAGGAGTTGAGTGGCCCTGGTGGAACCCAAACTGAGCCGTTAGTGAGCAGGTTATTGCTAAGCAAGTGCCGCTTGATAGCACTGTTGATGACCCCTCCCATTACTTTACTGATGATGGAGAGTAGGTTGATGGGGTGGTAATTGGCTGGGTTGAATTTGTGCTGCTTTTTTTTGTGGACAGGAGGTGTCAGCTGTGGCTCAGTTCATAGCACCCTCCCTTTGAATCAGAGGGTTGTGGGTTCATGTCCCACTCCCGGAAACCAAGAACTGTGATTGTACTCGAAAGAGTTGCAATCTGTGACTGTTGATAACTCAAAAGAGTTTTTTGTGGACAGGACACACCTGAGCAGTTTTCCATATTGCTGGGTAGATGCCAGTGTCCTAGCTAAACTGGAACAGCTTTGCTAAAGGCGCAGCTAATTCTGGAGCACAAGTCTTCAGTACTATTGTGGAATATTGTCAGGGCCACAGCCTTTGCTGTATCCAGTGCCTTCAGCCATTTCTTGATATTACGTGGAGTGAATCGAATTGGCTGAAGACTCGGACTTCAGTCGGCACTTCTGGCTGAAGATTGTTGCAAATACTTCGGCCTTGTCTTTTGCACTGATGTGCTGGGCTCCCCATCATTGAGGATGGGGATATTAGTGGAGCCTCCTCCTCCAATTATTTAATTGGCCACCACCATTCACAAATGGATGTGGCAGGACTGCAGAGCTTAAATCTGAACCATTAGTTGTGGGATCACTTAGTTCTGTCTATAACATGCTGCATTCTCCATTTGGCATGCAAGTCATCCTGTGTTGTAGCTTCACCAGGTTGACACATCATGGCCAGGATAACGCAACTATTTTATCAAAGGAAGGATTTCTAATTGAAGGGAGCATGGACTGGGTTACAAGGACCCACCAGCACTTTTTTTATTCTTTCATGGGATGTTAGCATCGCTGGTAAGTCCAGCATTTGTTGCTGATCCCTAATTGCCCTTGAGAAGGTAGTGGTGAATTGCCTTCTTGAACCACTGCAATCTATCTGGCGTAGATACACCTACAGTGCAGTAGAGAAGGGAGTTCCAGGATTTTGATCCAGCGACAGTGAAAGAATGGCGATACAGTTCCAAGTCAGAATGGTGTGTAGCTTGGATGGTGCGGTGTTCCCATGCAACTGCTGCCCTAGATGGTAGAGATTGCGGGTTTGTAAGTCAAAAGAGCTTAGCAAGTTGCTGCAGTACATCTTGTATATGGTAAACACCGTTGCCACTTTGCACTGGTGGTGGAGGGAGTGAATTTTTAAAATAGTGGATGGGATGCCGATCAAGCTGCCTACTTTGACTTGGATTGTGTTTAACTGCATGAGTGTTGTTGGAGCTGCACTTATCCAGGCAAGTGGAGATTATTCTATCACAATCCTGACTTGTGCCTTGTGGATGGTGGACAGGCTTCCCTGCAAGGTTCCCAGCCTCTGACCTGCTCTGGTAGCCACAGTATTTATATGGCTAGTCCAGTTCAGTTTCTGGTCAATAAGAACCCAATGTTGATAGTGGGGGATTCAGTGGTGGTAATGACATTGAATGTCAAGAGGAGATAGTTAGATTCTTTCTTGTTGGAGATGCTTATTGCCTGGAAGTTGTGTGGCATGAGCATTACTTGCCACTTATCAACTCAAGCCCGAATGTTGTCTATATACAGCAAGACCTGGACATGGTCTGCTTCAGTATCTGAGGAGTTACGAATGGTGCTGAACATTGTGCACTCATCAGCGAGCATCGCCACTTCTGACTTTGTGATGGGGAAAAGGACATTGATGAAGCAGCTAAAGATGTTTGGACCGAGACACTACCCTGAAGAACTCCTGCATTGATGAAATGAGGCAAAAATGTCCTGGACCGGTATATAAAGGGATGACTTTGCAAAGATTTTTCTGTCAACCAGGTTTTTGTCCTCCTCGAAGTAGTCCTGCTGTCAGGGTCTAAAGTGGGAGCTGACCTCATTCCAGCGGGCAGGACCCTGAAGCGGCATTTTGCCTGGGGCGGTCAATTGAGAAGCTGCCATTCATAGAGGACAGCGGCCTGCCATTACATCCCCGCTACTCCCCCAACCCCACAGTACATCAGTCCAATCACAGTGCCGGCAGATCAGCAGTCTTAACAATGACAGTGGCCTTTGCTGAGGCTGCAGCATGAGGGAGCGATGGCATCTCAGTGCCAAGGTGCCCTCAAAGACATATAAGCATTTCTGAGGAAAACCCAGGCAGGCAGGTTCTAGTAATCATGGAGGGGATGGGTTGTTGCAGTGGTGGCAAGTTATGCATGGGACGACCATTGCTGCTGGTGGGCTGCCCTTTGGGCCAAGGACCGTCCAGCAAGGAGGGCCCCAGCCTGCCCACTGAAACTACTGGGAGGCCGACAGGGTCTACATCCCGACATGGGCAAAGTGCCCCTGGCTGCAGGAAGTGACCTTTAATTGGGCCCTTCCATGGCTCAATTGACAACCCGATGGGAAACCATGCTGCTTAGGTTCTCACTGCTAGTAATACACCATGGTGGCAAGAAAATGCTTGCCCCCAGCATGTTGCCAACTCTCATGCCTCTCAGCCTAGCGCCAAAGGCCTGGAGAAATTCAGTCTGTAATTGACAAACGAAGAAAAGAATTGTTGAGCTGAAAAATTCAGAGAACGTTGCCATGGGTAACATTTAAGAGCTTCCTGCACTTTTGCAGGGTTAATGCTGGTGTGTAACCCACTAACATTTCAAAATTCCCTGGTGCTGGGCGTAGGGGGTTGATTTGTCTTGCACAGCATGTCCACCTAGACCTGTTGAGACATTGGCTTATTGGATTAGCTGGAGTTCAGTGAAAGGAACCCCAACACCTCAAAACCATTAACGGGCCAAGCTGATAGGTGAATTATTAAGAGTGTCCTGGAGTACTGTGTTCTCTGTATCCGGAGTGCCTGGCCAAGGTATTAGATTCTGCAAAAGAGATTCGACCAGTTTCAAACTTCCCTCATCGGGCATGGTACCTTGAACAAACTCAGCACTACATTGGGAAATCATATACCGCAGCTCATGACACTCAGTCTTTTAAAACTGAGCCAGCAAAGGTCGATCCAGGAACATAGTGAAGGTGTGTAGTTGCATCAGATATTATCAGCACCCAGCAGCAGATCCATTATACCATCAGAAGAGTGAGGAGCAGTAGGAGTAAACATGAGAGCCAAGAGCTGTGAAGTCCAGGGAGCCAGGGAGGTGAAATGCAAGCCAATGAGATCAGTACAGCTGAGGGAGCTGGCCTGAGAGACAGTTGTATAGGTGAGCCCAGAGAACCCACAAGGGAGAATTTAACTGCATGGAGATTGTTCTCCCAATTACAGATTTTGTAGGACAAATCATAAACTCCTCTACCCCCAGGTATTGCTGTACGGACAGCAGTTGAAATTATTTAGAGTGACAACAAACTTTAACAGCTTTTAATTCTATGTCTTTAATCCAGATGAAAATGCAAACCTAGGCACAGCCATGAGATATGAAGAGATTGGTAAGTGAAATCATTTCCTGTTGACTTATCTCTTTATAATAGTTGGTAGATTTTAGATCTTGGGAATGTTGCACAGGTTTGATTTTAACCATCATACATATGTGACTCAATATTAGCATCCTCCCTTCCTCCCTACACCAATTTCCATTGGGTAAAATAGACAGCCAGCTAGCGATGAGGCAGCATCACAAGTACTTGCGGTGGTGCGTAATACTGTAAGGGATGGGTTTGGCAAGTGCTCAGACAGCGGGAAAGATTCTGATGACAACATAAACATAAGCAGTGCTGACAGCGTAGGTGGAAATGGTCCAACCTTTTTGCCACGAGCAGGCTATGGTTGAAAGGCTTACACTTTCCCAGGGCAGGCCATGGAAGTGGTTTTACAGTCTCTGGTTTGCATGGCCACTTCATTGTCATTGGGGGAACTTCTTCCATCAGTTATGTAGTTGAAAACACTGATTTCATTTGAGTCAAACAAGCAGGACTCCATAATTTTGGCCCTATCTCCTTAGCTGTGCTCACTGAGCGTGACTTCCCTGCTTTTTATGAGGGATTGTGGAATTAAAGCCTAAAACAGCTGTGCACTCACAAACTTTGTTCACTCAGTTGTTTGGAAAGGGGATCTGGCTCCTTTGGAAGCCACCTGCAATATAAACAGGACAGTTTCCGCAGCATACAGCCTAGGAGTGGACAGTACAGAAAACAAATGTAGCTGTGAGGTAATTAAAATAAGTAAACCCCTGTCTTTGCACTGTAGGCTCTCTCTCCATTGCCATCTTTACCAGTCAGGATGCTGTAAAGAAAGAAATAGATCTGGCGGGAAGGATTTTGTAGATTAACTCTAGGGATTGTCATAGTGTTTTGTTTGAACATTATTAATTCTATGTAACATCTTATTATTTGGATGAACCCCTCCCCTCCCACTATATAAAGTGTTGTCCTGATGTTTGTCTCCCAATCACTCAGAGCTCCGCATCTTGTTGCTGTGTGGCAGTGACTTGCTGGAATCTTTCTGCATCCCAGGTCTATGGAATGAGGAGGATGTGAGTATCTCTTCCAGTTACAATCTGTTTCACTCTGTGTCTTCGAAGGGTTTATAAAGGGATAATGGTTACATTGTTGTAAAGATGCAGGATAGGATTTGGCAATTTGTGCTGGAAAAATGTAAAAAAAATTAATAATTACACACAAAGAAAAATAAATCAATAAAAATCCTGTCAACCTGCAGGAAAATAACTGACCTGCACTTGGCTCCGTCTCTGATATCATTGCCAAAATCAAGAACTTTCCCTGTGGGAAAACTCTAGTGCGAGCCCACCTTGTGCCATTCAGGTGTAGTGCATCAGTTCTCCATGAGTGGCCTTCTATCACAATCACCAAGTTTATTTAAATCTGTTAAAAGTGTTGTGGATTTTAACCATTTGTTTAAGTAGCACACAAATCACAAAAAATTAGAGCGAGTTTCTTAAAAGGGTGGATCACTTTGGACATCAGGGCTGCTTAGTTCTATAGCTTAAGCCACAAGCAGTGAGCCTGATACAGTGTCAGCTGGTTACTCTGAAGCTGTAGAAAAAAGCAGTTTTCTCATTCCCTGAAGTGATATAGCTCATTGTAACTGTAATTGTACTTCAAAATATCTTTTCCCAGATGGAAGTGATAGTGGGTGATTTTGGAATAGTGGTTGTCCCTCGTGAAAGTGTAGACACAGACAGGATCATGAATCAGTCCTCATTGCTTCGCAAGTACAAGGTCAGTACTCACCATTTTATTTCGAGAGATTTTCACCTATAATCATTGGTTTGACCTTTTTGAATGTCTTTTGAAAATATTTCATTGTGAAGTGTCAGGATGTTTTTTGAAGTCTTGTTAACAATATTCATACAACTGAGATTCAAAAAACATACTTTTTGATATGAATAATGCGACTAAGAACTGACAATAACTAAGGCCAACTCCCTTGATGATCCTGAACCACAGTGCTTCTATTTGTTTCCTAAGAAACATAGAGCAGGATTTTTTGGATTGTGGGGTTTCCCACCACACCACCCAAAGAATCAGTGGGGAATGCATCCCTACTGATACTGGCTGCCCCGCTGGAGAAGGGACTTCCGACCCTCAGGATAGGGGAAGTCCCGCCTCAGAGAGCTGCCAGCCAATCAGATTGTTCGGTAGTCCCAGCAGTGCCAGTAGCACAGTGGCCAGAGCCGGGACTACAAGCAGTCCCAGAGTCCAGGACCGGGCAAGTGCAGGGGATCTTACGGGAGGTAAGGCCTGAGGGGGGGGTGAGGAGAGGGGGTGAGAGGCTTGATGGAGAAGTTGGGGGAGGGAGCAGACACGATGGACAGACCTTGTGAGGAGAGTTGTGCCCAATGTAGAAAGGAAGCCGTTGAGCCGTTGAAGGAGGCCTAAGCAGGTGACTTACCGGGTTTCGCCCCTGCTCTTGAATTCCTTCCGCCAGTCTGAAAATTGAGGCATGGTGGGAAACAGCCTTTATGTGGTCATTATTTGCCCATCAAGGACCTCAATTGGGGCACGGGCAGGCCGGCCTAGCCTGCTCGCCGTAAAAATTGCAGACATGTTTGGGGGACGAGGGGTGGGGGGGTGGTGGGACAGCAGCAGGAAGGCCAGGCAGGGAATTTTATGTCCACCCCACCCCCCTCCTACAAACCTTCCAGTGGGCAAATGTAACATTCAGTCCATGAAGTTTGTCATGCTGGTATGCTGGACGAGTTCTTGTTTTTATTCTCCGATGCTGCCAGACCTGCTGAGTTTTTCCAGGTAATTCTGTTTTTGTTTTGGATTTCCAGCATCCGCAGTAGCTTTTTGTTTTTATTCTTGTTTTTATTGTTCTATTAGGTGTCATAACTTGGTGTAGCTAAAGACAACTTCTAACAAGGTCAGTTCTCTCATCAAGTTGAGCATGGTGCCTGAAAGATGAGATGAACTCAGATTTTCTGTGATATAATATATGTACCATAATTCCATTAGTCTATATCATGATGCACAAGGCATCATCACTATGAAACAGCCTTGATGGGCCAGTGGGCCTTTTCCTCTTTGTTATTTCATGTTTGTTTGAGCCTCTGTGTACAAAAGATGAGTGTTTCAGGTGATGACATTGCCATGAGACTAGACTAACGCATATGTGTGCTGAGGTCCTGATGGAAGGACCCAAAGCCACTGTAGATGCATCATTCATTGCTCACTCAACAGCAATAAATCAGCATCTCAGCACCCAAAGACTCTGAATGTTAGTTTAATGGAATAAAAAATTAATCAACCCAGCGCATGAAATGCCACCAGCTGCCAATGTCTGAGGGCAGGTTGTAAGTCTGACAGAATAGAATATTTAAGACTCCTTCCTTCTCTACTCTGCTCCACAGCCATGAATGTAACACCTGGCATATTATAGATGTCACTTTAAGAATGTTTGAAACCACCATTATAATTGCGAAGGGAAAGCTAAACCAAATTAGTACCAGCCACACAGAATAAGGCATGAAAACTATAAAAAGTACAGCCTCTGCATTGCTTCAGTAGTGATATTTCTCTTCAAAATATAATCTCCAGGAATCAAATCACATTGAATCTGAATCTGAAATATGATTGGACGAGAAAGTTTATTGTGAAATGATGCAGTCCCTTGAACAGCAGGACACAGAAATTGTGGAAGGTTCCAAAGCAAAGATTTGATTTGTTCCTGTTCCCATTAATCTTATTAGCAAGGGGTGAAATATTCGGCGGAACTTGCTCCTCCAGCCCGCAGCAGGTTTCATGGCAGGTGGGACCAGAAAATTCAGAAAGAGGCTAGTACGGTCGGCGGGAAAACGGTTTGGAATTTTCCCCTCGCCACTTTCACAGTGGGCTGATGGCAGGTCGGGTTTCCCGCTGATCCATGGTGGGAACCCCCACTTGCATATATTACCATCTCATGAATTCTCATTAAAAACGCTACTCGTCGGAATCACGTAGCCCCTCCCAATCTAGCACCACATCAGCAGGAAGCGAGACCGGTCTGAATCACGTTTGGAGATAAGTGGCCTGCAGTTGTCGGCTCTCACTTCACTTCTGACTTCGAGGTGAGTGCAACACTCAAAGCCTACCTGCAACAGCACCAGTTCTCACAAAGCCAGTAAAGTAAAACACCACACTGGTGGAGGTGTAGGGTTACTGTCCTCACTGGCATCCTTGTTGTCCGGAAGGGTGTTATCTGGGGGCTCAGGCAGGACTACAAACGAGACAGAGACCTGCATTACAACCAGGGGTGGCGGGGGCTAGGTGGAGCAGGTGGGGGAAATAGGAAGGAGACATAGGGTGCAATGGGGAATGGTGGCAGCGGGGGAGGCAGGAACTGATGGCAGGCTAAGGGAGGCCAAGGGTGGGGAAGCTGGAGCCCAACATTAAAGACTGGAACACAGACACAGTAGGAGGTAGAATGGGAACAAAACTGCACAAATTGGAGAGAATGCACACAGACTCTGGAATACAGTGGGGGGGGAGTTGTTGTGTTAGTGTGGCTCAAAAGGTAAGGCTTGCACAGAGGCTCATGGAGGTGAGGTAGAGGAAAGGCTTGCACATGAGGGACTCATGGGGGTGGGGGGGGGAAGGGAAACTGTCATCAGCAGTAAAGAAGGAATGGGAGAGCTCATTCAAAGACAGTCATTGCCCCTGGTCTGGGGCCAGGTAATCAGCGTGCAAGAGTAAAGGCAGTCCTGAGGCTGAGTGCACCTCATAGCCAGACTGAGGGAGTAAAGGCAGTCCTGGGGCTTTGCAGGCCATGCTACAGGGCAATGCATGGAACGCACATCATAGTCCCGCTCCAGGGAGGGGCAAGGCCTGTGTGCTCAATTGGGATAAGGGACAGCTTGGTATGCAGGGTGTGGTCATGGTCTTACTGTTGCTGGCCATAGTCTTGTCTGACTTGGTACTGAGCTGCAGATGGGATGGTCAGGGTTAGGGGAGGCATCTGCAGCCTGAAAGGGAGAAAAGGGCAAAACTTTCCTGGGGGTTGTCTCCTCTGTAAGTGACCATGCACAGGGGAGGTATGAAGTCTACAATGGGCATGGAGACATCAACAATTATGGGTTCAGATGGAAGGGATGGAATATCACCCTCAATAAATATGTGATCCAGGATTACTGGGAAAGGCTGGAGAATAACAGGAGGGAGCTCTACCTGCACACCGTGGGGTTCCAGGAAAATTGGAGGGACATGAACTCTTACAGTGGGACAGTCAAAACTGGTCTCATAATAAAATCTTAACATCACCATCTTGCCAACACAAAGTAATGGCGCAGTAATAAATCGAAAGTGGAAAAGAATCTGGACGGGGGGGCTCGGAGTCAGTGTGGGAGGAGCCCAGAGCTGCACTCAGAGGCCCGTTTCAGGGGGCACCCTCAAACTGCTTGGACTCTAAACACTGAAATGCAATTAGAGCTGAGAGAAAAAAGGAAGGTGTCTTTGAGAAGGTTCCATTGGAGCCATTGTCTTTTTTTCTGCTTTAACGAGAGACTGCAGGAGTCACTGGCTTCACAATACAGTCGCTCAATTTGAGCCTCAACGGAGAGGTAAGTGAGAATGTAAATCTCGGCAATTGTATAGGAAGCACAGCTGCTGCATATGTGCCAGATCATCAAGAAAAGCCTGTAATGTACTTTATCCAATTGTCATGGATCACGGGCCAAAGGGCATCCAGTCATTGCTGAAGCGCAAGTTAAGGTTGATCAGCATACAAGATAATAGATTGCAGGAGTGCCTTTGGTAAGGTTGCACATTTCATAATGTGCCCAAGCTCCCACAAATTCTGTGGGATTGAGATGTAAAGTGTCATGTTTGGCATCGTGGGCACCTAGATATGTGAATGTGCACCTCAGCTGCAAGGTCGTATCAGCGAAAAGCTATTAGTGCAGGCACAGCTCCAGGGCACAACATTGGGCCGTAGCTTCTGAGCTCCCCAGCATCGTATTGGGGGCATACCCCTTAGATACGCTGGGAATCCCCTTCGGACGCTCCCAGGTAAGGTTTGCAAACTTCCCCTGGGCAATTGCCCTGCACAGGAATCATCCGAATATGTGATTTAAATTGCAAACTTCGGATGGTTCCGACTGAGTTACACTAATAGTTGCCCAGAAAAAGTTAGAAGTAATAAAACCTCTTCTAACTTGTGGGTAACTATCGTACAGACCCAGACTGAACCCCCATGGGACTCCCCCCACATCCTGACCCCCCCAAGGAGACCACCCCCACTCCCCGACTACCACCGCCAACGAGATTCCCCCACCCACTATGACCCCCCCAGGGCTCTCCTACCACCCTGAGACTATCCCACCCACGGGACACTTTACCGCACCCCCCCACCCCAACTACCCTCCCACAGGGGAATTCCCCCCACCCACACTGGGACTCTTGACCCACCCACCTCCCCCCTGCCCACCAGGCCTGAGTCTCACCCCCATCCCCCCGGGCCCGAACCAACCAACCCCCAAGCCCAACACAACCACCCACCCTGCGGCCCAACAGACTCACCTCCACCCTCCCAGGCTCGACCCAACCCAACCTGAGGCCCTCCCCACCCCAAATCTCAAAGCCCGACACACTTCCCCCTCCCCTCAGCCTCCCACCCTCCCAGGACCTGGCCCAACCCGACCGACTGTACCCAACCCCAGACCTGACACCTCCACCGTGCCCCCCACCAACCCGCGAGGCCTGATACCCTCCTCCCCAGGCCCAGCCCAGCCTGACCCGAGGCCCAACCCCCCCCACAAGGCCAGACACAAACCCCCACCGTCCCCAGCCCTGATCCAAGCCCCAACTGCATCCCCCGCCAAGGCCCAAAACCTTCCTCCCCGACCACTGCCCCCCTCCATCCCCCGAGGCCCGACATCCCCCACTGCCACCAGGTCCGACCCAACCTGACCCGAGGCCCAACATCCTCCCCCCACCGGCCCCCAAGACCCGACACCCTCTTCCCCAGGCCCCATCTGAACAGACCAGAGGCCCTAAACCCTCTCCACCCACCAGAAAACTTCCTGGGCCTAACCCGACCCGAGGCCTGACAACCTCCCACCCTTTCAAGGCCTGACAGCCCCCCCGGCCCATCCCAACCACCCCTCCAATTCTCCAACCACCCCCAACTCCCCTCAACCTCCCAACCTTCCCCCAGACCCCCACTCCCTCCAAACTCCCCAACCTTCACCCACACCAACTCCCCCGACCTCCGATCCCCCACCCCGACCTCTGATTCCCCCCACCAACCTCCGATCCCCCCACCAACCTCCAATCCCCCACACCAAGCTCCTATACATCCCCACCCCCCCCAAATCCTACCATTTACCTTCGACACTTAGCTTCTCCCTGGCCTGTCAAAGACTTCTAAATTTCAATGGATCTTTAAACTTACCTGGTTTAGGGCAGCTACTGCTGTAATAAGGGGGTGTGGCCTCCTTCCCTTTGACTCAGCTGCACTTCGACACTAGGCCTCAGGGACATCCACTGCCTGGATCTCGCCTGCCTAAGTCAGAAGGTCAGGCGAGACAGGCTGGGAAAAAATTCAGTGAAGAAATTGGACACGAGTGGCACTCCGGCACTGATTGCCAGTCCAAGGAGGTTCAGGCCCATTGCCCTTCTGTGTGCAACTGGGAGGTCTAATATATCTGTCCAGTCTTCATTAATCTCTTGCATCTATCATTCCCCAAGGAGAAAGAGGATTGAATAATGGAGCCTATGGTCAATGCTGCCTTACTGACGGCACTGATCGAGCTAAGGAGGAGAAGAGCCCAGCACTGCCTAGCCCAGCTTCAACAGGAGGCCGGGCCTGAGGTCCATGGTCCAGGGCAGACCCAACAACAACTAGAGGATGAGGAAGGTTAGACCCATCCCACAGAGGCGATTCGTACAACCAAGGGTCTACAGAAGAAGGCTCTCCTATTTTATGTTCGGGTGTCGGGCACGAGCTCGACCTGATTGAACGTAACATATCGTCAAATGACTTCAGGCGTGCTTCCTGATGTCATCGCGCAGAAGCTCAATTTTGTGGTTGGTAGGCACGTGCACAAATCAGATCCCCGCCCAGCAGTATTTAAAGGGCCAATTAAGGCCATTAACAAGCCAATAGACAGCAATTTTTATGATGCCCATGCAATTTTTAGTTCGTCACATGGGCAAAATGAGTGGGCGGATTTCACATTTTAATCATTTTCTCATCCATTGGCAGGATAAAATTCCCCTGGAGCAGCAGCACTTTCTCTGTCATTGCCAGTTCATTGCTGTGTGAGTACAGAGTTGTCTCAGAGTTTCTTTGCATCTCAGTTGATTGTCAAGCCTGCCTCTCAGCATCTCAGGTCCTCATCTTCTCTGGAAGGTTCCCCTGAGTATTTCAGCTCAGAGCTCCTTCATTTTCAAGGCACTCATCCTCTGCATCCCATCTAATAGTGTAAAAGTGTATTCCGCTGGTGGAACCTCCTCTAAAAAGGAAGAGAGGGGCAGGAGGAAGAGGAGGTCAGGTGGGTGTGGGTAGCGTCCCAGGGACAGACCTTTAAAAAGAGAGGCATGGGCTCAGTTGGTGCAGGGCCAACAGGGAGGCCAAGGCAGGAGGGCACGCTGAAGACGCCACTACCCAGCGTCTAGAGTGATCAGGCAGCGTTCCAATTACCTTCAGATGTCAGAGGTCGAATGCCACAGGAGGCTCTGCCTCTCCAGGGACACAGTGACAGCAATATGTCACTTGATAGGTCCAGAAATCGCCTCCAACTGCATGGGCGGACACCCCAGGCTGGTGGCCCTCAACTTCTATGCCTCCGGTTTTTTCAGGGCTCATTGAGAAACGCTGCAAAGATCCCCCAGTCAGCTACACACAGTTGCGTCAAGCTCGTGACTGATGCTATCTTTCGACACGTCCACATGTTCATCCACTTCTGGACAGTCGAGGCGAGCTAGGCGGAGAGAGCATGAGGTTTCGCTATTATTGCTGGGTTCCCCTGTGTCCAGGGTGGAATAGATTGCACTCATGTGGCCATCAAGGCACCAGCAGGTGAGCCTCGAGCTTTTGTAAATAGAAAAGGATTCCACCCACTGAATGTTCAGATCGTCTGTGACTACAGGACACAGATTCCCAAGTTTGTGCCCGTTATCCTGGGACTCACATGATATTTACATCTTCCGGCACTCACAGGTACCAAGGCTGTTCATGGCTCCTGCACGAGTGGTTGGATGGCTCCTGGGTGGCAAGGGCTATCCCTTGAAGAGGTGGCTGATGACCCCATTCCGTCACCCAAGAACTGAGGCTGAGGAAAGTTATGCCTCCACAAGGGCGGTGGTGGAGAGGACCATCGGGCTGCTGAAGATGCATTTCAGATGCCTGGACCAGTGGAGGAGCATTGCAGTATCCTCCAGAGCATGTCCCTCTCAGAGTCGTTGCATGCTGCACCTTGCACAACCCGGTTCTGTAAAGGGGGGACCCACTGGAGGCTGAGGTAAGCGAGGCAGCTCCACAGGCCACGAAGGATGTCTCAAGTGATAGCTCAGAGGAAGAGCCTGGGGAGGCGCAGGGTGAGGACCTTGAGGCAGAGGACAGGAACCTTCATGGAGGCAGGGACACCAGGGACGCTTTGATCTAGTGAACCTTCAGCTAGGCATCCAAGGCATTGGTGCCTTGTCAAGCCAATGGCACCGTCTCCTCTGCTAACAATCAATAAATGAGAACCCAACCCAGTACACCTGCACCACACAACACCAAACATTTACAAGCCTGTGCTGTATCTGGCACCTAATGGAACCATCCAGACAACTCAGCCCATTTAAGTCAAATAAGTGTTTTTGCTACTTCACATGAACAAACAAAGTGTCCATCCCTAACGCAAACGTCAAAATAATTAATGCAAATCGTGTCACCTGTGACATGCCCCTGTTGTGCTTAAGGTGCATTCAACCTACATTTGCGGGTTCTGCGTCTTGAGACCTCCCCCGCCCAGCCCCCGCTGTCAGTGGTGTTGGAGGCAGCCTGCTGACTGCTGTCCTGGTGGCTCTGATGACCTTGACCGTTGTCCTCTGGCCGCCAGAGCCTGAGCAGGCCGCACCTGGAAGGGTACATCCAGCACCATGGCTGGGCACTCCTAAGTCATCGTGGCATCGTCAGATGCAGAGGCCACTGGAAGAGGGGCGGAGGAGCTGGTGCCCTCGTCTGGAGTGTCCTGAGAGGAGCCCACAGAGATGACACGCAGCTCGTCTGTCAGCGTGTGGTGCATTTGCACCACCCTGATGGACAGGGACCTAGCAGGGAGACTAGGTGCCTCATCCATCTCTCGCACTGGCAGTGACCTCCTGAGGTCATTGCCTGTGTCAGGACTTGCAGGTCCGAGCACAACTCCAGGAAACCCTAGGTCTGCTCCTGAAGCTGCCTCTCCATGAGAGTCACCACTCTCTCAATGGAGAAGGCTGTGCGCTCAGTGTTAAGGGTCAATGCAGAACTCATGCTCCTCATAGACTCCGCCATGATGGAGACCATGGTATGTAGACCCTCATGGATCTCCGTCAGATCTCCCTGCGCATTCTACTGGACATCCAGCATCTGTCTGCTGATGGACTACTCCAGAGGCTCATCATCTGCCTCGGGCGCTGCATGGTCCTGGTCTCCAGCTGTGCTCCCACTGTTGGCTCCCTGGGACCTCTCTGCCTCTGCCAACTCCTCATGTGAGTGTAATGTGCCCTCACTACTGTGCATTACCCGCGAAGCTGAATAACTAATGCCCACCGACGCGTGAGTATCTGCACTGGTGCCTGGTTCAGAGATATGGTGTGAAGCTATTGCTGATGTGATGTCTTCCTCTGAGCTCAATGGGGGGTTCTCGGGGTCGCTGGCAGCTCCTGCGGATGGCACATCTGCGGGAGGAAGGCAAAAGATCAGTACATTCAATCGTCATAGTCACTATGCATGCTGGGCGGGCTGAGGAGACAGTGGAGACCTGCTGCATGATGCCATCTGCATTGGAGCTTCAATGGGCTCATTGGCTATGGCAGTTCAGTTTCTGATGAGAGGAGCCCATTATGTTTCCAGTACCCACCACACACGCATCTGTCACCTGCATTCTTACCTTCATCTGAGACCCCCGTCTCACCATGACTGCAGGAGCGAGCTGGCCGGTGACATTCTAGCTCCAGTGCATCAATCTCAAGCTTCGTGAGGATGCATAGGTTTGGCCCTCCTCCACCCGTTCTGTGCCGCTCCGTGGCGTTATGACTGCTCTTCTCCTGACAGGGAAAAATAGCCTCATTGCTCTGTCTCCCTGAAGGTCCTTTATTCGTTCCCCCCACCCTCCCCACCCGGGTATTCGGCGGGCTGTGTCACTGTGGCACATCTCACCCTGCAATGCACTGAGGCCAGTCGTGCTGACATCCCAACATTGGCAGTGCCAGTTGGCATACACACTCTTAGACTCCTGAGCGTTCCGAGAAACGGGCACCTGACTAACGTTCTCCGCACAGCTCCATGCCATCTCTGCACTTACCCTCACTGACCGCAAAAGATCATTGAACCTTTTGCAGGACTAAAGCCATGTGCGGCCCACCATGTCGTGCCCACTGACCTGGACTACGACCTCTAACCAGACCTTCTTGGTCAGGTGGGGCGGCCTTCTCTTGCCGTCCCTGAGCATTAAGATATGCTACCTGGCACTGACCTCCTCGACCAGCACTACCAGGTACTCATCTGAGAAACGGGGGACAAAGTGCCCACCCAACTGCCCTCCCGCCTTCCATGACAAACAGGAGCTGAGGCCATGACTGCACACCAAGATACTTCTTGGATTTCTTCAAAACAGCTCAGCCTCCTCCACAACTCCTAGCAGCGTTCAGGGAGCTGCCTCTTCCATTTTTGAACACCCCGCCAGGTCCCCATTGGACCCAGTGCCCGACACGTTCCCAATCTGCGCATGGAAAAATCAGCCGGCAGTCACGTTTCCCGCTGGGCAGGCTTTAATTGGCCACCCGGTGTAGTATCGCATTCACAGCGCGATCTCGACAGGGAACGGGTTTTACATCCACTTCTGGCCACGCCGACTTCGGGTGCACCCCGAGGGTAAAATTCAGACCTATGCATGAACATTTCCTTTCTCTGATCAGCCATCATTATGCCTTTTCAGAATAAGAATAGTGCTCTTTAGTCAAAACATTTAAGCTTTATGCTATTGATCGCTCTTGGCTGGAATTGAATTGAGAATGACACTTCATTTCAAGTCTTTAGAGATGTAGCAGAGGGTTACAAGATGGATAAAATCCAGGTCCTAGAGTTGAAAGGGCAGGTGCTTTAACCCTATCATATCAAACAAACACTTTGTGTTGCAACAACTATAACAATAATATCAAACTCACAAATCCCTGGGCAGTTGCTTAGGTTAGGAATTTGCTTGTATCTGATTTGTGTGTGCATATAATATAATCATTTTTTTTTCTCGAACAGGATAACATCCTTGCTGTAAAGGATGACACGAATCATCCCATGTCTGTTGTGAGTTCTACCAAGAGTAGGTATGTAATCTTCTTACATCTGACTAATTTTTATTAAAAATACAAAGTTTAATCAGTGACTAGCTGAACTGTACAAACTAATAAGGTCTCAGAAACCATTCTCATTCTGGAATGAATTAGCTTGGGGCTTGGTTTATGCCAGGGACACTATAATTGGTCTTGGTGTCCCTGGGTTAGGGAGGGTAAAATCATCCACACATTCTGGTCCAAATTGTTATCCAACAACTCCTGCCAGAACTGTGCGTGTATGGGTACTAGATAAGGGCAGGATTAAGCTAAACTGTGATCCTCCCACCTGCAACCAGCAGTCAACCACCTTTCAAACGGGAAGCAGACAGCCAGCTGTCCTTCAGGAGTGGGAGAGCTGTGGCTACAAGCTGGCATCCTGCTCCCTCATTCACATTGCCTCTGGGTTCATCGCACCACCGTGCCAACTGATGTAATCCAGAACCAAAAACCTGTCTTTCAGAAAGCAGGTTCATAAATACTCTCTATTTAACTCTGTAATAGTTTTTAAGGTGCACAGCAAGCTCAGGTTAATTTCAAAGGCAGTAATTTATTTATTGGTGAATTTCAAAGTATTGCATTCATTGTGAACATTTTAGACTGAAGGATTTTAAGTTTAATTCCGTCATTGAGCCAAATCTTTCAGCTGATAAGGGTATATTTTGATTTTCCTATTGGCCTCAGTTAAAACATAGAAACTAGGAGCAGGAGTAGGCCACTCAGCTCTTCGGGCCTGCTCCGCCATTCATTATGATCATGGCTGATCATAACTTGTCCAACTCAATAGCCTGCTCCCGCTTTCTCTCCATATCCTTTGATCCCTTTTGCCCCAAAAGCTATATCTAACTCCTTCTTGAAAACATACAATGTTTTGGCCTCAACTACTTTCTGTGGTAGCAAATTCCACAGGCTCACCACTCTCTGGGTGAAGAAATTTCTCCTCATCTCAGTCCTAAATGGTCTACCCCATAACCTCAGACTGTGACCCCTGGTTCTGGACTCCCCCATCGGAAACATCCTTCCTGCATCTACCCTGCCTAGTCCTGTTAGAATTTTATAGGTTTCTATGAGATCCCCCCTCATTCTTTTGAACTCCAGCAAATATAGTCCTAACCGACTCAATCTCTCCTCATATGTCAGTCCCTCCATCCCAGGAATCAGTCTGGTAAACCTTCGCTGCACTCCCTCTTTAGCAAGAACATCCTTCCTCAGATAAGGAGACCAAAACTGCACACAATATTCCAGGTGTGGTCTCACCAAGGCCCTATATAATTGCAGAAAGACATCCCTGCTTCTGTACTCAAATCCTCTCATTATGAAGGCCAACATACCAATTGCCTTCTTTACCGCCTGCTGCACCTGCATGCTTACCTTCAGCGACAGGTATATGAGGACATTCAGGTCTCGTTGCACATTCCCCTCTCTCAATTTATAGCCATTCAGATAATAATCTGCCTTCCTTTTTTTGCTACCAAAGTGGATAACCTCACATTTATCCACATTATACTGCATCTGCCATGCATTTGCCCACTCACTCAGCTTGTCCAAATCACACTGAAGCATCTCTGCATCCTCCTCACAGCTCACCCTCCCACCCAACTTTGTGTCATCTGCAATTTTGGAGATATCACATTTAGTTCCCTTATCTAAATCATTAATATATATTGTGAATAGCTGGGGTCCCAGCACCGATCCCTGCTGTACCCCACTTGTCACTGCCTGCCATTCAGAAAAAGACCCGTTTATTCCTACTCTTTTTTCCTGTCTGCCAACCAGTTTTCTATCCATCTCAATGCACTACCCTCAATCTTAATTTTAATTTTACACGCTAATCTCTTATGTGGGACTTTGTCGAAAGCCTTCTGAAAGTCCAAATAAACCACTTCCATTGGCTCCCTCTCATCAACTCTACCAGTTACACTCTCGAAAAATTCCAGTAGATTTGTCAAGCACGATTTCCCTTTCATAAATCCATGCTGACTCTGTCTGATTCTGCCGCTGTTTTCCAAGTGCTCAGCTATTAAATCTTTTATAATGGAATCTAGAATTTTCCCCACTACCGACATCAGGCTGAATGGTCTATAATTCCCTGTTTTCTCTCTACAAGGGGCTGCCAATTCATTATCACTCATTTTACAATATTGCAAAAACTCAAGAACCAGCCCATGCCCTCCCATGAGCAAGCAGGACTTCATAAATTATATTCTCTTGAGGCTGTAATACACACCTAAGGTTGAAATTTGATCAGTAGTCAAAAGCCCACAGAGGAGGGCAAGTTGTATAATTTGGTCTTTATTCATTTGTCAGTGGGATTGGGTGTCATACCCAAGTTCAAAGGCCTTAGGCCCTGGTTCAAGCTGCTCTTGGATTGCACAATCCAAAAGGAGCAGGAAAAAAAGAAGTTAGAGCCCAAAAAGAGCTAACAACATTTTGCCTTACATAGCAAACCGAAGCACCACCGACCCCCGACCCCCACCCCATCTCCAGCCATTGGTCATTGCCAGTGTTACAGGCTTCTCAGGCTTACAGCAGTAGTTGGAATTCCACCCCCATTTACAGGTGAGATCGAGCCTTACTATCACTAGTGAACCTGGAAGTCCAGATTGGATCAGCAGCTGACTAACACCAGATATGGAGGGAAGAGGAAGATAAACCTTCTGCTTCTGGTTGGGAAAGAAGTTGGGAAGAGCAGAAACCTTTTGGAACAATATCCTTCAGCAGATCACAGTACAGTATTAGTGATGGATCTTAAAGTGGTGTAGATTTACAGCCCAATCGCCTGTTGTCTGGAGTTCACGTCCTTAAAATGGAAAAGAAGGCAAGTAAATGGCTGAGGGGGATTTCATCTCCCCTCTATTTTACCCCCATTACCACATAGATAAAAAATAAAGCAACTGTAAAGTAGATGAACATATTAAGCCAACAACATCATTTTGTTGCACCAGTGCATTGTAATTAAACATTTCTGTTTGCACTTTGACAGACTGGCTTTGCAACATGGTGATGGTCATGTGGTGGAATATTTGAACCAGCCCGTTATTGATTACATCCTGCAGAATCAGCTCTACATCAAGACATCTGGATAAAAATCTCCAGCAAGGACCAGAAAGAACAGCTCACAGTTTCTCTCTCAGTAAAACTGTTCCACTCCTCTACTGCTTACATATACAGAGCTTCTCGTGTCTACCATTTCCACTGTACTATAAGAGTAGAAGCTCTACTGACAGAATGCACTGTATGAACTGCACAGAACTTCTCGCTGTCCACTCATTTCTCTTCCTCTGTGCTGCCCTCTAACTGATACTCGTGCTGACCTTCATATTATTGCAGAATACCAAGTGTCGGTATAACTATTTCCTTTTTTTTATTAGAAGTAGAAACATGTGCGTTTCTTCGTAGGAAATTCCTAACCTCTCTGTGTTGCTTGCAACTTTGACACAACCAGGTCGCCTGCCCTCTCTGGGTTAGCGATTCAGGACTTGCAGTTAGTAGCATGCTTAGTTCAAAGAACTGCTTCAATGCCTCTGTGTTTAATAAATATGATAAGCTCAAAAAGTCAATTGTTTTCCCAACAGGAACAAGTAAGATTTTGATGGTATTGCAGGTATTCTTGACATCTCACAAAATGCATAGCTTCTAATATAGTCATCAATATCTTGATATAGCTGGGGGAAAATAAATTTGCACCAAAGTTCTGTTTGGAGAGGGAACATCACATTTAGCCTCCTCTTCTCCAATTACATCATGGTAGCATATAGAGATGAGAAAAAATGAGTAGAACATTTTCACTATTTAAAAATAATGCAATTTTTTTTGTGTGGTTTTCATCAGTGGTTTCATATAGAAACTTCAAGCAGTATCAGTAGTGAAATTCAAAACAAGTCCGTTTAACAGCACACCGTGGCATATTTCATTTCTATGCAGCAGCAGAAATCACAGAAAAATGATGAAATTGTGTGCATAAATCAGACTGTTCTCCACTCCAATACAATGCATCATTGAACAAAATAATTCATTTTTTGCAAGTAAATGTGTTATTATAATGTTCCAGCCACAAAAGCCTTCAAGGAAGTTAGAGAACAGGATGATGCACACTTAAACAATCTTCCCATTTAAATAATCGCAATATATTGATCCTCAAAAGTCAAGAGTTAAAGCTAAGAAGTCTACATCCCTTTTGGTAGAAGATCTTTCTTGACAGTATTGGTTTCATTTTAAGATTGGTGAGACTCAGCCTCTGTCTTCTTCTATCTATATTCCCTAGACTGATTAAATAATTCAAATGGGCAAAATGTTTATCTCATAAGACCTCAGTTACATTGAGAGTTGGCATCCATTTTACTCCCAGGATCTGACATTCATCTCTCTTTATAGTACACGCACCTTAATGTTATAAAACATCATTGTATTTCAATTGCCACCTGAGCTGATATTTTCTCTCTATTCTGTACAATCCTGCTCTGGGGAAACTTCTGTTCATTTATTAATATTTGTTTTCAAAGGCCTCTAGATGTCCTTCTGCAAAGAAGCTTAAAGGCATTTTTGTTTTCCTTTTTCAGGATGGACTATTGGAAATGTTGTAATTGTCCTTGGTCTAAGTAAAGTTGAATTGGATTTAATTTGACTGTAATATTTTTGAGTGTAAGTTTAGCTTTATTTTCACCTAGATAGGTCCAGCTTGAAAGAATGATGATCAGTCTTGGTGGCTGGACTCTTATAAAGAAATTTTGAATTTCATGAAAGGAGTATTCTACAAAAAGAAGCAAGGAACAGGGAAAAAGGAGGTGTGATCCTTGAGGTAGTTTTCACTGATCACTGACCAAACGTCAGCTCAGACTCAGGGGCTAGTTCCTCTCCTCTCAGAAGTCAAATTCTATAACAACCAATCATCCATAGCTTCAAAACAGTTAAATGTATACCTACAAATCACCACAGCTAAAGAGCAGAACATCAAATGAATAGTCTGTTCAAAATAACTACAAAGTTCATTTTGGAAACAAAAGCTGATCATGGTTGGCTTCATTTATCATTGTTTTACCTTAGCAATGGCTTGATCTGACAACAGAGAAACTGCCTTTTGACAATTGATTTTTTTCATTCTGCCTGTATCATATTAAACTCTTAACATCTAATCAGATGATAAAGCTGTTGTCCAGTCATGTCAGATAATCAGGTTTCACTGCTCACAGCCCTCTCTCATTCAGTCTTGTAAAATTTAGCCTTGTTTATTTGCAATTAGTGCAGATTCCTGTCAAAAATACCTGCTGTTTCTATTAATGATTGCACAGAGCTGTCAGACATATCTTTTAATGTACAGTATGTGACTGATCTCTGTTCATTGTTGTCTAGTGTCCAACGCCACTTGTAGTTTAAACTTTAATGTTGCACGCTCGTCTCTTTGCACAGATAGGCGGATATCATGAAAGGATTCTCTATCACCTTCTTGGTGTTTTCATTTTATTGTCATTCAAGAATAATAAAGATTAGAAGTGAGATGTGTTGTCTATTTCAAAGCTGTAAATGATCAAAATGCATGCTTCCAGAGTTCTCTAGCTAGATGCCATTTTTACGAAAATAACTGATATAACATAATGGTCTATCTGCTGGCATCCAATTAGCTGAGATGCATATCATGAATTCCATATTTACTTTAAGAAACAAATTTTAATTTCTCGACTTGAAATCCTGCTTTTCCAGTAGTCTCAATGAAATGGCATCTTTGCTTAAAGCATATGAATTGATTAAACCATTGTCATTCTTGGGCTGTAATAATCTTTGTAACACAAATCCAAAAACTAAGTACATAACCTCACCTCTCGTAGTTCCTTCCCAAATGCTTGAAATGTGTAATAAAAACAGAAAATGCTGGAAAAACTCAGCAGGTCTAGCAGCATCTGTGGAAAGAGAAACAGAGTAAACATTTCAAATCCAATATGACTTCTTCGGAACTTGAAATGTGTTTCTGTTTCTAACTTGTACTGTTTTAGAAAGCAAACTCCAGTTTTATAATTGATTTTTTTTACATAAGCCTGAAATTCTAATCACGAAATTAGAATTATTTTTAATAAACTGATGTAAATGAATAGCAGTACCGTATTATCCAAAGTTGCTTTGGGCTGGAAGGTGTATTCCATTAGTAAATAATGCACAATGGAGTTAGTTTAAACGAGGAGATGAAGCCAGAAATCAGATAAGCTGCTGCTACATCTTAGCCTTGAATAATTCTTCTCTATTCCTCCAGAACACTCAGCCATTAGTGTTCTAGGATATTAATCAAGGTATTTCCACATATCAAGTAACTGATTCAAAAAATGTGTAGCAACACACGAGAGAACCCCACCTGCATCTCCCACCAACATCCCCCGCACCCTTCTGCCACTGCAACCACCCCCACCACCGCACCCAACCTCCCCCCCCCAACCCCCACCACCCACCTCCGCCCCAGCTCTGGTAGTCATTCAGTGGTCAGTATATATATATATTTGTATTACTTAATTTTTCTTTAAAGATATACTAAAAACACACCTGATTTAGAAGTTTAAATCTTTTTGACTGTGCAGCTGGTATTTGTGACGTTCTCCATGATGTACTGATGTGATTGAAGCTTGTGTAGGTGTGAATTAATGTGAGAAAATGTGCATCCAATGGATTATTCAATAAAGCTGCCCTGATACAAGTGTGCCCTGTCACTCCAGCATTTAAAGGATTTGTAAAGTAGTACACACTGGCTAAAAACTAACCATTTTTGTGGGTCTGATTCTGGATGGCACATGTTTGAGTATAAGCACACATGCTATTATCACTTGTGTGACAACTTTAGTGCAGTGTGTACTCCAGCAGGTAAAAAGGCAGAAAACATGAGGATATATTATTGATGGTTACCTTTGTAATGTTTCACAAATGGTGCATTGAATGCATTTTGAAGGATGTTCATCATTAAAAAGAGCTCACTGAGTGAGACAGCATCTCATTCTTTTTTGAACTAAGATGGGCTGCATCACCTGCCTTATCCATAACTTTCTTGTTATATACCCCATCACCATAATAAGGCTCACTATTGTAGTGCTATGTTGCAAAGTTATTGGGCCTCAGCTCCCAATTTATCAAGTTTCATTTAACATTTTGTTGCAGGAATTTCACTGTTCCTCCCTTCATATTATGAACACACAAATGCATGGTCCCACAGATTGTTTTAGAATGATATTTATTCTCTTGAACCTGTTTAAATCTTTAGTAGATAGTCAAGTGATGTGGCAACTTTTATGAAGAATTTATAATTAAGATTGTTGGAGAAAGAAGTAAGTATCTTTGCCCAAAACAAGCCACAAAGATAGTTGAGGTAACATTTATAGTGCATGACTGAGAGTGCTGTGCACTGGAATTGTGAACTTTAATTGAATTAAAACAGCTGGTTATTGTATTGTCTTGTGTTTTCCTTTTTGTTCTCTTCTGATGTAGAGCCCCACCCAATCACAAACCATAACCTTGATCTCCTTGGGATATTGGCCCATTCCACAGCAAGCTATTGCTTCAATCTGATCACATATCAGGTCATTTGCAAATTGCCATCTAGACATTTTAGTGAGAGGATATGCACTAGCCACTAAGTGACCCCTTTTCTGTAACTTCATGTATCTGAAAATGTAATTAATTTTGAAACATTCCTATTTTCAGTGTATTGTCTTTAATGTTCAAATGAAATTTCTCACTGGCTTTAGCAGGTTTAAAACTATTGGTATTTAAAATGATGTGATAAATTTAATAGTCAGGAATCAAATATTCTGTTTTGTGTATCATAAACTTTCAAATTATTTCTAAAAAATTGCTAATAAAATTCCTTGCTGAAAATACACTGACTGTATTAGTCATTTTCAAATATTGTTATGTGTGCATTCAGACTGGAAAAGTGAATGATTGAAGCATGGGATTTGGGCCCAATGGTTGTCTGTTGTTGATCGGATGGTGGGGAAGAACGGGTACAATCATAGTTTGTCCCAATTTCAGGGGTTCTAAATTGTTGAGGGTCCAATAATGTTGGGGAATCCAATTGAGGTCAAGGAAGCAGATGGTGATCAAGGTGGCTGATTGGCGAGTTGGCAGCAGACAGGTCATGGTGGGGGTTTACTGGGTAGTTTGTCAGGCTGCAAAAGACACTGCTGTTCTTCCTGGCCCACAAGCAGTGCTGTAAAGGGAATTACCTCATAGATTCAACCTTTCTCACTTCCTTTCAGCTGTTTTGTCTCCCAAGACTTGGGAAACCCAGCCAACGTGAATTAAAAATGTAAAGATTTAGGTAAAAAATGGTTGACTATGAGTGATTTATTGTTATCACATTTTTGAAGCTTTGTACTGACGGCTATAGTAAGAGTATGTTTCAGTGATAGTTAACTGAAGCCATATTACTTTCTTGAACAGATTGCTTCTGAAATGAAATAGCATAAAGCATTCCTGATTAAAAGTACATATCACTTACAAACCTTACATTAATATGTTTAAAGAAGACAGTGACAAGTAATACTGGAAGAAGTAGAGGAAACCAGGTGATATTACATTGATCAGGTATGTTCACAAATTTCTCATTAACTACAGTAGCTTATTTTGTGGCTGGTATTCATTGATAATATATTGGTAATGTATTGTATATGCAGTAGGGTGTACACATGTTGTGATAAATGTTACAACTGGGTGAAGGGGGAATGAGCTGGCTCCCCTCTTTTTTAACTCCCTCGGTTGTTCGCAACAAAGGTTTGCTGAAAATTCTTTCCCCATTCAAATGGATTTACTTTTTTTTCAAGGAGCCAATCAGACCAGGTTTTCTTGAGTCAAAAAGTAAGTTTATTAGTGACTAAAACCCAAGGGAAAATAATAAAAGATGCAACACACACACACACATATATGCACATCGAAAAAGAAAGTTAAGAGTCTAAATAAAACTTTAAAAGAATATACGAGTAAGCCCTTGGCTTGTCCATGAGGCATGTGGTGCATTGCGGCCGTTAGGTGCTTTCAGTAGCACCCTGGAGCTGGCTTTGGCAGTTTTTCAGTCTGAGACATTTGTTGGCTTGTTCCCAGAAGGAGAGATTGACCTGCTTGTTTCTGCAAAGGTGACCGAGCGGGCTGTCCTGTTTCTTCCTGCTTGCTGTCTGTCTCTGCTAGACAACTTACCTCCAGTAAGCGAGAAAGAGAGGGATGGCCTGCTTGCCCCTGCAGGGGTGACTTCAAAAACTGGTGTTGCTTCTTGCTTCTGTCACTGCCAAACACTTGTCAGAGCAAGTTTTAAATTAATTTCTCTGTATATTCCCAGGAGGGGAAATAGGTATGTCTTCCATCCAAAGAGAAATTATTTTAAGCACATACATATGTCTACAAATTACTACTATAATAACTTCTAAATCCACTGCTTAATCTGACTCCCATTTACACTTTTGTTAAGGCAGCAATAAGACACATAGATTTTAAAAGCCTCTGGCAAAGAAACATGATACCCTGACAATCCTATTCAAAGTGATTCTTAACTTCAGTGCTTTGTAGACAGCAGCTTGAGGCATAGGTGCTGAAGGCTTTTCACACTTGTTGGATCTTAAAATGCCTACCCTTACAGACAGCTTTCACTCCTTTTTACATGTTTCCCCTTTGAATGCAAATTCCCATTGTTTCACTTTGTCTTTGGACTTTACCTTTCTGATAATAAAAATCTCTCATAGTACTAAATTTTACCAGTAATTTTGGGAAAAATAAACACACTGTTTCTAAACTTCACCTGGCTAGGTGACACATTTCACTCCCTCTTTTGAAAACAATTTAGTCTTATTTATTTAAAAATGCAAATGCTCCCTTGACACCTATGTTTACCTACTTAACATTTCAAACCTAGCTCATCTTCTACCACATAACCAGCTGCCTTTAACCCAATTAAGTCTCTCACACACACACACGCATACATATAGACACAGATACCACTATTTTACAATAAATTCCAATAACATTATGAGAATAATTATATCTTCCTGCCAAAAACCTGCTCATGTATTGGCTCTTTTTATCTTTTCAGGTGGTTGGTTACATGCATTTACAGATTAGCTTAGTATCAGGGTTTTGAAGTTGCTTTATCTCTAGTGGTAGTTATCCCTGGTAAGTAACCGTGTGCTGCAATGCTGGATTAGGTATCATCTATAGGGTTTGGTTGTTTTACCTGACTGTTAACTCCCAAACTGCTGATAACAGCCAAACTATTCTGGAGTATATTGTGCCTTTCCCTGGCCCTAACCTATTGTTGTTCTAAGGCTGGCATGATGCAAATTTGTTAGGCTGTGCTGTTTTTGTCAGGCTTAACTCTTTCCTATCAATCTCTGAAACCCATGAATTTACTGGCTCAAACCAAGGCACTTATACAGATCTAACTGCCCGGATGTTAGTGGGTTGTGCTTTGACTTTCACCTCCTGTAGCCATTCTGGTTCCGGTAATTCACTTTTAGTGAGTTTTTCATCAACACAGTTTTGGTTAAGGTTTAAAGCTTGGTTTGTTTCATCTGGTTTATTAGTGCTTACCCCTGCATGGGTTTCACTGTTATTACCCTTGTGATCTCCACAAGTATTACCTGCTTTGGGGTAGGTTGCCTTCTCTTTCTCCTTCATGTCCCCACAGCATTAACCTGGACCTTTGGTTACTAGTCCAGTGACAATACCACTAAACCATCATCTCCCCATCTGCTTGATGTGAATCCACCTGTTAAGTGAATGGGTCATAGAAACAGACCTGCTGGAAATACTCAGCAGGTCAGGCAGCGTCTGTGGAGGGGGTGACAGGGTTAACACTGGGCCCGATTTTAACTCTTAAGTGAGCGGGCTTGAGTGAGTTCCATTTGGGCCTAACATCTTGGCTCTGCGCCCTTTTATCAGTCTGGGGAAATAGAAATGAGATGCAAGAGATAATCTGAATTGAATTTTAGCGATGGTGGAAAGGTCTGATTGTAGATTGCCATATAATTCCAAATCGCTTCCTTTGAATTCTCTTTTAATTTGGGTTTGTTTTGCCAAACAAACTTTCTCATAGAAACATAGAAAATAGGAGCAGGAGTCCGCCATTTGGCCCTTCGAGCCTGCTCCACCATTCATTATGATCATGGCTGATCATCCAACTCAATAGCCAGCTCCTGCTTTCTCCCCATATCCTTTGACCCCTTTCGCCCCAAGAGCTATATCTAACTCCTTCTTGAAAACATACAATGCTTTGGCCTCAACTACTTTCTGTGGTAGCAAATTCTACAGGCTCACCACTCTCTGAGTGAAGAAATTTCTCCTCATCTCAGTCCTAAATGGTCTACCCCATATCCTCAGACTGTGACCCCTGGTTCTGGACTCCCCCATCATCGGAAACATCCTTCCTGCATCTATGCTGTCAAGTCCTGTTAGAATTTTATAGGTTTCTATGAGATCCCTCCTCATTCTTCTGAACTCCAGCGAATATAATCCTAACCGACTCAATCTCTCCTCATATGTCAGTCCCGCCATCCCAGGAATCAGTCTGGTAAACCTTCGCTGCACTCCCTCTTTAGCAAGAACATCCTTCCTCAGATAAGGAGACTAAAACTGCACACAATATTCCAGGTGTGGTCTCACCACGGCCCTGTATAATTGCAGCAAGACATCCCTGCTCCTGTACTCGAATCCTCTCGCTATGAAGGCCAACATACCATTTGCCTTCTTTGCCGACTGCATGCTTACCTTCAGCGACAGGTGTATGAGGACATTCAGATCTCGTTGCACATTCCCCTCTCTCAATTTATAGCCATTCAGATAATAATCCGCCTTCCTGTTTTTGCTACCAAAGTAGGTAACCTCACACTTATCCACATTATACTGCATCTGCCATGCATTTGCCCACTCACTCAGTTTGTCCAAATCACACTGAAGCATCTCTGCATCCTCCTCACAGCTCACCCTCCCATCCAGCTTTGTGTCATCTGCAATTTTGGAGATATTACATTTAGTTCCCTCATCTAAGTCATTAATATATATTGTGAATAGCTGGGGTCCCAGCACCGATCCCTGCTGTACCCCACTAGTCACTGCCTGCCATTCGGAAAAAGACCCGTGTATTCCTACTCTTTGTTTCCCATCTGACAACCAGTTTTCTATCCATCTCAATACATTAACCCCAATCCCATGCGCTTTAATTTTACACGCCAATCTCTTGTGTGGGACTTTTGTCGAAAGCTTTCTGAAAGCCCAAATAAACCACATCCACTGGCTCCTCCTCATCAACTCTACTAATTACATTCTCAAAAAATTCCAGTAGATTTGTCAAGCATGATTTCCCTTTCGTAAATCCATGCTGGCTCTGTCCGATTCTGCCACTGTTTTCCAAGTGCTCAGCTATTAAATCTTTTATAATGGACTCTAGAATTTTCCCCACTACTGATGTCAGGCTGACTGGCCTATAATTCCCTGTTTTCTCTCTACCTCCCTTTTTAAATAGTGGGGTTACATTAGCTACCCTCCAATCTGTAGGAACTGTTCCAGAGTCTATAGAATCACGGAAGATGACCACCAATGCATCCACTATTTCTAGGGCCACTTCCTTAAGTACTCTGGGATGTAGATTATCAGGCCCTGGGGATTTATCGACCTTCAATCCCATCAATTTCCCCAACACCCTTTCCCTACTAATACTGATTTCTTTCTGTTCCTCCCTCTCATTAAACCCTGTGTTCCCCAACATTTTTGGTATGTTATTTGTGTCCTCGTTTGTGAAGACAGAACCAAAGTATGCATTTAGTTGGTCAGCCATTTCTTTGTTCCCCATTATAAATTTCCCTGTTTCTGACTGTAAGGGACCTACATTTGTCTTCACCAATCTTTTTCTCTTCACATAGCTACAGATACCTTTACAGTCAGTTTTTATGTTCCCCACAAGCTTATTCTCGTACTCTATTTTCCCCTTCTTAATCAACTCCTTGGTGCTCCTTTGCTGAATTCTAAACTGCTCCCAATCCTCAGGTCTGTTGTTTTTTCTGGCCAATTTGTATGCCTCTTCCTTGGATCTAATACTATCTCTAATTTCCCTTGTAAGCCATGGTTTGGCCACCTTTCCTATTTTACTTTTGCGCCAGACAGTAATAAACAATTGTCGCAGTTCACCCATGCGCTCTTTGAACGTTTGCCATTGCCTATCCACCGTCATCCCTTTAAGTAACGTTCTAATCCATTTACAGGTGACTGATTTTCTAACCCGATAGCCATTTGTTCATGAGTTATGTTTTACTCTCACCTGCACAGATTGAAAATTATCTTTGAAATTGTTTTCGAAGGAGCAATTTACTTTCCCCACTCTAATTCTTTTATTTTGCCTATGGAAGCAATTCTGGCAACGAGCCCCCATTTTGTTACTGCCGGGCGAGGGGAAATAAACTGACTCTCCTCTTTTCAACTCCCTCAGTTGGTCGCAACAAAGATTTGTTTAAAATTCTTTCCCCGTGGATACCTTTTCCCATTCAAATGTATTTACTTTTCTTTCAATGAATCAATCGGGCCAGGTTTTCTTGAGTCAAAAAAAGGGTAAGTCTACTAGTGACTAACCCAAAGGAAAATAATAAAAGATGCGACACACACACACACACACACACACACCTCAGAAAAGAAAGTTACAAGCCCAAATAAAAGTTAAAACGAACATACAAATAAGTCCTTGGCTTGTCCATGAGATGTAGATGGTGGTACATTGTGGCCATTAGTTAAGCGCTTTCGGTAGAACTCTGGAGCTGACTTTGTCAGTTTTGCAGTCTGTTGGAGATACTTGTTGGCTTGTTTCCAGAGGGAGAGATGACCTGCTTGCCACATGTCTTTTCTAAAGAACTTGCCTCCAGCAAGAGAGAAAGAGAGAGGGATGGTCTGCTTGTCACTGCAGGGGTGACTTCAAAAACTGGTGTTGCTTCTTGCTTCTGTCGCTGCCAAACGCTGGTCAGAGCAAGTTTTAAATTCATTTCTCTGTGTATTCTCAGGAGAGAAAATAGGCATGCCTTCCATCCAAAGTTCAGTTTGCTTCCATCTCAGAGACTTTTTGACAAATTCTGAGATATAAACCAATAGGAGATGGGTCTTTGGACTGTAGCTGTAGCTGGCTGGGGAAACAGTTTCTATCGTCTTCACAGACACAGAAGATCAAAGTCTCAGACTTTTGCATTTTCCATGCTTTCCTTTCAAGTATCTCTGAAATGGGCCTTGACACCTCATAGATACATTCCAATGAGAAAGAAAAATTCCAAGGGGAGGACCCACCATTTGTGGTTAACTAAAAAGTTAATGGCAGTATCAAACTTAAAGAAAAAGCATATAATTACACAAAGAGGGTGGCAGGTCAGTAGATTGCACAGAACATAAAGAACAGCAAAGAATGACAAAAAGATTAATAAGGAGGGAAAAATTAGTGTACTAGAGAAAGATAGATAGAAATATAAAGATGGAGAGTAAGCATTTCTATAGATTTTTAAATAAGATTTAACAAAGTGAGCACTGGTTTTATAGGAAGTGAGTCTGGGGAATTAATAATGGAAAATAAGGAGATGGCAGGTGAATTGGACAGGTATTTTGCATTGGTCTTAACTATAGATGATACAAGTAACTTTCCAGAAATAGCTGAAAAATCAGGAAATGGAAGGGAGGGAGGAACTCAGGAAAATTGCAATCACCAGGGAAGTGGTAATGAGCAAATTATTGGAATTTATTTTTTATATTTAGATGAACCAGCTTTAAGAAGGATTGTGAGGCATAGAGGTCAAGGGTTTATTGGTGTGGACAGTCCTAACTGGGACCAGTTTCACCTTGCGCTGATCCTTCCTAAACCCTCATTACCTAATGCGGAGGACTGGAGGACTAATGCTGACTCTTGAGTTACAAGTAAGTACTTTCTTTTGTGCTTTTCAAGTGAGGCACTTACTGGAGAATTAATGAAATATATTACTGTTTTGATTCCCAGTTTCAATATCATACTCTCCAAGTGCAGGTCCAGCATGGGGTGAGATACAGAGCTGCAGGTTGACAAATCCCTGGGGCCTGATGGACTTCATCCTAGGGTCTTAAAAGAAGTGGCTAGTGAGATAGTTGATGCATTGGTTTTAACTTTCCAAAATTCCCTAGATTTGGGAAAGGTTCCATTTGATGGGAAAATAGCAAATGTAACTCCTTTATTCAAAAAGGGAGCGAAACAGAAAGCAGGAAACTATAGGCCAATTGGCCTAACATCTGACATAGGAAAAATGATAGAAGCTATTATTAAAGATGTTATAGCAGGGGACTTAGAAAAATTCAAGGCAACCAGGCAGAGTCAATATGGTTTTGTGAAAAGGAAATCGTGTTCAACCAATTTATTGGAGTTCTTTGAAGGAGTTGCATGTGGATAAAGGGAACAGGTGGATGTATTGCACTTAATTTTCCAGAAGGCATTTGATAAGGTTCCACATCAAAGGTTATTGCGGAAATTAAAAGCTCATGGTGTAGGGGTAACATATTGACATGGTTAGAAGGTTGGCTAGCTAACAGGAAACAGAGAGTAGAAATAAATGGGTCTTTTTCTGGTTGGCAGGATGTAATGAGTGGTGTGCCACAGCAACCAATGCTTTCACTCTGCTTTTTACAAATTATATACGTGACTTGAATAAAGGGACCGAAGGTATGGTTCCTAAATTTGCTGACACAAAGATAGGTAGGAAAGTAAGTTGTGAAGAGGACATAAGGAGGCTACAAAGGGACATAGATAGTTGTTAGATCTGTTTGAAATCGATCCCATTTAGCACGGCGGTAGTGCCACACAACACGATGGAGGGTATCCTCAATGTGAAGGCGGGACTTCGTCATCACAAGGACTGTGCAGTGGTCACTTCTACCAATACTGTCATGGACAGATGCATCTGCGGCAGACAGGTTGGTGAGGATGAGGTCAAGTGTGTTTTTCCCTCTTGTTGGTTCCCTCACCACCTGCTGCTGAGCAAGTCTAGCAACTATGTTCTTTAGGACTCGGTCAGCTCAGTCTGTAAGGCTGCTTTCAAGCCACTCTTGGTGATGGACATTGAAGTCCCCACCCAGAGTACATTCTGTGACCTCACCACCTTCAGTGCTTCCTCCAAGTGTTGTTCAACATGGAGGAGCACTGATTCATCAGCTGTTGGGGTTGGGGGGCACGGTGCGGTACATGGTAATCAGCAGGAGATTTCCTTGCCCATGTTTGACCTGATGCCATGAGACTTTATGGGGTCTAAGGTCGATGTTGAGGACTCCCAGGGCAACTCCCTCCCAATTGTATACCACGGTGCCGCCACCTCTGCTGGGTCTCTCCTGCCAGTGGGGCAGGACATACCCAGGGATGGTGATGGTGGTGTCTGGAACATTGTCTATGAGGTATGATGCTATGATCATGACTACATCAGGCTGTTGCTTGTCTAGTCTGGGAGATAGCACTCCCAATTTTGGCACAAGCCCCTGGATGTTAGTAAGGGGGATTTTGCAGGGTCGACAGGGTTGAGTTTGACGTTGTCGCTTCCGGTGCCTAGGTCGATGCCGGGTGGTCCATCTGGTTTCCTTGCTTATCCAATTTTCTGTAGCAGTTTGATACAACCAAGTGTCTTGCTAGGCCATTTCAGAGGGTATTTAAGATTCACCCACATTGCTGTGGGTCTGGAGTCACATGTAGGCTAGACCAGGTAAGGATGGCAGATTTCTTTCTCTACAGGACATTGGTAAACCGGATAAGTTTTTACAACAATCGACAATGGCTTCATGGCCATCACTTGACTTTTAATTCCAATTTTTTTTTATTGAATTCAAATTTCACCATCTGGGTCCACAGAACATTATCCTGGGGCTCTGGATTATTAGTCCAGTAACAATACTACTACGCCACCGCCTCCCCGTACAGCTATTAGTTAGGAAAGCTCATAAAATGTTATCGTTTATTGCGAGTGGAATTGAATATAAAAGTAGCGATGTTATGCTTCAGTTGTACGGGCACTAATGAGACCACATCTGGAGTACTGTGTGCAGCATGTAAATGCATTCTAAGCAGCTCGGAAAAAGTTTACCAGACTAATATCAGGAATGGGTGTGTTGTCTTATGAAGAAAGGTCGGACAGGTTAGGCTTGTATCTGCTGGAGTTTAGAAGAGTAAGAGTGACTTGATTAAAACCTTTAAGACCCTGAGGTCTTGACAGGCTGGATGTTTCCTCTTGTGGGAGAATCTAGAACTAGGAATCATTGTTTAAAAATAACGGGTCACCTATTTCAGACAGAAATGAGAATGTTTTTCTCTCAGAGGGGAATGAGTCTTTGGAACTTTCATTCTCAACAGGCAATGGAAGCAGGGTCTTTCAATATTCTTAAGGCAGAGGTAGATAGATTCTTGATAAGTAAGGGAATGAAATGGTATTGGGGGTAGGCAGGAGGTTACAATCAGATCAGCCATGATCTTGTTGAATGGCGGAGCAGGCTGGAGGGGCCAAGTGGCCTATTCCTTCTCCTAATTCGTAGGTTTGTACGTATGTTCATATATTTGCATATTCAGGTGCAAAATTCCATGGCCTGAATTCTACCTTTGGTGGACGCATGCGATCAGCGGGCCCAGGAGCAGTCAGGAAACAGATCGCCAACCGCAATCGGCCCCCGACTGCGATTTCACGCTGGCTGGCCAATCAGCGCTGTGGGGTGGGGGCGGGAAGAGGGTGGGCGGGGACATCATTGCGGGCATGGGTGAGCGTTGCAAGAAAACTCCTTAAAGACAGACTCAAATGATGAAATAAAGGTTTAAAAAGCTACAAAAAAAATGTCCATGCATTACAATCAGGCACCTGAAAACATACCTCATAAAAATGCTGCCCACAGATATTTATTTTTATTTTATTTCATAATGGAGATCTCATCCCGCCCTTGGATGAGGTTTGATGGAAAATGTAAAGTCCGCCCGGCCAATTCGTCCGTCCGCCAACTGCAAGGTTGGATGGGCCACGGAAAATTGGAGACAATTGCGCCATTAATGGGCTTAATCGTCGGTGGACACGCTACCGACTTTTGCGTGCGCCTGCTGAGCAAAATATCACACGAGTGCACGATGACGTCGGGACACTCGCTCGACGCATCTCCTGCGATTTTACACCCGATCAGGTCGGGCGCGCGCCCGCCCACAGGATGTAAATGCTGCCCCATGTGCCCTCAAGACAGGTCTGTCAGTATAATCCACATAGGAATTTACCAGAAAGTGGTCGCTTTACAGTATCAGCCATCATTAGATCAGTGTCTTTATTCTTTTTTTTAAAACTGGTCTTCTTTAAACAGTTCAATATGTCCATAATTAGCTGGTAAAGTTGTAAGTGGCTCTCACTCCATCATCGTATCCATTTATGTGACATAAGGCACTGTAAAACTGCAAGTTCTTTCTATTCTTCAATGAGTACCAGCTGAATCACTGTTAGTAGCTTTTTAATGCAGGCAAATGAGACAATCATTCTGCAGCAGCAAGAGCAACAGATGAATGAACAATTATATATTATTTGTTGAAGGAAGAATGTTAATCCAGAAGTAAGTTGTTGTACTTGGAATAGAACCTGTAATTCGCAACGTCAACCCAAATTGATAGCTGGGACCTTATTTAAAATCTCATCTGATTGACAGAAACTCCAACAATGCAACTCAGTGCTGCACTGTCACGTTAGCCTAAATTTTGAACTCAAGCTATGCTATGGAGCTCAAACGCATACTTGTCTCGCTCCAAAGTTAGAATGCTACCATATAAACCAACGTGGCATTTGAATTTAGGGAAATGACAATTGATAATACAATACTTATTAAATATTTAAAAACAGTGAACATTCACCAGGCAGTGTGTCCAATTGGAATGTGTTCAAGAATACTAATAGGTTCATATTGTTTGTCCTAGATTCCAGTATTGTGGAAATAACTAGTTCAGCCTGGTGCCTTGATTGCGAAGCAGATGGGCAAAGGACTAGCAAATGGATCTTAATGTGGATACGTTTAAGTGATTATGGACTGGCACAGCAACCATGAAATATGGACATGATAATCATATCTATGTGTATTAATTTTAAAGAGCAGAAATAGATTTGGATATGATTGATTGTTCACTGAAAGTAATCAATCAGTGTAAATCTGTCATTATTGAAGCTTTTGGATACAGGATACCTAACAACATTTCTGACTATAATGCAAGGCTGAGTCTGGAGGAACCCGAGTTAGTGCAGAAAGAGTCAGAGTCAACTACATTAAAGAAATTTCAGATGTCGGTTTGCTTGAATGGATGTATTAAACTGTCACAGACTAATATGGGACTTCGATTTGACAAGAAAATTGCGCTGAGTAGAGAGTCAGCAATAAATACTTTAACTATCCCACGTAAGGCTGACTGACAACATGATGCAGCTGACAATGCAGCTCTTCTCACTTTGAGCATCTTTAACTTGTTGACCGTTAGCCTCAAAATGGCACAAAATGTACCAAGCAAAGTCTATTCAAAGAGTTTAATTTTACCAATAAGGGTCAAGTCCCCTGTCAGGGCCAAAAGTGGGAGCCGTCGGTGGGCAACGTGAACCTGGGGAGGCATTTTACCAACTGCCTGACCTGCTGCCCAATTGAGGAAGGCATCCCACCCCCGAGAGCTGCCAGTCCAATCAGAGATTCAGCAGCCCCAGCAACACCATTACCAGTGCTGGTCACTGCTGAAGCTGCAGCATGAGGGAGAGGATGACTCAATGTCATGGCACCCATTAAAAAGCAGCTACACTTGTGTTAAAGAGCCAGGGCCAGGGAGGCTCTAGCGACTGTGAGCGGGGGTGGGCTGGGGGGGTGGTTGGGGTCTCCTTCAAGTGGCAGCATCATAGCCCAGTGGACGGCCATTGCCACTGGTGATTCCCTCCATGGGCAGTGGAGCAGCCTTTAATGAGCAGCCCCCCCAGTGCCTCCCTACCCCTGCAAACTCGTTGGGAGGCCACCAGGGATTACTTGCCCATCTCCCCACAAGGTATCAGGCCCTCACAACGGGGACAAGATGCTGGTATGAGTTGGAAATGGCTCTTTAATTGTGTACTTAAGTGGCTTGCTAAGCTGCCATTCCGCTTATCACCCACCGCTGGAAAAATGTCATGGTGACGGGCTCCCCTCCTGACACCTTCTCCCACCATATTACCAGTCCTCCTACTTCCCAGTCTGTCACAGTAAGTCTAGGAACATTCAACCCAAAGACCTTTTAATAATTATTGACTGTTCTGAACCGTAGCTTTACACATAAAAATAACCCAAGAATTAGGGAGGTATTTTAACATGGGTGTGGTGAGGAATTAAATTGGGCAACTGTTCGGAACACAGGAACAGGAATAAGCCATTTAGCCCCTCCAGCCTCTTTGCTCATTCAATGAGATCATGACAGATCTGCAACCTAACTCCATACAGCTGCCTTTTCCCCATATCTTAGTATCTTTCATTAACAACGTCTATTGCTCAGTTTTAAAATTAACAATTTATCTAGCATCAATTGCCATTTGCAGAAGATAATTCTAAATTCTAATTCTACACAGTAAATGGTAGGGCACTGAGGAGTGCGGAGGAACAAAGGGATCTGGGAGTTCAGATACATAATTCCCCTGAAAGTGGCGTCACAGGTAGACAAGGTTGTAAAGAAAGCTTTTGGCATACTGGCCTTCATAAATCAAAGTATTGAGTATAGGAGTTGGGATGTTATGATGAGGTTGTATAAGACATTGGTGAGGCCAACTTTGGAGTATTGTGTGCAGTTCTGGTCGCCTAACTACAGGAAAGATATCAGTAAGACTGAGAGAGTGCAGAGAAGATTTACTAGGATGTTGCCGGGTCTTAAGGAGTTGAGTTACAGGGAAAGATTAAACAGGTTAGGACTTTATTCCTTGGAGCGTAGAAGAATGAGGGGAGATTTGATAGAAGTTTACAAAATTGTGAGGGGTATAGACAGAATAGATGCGAGTAGACTCTTTCCACTTAGATTAGGAGAAATAAACACGAGAGGACATGGCTTTAGGGTGAAAGGGGAAAGGTTTAGGGGGAACATTAGGGGGAACTTCTTCACTCAGAGAGTGGTGAGAGTGTGGAACGAGCTACCATCTGACGTGGTAAATGCGGGCTCACTCTTAAGTTTTAAGAATAAGTTAGATAGATACATGGATGGGAGAGGTCTGGAGGGTTATGGACTAGGTGCAGGTCAATGGGACTAGTGGAATAATATTTCGGCACAGACTAGAATGGACGAATGGCCTGTTTTCTGTGCTGTAGTGTTCTATGGTTCTAAACTCCTACCACCCTTTGTGTGTAGAAATGTTTCCTAATTTCACTTCTGAAAGGACTGCCTCTAATTTTTAGGCTGTGCCCTATACCTAGGCTCCCCAACCAGCGGAAATAGTTTCTCTCCATTATTCTATCTGTTCCCCTTAACATCTTGAAAACTTTGACCAAATTACTCCTTAACTTTCTAATTTCCAGGTACTACAACCCTAGTTTGTGTAATCTCTATTTGTAATGTAACCCTTGGAATCCAGGTATCAATCGGGTAAATCTATTATAAATCTACATTGCACTGCCTCCAAGGCCAAGTGGTGCCCAAAATTATCCACATTACTTCAGATCTAATTAGGATTTTTTTAATAGCTGAACTGTGACTTCTATCCTGAATAATAAAAGCCACTATTCCATCAACCTATTTGGTTATTTTCTGTACCTGGTCATGACATTTTAATGATCTGTGTACCTGAACCCCCAAATTTTTTTGGACCTTCTCTGTTTCTGGCTTATCACCATTTAGAAAGTGCTTTGCTCTATCTTTTTCAGCTCCAAAATAGATGACCCCATATTTGTCTACATTGAAATCCATTTGCCACAGTTTTGCCCATTCATATAATCAATTAATATCTCTCTGTGATTTTTAGGCTTCCATCTACACTGCTTAACATGCCATTTATCCTTGTGTCATCAGCAATCTTGGCTTTGCATCCCATTATCAAAGTCATTAATGAGTACAGTGAATAGTCGGAGCCCCAACACAGATCTTTGCAGGACACACTGGCCACATCATGCCAATTAGAGTACCTGCTCTTTATCACTACTTTCTGTTTCCTTCCACTCAATCAATTTTTTAACCAGATCAATAATTTACCTTCAATTTAATGAGCTTCAACTTTAGTTAGCAGTTTGATGAGGAAATCTATCAAATTTTCAAGACCATATGAATAACACTCTTAGACATTCCCTGTCCAACTTTGGTCATCTCTTCAAACTGTTCAATCAGTTTCACCAGACACAATCTACACTTTATAAATCCATGCTGGCGCTCTCTGATCGGCTGAAAATTTCCAAAGTGCTGTTATGAATGTAAGCCTTTATAAGGTAATTATGTTTTAAACTGTCTCCTTTTATTTAAGGTAAAACAGAAAGCCCTGGAATGGGGGAACGGTGAAATCATACTAAACTCTGCCCGGAGACAGGCCAATGTGATTTGGTTGTCATGGCCAAAACCTATAGAAAATCAGGTGCCATTTTTCACATCTTTTCATTGGTCTTTCTGGACACACATTCTCAGTTTCAGAGACCTGGAGAGGGAGCCCTGTGCAAAACAGAGAAAGAGACTCTAATGTGTTAGCCACTGAGTAGGATGCTGAGGAGAACTGACCTGTTTGAAGAGGCAGGACTTGTGGAGATTTAAGGACCAAGGAGTTGCCAGAGTGGGCCTTGCTGCTGGAAGTCAGTTTGGGGATATTCAGAAGACTGGGTAAAGCAGCTTTCAAAGGACATTGGTATGCAGAGAGAAGTGAATCTGGTATGCAGGGAGAAGTGAGCCTGCTGAAAAGCCAGGAGTATTATGGGATTTAATGTACAAGACAACATGTCTGCTGAGAGCATGGTGTAACATACAAACAGGTTGAAAGGTGTTTTTGGTTTAGTTAATTAATTAATGGGGAAGTATCTTTTCTGAAATTTGGTATATTAATTGCCTTTTAAGTAATGTTTATACAAACTGATTTTACTTTGTTTGTTACAGTAAAAGGCTTAAGATGTGAAATCTTGTGCAGTACTTTCCATTTGTTGCAGGAAATTCATATTTCTTCTTAAAAGTTATCAATCTCTATCGTAACAATGTGCAGTCGCTGTATCATTAATTAAAGTTTTTTAATTTCCCAACAATGAATGTTAGGCTAGCTGATCTATAAATCCCTAGTTACTCTCTCTCTCACCTTTCTTAAATAACCAAGTGACATACGTAATTTTCCAATGTAAATGAATGGTTCTCAAATTAAGAGAACTATGAAGGTTACAGTAACTGTGTGTGAGGAAGCCAGTCACTGTCAACTTTTACAGCCCTGAGACGGACTAAGAGACAGGTAGCCAACCTGCTCCCAGGAGGTGGGTTGGTATTTTAAACATGGTACAGTAATTTGGCCAGAAGTCTTGGATTTTAGCTGCTTTGGAGGCTTAACTGTGCACAACTGGGTTTCCCAGGCCTTGGAAAATCCAGCAGCTGCAGTGAGACAAGGGAAGCCTCAGGGAAGACAAGCCTCTTTATAGCACTCCCTGTGGGCCAGGAGAAGCAAGAATGCTCCCACACATCTCCCCAAGCACAGCCCCCCATCTTCAAACACTCCCATACAAATGCCTTCCTCTCAGGATCGGATCCTTCAGGATCAGCGTTTGGTCCCCCTCCTTTGGGATTGGACCGCTGATGTGAGGAATCAATCTCCTGGGATCAAACCTCCCCGTTGGAATTGAATTCTTTCACTGGATTCAAACCCACTCGGGAATCAGCCCCTGCCCAGGGTAGGACCTGACTTTGGAATAGGAACCCCACCCCTCTCTCCACCTCTGGAGCTGGGGAATCAGACTTACCTGGACTTGCAGCCTCTTCTAGAGTGCTTCCTGCTAGATTGGAAGCCCTGTCAATCAGACTGACATCTGGGCTGGGAACGGGCCAAAAGTCACACACTGTGCAGTTAAAATTCCACAGTACTTGGACTTCTGATCTCCCATATACTACCAGAATCAAACCCACCACTCCTAAAGCATCAACAAGTTAAAATTCCCTCTTTGATTCTCTTTTGTCACATGCAATACTGCACATTGCATTTTGGTTTAAAGATAAAGGCTGGAATTTCCCGTCCCCGTTGGTGTCAGGCATCCTGATGGGTGTGTGTAGACAATATGGCCAAAAATCAGTTCCACCCGTCAATGGCCTTTCCCACCGCCGCATGTCGGGAATGTCATTTTAATACATCTGCATATAATTGTAAATCCTGCTTGCTGGAATCATCCCCCCATGCTGGATCATCCAGGCATATCGGTGGGAAAACACAACGGCCCAGAACACATCTGGACAAGTGTGATGTGCAGAAGCCGAGACTCACTGTTAGGGCCCTGTTCAGATCACAGACATCCGAGGAGCAGAAGATGCTGGAGCCCTACAGCTACCGGACTCTGGAGGAATAGGTGCACTGCATGCTGGGTGGATTCTCCTGGACATGGCTCCGCCGCGAAGCAGCTCACGGAAGGTGGGAGGTCACCGTTGAAGTCTGGGGTCTGCTTCAGGACATCAAGGTCTTGGTCATGGACGGCTATGGATGATCATTGAGGGGGTGAAGAGGAAGGTCCAGCTGTGAGTGGGAGAGGAAGGTGTACGGGGGGTGCATTGGCAGAAGAAGTTCTAGGTTTGACTGGCGGGGGGGAATGCATACCGGGGGCTGGGGGTGAGGTTGAGAAGGGGGAAGGAAAGTGTCAGAGTGGGGTGACGTTGGTGAGGGGGGGACAGAAGGTATCAGGAGGCGGGTTGCCTCACATCCTTTAAAAAGTACCTGGATGAGCACTTGGCATGTCATAGCATTCAAGGCTATGGGCCAAGTGCTGGTAAATGGGATTAGGTAGGTAGGTCAGGTGTTTCTCACGTGTCGGTGCAGACTTGATGGGCCGAAGGGCCTCTTCTGCACTGTGATTCTGTGATTCTTTGATCAGGGGGTGAGATTGGGAGGGGAGAATCAAAATTATTGGGGGTGAGGTTGGAAGGAAGGAAGTACAGGTGGAGGAAGGTGTAATGGGGGTAGAATGCGGCAACTGGGGAGGTAGGTGTAAGGGGGAGGAAGGAGTAAAAGGATGAGTTTAGAGGGGGGAAGGAGTTCAGAGGGGGGCAGGACTTCAGGGAAGGGAAATTTGGAGGGGGGTAGGAGTCAAGGAGGAGGAAGGAGTCCAAGGGGAGGAAGGGGACCCGGGGGAGGAGGGGGGAAGGTGGAGGAGGGGGGAAGGTGGAGGAAGGAGTAAGGGTGGAGGAAGGAGTAAGGGTGGAGGAAGGAGTAAGGGTGGAGGAAGGAGTAACGGGGGAGATGTCCAGGTGAAAGTGAAAGTGAGGGGTCTGTGGAATCGATGACTGCCTCCTGGGGAGTGAATTGAGGGTGGGGGTGGTAGGAAGGAATGGTGAGAATGAGAGAGGGCAGAGTGAGCCGATAGGGAGGGAGAGTGAGGGTGTGATGGTAGCAGTAGAAGGGATAGTGAGGGTGGTTGGTAGGCACTCGGAGAGAGACACAGACCCTGGGGTTGGTAAAGAGGTGGTCAGGGAGGTCAATGTGGATGGGGGTGGGAGTCTCAGGAAGGTAGGGAATGTGCACGTTCACCTGGACATCCTGAAAAGAAAAGGGTTCGGGTTGGTAGGTGACGAAGGGGAGGTGGAAGGTGATGCCAGGGTATCACCAGTCACAGGGGAAAGGACATGGGTGACTGGGGGAGGGGAAAGGACAGGGGGTACTGAAAATAAACCTTACAACGGCCATACTTCTGAAATCAAAAGTAAGCGGAGCCTCATGTTGGGCAGGCACAGGTTCTGCATGGGGGTGTGATCAGTGGGTGGGTGGAGATGCAGGTCAGCTCAGATGGACAACTGAAAGGGAACCCCAGCAGGCAGCATTGAAAATGCTCGGGACATTAAGGTGTGTGTGATAGAAGAAGGCTCCGTGTGCATGGGAGATGCTTGCACAAGGCTCTGAAAGGCCCTGCCAGACACACACTTCTCCGTCCAGAATCACTCATGGTCAGGCTGCATACAGCTGAACTGCTAGTGGGGATGTGGGGGAATGTAGGGGAGGAATCGCGAAGCCTGTAAATAAAGCTAAAAAATACCATTGCACATTATTCAGTGAAGGTCAATATATTTTCAGATTATAAAGTGACAAAATGTGTTCACCCATGCAACCAGTTGTGATCAAAAATCCTTCAGCCCTACCACTTCTTCTAGGTGCTGCCCTGACATCCACAGCAGGGGTGGAGACAACCTGTGCAATGGTTGGCCCTGTTGCCTCTGATGACTTTGGCGTGGGTCCTCTGGAGAGCTGAGGCCTTGAGGGCCCTGGCTTGCATTGGCTTTTCTCTTGTGGGCCAGCTGCTCCCTCTGCAGTGACAGAGCACAAGGTTTGAGGGGGGTCACAGGCAAAGGGGACTGAGAGAGAGAGAACAGCCTCTGAAATTCCTGAGTGATGGCTTGTCCAGCTGCCGTTCCTCCTTCCTTCTGGTGCCGAGGGCCCTGGCCTGACTCCTTGAGGGGAAGAGCACCTGGAAGGACATTGAGGTGCCCCGTTTCCCTCTCATGTTGCCACTGCAGGAACTCACCCATGGCTACCACAATGGAGTGCAGGTCAGCACACATCTCAGCGTTCTGCTGGACCAGGGCCTTCATGGTGTCTGCCATCCTCCCATGGAGACCTCCATACGCACACATGTGGGCACCATTCATCAGAGAGCAGGCAGATGCACTCCTCCAACTCACGTGCCACTCTGTTGAGAGTTTCCAACAGCTCTGTGTGAAGTTTTAACGCCTTCTGATGACTCTCCAGGGTGAGGTGGAAGGCCAAATCCAGAGGCTTGTCATCTGACTCGGACCCCACAGATGCCTTTTCCCCAGCTGTCCTCTGAGTGTGGGGGGCTAGGCTGAACCTGCCTCCTGCTGCAGACACGGTCCATGTGGTGACCAGCAGATTGTGAACCCGAGCCTGCTCTAGATCTAGGACCCACCAAGGTGTGTGTCTCTGCGCTGATGGAGGGTGTGGGTAAGTGCTGTGACGGGTCTTCCAGGCTGCTTATTTCCAGCTCTTCAATGGAGGAGGTGTCCTCTTAGCTGGTGGTGAGGACGTGGATGGAGCTGAGGGACTGGCTGGCTGAGGGTGTCATTCGCTTGGAGAGCTCCCTGTGAACCAAAGTAGAGATAATTAGTGCATGGCAGCAGAGTCAAAAGCAGGAGAGGGAGCACTCATAGTTGTGTTGAGGGAGGGATGATGTGGTGCAGGGTCCTCAGGTGGATGTTCGCCGCTGGCCTCACTGTCGCCGCAGGCAGGGTCCACATCCTCACCAGTCAGCGCAATGGTACATTCCTCAAAGTGAGTGAGGGGCCTAATGTGGGCCACTCCAACCCTGGTCTGGGACCTCTCCCTGCTATTGTGAGCCAGCTTCTCCTGCATGAAAACAGATGGAGAGAGTGTGAGCAGGACACATGGCACTGCGTGGGATGTTTGTGTGGTGAACGGAGCCTTGGACTGGATGAGAATGCGAGCTCCAGAGGATATGAGCTTGATGGAGATTTGAGGGTGTGTGTGTGACAGTTAGTGATGTTGTCCCTTGAGGTGTGAGATCCCTGTGGGTGTGTGATGGGTTTGTGAGTGTGTGAGTTGGGAGTGATGAGAAGAGTGACTTACCCTGGCAGAATGGATGAGGCCATTCACCCTCTTCCTGCACTGAATGGCTGTCCTCATTTGGTGCTGACCACCACTGTCATTGCCTCCCATGCTGGATTGACATTGCTTGCTGGACTTCGCCTCGAGCTGGGGTAAAGGACATGGCAGGGGGGCCCTCCACTGTGTCCAGTAGGCACTCAAGGGAGGTGTCACTAAATCTGGAGGCAGCATGTTTCCTCCCTTTGGCAGCCATCAGTTCGCAACAGCTTCCTATCCCTTGAAGGGTGCTAGCTCTGTGCAGGGCTCTGGTTTACTGAAAGCCTGAGGTGACAGTGTGGTGTGTGAATCAGGTGCCACCCCGACAGCAACCCGCTGTGTTTCCCAGAAATGAATTATTAATGAGGCAGGAATGGGATGAAACGGTGTGAAAAACCACCATTGCGGGTAAAACGTTCTTGTTCCCGTCCACTACAGCATTTAGTGCAAATCTGGGGGTGAGTCTGCCCAAATTCTGAGTAGTATATGTAGAAATACATTATAAAGAGGCAATATGCATCACAGCAGCAGTTATAAATCCTTTGTTTTAGGCATTGCATGACCTCAAAGGTTGCTGATGCCTGAGCTTTCTTATTCCTGTTACACCCGGAAATTTCACAGTCATTAAAATGTTTTCAAAGGTTTATCGAGATCTTTTTAGATATTTTGTTCTTCTAAAAAATATAATACAAAGAGAACTGGGGGACAGGCCAAGCACTCAGTACAGCCCCAGTTGGAATTTATTGGGCTGTAACCTCCGACTAGTGTAGGAAAGTGCTGGCCGCAGGAATTAGAAAAAATAAATACCTACTTACCTGGTCTCGAAAATTACATTGACGCTTCTGTTCGCTGCTTGGGGCCTGCATCGAAAGACTCCTCCCAGGTCCCAGTGAAGCATAGATCCAGCATATTCAAGGAGGCCAAGATGCCTTTTTACAGCACGCGCTGCCATAAAGCAGGTAAGTTTAAAGGGCCAGGGAAGTTGGCAGGCCAGTAAGTGTCTAAGGTAAGTGGATAGGATTTAGGGGGGCAGGGATGTCTGGGTGGGTGGGTCAGAGGTCCAGGGGTGTAAGGGGCTCAGTCAGAGGTCTGGGAGGGCTGGGTGGGGGGTTAGGGGGGTCGGTCAGTGGTCCGGGGGGGACGGTCAGATGTTTGGTGGGGTGGGAGGTGGTCGGAAGTCCGTGGTGGGTGGGGGGGGGTGCCTGAGGTACAGGGGTGGGGGATTTGAGGTCGGGGGTGGAGATCCGGAGGGTGGGGGTTGTGAGGTTGGGGGGTGGGGGTTGTCGGAGGTCGGGGATGTGGAGGATCGAAGGTCGGGTGATCAGAGTTGGGGGAATGGGGGATCGGAAGTCGGGGGGTGGAGGATTGGAGGTCAGGGGTGGGGGATCAGAGGTCGGGGCTGAGGGAATCAGAGGTCGGGGGAGTAGGGGTTTGGAGGTTGGGGTGGAGGATTGGAGGTCAGGGGTAGGGGCTCAGAGGTCGGGAGTAGGGGATCAGAGGTCGGGGGAGTGGGGGATTGGAGATCACAGGGTTGGGGGTGTTGGAGGTCAGGGAGTAGGGACTGTCAGTGGTTGGGGAGGTGGGGGTGTTGGAGTTCGAGGGTGTGTAGGAGTCCCGTGGCGGGGGGTGGTGGGTGAGCTTGGGGTGTGGGAGAAATCCCGTGGGGTCGGTTTGGGTCTTTACAAAAGTTACTCAGAAGTTAAAAGAGGTTTTAATTCTTTTAACGTTTTCTGGCAACTTTTGGTATAACCACAGCAGAACCATTCGAAGTTTGCGATTTAAATCACATTTTCAGATGGTTCCCAGCCCAGTGCAATTGTCCAGAAGAAGTGTCTACTTCTGGGCAATTGTTGTGCAACCCCTTGACATACCCCCAAATCTGACACTGGGGAACTCGGAAGTTACGGGCCAATATCAGATTGAAGAGATATGAATGTAGAGGATTCAGTACAGGAGGCCTGATGAAGAAGGATTTATTTTCCCCACAGCATTACAACCAAATCACATTGTACTGTTTTCTATGCTGAAGGCCTCAATGCCGGTTCTCCTTTCCTTCCTTAGGCTTCCCTTTCTCTTTTGATCATGAAGCTTGTAAAACCCGAGCTTGACAACACTGTACGCCATCTGTTGGCATATCTCACCTTCTTTTCCCTTACCCTTGGCAGTTTTCTATAGAAGGTTAAAACCACTTATAACTTAGATCAAATTCACATTAATTTGGCAATCTTCCCATTGGTGCCATGTTGTAAATTGTTAAGAGAGATTAAATAACTCACACAAAGTATATTGTATGGAGCAGAACTGAAGTAAGTTTAGAATTCACCCGGTCATTCTATACCTGACATTAAAATTCCACTGGGAGGCATAGGGTGCCCACATATCCATCCCAGAATTATTGTAAAAACCCTGTTGGGTTTTTTTGCCAATAAGTGTGGATGGATAATGGCCTGCGACCCCGGAGACTGTCACTTTTTACTACCTGTTAGAACTTGATTTGAGAGCTGGGACAAAACATGCCCCCCCATAAATAAATAAACAAATAATATTATGAAGCCATGCAAATGAAGAAATTACATTCTATCATCACAATTCACATTATTTCCAGCCTAACAATACGCAGGGTATCTTTGATAGAAAGTGGGTGATTAGTTAAAATTGGTGAAGTGACATCAATGTTCTGCACTAAAGCTACTGTCTTCTATTCTCTTCTGAGCAGGCCATAAAGATATCCCCCTGGAGCCAGCAAAAATCTTCTTTAACTTTTCAGATTGAGGTTGAATGGCACCATAGGGTCCTGACTGCAATTTTGGCCTGAGTTGGGAGGTGCTGTGACTTTCTTGCAGGGTACATACAGTGATCTGGGACCAGAAGAAACCCAAACCTGTAAGTTTATTTTGATATTTTCCTTGTGGGTCCAGGAGGATTAGGATTGCTCTTCCCACCTCTCTTCCATGAGCCCTTCCCATGACTGACCTTGCTACCTGCCACTTTACATGGGTGGCTAACCAGCAGTAATGCAGATGAAGCCAGGGAGTCAAAATCACCTGGGCCTCCTGTAGAGATATGCTACCTAGAGGCTTCTTTAGTTGAACAAACTTTATTTATAGAACTGCTGGATTAGCTGCCTGTTTCTACCAAGGCTACAATACACTCCCCCAGGCTAGGAAAACTCCACCCCCTTATGAGATTCCCTGTGCTCAGTGTTGATTGGCTGTTCAGACCATGTGACCCTTACACGGTAAGACTAGCCTTTAAACAACAATCACCACATCTCTCTCTCTTTAATTGCTTGTTTCACATTCCTTACACAAATTGCTTTATACAGGTGAATAGAAAACAATATCAAAAATCTTAGAAATAATCACACTGGCACTTTGTCATGAATTCAGATTATACACTTATATACATAGGCCCAGCAATTACAAATCAAGTGGTTGAGAGGGTTTTCTGTTCCGGGTACAGCAGTGTAATTCTACAGCCTAAGGCTCTTCTACAGGATTCACACTAACAGGAATTGCGATAATGGTTACCTCTTTTGGCACAGGCAGTTCATCACTATTTGATTCAACGGGGACATCAATTATGTCTGTAGGATCGAAATCTCCTCCAACTGGGAAATTTATGGAACATAATTTCAAACGCACGGACATGTTTTGACCTCATGATTGGAACTACAAATTTCAAAAAGATAAGTTGCAGTCAGCAGTGCAGGGTTGGGCAGCAAGGGATTAATTCAGATGTTTAGTGAAAATATAGTGACTCATCAAAAGGGTTTGGACATTGACTAATGCAGTCAAGAACAAAAACAGAATTACCTGGAAAAACTCAGCAGGTCTGGCAGCATCGGCGGAGAAGAAAAGAGCTGACATTTTGGGTCCACACGACCCTTCAACAGAACTGAAGCATAGTTAGAAGAGGGGTGAAATATAAGCTGGTTTAAGGTGGGGGTGGGGGGGAGAGAAGTTGAGGGTGGGGTGGTTGTGGGGACAAGCAAGTAGTGAAAGGAGCAGATAATCAAAAGATGTCACAGACAAAAGGATCAAAGAGGTGTTGAAGGTGGTGATATTATCTAAGAAAAGTGCTAATTAAGAATGGATGGCAGGACACTTAAGGTACAGCTCTAGTGGGGGTGGGGTGGAAAGATTGATAAGGTATTAGTTGTAGATTTAAAAATAATGGAAATAAGTGGGAAAAGAAAAATCTATATAAATTATTGAAAAAAAAACAAAAGGGAGGGGGGGAGGAAACGGGGTGCGGATGGGGGGAGGGGGAGTTTAAGATCTAAAGTTGTTGAATTCAATATTCAGCCCGGAAGGCTGTAAAGTGCCTAGTCAGAAGATGAGGTGCTGTTCCTCTAGTTTGCGTTGGGCTTCACTGGAACAATGCAGCAAGCCAAGGACAGACATGTGGGCAAGAGAGCAGGGTGGAGTGTTAAAATGGCAAGCGACAGGGAGGTTTGGGTCTTTCTTGTGGACAGACCGCAGGTGTTCTGCAAAGCGGTTGCCCAGTTTGCGTTTGGTCTCTCCAATGTAGAGGAGACCGCATTGGGAGCAATGAATGCAGTAGACTAAGTTAGGGGAAATGCAAGTGAAATGCTGCTTCACTTGAAAGGAGTGTTTGGGCCCTTGGACGGTGAGGAGAGAGGAAGTGAAGGGGCAGGTGTTGCATATTCTGCGTGGGCATGGGGAGGTGCCATAGGTGGGTGTTGAGGAGTCGGGGGTGATGGAGGAGTGGACCAGGTGTCCCGGAGGGAACGATCCCTGCGGAATGCCGCCGGGGGGGGTGAAGGGAAGATATGTTTGGTGGTGGCATCATGCTGGAGTTGGAGAAATGGCGGAGGATGATCCTTTGAATGCGGAGGCTGGTGGGGTGATAAGTGAGGACAAGGGGGACCCTATCATGTTTCTTGGAGGGAGGAGAAGACGTGAGTGTGGATGCGCAGGAGATGGGCCGGACACGGTTGAGGGCCCTGTCAACGACCGTGGGTGGAAAACCTCGGTTAAAGAAGAAGGAGGACATGTCAGAGGAACTGTTTTTGAAGGTAGCGTCATCAGAACAGATGCGATGGAGGCGAAGGAACTGAGAGAATGGGATGGAGTCCTTACAGGAGGCGGGGTGTGAGGAGCTGTAGTCGAGGTAGCTGTGGGAGTCGGTAGGCTTGTAATGGATGTTGGTGGACAGTCTATCATCAGAAATTGAGACAGAGAGGTCAAGGAAGGGAAGAGAAGTGTCAGAGATGGACCATGTGAAAATGATGGAGGGGTGGAGATTGGAAGCAAAATTAATAAATTTTTCCAGGTCCCGACGAGAGCATGAAGCAGCACCGAAGTAATCATCGATGTACCGGAGAAAGAGTTGTGGGAGGGGGCCGGAGTAGGACTGGAACAAGGGATGTTCCACATACCCCATAAAGAGACAGGCATAGCTGGGGCCCATGTGGGTACCCATAGCCACACCTTTTATTTGGAGGAAGTGAGAGGAGTCAATCAAGAAGTCTGATTACCCAATACAATGGTACAAAGGACATACCATTAATACAATGCACTCAAGGAATTATTCAACCACCACAGACAATAGTGCTAGAATTGGGTCATTTAAACCCTCATTAACTTTGGAACCAGGTGCTGTTACTGTGTTGTTGCTGTGCCACCTCAAACAGCAGGAGAATTGCTCAATGAGAACTGGTCATATTTGTCTGGATATATCTTCCAAGTAAAACCCTGTATTGTCAGTAGGAGCTGATGACATTTGTTTGGACTTTGTGTGGCATCAACTAAATGGACATTGGAATAACAGGAAATACGTTTTGACATGTCTGAGTTAAATTATTATAAAAGCAGGGCAGATCTGAGTATTTGGGCTGCATTTGGAAGAAGGGTCAAGTTTGGTCACCTTGACTCAGGCTTACAGTCAATACCAGAGAGACCAGCCATGTTGGGGATTGTGTTTTCAGCCATATCGTGGCGATACTGGCCTGAAGGCTTTGAGCTGCAGTCTTAAGAAGGTTTGAGTTTGTCACCTTGACTCAGGCCTACTGTCAACATCGGACAGATCAGCCATGTTGGGAATTGTAAGTTTCAGCCAAATCATACTGATGTTGGCCTAAGGGTTTTGTGAAGATTTGGGGTGAAAACTTGATTTTTTTGCCGGTCCTTTGTAGCTTGTTTCAGTGATATCTTGGTGGTATTGGTCTGAGAGTATTTTCCTAAGGTTTCAGGACAGGGCGTGATGTTTTGCTTGTGTTTTTGTAAGTTTTAACCGAGTTGTGGTGATTTTGTGTTGGGTACTGGTAATAGGTTGTTTTAAATTTTGGGTTTTGTACTGTGGGGTTGTGGGTGATTCAGTAAAGCAATTGTGAATTATCAGAAGAAACTTGTCTCGCTGGTCATTCTGTTCAAGCCATACACTTGTGAATCTGGTGTCACGAACCTGAGTGTGGGGAGGGTCTCTGAGAGAAAAGGGGAACCCCTACAGTCTATAACAGGTCGATCAGGTACTTCGGTGCTTATGGGTTTGATAACATTCCTTGGTGGCAACACTGACTGAGGAAGCATCTCCCTGCTCCTCAGGTGATCCACATATTTACAAATGATCAGCCGTCCATGTCTACTTGGTATGAAAGGGATCTATTCTCACAGACAATAATCCCTGGAATCCAATTTGGAGCGCTACTGAAGTTTCTTACTCATACAGCTTGATTTACCATAAATTTCTGGGTCCTACTATGAAAATCATAGCTTGTTTTCCGATTACCTTGGTTCTTCTCTACCTTTCCCAGCAAATTTGGAAATATGGGACTCAGTCTCGTTCTGAGACGACGCTTCATAAGCAGTTCTGCTGGTGGAGCTGCCGTTGTTGTATGTGGAGTTGTGCGGTAGTTAAGAAGGAAGCATGAGATTTTGGTTTCCAAGGTTCCTTCCAGGAATTTTTTTAGTCCTGACTTGAAAGTTTGGACGGCTCTCTGGGCCAGCCCGTTTGATGCTGGGTAGTAAGGCCACAGTCCAGATGTGTTTAATGCCATTTTGATTGGTGAAGTTTTGAAATTTAGCTCTTATAAACACAGCTCCATTGTCTGATACAATGACTTTGGGCAATCCGTGAGTTGAAAAGCATTGGCGTAACCTTTCAGTGGTAAGTGATGCGACGTAGGTGATTTCACCTCAAATCTCCATCCATTTTGGGTGAGCGTCGATTATGAGCAAAGACACTGTGCCTGGGGATGGACCCATGGAGTCTGTATGGATCCACACCCATGGTCAGCCAGACCATTCCCAAGGATGTAGGGGGGTGCGGCTGGCAACTTTTGCTGCAGCAGGCACTCTTGACAGTGCTTGACTAGCTTCTCGATATCTGCATGTATACCAGGCCACCACACGTAACTCCTAGTGAGCATTTTCATTTTAGAAATGCCAGGATGAGCGCTGTGTAATTTAGTTAGAAGCAGCCCCCTGCCCGGTACAGGAACGACTACTGTTGCTCCCCAGAGTTATGATGCCATCCTGACAACTCAATTCATATTTGTGGGTAAAAGATTGTTTCATTTCCTCGGACACTGGCTCATTTAACCATCCTGTAAGTATCTGGTCTTTCACTTTGGGCAGAAATGGATCTCGATTGGTTCAGTTCCTGGTCTGCTTCACGCAGACGGGCGATGTGTCTAAAACATTCAATATAAGGACGATTTCTTGGAATGCACATGATGCTTTCTTGCAATGGTAGGTGGCTGAGAGTGTCTGCCTTCGCTACATGTATCCCAGGTCAGTGCTCAAAAGTTTATTCATAGGCAGACAGAATTAATGCCCATTGCTGAATTCTTGCCAAGGCTATCGGTGGGATCGCCTTGTCATCTTTGAAAAGGCCCAAAAGTGGTTTATGATCGGAGACGATAGTAAAGTGCCTGAAATGTAAGTACTGGTGGAATTTTCTAACTCCTAAGACTATTGACAGTCCTTCCTTCTCAATCTGCGAATAACCTTTTTCAGCCACTGAGGGGGTCCTTGATACCTATTGGCCCCTCAGAGCCGTCGTCCATTTCATGGGACAATACTGCACCAACGCCATATGAAGACAGGTCAATATGAATTTTTTAGATGGGTCGAAGTGCACTAACAAGGGTGAGGAGTGCAGCAGTTTTTTTTAATCTGTTGAAGGCTGCCTCCTGTGGAGTCTTCCAGGACCAACAATGGTGTCATCAGCATTATGTGCAAGGGGACCAGTGTAGTCAATAAGTTGGGTAAAAATCGCCCGTAATAGTTTACCATCCCTAAAAATGATTTGAGTTCGGTGATATTTGTGGAGGAAGTCCTTTATTGCCTTAACCTTTTCTTCCACAGGGTGTAACCCTTGTGCTTCTACATGGTGCCCCAGATAGGAAGCCTCGGTGGCTTGGAAAGTGCATTTCTCCTTTTTTAGGTGAACGCTTGCTTCCAGAAATCTTTTTAATACCTCCTCTAAATTTGCTAAATGCTCGGCCTATGTCAATCCAGTTATGAAGACATCGTCAAGGTATACTACAACCTGTGGTAGTCCCTGTAGCAGACTTTCCATCGTCCTTTGAAATATTGCACATGCCGAAAACACGCCAAAAGGTAGGTGCGTAAACTGGAATAGGCCTTTGTGTGTGTTTATTGTGACATACCCCCGGGATGTGTTATCTAGCTTGAGTTGCTGGTACATATGAACGTACATACGAACAAGGAGCAGGAGCAGGCCATTCAGCCCCTCAAGCCTGCTCTGCCATTTAATAAGATTATGGCTGATCTGATAATAACCTGAAATCTGCATCCCACCTACCCCCAATAACCTATCATCCCCTTGCTTACCAAGAATCTATCCACCTCTGCCTTAAAAATATTCAAAGACTCTGCTTCCACCACATTTTCAGGAAGAGTTCCAAAGACTCACAACCCTCTGAGTTAAAAAATTTTGCCTTATCTCCGTTTTAAATGGGCAACCCCTTATTTTTAAACAGTGACCTCTAGTTCTAGATTCTCCCACAAGAGGCAACATCCATTCCACATCCACCCTGTCAAGACCCCTCAGGGCGAGACTCATATGCAACTTAGTGTAGGATTGACCTCCTGCCAACTTTGTGTACAAGTCTTCAATTCTTGAATTGGATGTTTATCCAACTTGGTAGCCTGATTAACTGTTAGCAAATGCGGATGGTGTTATCCAGTTTCAATAAAGGGATGATAGGTGCTGCCCATTCTGAAAATTGAACGGGTTGTGTGATGCCAAGTTCCTCCAACTTGTTTAACTCAGCATCCACTTTTTCTCTTAAGGCATATGGTACCGGTCTTGCCTTAAAAAATCAGGGAGTTGCCTCTGGATCAACATAAATCTTGGCTTGCAAGATTTTGATTTTTCCTAATTTGTTGCGAAAGATGCTGTCATATTTTATTGACAAATCTAGCAGCCCTCCTGCCCGCACTTGAAAAACCTTGGACTAATTTAACTTGATTTCTTTTAGCCAGTCACGGCCCAGAAGACTTGGTCATTTCCCAGTCACTAATATTACTGGGAGCTGGGCTGACTGCTGCCCATAGCTCACAGGTACCATGGCGGTGCCTTTTAATTTTATGATTTCTCCTGTGTAAGTCTTCAACTGAGCAGAAGTTCTCTCCAGGCCTAAGGGTTGGGTACCTTCTCTCAGGTACTGAAATGTGCACTCACCCATCACTGTGACTGGTGCCCCTGTATCCACCTCTGTAACTAGTGGCTTCCCGTTCATGTGGAGTGTGACAGTAAAAGGGTTTGCCTTGACTGCTTTAAGATTAAGAAGAGAGTGAATGTCAGAATCAGTTACTTCAGGCTCTTTCACGTTATATACTTCTAACATCTTTGCTGGATGGTTACTTGGCAGTCTGGACTTAGCTCTGCACTGCTTTATCAAATGTCCTCTTTTGCAACAGTAATAGCACTCAGCCTCCCTAAATCTACATGTTCCAGGAGTGTGGTTACCCCCACATCAGTAACATTTCAACTTCAGGATCGCTGTCTGATTGCCTCTGATACATTTTTTTGATTTCTGGGTGATTGGGAATGAGTCCCGCTTCGGGGCTGCTTCAGCAGTTTTGGCGCCATGCCTGACTGCAGGTAACTGGTAAATGGCGCCATTTTGCAAATTCTGTAGCTCCTGCAAATCTTTTACAGCGCCTCCCATGGCCAGCGCTGTCTCCATTGTTCGTTTAAAAGTTATATCAACTTCTGCAAGCAATTGACGCTGAATGGCGTCGTTGAGCACTGCACAAGCTAACCAATCCCATAGCATGTCGTTCAAGGTCGCTCCGAAATCACAATGACAATTGCCTCAACTTCGCAATATAAGTCACAATCGATTCGCCTGGGGCCCTGACCCTCGTATTAAATTTGAAACTTTGCATAATGCCCAATGGTTTGGGGTGAAAATGGCCCTTCACTAAATTCACAAGCACACTGAATGATTTGGAGTCAGGGCGCGCTTGGGGCTGTGAGACTGCGAATAAGGTTGTAGGTTTGACTCCCACAGACACGAGAATTGCTTGGCGCTTTGCCCCCTCTCCTATTTCGATGGCCTGGAAATAAAACCCAAGGAGCTCAATGTATTGACTCCAGTCCTCCATGGAGGAGTCAAATGGGTCGATCCTCCCGAAGAGAGGCATCCTGGTAAGTATTTTTTTTTTCTTTCCTTCTTTGAAACGAGATATTCACAGTTGTAGGGTCAGAGGTAGTGCCTGGGTCATTTATCCCCATCGCCAGATGTAGAGATGTACTACTGAGAGGCTTCTTTAGCTGAACAACGAACTTGATTTATAGAGCTGCTGGATTAGCAGCAGGCCTGTAGCAAGGCTACACCATACTCTCGAAGGCTGGGAAAAGCTCCACCCCCCTTTGAGATTCCCTGTGCTCGGCATTGATTGGCTATTTTGACCAAGTGACCCTTACTCAGTAAGGCTGGCCTTAGAGCAACAATCACCACACTTCCCTTGGTGGGGATGGGGAAGTTTTGCTGTTAGCTTCAGCACCCTCAACTGCCACCACCTACGCACACCTGATTCCTGTTCCCACTTAAGGTCAGGGCTAACATTTGAAATGTCATGGTATTCCTATGGTAATTTATAGTTGAGCAGTCCGGAAATTGGACCATTACTAAAAATGTTACATTGCAGTTGTCAGGTGCATAGCCAACTCATATACAACACAGAAACAGGCCAGTTGGTCCAACTGGTCTGTGCTGGTGTTTATATGCCACCCTAATTTCATCCCATTCCATCTGCCTCAGCTCAGCCTTTAGTATAACTTTCTATTCCCTTTTCTCTCAAATGTTCATTTAACTTATTCCCCTCAATCTGAGGTGAGTGCCCCAGTTGCATAGTAATTGTGTAAGTGGGTTTGTCATCCCAGGGTCAAAGGCACAATCAACAGTTGGTGAAAGTCTTGATTAAGGATCCATTGAATAGCAACTGAGAACGCACTCGAAGCCTGGTTGCCCATCACAGAAAGGTGTCACATTTTCCAGCACTAACTTTACCAGACCCTAAAATTAGTTCTGAAATAGGGGATGTGGTGGCATAGTAGTATTGTCATTGGACTAGTCATCTAGAAACCCAGTGTATTGCTCTGGGGACCTGGGTTTGAAACCTACCATGACAGATGGTGAAATTTGAGTGCAATGAAAACCTAGAATTAAAAGCCTGATGATGACCATGCAGCCATTGCTGGTTGTTGTAAAAACTCATTTTGTTCACTTGTGTCCTTTATGGAAGGAAATCTGCAGTCCTTTCTTGGCCTGGCCTCCATATGATTTCAGACCCACAGCAATGGCTCCTGATGGGCAATAAATGCTGGCCTAGCCAGTGACACCCATATCCCATGAACAAATATTTTTAAAAGTATGAACAAAAAAAACAGGTTTTGAACTATACTACTCTTTGACTAACAAATTTATTAGTTTTATTGAAAATTTTATGGCTCCATTGGTGATATATTATTAGTTATAACATTCAAAGGCACTCTGATGAGGCAGAATAGCTTTTAGAGAATGACACATTTTATAGCTAATTGTTCAATTTTCATCCCACAGGGATCATTTAGCTTTGAACTGTCTCCTAAGTGGCAGTTATTCTCTATCATTTATGTGAATGTGAACTTATAAAAAGTTTTGAGGAGAATAGATGAAAGCTTCCAGAATAGAATATTATGTTGTTCCTGTGCACTCTGCCATTTAGTACCATCAGTGAAAGGACGTGGCAATAGGTAGAAAAATACTTAAAACTGAACAACAGAGACCTGAGTGTAATCATGCATCTGCAAGATATGTTAGATGTTCAGCTTATGGCCAAAGGTCAGGAGTGAAATTCCATATTTCATTACAATCACCGACCGTGATTTCTCTGATATGTGCTATTACCTCACACTCCTTTTTTCTATTTCATTTTTATTCCTTCTTTGTACATGCTTCCTCTATGTGCATACTCTTAATTGCTTCTTTTCATTCTCCTAATGCACTATCCTGTATAAAGGCCAGGAATTTCCTTGGAATTGCTCCCATCCATTGCCATACTATACATGTCATTATATTGTAATACAAAACCTAGTGTATATTTTGTCACGTGTGGCTGTATTACTGAACATGTAATAGTTATATAGGGCCATTTGGTTTGACTGTTAGAAACTGAGCCAAGTGGCAGCGTAGAGGGTGGGGTGGGAATGGTTGGGTGTGGGGCAGTTAATTACAGTCAGTCTTACCTTTTTTGATCCTCAGATCACCTCACCCGAATCCCCTCAGCTGACTGCCTAGGACCGTTAGCAGAGGAGGAATGTAAGCTGGTAGTAGGCTACAGTAATGCTGTGGAGATGGGAGGAACACTCATGCTCCTCCTGGTTTTACATTAAGTTGACCTTAGAAAAGCTGAGCCTCCATTCAGCACTGACCAATTTCCTAGAGAGACCTGGAAACAGGCATAAGGCCCCTTTCGAGGAGCATAAGTGAATGGTGAATCTGTGCTGTTCCCCTTCTAAAGACAATGTTATCTTTCCTGAGGTTTAGTGCTCAAAATTGAATGCAGGCAATAGTGATAGCACAGCTTGGCAGCCTAAGGAAGATTATGGATTAATAGTATCCAAAATTTTCCCATGCATAAAGTATGAGTGATCCAAAGAATTTACACTCAAACTGGTGCAGGTTCACTGATACAGCAAACAAATTAGTTGGACAACCTGTTGGCTCTTTCCCAAATGCTCATTTGATACCCATGTTGCCACAGCAAAATCTTAGTAGGTCATTCCGAAGTATCCAACAATTGTCACAAAATGACCTGAAAGTTGTATCCATAAAGTACTCATCCAAGAAAAGGTAGTCTTCATGCTGATTGGCTCTCACGCAAGGGCAGGCACCATCTCTGCTCTTGAAAATTGCACTTCCCCATCTCTATTTTTGCTTGTCCCACAATCAATAACCTATCCCTTTCATAGACACACATTGCTCATATTTAACTCTTGTTATACAATATTCAGAAGGCAAAGGGTCACTTAACAGGTGGCAGGCAAAAATGGACATGGTGGGACCATGGAGTAGTGAAATAAGTTTTATGGTGCATTAGCAAGAAACAGAAATGTGACATTATAACACAGTATTGAACACCCAAGTGAATTCCCTTGTGCACCTACAAACTTTTTGTCTTCCTTTTTCTTTACCTCCTACTTGCTGCTACCATTGTGGCAGGATGCTTGCATCTCTGCTCTGACTGCTCAGACGTCTTTTGAATTTGGAAGGCTGGAAGAGCCTTGCCAATAACAGGCCCATATGGACTTCAACAGAGGCAAACTAGACCTTCAGGACAGGAGGAAGCATCTGTGGTTCTGACTGAGGGGTTGCCAAGGGGTCAGAAGTAGAATGGCTTCCAAGAATGTCCGCACTTCCATGTCACCTTTCTCCATTTTCCCTCTCATGGCCCACCCACAATTCCATGCTAACCAAGAGCTGGAGGGCACTTTACTCCACCTCAGTGATATACTGAACAGCAAAGGCAATGTTTTCCTCCAGGTAATACACTGAATATGCAGGCCATTGGCTAGGGCTAGCATACACTCGGTTGGCTGACACATCTGATGCTCCATGGAGTTGGCTACTCTTTCCTTGAACATAGTCATCAACATGAGCGACTGTACTGGGACATCAACATAATGATGCTTATACTAAAGAAAGACTCCTCCAATCATGCAGTGTTGCTGGAAATGTTGACAGAACCTCACATATTTTCTGTTTCTGCTCCAAAATAGTCCTCTTTGTCAACAGCCCCCAAGCCTCAGCATCTGCATTGACTCCAGCTGAGCAGAGCTTGGAGGGGCCTGCACCCTCCAACAGGGCCTCTCCAATGCAGACCCTGTCTCCACCATCTGCTCCTGCTCACTTGTGATATGTGATGCATTATGTGGCAACCTAACTGCCTGTCTTGGCAGTCCCACTGAAGTGTATGTTTCTGAACTGGTGGAGGATGCACTAGAGTCCTGTGATTGTGCATCCACAGAGCGAGTAACCTCCTCTGAGGTGTCTTCATCGTCCTCCTACACCACTTCTTGAGAGACACTTGAAGGATCCGTAGAAGATGCATAGGCCTGAGGCCTGCGGCCATTAATTTTTGCAATTTTTGTATTTTTGCATTTTATCTCTGCTTTGTTCTTGATTTTAAGCCGATATTGAATATTTAGGGCCGGATTTTCCCTTGGTCAGACGGGCACAGCGGGCAGGCCCAGGAATGGCCATGAAATGGACCACCACCCGCGATTGAGCACTGACTGTGATTTCACACTGGCTGGCCAGCTAGCGTGTAACGCGCGCTGAGGAGCTCAGCGCTGCCAGGGTGGGGCAGGAGGAGGGAAAACACAGAAGTCTGTACATGCATGGTGGAGTGCGCACTGAAAGTTCCCTGCAGGCACAGAGCTGCCTCAGGGAGCTGAAGAATTTTACAATCAGAAATAAAGATTTTAAAAATAAAGGAAACATGTCCCCACATGTGACTCAGTCACATGGACAGGGACATATTAAAAATTATGTTTAAAATTTTTTATTTTTTTAAAAATTACTGTTTGAAACCTCATCCCACCCATGGACGAGGTTTCCTAAAAAAATCCAAAGGCCGTTTGGCCGATTTGCCTGCCCGCCAGCTGTAAGGTTGGACAGGCAGCAATAAATACTGCTTCATTAATTGAGTAATGGGCTTAATAACTCTCTTAAATGTGCCTAGCTTGCCAAACTAAATATCATGCGAGCACATGATGACGTCGGGATGCTCGCCTAACGTTATCACGCTTTATTTTACGCCCGATTGGGTTAGTCACGCTCCCGCCCGCGGGACATAAAATTCAGTTTATTTTGTATTGAATTTTACTTTGTAGGCATTGATCTAAACCTAGCTGTGATTGTTCTTTGATTAATTAATCAATAATAATCAGTAGTGATGTTTTCCCAAGACTTCATTTTTCATATTAGCCATCTGGTATTTGGTCTACATCTCTGTTTTCTATTTCTAAGCTAGACTACTAAAAGTTTTTTTTATTCCGAAGTTAATTTTCTTACTACACTCAATGACCCTTGGGCTACATGCCAGGACAACAATGGCCTTACAGGGGGTGGTCACCTATGGTGTGATCATCAGGTGATGGAGTTTGATTGATGAACATGCCACCATCAAGACATGTGTAAACAACTTGGATTGCGAATTCTGCAAAGCCTTGCAGTGCCTGTGAGGAGAATTGATAAGGACATACGTTTACCAGACTCTTGTTTTGATAAAGCCTCCAAAGGCTGGAATGGAGCCAGAAATTTGGCTTAAAGGGGTGCTGCTTCCAGGATTTGGTGCTGCAGCCGGAGTGGAATAGTCAACCACTGGGCACCATGGGAGGAAATGCCAGGAACGGAGTGCCCACCCATTGTAAGGTTATTCGGAGACTTGGTGATCTATGAACCAATGGAAATTTTACCAAGTTAGGTTCCTGTCATAGAACCAATTGGGGTTAACGATTGTAATATAGTACATACCTATAATATAACATGTAAGTAGTTGTCTTTCTTCCTTTCTTTTAATATAGTGCTTTCTGCTTTCAATGAAGTTATCTTTCTTTCTTCTTACTTACTTCTTTCTACATTGTTGATTATAATTTTATATCATTATTATAATTATCATCATTCAATAAAATTGTTGTTTTAACACATTACATGGCATTGTCACTCATTCCTTTACATCCAGAGTACAGCTCCGAACCGAAGAGAGACTGCAAAAGGACTTATGTCCCACTACAGTGTGTGTTTCTGAACTGGTGGAGAGTGCACTTGAGTCCTGTGAACATGCATCTTCAGAGTGAGTGACCTCCTCTGAGGAGTCTTCATCCTCCTGCGCCACTTCTTGAGGGACACTTGAAGGACCCATAGAAGATGAGAAACATGAATTAAAGCATCATTACGCACAATATCATTTTCTATTGCTTGCTAACATCAAGTCAATATGGGTGAATGTCATATGCCATGCTGATATGCCACGTTTGATTCTGTCATCAAATAGCTTATCTCTCCATCTCCAATGGCCAGGCATACCAAGGCTCTAGCAGGATTCTTGATCACGAAGGATATCACAGGCAAACCAGATTCCACAGCTATACAAACACTTACAGCAGAGGTCAGATGCAAAGAGGAAAATGGTACACGTTGCAAATTTGAAACAAAGGCAGAAAATGATGGAAACAAACTGTATGTCAGTCAGATCCTCAATGACTAGTGGCAGGCTACAGCTTTAGGGGTAGAATTTTTACCTCAGCAGGCGGACGCGCGTTCGACCCGTTCGATTGTGAAATGATGCGCGATGACATCAGGCGAGCATCTCGATGTCAATGCGCAGTCGCGCGATAGTTCAATCAGCGGGAACGCGCGGGAGTCGGCAGCCTGCCAGCAATTAAGGCCATTAAAGTATTAATTAACTTAAATTTTTTGCTGCCCATCCAACCTTACGGTTGGCGGGCAGGCAAAAAGACCAAGCAGCCTTTGCACATTTTAGAAAACCTCGTCCACGGGCGGGATGAGGTTTCCAACAGCAAATGAAAATAAAATAGAAAATTTTACATGTCATTCGTAACATGTCCCTGCTCATGTGACTCTGTCACATGAGGGGACAAGTTTTTTAACATTTAAAAATTCGTTATTGGTGTTTTTCAGAGCTCTTCATCTCCCTGGGGCAGCTCAGTGCCTCAGGGAGCTTTTCCAATGCACAAACCCACATATGCATGAAGTACGCCACTCGCCCTCCTCCCACCCTCCACACAGGCAGCGCTGAGCGCTGCACCATGCGTTTTACGCTGGGTGGGCCGTAATTAGCCCGCCAGCGTGATATTGCGATCCAGCCCTGATCGCAGGCAGCAGCCGGCTTCCCATATGACTCCCCACCCCGCTGAGCCCAGCTGACAAGGCAAAATTCTGCCCCAGGTATAAAACTCCTCCTTGAACTTAAAATTGGAAGATAATTACATTGATTTGCAGGATGGAGGAGGAAAGAAGAAAGGGGCAGATTAAAGACACTCCAGTAAAGACACCTGATTTGTACTTAATTAACCGCTAGAAGACAAAAATAATTTACCTGGTAAGTGTTAAGTGGTCCCTGAGTATCAAACGGATTTGCATTAGGCTCCTTAAAATAAAAACTCCTTAGTGGCCACTTTGCTGGTTTGACAAAATAGTTCTGCTTATATTTTTTACACTGGCAACATGTATCATGCACTTAACAAAAATAACAAATAGAAAACCCTGCGCTAAGACTCATTCAAATTGCCATGATACTATTTCAAATAAACAAGGCTGTCTAGAACAATATGAATTCAGAAAATAACCCCTTGGATATAAAGCAAAGATAAACCCTCAGCCAATTTCACATCTACTCACAGCGTCTAAATCTGTCATTCATTGCCAGCGAGATAATAGCTACATGCACTAAGTGACACAACAAAATTTATTACCTTAATATAAATCCATAAACAGAATTTATGATTTTCACTCACTCTCTGCAAAGAAACTAACACCTGCTTCAGGCACTGGTAACAATAGCTATAGTTTATAATATAAAATTAAAACAGAAAATGCTGGAAAACCTCTGCAGGTCTGGCAGAGTTAATGGGCAGAATCTTCGGGTCGGCGAGCAGGGGCAGGGCCCAACTCACCGACGCATAAAATGATGCACGGTAACGTCGGGCGTGCGTCCCAACGTCACCGCGTGTCATTCAGATCTTGATTTCTGCGGGCGCGCACCCGTGTCAGCTGCGCACCCGCCGAACTGTCAAAGACCTATTAAGGCCATTTAAATAGTAATTAAACTAATTAATAGAGCTGCCTGTCCAACCTTAAGGTTGGCGGCAGGCGAAGAACCCAGGCGGCCTTCGCATTTTTCATGGAACCTCATCCACAGGTGGGATAAGGTTTCATGAAGGTTTTTAAAGTTTAATAAAAATTTATAATAAAATTAATTGACATGTTCCAGCTCATGTGACACTGTCACATGAGGGGACGTGTCTTAAAATTTTTTTTTCTTAATTAAAATTTTAAAAAATCAAACTGATCTCCCTGAAGCAGCTCTGTGCCTCAGGGAGATTTCTGCGCTCTTTCGCCCCAACTCAGCCTACTCCCCCCACCCGCACAGGGAGCGCACAGCGCTTTCCGGTGCACGTCATGCTGGGCAGGCCCGCCCACGTAAAATGGCGCCACGCAGCCGATCGTGGGCGGCGATTGGCTATGCACCCGCCTGCGCCCACTCCCGTCCAACACCCCCAACGGGGAGAAAATTCTCCCCATTGTTTTGAGTCCATCTGACTCTTTCTTCAGAAATGTGATGGATTTTATACTGTTTAAGATGGGGTGCAGCAGGCATAGTGCCATAGTGGCATAGTTGTATTGTGCTATTGTCATTGGACAGAGACCCTGGGTAATCCTCTGGGGACCTTGGCAGGTGGTGAAATTTGAATCCAACAAAAATCTGAGGCAGGATTTTTCGCTTGGCACGCTCCTGACACGCTCCCGACATGCCCGAGTGAAATAAAGCACAATGACACCGGTCAAGCATGCCAACGTCAACATGCACTCACGCGATAGTTAGGTCAGCTCTAGCTGCCGGCTCTGACACGCATCCACCAACAATTAAAAGACCTATTAAGGCCATTAAGTTAACAATTGTGCTAAATTGTTCCTGCCATTCCTCCACGGTTGATGGACAGGTGAAAAGGCCAAGCGGCCTTTGCATTTTTTAGGAAACCTCATCCACGAGCGGAATGAGGTTTCCTAAAGCAAATAAAAATGAAATAAAAATTTTACACTTGAATTAAAAACATGCCCCTGCTCATGTGACAGAGTTACATGAGGGGACATGTTTTATGACATTTTTATTTTGTTTATTAGTTTTTTTTAAACAGCGCTTCACCTCCCTGAGCAGCTCCATTCCTCAGGGAGATTGAAGCACTCTATTGTGCACATGCGCGAAGTTTGTGCTAGGCCCACTCGCCTTCCGCCCACATAGGCAACACTGAGCGCAGCCACTCGTGTTCCATGCTGGGCAGGCCTTCATTGGCACCAGCACTCACTGCCAATTGTCGTAAAGACCCACCTGGTTCACTAATGTCCTTTAGGGAAGGAAATCTGCCGTCCTTACCTGGTCTGGCCTACATGTGACTCCAGACTCACAGCAATGTGGTTGACTCTTAAATGCCCTCTGAACAAGGGCAATTAGGGATGGGCAATAAATGCTGGCCTAGCCAGCGATACCCACATCCCATGAACAAATAAAAAAAAGTGGAGCAAGATAGAAGGTCAGGGATAAGCGACAGCTAAGGAGAGATTGACAAAGATGTCATGGATACAAGGCAAAGGGAGTGTTAATGGTAGTGGCAAAGACTAAAGAAGGTGCTGCCCATGACATAAAGGTATGATAGTAGAATGTGTTAACAGCAGAACAAGGGTCAGTGCTCTGTGAAAGCATAACAAGGAAACAAGTGAGAGATGGCCCTGTGGGGGGAGGGGGTTTGGGGGAAAAGAATTTAAAAAGTGAATAAATAAGTAAAAGAATAAAATAAATAAATAAATAAAAATTGGATTTAAAAAGGGGTCAAGATGGAGCAGAGAGTTCATGGTCTGAAGTTGTTGAACTCAATGTTAAGTCTGAAAGGCTGTAAAGTGCCTAGTCGGAAGATGAGGTGCTGTTCCTCCAGTTTGCGTTGAGCTTCACTGGAACATTGCAGCAGGCCAAGGACAGACATGTGGGCAAGAGAGCAGGGTGGAGTGTTGAAATTGCAAGTGACAGGAAGGTCTGGGTCATGCTTGCGGACAGACCGGAGGTGTTCCGCAAAGCAGTCACCCAGTCTGCATTTAGCCCCCCAGTGTAGGGGAAACCACGTTGGGAGCAACAAATACAGTAGACTAAATTTAAGGAGGTGCAAGTGAATCGCTGCTTCCCTGAAAGGGGTGTTTGGAGCTTTGGATGGTGAGGAGGGGGGAGGTAAATGGGCAGGTGTTGCACCTTCTACGATTACATGGGAAGGTGCTGTCGAAGGGGGTTGAGGGGTAGGGGGTGATGGAGGAGTGAACCAGGGTCCCAGAGGGAACAATCCCTGCGGAATGCTGACTGGAGGGGGAGCGGTGGGGGGGGGGGGGGGGGGGCTGTGGGGAGGGGGGTGAAGGGAAGATGTGTTTGGTGGTGGCTGGGGGAGGATAAGTGAGGGCAAGGGGGACCCTATCATGGTTCTGGGAGGGAAAGTAAGGTGTGAGGGTGGATGCGCGGGAGATGGGCCGGACATGGTTGAGGGCCCTGTTAACTACCGTGGGTGGAAAACCTGGGTTAAGGAAGAAGGAAAACATGTCAGAAGCACCGTTTTGGAAAGCGGCATCATCAGAACAGATGCGACGGAGGCGAAGGAACTGAGAGAATGGGATGGAGTCCCTACAGGAAGCGGGGTGTGAGGAGCTGTAGTCGAGGTAGCTCTGGGAGTCGGTGGGGTGTAATGAATATTAGTGGACAGTTTATTGCCAGAAATGAAGACCGAGATGTCAAGGAAGGGAAGGGAAGTGTTGGAGGTGGACTGCCATGTGAAGGTGAGAGAGGGGTGGAAATTGGAAGCAAAGTCGATAAGTTTTTCCAGGTCCAGACGAGAGCATGATGGCACCGATACAGTCATCGATGTACCAAAAGAAGAGTTGTGGGAGGGGGCCCAAGTAGGACTGGAACAAGGAATGTTCCACATACCCTACAAGTAGACAGGCATAACTGGGGCCCATGCAGGTACCCATTTATCTGGAGGAAGTGAGACAAGTTTAAGGAGAAATTGTTCAGTGAGAGAACAAGTTCAGCCAGACGGAGGAAATTGGTGATGGATGAGGATTATTCGGGTCTCTGTTCAGGGGAGAAGTGGAGAGTCCTCAGACCATCCAGGAGGGATGTTGAGAGGGACTGGATGTCCGTGGTGAAGAGGAGGCTGGAAATTGTTGATATGACGTAGGGCATCAGAGGAATCAAGAATATAGAGACTGGACAGGGGGAGGAGAATGGAGTCAAGATAGGAAGAAATGAGTTCCATGGGGCAGGAACAGGCTGACACGATCAGTATACCGGGACAGTCCTGTTTGTGGACTTTGGGAAGGAGGTAGAAGCGGGCTGTGCGGGGTTGGGAGACTATGAGGTTGGAAGGTGTGGAGGGAAGATCTCCAGAGGAGATGAGGTCAGTAACAGTCCTGGAAACAATGGCTTGATGCTCGGTGGTGGGATCATGGTCCAGGGGGAGGTAGGAGGAAGTGTCTGCGAGTTGACTCTCAGCCTCTGCGAGGTAGAGGTCAGTGCGCCAGACAACAACAGCACCACCCTTGTCAGCGGGTTTGATGACAATGTCAGGGTTGGACCTGAGAGAACGGAGTGTGGCAAGTTCAGAAGGAGACTGGTTAGAGTGGGTGGGAGGAGCAGAGACATTGAGATGATGCCACGTTGACAGTTCTCAATGAAAAGATCAAGAACAGGTAAGAGGCCAGAGGGAGGGGTCCAGGTGGAGGGAGAATACTGGAGGCGGGTGAAAGGATTCATTGAATGGGGTGAGCACGGAGACGAAGGTGATGGAAGAAGAGTTCAACATCGTGCCGAGCCCGAAATCCATTGAGGGGAGGTTGTAAGGGAATGAAACTGAGTCCTTTGCTGAATGCAAAACGTTTAGCATCAGAGAGGGGAAGATCGGAAGGTATGGTGAATATATGTAAAAGATCCGAGGAATACTCTGGCACAAAATTTCAACACTCGGAGTCCAGATGCAATATTCAAGTGGTTCCTTTATTACACATGTGGGGAGCAAACGCTGGGCAGTCCAGGCGCTTCTCCACCGAGGTTCAAATGAGCATAGTTTATATATTTTTTACTATCAGTTACAACTTAATGTTATTAGTTAGACAAAGGCCACAGCACAATGACCCCGCCACCCCCCTCCCCCCACCACCCCCCAACCCCCCCGGTGGGCTGATAATTGTGTTCTTGTACAGTAATTGCAGTGCAGAGACTGGGTATTGTCCTTTTGGAGACAGCAAAGAATGTATGTTTGTTCTATACAAAAGGTTTACGGAGGTGGACTGGATGTGGTTCGAGGCCATCAGATGGTGTGAAATGGCCCTCCCCATTCCTTAATTGCAAATTTACAGCTGAGCCCTTTGTACAAGTTTTTAGTTTTCATGTAAGGCTGGGATTGTCTGTGTATGCTTTGGCGCCCTAGCTGTTGGTCCTGGCTGGCACTTTAAAATAAATCCAAATTTTCTGCACCTTCCCATGCCAAGGATTGGGAATAGTTTGTTCTTACTTTACCACCAGCTGGAAATGTGTACAATTCCTGCCTACCATTTTGGGGCAATAGTAGGCCATTTAATGCCTGAAAAATGGGCATTACATGGCTCAACTTTGTGGCCAGAGTCTTGTGTCCACGTTATGCCACTTTGTTTGTGTGGCATTACCATCTTACTAATTGGAACCAGCTAAAGGGCAGATCTAACAGTCAGCGTTGAGTTCAGCAGTTTAGCATTAACAGTCAAGCAGCATTGACCTCCATCACCATGTTGAGCAAACTTGTTGAAGAGGTGAAACAACATGGTACTAAGCCAGCCAACAAATTGGAACTTGATAGTTTATTGTGCAAATGTGACAGAATTAAAATAATCCTACATGAAACTTGTAAAAATATCAGAACAATAAATAACCCATGTGACATTTTCATTTTGCAGTCTGAGATTCATAAAGAGTTTGTAAATCTCAATGACACCTGCAGAAGATTATGAAGGACTAAAGTGGTTACAGAGTGATTGAAATTGTTCTTAAATAAATATTGTACATAAATATCAGGATATTAGAGAGATTTTTATACTGGCAGTAATATACTTCATTTTCCCCAGGGATCTCCGTGGTCATCATTTTTTTTTCATGAATTTCTCATTTCACTGCTCTTGTGACAGCACTGACTGTGTAAAGTCTGACTGTCAGGAGTCCTACACAATTTCACCCAAGTGACTGTTCTTTAAGCCTGAGCTTGGATAGTAAGTATTGGTCATCCATTGTACAACTGTCGGTGACATTGTGGCCATGCCTGACCTCTTCTGCAAAAGAAAAGAAAACTAATGCAGATGCTGAAAATCTGAATTAAAAACAGAAAATACTGGAAATCCTCAGCAGATCAGGCAGCATCTGTGGAGAGACAAACAAAGTTAATGTTTCAGATTGGTCTCCTTATCAGAAAGTCTTCTGCCTGAAATAGAGGTCCTCCAGCACAGAAGATGTTGCACTCTCCTGTTGCAGGTAAGAGATCAAGAGGGCACCTTCCATCAACTTCCTAAAAATTTTGAACTAAAATGTGGTTTCAGCAGCAGGGCCACCATTGTGGAAGTCAGCCTGTTCCCAAAGCCACAGGGGGTGCCCACCGGCCAACTGGAAATTTATAGTTGGCCTCTGATAATTGGCCTTACTTGGCCTTTTATTCACTTTAATTAGCCACCACTAGTTGCAGTGGGCTAGTCCTTCTGCCCCCGATCTTGCCTGCGGGAAAATCCCCCGGGGCGGCAATCCGTCACACTTGCCAGTAGCGTTAATTTTCACATCCAGCCGCCTCCATACTCTCCCCTATATGCCTGTTAACTCTGTTTCTCTCTCCGCAGATGCTGCATGATCCTCATCTGACTTGCCATCCACATATATGCATCCTCTAGAAGGAATCAGCGAATGGGGCAAACCTAACTGATTTGTTTTCTCTAAGTAACTCAGATGTGCCAGTTATCACAGAATCACAGAATTTTAATGGCACAGAAGGAAGCCATTCAGCCCATCATATCTGCACCGGCTCTCCAAATGAGCATTATGGCTTAGTACCCCCATTTCTCCTGTCTTTTCCCCGTACTCCTGCACATTACTTCTATTCAAATAATCATCTAATGCCCTCTTGAATGCCTCAATTGAACCTGCCTCCACCACACTTCAAGGCAGTGCATTCCATACCCGAACCACTCGTTGTGTGAAAAAGTTTTTTCTCACGTCACATTTGCTTTTTTTGCAAATCACTTTAAATCTGTGCCCTCTCGTTCTTGATCTTTTTATGAGCAGGAACACCTTCTCCCTATCTACTCTGCCCAGCTCCCTCATGATTTTGAATAACTCTATCAAATCTCCTCTTAGCCTTCTCCTCTCCCCAGAGAACAGTCTTAACCTCCCCAATCTATCTCAGTAACTGAAGTTTCTCACCCCTGGAACCATTCTTGTAAACCTCGTCTGCACTTTCTCCAATGTGTTCACACCCTTCCTATAAAGTAGCACCCAGAACTGTACACAATACTCCAGCTGAGATCTACCGAGTGTCTTATATAAATTCAGCATAACCTACTTGCTCTTGTACTCTATGCCCCTATTAATAAAGCCCAGGATATTTTATGCTTTATTAACTGCTCTCTCTACCTGTCCTGCCACCTTCAATGATCTATCCACATATACACCCAGGTCTTTCTGCTCCTGCACCCCCTTCAAAATTTCACCCCTTATTTTATATTGTCTGTCCATGATCTTCCTACCAAAATGCATCACCACACACTTCTCCACGTTGAACTTCATCTGCCACCTATCTGCCCATTCCACCAACTTGCCTATGTCCTTTTGAAGTTCTACACTGTCCTCCTCGCAGTTTACAACTCTCCCAAGCTTCGTATCATCCGCAAACTTTCAAGTTGTCCCCTGCACACCAAGATCTAGATCATTAATATATATCAGGAAAAGCAAGGGTCCCAGTACCAATCCCTAGGGAATTCCACTACGAACCTCCCTCCAGCCCAAAAAACACCCATTGACCATTACTCTCTGTTTCTATTTTTCAGTCTATTTTGTATCCACATTGCTACTGTCCCTATTATTCCATGAGCAATAACTTTTCTCACAAGTCTGCTGTGTGGCACTGTATCAAATGCCTTTTGAAAGTCCATGTACACCACATCAACAGCATTATCCTCATTGACCTTTTCTGTTTCCTCTTCAAAAAACTCCAGCAAGCTATTTAACCATGATTTCCCCTTTCCATGCTGGCTCTTCCTTTTTTTCCCATGTGGCTACTAATTCTATCCTGAATAATTGCTTCTAGAATCTTGCCCACCACTGAAGTTAAACTGACTGGTCTATCCTTACAATTTTTTTTTGAACAAAGGCGTAATGTTTGCAATTCTCCAATCCTCTGACCCCCTCTGAGTCTAGGAAAGGCTGAAAGATTATGGCCAGTGCCCCTGCAATTTCTACTTGCACTTCCTTCAATATCCTTGGATACATTTCGTCCGGCCCCGGTGCCTTGTCAACTTCAAGTCCCAACAGTCTATTCAACACTTCCTCCTTATCAATTTTGTCAATAATGTTTTATCAATAATGTCCCATTGGTCAGACGGCACCATACTGGATGGAGATATTCGAGGAAGTTTGATCACATGACATTTGGTCATGACCTCTGGTCTTGTGACATCTGGATGATGTGACACTTGCCCACAGTTTGCAAACATTATTATATTTTCGTTATAAAGTTTGGTCCCTCATAGTTTGGCTCACAGTTCGGCAGCAGTTGTTGTTGAGCAACAAGGTTCCGGGAACCATGAGGCCAGCCGTGAGCAGGTGAAGAAAATACACAGGCACAAACCACATGGGCGAGCTGCCAATATGAAGCAAGAGCTCTACTTTTCTCTGCAGCAGCTGGGCACGGAGTCATGGAGTTGGAGGATGCAGCCACTGCTGTGGTGGGAAAGTTGAGGAACCTCTTCATCACTGGGTTACAGTAGCTGGCAAGTTCTAATTTTCTTTCGAGCCGTGAGCAGCAATGCGTGGGAGATTCCTCTTCCACTTGGAAGGCTCCCAGGCAATTCTAAAACGTTAACACTGCATAAAAGCAAAAAACTGCTGATGCTGGAAATCCAAAACAAAAATAAAAATACCTGGAAAACCTCAGCAGGTCTGGCAGCATCTGCGGAGAGGAACACTGCATGCTGGTTGAAATCAGCTAACTCAGCATTAAAAATGGATCAACCTAAGGACCTTCCCAAACTCTATGGCTCAATATCAAATCACAGTTCACATTTACCACTAAACAATCAGTACAGATTTTTAGAAATATTCTAAAATTGAAATCAACATCCAGAACTGGGTTTTTATAAATAATCTTTATTTGAATACTGTAACGAAATTTACAGATCAAATTGCAGAAAGAACAATTAGTTGTTTCCAAATGAATGGCTTTAAATACTTCAAGGTAAAAATGTTTTTGTATATTAATACTGAGATATTTAAACAAGAAATAAAGTCTTCATGCAGAAAACACGTTAGATTTCAGCTGTGCAAATATAGCTGTTTGATTATACATTGAAGGTGACATATTGCTCCTTGTCCATTACTCTTCTACAGCCAGTTTATTTTAACAAAATGACTTTAAAAAATCCTACTGAGTCATTAGAAGGACTGTCTTTGCTGAGAAATAACCATTATCATTAGATCGGCATTACAAAAGTGGTGCAATAACATACCTATCATACCTTTGTGTATGCACTTTGATATGTTACATATGATTCTACCATGTTTTAGCAAACAAACACAAATTCTTTAAACAATTTTTTCTGAAAGACTATACCTCTTTAACATGATTGGAACAGACAAAGAGTATCCAGTTCTCCAGACTCAGTTTATAATTAACAAGGCTCTTAATTAATCCAATGTCACGTAATAACATGATCACATAACATACTCATTGTGTATTTCAAAATAAATTAGAAAAGGTATGAAAATGTCTAGCATTTTACTACAATAGATCACATTATTCCCAAATATAACCTGTGACCGAAATGTTCAACCAGCTCGTCACAAGATCCTTAACAGTATTGACAAGGTGGATGTGGAAAGGATGTTTCCTCTTGTAGGTGAGTCCAGGACTAGGGGGAACTGTTTTAAAATTAGGGATTGCCGTTTTAAGGACAGAGATGAGGAGAATTTTTTTCTCTCAGAGATCTGTGCAATTTTGAAACACTCTGCCTCAGAAGGCAGTGGAGGCGGGGTCATTGAATATTTTTAAGGCAGAGGTAGATAGATTCTTGTTAGGCAAGGGAATCAAGTGTTATCGGGGTTGGATGGGAATGTGGAAATCAAAACACAAACAGATCAGCCATGACCTTATTGAATGGCGAAGCAGACTCGAGGGGCGTAATGGCCTACTTCTGCTATTTCGTATGTTCGTTCAAAAGGAATAGTACCGGAGGAGAATAAACTCCAGCCTTTCCAAACTTGATACAGAATATGGACATGGGTGCCTAACAAATAAACATGTGTGTGTAAATATCTAGATTCTTGCCACAGTTTCTTATTCTTGCTTTCTGCACAGAATAGTGTACCCACTTTGAGCATAATCCCTTGGTCATAAAGCACTTTGAGACATCCTGAGGGTGCGAACAGGTACTAAAATAATGCATGTTTTACTTAGTTCGATATTACACAATTTCATTGGCGTGCAGCCCATGAGGTCAAATCACTTTGATTTGATCATATTCTGTGTTCATTCTGTTTTCAAGAGTCTATTAATAAGTTTCATAACCTCAAGCACACCAAATCAGCCAAGAGAAATGCTTCCTAGCAATATTTTAAGGTTGGCCTGATGATTGAGGTTGTGTGATGTGAATAGAATATGAATGTTAATATAAGGTGTGAGCTTAATGCTGTGAAAGGCTATAATGTATCCAAGAGCATTTCTAAAAACGACCGTTTTGTATATTCTTAAATTAGCAAATCATATTGAATAAAAAAGATTAGGCTTAACAATCAAGATGCTGAATTCATGAAGTCAGTTGCTGAATAAAAAAATGTACGAATTTCATCTAGCACAATCCCCTTGGACACAGGCTGAGGTCAAGGAAATGGCCACAAATACACATTGCATCTTGCGGTGATTTCAGTCTTTTGAATAATTTATGGAAGGGGGGATTTTAAACCCAAGGAACTGGTGTTTTGGGTCGGGTGGGAGGTTAAAGTGTTAAAAATCTGAATCGTGACTCCAAACCTCCTCCAACTAGCCCACCTCTGGCTCTAATGGAGGTGGGGTGATGGAAGATGTGAGTGGAGTGCAGGTGCAGCAAATTTTATAATGAGGTGGGTAGCCTTAGATTGGTCCACAATTTAAAATTTAACTCTGGTTGGCCAGGTTTTCCTGGCCTCTGGAAACCCAACAGCTAAAGGAAGGTGAGGGTTGTTGGACCCAGGGGAGAGGTGGCTTTCTACTTACCTGCTGGATTCAGTGTGCATGCATTGCCAACCCCCTACAATTGGACACTCTGCACAACCCTTCTGATCATCCTGATGAGGCCTCCGGTCTCACCCCTAGGCCTTCAGTTGTCCAAATCACCCCACCCCAATCTCTGATCCCACAGACCTCCAATCTTCCAATCCAACCCCAAGCCTCCAATCTTGCAGGCCTCTGATCCCCCAACCACACCTGTATCCTGGCCTCTGATCCCTCACTCCCTCCTCTACAATCCTGCTGCCGAAGGTCTATCTGCCTGTCAGCTAGCCAGCCTCTCAATCGGTTGGGATCAGAGAAAATAAATTCAGCAGGGCCTGAGGGAAACTTGCTCATCCAGGTTTCCCAGCCCCAATCTAGTTCCCCCACTCCCTTCCCAGCTCTGAATAAAAATCCAGCTCTTAAAAACAAAATGATGCAGCACCGAAGGAGGTCATTTGACCCAGCATGCCTGTGCTGGCTCTTATAAAGAACTATCCAGTTAGCCCCATTCCTCTGCTCTTTTCTGTAGCTCTGCAATTTCTTCAATCACATATAATAGTAATTGTGCTTCCTTTCCAAACTAAGGCACTGAAGGAAGGATCTACAGGTGGATGCCAAATGATTCAGTATTGGCAAGGAAGGAAAAGCTCTTGTCACTGTGGATGGCAACATCATAAACACATTGTGAAAACATCTACAATGTTGCTACCATACAATTCATTACCCACCCCTCCAACCAAACCTCCTGTTATTTCCTTGCTACTGAACACTTAATCGTCATATTTTCAGTAGTTCCATCCTGTCTTAAGAATAGCAGGAGGGATATCGTCAAGACCAAAGACTGTATCAAAGCCCTGGAAATCTGGACAAAACATAACATCAGTGGTTTGATGGCAGCATAAGCACATGCTGGATCTTTTAGAATTTGGTCCACATAAAAAGCAAAACTCCTCTTTAAATTTATTGAGAGATTTTTTTCTATCTGCGCTTGTGGAGGAAAGGTGGCTTTGGATTTTTGGTTTCAACCAAAAATCCAAAGTATTCCACCATTTGGGTTTTCCTCATGTTAGTTCAAGATTTGTTGTAGATGGATGAAAGATTGATTGCTATAATTAATCATCAACTCAATTATTGTTATATCATGACACCAGAAGGCAAACTAGGTATCTTTTTACATCAAGCAATTCCTATGTTCCTAATTAAATTCAGTGACCAAACTTTGACAGAACAATTCTCCATCTATTTTTATCCAGCATTGAGCCTCAAAATCTCTAGCAAAAAATATGCACTGATTTTTCATGAATGTATGATAACTGGTGAAAATAAGCAAAATACAGTATTTCTGGGTGAATCTGCACATATTAAAGATCTGATAAGTAGAAACTAAATCCCCAAACAGAACTGAACTCATACAAGTATGTCAATTTGAAACATGTTTTACAGGTCATTGTCATTTTCTGATCTGTCTGAATACTTAGATAACATACCAGCCTTTAGTTATTGTAGGGCTGGATTTCCTTCCCTATGATTTCTGTTCCACAACCACTGTCGAAGTAAAGCATTAACTCCTTCTTCCATAATATAATTTGGTTTGATCTCTATTACTTGATCTCAGCTAGGAGTTCATATTGTAGCTGCGTACAATCCTGTACAAAGTGCAGAAGGCCAGAGTGAAATGTGTGTCCTTTGCCTTTGAAAGAAGGAGAAAATGAATATGGAGAAACCAGAGCAGTGGGTGAAATATAGAGATCAACACACCACCAAATCCACATGTGGCACTGAAGGCTTAAGATCTCAGAAAGCTGCTCGAGGACATACACCAGCTAAGAGTTATATGTTCAAAAAGTACCTAAACCAATTTAAAGAGTGGTTATTTTCTATACAATTTCACAAATTTAAAAACCAAACAAACCCTTTGAACAAGGATTGATAATAGGAGCAGTCAATCTACATTAGGTTTAATCAGTAGCACTTAAATTGAATACAGCAGATTTTTGCCTAGTTTTCCTTTCTTATAATTTCTCTATCCACTCCAATGTTGCTTTGTTCTCTCCAGGTGGCACTGAATTTCATTTGGCAACAGTTCCCTAGGAACCAGCAGATTTCCAGTAATTCACTTAAGTGGCTATTCTTCATGTGTCAGTTTAGACAGTGAACGTCATTAGTGCAATCCACCCATAGGAGGTCTCCTTATCTGATATCTGTATATAAGTAACGATCAAGATTGACTGACCTTGACTGATTTCTCTTCCCCTCCCTTCCACCTGAACTAGTCAATGCCTCAGCTCAATCCATGAACAACATAGACAGCAGTTTTCTAGTTTTTTTGCCCTTGTTAAATTACTGTTTAGTACTGATTACCCTTCCAATTCACACAGGCAGCACACAATAACTGCCAATTCTACACAAATGCTGCAAAGGACACTAAAATTATATTATATGGGGCATATATTGACTTTATGCCACTGAAGAAAGAAACAGATTTCAAATATTAATGATGGTGTCAGAATCAATGCCAAGGTATGGCAATGAAACAATCAATACTGCTGTGTGTTGCCTTTTTTTAAATAGAACTTCATACAGGCCCAGTAATGGTAAACTATAACTTGCAATGTTGCAGCATTTTATAGATTTGAAAAATAGTTCATGATTATCTGGTCCAGTATTTTAATAACTGACTTCATTTTTGAAAATAAATAAAGTATTCTGCTTCTTGTTGCAAGCCAGTTAGGTATGAGTGGGGATACTGTGAAGTTAGCACCATAGTAGATAATGCAACCTGTGCAACAAAGAATAAATAACAGAAATGGCCTGCTGGTATTAACGTCTGATTTAGTCAAATTTGGGTTTAAAAGTAATTATTTTTGCAAAGACTGCTGCTGTGTTCATATTTTATCTGTCTGTCTGATGCTGGCAAAATGTTGCATAAAATGTAAGTTTGCAGAGTTTTTTCCTTAAAAATAGAAATTTTTTATAACTAATATTAGCGGTACAGCTTCTATGGGAGAATGCTAAGGAATTAGGGCAATTCAACGGCTGCAGTGTTGTAGCATCCTTGAGGTAAAGTGTCTCTAATGTTTTCTAGGTTTTCAATATCTCCACGGATATCCTCAATGTCTCGATCAAAAGCTGCTATTGCTTCTTTTTGCTGTCTGGTGGCTTCCTCCAAATGTCGTTGATTCAACATAAGTTCATTGATCAATTGATCTTTGGTGATCTGAAGGGAATCTTCTATACGTTGTAACTTAGTCATGTCAATCTCGGCTGAGTTACCTGCAAAAGAGAGAAGGTAATTTGATTTAAACAGTGTTTTCATGACCAAAACAATATGTGAGATATGGGATAGAGCGACATGAGATAGGATGGATATGAGATAGGCATAGCTACCAGTAAAGCTACAAATATTTCAGTAATAATAGTGGAGATTGTGAGATTGAGATTTCACAGGCTAGTCTTGGGAATCTCTGGGAATCAGATGTTACATTCTGACACTTTGAGGATGTCCCACTTCAAATACACTGTATAAGATCTTTTACAATAGGTTAGCAAAACTAGTGTTAAACATTCATCAATAAACTGGTGCATACCTCAAATACCCTTGAATTCCCAATCCCAATCACAGCTGAAGCTGAAGCTGGAAAACTCTTTCTCACACAGATGCAGACAAAATCAATGGGAGGCTCAACATTAGACTATTATTGTGTGTGTGCTGGTATTTGGCATGGAATAGCATTGCCAAAGACCTGGGAACATACTGCCCATTGGTATGCACCCAGCAGGCACCCAGGGATAAACACATAAAGAATCCTGCCCTTAGACTAAACAAAAACTCAGGTTCAAAAGTCTAACAGGGCAGGACTTCATCTTTGTGCAGTGTGTTAGAGCTATAGTACACAATGTGTCTATATCAGTTAGTGAATCATATACTATTAGTTACAGAGGCACGAGCTGTATACTGTAAGCTTGTGAATCATGCTCTATTCTGTTAGTTCGTAGATCACGCTGTATATGTGCAATTTTCCATTTCAGCTTAGCTCACTTTCTACATTAGTGATATATTAGTGGGATATCCCCTTCCTCCTGCCAAGTCACTTAAAACAAGCTTTCTTAAAACAAAAGTAAGTCCATGGTAGAGACTTGGGCCCGGATTATCATGCCTCTGACCATGTTGGAATGGGGGCAGGGGGAGACTTAAAAATGGCAGACGGCACCAGATTCTGGGGTTCCCACCCCATTCCCAGAACCCCCAATTTTCAGTGGCACAGGATAAGGTAGCGAGGCTGCACCCTGCATTCCGGACATGGCCGGCTCCATTGTGGAGTAGGCATTTCCTAGTCCCCTGCAATTTTTGTGGAGTCTGGCCAACTTCTCCATGACTTGTGGTCCACGGCCCCTCAGAGAAGACTTGAACAATAGTCTGGATTCGAGAACATTTTAAAAGGTAAGGTCAAAAGGTCTTACTCATGCCCCTCCATGCCAAGCCATGCCCCCCCCAACCCCACCTACGACCAATATCTCCGCATACCCTCCATGTCAACTGATGGCACTTTCATGTCTATTCACCCACTTTACACTCTGTACAGATCCAATGAAACTTATAGTAACAATGGCATATGGTGAACTGCTTAAAAACCACCCATTCATAATTCTCTTTAAAAAAAATGTGCTGCTATTACAACCATATAAAAGTGTCAATCCACCAGGCCTTTAAAGTATCAATAGCCAAAGCTATAATTACTTGACACCTCTTTATCTTGTGTAACTAAACATCGAGCCTTTGAAAAAAAAGGTCACTGAAAAAAGCTTATTGTAACATCATTAAGCTGTCAATCAGGGAAAGTTTTCCCTTCTCCCCAACTGTATCAGTAACATAAAACCTTTAATGGGAGTCTGGACTCTCAGCCAAGCATAATGAAGCTTATAGCTTCTGTTTTTCATACTTTAAAGGTCTGGTTGATTGGCCCTTTAGTAGTGTTGTAGTAACAGCAGTTTTTAAAGAAAATTATGAATGAGTTTTTTTAAGCAGTTCCACGTATGCCATTGTTACTACAGTAAAGTCCCGCCTTTTGTGACTTCCTTGTTCACGTATTCACTTACCTGTGCTAAAGCCTTTGAACACCACATCATCCATCACGTGAGCAATTTCTCGCTTATCTCCGTTTTCTTTTCCCTCTCTCTGTTTCCCTGAGGTGTTGGCAGCCATGACGGAGCAGAGACCTCACCACATATTAATGGGGAGATGGGGTTGAAGTCTCTGGAAGTTGATTCCTTCCAATAGTCCTGGCCACGGGCATTTAATTCTCTTTTTTTTTCCAAGCAGTGCCTACATAGGGTTCATTGGTTCTGTACAGAGTGTATACTGGGTGAATGGGCATGGAAGTGCCATGAGTTGGTATGAAGGACATGGGAGTCATTGGCTGTGGATGGGGGTCATGAAATGGCATGGAGGGTATGATAGGCAATTAGGGCTGGGTGGGGGGCATGAGTTGGCATAGAGGTGGTATGAGCAGTGGGTGGGATGAGAGGGGTTGAGGGTCATAGGGCCTAAAACATAAGCAAACAAGCAGGACAAAGAACCAGAGAACTAAGACAGGCCTTGTACACAGCCCACCTCAGCAATCTTCTTCCAGGGGCAGCGGGCCTGACTCCATCCCACACCCACTCCCCCAGAGTGAAAATTAGGTCTGATGAGGCACTTTCTATCAAGGCGGGTCTGCTGAGTCGGGAAATTTTCCGACTCCAGCTACCCATCTCAAAGACGAAAATCTGGGCCTTGGAGTCCTCGACTGTACGCTCACTGGACTGTACCCTCACTGGACTGCAGCCTCACTGGACTGTACCCTCACTGACTGCAGCCTCACTGGACTGTACCCTCACTGACTGCAGCCTCACTGGACTGTACCTTAACTGAACTGCAGCCTCACTGGACTGTACCTTAACTGAACTGCAGCCTCACTGGACTGTATCCTCACTGGACTGCAGTACTGGTAAAGTTTCTAGGATTTAAAGTAGTGATGCCTTTTTGACAAAGTTTATGATTAACTTTTTTGTTTCCAAACACCTGATGCACAGGGTGGATTATATTTACATTAGTCTAGCTCAATTCTTAACTTTGTTACACTCACCCATAGAAAGCAGTAGCTTGTTTATCAAATCCATTGTTTTCCTTATGGAATCCTTTGCACTTGCTATATTCATGTCTGCATCATTTACAGTGTCTGCAACCTGGAACAATAAATTCATGGGTAAGTGCACTGTGTCATGTGATAACAGCTTGCAGAGTAAAACAGCTCCAAACTTGATCTAAATTTCTCAATTTTGCCCTGGATGTGATGAGGATGATGCCTCATGGGGCATGAAGCCTTAGCACCATGGGGCTTAAGGAAAGAAAAATAAACTTTAGCTCCTGCTCTTAACCAATACCAGTTATCCTGACTAAAGAGTATCCAGAAGAAGCCTTCAGGCAAGGACAAAAATTGGATTAGCCATCTAATGTTAAAAATCCTGTCAATATTTACTGCTCAGGGTCATACATGAACATTGAGGTAACAGGGAATGCCATCCACTACTGAATGATCCTCTAGTATAAAACATCACCTTCAGTCCAACAAAAGGGAAAGGCGACAGAACCAAAGAGGCAGCGTGGTGCCTACTAGAGACAAGGATTGTGAGATATGTTTAGTGATACAGGGCACGGCTAGAATGTTTAATGAATGTTTTGTATCGGCGTTTGCTAAAGAAGAAGATGCTGACAAAATATCGGTAGAAGCAGAGATGGCAGATGTAATGGATGTGGTGAAAATTGATAGGCCAGGAGGTATTGGAAAGGCTGGCTATGCCAGATAAGTCACCAGCTCTGAATGGCTTGGTCCCAGGTTGCTAAGGGTAGAAGAGGTGGATATAGCAGAAGGGATTGTTATAATCTTCCAATATTCCTGAACTTTTTTATGCAGCAAGTGATAATGACCAGGAACTTGCTGCCTACGAAGGTGGTGGAAGTGAAGACAATCAATGATTTCAAAAGGAATTTGGTAGAGCTATTCTTTCATGTGACATGAACATCGCTGGCAAGGCCAGAATTTGTTGTCCATCCCTCACTGCCTTCACTTCAGAGGGCAGTTAAGAGTCAACCACATTACTGTGGGTATGGAGTCACATGTAGGCCAGACCAGATAAGGACAGCAGATTTCCTTCCCTAAAGGACATTAGTGAGCCAGATGGGTTTTTATGACAATGATAGTTTCATGGTCACTATTACTGAGGCTATATTTTAATATCAGATTTCATTTGTATTAATTGAATTTAAATTCCACCAGCTGCCCATCTACACCCATCTAAAGCTCTGTGGAATGTTGGTTGGCTGAAAATGGGCCTTATGCTCCTATCTGGGAGAGTGGCCACTACTGAGACTACATCAAATGCCATGAAACAAAGTACCAGGAGCCCAGGACGGAAGTAAGTCCTGAACACTCTGTGTGGGGGCAGGACTGGAAGCCTCGGGGCTAAGTGGGGTGAGGGGTGTGGATCCAGGTTGCAAAGGATAGGGGGCGGGGGGGGGGGGTGGGACACAAGGAGGGTGCAGAGACCTTTGTGGGGGTTGGGGGTGGGGGGGTAGGAGCCCACAATCGGGAAAGGAGAGCCATGAGGGAGGCTCACACATCTTGCCCAAGGTCTGAGCAGGCTAACCTGCCGTGCTTCCTCCCCCATCTCTGACCTCCTCCTACTGACCTAAAAATTGTGGCCAGATGGGAAGCGGCCCTTTGGTGGCCAGGCCTCAGTTGGGGCAAGGGTGGGTGGATCTCATTAGCCATGCTTGGCTGTGTGCCCAGACCAATAAAAGCATTAGCTCAGCATGGGGTTCTGCATGAGTATGAGAAAACAGACTTCAGCTCCAGAGGATGAACTCGAAAGTATTAGAGAACCTCTAACAAGCACATTAACATGTACCGCCACACAGGACTTTCAGCCAAAGTTAACAACAGAACTATTTCCTAGCTTGTACAGTATTTCTTACTTACTATTTTCGATTTTGATATGCTTTGTTCTAATACGATGTTATTCCAGAATCTCATAATGTTTTTCTATAACATTTGGTCCCTTTAGGAGGCTGGAGGCAGTAATATACATTCCTTGTTTTCATAAATTTACAAAAATACTGCACTTCAGAAGATATATTCATATTTTGTGCACAGCAAATCCGTTGCTTTTGCTACCCAATAACCCCCTTCTAATTGTTCAATACTAGAACACAAAGACTTATGGAATATTGCATTACCCTTTTCCCAGATCTACATATTTGTTTCTCTTGGACAGAAACTAGTGACAGCCCTTCCAAGGCTCATAACCCAGTAACTAGTCACATCACAGCAAGTGGATTTTTAGAGGGGTAATAGGCACAAAAACAAAACCTTAACAGTAAATTAGAGTAAATAAACCATAAGATCTCACCATCTCTGCCACCACTGCATCTCCATCCACAGATCTCTGTTTACTTGCTACATTAGTCTGCACATCTTTAAGCTGCTCAACCATATCTTCCACCTCTTCATCCAGCAGCCTCGTATCAGTTAATACATCATTTGCATCATCTAAAGATTTGACAGCCCTCTGTTAATAGGATTGAATAAAATAACAAAAGGTCATGTTGAAGGTTATTGTTAACGTTAGAGATTCTGTTGGACAGGACATTATTCAGGCTGCAAAAAGTGACAATATAAAGCATGATGAAACATTCAAGAAGATTTTATTGTTGATAAATTATATCAGCACAAGAGGAATGAAACTGAATGCATTATCCCCAATCACATTTGTTTAGCATGTGCAGCCACACTGTGTTTACTCATTTTTCTAAAATACAGCTGAATAAATATATAGTAAGGAATTAAATTGAAGATTTTTACGATAAGTGTGTGCAGGAATGGTCAAATATTTTATAGAACATGATGGTTCTTGTACTGCTTTAACCTTGGAAATGTCATCAATGAATTGCAACTAGTCAGGGTTGAATAATGCAGATTGTTGGTTGGTTTGATATCCTGGCATTTTGCCAGATTACTTTAGGGTGCAAAGGAGATATTTCAAAGAACTTTCTTTATTTTCTTTTCCAAAAAAAAATTCCCTCCACTAAAGGAGATGAATTGTGCTGGGATATAATTGTACAAGCCTAGATGATGAGTATTGGCAGTCAAATCAACCGTGTATGACACTACAACTGTCCCATCCTTTATCCACACAAGCATTATTTTCCATCTGGGTGAACTTGTCTTCTATCAGTCAAAGGTTGCATGAGGTGTGAAAGGTTCAACAAAAGGAGCAAAAACAGAAGGTCAGTCACTTTGGGCCAGTTTCACTGCACTCACAAATGTTTTGCAAAGAAACAACAGTATTCTTGGAGAGAAGTGGTGCATGACACACGGACACCAATGTAGGAAGTGAGAAAATACAAGAACTCAACAGGAAAAGAAACTTACAGCACAGAAGGATGCCATTAAGCCCATCATGTCTGTGCTGGCTCCTTGAAAGTGCAGTCGTGCTTAGTCGTACGTTCCTGCTTTTTGTCTGTAACCCAGTAAGTTCTGCTTCCTCAAGTAACTGCCCCACTCCCCTCTAAAATTATTTATGGAATCAGCTTGCCAATGATTTTGAATTCCTGAAATAAGGTTATTGACCCACTCCCCATAGAGAATAGTTGACTTCTATCTACTCTATCAAAACCTCTCATCATCTTGAAAGCCTCAATTGGGCTACCTCTTAATCTTCTCTGCTCCAAGGAGAACAGTCCTAACTTTTCCAACCTCTCCTCATGATGAAGTCTCAGTTCCTTGTTCAAAGAAAATAGTCTTAAAAAAAATCATGTGAACCAGAATTTTAAATGGCAACAAGTAAGCACAGATACTGTTACACAAACAAATGTAGATTATTTTCCCCATAGAAGGCATTGACCCTGGAGTTTGTATTTATTTCCTTCACAGCGGAGATGCTTTGAACCAGAAAAATGACAGCAGCTGCTGAAGTTACTGGATGATTTCTATCATCAGTGGAATATTCATTGCTCCCTTTATATGTTTGGATTTTTCCATGCAAGGTTACAACAGCTAAAAGGATCAATAAAGAGCCATCCAACAGTGGACTAAAGAGTTGCAAAGCAAATTAATTGCTCAAGTTGCCAACATTTGATTTCATACTATTTAATGGAGTTGAAAATTAATTGCAAAGGACAGTACCTTCAGAACATCTTTGGCAATAGCATCTGCTTCGCTGGCTTTCCCCTTGGCATCATTGGCAGTCGTTCCTGCATTTCCCAATTGATCCTCAGCCTGGTTAGTCTTTGTGTTGGCACCATCAATGGTCCTGACGATATCAGGTATTTTTTGCAAAGCATTTTCAGCAGCCGTTTTATTGCTGATCACTCTTGTGTTAAAATCTGCAATATCAAAACAAACAGCATATAATGTCATTAGAATAGTTCACGTCATCACATTTGATGGGAACATTCTTTAGACCTAATTCAGTATTTTAGTCAAATGAAAAAACAGAGTCACGAACAATGATATCTGTTGGGATTAAATATTCAATTTCTTCCGCTCATTTTGGCTTCTTTTGTTAAATTACTTTTTGGTAATTTGTTTTTGTACTTAGCAAGATGAAAGATATCAGCTGGAGAATGAAACACTTTCCAAGCCAGGCACTCTGTGTCAGCAACAAGCAATCCCATGTCACATGGATGGTAAAGATCCATTAGCAGTATGTCCTCAGCCCAAAGCTCAGAAAAACAATTCTTACTACACATTTCCATTGCTCAGTCTGCCCATCATGTGAATCTTCTGAAAGCATAGGATGAGAAAAGAATCTAAGGGCCAAGAAATTCTTTTGTCTCTTAATAGAACCAACTGCGTCTGTCACTTAAAGGTAGATCAATGTAACAAGAAATATCAGGTTACAACACTTTCCTCTTCTCCCTTCATTAGGAGAGTATGGTCCACTTCCACTTACCTAGAGACCTACATAGTCTAAGGCCAGTTGCAGTGCCTATTAGTGCTCGGGTCCCCAGTTTAATATTTCCAAACTATGTTGCAAACTCTGAGGAGGTTGAAGCATTTCTATCGTCATTATTCTCAGTCTTGAATCTAAAATTTCCAAAACTGCTAAATCAAGAGATAGTGACAGGGCTCCTATCATGATATTTGTAACTGTAAAGTAGGGGCAAATATGGGATGGGGGGTGGGCTGGGTGGGTGGTGGGTAGGCGTGCACGGGGGCAGCCTCTTGAATTCTTTCTTTGTTTCTTTTGTAATTCTACATCCGTTCTCCATGAGGCAAAGGATACAATAATAGTTTAAGACACTTTATGTTGCTATTTTCTCTTTGGATTTGGCATTGCTATGATGCAATTGATAATAACCATATTGTTTACATTGCTGTGAACATGCATGTTGTGCATATGGTCAAAGTTTCATTTTGTGTGGGGGCCAATATAATGCAAATTTGTTACTGATATTTTGAGACAACTAGAAGATAATTTTACAAGAGGAATACAAGGAAAAATCTCACAAATACATTATTTTTATTCATTTACGGGATGTGGGCTTCGCTGGCTAGGCCAGCATTTGTTGCCCATCCCTAACTGCCCTTGAGAAGGTGGTGGTGAGCTGCCTCTTGAACCGCTGCAGTCCATGTGGTGTAGGTACAATGCTGTTAGAGAGGGAGTTCCAGGATTTTGACCCAGTGACAGTGAAGGAACAGCGATATATTTCCAAGTCAGGATGGTGAGTGACTTGGAGGGGAACTTCCAGGTGATGGTGTTCCCATCTATTTGCTGCCCTTATCCTTCTAGATAGTAGTGGTGTGGGTTTGGAAGGTGCTGTCTAATGAGGCTTGGTGAATTCCTGCGGTGCATCTTGTAGACGGTACACACCGCTGCTACTGTGTGTTGGTGGTGGAGGGAGTGAATGTTTGTGAATAGCTAATGAAATAGGCAACTCGGATCTCCTCATGTGGGTGAAACAGTTTGTATCCAATTGCAACGTTTGGTATTTTATCTTGAAAGTACAAATGCTAGTTACATACCTCTTAGATTAATTAAGATACGATCAACTTGCTCCAATGTGTATGACCCCTTTTTAACAGCCTCTTCAGCCAGGTACTTAGCAGCGTTTGCTCTGGCCTGTAACATGTCAGCAGTCTGCAAAGAGATGAAGCTTGTCAAAATACTACAATAAATCCAGAGAATTAAAAGCAAACCATAACTGCAACTTCTCTGCACGCCTGAGGGCCTATTTCATGAACAAAAATAAAAATACCTGGAAAAACTCAGCAGGTCTGACAGCATCTGTGGAGAGGGATACAGTTGACATTTCGAGTCCGTATGACCCTTCGTCAGAATTAAGCATTACTGCTGTAATCCATGTGGTGTAGGTACACCCACAGTGCTGTTAGGGAGGGAGTTCCAGGATTTTGACCCAGCAACAGAGAAGGAATGGCAATATATTGCCAAATCAGGATGGTGAGTGACTTGGAGGGGAATTTCCAGGTGGTGGTGTTCCCATCTATCTGCTGCCCTTGACTTCTAGATGGTAGTGATCATGGGTTTGGAAGGTGCTGTTTATGACCTTTGGTATACTTCTGCAGAGCATCTTGTAGATGATACACACTGCTGCCTCTGTGCGTCAGTGGTGGAGGGAGTGAATGTTTGTGGAAGGGGTGCCAATCAAGCGGGCTGCTTTGTCCTGGATGGTGTCAAGCTTCTTGAGTGCCGTGGGAGCTGCACTCATCCAGGCAAATGGGGAATATTCCATCACACTCCTGACTTGTGCCCTGTAGATGATGGACAGGCTTTGGGGATTCAGGAGGTGAGTTACTTGTGACAGGATTCCCAGCCTCTGACCTGCTCTTGTAGCTACAGTATTTATATACGGCTGGGCCAGTTCAGTTTCTGGTCAATGGTAACCCCCAGGATGTTGTGGGGGATTGAGTGATGGTAATGCCTTTGAACATCAAGGGGCGATGGTTAGGTTCTCTCTTGTTGGAGATGGTCATTGCCTGGCACTTGTGTGGCGCGAATGTTACTTGCCACGTGTCAGCCTAAGCCTGGATATTGTCCAGGTTTTACTGCATTTGGACATGGACTGCTTCAGTATCTGAGGAGTCGTGAATGGTGCTGAACATTGTGCAATCATCAGCGAACATCCCCACTTCTGACCTTATGATGGAAGGAAGGTCATTGATGAAGCAGCTGAAGATGGTTGGGCCTAGGACACTACCCTGAGGAGCTCCTATGGTGATATTCTGGGGCTGAGATGATTGACCTCCAACAACCACAACCATCTTCCTTTGTGCTAGGTATGACTCCAACCATTGGAGTGTTTTCCCTCTGATTCCCCTTGACTCCAGTTTTGCTAGGGCTCCTTGATTTGACTGAGTCAAATGCGGCCTTGGTGTCAAAGACAGTCACTCTCACCTCACTTCGGGAGTTCAGCTCTTTTGTCCATGTTTGAACCAAAGCTGTAATGAGGTCAGGAGCTGAGTTATTACAACAATTTTACTTTGTGATTATGAAGGTTGCTGTTTATAAACAAACTACTAACAGGTATAGTGCCTTTATTCCTAGTGGAAGAAGCCAGCTATAAGCAAGGCATAGGTTTTGTTACAATAGCATCACATGCAAAAAAGCACAATCTTTTTTTTTTACAGTGACACAGTTCTCATATCACACTGAGCAACAAAATGACACATGAATGCTCCCCAGCAACCTCTTATCACAGTTGTGGTGAAGGGCTTACCCTTTGATCTACTTCTCCTTTGTCCAAAATTTTTCTGATGTTCCTCCTGAAACTGTTCACATTATTCTTGAATATTTCGTGTAATTCGAGTTTTTCATTTAGTTCAAGTCCTATGGCATTTTCTTGGAGCTGCAGTTGAACTGCCTCATTCTGAGGGGCAAAAACAAGGATAAGCTTTGCTTTTTTATTTCCCCCAGTAAACGTCTGGAATTTCCCATCATATTTATATATAATGCTTATTATTTAATTTATCACTATCTGTTCTCTATTTATTCCCAATTTCACAGCTACTCTTGGGCTTCCCCACAAGGCAAGACAAGGTGGAGCGGACAAAAGGACCCCCATGAAATGGTTTTTTTTATTCATTCATGGGATGTGGGCGTCACTGGCTAGGCAAGCATTTATTGCCCATTCCTAACTGCCTTTGAGAAGGTGGCGGTGAGGTGCCTTCTTGAACTGCTGCAGTCTGTCTGGTGTAGGTACACCCACATTGCTGTTAGGGAGTTCCAGGGTTTTGACCCAGTGACAGTGGAGGAACAGGCGATACGTTTCCAAATCAGTATGGTGAGTGGCTTGGAGGGGAACTTCCAGGTGGTGGTGTTCCCACCTATCTGCTGTCCCTGTCGTTCTAGATAGTAGCGGCCATGGGTTTGGAAGGTGCTGTCTAAGGAGGCTTTGTGAGTTCCTCCCGTGCATCTTGTAGATGGTACACACTGCTGCTACTATACATTGGTGGTGGAGGGAGTGAATGTTTGTGAATGGGGTGCCAATCAAGCAGGCTGCTTTGTCCTGGATGGTGTCAGGCTTCTTGAATGTTGTTAGAGCTGCACTCATCCAGGCAAGTGGAGAGTATTCCATCACACTTCTGACTTGTGCTTTGTAGATGGTGGACAAGCTTTGGGAGTCAGGAGGTGAGTTACTCACCACAGAATACCTAGCCTCTAACCTACTCTTGTAGCCACAGTATGTATATGCCTAGTTCAGTTCAGTTTCTGATCAATGGTAACCCCCAGGATGTTGATAGTGGGGATTCAGCAATGGTAATGCCATTGAATGTCAAGGGGCATTGGTCAGATTCGCTTTTGTTGGAGATGGTCACTGCCTGGCACTTGTGTGGCGCGAATGTTACCTGCCAATTGTCAGCCCAAGCCTGGATATTGTCCAGATCTTGCTGCATATGGACATTGACTGCTTCAGTATCCGAAGAATCACGAATGTTGCTGAACACATGTGCAATATCCCCACTTCTGACATTATGATGGAAGGAAGATCATTGATGAAGCAGCTGAAGATGATTGGGCTTAGGACACTACCCTGAGGAACTCCTGCGGTGACGTCCTGGAACCGAGATGACTGACCTCCAACAACCACAACCATCTTCCTTTGTGCTGCGTATGACTCCAACCAGTGGAGAGCTTATCCTTGATTCCCATTGACCCCAGTTTTGCTAGGACTCCTTGATACCACATCAGTCAAATGTTGCCTTGATGTCCCGTGCAGTCACTCTCACTTAATATGAAATATAAACTTTCAAACTACCCTGCCATTCTGATAAATTGTTCAGTGCTCATCCACTCAGTGACTCTTATATTGGGAAAGAGGAAAGTCAAAGTTTAACTAGATTCACAACCCCAAATATATCAATTCAATAAGTTAATTTTTAAATTTTTTGTTTAAAAACCTAGCACCTTTCATGAAGGAATTAACTTCTGCAGATACCTACAGCTTTCTGTTAATGAGCTGACTGTCTTACCCTGTCTGAAACTAGATAGTAGGTTATTCAACCATTAAGATGGCTCAGCTGGGTCTGATGTTATCCTTGCCTGATAGCCATCATCTAACTGGATTCATTATACAGTCAGCAGCAGTAAGAAGCTGATTTTTTTTAAACTTACCCTAGCCTAGAGATACTGAACCTAATTGTTGCATCTCACATCTACCCCAGCTGAGATAAGCTAACTCAGCACAAACCAGGGAGTATATCTGAGCTCGCCACAACTCACCTTTATGGATTCACTCCAGATTGAGCAATGCATTGATGCACTGAGGCATTTCAGGAATTAAGGAGGCCCAAGGTCTGCTATCTTAGCCCCATGTAAGCAAGGGAAAGTTTTAAGAATAAATTGACAATCATGGTTAATGAATGGATATGTGATTATAATAAAAGAGAAATCATGGGTGCAATCTTTAGTTTGCCGTCCAGTGACATCAGCACTGCTCCCAAGTTGTTTGGTGTCAGGATACTTGGAGATGGAAGATTCCACCTGTTGACCTAGATCCATGAACTAATCACCAGGATGGATCAGCTCCCACTTCCAATAAACAGACTTGCAAATATTACTTACCTCAAGGGCAGTTATATCGATTGTTGGTAAGTTGTTCAGTTCTTTGTAAATCCGCTGAGCCTTCTCACTGGCTTTCTGGGCTTTTGTGGTTATTCTGTTTGCTTGTTCATCTAGGTCCACTGCCATATCATGGATTTGCTTAGACCTAACAAAATGATATCTCTTAGAGTCATGCAAAAAAAAAAGAGGTTCATGCAGTGTAGCCTTCATTATCCGGATTTCAAATCTATGCCAGAATTTTCACAGGGCAATTCTTTGCCCAAGATATTGCCTCATTTAATAGCCCACTAATGTATCTTCTGTTATTTATATTTTATCTTTTCTTGGTGATTCAACAACAAATTTTCCCTTTGTTATTTGCATTATGCTCAGGGTGACCAACTCTTATGCAATAAAAAAAGGGACACAAAAGGAACGAGAGGGTGTGTTGGTGACTCAGAGAGAGGGGTGCAGAGAGTGGGGGGAGGGAACTCTTGAGAACATAATATCAAAGAGGGTGGTGGTTAAAATTATCTAAAACTTACAACTTATCTTGTTGAGTCACAACATTATCATCTCTCTGCTGGCTGACTCACTCACTTTCAGTCCTGCTCGAAATATTAAAACTCACCCTAGAGATTCTCATGATCAGTCTCCCACAGGCTGTCCTTGAAGTGTGGGACAAAAGGTGTCTGGAACAGTCATAATAAGGGACAATCCCTTAAAACATGAGTCAGTTGGTCACCCTGATTACACTTGTCTTCATTCCCATATTCAGGGTATTTCTGTGTTATACTGTGTCACATCTTGGACTCTCATGACTATGTACAAATTTTCCAACTGGAATTGGGGTTCCCTCCACTGTCAGATAATAAAACTTTCACTGTACTGTTTACAGTTCTTTTGCTGATAAAGAAACATTGTAGCTACTCTTTCCTTAAAAATGCTTCATAATTAGCACATTTTCTGGATGGCCCTTAGTGGATTTGTAGAGAGCATGGGTTATATTACAGAACAATCAGTACATGCTCATTGGTGATGAACATCACTCAACTCACTGTAATTCAAAGCTCCACCATATGCTGCCTGTCTCGGTTCTATGAATTCTGACTGGAAACATTACCAAATCACAAGTGCATTTTCTTGCATTTGCAAAATCAATTTGGAATATTAATGATTTCAGCTGAACATTAATTAAAACTTTGAAGAATTTCCAGGCTGGATTTTCACTGAGTTGGGATGACTTGGGAGCCCTTTTAAAATAATGGGCGGGTTCCAATTCTAGAATTCCCAACCTGATTCTCAGCATTTCCAATTTTTGAGATTGTCTTTTAAGGGTGTGGGCTGGTTCGAGTTGCAAGCCTGCACCCTGCACTCCTGACCTGGCCAGCTCCATTATGGTGATAGGCATCCTAATCCTCTGCAATTTTCATGGAGTCAGGCCAAGCCTCATTATGTATTCTTGGCTGAGAGCCCAGAAATCTATTATCCTATTGAAACACCTGAGCCCCAGGGAAAACATTGCTTGATAGACAGTTCTGGCTCTCTAATCTATACTGTCAATTTCACAATGTTTATTTACATAAGATAAAGTGGTTTCAATGCTTGCTGTTTCTGATATTGATACTTTAAAAGGGTATGGATGACTTACACTTTTATTGGGCTGTAGTAAAAAGGGTTTTTTTTAAGAAAGTGGAACATTATCAATGAATGACTGTTTTTTTAAAGCTTTTGTTCACACACCCTGCTGAAATTATAACATTCATTGCTTCTATACAAAGTATAGTAGGTGAATGGATATGGAAGTGCCATAGCTTGATATGGGGGGCATGGGGGGCCATAGGGTGGGCATGAGGTATGAGGGCATGGGGGGCATACAGTGGCATGCAGTATGAGGGGCCATAAGGGTTGTTTGGGAGGCATACCCTTGCATAGGAGGCGTGAGGGCCATAGGATGGGGTGGGTCATAGCTTGGCATAGGGGGCATGAGGGGGCCAAGGGAGTTGTTTGGAAGGCATAGTTTGGCATGGGGGTGGATGGGAGGCATGAAGTGCCATGGATGGGGCATGGGGAGTGTGTGGGTGATGAGGTGTGATGGATGAGGGCTGGAAGGCCTTTCTGTTGTTATAATAACTGGGATGAAGATCCACAGCACCGAGGCAGACCTTTTAAGCAGCCTGGCTCCATATCTGGCAACTCCTGTGGCTGTCTCCAAACTTTTCCCTGGTTGGCTGGCCTGACTGCAGCACACACCCGCCCCCCCAACAATGAAAATCCCATCCTTGCAGCCACTTTCTCCCAAGGCGGGGCTGAGTCTGGAATTTTTCCAACTCCCACTACCCGCCTCGGGGATGAAATTCCAGCCCATCGTCTCCAATCAATAAACTTCTTACAGTCATTTCATTCAAAATGTAGAGAATGCTTAAGTGAGATGAAAGAAAAGTGTATAATACAAGCTTTCAAATTAGTGTTCTCAGATATTACCCACTAAAACTTGCTCCCACTTACAGCTGATTTAGCAGGTTAATGGACTGTGTGGTTTTCTGATCATCTTTGATGACTTGAGTAACTAGTGCAAGGGCTTCAAATGATGACTGGTTGGCAGTTTTGCTGAACTGTTCTATGTCATCCGCGTCTCTCATATGCCTAAATAGAGAAAAGCAAAAGCAAAAAGAAAAGCTCTTAATACTTTGCTGTGAAGTTTTGAGATGAAAGTGGGAATGGAAAATGTGCTGAAGATCAGAATGTAAATAAAAAGACCACTCTTACTTATCTGCCAATCTACGAGCCTCATGTGCTAGACCTGCCAGATTACTGCCCCCAACAGGACCTGTTGGCAATGACGGCTGTAAGAAATAACATGACACTTATTACACTTGGCAACAAAATCTCAGCTCTCCAAACATTAAAAGTTAACAAAATAAAATCGCCCTCCTTCCTGAAGGTGCTGGATTATGCTTTCCTTGGATGCTGGCAATTCTCTATTATTTTGTCCAAAAGTTCACTCCACATAAACACACTTTTCTGTAGGAGTCACTTTATACCACTGAGAGCAAAATCCCCTCACTCTCTGAAGCTAATCTAGGGCTACTGAAGTTAATTATGGTAACAGGCCAGCTGAGATCAGCAAACTCAGCACAGGACAGGGATTGAATTTGGTTACTATCCTGGTGTAGAGGACTCAGCTTCACAATGAGCAGTGCAACTTTTCACATGAGCTACTGTAAAAAGTTAACATGTTTTTTTGAGAGCCAGTCTGGAGCATTGTGATATAACTTGATGTCAAGCCTCCAGGATTTGTACAACCACCCAGATGGCTCAACCACTTATGTAGCTCTTGTATTAAGACTGTATCATTACAAGGGACGTGTCATAACAAAACAAGTCGTTGTGTCATAACAAGAGACAGTCAGAACATGGGACAGTGTCACACCAGTGGGCTGTGTTATAACTTGCAAGTCTCAAAACATTTACCATTAGTCCAGAGTTTGTGAATTTTCGAAGTTTTAAAAAGCCAGGACTGCCCTGGGTCCAGGTGAGAGTGACTGCCCTTGACATCAAGGCCGAGTGTGGCATCAAGGAGCCCCACCAAAACTGAAGTCAATGGGAATCAGGGGGAAACTCTCCACTGGTTGGAGTATTACCAAGCACAAAGGAAGATGTTTGTGATTGTTGGAGGTTAATCATCTCAGTTCCAGGACATCACTGCAGGAGTTCCTCAAGGTAGTGTCCTAGGTCCAACCATCTTCAGCTGCTTCATCAAAGACCTTCCTTCCATCATAAGGTCAGAAGTGGGGATGTTCGCTGATGATTGCACAATGTTCAGCACCATTAGTGACCCCTCAGATACTGAAGCAGACCATGTCCAAATACACCAAATACAGCAAGACCACAATATCCAAGCTTGGGCTGACAATTAACATTTGTGGCACACAAGTGCCAGGCAATGATCATCTCCAACAAGAGAGAATCTAACCATCGCCCTTGACATTCCATCGCATACCATTGCTGAATCCCCTGGGGATTACCATTGATAAGGAATTGAACTGGACCAGCCATATAAAGATTGTGGCTACAAGAGAAGGTCAGAGGCTATGAATCCTGTGATGAGTAACTCACCTCCTGACTCTCTAAAGCCTGTCCTCCATCTATGAAGCACAAATCAGGAGTGTGATGGAATACTCTCCACTTGCCTGGATGAGTGCAGCTCTAACAACACTAAAGAAGCTTGACACCATCCAGGACAAAGCAGCCCACTTGATTGGCATCCCTTTCACAAACATTTGCTCCCTCCACCACTGACGAACTGATAGCAGTGAGTACCATCTACAAAATGCTCTGCAGAAACTCACATAGGCTCCTTAGGCAGCACCTTCCAAATCCATGACCACTACCATCTAGAAGGACAAGGACAGCAACTACCTGGATGTTCCCCTCCAATTCACACACCATCCTGACTTAGAAATATATCACCATTCCTTCACTGTCGCTGGGTCAATATCCTGGAACTCCCTCCCTAACAGTGCAATGGGGGTACCTACACCACATGGACTGCAGTGGTTTAAGAAGGCAGCTCACTGCCACCTTCTCAAGGGCAATTAGGGATGGGCAATAAATGCTGGCCCAGCCAGTGACATCCAGATCCTGTAAATGAATTTAAAAAGCAACTATGTTGACAACGTTAGTGTCTTTACTGTAGTTCTTTCTGTTTTGTAAACATCAAGGTTACTGACTGAGTTTTTACCTTCAACTAAGAAGAAAATCCCTTTTTTGGCTCATGAGGACTTACCATTCGGCCCATTTCTGTCCTGCTTTCTTGGATCTTTGTCCTGACATTGCTTAGCAACCTGTCTGTATTTCGGATATGATCTTCGTATGTTTCTGTTAACCTTCTAGTCTCATCAACAGATTTCCCGATGTTGTCCAGATTAGATGTCTCAGTACCCAGCTTCTTGTTAATGTTTTCCAATTGGTTAAGATTGTTTTCATCAATGACTGTAGAAAGAATCAGATCTTTACTACTGAGGACAAATACTGTACATTCTTCAAGTTGTACCTCTTGAAGATCCCCGGACTTGTCACTTCTGCCTGGCAACTGTACCATCTAATCTGTTCTTTTTTGCTACCTAGACCAGGAGGATCCCAGGTTCAATCTGTGTGAAGTTAGTTGCTCTCAGCTGATAAGGATATTAATATGGCCTCAGCACCTGTGAATTCACAGGGGGAAAATATTGGCCAGTGTGCTCAAGCCCATTTGCTACCCTTACTGGAAAGTGCCCAATCATAGATGTTAAATGATGATCAGGGTTGGGTTTGGCTGTGCTACATCTTATGTCCAAAATGGCTTGGCAAATCTGTCAAGTATCATATCTGAATAATGCTCAATCGGATGCGTTGCTAGAGAGCAGTTAATATCATACGAACATACAAAAATTACAAGCAAGACAAGACTAACCTGAAGCATCATGACTCTATACTTCCCACCCACTCCCAACCTATCCCCAATCACACAGCAATGTTCTCTCCTGGGAGAGGCAAATAAAAAACAACAGAGTCAATAACAAGAAAAAAACGGAGAATTTCCTCTCCACCCCAACTTAGGTAAATGAAGGATCCAGAGAACTACATTCCAACACGTATCACGCCTTCAGGAAAGGAGTGGATAAAATTACTAAAGAAACAAAAAGTACCTTGGATATTCCTGATTGATTTTTACAGAAAATCTGAATGAATGAGACCTTATCATCCTCAGCAATCTAACACTGACAGAAAGCAAGGCTCCCCCGAGAGGTAAAGTCATAAGAAAGTCAAACTGCATTTTTCACACATAGCTACTAAGAGGTGGTCTAACAGTGGCCTGGAGAAGGTGTCTCCTCAGTCAAGGACAGACCCATTAGCTTGGGATTGAGGAGGGGGAAACAGAAGGAGGTTAAGGGAAAATGAAGGGAGAAAAGATAATTTTATGTTTTTATTTTATATAAGTCTTACAACCTTTAAAGTGTTTTGTTATTAAGCCAAAAAAAACTTACTTTCAATTTCTTTAGCTTCAGTCATCATTTGACTGAGGACGATTGATGTTTTCTTCAATCTTTGCTCAAAATGCTTGTCATTCAATGGGTTCTCATTTGCCTTCACTTTTGAGATTAAAATTTCCAGATCTCTAACCACATTCTTGTGTTTCAATACCTAAACAGTAGACACAGAATCAGACATGAAAAACATTCAGCAAGAAACCAAAGAAAAATTCCAACAATCAGCCAGTAAACACTCCTTAGTATCCAAAATTTCCCACCAAATCAACAGAGCTAAAAGCTTTCATGGTCTTTTTAAACCTGTGGAAGGAGGCAGAGGCTGTGAGTGCAGAAAGATCTGAAAGTAATTGTGTTAGGATACCAGAGAGCAAGTCACAGGCATTCCATAACCTGACCAGCAATGCTGATTTAAAATATAATCATCCATAATTCCTTAATGCCTTAATTTGAAATCTCCAATTTTTGCAGTTATGAGGAAATTGCAAACAAGTGTGGGAAGAGCACGGTTAGAATTTCATTAGAAAAGTGTTTTTTTAAAGGTTTAACTACAAATTACCTTCACTGCATTGTTCTATCTGAAGGATGACAGAAAATGTAAGCTAACTGTCATTTCAAGGTAAGTACTCAAAGCTTTGGGATTTAAAATGCACCAGTGAAAATGTTAAAATGAAGTGAGAAGGATATGGAACATCGGTTATGCAAGCCCATTGGTTGTGATTTATTTCTCATGAATAGGCTATCCTGATAATATATGAGTGATGAAGTTAATTGGTGGGGGGTGATAGTTCCCTGTGTTCCTTTGTGAATTGTTTCTTCTGTGACTCTGAGGGTCCGTGCTGCCATTTTACGTAGGCGGGCCAATTAAGGTCCGCCCAGCGTGTTTCGCGGCTCCTGGGGACAGAGGGAGTGGGCGGGTGGCGGGAGGGCGGATTGGCAATCGCTGCCAGGTCCAATGGCGACCCAGTGGCCTGTTTAAAGGGCAAGCTGCAGCCACGCCAAGGCTGCTGTACATGGCTGGGGCCAACGCAGATCCAGGCTGGCCATGCAGGAGGGTAGGGCGGGTGGTCAAAGTGCGCCCCGGTTTTCGGATGACTGCCTTGCTGCCCTCCTCGAGGAGGTGGCAGAATGGCAGGAGGTGCTCATCCCCCAGGTCGGGAGGAGGAGACCATCCCACTAGACCAAACATGGGTGGGAGGAGGTAGCGGAGGTCATAAGCTCCAACGACGGGGTGTGGCGCACATAGATCCAGTGCCGCAAGCGTTTCAATGACCTGCTGCGCACAGGTACGGTGAGTAGCACATTGGCATCGTTCACTTCACCCATTATGTATGCTTCTCCACGCCTGGCGCCCCACCCATGTCTGACTGGCCTGAATGCAATGAGTCATTGATGGCATGTGTCCTTAGCTGGGCGGGCCAGCAGATATTCCATATGCATTGGTCAGCCTGAGAGGGTGGTGATGAGATGGGTTCTGCACCCGCAGCATGTGGCAGACTGAGATCCACATGACTGTGGTGAGGGCAATCTGGAGGATCTGCAACCAGGCGCAGTGCTCGAACTCCAGGACATGTCGAAGTTAGGGTGATGACATGGTGGGAGGGGGTCTTCAAGGTGGTGTGGCACAGGTCGACCTGCTGCCCTCTGCGATCCACGTCATTGTGCCTCCTTGCTATGGCAGGTTAAACTGTATATTCCCAAGTGTGATGAAGGCAGCATGTGGCCAAGGGTGGGGGGATGATGGAAAGGACACACCTGGCATATTTGTGAGAGTGTTTGGCAGCACCAGGGTAAGGATGCATTGGACCCCTGCAATGGCCAACTGGGCTTGGGGTAGGCCAGCCGCGAGGAGATTCACGGTACAAGTATCACTTATCAATGCTCTTTGCTTATTTCCAGGAGGAGAATTCTCACAACACTGCTGAGCGGGTGGGCCAGCCCAGGTAGTGCTGCTGAGCCGCTTCGAGCAGGAGACCCTCAACCTGGAGAGGCACCATGCCTCCAGGTCCACCGGAGCCGAAGAGGCTGGGGTTGTGGCAGGTATGTGTGGCCAGCACTCATGTCACCAGTAGTGTCCCAACAGCCATGGCAGTGTTGATTGTTGAGTGAGTGACGTAACCAACATGACTTGCTCAGTGCGTGTGGAATGATGAACGCATGATGATCTGGGGGACAGGCATGTACATTAACATTTTCCGCACGCTAACTAATCAAATTTCCTTAATCTTCCTTTCAGCATCATTGGCGCACAGCCGGGAGCAGGAGCAGCAGGGGCCCGCTCTGGCACTTGAGGGCCATGAAGTATCAACACCATCAGCGTCACACCACCTCTGCCAGGCAGGCACCAGCGCAAATACTGGCACACTAGTGGGCATCAGATTTTCACTAGTGTCCAGGGGCACAGCGGTGAGGGCGCTTCACAGTCGCTGGAGGAGCTTGCGGAGACAGAGAGTGCCCATGGCGTCAGCAGTCAGAGGACTGCAGGGGCCCAGGCACATGCTCAGTCTGTGGCTGATGATGTACCTCTAGAGTCGCCCGCAATGCAGCCAACTCATGAGATGCGGCTGGGTGTGCAGGACTATCTGGTGGAGATACATGAGGCTGTGCTTGGCTTGGTGTCAGTGGTGGAGGAGTCTATGTGGACCGTAGCCAATGAATTAAGCCTCATGCTGAGTGCCAATGTTCCTCCATGGAGAGAGTGGCGACTCTCATGGAGAAGCAGCTCCAGGGACAGGATCAGGGGTTCCTGGGGTTGTGCTCACTGCAATCCTTCACAGTGGCATTGACCTCAGGTGGTCAGTGCTCGTGTGGGCAGTGGTTTGGGCACCAGGTATCCCACCTCGGTGCCCATCCATCTATGGTGATCAGGGAGGGTCGAACAGACCTCACATCGGCAGAGCAGCTGCCTGTTGTCTCTGCGGGTGCCTCTCAGGGCGCTCCGGGTGAGGCTGGCAGCTCCTCCGCCCCTCTGCCAGTGGCCGTGGCACCCAATGAGGCTGCGACAACTGGGGAGATGCCAGCTGCGGAGCTCCCAGGCAGGGCAAGCACAGGCTTCATGGGCCAGAGGACGTCTACCAAGGTCATCGAGGCCAACAGGACAGCAGAGAGAGCAAGCTATCTCAGATGCCAGTGCCAGCGAGGGGGCACCACAAAGACGTAGCACCCGCAAACGTAAAATTAAGGCACCTTAGGCACACCCCGGGTTCATCACTGGTGGTTTTTTGGCCCCCCCATGAGTTCCTTCTGATTGTGTTTGCAGTGTGACACTATTTGATTTGTGTTATGTTACGAGACTTTTGTGAAAGCATTAAATTAAGATCGTCTGACATGGCTAGGGGTGCCTCTTTTCTTGGGTAGGTGGATGGATTCCTGAGATGTTATGAGTCATTTGTGTGTCATTGACCTTTATTGACTGGGCCCATCGTCAATGCTCCTATCCTGACAGATTTGGCACTAATGTCTGCAGTATGGAGGCTGCAGCCCAGGCTTGTGTTGGAGGTCCATATGTGCTGTGCTAGCTGAAGGTTCCTTGGATTAGAGCGTCCCGGGTGTCCCTTCCTCCCTGGAGTATGCCCGGGTCAGTGTCTACCCCCCCAGCATTTCCCTGTGTGTGCTCGTCCTTGGACTCACTGATGGACTCATCATGTGTAGCCGCAGCCACTCCGTCTACATGTTCTTCATCTACAGCCTCCCACCTTTGCAGCGCAAGATTGTGAAGAGCGCAGAATGCAACCACAATCAGGAACACACGATCTGGGAGGTACTGGAATGCGTCCCCTGAGCAGTCCAAGCATCGGAAGCGTATCTTGAGAAGACCGATGGCTCTCTCCACCACAGCCCTTGTGGTGCCGTGGCTCCTATTGTACCGCTGCTCAGCTTCTGTTCTTGGATGGTGGAGAGGTGTCATGAGCCACCTTCTGAGGTGATAGCCCTTGTCACCCAGCAGCCATCCATCAAGCCGGGCTGGAGCACTGAAGAGCCCCGGCACCTAGGAGGTCTGAGGATGTAGGCGTCATGGGAGCTGCCTGGGTACCTTGCACAGACTTGCAGAATCAGCATCCTGTGATCACACACTATCTGCACGTTCATGGAGTGGAAGCCCTTCCTGTTGACGAAGGCACCGGGCTCACCTGCTGGCGCTGTGATGGCCACATGTGGGCAGTCTATTGCACCCTGGACATGGGGGAAGCCAGCAATGGCCACGAAGCCTCTGGCTCGCTGTGCCTGGCTTGCCTGGTCACAGCAGAAGTGGATGATGTCAATGCACACCTGAACAGAGCGTCTCTGACCTGCTTGACACAAGCGTGGACAGCTGATCGGGAGACACCGCAAAGATCACCCACCGAGCCCTGGAAGGAGCCAGAGGCCTAGAAGTTGAGGGCAGCTGTGACCTTCAGTGCCACTGGCATGGGGTGTCCGCCCACACAGTTAGGGGAGATCTCAGGGCCAATCATCTGTCTCCCTTGACAAACAGAACCTCCTTCGGCACTGCGCCTCAGACATATTGAGGTAGCTGCTTCACCACCTGTATATCCTAACAGCAGGATAGTGGCATCTTCTGCAGCCCCTTCTGCCTTGGACTACCTCTTGGCCCAGCACCCCTTGTGCCTGTGCCTGTCCTCCCAAAGGTGGCTCCCCTGGAGGCTGAATGTGCACTCCTGGCCTCCTCCCCCTTCTAACCCTCCCTTCCTCCTCAGTGGGTGCCTCCTGTGGAGAGATCACCTCCCATTCCCAGACTCAGGGAGGCTTCCTGAAACCTACAGGCCCCAAAACAAATCCTCACTGCGAAGTGCTGACCTGAAGTTTATGAGTCCAGTCCAAGCAGCTGATATGCGTTTTGATCTTTTCCAGCTCACACAGGCAAGTTTCAGTAACTTTTGTACAATAAGTTTTAAATCTATAGAATCGTGACCCCACTGAACCCTCTTCTCCCGCTCGTGGATGAACTTCGTGCAAATTTCTGATACCCGCCTGCATGCTTGATTTATGCCAGTTTTAGGCTACACTGTAGATTCCTCAATCTTTCATGCTTATTAAGAAAACCTCTGTGCAAACCTTCTGCTGCTCATTTCTCCGCACTGTATTTCCTGTCTCGTTTTTTAAATCACACTACATTAAAAATTTAAAGCTTCCACTATTATCTCTTCTTAAACATGCTGTGCCAAGTGTGTATAAATGATGGGTTGATGCCTTCAAACTTTAATTTTCATACTGGAAGAGGAACTTAAAGAAGGAATAGGACAGAAGTTTCATGCTTTCATCGGGCCCAAATTCACACATTGATTTTCCTTTGTTTACTTGGGTATTAATGTCTGCATGTGCTAAAATAAAATTAGCTACAATATTGGTGTAAAAATAGGCATAAATTTCAGCATATTTCTGAGTAAGTGGAAGTGTGGAAATTCTGGTCTTATTGCATTAAAACAAAAACTAACTTAACCTTCCCTTAACCAAGAGTGGTATTAGCTCCTTCTAAAACTCTGTGCAGATGGGGTTAGGTGCGTACCTTGCTTTTTACTGCTTGATAACAGTTTGGGCATTGCTGGCATCCTGTGGTGCTATTGTAATAGGTGTCTCCTGCACACTGGTTACACTTATCGCCAAAGACTCCTGACTTGCAGTCACACGTTCCATCACTCCTGCACTGTAAGGACCGGGAACCACTTGGGTCACAGTTACATGCTGTAAAAATAACATAATCATAATATGAAAATGTACAATAGCTCTTACATTCTTTTATTTCATGGTTGTTGTTTAAGTATTGAAACATATAGTACTTCACACAAACAATCCCAGTCTAGTTATCATATCCACTTATCTGCAGAGCTCATGAAGAAGTGGAGCTGCATTTTCCTGCACAATGCTACCTGAAATCAGGTAGGAGAGCAGCAGAAAAAGTTGGAGGCAAATTTGGTGGTGAGCAAAGTAAATTTGTTTCATTGCCCTGGTCTTGGTCTCTCTCTCTCCCCACCTCCTACCTCTACCTAGGCTGCTGCTTGATGATGCTTCCCTACTGCCACAATCAAATACCAGGAAACCCATCAGATTTTCCAGGATAAGTTACAACCACATCCTGGGTCCGCATATGGAAGATAGCAGTAGCCCTCGGGAAGTGGTGATGCAGGTTCTGAGGACTCCCTGTGGAGGGACATGGTTTTGTAGCAGCTGATTCTTTCTGTCATCACTAAACTGTGTCGACTCACATCTTTGATGAGGTCTACAATGCTGCCATTTCTTTTCTCTTCTTTTCTGCACCTTGGAACACCCAGCTGCCTCTTTTAGTGCTGCAGCAGAGGTCTCATTGTTGTAGCACTAGGATTGTGCAACCAGCAATTAAAGAGTTTTCTCGCGGCAATGGGAATATCTCTAGGTATCTGCCATTCATAGTTGATGAAGCCCAAACCAGAAAATGGAAAGAAAACTTTTTACTGAATAATCCCAATTTAGTGTCTCTAAAATACTTTTAATATGAGCAAAAGTAAAATAAAATTGTATTTCAAAACAATTGATAACATCAAGGACAGATTGCAACTTGCTTTAATGTTGAATTGGGTTTGCTTTGTGCAGGTTTGTTATGATAAAATAGTAAACTTTATGTCATGGAACGTGTCTACATATAAGCTAGTATATATACAGTTCAAAGACAATTCTTACATTTGCACTTTTCAGTAGGATTGGAGGCAAGTGCATTTCCATAAAAGCCATCTTTACATCTTTCACAGTGACGTCCTGCAGTGTTGTACAGGCATTCCTGACATTCCCCAGTCCATTGGTCACAGTTCCTAAGCGAATTGGGATCAACGTTGTTGTTGCATGTACAAGGCTGGCAGGATCTGCCTGCCTGTGGGTTACCAAAGTATCCTTCCTCACACATTTCACACCGCTTACCTGGGCAATTTGTACAATAACATTAAGGGATAGAAACTATATGCATTTGAATCTTAACATATATGTTAACAAAACAAAAAGCAAACTTCGTCAAACCAACTAGCAGCTCCAAAGCCCATCTATATTTTTCTCACATTGATATGCCCTGCCACGTTAAATTAATTTTCAAAGTAGGATAGACTAATCCTTCAGCAATCTGTATACTAAGGTGTGAGTGGGAAATAATTTGGTACACCAGAACTCTATATAATGGCAATGAATAGGAAATGGCTCAGTATGTCTGAATTTTGTATAGTGACAGTGAATGGAAAGGATTTGGTATGGTTGATTTCTGTATAGCTACAATGAATGGATAGGGGTTAAAAGCAAAAAACTGCAGATGCTGGAAATCCAAAACAAAAACAAAAATACCTGGAAAAACTCAGCAGGTCTGGCAGCATCTGCGGAGAGGAGCACAGTTAACGTTTCGAGTCCGAATGACCCTTCAACAGAACTAAGTAAAAATAGAAGAGAAGTGAAATATAAGCTGGCTTAAGGGGGGGGTGGGACAAGTAGAGCTGGATAGAGAGCCAGTGATAGGTGGAGATAACCAAAAGATGTCACAGACAAAAGGACAAAGAGGTGTTGAAGGTGGTGATATTATCTAAGGAATGTGCTAATTAAGGGTAGAAAGAATGAAAGAAAAGAAAATGGATAGGGGTTGGTCTATTGTGACTCTCTCCAATGGTAGTGAATAAAATCATAGTTGGTTTGTTGGAACTCTACATAAATGGTAAAATTCTTAATAGCGTGGAATATCAGTGAGATTCAGCAGTGCAGATACATAGGTCTGGGCTACAAACCATAATTGAAGCAAAGTGCATGACTTGCTTTCAAATGGAATTATATAATCACTTGATCATTCATCTCATTTGCTATTTGTGAAATTGTGCTGTGCACAAACTGATTGCCAACAATGGCACTTCAAAAGTATACTATTAGCTATTGCTACAGTTATGGGGTTTATAAAATTGTTATGTTTTAATTTACAGTAAAATAAAGTGGGCTGTATGAACTGTCCTGCAGTCTACCTGTCAGCAACTGACTGGTTTGATTGTTAGAGATTAAAGAGGGACCAGATTGTTTTACTGGGAAGAAGGTGCAAGGTGTTTACACTTGGAAACAATAGTCTCTGTGCTAACAGTGGATACACTGTGAGTTTCCAACATCTCAGAAAAGTGTTGAGAATGTTGAATTGTAAACAGCTGTGCTTTAAATTTCTATTTACTTCCAAGATAAAAGAGAGTGGGGGCTTTCAAGAATAGCTAATCAGCATTTCTATTTGTATAGAAGGCCCTTGGTAATTCGTGTTGCTATGGTGATGGACTTTAAGAGGGGAAAGGTTTATAAGGTATCCCTGAAACTCAAAGTTAGTCTGGCAGGATCCAGGGGAGGGAGAGCAGTTACAGGTAGCAAGATGCTGTGGTTCACCATGCAGGAATGCAGGTGAAGCTCACACTTGGATTGAATAGACGGAATTCATGAGGAGTTAAATCAAGGCTGGAAGGTTTACCTAGCCTGAGTTAGAGGAAGAATCTCCGGGGAAAAATCCTCACTGTGAAAGACAGTTCTGAGGTTATAAGTTCCCAGGCTGAGAAAGGGAAAAAAACAGAAGTAAACCATCAGAAACTAAGAATCACCTTGGGCTGGTTCTGGGAAAATTGAATATCTACTTAAAGGACCGTGTAAAGTATATCTGCGAAGTGTACTTTCAGTTGTGCTAAAAGAAAAAAGGAAATGTTCTGTTTTGTGGTTTAAAGTATAAGTTGCCTACAAAGGTAGTGTTTAATTAATAGCATTTTTAGTCTCCTGTCATCATAAAAATCTTAAGACATGAAATCTTGTTGTGTCATCCTTTCAGCTATTAACTAAGTTCAAATTTATTTTTAAACATTTTTGATTTATACAGAGATCATAATGCTATAAAGCACCCTGAGGATATGAAGAGTGCCACATGAATACTATTCCTTTTCTTTTTTCACTAGATGGCATTGTCCATTTAAGTATATTTTGGCAAATTTGCAGTATGTACTTATTTTCATAGACTGTATAGGATTGTGTTATTAATAGCATCAGGCGTGCTATCCACGAAATCAATCGCAAACAGTGGAACCTTCAACATCTACCATAATGAAAGGGACACCTTGATGAATCATAGAAGTTGGAGGAGAGTCAAGTCCCCAAAATGTGACTTTATATGTGGTTTACAACATTTGTAACATCTGATTTCTAACATCCTATAGCTATAGGAAAAACGGGCATATTACAGGTTACAAATGAAGTATTGTGTAGGTTAATTCACTATTGCAGGAGATGAAATATAAAGAATAAAGGCATTTATTTGACTGTGCGTGGGGCATCTCACAAGTAAGGCTTCATCTCAATTATATTCTGATGAACTTCCAGGAAGGCAGATAATTCGAGTGCGGATACTGAAGTTCCAGACCAAGGATACATTTTCCACAGGCATTCACATATGAGGAAGCTGTGCTGTATGTGCTGAATGCTGATTAAATGATATCAGATCTAACCTTCAAAGTGCTGAATGGGGCCTGCTTTGTGCAAAAGTACCTTGCAGTGTTGTTTCTTTCTGCTAATGTTATTTTTAACAGCTTCTAAATGGTTACAATTGATAGATTGTACCCAAGACTTACCCATTGTTTTTGCCGGACAGCCCACACACACTACCTCTGTTGTTCCTGGTGTCACAGTGCAACCTGTACCGCTTGGACAGGGGCAAATCCTACAGCCACTTGGTTCAGAAGAATCAGCGTAATAACCTTGTGGGCAATTTCTGGGATGATCATTGGAGAAACAGGAGCCTAGCAGGCAACATGGAAGAGCACTTTATTAATAGTCAAAGATAATGGCTGGACAAAGCAGTACCAACTTCTTACTCAACATATATTGATCAGTTTCTTTTTAAAGGTGTTGATTGGTACTAAGTCGACTATAATCTCTGGGAGTTTGTTCCTCATTCACTATCCTATGGGGATTTTTTTTTAACTGAACTTTAACTTTGCACAACATTGTGTATTTTATGCTTGTGCCCTTTATTCCTATGTTCATTGCCCACTTTAACTACTTGCTTGTTTCCACCTCATCTATAACTATATTTTGAACAGCTGAATCATGTCTCTCCTCAGTCTCCTTTTTCTCCAGCATAAGTTTAGGCATTTGAGCTTTTCTTGGTAACATAGGGCCCGACATCTGCCACAAAATTGGTGGTGCCCCCACTGACCTGACCTCCGGGAGCCCTGAGCGAATTAAATCCCTGTTTGGCAGTGAGAACCCTGCTCCTGGAGCTCCCAGCTCCACAGGGACATTTAATTCTAGGGACATGATTTTCCCTTCATCGGGCGGGCGCAGTAGGTGGGCCAGGGAACAGCCGCAAAACAGACCGCTCACCGCAATCAGGCTCTGACCGTGATTTCATGCTGGCTGCCAATTAACCGACAGGCAGCGTGAAACGTGCGCTGAGAGCTTTAGCGCTGCTAGGGTGGTGGTGGGAGGAGCGCAAGTGCCGATATCTGTGCATGCACAGGGGTGCGCTCATTCAAAGCTCCCTGAAGACACAGAGCTGCCTCAGGGAACAGAAGAATTTCAAAATGAAAAATAAAGACTTTACAAAAAATATAAACATGTCCCCACACATGACTCAGTCACATGAAGAGGAACATGTTAAAAGTAATGTTAAAAAAACTATTTTTTAGAATTTACTGTTGGAAACCTCATCCTGCCCGTAGATGATGTTTCCTAAAAAATGCAAAGGCCGCCTGGCCTATTCACCCGCCCGCCAACCGTAAAGTTGTACGGGCAGCGAAAACAGTGTTCACTTACTTGTTTAAGGGACTTAATAGGCCCCTTAATTGTCAGTGGGCGCGCTGCCGGCTCTCACACACGCCTGCCGGCCAAAATATCGCGCAAGTGCACAATGACGTTGGGACGTTTGCCCGATATCATCATGCACTATTTTACTCCCAATCGGGTCGGGCATGTGCCCGCCCGCAGGATGAAAAATCCTGTCCTAGGACTTCGCCTGGTAGGATGGAAATCCCCCGCCACTCTATGGCTGTCAGCCAATCAGAAGCCAACAGCTCCCCGTTACCAGCAGCACCACTGGGAGAGGTGGCTGTTGCAGGTAATAAATGTGGGCCTACATCAGGGATCATCATCCCTGGGGGAATGCAACTGAGGGAATAATGGCAGTCACAGTAAGGGAATCATGTTGCTGGAAAAGGTGGGGAAGGGGTTGGAGGCAAGGGAGGAGAGTGGATCTCACTTGGGCCTCCATCCCTGAAGCTGGGTCCCGTGATCAAGCACTGGATGCATTTAAAAGAGTCCCCCTCCCCATCCCCTCTAGGCTGACAGGGTTGCTTGTCAGTTTCCCCACATGGCAAGTCCCCCTACCCCCTCCCGCCACTATTTGAATACCAATGCAGGTAGGGTGAGGCCCTTAAGTGGGCATTAATTGCCTACTTAAAGGCCTACATTGGCATCCAGACGGGAAGGCCATCCTCGAACGTTCCCCACTGGATTTTAACATGAGAGACAGGGAGGTAGCGGGGTGCCTACACAGCACCCTCCCCGCCAAATCAAATGGCACCCCGCACCTCCAAACTCATCTCCACGGTTGGGAGAGAGAGGGTGTGTGGGCATTAAATTTTAAATTCCACACTTAGTCCCTTAATTCTGGAACTATCCTGGTCATTGTTGTCTGGATCCTTTCTATCCTTTTCCTGGTAGGGTGGCCAAAACTCATACCATACTCTAGATTTTGACTTACAGTTAAGGAGAGTGGTATAACATGGTCTGGTTTGTGGACTAATGTTCTGCAGATGCACTTTAGCTTTTTTTATTATTCATTCATGGCATGTGGGTGTTGCAGTCTATGCCAGCATTTATTGCCCCCCCCCAATTGCTCTTGAGAAGGTGGTGGTGAGCCGCCTTCCTGAACTGCTGCAGACCATGTGGTGTAGGTACACCCACAGTGCTGTTCGGAAGGGAGTTCCAGGAATTGGACCCAGTGACAGTGAAGGAACGGCGATATATTTCCAAATCAGGATGGTGAGTGTCTTGGAGGGGAACTTCCAGGTCGTGGTGTTCCCATGTATCTGCTGCTCTTGACCTTCTAGATGGTAGTGGTCGTGGGTTTGGAAGGTGCTGCCTAAGGAGCTTTGGTGAATTCCTCCAGTGCATCTTGTAGATAGTACACACTGCTGCTACTGTACATCGGTGGTGGAGGGAGTGAATGTTTGTGGATGGGGTGCCAATCAAGTGGGCTGCTTTGTCCTGGATGGTGTCAAGGTTCTTGAGTGTTGTGGGAGCTTCACTCATCCAGGCAAGTGGTGAATATTCCATCACACTCCTGACTTGTGCCTTGTAGATGGTGGACAGGATCTGGGGAGTCAGGAGGTGAGTTACTCACCACAGGATTCCTAGCCTCTGACCTGATCTTGTAGCCACAGTACTTATCTGGCTGGTCCAGTTCAGTTTCTGGTCAATGGCAACCCCCAGAATGTTGATAGTGAGTATCAAGGGGTGATGGTTAGGTTCTCTCTTGTTGGAGATGGTCATTGCCTGATACTTGTGTGGTGTGAATGTTACTTACCACTTGTCAGCCCAAGCCTGGATATTGCCCAGGTCTAGCTGCATTTGGACATGGACTGCTTCAGTAATGAGTAGTCACAAATGGTACTGAACCTGAGTTAACTGATTCACAATTGCCTCACATATGAAATATGGAAAATGCAACTAGAAAATGACCTAGTTCTTCATTTTCAAGTAAACACTAAATTATTCCAATCATGAATATTATGGAGTGCTATAAGAAATCTTAAATTTGATCCTTCAGTCAAATCCACCTTTGGTCAAAGTTGTGAAGGAGGAGCTGGCAAGATTCATGATTAAATTCAACATAATAGTTTTCTCTCTGGTTATTTCTGCAAGGTGTTTTTAACTTTTATTGAATTATTGACTGTGAAACCTGATCACACCACCATCAAAACTGCCTAAAGAAGCTGATGAGTCCAAGAATGTGAGAGTGCTGAAATTATGATCAGCAGCTTAAGTATTAAATCAAGTATGTTTCAGTGATACATTTTTAGCACTTGGCTGAATGCAAAAGCACAGTAACAATTTTGCTATAATTAGTGCACTGATGACATCTTCCCAATGTTGGATTCAGCTGCTCCAGAAAATTGGTGTTTCTCAGCTGTTTCATTGATGTTCACTGATCAAATAGATCAACAGGGGGAATAAACAGAAGAACAAGAATGTCAAATTTCACCAAAGTTAATTTTAAAAGGGGTATCCATGATGAGACATGGGCATTGTGTTTACAAAATGTTTTTAGGTAACCTTTACCGTTTTGTAAAGCCACAATGCAGCACTGAATATTACATCAAGATTGTTGCATTGAGAAGCAATACTTGATGAAGCCGCTGTTATTTCAATACAAAAACAGAATTACCTGGAAAAACTCAGCAGTCTGGCAGCATCGGCGGAGAAAAAAGAGTTGACGTTTCGAGTCCTCATGACCCTTCAACAGAACTAAGTAATATTAGGAGAGGGGTGAAGTATAAGCTGGTTTAAGGTGGGGGGGGTGGGGGGAGAGAAGTTGTGGGGGGGTAGGGGCAGGGTGGTTGTAGGGACAATTCCATCCCTCTTGTTTCGAACCCACCCAGGATTACAGGTATCTCCGGGACATAAAACGATTCTCGGACTGCTGTTCCCGTCGCATTCTGAGATCCACACTCAGTGCCATGCGCTGCCATATGCACACACTCGTCCTCTCCCTCCAGCAGCACCACCGCACCCCTTTTCAAAGCTGCCCGTGCCCCCAGTTTCATTTTATTCTTCGTCTCATCCGACGCTTCAACAAGAAACTTTTTCTCTTTCTCTCAAGTGCTAAGGAACGCAAGCTCCAACAACTCATTGACAGCAACACCCATCTGGGACCCTCCACCCCTGCCTGTCCCTCCGACCCCACCCCATCTTCCATTCCCAGCCCCGTACGTGTATTCACTATACCCCCTGACCCTCCCTTCTCCGACGCTGAACGTTCAGTGCTTAGCAAAGGACTTAGTTTCATACCCTTACGCCCTCATCTCAATGAATTTCAGGCTCGGCACGATGCTGAACTCTTCTTCCGCCGTCTTTGTCTCCATGCTCACTTCTTTGGGCAGGAGTCCTCTCCCCGTTCAACGGATCCTTTTACCCACCTCCAATATTCTCCCTCCTCCTGGACCCCTCCCTCTGGATTCTTACCTTCTCTTGATCTTTTCATTGAGAACTGTCAGCGTGACATCAGTTGTCTCAATTTCTCTGCTCCTCCCACCCATTCTAATCTGTCTCGCTCTGAACTTACTGCACTTCGTTCTCTCAGGTCCAACCCCAACATTGTCATCAAACCCGCTGACAAGGGTGGTGCTGTTGTTGTCTGGCGCACTGACCTCTACCTCGCGGAGGCTGAGTGTCAACTCGCAGACATTTCCTCCTACCTCTCCCTGGACCATGACCCCACCACTGAACATCAGGCCATTATTTCCAGGACTGTCACTGACCTCATCTCCTCTGGAGATCTTCCTCCCACAGCTTCCAACCTGATAGTCGCCCAACCTCGGACGGCCTGCTTCTACCTCCTACCCAAAATCCACAAACAGAACTGTCCCAGCAGACCGGTCGTGTCAGCCTGTTCCTGCCCCACGGAACTCATTTCTCATTATCTTGACTCCCTTCTCTCTCCCCTTGTCCAGCCCCTTCCCACCTACATCCGTGATTCCTCAGACACCTTACATCACATCAACAATTTCCAGTTCCCTGGCCCCAACCGCTTCCTCTTCACCATGGACGTCCAATCCCTCTACACCTCCATCCCCCACCAAGATGGTCTGAGGGCCCTTAGCTTTTTCCTTGAACAGAGGCCCGAACAATCCCCATCCACCACTACTCTCCTCCATCTGGCTAAACTTGTTCTCACACTGAACAATTTCTCCTTTAACTCCTCTCACTTCCTCCAAATAAAAGGTGTGGCTATGGGTACCCGCATGGGCCCCAGCTATGCCTGTCTCTTTATGGCGTTTGTGGAACATTCCTTGTTCCAGTCCTACTCCGGCCCCCTCCCACAACTCTTTCTCCGGTACATCGATGATTACTTCGGTGCTGCTTCATGCTCTCGTCGGGACCTGGAAAAATTTATTAATTTTGCTTCCAATTTCCACCCCTCCATCATTTTCACATGGTCCATCTCTGACACTTCCCTTCCCTTCCTTGACCTCTCTGTCTCAATTTCTGGTGATAGACTGTCCACCAATATCCATTACAAGCCTACCGACTCCCACAGCTACCTCGATTACAGCTCCTCACACCCCGCTTCCTGTAAGGACTCCAACCCATTCTCTCAGTTCCTTCGCCTCCGTCACATCTGTTCTGATGATGCTACCTTCAAAAACAGTTCCTCTGACATGTCCTCCTTCTTCCTTAACCGAGGTTTTCCACCCACGGTCGTTGACAGGGCCCTCAACCGTGTCCGGCCCATCTCCCTCGTATCCGCCCTCACGCCTTCTCCTCCCTCCCAGAAACATGATAGGGTCCCCCTTGTCCTCACTTATCACCCCACCAGCCTCCGCATTCAAAGGATCATCCTCCGCCATTTCCGCCAACTCCAGCATGATGCCACCACCAAACACATCTTCCCTTCACCCCCACTGGTGGCATTCCGTAGGGATCGTTCCCTCCGGGACACCCTGGTCCACTCCTCCATCACCCCCTACTCCTCAACCCCCACCTATGGCACCTCCCCATGCCCACGCAACAGATGCAACACCTGCCCCTTCACTTCCTCTCTCCTCACCATCCAAGGGCCCAAACACTCCTTTCAAGTGAAGCAGCATTTCACTTGCATTTCCCCTAACTTAGTCTACTGCATTCATTGCTCCCAATGCGGTCTCCTCTACATTGGAGAGACATTGGAGCGACCGCTTTGCAGAACACCTGCGGTCTGTCCACAAGAAAGACCCAAACCTCCCTGTCGCTTGCCATTTTAACACTCCACCCTGCTCTCTTGCGCACATGTCTGTCCTTGGCTTGCTGCATTGTTCCAGTGAAGCCCAACGCAAACTGGAGGAACAGCATCTCATCTTCCGACTAGGCACTTTACAGCCTTCCGGACTGAATATTGAATTCAACAACTTTAGATCTTGAACTGCCTCCTCCATCCCCACCCCCTTTCCGTTTCTTCCCCCTCCCTTTTGTTTTTTCCAATAATTTATATAGATTTTTCTTTTCCCACCTATTTCCATTATTTTTAAATCTATACCTTTAATGCCCTGTCAGTCTTTCCACCCCACCCCCACTAGAGCTGTACCTTGAGTGTCCTGCCATCCATTCTTAGTTAGCACATTCTCTTAGATAATATCACCACCTTCAACACCTCTTTGATCCTTTTGTATGTGACATCTTTTGATTATCTGCTCCTATCACTGCTTGCTTGTCCCTACAACCACAGCCCCCCCCAACTTCTCTCTCCCCACCCCCTCACCTTAAACCAGCTTATATTTCACCCCTCTCCTAATATTACTCAGTTCTGTTGAAGGGTCATGAGGACTCGAAACGTCAACTCTTTTCTTCTCCGCCGATGCTGCCAGACCTGCTGAGTTTTTCCAGGTAATTCTGTTTTTGTTTTGGATTTCCAGCATCTGCAGTAGTTTTCTGTTTTTATCTCTTGTTGTTTCAATACAGTTGGACTTTATCTTCCCGCACTGCTCCAACACACCAACTGAGCTTTTGGAAAGCGTCATGCCGATCTTCAGGAAGGCATGGTCACAAAAATGCAAGGGGTATGTCAATATTTAAATTATCATCGCATTGTTCCTACTGGGCTCTTGTGAGCTTCACCTCACCCGCCTCACAAATAAATCCTTAAAAAAACATGCAGCTTTCAACAAATGAGGGATGACCAATTCTGCACAATACATAGATAATGCTTGTAAAAATTGCCAAAATATAAAGGTAATTAAGAAAATAAACAAATTTACTTGTAACAGCTAATTTGGCTCAAAGATAATTATTGAGATCTGATTGGATACAGTATTCCACATAAAATTCACAGAATCATAGAATCTATGATTACAGCACAGAAGGCGGCCATTCTCCATTATCATTTGTACTGCCATTCATTTTTACCAAGCATACCACAAACCTTTATAAAATGCTAAGTAGCAGATCATGATCTGCTACCTTGAACTGTAACCTAAGCCAATCTATCAGCAAACTCACCAGTTTCGGGGTCACAGGTGTCACTAGAGCCTCGACAGGTGCATGGCACACACTTGCTAAAACTTCCAAGTTTGCTTCTTTGCCTCGTGTAGCCGCTTGCACATTTCTCACAGAATCGTCCTTCATAACCTGTTGGACATGTACATTTCTCTACCCACTGAGCGGGGCTTCCAGCACCAGGTTGGGCTGTGTGGAGAACCACATTATCGATGTGCCCTGCGCCTATAATACAAAGCATCTAGGTTACTTCCAATGTTATGTTGCTAAACTGCTGTCAGCTTCAATAGTTTAACAAAAGCAAAAAGTCACAAAATTCCGTATTTTGTTAATATAAACTAAGGGCTAGATTTTCATCCTCAAGGTGGATAACAAGAGTTGGGAAACTTCCCGGCTTGGCCTTCCTACCTCGAGAGAAAGTGCCAGCAAGGACGGGATTTTGATTCCGGGGATGGGGATGATGCAGGCTGAAGTTGGGCACTGGGAAAGAGTTTGGAGGCAGCCACAAGAGCTGCCGGGTGCCAAGGCGGGCTGTTTAAAAGACCCACCTCGGTGCTTTGGGACTTGGTCCCAATTATAATGAAAAAGAAAGGCCCTCACCCCTCACACCCCACTCAACTCCCACACACTCCCCATGCTCCATCCATGCTATCTCATGCCCCACCCACCCCATGGCCCCTCAGGCAAAAATATGCCCCCCACTCATCCTTATGGCCCTTCATGCCTCCCATGGTAAGTTATGCCCCCCTACGCACCCCCCATGGCTCCTCATGTCCTCCAGGGCAAGCTATGGCACTTCCAATCCCATTCGCCCACTATACACTGCATAGAGGCAATGAATCCTATAGTGGCCATAGGATGCGCGAAAAAAGCTTTTAAAAAAATCATTAATTGATAACTTTCTACTTTCTTAAAAAAAACTCGTTTTTTCTAAAAGTCAATAAAAGTGTCAATCATCCAGACCTTTTGAAGTGTCAATAGCAAGCACTTGAAACATTTTTATCTTGTGTAAGTAAACATTGTGCAATTGACAGCATGGATCAGAGAGCCAGAGCTGTCAATCAAGCAATGTTTTCCCTGGGGCTTAAGTGTTTCAGTGCTCTAATTGATTTCTGGACTCTCAAGCCTAAGGTTTCAGTCCATGACCAGAACCTGTCAGTAGTGAATAAGTTCACTTATTTCAGCAGCATACTCTCTCGAGCTGTCTATATTGATGACGAGATACATGCATGAGTTGCCAAAGCAAGTGTAGCCTTAGGCAGACTTCAAACATCAGTCAGAAACAAAAAGGAGTAAATCTGCCTCCCAAACTGAAAATCTATAGAGCAATAATCCTGCCCAATCTGCTTTACGCATGCAAGACTTGGACTGTATACCAGCATCACACCAAGAAGCTCATTCATTTTCACTTGAGCTGCCTTTGGAAGCTTCTGAATATCAGATGGCAGAATACCAGATGCTGAGGTGCTCACCTGAGCTGGCATGCCAGCTATCCATACCATACTGAGGCAGTCACAACTGAGTTGGGCTGGTGAAGTAGCCAGAATGCCTGACACTCGTTTACCAAAGCGAATCTTCAAGAAAGATTGAGTCTGGAGTGTGATCTCATGGCTGTCAAATGAAGCACTATAAGGACATTGTGAAGGCTTCACTTAGGAGTTTTAATATCAACTTCGAGTTTTGGTAGAAGCTTGGCGAGGATTGCTGCACCTGACGAAACCAGGTGCAGCCTCCTTCGAAAGCAAGCACATATCAGAGGCAGAGAGATAATGTAAGGAGAGGAAATCCCGAGCCAGCAACGCGTCCAAAACTCACCTTTAGTATACCGTCCTAAGTATAGCAGAACCTTCTGAGCACAAATCGATCTTAGCAGTCACCTACATATGCACCAGAACCCTACCAAATACCCCAGGTGATGAACATAGTCTCCTCACCTCAAAGGGAAAACAAAAGATAAACCTTTTCTCACTTTATCTTACTCCTGACTCTCAATTTTCAACACCATTCTTCCTCCATTTTCATTTATCTTTTATAAACCTGGATGAAGTCAACTTTCAGAAGGCTTACTTTGCCTGTTGTATGAACCACGGATTTTGATGGCTTTGAGGTTGCTGAGCACCCGCTGGAAGTCAAGGGAAGTCAGAAATGGCTTCCATCCATATTCCAAACCCTCATGGAGCCTACAAAGCAAAACAGGATAATCAACTTTTTCAGTTCAGCCTCCACCATTGGCTAACAAACCAAAACAAAATACCACAAGACAATATTATAGCCCTTTAGGCCTGTTTATGGCACAGTTTGTGCTATTGTCAAGCACTTATCTGGTAATGCATCATGGAGTTGGGTCTGTCAAGAGTCAATTAAGTAATAAACTGTATTTATTCGATCATTTTCTTAAACCTTACAACAAAATTGACTACATAACTGTTGCAGAGTAATTACTGGAAAATTGACATCCTTTTGATAGATGCTTTGATGCTAAAATATTCCCATTTGGTGCAGGTCAGGCCAGTGCCTCATTTGACAACAAGAGCATTCATTGTGAAGTATAAGCCCTGCACAATGTGCCCTGGAGATGGAATGATCTGATTGCAGCCAATCCATGTTCAGGGCAAAACAAATTCCATTCCCTGGTTAACTGAAATGAAGATCTGTTGGATTCAGAACATCTGCTTTATCTACCTGTAGTTGTATGTCTGTTTTCTCGTAGAAGGGATTGGGTTATTTTGTGCGTTCACTTGAGCAGTCAGTGTCTGACCATCTCCTTCCAGGATCAGATCTTCTACTGATGGGTAGGCACCATCACTTTCCACATAGAATGTAAAGGAGAGGTTCTGTCCATAACTCAACACTTGATTTCCCAGGAACTTGGCTAAAGACGAAAGAAACAGTTGAACATGAGTAATGACCTTTAAACTCAGCCTATCATTCTGTGCAACACAGTTCCTTAACCTGAAACAGGCCAGAGTATTGGTTCTGCCTTTAGTCAATTACCAAATATTAAGGATAAATTCACTTTTATCAATGTCTTCCTTGAGCTTTGTAAAGGTGTTGAGTTATAGATCAGTCATTATGGAGTAAGAAAATCAATGGACAATTGCAATTTTTACTTGATCACTGGTTTCAGAATTTAGATAGTATAATCATTTTTTAAAAATTATATCTTGTAGTTCTTGCGCACTTCTTGCATACAAGTGCTGTTAACAAGGAACACAGGGATGGGATACCTAATAATGTGAATGTTGCAGTAACAGAGTAACTAATGTCAAGAACAAGACCACATATTAGTACCTGCTCAGGGTTACAGTGCTATTCCAATGCCAGTGAGGGGACCAGAATATGAAGTTTTTAAAAATATGGGGATTGCAGATACTAACAATTTTTCAAGACTTGTTGATAAGTTTTCAAAATGACCAAACCTGAAACCTGAATGATTTCCACGAACAACATGAAATGTCACATAAAATTAATGTTTTTCTTAGGTGAGAGTGTAAGGCAAAACATCAGGACTGATCAGTATCAGTGATTGTCAATATGCTTGTAAATATTACAAGGTCCAGAAAAATTAACAACCCAACCCCATAGTCCATGGGCAGGATTTTTTTGCTGAGTGGGCTGGCGGGTCCCGACCCGCTCGAGTGTAAAATGATGCGCGATGACGTTGGGTGAGCGTCCCGACGTCATTGCGCACTTGTGCGATATTTCGGTTGGGGAGCACGCGTGGGAATCAGCAGCGCACCAGCCGACAACTAAAAGGCCTATTAAGGCCATCAACAATGTAATTGATTTAAATTTTTCGGTGCCCGTCCAACCTTACAGTTGGCAGGCAGGCGAAAAGGCCAAGCGGCCTTTGCATTTATTGTAAAACCTCACCCACAGGCTGGATGAGGTTTCAATCCGTCATTAAAAAAAAATTTTTTAAATCTCATCCTAATTTTGAACATGTCCCTGCTCAAGTGACAGAATCACATGGGGGGACATGTTTTTTAACATTTCAAAAATCTTTATTTTTAATTTTCAAAACTCTTCATCTCCCTGAGGTAGCTCTGTGCCTCAGGGAGCTTTTCCAGCACGCACCCACGCGCATGCGCAAACTTGCACTCTCGACCTCCTCCCCCCAACCAAACAGGCAGCGCTGAGCGCTGAAGCATGCATTCATGCTGGGTGGGCTTTAATTGGCCCACCAGCATGAAATTGCAGTCTGGCCCCGATTGTGGCAGCGGTCAGCTTCCCGACCACTCCTGCCTGCCCCTGCCGAGCCCGCCAAACGAGGTGAAAATCCTGGCTCATGTCTATATTATAAAGTAATAAGTGTTAGAGGTAAAGATTCGCCAGCCACATGTAACTGTGTAAAACTGCAAATACCCAATTCTTGAAGGGACTCTAAAATGAGTCAGGAAATGTCATGTGTGAGATGGACATCACTGAATGTACAGTAATCAAGACCACCCTATTTCAAATGGACAGGTTATCAAAGCATGTATCAGCAGTTCAACATACATACAAATGAACCAGGAATAACAAAATTGTGGGGCCAATTCTTCAAGCACCCATTATTATTGTCAACTCACCTGAAGCAATAAAGAATATTGGGTATTCGTTTTTAGCCTCAATAATAAGGTCACGTGATGATGATGATCTCATCAGAGGGAGATCGCCACCCCTACGGTACTGTGCCTTCCATCCTTCAGCATCTGCTCACAAGAACAGACCAATAAGCCACACACGCCTTTATATAATTCGTGACATAAGCAATCCAGTTTTGTGGAAATATCCCAAATTAATTGTAATTAGTAAGTTAAACAACACTACCTTTAATCCAGAGAAAGATATTACCCTGGAAATCACTGTCTGGGACATTTTTGCTCAAACATTGAATGAGCTCACATCAGATTATTTGTTCACTACCTTAATTTCAATATAATGAACAGGGATTTGAAAGGAATGTGTTAAGCATTCATATGGTAACATCACTGACACCAATTTTGAATCTGTATGCTGATAATTTAATTGTGTTAAACTATTGGCATTGCAATATCTTTTAGATATGTTGTGGTGTGTTGCTGTTCTAAAATATTACAATTTGGGATAAATTGCTTAGCAGCGTTCTGACTAAAGCAGTGATATTGATAGGGTAACTACAGTTTCATAATGGCTACTATTGGCAGGTAATTCAATAAAGCATGCAAACTAACAATCAGGGTGGATAAAGGGGAACCAGTAGATGTAGTGTATTTGAAATTCCAAAAGGCATTCTATGAGGTGCCATGTGAAAGGTTACTGTACAAGACAAGAGCTCATGGTGTTGCAGGTGATATATTAACATGGATAGAGGATTGGCTACTGAACAGGAAACAGGGAGTCAGGATAAAGAGGTCATTTTCAGGTTGGCAAACTGTAACTAGTGGAGTGCCACAGGGATCAGTGCTTGGGCCTCAACTATTTATGATTATATTAATGACCTGGATGAAGGGACTGACTGTATTGTAGCCAAATTTGCTGATGATACAAAGATTGATAGGAAACTAAGTTGTGAGGAGGATACAATGGTATATAGATGGGTTAAATGAGTTGACAACAACTTGGCAGATAGAGTATAATGTGGCAAAATGTGAGGTTGTCCACTTTAGCGAGAAGAATAGAAAAGCAGGATATTATTTAAATGGAGAAAGACTGCCAAGTACAGTGGTACAGAGGAATTCAGGTGTCCTTGTACATGAATCACAAAAAGTTAGTATGCAGGTACAGCAAGTAATTAGAAAGGCAAGTGGAATGTTGGCCTTTGTTGCAAGAGGAATGGAATATAAACGTGCTGAAGTCTTGCCACAACTGTACAGGGCATTGGTGAGACCACACCTAGAGTATAGTTCTGGCCTGCTTACTTAAGAGGATATATATATATATATATATATATATATATATCACATGGGAAGCAGTTCAGAGAAAGCTTACCAGGATGCTTCCTGGGTGAAGGTGTTGTCTTATGAGGGAACCTTGAGCAAGTTGGGCCTATACTCATTATTGTTCAGAAGAATGAGAGGTGATCTTATTGAAACATATAAAATTCTGAGGATGCTGAGAGGATGTTTCCCCTCATGGGGGAATTTCAGACTAGGGGGCACAGTTTATAAATAGGAGTTGAGATGGAGATGAGGAGGAATTTCTTTTTTCAGAGGGTTGTTAGTCTTTGGAATTCTCTTCTCTAGCGAGCATTGGAGGCTGGTTCTTTGAATATATTCAAGGCTGAGTTAGACAGATTTTTAACCTACAAGGGAATCAAGGGTTATGTTGGGGTGGTGTGGTGTGGCGGGGTTGTGGTGGCAAACAGAAAAATAGAGTTAAGGCCACAATCAAATCAACCATGACCTTACTGAATGACAGAACAGGTTCGAGAGGCTGACTAGTCTATTCCTACTCCTATTTCTTAAGATTTTATGAAAATATTACCACAGTATTAGATTTAATTCTATATTCTCTGTGGTGGAAATTAGGTCTTTGATTCAGTGGGAGGTTAAAATGTCCTGAAATGGTCTTTCAGATCTTAAACTCTAAGCCCCTACTGTATGCTGTTATTATAGGAACATTTCCTTATCAATCTTTCTTTCCCTGTCTCTGCTATAAGATTCATGCAAAGCTGGGAATAGCTATTCTCCCATCCCAGACTGACAATAGATACATTCCATCTTAATGTTTCCCATTCACCTCCTGAAGAATTGATTCATTGCTGTGTATAGTTCTATGGACATGAATGCACTCCAGGACTTGTTCACTTGAACAATGAGTGTTTGCAAGTTATTCAATCAGTAGGAACATCGGAGCTGAAATGAGTACCAATCAAAAGGAACCCTGGCTAGTTTTAATTTTAAAGTGCTGAGTCCAATTAAAAGCATCGAACAATGTATTTTATATTTTTACATGCTTATTTGGTAATAACAATAGGGTGGAATTTGGCAGGGTGGGGCGAGTCATAAAGTGCAATGAGACGTTCAAAGGTCCATTGACTTTGGTGGGACCATAATAATCCTGCCGGTGTAAAATTCCACCCATGATGTTCCATGACCTTTACAAGCAAATCTTTCCGAGGACCTTTTTATTTAGGTTACTCAGCCATTCCTTCCATACTCATATTGAATTTTATGGACTGGTCCCCACCTTGAGTTCTGGCCCATAATCTCTCATAGTCATTCTTAAAGACATTTGAATGAAATTTCTTTAGGTCTTCCTTCACTAATGAATAACACCTCAGTTAGTCGCAGCCGAATTGCTGCAGTACCTGAATCAAAGGTGGAGGTGATGCTATCCTTCCTGTAACCATCTTCCACATTGCAGACTGACGAATGTCCAAAGCAGAAACACGCTGAGCAACCCATGGGGTTGTCTGGATGAAGGTTGTAATAACCCGACTTGCAACTATGGGAGAGAATCAAACATTTGGAAAATTATAATTCTTATTCCTTTTTTTTCCCACCAGCTATTCTCCTCCGACCAGATACAATGCTCGGATGTAAGTCCTTTAACTCATGATGGAGGGCAACAGCTGCAAGTATGAACTTAGAAAGTGATTGTTGACAAACTAAAAATTGTGCAGCGCACCACAGTCAGACCTTACACCTATCACTAACTCTGTGCATTTGCCGGCACAGGTCAATGGATACCAGTTAGGGGTGGGAACCCAGGCTGAGTTCTCACCTAGTAGACGGATAGCTAATGGCAGTACTCCCTAATGCTGTCCAACCAAAATTTGCTAACTCAGCACAAACGGGGAATTGAGTGTCATACATTTACATCCTGAACCATTATACAGGATGATCCATTCAACTGCCCTGCCCTGTGATATGAAGATTTAAGGAAGCAATGATGCTTTTCTTTGCTGCTCCAGGGGCTGCTACATTACACTGTCAATGCAAATGGCGTCCTCCTTCTAAAGTGTGCTCAGCATGGCTTCATTACAGCAAACATCATCTTCCACCAGAAGGACAAATACTAAACCACATGGAGGCATCCTAGATCAAAACTTTGTTTGTTATGGCATCGTTTGGGTTAAAGGTCTAAGTGATGTCTGCATCACTTGATCCATGTGGGAGACTGATGCTTGTTGTACAGATCATAGACCTATTGGGTCAGTGATGAACATCCACCTAGCACCAAAGCTTTGCAAAACTCCAAAGTCCAAGATAGAAAAGAGCAATGTCTCAGCCCCAAAGCAGCCCAACTGAAGAGACGGATACCAAACACAGCTCATAGCCAATCTGGAAAATCTTCATACATCCAAATCAATTCCAGAACAGTGGGATCAAATAAAGTCAGCTGTACTAGACTCCTGTGTCAAGAACATTGGTTTAAGTATAGTCATCACCAGGACTGGTTTGATGAAAACGATGCTGAATTATGTGACCTCCTAGAGAGAAAAAAAATGAGCAGCCTCATTGCCAGGCAGAATAACACAAGGATACAAGTCAAGAAGGCAGCATTCCAACAGCACAAGGCTGATGCCCAAAGACAAATTCAGAAGATAAAGGACATGTGGTGGGAAGAGAAAGCTCAAGAGATCCACAATATGCTGACCATCATGAATACAAAGCCTTTTTGAATCCACCAGGGGCACCTGCAGACCAAGGTCAAATGAACAAAATCCACTTTGCTCACAGGATGGAGTTTCACTTCTTAATGATGACAATGTCATCGTCAACACTGGAAAGAACATTTTCAACAACTCCTCAGCCGTGAATCCACAGTGGCAGCTGATAATATCCAGACTAGCCCCCAGTACTCTGTGGTAGAATCTATGGGTGAATCACTATCGATAGGAGAGCTGCAACAAGTAATCAAATAGATGAAAAACAGCCAAGCTTGCTGAGGTCCTCAAAGTTGATGGACCTTCATATCAAGACTCCATGCACCATCCTGTGGAGTTTGGAAGAGAAACAATTACCCCCCTCCCCACCCCATCACCACCGACTTCAGGAATGTGACAATTGTGACTATCTTCAAGAAAGGAGATAAATCATGCTGTGGAAACTATCAAAGTAATTCTCTCTTGTCAATAGCAGGGAAAAATCCCAGCACGCATTCTCCTAAATCACCTACTTCCTGTGGCTGGGGAAATTATCCCAGAGACACAGTGTGGCTTTAGACATTCCAGAAGAACCTCTGATATGGTCTACGTTGCCAGACAAATCTGAGAAAAATGTAGAGAACGGCACCAGAAATTCTTCATTGCAATTATTGACCTGACCAAAGCATTTGACTTAGTAAATCGTAAAGCTTTGCGGATTGTGCTCCACATTTGAAACTTCATCAGAATCCTGCAATTGCTTCATGATGGTATGACTGCAACTGTTGCTAGTGGGAGGTCTGAAACGGATACCAAAATCCAAACCAGGGTCAAGCAAGGCTGTGTGATATTCCCCAACACTGTTTAAAATCTACCTGACTGTGGCTATTCTCATCATCAAAGAACAACTGACCTCTGGTGTCAGTGTTAAAAACCACCGAGATGGAAAGCTGTTTAACCTCAGCCGCCATAACAAAACAGACCATCGTTGTCATACATGATCCACAGTTTGTGGATGACTACAATGTCTTTGCCTGCTCTGCACCAGATTTGCAAGCCAGTCTCAACCTCTTCAATTCTACATACAAGAAACTCGGCCTGTCCTTTAATGTCGCCAAAACAAAATTCATACATCAACCGCACCTAATCAACCAGATGTTCCACCTCCCATTTATGTTGAAGGTGAGACTGTGGAATATGTTGAGCACTTCCCATACCTTGGCCTCTCTCAAAAGTCCACCATTAATGAGGAGACCCAACACCAGATACATTGCATCAGTTCAGCCTTCCACAAACCACAGCAGCGACTGTTTGACATCAAAAACCTCAGCAAGTCAGCAAAAGGCTTAGTGTACAGTTGTCACCACATTCCTGCAGTGCAATGAGACCTGGACTGTGTATCAGCGGCACATAAGAGAACTAGAGAAGTTCCATCAGCAATGCTTCCGCTGCAGCCTCTGGGTTCAATGGGAGAACCATTGGGATTCAATGGGAGAAATGCTAGTGTCCTTCTTGAAGCCAGCTCCAGAAATATTCAGGCAAAACTGCAAATCAACTTCGATGGACTGGACATTGTGTCCAAATGGCTGAAAAGCAGCTCCTCCACCTGGTCCTGTTTTCTTAACTCTCAAGGGACCAATGTCCCAGGGAAAGACAACTAAAGTGCTTCAAAGACACTCCTTGTAGTGTGGCAGCATTGACATTAATGACTAAGTGGAGCTTGCTACCAATTGTTCAAAATAGTGACAACCTGTCCATCAAGCTGCATCACGCTTTCAGTCACAATGTCTTAATGGTTAGGCAGAGCAAGGTGGCAGGGAAGGAAAGGAAAGGAAGCAAATCTGCCCTCCAGATCCTACACCCTGCCCCATGTGCCCAAAGATCTGTGAGCAGAGAATCAGCCTATTCAATCACATGAAGACCCCTGACAGCAATTCACAACCCTGAGTGGACGTCATCCTTGAATCGCTGGATAGCCGACGACAACATTATTGTAATCCTGAGGCCTGCCACAGCTCTTTGCTCCTCCCATTCCAGGCAGACTTTACCAAGGCCAGGCAGTCTGTCTACAAAATATAAATGACTCTGGCCGTCAATTATCAGCCAAGGTCAGGGCGTAATTTATATATTGAAGATTTTTGCAGGTTTTTATAATCCAAATATTTTCTATCAATGGCCCCCATTAAAAATTAAACCTGGGAAAACACCCGCTATCTAGTTTTTTTTTATACTGGCATTAACAGCCAACTTTAAAGGTCCTTAAAGGTGTTGCAGTTTAGAAAAATGCATCGATAGGTACAAATTCACAAACAAATGGAATGAAACTGCAGAGAATAGCTGAAAAATCAGCTAATTGGAAACATTAGCTGGGTTAAAATACTCCAAATCCTACCAAATCAACTTCAGGGAAGCAGAGTAATATGGCTGTTACTATTAATTGCAATTGTATTGTAAAAAGCTATAAAATTGAACTAGATTTTTTGAACTCAATGTAATTTTATAAAACACTTACCGGTTACAGTTGGACCCCTCCACATTATATTTACAGGTGCATCTTCCTGTTTCAATGTCACAGATTTCTGTAACGCCAGCCATATTACATGTACAGCGTCTGTCAATACCAAATACAATTTAATCATTAAAGATAGACTGTGTATCAAGCAATGAATCATTTGGGCGGGACATTGAAGTGACAAATATTTTTCCTCTAATTTTCTCCCATCCTGTCCTGAGGGCACCAACTCTCACCTGCATGTGGTTCCATAGCTGCCCTGTGTGCAGACAATTTATTACATTGAAGAGGTTCAGCTGGTGTTTCTTTTTATTTCTCCTTATTCATACTGACAAGGCATTGCCCATCCCTAATTGCCCTCTGAGTGGCTTGCTAAGCCATTCCAGAGGGTAGTTAAGTGTCAACCACAATACTGTGTCTGAAGTCACATGTGGGCCAGACCAGATAAGGAAAGTGGATTTCTTCCTCTGAAGGACATTAATGAATCAGATGAGTTTTTTTAAATAACAATCCAGTGCTTTCATGATCATTATTAATGAGACTAACATTTATTCCAAATTTATTAAGTAATTGAATTTAAATTGCACTAGCTGCCATGGTGGGATTTGAACTCATGCCTCTAGAAGCTTAGTCTATTGCCATTATGCTACTATCCCACCGTGAAGTGATGTGGGTTTATGCCAATGCATGGGATTATACTGGGAGGCTAATGTGCAGCCAAAACACCAGTACAGCCTTAGTGAGCTAAATGGCTTGTTTCTGTAATGTAACACCCTATTGAAAGTGCAGAGGTGAATTATAAGATAACTTCAAATGTTGCAAATTGTAAATAAAACAGACTACATTGCAAACAAACGATAAATCCATCAGCATCTCTACGAGGGAAATGAGTTTAGTTTTCATATGACGATTTGACACAGGATCTACACCCAAAACACTAGCCTATCTTTTCTCTTTACAATATCGACCTCCCAGAATTTTCTGTTTCTGTAATACATTATAAGTACAGCTTTTGTATGTCACATTGTGGGGGGCAGGGGGAAACTTCAGTCAGGAGAAGTTATCAGCTCACTTACTTGCAACCAGTGCTGGATAATGAGTAAAAGCCAGGCTGACATTTGTCACATTTGTCTCCGAGCACACCTTCTGGTTTACACCTACACCGACCATATGTATCACAGCCACTACCTGTGGAACCTGAGAGATATCGAAAACATTAAAACACAGGGTTTTATTAAGGGTATGAAATGTAGTTTATGTCAGCTTTGCTCAGCTTCAACTTTGCTCAACTCTGATGAGAGGTTTGTGAGATATAATGCCATTCAAACAGAATAATTTTCATACAATAACGGAGTACCTAAACAGACAGTACATTGATAATATAATAGTAACTAACCAACTATTCTTATTACGTTTGCCTCCAAATGTTCCTTGATAACAAGGCAAAAATAAACTTTCACTAACAGGGGCTTCACTATCCTTGTTTCTGGCTGCTGCCATTTCCATTCTTATAAAAGATTAGAGCTTCCTGCAGGGGCAGTGGAAGGACTGTGCAACCTGTGTAATCACACAGGGCTCTGAGTCAGTCGAGGGTACTGAGCAGATCAAATGAATGAGTATCTATCTAATAGCCATTATAATAACTGATTATAGCTGATCCCATTGGTCAACTATTTTGATATTACCAATTGCAAACATGCTTTTACATGACCATACATGTACAGGTTTGAGACAGCTGCTAGTATTTATTATCATTTGTAAGTGAAATGCAAAGAACTCAGAGTCCAAACAGAGCTCTTGCACTGTGTTTGCTACAAGACAAATATTGTTCCTGCCTTTCAGCGATGCTGCAACTCCTATTTGTTTTCAGTCTGAAATAGTTGAGAGTTAAAAGCCAGCCCCCATGACCTCTGCTTTGTATATGTACAGATTAAAGTATCCAATTGCCTCAGCATACATCATGAAGTGCCCAGAAAAAATCCACAGGCTGGTAAAACACAATGGAGTGGGGGGTGGGGGGTGATATTTGCTCATGTAGCACTGCTTCAAAGCCGCTATTCATAGACTACACTGATTCTCTGAGGGAACCCAAAAATCTCCTATCGACATGTAATTATTAAGCAGGTAGTAAGAGACGGGGTGTGTCCTATTAAAGATGAAGAGGCGATGTATGCTTAGAGGCGCAAGACAAGGTTAAAATACTTAATAAGTACTTGCATCGGTGTTTGCTGAGGAAAAGGAATCTGGCAGAATGTTGGCAGAAACAGAGATAGTAGATGTAATAGCTGGGGTGAAAATTAATAGGCAGGATGTACTGAAAAGGTTGCCTATGCTTAGAGTGGATAAATCACCTGCTCTGGATCGCCTAGCCTGCATTTCAGGCTGCTAAAGGGTTGGAGATAGTAGATGTGTTGCGGTAATTTTGCGATCTTCCCTAGATACAGGAGAGGTGCTAGAGGTTTGGAGAGAAGCAATGCGATACCCTTTTTCAAGAAAGGGTGTAAGGAAATTCCTGGTAACTACAAGTTTAACATCAGTGGTACATAGGGTTTTAAAAACAATAATCGGGGGGAAAAATCAACAAACACTTGGAGAGATTTGAGTTAATTAGTGATAGCGAGGAATTATTTAAAAGGAAGATCATGCTTGACTAATCTTATTGGGGAGGATTTTCCCCTTGTCAGGCGGGCACGGCGGGCAGGTCCAGGAGCAGCTGCGAAACGATCCGCCACCCATGATCGGGCCCCAACCGCAATTTCACGCTGGCTAGCCGTTAATCACACAGCGCTGCCGGGATTGTGGGGGGCGGGAGGGTGAGTGCGGAAGACTGCGCAGGCACGCGGGTGTGCTCACAAAAAACTCCCTGAAGGCACAGAGATGCCTCAGGGAGGATTCATAAAACTAAAAATAAAGATTTTAAAAATAAGGAAAACATGTCACCTCATGTAACTCTATTACATAAACAGGGACATGTTGCAAATGAGTTACGAAAACTTTTATTTTATTTTTAATTAACATCGGAAACCTCATCCCGCCCGTGGATGAGGTTTCCTCAAAAATTGAAAGGCTGCTTGGTCTATTCACCCACCCTCCAACCATAAGGTTGGATGGGCAGCAAAAAATTCTATTTAATTGATCGATTAATGGCCTTAACAGCCTTCTTAATTGTCAGTGGGTGCGCTGCTGACTCCTGCACGTGCCCGCCAACCGAAATATCACATGAGTGCACGATGACGTTGGTATGCTCGCCTGACGTCATCACGCGCTATTTCACACTCGTGTGTGTCAGGCCTGTGCCCGCACACCGAGGTGAAAATTCAGCTCATTGAATTTTTTGATGAAATAACAGAGAAGGTTGATGAAGGGAATGCAATGGATGTTGTCTGGATGAGATTTTAAGAAAGCCTATGACAGCCTCATAAAAGACTGGTTAAAAAAATTGAGACACATGGAATAAAAGGGTCAGCATCAGTGTGGATTAAAATAAGACTGACTTAAGGACAGAAAATAGCAAGTCGTGGTAAATGATTGGTTTTTGGACTGGGAGATAGTAGACAGTGGTGTTTTTTTATAAACAGTGAGGATGATACCAATTGACTGCAACAGGACATAAATAATCTAGCAGAATGGGCAGACAAGTGCCAGATGAAATTTCATACAGAGAAGTGTAAGATGATACATTTTGGTAGGAGAGTTAATGAGAGGCAATATTGACTTAATGGCACAGATCTAAAGAGTGTGCAGGGACACAGGGACACGGGTTCATGTGCATAGATGTTTGAAGAGGGCTGTACATATTAAGAGAGTAATTAGCAAAGCATATGGGATCTTTGGCTTCACAAATAAATACTTAAAAAGCTTTGGTTAGGCCACAGTTAGGCCTGAATTTTCACGCAGACGGAGAGGCTCTCCATCTTTGAGAAAATGGTGCCTGAGGCCCGAATCCAGAAGCCCCGCCCCTGAACCCAGCCCCCACCATTTTTGCAGAGGGTGGGGAATAGGAATGGGTTGAACTTTGGACAAATGTGGTTCACAGAGGCAGCTGCACATGTTAAAGTGCAGCTGCCTTCAGTCTGATTTGATTTTCACAAGGAGGGAGTGGGAAATATAACTTGTGCACATCAGGCCTAGTAAATCTAAACTTACCAGAGTTTTTTGGAGAGGTAGAGTACCCTTTTGCAGAGGTACAGTACCCTTTTGGATATGGTCTCAGGACACCTTTGGGAGAGGTAAGGTGCCCTTTGGGAGAGGTCAGGTGGTCTTTGGGATTGTTAAAAATGAACATGAATGTGCTTGAAAAGTGGATAAACGCATTGGAATTGTCTAGCTCATTGGAACTCTCAAAGAGCCCTATCAAAGGTAGCTGTCAAGCTGTCAAGGCATTTAAATCTCCTGGCCTTTAAATATTTGAGAAAAAAACTGCCTGCAGTGTTGCAAAAAATGTAGTGCTTGCTATTTCACTCTGTTGACATAAGGCTGAGGGGTAAAATTGCAGGAGTAGTGTTGTATGACTGGTTTCACAACCTATCACTATCACAGTGGGGTGCCTGTCAGTTCACGGTTTGACTGACAGCCCCAAGTACCTATAAAGCCTTTGAAGTGGAACTATGAATATGAATGCTTGTTCTTATAAGGGATTATAGGAATGGGTTTTTATCAATGCAATACTTTTTTTTAAAAAGTGAATTCATCAATAGATACTCAAGAACTTTATTTAATCCCAGCACGGATCCAGAGGTCTGCCCATGGTGGATATTGGGTGAGTTGTTGTGGGGAGTGTAAGGGTAAAGTGGTGACTGGGGGGACATGGGTTGGTAAGAGTTGGCACTAAGTTGGCCTAGGGGCTATAAAGGGACATTGCGTGAGTGGAGGGGCATAGGTTGGCATGGAGGATATGAAGGGCCATGGAGGTGGGTTGGGGCATGGCTTGGCATGGAGGGAGTGAAGGACTGTGGGGGTGGGTGGGAGGCATGAGATAATATGGTTTGGCATGGATAGGGCATTGAGAGTGTGTAGGGGGTGAGGGGGTGTGAGGGGTGAGTGCAGGGGGCTGTTATTTTATTTTTTTGGGACAAAGTGCTGGAGCACCAAGGTGGGCCCATTCGCCCAGCCCACCTCCACACCCAGCAGCCCCTGTGGCTGCCTACAAACTCTTTTCAGGGGCAGCGGGCGCAACTCCCATAAAAACCTGTATCCCCAGAATGAAAACCTGAACTTCCAGGGCACTTTTTCAGGAATCGGGTTTGTGGAGCTGGGAATGCTCCCAATGCTGCACACCTGACGTGAGAGCGAAAATTCAGGCCCTAGAGTATTGTGTCCAGTTCTAGCCACCACACTTCAGGGAGGATGTGAGGGTCCTTGAGAAGTTTAAAGGCAGTTTACCAGAATGTTTCCAGGGATGTGGGATTTTAGCTACAAGTTTAGATTGGAGAAGCTGGGGCTGTTCTTCTTGGGCCACAGAGATTGGGGGAGATCTGATAGAGGTGCATGAAATTATGACAGTTTGGATAAAGTAGACAAAGCTGATCCCATCAGCTGATGTTACAAGGACTAGGAGACGCAGGTTTAAGGATTTGGGCAAGAGCTGCAAGGGGGGATGTGAGGAAGAACTCTTTACACAGTGAATGGTAACAAACTGAACTCACTGCCTATGAAGGTGGTGGAATCAATGATTTCAAAAGGAAATTGGATGGGCACTTGAGGGACATGAATGCGCAGGAGTTAGAGCAAGGGAATGGGTCAGACTGGATGGCTTAACAGAGAGCCTGCCTGAACAGCCTCCTTCTGTGCCTTAATGTTCATGACTCATGAACTCTATGGCAGATATTGCTGTGGGAAGTTACCTGTGTGATGGCTTTCTTCATTGAGGAAACCTGCGTGATCTGCGTGGTTAGTGGCCATCAGTGCTACCTGCCCCAGGGAATCTACAAAGTCTGCATAGCACTGCTCTAAAGCTGCACTACGCGAACACAGTTTTTCTCCCAATTATGTTTGTCTTTTCTCTTCTATTGAAAAACTCTGTTTATAAATCAAGGGAATGTAACCAACTATGAATGCAATGTTGTCCTTCTATCAGCTAGACTTGAATGGAAATATGAATGGTTGCAGTACAGGGAAGAAATGAAAACAGACCCATGACAAAGTGACTCTGAATAACTGCCATCACATTCAGGCCTCATGTTACAGCAAAATAAATGGAAGGCACTGGTCTTGTTTATTTAAACTCTCCAACAGACAGTTTTCACTAAATCATCTATAGAGATTGATAACAAATATTAAAGGTAGAAAATGGACCAAAGAGCTCACACATTCTTTAAGGCAAAATAAAAATGGCTAATGATGTCATTCTTGAACGAATTGATCTTGACCCTTAGTCCAGTAAGGTCAAATGCTTTAACTCTCAGCTCATACAAGCCTAACATTATAAAAAGGCATGGATTCTAATTCTATGCACTTACCCAGTGAGTTGCAACTGCAGGGCTGACAGTGACCTCCTGGTCTTGGAAGGTAGTGATTTTCCTTACATTTCTCACAGTGTATTCCTTCACTATTACCAACACAGTTCAAACACCGCGTACCACTTCCAGTCTGTTGGTATAGTCTAGGGTCCCACTCACATTGATAAGCCCTGCGATTACAGTTGCATTCTGTGGCAAGACAATAAATAACATGAAGAATGATGTCTGTTAATGTCAATACCATCACTATTAATTGAAACCAGTGTTTTTATTCATATTTTTATAATGTGCTCACTCATCATGACAGTGCCCATCAGCAAATACAGCAATACATTAGCAACAGAGGTCAAAGTTCAGCCGACTGATTAAAAACAACTTTTTCTGCATGGGCCAAGATCAGGTATTTTCTCTGATGTTATTTCAAGTTCATGCCAATCATGTATAATAACTGTTCTGATAATATAAATGCACAAAGTAAAGGCTATAATAGAATGCGCTACCTTTAACCTGTGAACCCATTGTGTTATCAAATGATCTGGTGCAAAGTATTACATTGCCCATATAATTAAATAACATATTTAAGAAAGTTAAAATTGTAACAAATTACAAGCAAACCCACAGCAGGAGATTCATAAAGTAATGAAATTAAAAGCATTATATCAATAGGGAAAGAGGGTGACCACAGTAACCCCTGAGGGCTATTTTCTAGGATCTCTGATGGCTGCATCACCCAAATGGAACAACTTGGCAACAGTTCAACCAGACTTTACATATCATAACCCATCACATTACCATGGAACTCATTTACAAACTCTGAACTATTTCTAAGAGATGACTTATTATATTTAAAATAGAAATACTGTATCCAACAGCATTTAATTTTAGAATCTCCCATTTCTCTTTTATTAGGCCTCATCTTACATATTCTTTAATCAAGAATATTTTAATAAAACAACCAATTTTTTCAAAAACAAATTGCATATATTCGCTGCAATCAATAAGTCATTCAAAGTACAGTGTTTTAAGAAAATCTGATCATGTGATAAGGTGCAATGTAAATGCAAGTATTCCTTTCTTATAGCTGTTTCTAATAGGATTCAGATCAATCAAGTTCCTGTTCTGAATATTAGCATTTATCTTATGACCTGTAATTCAGTTTATTTTCAGTGGTTATTACTCACATATTTCCCACTTTAGAGCCAGTCACAAGTGGACAACTGTGCAGTGCCTTTAATACAGCTTTGGGCTATTTTTGTTCATGAAATAACTGGCTTCCATTACAAAATCTAATGAGATGAGTGTACCCGACCTTTTAGGTTAAGGACTCTTTAGCACAAGTTATTAAAAGTACAGTTTACATCAGCAATACTCCAGAAGATTGCAGGGTCTAATGCACAAGGATGTACACAAGATGGCACCATTTCCCTTTCAGATCAGAAACCTATACCCACCGCACCGTCTACCTGCCCAGCACAATGGAGTCACTTCCATGCCCTTATATTCAGTGTAGATATGCAGCAGGATCAGCTGCTTTCTTTTTCCAAGCTGAGTGACATCTTTCACATGGCTTCAACATCATTCAGCAAAGAGCAGTACTTGCTATCAAACTTGGTGTTTCATAAATGCATCAACAGTTTATAGCAGATTGCATATGGCAGCCCATCTAATGAACATTTAAGGAGAAATTGGTAACTTCTTGTGACAGTAACTATGCAACCCACAGACAGGATTCATCGTGGTTGTCTTTCTAGGAAGGAGCATTTTTCATTTTCCTTTTGTCACTTTCCACTTTCTCCTTGTCTCTCCTGGAGGCACTACCTCATGCATTGATACACATTGACTGGCAGTGTTCACCCTCGGGCACCTCACCCAAGTGCTAATCCTTCATGAGTGAATCCGGGCATGAATGCCAGCAAGCTATGTATCATGAATCAAAGCCAAATCCCCACCTTGCCATCACCTATTGACCTATTGTTTTTGAGCATTTATTGTTCTTTAGAAGCACTATATCTTTTATTACCAATATAAAGGCACAAAATGTATTTGATTCCATTATCTAAGCCAGTGTTTTTCATTGCAAGGCCAACAAGCCAGGGGCAGCTCCCATCGATGCTAAGTGCGGCTCCCCAACCAGTGGTGTTTAGCAAAGCTCCGGCACCGCCACCCAGGACCCAAGGAGCAGAGTGTGGCAAAGCAGAATGCCAGGTCCCAGGGAGGAGAAGCTGGCTGTAAGGTCTGGCGCGCTGGGAAGGAGAGGCTGGCTGCGAGGTCCAGGGGTGAGCCACTGCGAGCGGAGGCCCAAATCATGGTGGGTGAGGGGAGGAAGAGGCGGACTGCTGAGTGTGAGTGGGGGAGTTAGAGAGGTGTGTGGGAGTGAGTCAGTGTGTGTAGGAGTGAGAGAGAGTTGCATGTGTGTATGTATGTGTGTATGTATGTGAATGAGAGAGGAGAGTGAATATATGTGTGTGTGTGTGGGTGGGGGGGGGGCGGTGGGGAACTGAGAAAGTGAGTGTGTGTGGGACTGAGAGAGAGTGTGTGTTGCAGAGAGTGAGAGCGTGGGTGTGGGAGTGAGAGAGTGTGTGTGTGGGACTGAGAGAGTATGTGTGGTGGGGAAGTGAGAGAGTGAGTGTGTGTGTGTGTGGGAGTGAGTAAATGTGTGAGTGGGGGGGGAACGACTGAGAGAGAGTGTGTGTGTGTCTGTGTCTGGGTGCGTGCGTGCATGCATGCATGCGAGTGTGTGTGTGGTAGGCCGGTTTGTATCCAGGAAATGGGCTTGCTCCTTGAGGAGTGAGCCAATCCTGACAGTGGCCTCCACCCTGGGAGGCACCACCTGGCATTGCGATGCAGTTGGCTACTGAAAGTGTTCGGGGCAGCCACCATCGCAGTAGGATGTGGTATACAGGAGTGCGGCACCAGCTCACTAGGAGAGAGAAGCACATTCTGCAGGTTAATCCCTCACTCTAGCACTGAGGTGAGGCCAAGTCAATCCACTTCAAGCTTGTATTCCCCCAGAAAGAACAATGTACTCTGATTTTCAATTAATGTCCTTTCTTCCTTTGTTTTATCACAAGCAGGAGCGAATCAGGCAATGGTGTCTAATATCGATGTGGCTCTCACGTTGCAGGGTTTTTGCTGCAGTGGCCCTTGATTCAAAAATAGTGAAGATCACTAATCTAAGCCTCCATCAATCCTAAGGTCTTTCCCTTTAGTTTTAATGGTGTGCTATTTTAAGTAATATCATATTCCACATTGGTGAGGCAGTCTGACTGACTTTACTTCCATGTCTACTTTAGATTTAGATCCTTACCAACATGGATTACTGCATCGTGACCAGAAGAGAAATGAGAGTTGATTTTCCCCTCCCTAGCTCAGGGGCACTGAGGCCTATTGGATTACACCTAGCCCAGCCTTAACTGTGATTTGCCAGCTTTGCAAAGACTGTCAGTGATGAAACCTGGTGCTTTCCGATCTGGCCAGATGCATTAAACTATTAGGGAGTCTTTAATAAGTGCGCTTGCCAAATATCTGATGAAAATCAAGTCTTGCCATTGCGGTTTAAAAGCTTCAGCCCAGTGTGTGATGACCCCACAGCAATAAATGTTGTACAAAAGTTTCAACTACTCCACAGAAGCATATATGACAACAGTCCTGTTAAGTGCTAAGTGACTCTGACCATAACATCTGCAAGAGCTGGCTGTAATTCAAATAGCACTTTGTGTCAGGAATTGGCCAATAATTACCATTGATTTGGCAGCTTCCACTAATACATATTATAAAACAGCTGCATTAATTGCAGTGTACGGTGCCATGAGACTAAACTCTTTCTCCTGCCTGTATCTTCACTGTATTTAACTCAAGGTGAAATACAACACCATGTTATGCTCCCCTTTTCCCTTCCATCCTGAATGCCCTGGTTCACAGAGAAAAGAAGCTGCTACACTTTAGCAACTACTTTACAATTTAAACTAGAACAAAATAAGCAACAGCTGTTAAGATTTTTAACAATTACAATGAACCACTTGATCCAACAAATTAACAGTTAATGATTCCTCATAAATGTGTAAGTGTTTTGAATGATGCAACATCACCAAATTTGCTTCCATGGCAATGTGATGATTCATTGTCACAGTACCATAGGGTCAGGAGGTAGTGAAAACATCAATTTCTGAGGGATAAATCACTTGTCCTATTCATGAATAATGTCATAAGAAAATAATTTTCAACCCCTTTTTACCATTACTGGTCGCACTGTTTGCAAGTTAAGGGTTGCAGTGATGTATATCTGTTAATGAAGTGTTAATCACAGTAGTGCTTTGTAGTTTAAGAGCCAGTGGTTTTGTTTTGAGTCTTATTTGAGCTCTAACACTATAACATTATCCATGTCTTATTCTTTAATATCATTAGAGTAATACAGTATTGTTAAATCATACTTTGAAACGCAGAGACCAAATGTCATCACGTATTTTAGCTGGAATCTGGATTTGGTATCTCAGCTGACTTGGAAGTAATGCGCTTTGTAATTTGTGACCTGAGCTTTTATTGAAGTTCAACCATGCAAATGTTTATTGATCACCTCAATGAGGCATAAGACAAGTACCTTATATCATACTGTACAAATTAATGACTAGATAGATCAGTTCATTAAGTACATACAGACACAAATAACACTCATCAGTCTTAGAGCTCTAATTAGCAATGATCTTCACTTTCCACATCCATAGATTCTCCCTGCCTAAATTTTGGATAAATTGCCTGCCTTATGTTGCTAATACTTGTCTTTCTTCAATAATTTAACAATGACTGCGTTGAGGAAGCCATATTCCAATGCAGTTTAGCAGTCACCACTGTAATAGATCAAGATTACCATGGTAGTAGCATGTTACTTGCCAATTGGCACAATTCTTTTGGATTGGTCTCAGGTTTAACACAGGATCCTGGCCAAAATTAATCCTAATTTTTGAATTTCTCTACATTTGTTTATTTATTCTGCAAAGAACCAGTAAGTACAGCTACACTGCACCACCCCTGCACCACCTCAAAGCCATGGCAATTCCTGGTTACTTTTTTCAATTTCATCACAGGGTAACATGGTAATTCAAGGTGAAGGCTCCTTAGTCCTTCTCGAACACCAATGATCTATCATCTTCCCACTACATCATCAGGCTTCAACCATTCTTCCTGTCAAAACAACCAATAATCACCCTTTGTGCAAATGTTTCCAAGGTTTAAAAAAAGTGACTAACTTCCAAAGTACTTCATTAGCTGAAAAGTGCTTTGCTACATCCTGAGGTCATGAATGGCACTATATAAAGGAAAGTCTTTCTTTTTCTTTTATTTCTTTAAGGGAATAGTCTCTGTCACTGCCCTTAGCTGGCCTTGCACGTCACAACCCTGAAGCAGTGTAATCTTGCCCTGATGCAATGGAGTATTGGAAAGGATCTTACATAACTCTATAAGGTTCCTTCTGAAAAATCATCATCAGCTGAATGTACTGCCCATTGCCATGATGGTGTTCACAGAATGATCCCCAGTCTCAGATTGTCTTTGACCAGGGAGATCTGAGAAAAGCAATAGGCATACAAATATCTCCCTTTATAATAGTTGGTAAAGTGGGTCATTTCAACTGCATACTTCTTCCTTTCAATAAACTATGTCACAGATCTATAATCAGACAAAAATGGATATTGAGAGAAAGTAGATATTAGGATGGGTGATCAAAAGTTTGATCAAAGAGGTGAGTTTTAAGAATGGAATGGCCTTGAAGGAGGAAGGGAAGGTGGAGCGATTTTGGGAAAGAGTTCCAGAGCATGGAGGCTATCCAGTTGGAGGATAAAGGAAGAACTTCACTGCAATAAAAATTGAATAGTTCTAAAACAAGTATGGTGTATTCCATCATATTACCATGCAGACGCTGAAGATGACAATTTTCACCAGTAATATTTTGTAATTGTGCCTTGCAGCTAATCTGAATCTGGAGGCTGTTTAAACTAAATCCAGAGTGCAATTATTGGGTTAGCTGGAGGTTTTTCTCTGGAGTCAGGGATAAATGTGCTTTCATTTCTGGGTTTGCAAAAATGTTGAAACTGTCAAAAAGGATTCACTAGATGATGAATAAGTATTTTAAAATAGATTAACCATTAACCATATAAATTTTTAACTGAAATAAGCTTTACCGTGACATTCACCCCAGTTCCAACACTGCTTCTAGGTGGAAAGAAACAACAGGGCAAATATATAAAGACAATGGCAAATAGTCATTTGGTAGTACAGAACTTGAGTATTGTTGAGAAAAGAGACGTTTTTTTCAAAGCTTTTCATCTTGCACTCATCAAGACAATTCGCAAGAATACCAAATCTAAAGGGAACAACAATTTATACGGTATGAGAAAAGACTGCTGATTTGTTGGTAAGTGGACTCTGATTGGCAGAGGTGTTGCCATGGAGAATGCACCAATTGATGGTGACTGAAAGTTAACTGCCAAGCATTGTTTGAAATTTAAATCAGGCAGCTTGACTCAAGGTATTTCCCCGAGGAATGAACAAACGAATGGTTGTCACTTATTTTGTTTAGCTGAAACAGGCACAATGTGTGTACATGTTCTTTCTGCAAAGAACAGGGCCCTGTGTATGCGCCAAACTGCGAGCTTGACTAACAATCTTAAATTGGTTGTCAGCACAATTCTTAGCACTTTGAAGTTTATTTAGCAAATGTTGTCCAATTGCAGAATCACATCTTATATTGGGTACTGTGTTTTGAGTTTTGCAAGAACAGGCTGGTTGGTTACGGTCTGCACCTTGCCTGTTGTGAACCGCGGAAGGGACATGGTGTTTGATATGATCCCCCAGTCTTTGGGACGTACGGTCTACATACCTAGCATCACAATGGCACTAAAATTCATATACCATTTTACTCATTTGTGTGATAGGCAGAATGTCTATTTGGCTTGACAGCAGCATCCTGTTAGTGGCGAATACCACTCATGTTGCTACTGCATAGTAGCTGCTTGAAACAGCTAGCTTCACCTGTTGCTCAAAAGTTTGAGATACCTTACCCTTAGGGTAATCTGAAGTAGACTGAGCACTATTCAGGGCCGAATGCGATGGCCTTAGGCCCGTTCATGAGTTTGCACAATATACAGTGCAAAATGATCTGATCAAGGTAGCCATTATCCCTCAGGATGCCTTTGATATGCCCTATTTTGGAGTTTGTTCTTGTGCATAGTTTCAATTTTGGTGTGCCTTCATCCAAATCAAACGGGAAGAGTATTTGCTGAGTTTGAACTCCTCTACTCCCAATTATCCTGGCACAAACCAGTGTCCACTGAAGACACTGAATCCTTGAAAATGCGCCTAGCTAATCTAATGCACGCATATTGCGGGATTCCGAACGACCTGTCTGATTTTCACGTGCAACGCATATGTCTTACAGCATTGCGAGGCCTTAAGACCAACACAAACCTACACGTCAGTAAACCTGACAAAGGAAGAGGAATAGTTATCCTTAACAAGAGTGACTATATTAACAAAATGCATGCCATTTTTAATGACTGGTACAAATTCATATCCATTGGACCAGCCGCTTAATATGACTGGGCAGCCTTGCTCGAAAGTAAGCTAAAAAAAACACTTGCTGGACTATTGTGAGAGCGATGAGCTGCTGCGTGATATATATGACAGGGTTCATCCTCATGGTTTGCTACATCTGTATGGGTTGCCCAAGACACACAAAAGTGATGTCCCTCTACGCCCTATCTTATCTCTGACTGGTTCTCCACAACATGAATTGGCCAAATGATTGGGTGAATTATTACAACCAGTTTTAACCAAGTTTTCCACATACACGGTGAAAGATTTCTTCACATTTGCGAAGGTCACATAGGACTTACATACTGATAGCAATCCTGTGTCCATGTGCTCATTTAACATTGCTAGCTTATTCACCAATGTTCCACTTAAGGAAGCCATAGATATTTGTGCTGCAGCACTACATCATGACAATCTAGACCCGCCACTATTGCATGAATCAATATTCATTTGAACTTATAAACTTGGCAACTTGCACAGTGGAGTTCAGTTTTAATGACACCATGTATGCCCAAATAGATGGTGTTGCCATGGGCCCCCCTCTAGGCCCAGGCCTCGCAAACATCTTTGTTGGGTTCCATGAGAAACATGCCTTCAATGGAATGACAGCTAAACTCCTACCACTCGCATATTTCCGATATGTGGATGATATGTTTGCTATATTTAAACCAGTCGCTGCATGTAACAATTTCCTTACATGTCTTAATGGGCTCCATCCTGCACTTAAATTCCCCTTTGAAATGAAGCAGTCAAATGAACCCCCCTTCCTTGACATACTAGTAGAGAAATCTGCCGGGAGCTCTCTATCACGGTCAATCGTAAGCCTACCTTCACTGGTCAATATACGCATTGGGATTCTTACAGTTCCACACACTATAAGATTGGTCTTATCAGCAACCTTGTAAATGGGGCTCGAGCCATTTGCTCACCATGCAAGCTTGATGCTGAAATACAGTGCATCAAAGGCATCCTGCAGCACAATGGCTACCCTGATCAGATCATTTCGCACTATATATCACACAAACTCGTGAATGGGCCTAAGGCCATCATTTTTGGCCCTGAAAAGTGCTCAGTCTACCTCAGATTACCCTGGAAGGGCAAGATATCTCAAAAATTTGAGCAATGGGTGAAGCTAGATGTTTCACACTGCTACTGTGCAGTGGCAACATGAGATGTGTTCACAACTAACAGGATGCTGCCGTCAAGCCAATAAGATGTTCTGCCCATCACACAAATGAGTAATGTGGTATATGAATTTCAGTGCCAGTGTGATGCTAGGAAAGTAGGTCGTGCATCCCAAAGGCTGGTGGATCGTATCAAACACCATCCCTTCCAATGTTCACAATGGGCAACGTACAGGCTATACCCAACCAACCCGTGCTTGCACAACTCAAAACACAGTGTTCAACATTAGACCTGATTCCACGATTGGACAACATTTGCTAAATCATCCTCTGTGTGCTAAGAATTACGCTGACAACCAATTTAAAATCATTAGTCGGGCTCAGAGTGTGGCACATTTGCATGCACTGGAAGCTACATACATTAATACACAGGACCCTGTTCTTTGTAGACAGAAAGAACGTGTACACACATTGCATCTTTTTCAGCTAAACAAAATAAATGACAGCCATTCGCTGGCTCATTCCTCAGGGCAATGCCTTGACCAATCAGAGTCAAGCTGTCTGGTTTAAATCTCAAACAATGCTTGGCAGTTAACTGCAAGTCACCATCAACTGGGGCATTCTCCATGGCAACGCCTCTACCAATCAGAGTCCACTTGCCAACCCATCAGCAGGCTCTTCTCATGTAGCATAGTTCCCTTTACATTTAGTATTCTTGTGAATTATCCTGATGAGTGCAAGACGAGAATCGTCGTCAAAAAATGTTGCTACACAATGGCAAATTTGGTGACACATGCCACAAGTTAGACCATTGTAGTTTCTAATCCTCCAGTGACAAATTCACACCACAATTTTCTAGAAAGGTCACTATAATAGGCTGCAATGAGCTCAGCAGTAGAAGAAAAGCAGTGCGGTGAATTCACAATACACAACGTAGTGGCCAGAGCGCGATGCAGAACGCAAAATAGCTTATTTAAAAGGGACACATTTAGGAGAAATGACTCCAATTTGATTACATGGGGATGGGCACAGCATGTAAATCAGTGGTAAAAAAAGGACTGGTATGCATATGGTGTTCCCCTGAACTGCATGTGATCACCAACCAGATTTCATTATCAGTTACAGATTGTAACTGTTTAGTGCAAACGGCCATTAAATATAAACATTAATGAAAGCAATTAGAAAGGGGGAAATCAGAACATGCTTTACTAGGGAAGCAGGGTATCAAGGTAACGTGTGGGGGCACAAGTTGATCTGTACAAGTGGCCTCAAGATGCTGAGGGCTGAGGAGGCAGTCTTCAGGGCAGATGGAGATGTGAGGGTGTGTATGAGAGAATGAATGGTGATGTCTCTTGAGCTGGCAGTGAGTGAGATGCCAGTGAATATGTGATGGTCTTGAGTGTGTGATTTTAGAGGGATGAGATGGTTGCCTTACACGGGCGGCATACATGAGATCATTCATCCTTTATCTGCATTGGATGGCCAACCTCTCCTGTGCAACATTGGCACTGATCAGCGCTACCATCGCCTCCCAAGCTGGAGTGGTAATGTTGCTGCCCACCCTGCAGCCAGAAAGGAGGTAGAGCACATCACGGCAGGCCTCCACGGCGTTCAAAAGGTGCTTGGGGGATGTGTTATTAAACCTGGGGGCTGCAGTCTTCTTGCCTTTCAGGGCCATGTCTTATTTGCGGCAGTCCTGGGCTGGAAGCACTGAGAGGTGTGCATGCGGCTGAACTTTAAATGTGGCGCTCGACACGATGTAGCAGTGATGTGACAGCATAGCGGGCAAATTGGAGCCTGCCCGCCATCTATACAGCGCTTTTCCCAGGAATGTGTAATTAATGTGGCAAGTTTGGGGCAATACAGCGTGAGAAGCCACCATTGCAGCCAACACGTATAACGTCATTTTACCTGCCCGCTACCGCACTTAGGGCAAATCTGGGACAATTCCGCCCACTATCTCTCACTCCCACACACATTCTCTCTCACTCCCACACACACATACATACAATCTCCCACACATACACCCAGCCAGCCTCTTCCCCAATACCCTCCCCCACCACTCCACTGCTCGGGCCCACAACACTCGCTTCCTGTCCCCGGGGCCCACAACACCTGCTTCCTGTCCCCGAGCCCACAACACTCGCTTCCTGTCCCCGGGCCCACAACACTCGCTTCCTGTCCCCGGGCCCACAACACTCGCTTCCTGTCCCCGGGGCCCACAACACTCGCTTCCTGTCCCCGGGCCCACAACACTCGCTTCCTGTCCCCAGGCCCACTACACCCGCTTCCTGTCCCCGGGCCCACAACACTCACTTCCTGTCCCCGTCGCCCACAACACCCGCTTCCTGTCCCCGTCGCCCACAACACTCCCTTCCTGTCCCCAGGCCCACAACACCCGCTTCCTGTCCCCGGGGCTCACAACACTCGTTTCCTGTCCCCGGGCCCACAACACTCGCTTCCTGTCCCCGTTGCCCACAACACTCGCTTCCTGTCCCCAGGGCCCACAACACCAGCTTCCTGTCCCTGGGGCCCACAACACCAGCTTCCTGTCCCCAGGGCCCACAACACCAGCTTCCTGTCCCCAGGCCCACAACACCAGCTTCCTGTCCCCAGGCCCACAACACCAGCTTCCTGTCCCCGGGGCCCACAACACCAGCTTCCTGTCCCCGGGGCCCACAACACTCGCTTCCTGTCCCCGGGGACCACAACACTCGCTTCCTGTCCCCAGGCCCACAACACTCGCTTCCTGTCCCCGGGGCACACAGCATCCGCTTCCTCTCCTTTCCTCCCCTCCACCCTGCCTGAAAAAAAACTTTTTCTCCCCAGCAAACTCACCGTCGCTGATGTTTGCGGCTCCTCCAATCACAGGCTCTTTCTCTCATTAGTGAGCCTATCAGGAGCAAATATGGGAGAGGAACGCCTGTGATTGGAGCAGCAGCCTCTTGCAGAATCTTCCACTTCAACTTACCCGTCTGACCGGCATTTTGAAAACTGGCTCCAGGGGGCCACATAAAGGGGTTTTGCGGGCCACATCTGGCCTGCAGGCCACCTGTTGGGCAAGCCTGATCTAGATGTACAGGAAAGGATTTTCTTAAGACCTGACATCTGGTTCTTACAAATTAATGAAAAGCTGGAATCAGATTCAACACTCACACTCAGAACTTGGAAAGGCAAGTTACAGCCAGGCCTCATGACATCAAACAAAGGCCCCCTTTTCTTTTTATTCAGGAGGCCTCTAGGCTTGTTTCTGCTGTACTTGTTTCTGCTGTGCTTGTTGGATCATTCCCCAGCTGGTTTCAAAGGCTACTCAAAGGGACAATGCAACCGCCCAGTCGTCACAGACATGGCTCATTAACTGTTCATCCCAGACATAATCACTGTAAACCACAGAGTAAACACATTGTCTGTCTGTATATGATTGACTCCGATTGTGCTGATAGGCCAGTGATAATAGGTGTCATTATAAATATGTTTATGTTTGAATGCTTAAAGGTTGCAAAATACAGTGCATATACTTCACAGTACATCGCAGGGTCGCTGTCATTATGAATAAGTGTTTCAATTTAGGAAAAGTCATCCAAAAATATGTTATTTTCATCCTGTCACAAGTGTTTCGAGAGGAGATTGCACCATGCTGTTTGTGATTAAAACCATTTTTCAAATATTTTGTCCTAAGTTCTATTCCCCTTTGAAAATGGCATAACAAGGTAAATTTTAAAAAATACGTGTTGATAAAATCAGACCTTAAAGCATTCAGCATATGTAGCAAAATCAGTTTAAAAATGTGCCAAGCATTGTGACCTGGCCTGAATGGTTCAGTACAATATCATATCATACATTTACCCACCAAACCCGCAGAGGAACACATAATGAAGCCATTTTATGCTTTTATGTTCTTTTCCTTAATGAAAAAAGTAAGAAATAGGAACAGGTGTAGGCCATGTGGCCCCTCTAGCCTGCTCCACCAGACAGGATGACAATGGTTGATCTTATATGCCTTAACTCCACTTTATTGCCCATTCCCCATATTCCTTGATTCCCTGTGTCTACCTCAGTCTTGAATGTATTCAGTGATGGAGCATTCTGCAACCTTCTGGAGTGGAGAATACCAAAGCTTCACAACCCACTGAGTGAAGAAATTTCTCCTCTTCTCAGTCCTAAACGATCGGCCCCTTGTCCTGAGACAGTGTCCCCATGTTCTAGATTCCCCAGCCAAGGGAAACACCCTCTCAGTGTCTACCCCATCAAGCCCCTACAGGATCTTGTATGTTTCAATGAGATTACCTCTCGTTCGTCTAAACCCAAGAGAACATAGGCTCAATTTATCCAGCCTCATCATAGGACAACCCTCTTGTCCCAGAGACCAATTTAGTAAACCTTTGCTGTGCTGCCTCAATGCAAATATGTCCTTCCTTAGATATGGAGACCAAAACTGCATACAGTATTCCAGGTGTGGTCTCACCAAAGCCCTGTACAATTGTAGCAAGACTTCCTTATTCTTGTACTCCAATTCCCAATATTTCTTGTGGTATATTTTTTATACATCATCCATGGAATCTTATCTCAGTACAAGTTAGTAATTTCAGTACAGGAAACTGGAAGGAAGCAATTATGAACACTTTCGAATAACGTGATGATTGTAGGATAAATATGAGATTATAAACAACATAGTTTATATGCATTTGTCTTCAATGTAGCATTGAGTGCTTAATTCAGGTCTGTTCCCTCTAAGCAATTTGCTGTGCTGGACATGTTATTAACAAAACACATTCCAGGTGCTTCAACACTGATTCAGCTTTCAACATCTAGACTGGGTTGATTGTCCCCAGTGGCTTGTGACCAATGTTGGGGTAAGTAGACAGAAATGTTGTTTATGCAATTCCATGTTTTGTAAAACATGTCTGGAACTGCAGCCCAGATACCTAATGTCTATGCCATTAACACTATCATCACACAAAAAATAAAAGAGAAAATAAGAACTGGGAGGCAGCATAAATATTTTACAATTGTTGTCAAGCCTCTGTGTTATTGTGGTATATATTAGCTTACCGCTACGTGAGTTGCTAAATAATAACCCACACCTATTGAAAACAACATTTATATTCAGCATGGCAATATTGGCATTGGCAGTTACCAAAGAAAGCATTTGCGCACCATACCACCACTCCATGTCTAATACTGGGTCTCCACTTTTGTACGGCTAATGTCATATAATTTCAGCACTGATCAGGAATTGAACCTGGGACCTTCTTGGTCCAGAGTGGGCAGTGGAATTACTAAGTCAATCATTACAAGAGCCCCTTCTTTTATGAGCATTCATTTACAAGCAAATTCTAAAATGACTTATAGCATGAATTGTAGATTTAGGAAAAACTCTTTTATAACTTAGGAAATCGTAAATGCTGTCGAGCAATTTAAATACCTAACACCTTAGAGGGCCTCTTTCTCCCACAAAGAAATCAACCCTGTATGTAGCATTCATTTGTTGTAGCTTTGGTTCAGAAACAAAGACACATCATTCTTATGCCAAGATTTGCAATTGTTCATAAGCTCAACTAGTTGCACTCCCATTATCCTTAGTTATGTGGCAAGAATTTTTGTGCAGGTCATCACTTTTGCGGGAATCACATCTTTGCATTGCGAGACCAGTAGCAGTTGGCGATGCAGAAATTTATTTTAAAAAACTTTAGTGTGGATTTTAACTCCTGGATGGAAAACAGAGGTTGGGGTGGAGACTTAAGCAGCATAACTCGCAGCCCTGAAGTCTCCATGGACAACCTGGCCAGTTTCACCATCCCATAAACCAGTTGCCCACCCAAAACTGGTGTGTGAGGACAGGAAGTAAAGATGAGGAAGCCTGGGGGCCAGCCACCAACACTAAGGTAAAGTGGAGGGTGGGAATGAATGCTGTATAGTCCTACAGGTAAGAAATGGGGCTACAGCTACAGTGGTCATTCCAGCCAGTTGGTGACTAAAATTGCCTCAGGCATCCTAACTAGGTCATTGGTCTCTGATTAGTGTATGTTCATAAGGTGTTCGTCTGTGTCAAGCAGTGACTTCAACCACTGACATAAAAAGACCATAGGTCAGCATCAGGCAAGAAAAAGAGATACTCGATTTTAACTCCCCTTCTACCTGCTTTCTTTCAGACGAAGGGAATAACCCCCCCCACCCCCCCCGCCTCTTTCATTTAAAGCAAAACAAACATATTCCTGAAGTTAATTTGGGCACTCTTGATTATTCACCATTTTCTGTTATGTACCCGCAGGTCTTGCCATTATGGTGGATGATTCGGTTTCCATTAATTTTTTTCCTCCTTATCTTGCATTTCCTCATTCCTTTGTCAGTCAGATGTGACCATGTTGCCTTTTGGCCTGTTAGACTCCCTTGATTCCTTATTTGAAATCAAAGTTTTATGATCCACCAAACCTTTATAATGTGGACAACCGCTGATTTGTTGCAACTCTGCTGTCAAGTATATTTATTGGTAAGAACTTATGCTTCACAGACCTGAAATGTTTCTACCTAAATAACATCAATTTAGGTAAATTGAAAATGACAACAGCAAATTCAAGTCCACTGTGAATTTCATATAAAAAGACAATTGTAATGAACAGCTACAAAGTTCAGACCTAGGAACTCTCTGAAAATATTGTTACAGTGATAATTAATGTCACTAGCATGTTTTTGATATCCTTAAACTATCTTTGGTTTACCTAAAGGACAAGAATTTAAATGTTTTTAATTTATTCATTTACAGGATATGGGCGTTGCTGGCAAGTCCAGTGTTTATCATCCGTTCCTATTTTACGTTAACCAGCTTCTTGAAACACTGCTTGTGATTAAAGTACTCCCATAATTTAACTTACACATTACATCTTGTTTAATACTCTGAAGACTAAAGCTAATCCAGCAGGAAATGTCTACTGAAGTGATTATAACCAATGCAGAACTGCTAAACAGGGTTCAATCCAAACATCAGATTCACTTTTCACTGTAACTGCTGCTCATGTTCATTTGAATTTTCTTAAATATCCACTACTGATATCGAAAAAAACACACACACAATATGACACAATTGGCAAAAAGGAAAGAATAACCTTTTTTTGCCACTATTTCTGCTGCCCTCTTCTGAGTTCATGGACTTCTAGCTGGGATATTGGCACACAGGTACCATGAGCAATTTTCTACCCTTTCCAAAAGGTGATAGCTTTGACAGGGATTATTGCCAAGCTACTAATCCAATACTCACCCAATACATGAATAGTTCCAGCAAGAGGGTCAACTAAGGATGGGTCTGATCACAAGTCCATCAGGTAGTGGTCAGCACGTAACATCCTAGAGACCCTGCGGGAAAAGGAGATGGTAGATACTGTCGGATGGTTCCCCAAGCAGACTGTCAAAGTCATTTGGCAGAATGCCTCATTGCCAGAACTTTCCAACAAGCGCCAAGATGTAGCTTAGCTGGTGTTCAGAAAGGCCCTCCCCGTCAGATTCTTCCTACACACCAGGAGTCTCACCCCCTCTGCATGTTGCCCTCGAGGTGGCTGTGGTGGGGAAGAGACCATTGTTCACCTCCTTGTGGAATGTGCCTTTGCAAAGAAGGTCTGGAGAGAGATGCAGTGGTTTTTGTCGAGGTTCATCCCAAGTAGTGCTGTGACACAGGACTCTGTGCTCTATGGGCTGTTCCCAGGGACACACACCGAGACAAACATCAACTGCAGCTGGAGGATTATCAACACAGTGAAAGACGCTCTTTGGTCTGCCCAAAACTTGTTGGTCTTCCAGTGCAGAGTTGTCCCCGACTGAGTGTTGCAGACTGGCACATTCTAAGGTCCAGGACTACGTACTGAGGGACGCACTAAAGCTTGGGGCAGCCGCCGCAAAGGCGCAATGGGGAAAGGTGTCTGTCTAAGACCTTTCTGCCATTGTGCACCAAGGGGCTGGGAATTGTATAGACCCCTCGGGCTGTATGGCTCACAATGAATGTATGTACTGAATACTAAATGTATTATAATTGTATTGAAGCACCTCAGAGTGCAACATGATGAATGTCGATAACTCCAATCCCATTGCACTGTCTGACTGTCTGTAATGACCATATTGAAATGACTGTAATATTCATTGATTGTATTGAAGCACCTCGTGATCCATGTGGAAAAGCTGGAATCTGATTGCACTTTTTGTGATGGCTATTTAGAAATGTTTTGTAATATTCTTTCAGATATTTTATGAATAAAGTATATTTTTCCAAAAAAAACTAAGGATGGGTCTGGCCAAGCTGCCGCGGAACCATAAACCCAGAAGAGTTAGAAACAGAAGTAGGCCATTCAGCCCATTGAGTCTGCTCCGCTATTCAATGAGATCATGGCTGATCTGATAATCCTCAACTCCGCTTTCCTGCCTTTTCCCCATAACCCTTGATACTCCTACAGATTAAAAATCTGTCTATCTCAGCCTTGAATACACTTAACGACCCAGCCTCTACAGCCCCCTGTGGTAAAGAATTCCACAGATTAACTACCCTCTGAGAGATGAAATTCCTTCTCATCTCTGTTTTAAGTGAGTGCCCCCTTACTCTGAGATTATGTCCTCTGGTCCTAGACTCTCCCACAAGGGGAAACAACCTCTCAGCATCTACGCTGTAAAGCCCCTAAGAATCTTATATGTTTCAATAAGGTCGCCTCTCATTCTTCTAAACTCCAATGAGTACAGGCCCAACCTACTCAACCCCTCTTCAAAAGAAAATCCACTCATACCCAGGGTCAACCTAGTGAGCCTTCACTGGGTTGCCTCCAATGCCAATGTATCTTTCCCTAGATAAGGGGACAAAAACTGTTCACAGTATTCTAGGTGTGGTCTAACTAGTGCCTTGTTCAGCTTTAGCAAGACTTCCCTATTTTTATACTCCATTCCCTTTGAAATAAAGGCCAACATTCCATTTGCCTTACTTATTACCTGCCGAACTTGAATGCTAGCTTTTTGTGATTCATGCACGAGGACCCCCAAATCCCTGTGCAGCAGCTTTCTTCAGTCTTTCTCCATTTAAATAATTTTCAGCTCCTCTATTCTTCCTGCCAAAGTGCATAACCTCGCAATTTCCCGCATTATATTCCATCTGCCACGTTTTTGCCACTCACTTAACCTATCTATATCCCTCTGTAGACTCTTTGTGTTATCTTCACCACTTGCCTTCCCACCTATTTTTGTGTCATCTGCAAACTTGGCGATAGTACATTCACTTCCCTCATCTGAGTCATTAATATATATTGTAAATAATTGTGGCCCCAGCACTGATCCCTGTGGCACTCCACTAGTTACAGGTTGCCATCCTGAAAATGCCTCCCATATCCTAACTCTCTGTCTTCTATTAGTTAGTCAGTCCTCTATCCATGCTAATATACTACCCCCAACACCATGCTGCTCCAAGTAGTTGGACCATGCCCTACCACCTGCCCCTCATGGAAAAATTTATGCAGATAAATACTTTTGACCACAAGTCCATCAGGCAGTGACCTGCACATAACGTCCTAGAGGCCCAGCAGGAAAAGGAGATGGGGGATACTGTTGGGTGGTTCCCCAAGCAGACTGTCAAAGTTATTTGGCAGAATGCCCCATTGCCAGAACATTCCAACAAGCAGTAAGACGTAGCTTGGCTGGTGGTGAGAAAGGCCCTCCCCATCAGATCCTTCCAACACACCAGGAGTCTCACCACCCCCTCTGCACATTGTCCTCAAGGTGGCTGTGGTGGGGAAGAGACCATTGTTCACCTCCTTGTGGAATGTGCCTTTGCAAAGAAGGTCTGGAGAGAGATGCAGTGGTTTCTGTCGAGGTTCGTCCTGAGCAGTTCTGTGACACAGGACTCTGTGCTCTACGGGCTGTTCCCAGAGACACACACCGAAACAAACATCAACTGCAGCTGGAGGATCATCAACTCGGTGAAAGACGCTCTTTGGTCTGCCCGAAACTTGTTGGTCTTCCAGTGCAAAGAGTTGTCCCCGACTGAATGTTGCAGACTGGTACGTTCCAAGGTCCAGGACTACGCGCTGAGGGACGCACTAAAGCTTAGGGCAGCCGCCGCAAAGGCGCAATGGAGAAAGGTCACTGTCTTAGACCTTTCTGCCATAGCGCACCGAGGGGCTGGGGATTATATAGACTTCTTGGGCTGTATGACTCACATTGAATGTGTGCAGTGAATACTACATGTATCATAATTGTATTGAAGCACCTCAGAGTCAACATGATCTATGTAGATAATTTAAATACCATTGCACTGCCTGACTGTCTGTGATGACCATGTTGAAATGTCTGTAACGTTCATTGATTGTATTTAAGCACCTCATCATCTATGTGGAAAACCTGAATGACGTGGTGGGCATCACAGAGACATGGCTGCAAGGGGATCAGGACTGGGAGTGAAATATCCAAGGATATACATCCTATCGAAAAGATAGGCAGGTTGGCAGAGGGGGTGGGGTTGCTTTGTTAGTAAGAAATGAAATTAAATCGATAGCAAGAAATGAAGTAGGGTCAGATGATGTAGAATCTGTGTGGGTAGAGTTGAGGAATCGCAAAGGTAAAAAAAAGCATAATGGGAGTTATGTACAGGCCTCCGAACAGTAGTCAGGATGTGGGGCACAAGATACACTAGGAGATAGAAAAGGCAAGTAAGAAAGGCAAGGTTACAGTGATCATGGGGGATTTCAATATGCAGGTAGACTGGGAAAATCAGATTGGTAGTGGATCTCAATAAAAGGAATTTGTGGAATGTCTACAAGATGGCTTTTTGGCTTTGTGGTGGAGCCCACTGGGGAACAGGCAATTCTAGATTTAGTGATTTAGTGATGTGTAATGAGGCAGATTTGATAAGAGAGCTTAAGGAGAAGGAACCCTTAGGAGGAAGTGACCATAATATGATAGAATTTACCCTGCAATTTGAGAGGAAAAAGCTGGAATCAGATGAAACGGTATTACAGTTGAATAAAGGCAACTACAGAGGCATGAGGGAGGAGCTGGCCAGAATTGACTGGGAGATGAGCCTAGCAGGAAAGACAGCGGAACAGCAATGGCAGGAGTTTCTGGAGTAATTTGGGAGACACAGCAAAAATTCATCCCTAGGAAGAAGAAGCATACTAAAGGGAGGATGAGGCAACCATAGCTGACAAGGGAAGTCAGGGACAGCATAAAAGCTAAAGAGAAAGCATACAATGCGGCGAAGAGCAGTAGGAAACCAAGGGATTGGGAAGCCTACAAAGGCCAACAAAGGACAACTAAAAAAGAAATAAGAAGGGAGAAGATTAAATATGAGGGTAAACTAGCCAGTAATATAAAAGAAGATTGCAAGAGTTTTTTTAGATATATAAAGGGTAAGAGAGAGAGGCAAAAGTGGACATTGGGCCGCTGGAAAATGACGCTGGAGAAGTAGTAGTGGGGAACAAAGAAATGGCGGAGGAACTGAATAGGTACTTTGCGGCAGTCTTCACAGTGGAAGACATGAGTGACATCCCCAAAGTTCAAGAGAGTCGGGGGGCAGAGGTGAGTATGGTGGCCATTACCAAGGAGAAGGTGCTAGGAAAACTGAAAGGTCTGAAGGTGGATAAATCACCTGGACCAGATGGATTACACCCCAGAGTTCTGAAGGAGATAGCTGAAGAGAGAGTGGAGGCGTTAGTGGTGATCTTTCAGGAATCAGTCGAGTCGGGGAGGGTCCCAGAGGACTGGAAAATCGCTAATGTAACCCCCCTGTTAAAGAAAGGAGTGAGGCAAAAGACGGGAAATTACAGGCCGATTAGCCTGACCTCGGCCATTGCTAAAATTTTAGAGTCCATTATTAAGGTTGAGATTTCAGAATACTTGGAAGTGCATGGTAAAATAGGGCAAAGTCAGCATGGTTTCATCAAGGGGAGGTCATGCCTGACAAATCTGTTAGAATTCTTTGAGGAGGTAACGAGTAGATTAGACAAAGGAGAGCCAATGGATGTTATCTACTTGGACTTCCAGAAGGCCTTTGACAAGGTGCCGCACAGGAGGCTGCTCAGTAAGATAAGAGCCCGTGGTGTTAGAGGCAAGGTACTAGCATGGATAGAAGATTGGCTGTCTGGCAGGAGGCAGAGAGTGGGGATAAGGGGGTCCTTCTCAGGATGGCGGCCGGTGACTAGTGGAGTTCCGCAGAGGTCAGTGTTGGGACCACAACTTTTCACTTTATACATTAATGATCTAGATGAAGGAACTGAGGGCATCCTGGCTAAGTTTGCAGATGATACAAAGATAGGTGGAGGGACAGGTAGTATTGAGGAGGCGGGGAAGCTGCAGAAGGATTTGGACAGGTTAGGAGAATGGGCAAAGAAGTGGCAGATGGAATACAACGTGGGGAAGTGTGAGATCATGCACTTTGGTAGGAAGAATAGAGGCATAGACTATTTTCTAAAAGGGGAGAGAATTCAGAAGTCTGGAGTGCAAAGGGACTTGGGAGTCCTAGTCCAGGATTCTCTTAAGGTTAACTTGCAGGTTGAGTCAGTAGTTAGGAAGGCAAATGCAATGTTGGCATTTAATTCGAGAGGACTAGAATATAAAAGCAGGGATGTGCTGCTGAGGCTTTATAAGGCTCTGGTCAGACCACATTTAGAATATTGTGAGCAATTTTGGGCCCCGTATCTCAGGAAGGATGTGCTGGCCCTGGAGAGGGTCCAGAAGAGGTTCACGAGAACGATCCCAGGAATGAAAGGCTTAACATATGAGGAACGTTTGAGGACTCTGGGTCTGTACTCGATGGAGTTTAGAAGGATGAGGGGGGATCTGATTGAAACTTACAGAATACTGAATGGCCTGGATAGAGTGGACGTGGGGAAGATGTTTCCATTAGTAGGAGAGAATAGGACCTGAGGGCACAGCCTCAGAGTAAAGGGAAGACCTTTTAGAACAGAGATGAGGAGAAACTTCTTTAGCCAGAGAGTGGAATTCTCTATGGAATTCATTGCCACAGAAGGCTATGGAGGCCAGGTTATTGAGTGTATTTAAGACCGAGATAGATAGGTTCTTGATTGGTAAGGGGATCAATGGTTACGGGGAGAAGGCGAGAGAATGGGGTTGAGAAACTTATCAGCCATGATTGAATGGCGGAGCAGACTCAATGGGCCGAATAGCCTAATTTCTGCTCCTATGTCTTATGGTCTTATGAATATGATTGCACTTTTTGTGATGGCCATATAGAAATGTTTTGTAATGTTCTTTCAGATATATTATGAACAAAGTATATTTTTCCAATAAAAAACTGAGGAAAAACTCAAGACACAAAGATTGGAGAACCATGAAACCCCTCTTTGAGCCCCTTACGCATTGCTGGGAAGCAATCAAGGAGAACATCAAAAGGTTTTTCATCCTCAAAGGTGTTCAGAAGGGCTAGAAAGGGAAAGAGGGAAATGTCCCAACTCCAAAAAAGCCTGGGGAATCTGCTCTAGCTGCAGAAGATGAGGATCAATGTCAAGGAGGAACTCCTAGGGGTGAAGAGCCGGTAAGCCTCACTCTTTGCCTCGGAGGCCTCCAAGGTCAACTTGCATTCCAGGGTCTGCTCCGTGGAGCAGGATGAGACCTGCTTGCATTTCTTCTTCAAAATGTACACAGAGGAAAACGATGGCTCAGTAAAGTCATTGTAGCCCAACATTTTGAGGATCAGCAAATCCTTTTATGCCAGATTGTATGACGTGAAGCCTACAGACAGCACAACCTCCCAGTCCTTCCTGTCCTCTATCATGGACGTCTTAGATTGACAGTACATGGACAACCTGCTAACTCTGAATGAACTGACTGAGGCCTTCGAGTCTTTCGAGAAGAGTAAAGCTCGCGGAAGCAATGGCTTACCGGCAGAGTTTTATTCAGCTCTGTGCGACTGGATCAGCCCAAACCTGCTGGAAGTGTACGACAGTGTGCTTCTAACCAGCAGCAAGTCAGAATCCACAAGGAAGGGCATCATGACCCTCATCAACAAGCAGAAGGGGGGAAAGGGAGGGATTTAGAAATTGGCAACATATTTCACGGTTGAATGTGGACTATTAACTTCTATCCAAAGCCATCGCCAATCGAGTCAAGTCTGCTCCAGAGCTGGTGATCCATCCTGACCAGGCCTGCAAGAAGATCTCTGACAGCCTCGCGCTACTCAGGGATACCATTGCCTATGGATGGGACAGGGGTCTGGACACCTGCTTCATCAGTCTGGACCAGGAGAAGGTCTTTGACAGAGTATCGCACACCTACATGATGAATGTGCTCTCCAACATGGGGTTTGGGGAGGGAATCCGTCATTGAATCCAACTGCTCTGCACAAACATCTGTAGCGCAGTTTCAATCAATGGGTAGGAATTGGAAAGCTTTCCAATCAAATATGGAGTCAGACAGGGCTCCTCTCTCCCCCCTGTCCTGCCCATATGTTGTATAGAACCCTTTGCTGAGTCCATCAAGAAGGATTTGGACGTAAGAGGATTGATGATTCTGGGCAGTGGAGGCACTTGGGTCAAAGCTTCCCTGTACATGGACAATGTCACGGTTTTCTGCTCAGATCCACTGTGGGTGCGCAGATTGATGAACATCTGCTACCAGTTCAAACTTGTCTCAGGAGCCGAGGTAAATCATGGCAAGAGGCAGGCCATGTTCTTTAGGAACTCAGCCGACCAATTCTTCGTCCCCTTCACCATCAAGTCAGACAGCCTAAAAGTGCTGGGGATATGGTTCGGAGGGACTGAGGCATGTGCTAGAAACTGAAAGGAGCAAGTAGCTATGGTCAAAGAGAAAATGGGCATGTGGGAGTTATGCTCCCTCTCCATTGCAGGTAAGACCCGGTCATCAGATGAGAGGCACTCTCGATGTCGCTGTACATGGCGCAGGTCTAGCCCATTTCTCACTCCTGCGCTGTGGCGATCACCTGGACCATTTTCTGCTTTAGCTGGAAGTCAAAAATGAACCTTGTTTGCAGAGATATCATGCACAAACCTCTAAATAAAGTGGGATAAAACGTGCCCAACATCGCCCTCATCTGGATGGCCACCTTTGTGTGTGCCTGCATCAAGCTGTGCGTAGACCCTTGGCACACAAACACCATCACTATGTGCTGAGGTTCTACCTGTCCCTGGTGTTGTGAAGGGTGGGTCTGGCCACATGCCGTGGAATGCTCCAAGTAGTTGGTTCCACCTGTTCCTCATGGAAATGTTTATGAAGAAAAACACATTTGACCACAAGTCCATCAGGCAGTGGTCTGCATGTAATGTATTCAAGGCCCTGCAGGAAAAGGAGATGGTGGATCCTGTCGGATGGTTCCCTGAGCAGACTGTCAAAGTCATTTGGCAGAATGCCTCATCGCCAGAACTGTCCAACAAGCACCAAGATGTAGCTTGGCTGGTGGCAAGAAAGGCCCTCCCCTTCAGATCCTTCCAACACGCCTGGAGTCTCACACAGTCCACACGTTGCCTTCGAGGTGGCTGTGGTGGGGAAGAGACCATTGTTCACCTCCTTGTGGAATGTTCCTTTGAAAAGAAGGTCTGGAGAGAGATGCAGTGGTTTTTGCCGAGGTTCATCCCAAGCAGCTCTGTAACTCAGGACTCTGCTCTATGGGCTGTTCCCAAGGACACACACCAAGACAAACATCATCAACTCAGTGAAAGACACTCTTTGGTCTGCCCGAAATGCGTTAGCCTTCCAGTACAAAGAGTTGTCCTTGACCGAGTGTTACAGACTGGCACATTCCAAAGTGCAGGACCATGTGAGGGACGCACCAAAGCTTGGGGCAGTCGCTGCAAAGGAGGAATGGGGAAAGATCGCTGTCTAAGGCCTTTCAGCCATAGTGCACTGAGAGGCTGGAAATTATGTAGACCCCTCAGGCTGTATGACTCACATTGAATGTATATAATAAATATTACATGTACCACAATTGTATTGAAGCACCTCAGAGTCAACATGATCTGTGTAGATAATTTTGAATATCATTATACTTTCTGTGATGGCCATTTTGAAATGCTTTGTAATGTTCTTTTAAATATTTTATGAAGAAAGTATATTTTTGCAAAACAAAATGATTAGTGATCAGTTAATCAGTAAGGAAAAGTGAATGAAATTGAAAAGTTGGGATATATTTAAATGATTAGTTCTCAGAATCATTTTCTCTGATTCCTTTCCTTCTCTTTATGATAATACATGGTTTATGTTTGGTACCTCACCTAATTGATCCAGAAAATGAGTATCAGGAGATTATTTGATTATGAGAAGTAGGGGTATCAATTCTATTCTTGATCCTCTCTACACTACATACCACACTAGATAGGAAACAGGGACAGGAATCTTGGCTGATTAGTTCAGGGGCATTAAGACCAAGATTCTGAACTGAAACCAGCAATGTGCCCATTTTACAAAGCATCAAGTATGAGTTTGTTCTGCAACTTGGACTAATGCTAAATTGACAAGGTTCAGGCGTAGTAAGATTACAGCATCGATTGTATCAGCAGCTCTCCCCACAATGCCTACAGTGTAACCAAGGCACATTATACAATTGATAACAGAGATAATAGACCGACCATTCTGCAGCAGTCTATAATTTGAACAATGCACATCCGATAGTCACGGATCAGGCATTTTTTAAAAATAGCAGGTGGTTTTGAGACTCTTGTTTTGATCTAAACCTATTTCATGTGAATGGCTGACACCAAGCATCTCAGGTCAGAAATCCCCGGTATAGCTTCCCTTTGAAGCCGCAATCAGAGTTTCTATCAACCTTTGTACATCTTTAACCAGTCACAACACTCTTGAAGATAAATTAACTCATTTTGACAAGTACCCAGGTTGACTTATTTGTAATCATGCACTTCTTTTTCTATTTTATTCATTTTTGAATCTATATGAACAAGCATTTTTCTAGTGTGGGCCTTAAACCTTGTGAAATCTGTGCAATGTTCATGAACTATGTACCAGTAGTTTATTGCACCTCAAGGCAATTAGCCAAAGCTCTATAATGCATCAATGCTTCAGACCCCAACTAGCACAACATTACACATGTTCAACAGCTGCATGGCTGCATGATCTCATTTGTAAAGGTGCTTTTCACAGTTGATCACCATTCTATGAAGTAGGTAGATGCTAAATAAGCAGTTTTTTTTTGCAACCAGCCTTGTGGCTTAAAATTTGGAGAATGAAATGACTGTACTTTTCTGCTCTGATTTCTCATTTTTAAGATCATTGCAAACAGATTGAGGAGCAATAACAATAGCGGCTTTCAAGAAGTCACTGTCTTTCTGTTGTCTGCCCTCCTGCAGCCGCATAAGAACGGCGATGGCCTGATGGGATGTTTGAGGATGTCAATCCATCTGCTCTAATGCCACCCCCTGAATTAAAAGCTGCTGTGGGGTTGGCAAACCAGCTGGGCCAGGCTACCTCAGCAGCAGCCAAGAAGCACCAGTGTGCAACCAGGCACTCACAGGCTAGAGCATTCATAAGTCACCAGCCAAGAGTAGTTCAAGGTCTGAATATGAGGAACAGTAGCTTCACATTGGGTCTGCTGAGGCCACAAGGATACACCTCATTGGAGTAACAGAGTTTTTAAGCTTCTATAAAGAAAGGTACTATAGATTTTCTTCATTTGGATGAGAAATAAATTGAAGCCAATTAATATCCGCTATTAAATTAAACACCTTTACAACATTGTCAGTATGGCATTGACATAGAAGTTATCCAGAAGGCCTGAATGTTTGTTTTTCAAGATGAAGAGAGTGGTGAAGGATATAACTGGGATTGTTAATCAGATGAACACTCTCTAAGTTATCAGGACAGAGAAATGAGTAGGCCACCAGAATCGCTGAGCAATGAGCTGATCTCTCGTATCTCTTGCTGCAAGGCATTGAGGTGGTATTCATACTTCTGCTGCTTCTTCTTCCTTCTGGCCTACCCTATCTGATGTTGATCGCTGTTGGTGCTCCTCCTCTTCCCCCAAATGCAGGCTTCTCTGTATGTTGAGGTTGCGCAGGATGCAGCACACCACTACAATGCAGGAGATTCTCTCTGAGGTATATTGTAGGGTGCCCCCAGACCTGTCCAAACACATGAGCTTCTTCAGCATCTTCCTGGTGAGCTCAAGAATAATCTGGGAAGTCTCCTGACTTTGATTATATCTGTGTTACGCTGAATTGCAGAAAGGTGGCTTGAGCTAATTCAGATATATCCAAGAAAGTGACTCCTGACCTGTACACCCAGTGTGTTAGGTAGAGGGTCCAAAGAACAGTCTCCCTTACCTGCTATCTTGCTGCTGCTACTGCTCCTCCTGCTGTTTCTCTATCCAAAAAACTTGCACCCATGATAAGCAGATAGAGCTTACTAAGGTTGATAAGGCAATATAAGTGAAAAAAAAGCATCCCAACATGTCTAGCAATCCAAATAGAGAAATATGTTGTGATCCAATTAGCTACAGGTGAATATTACTTTAAATACTCTATCAGTGTCTCTGAGATACTGTTTACTGACTGGTCCAGCACTGGGATGGACTTGTTCATTTTTAGGTTAAAATTGCATTGGGGTCCTAATTATAGGATCCAAATTTATACATGTTCAGGTAGCCTCCACCTGCCTATGATGGGTGGGTGCCCTCCAAAAGGTGTGCACTTCAAATGGCAGCGCTTCAGAGACACTGAAGTAAGTAAGCGACTGCTATTTTAACCACACGGTCATCCCATTCCCATTGATCAGGCAGAGTTAAGATTGGAACTCAGGTTTCTACTCCACACAATTTCATTAATAATTGGGAGAGCAACAAAAGAATATAAGAAATGGGAGCAGGAGTAGGCCATTCTGCCCCTCAATCCTGCCCTGCCATTCAATAAGATCATAGCTGATCCGCCCCAGGCCTCAACTCCTCTTTCATGCCAGCTCCCCACAGCCCTCAACTCCCTGATATTTCAAAAATCTATCTGCCTCCTCTTTAAATACTTTCAGTGATCTAGCCTCCACAGCTCTCTGGGGTAGAGAATTCCAGACATTCACTACCCTCTGAGAGAAGAAATTCCTTCCATCTCAGTTTTAAATGAGTGTCCCCTTATTCTGTAACTACGTCCGAGATTCGGGATTCCCCCAGTGGTGAAAACATCTTCTCAACATCTACCCTGTCAAGCCCCCTCAGAATCTTGTATGTTTCAATAAGATTACGCCTCATTCTTCTAAACTCTAATGAATAAAGGCCTAACCTGTTTAGCTGTTCTTGATAAGTCAACCCCTTCATCCCAGGAATCAGCCTAGTCAATCTCTTTTGAACTGTCTCAATGCCAGTATATCCTTTCTTAAATACGAGGACCAAAACTGTGCACAGTACTCCAGTTGTGGCCTCACCAACACCCTGTACAGTTGTAACAAGACTTCCCTATTTTTAAACTCCAACCCCCTAGCAAAACAGGCCAAAATTCCACTTGCCTTCTTAATTATTTGCTGCACCTGCATGCTAACATTTTGTGTTTCATGCACAAGAACATCCAGATCTCTCTGTGCTGCATTTTTTTGGAGTCTCTCTCCATTTAAATACTAGTCTGCCTTTTGATTCTCCCTACTGAAGTGCATGACATGCCTGCTTCTGTTTTATATTAACAAATTCATTTCATTCCCAAGCTCCTTTGTCCAGACTTTTCTCTTTTGTTTCTTTGTATTTTAACTCCTCCAGTTCCCAGGAAATAAAATAAAAATCCAGGTAGCTCCCAGCATTGCAGTATGGCCCTACCTTAAGATTTTCAAGCAGTTAAAAGAGCCTTCACAATTTATAATCTACCTATCAGTCCTAAAATGTAATGAATTCATGCACAGGTTGAATATATTATAAAACCAGTTCAGTGCAAAATAGATTGCAGTAACATTTCTATTTTCTTTTGTAAATTGATCATTCACAACTCACTATGATCTTGAAATTCTAATTGAAGTGCTTCAACTACTGAAAATTAAGTGTAGAGACCTACCTACATATCTTCTACCATTCCAAACGTAGGTGCTGGACACATAGGATGAAATAAAAATAAAGCTAGTCAGTGCCAGTGAGAAACACGTATTCATCTTCAACTAAGAACTTCAATCTGTGCAGCAAGTTAACTGTGGACGTTTATTGCAGAAGAAGAAAGGTACACTATAAAGGTGCTTGCCCGGTGAACTTATATTGTCTTTCTGCCTGACTAATTCTGACACATCCAAGAATCCCTTGCAAGAAAATAGCGATCCAAAGCCTCCCAACGTGATTCAGACATGAACAAGAGACAAGCCCTCAGTAATCAGACATGCTCTGCCCCATCATTCAGGACTGAACTCAGCTCTTGCAAAATATCAAACCCCACCCTGCCCTACCTTGCCTACCATTTCTGGAACCATGCCAAGCATTTGGAAGATACCAATTCAGAAAAAGGTAAAGTACTCTCAATGTTATCAGAGCCATTCCACTTTATATTATTATCCTTGGTAAAATAAATATTCAAGGCCTTTTACCCTTCATAAATGAAAAACAATGACAATATATTGGTGTAACCTTGTAGTAACTTACTACACATGAGCTTTTAAGGGAAAAAACATTTTAAGTTAGTTCTATAAACATAATGTGGTGGGATTTGGACTCTGGCCAAAACAGGAGAGTCATCCTCTTATCCTGAGGGCATCGATACAAGCTGTAATATGATTCACAGGCACAAGACACCCTTCTGCACCTCTTAAGTGACCAATCCATACGTGTGAGCCTGGAGAGTGAGAGAGTAATGGTGTGGGGGTGGAGTATCTCACCTAGGAACATAGGAACAGCAGTAGGCCATTCAGCCTGTCGAACCTGCTCCACCATTCAATTAGATCATGGCTGATCATCTACCTCAATGCCACTTCCCTGCATCTACCTCAGTGCCACTTTCCTGTGCTATCTCCATATCCCTTGATGTCATTAGTCTCCAGAAATGTATCGATTTCTGCCTTGAACATGCTGAACGATTGAGCTTCCACAGCCCTCTGGGGTGTAGGATTCCAAAGATTCACCACCCTCTGAGTGAAGAAATTCCTCCTCATCTCAGTCTTAAATGGCCTACGCCTCATCCTGAGATTATGTCCCCTGGTTTTAGACTCACCAGCAAAGGGAGACAACTTATCTACATCCACCCTGTCATAGCCTGTAAGAATTTTGTAAGTTTCAATGAGGTCGTCCCTCATTTTTTGAAAATTTAGGGAATAGGCACCCAGTCTCTTCAATCTCTCATAAAACAATCCCGCCATCCCAGGGATTAATCTGGTGAACCTCCATTTCACTCCCTCTGTGACAAGTATTACTTTCCTTGGATAAGGAGACCATAACTGTACACAATACTGCAAGGGCAGAATCATCCTAGATTTTCACTAAGTGCAGTAGTGGGCGAGCAAAACTACATTTTATCCACTGGCCACAATGGTGGATTTTGACACCATAACATCCCAAACCCATTGCATTACTTATGCATTCCCGGGAAACACATCGTTTCCATGGCAGGTCTCTTCCACGCCATCACCTCGCCACTTCAGCAAGCCGGGCGCCATATTTAAAGTCCAGCCGTACGCACACGTCTCAGTAATTCCAGCCTATGACTGCTGCAGGGAAGGTGTCTGCAAAAGGCAAAAAGACTACAGACCCCAGGTTTAGCGACACATCACTGGGACGCCTTTTGGATGCCGTGGAGTCCCAACGCAATGTCCTCTACCCCCACTCTGGTCACAGGATGGCAGCGGCATGACCTACCAGGCTTGGGAGGTGGTGGCATCTGTGGTCAGCAACAATGCCGTCCTAAAGAGGGCAGCCACCCAGTGCCACAACAGGATGAATGGTCTCCTTTGTTCTGCCAGGGTAAGTCACTATTCTCATCACTCTCAATCCACATACTCACAAACCCATCACACATCCACATGGCCGTCACTCACTGCCAGTTCAAGGGACATCACCATTCACTCTCTCACACTCACTGTCATTGTCCTCATCCCGACCATGGCACCACTCAACACCCTCACAGGCCAGGCATACTTATCATCTGGCCCAGCAGGCATCCTGCTTACACTTTCTCCATCTCTATCATGCAAGACAAGCTGGCACACAACAACAGGGAGATGTCGCAGACATGCCTGAAATCAAGATCCTCACAGACTTTGAAAACAGAGCCATCCAGCTGGCCGGCGATGATCTGGACCGGTCCTGTGCTGATGGTGAAGTCGACGCTGCTCCAGCAAGTGAGGGTCCAGCTGTGCAACATCCATCAGCTAACCATGCTGTGAGTGATGTGTCCTGTTTCGCAGGCCACTGCCATGCACTAATTATCTCCCCTTGCTCCTGCAGACACATCTGGGAAACAGCCGACAGAGTCCATGATCCAGGGCCTCCAATCAAGCCCCAAGGAATCCTCTGAAGAGGAATCTGGAGGCAGCCTCCTTGAAGCCCCATCACAGCGCTCATCCACACCCTCCACCAGCGCAGAGACACATGCCTCGGTGGGACCTAGCTTCAGAATAGCCTTGGGATCACAATCTGGTGAGCACATCGCACTGTCTGATCCACAGCAGGCAGAGGCAGGGACTTCCCAAGTGTCCGGCACTCAGAGGACTGCTGGAGGCCAGAAATCTGTTCAGTCTGAGTCAGATGATGAGCCCCTGGATTCAGTCATGTCACAGTTGTTGGAGCTGCAAAGGTAAGCTCGGGAACATCAGGAAGGGATGTCCACTGCACTCCTCAGATTGCAAGGCACGATGAAGGAGTCCATCCACCTTCAGTCTCAGCTGATAGCGCTGGCATGCCAATGCACCAAGGTCAACACTGGTAGGATGGCGACCACAATGGAGACCTTGGTCCAGGACGTCGCTCCTGCATGGGCTTAACTCCATTGCTGATGCCATAGTTGACCTCTAACAGTGTGTGCGCGAGATGGGTGTGGGGCAGGACAATCTCACTCCAGCTACCTCTTCTCCTCAAGGAATCAGCCAGAGGTTCTTGGGCACCCATAGAGAAGATGATCAGCAGGTGCACACTCCAGGGCCATCCATCCAGGTGACACTGAGAGTGTCCGGCCGATCCAAATCCCCTCTTTCTGTAACCACAGCAGCTCCAGCTCCACAGGCCGAGGAGGGTGCCACACAGCAGGACCCCCAAAAGCAGGCCGGGGCTTGGCCCTCCAGAGGACGCCTGCCAAGGTCATCACAGACATGGCATAGCAGTCAGCAGGCTGCCTCCACCTCTGCTGTGGATGTCCAGGGAGTACCAAGATGTAGCAGCAGGATTAGGAAAGTTAAGAAGATGTATTTGCGCAGCCTGGGCACGGGTGTTAATCACTTGTACAAAATGTTCACTGTTGTCAATAAACTCCTAAGTATTTCTCCCTGCCAGTGGCTCCTTGTTCTGATGAGCAGTGTTCGTGTCATTCAGATGTGCAACCTTACTGCCCTCAGCCAGACAGGAGTCAGACATTCCCAGAGACTATGTGAAGATCTATGGATTGTCCTCATTGCAAGTTGCCATCATCCTCCTGCAATCGAGCAACTATTAAAGCTGGATCCACTGTGTCTACATGACAGGAGCATTATCACAGGGGATATGTGCGCTGCCATAAGCTAGACTGGAGTAAAACGTTCATAGATGCAATGCGAGTTCCTATGGTGTCTCCTCATGGCATGTTGTCATCATCCTCCTCAAATCCAGCAGCTATGAGGGCCTCCTGAGAGCATCTGCCTCGTCTGGCCAGTGTGAGGGCCTCATCTCCGTCATCGTCGCCTCTGAAGATCTTCTCACCCTCATCCCCGTTGGCGTCCTCCACATCCAAGGAGACCTCCAGCTCCTCCTCAGCCAGCTCCTCTCCCTGTTGCAGCGCCAGGTTGTAAAGGGCGCAGCAGGTGACAAAGATGAGTGACACCCTCTGTGGACTGTATTGCAGGGCTCCATCAGACTGGACCAGGCACCGGAACCTCATTTTCAGCATCCCGATGGTTTGCTTCACCAAGCTGTGAGTTGCAGCATGAGCCTCATTATAGCACCGCTCTGCTGCAGTCTGAGGCCGCCACACGGGTGTCATCAGCCACGGCCTCTGCGGGAAGCCCTTCTCCCCAAGGAGCCAACCCTGCAGCCTCTGTGGACACTGTAATACGTCAGGGATCTGTGACCGGCTGAGGATGTAGGAGTTGTGGACACTCCCTGGAAACCATGTGCACACCTGCAGGATGTGTTTCTGGTGGTCACACACCCGCTGCACATTCAGCAAAAGGAATCCCTTGTGGTTGTGACAACAGCATGTTGTGACGGAGACCTGAGCACCACATGAGTGCAGTCGATGGCACTCTGCACCCTTGGGAAACTCAAGATTTGAGCAAATCCAATTGCTCTTGCATCCTGGCTGTCCTGGTCCCAGGCGAAATGTACAAAGTTGTGTGCCCTTGAGAAGATGTCATCCATGACCTCATGGATGCATTTGTGGGTGGAGGCTTGTGAGATCCCACAGAGGTCACCTGTGGAGCCCTGAAAGGAGCTACTGGCATAGAAATTGAGCGCCACGGTCACTTTCACGGCCACTGGCAGTGGGTGCCCTCCATGTCCCTGTGACACCAAACCCTACAGCAGGTGGCAGATGTGACCGACCAGTTCCCTAGACCTGCGCAGTCTTTGGTGACACTGGTTCTCGGTCACCTGCAGGAATGAAAGGTGGTGCCTAAGCGCCGACCAGCACCGGCTCACTGTGGCTCTTCGACAGTGTGTGTGGGAGCCCCAGCCGCCCCTTCTTCCTGAGGGTGCTGCTCCTCCCTCTGCACAGCCAGGCGCCTCAGTCGCTCTGTCCTCTGTCGTCTTCACTCTCTGTAGCCATCAGGCACACAGCTAGTTCACCAGGCTCCATGATCCTGATGTACTCCTCCTGCAAGGCGGAAGAGAGAGACATGTGGATAAGCATGAGTGTACTAAGAACCTGTCCTGGTTAAGTCTGAAGGCCCCTTAATACATCCTGGAAAGTGCTGGGTACCACTTGGATGGCCAGAGTTTCGTGCTCCACATGGCTGCCTGAAACCCCACCCACCTCCGCCCCACTGCCCCCGATCAATTGGCTGCAGCTTTGCTCACTGGACTGGATGCTGTGCTCTCAGCTCAGGCGCAGGTATTCTCCTTACCCGCATTGCAAGGCTGCACTGTTAGCTTGAACCATGGGGGAGGTGGGTCCGAACTGGGATGCTGACATTGCAAGGGGCTGTGAGCACTCCATCAGTGACTGTTATGGCCAGCTTTAGCAAGGAGATTGTACAACATGTGCAGTCGTCCAACTGTTCTGCAGTCCACTAAAATGTTCATCAGTTTGCAGTCTGTGTTCGAGGGGTGTAAAGCGCTGGAGCACTTGGTGGCACTTTGTTGCCTCTGCGTTGATTGAGTGGGCAGATAAGCTAGAAGCCCAACTCCAGTCATATCAATGTGGCTGCACCTGAACTGTCTCAGCTGCAGGGAAATGGTCACTTTATACACGGTTTCCCTAATGCGTGGCTGCTTCCCTCGCCCACCTTACCCCCTACTCTGAATGCTTGTATGCTACATTCAACCGCAAGGTGGCCACAGCACCACCACCCCCCCCACCCCAAGTCACCTCAACCACAGAGCTGCCCTTGCACCACCCAACGCAACTCAAGTCCAACAGTCAACCCTGGTGAGCGCTCTGCAATGTTACTGTGTACTCACCTCCTTGTTCCCCTCAAAGTACGGCCTGCCAAGCACACGCCTTTTATATACTGTTATGAAACACGTCGGTGTGCTTTCCTGCCGAGTTGGGGGACGATCCAGCGGGGGAGATGACGATTCTGGCAGGCTGGCCTAATAATGATTTGCTGATGTATTACAATGAGCTTCCGAACGTATGATGACGGGAAATGCAGCCCGCCATTGGTGGGCTGAGCGGACAGTCGCAAACTGGTTACTTGCCGTCGTGAAACCCACCATGCTACATTGTCAGATCACACCACCAAACACGTCCAACACCGGCGGGCACGGAAAATCCCGGCCCAGGTGCAGTCTCACCAAATCTCTATACAATTGCAGCAAGACATCTTTACTCCTTTACTCAAATCCTCTTGCAATGAAGGCCAACATACTATTTGCCTTCCTATTTGCTTGCTGTACCTGCATGCTAACTTTAAGTGAGTCATGAACAAGGACACCCAGGTCCCTTTGGACTCCCACGCTTCACAACCTCTCGCCATTTAAGAAATATTCTGTCTTTCTGTTTTTTTCTACCAAAGTGAATAACTTCACACTTATGCACAATATTCCATCTGCCATGTCCTAGCCCATTCACTTAGCCTGTCCAAGCAATCTTGAAGCCTCCTTGTATCTTCCTTACGTTCCCACCCAGTTTGATGTCGTCAGCAAATTTGAAAATATTACAATTAGTCACCGCATCCAAATCATTTATATAGATTGTGAACAGATGTGGACCTAGCACTGATCCTTGTGATACCCCACTAGTAACAGCCTTTCATCCTGAAGATGATCCGTTTATTTATTTATTTTTTTAAATTCATTTTCGGGTTGTGGGTGTTGCTGACTAGGTTAGCATTTATTGTCCATCCGTAATTACCCTTGAGAAGGTGGTGGTGAACTGCATTCTTGAACCGCTGCAGGCCCTGTGTTGTAGGTACACCCGCAGTGCTGTTAGGGGGAGACTTCCAGGATTTTGACCCAGCGATAGTGAAGGAACGGTGATATATTTCCAAGTCAGGATGGTGAGTGGCTTGGAGGGGAACTTCCAGGCAGTGGTGTTCCCATGTGCCCTTGTCCTTCTAGATGGTAGTGGTCGTGGATTTGGAAGGCACTGTCTAAGGAGGCTTGGTGAGTTCTTGCAGTACATCTTGTAGATGGTACACACTGCTGCCACTGGTCACTGGTGGAGGGGGTGAATATTTGTGGCTGGGGTGCTAATTAAGTGGGCTGCTTTGTCCTGGATAGTGTTGAGCTTCTTGAGTGTTGTTGGAGCTGCACTCATCCAGGCAAGAGTACAGTATTCCATCACACTCCTGACTCGTGCCTTGTAGATGGTGGACAGGCTTTGGGGAGTCAGGAGGAGTTACTCGCCATAGGATTCCTAGCCCCGACCTGCTCTTGTGGCCACGGTATTTATATGGCTAGTCCTATTCTCTGCTTTCTGTCTGTTAACCAATTCTCAATCCATACTAGTATCTTTCCCCCAATCCCATGTGCTCTAATATTATTTGCTAACCTCCTGTGTGGGACCTGATCAAAAGCCCTGAGAAAATCCAAATACATCACATCCACTGGTTCTCCTTTATCAATGCTACAAGTAATATCCTCAAAAAACTCCATCAAGCTTGTAAAACATGACATCCCTTTCATAAACCCATGTTGACTCTGCCCAATTTTACCATTCTTTTCTTCATGTCCAATTATTACATCCTTTACAATAGATTCTAATATTTTCCCTACTACTGACATCAAATTAACAAATCTGTAGTTCTCCATGCTCCTCTTCCTCCCTTCTTAAATAATGTGGTTACATTTACTATTTTCCAGTCTGCAGGAACCTTTCTAGAATCTATAGGGCAGAATTTTGCCCTTGGTTGGTGGGCGGGCAGTCGAACTCCGCCACCGAAACAGGGCCTGCCACCATTTTGAGTGGGCAGGCCAATTAAGGCCCGCCCAGCGACATCCCCAACGGGAAGCGCTATGCACTTCCTATGCAGGGGGGGGGAGGGATTCCCCATCTGTCAAAGTGCGCTCTTTCACGCATGCACACGAAAGAGCGCACTGCTCCCTGAGACTAAGTGCTGTCTCAGGGAGATTACTGACATTCTAAAAAACTTGAAAAATAGAAAAATTATTAACATGTCCCCCTCATGTGACAATGTCACACGAGATGGTACATGTTAATAAGAAGCACATAAACTTTATTAAAGTTTTTAAAAACGAACATGAAACCTCATCCCGCCAGTGGATGAGGTTTCATGTATTATCAGAAGCCCGCTGGGGCTCCTGGCCTGCCCGCCAGCCTTAAGGTTGGATGGGCAGGGCATTTAACTACCTTAATGACCCTGTCAATGGCCTTAATTGGCCATTGACAGATCGGCGGGCGGACAGCTGATTTCGCTGTCCGCCCACCTTCCTCAATATTTAAATGGACCGGGATGACATCGGGGGTTCCTCCCGACGTCATCCCGCGTCATTTTCCCGTTGGCGACGGGCCCCACCCCCAAATCGCCGACGGGGAAATTCAGGCCATAGAATTTTGAAAGATAACCCCCAATGCATCCACTATCTCTCCAGCCACCTCCTTCAGCAGTTTGGGATGAAGCTCATTAGTCCAGGGGATTTGTCAATCTTCAATCAATTTTAATTTTTCAAATACTACCTCTTTACTAATACTAATTTCTTTTAGTTCCTCAGTTTCACAAATCCCTTGGTCGCCTAGTATTTCTGGGAGATTTTCTGTATCTTCTTGCATGAAGACAGATGCAAAGTAACTGTTTAGTTTCTCAGCCATTTCCCTATTTTCCACTATGAATTTCTCCTGTCCCCACCTGTAATGGACCCACATTTGTCCTAGCTAATCTTATCCTTTTCACGTACCTAAAGAAGCTTTTACAGTCCGCCTTTATGTTCTTCGTTAGTTTGCATTCATATTCCCTTTTCCCTTTCTTAATTCGTTCCTTGGTCCTCCTTTGCTGGGTTCTAAATTGCTCCCAATCCTCAGCCCTCCCACCTTTTCTGGCGTCCTTACAAGCCACTTCCTTTAATCTAATGCAATCTTTAATTTCTTTTGTTAACCACAGTTTAGTTACCTTTCCCTTTTGGTGTTTGTGCCTTAGAGAAATGTAAATCTGTTGTAGACCGTATAGTATTTCTTTAAATACTAGCCACAGCCTGTCTACCATCAAATCTTTTAGTGCATTTTCCCAATCCACCATAGCCAACTTGCCCCTTATATCTTCATAATTTCCTTTCTTCAGGTTTAATACCCTAGTTTCAGAATGAACTATATCACGTTCAAACTTATTGCAAAATAAAACATTATGGTCACCAATTCCCATACATTCCTTTACAGCAAGGTCATTAATTAGCCCCTTCTCATTATGCCACACTAAATCCAAAATAGACCAATCTCTAGTTGGCTGCTTAACATACTGCTCCAGAAACCCATCTTGTACACACTCCAGGAATTCCTCCTCCATAGTATTAATGCTGATTTGGTTAACCCAGTCTATGTGCATATTAAAGTCGCCCGTTATTACTGTATTACCCATGTTACATGCATCTCTAATTTTCTGATTTATACCATGTCCAAACATTAGCACTATGGTTTGGTGGCCTGTAAACAACTCCCCACAATGGTTTCTGCCCCTTGCTGTTCCTTAACTCCACTCAAACTGATTTTACATCTTGATCCTTGGATCTAAGATCCTCTATTACTAATATACTATTCTTGTCCCTTATTAATAGTGCTATCCCACCTCCTTTTACTTTTTGCCTATCCCTCCTAAATGCCTAATATCCTTGGGTATTCTGTTCCTAATCTTGGTAACCCTGTAGCCAGGTCTCCATAATGTCACTTAAATCATACCCATTTACCTCATTCAAATCAACCTTTTTGCGAATGTTATGTGTGTTCAGATGGAGCGCCTTTAATTTGATTTTTCTAAAACATTATTCTTTATTCTGATCCTATTTGATGCTTGCCTATGCTTCATCAGTCTTCCATTTTTGCTCTTTACTTTTCTACTTCCTATTACCAGTTTTGCTTCTATCTCACCGAGATGGCAGGAAGAAGAAAAATATCTGAAAGAAATTTGTTTCTCTTCTATATTCTCTTGTTTGAATTCTCTTTTTTTTTAAATGGACCAATGGCTGAACTGATAAAATGGCCACTGCTGACCACATGATGGTAATTCTGGAAGTTTCTGAGCAGTTTTAAAAAATGGACAAAGGCTAACAACTGAGACCCCTGCAAAATAACACTCCTTGCATTGTATAAACATTCCAGCCAAGCCAAGGATAGTAGATGAGGCGTCTGCACCAGCCAGCTATGGACAAAGCCAGAGCTCTTTGTGACTCCTCACCTCCAAAGTTGTGCTAATAGTTCGACAGTTACCTGCTCAAAACAATAGGTATTAACAAGGGGCCTCATTAGTTGAATAGGTCGACCTGAAACCACCCTGTCACATGACCGATGCTTGAGCTGCTTGGATTGCTTTAATTATACAGCTTTCAGACTCCATCTTCAGTTGCTGTTTAACCCCAGAAGAGATAGCAGAACCCTAGTCTATAGCAGCCTGCCTCTGACCTCCGTCTCTCTCAAAGCCTGGTCTCCAGAAGGAATCCTACATTTCACCTATAAAGTGAACTAATTTCCGAGAATACAAGAATACTTTGCTGCATCTTCACCTGCCTCAGCCTCCAACCGAGCTCCTAGGAAAAAGATCAAGACTTCTGCCAGACAAAGCCAACTGAAAGAACCTTCCCTGGACAGTGGCTTTCTGGAATCTGGGCTCACATGAAAAAATAATTCTTATTTTTTTGTGTAGTCCTTGCCCTTTCTTTCCCTTATCCCTCTTTTATCGTGAATGTACCAGGATAATGTGGCGACACCCCCTCCCTGCATTTTGAGTGTGTGTAAAATAAACTAACCCTCTGGTTTTACCCTATCTCAAGTTTGCTGTGGGATTATTAATAGAGAATTGGATCACTTCAAAACTGAGGGGTTGGGGAAAATATGCCACCATTTATAAAGGGGGAAATCAAAAATCATAAACACCTTTCTGTTTACGGACAGGCAGGAAAAATCAGAGCTGTTTTAAACTTAACTCCCTCCTGTCCATAACAGAAATTGAGTGCTCAAGTCCAGGATTAACCGAATTTGAATTTGACCAGATTCCAAGTTAAGAGACGAGCCAAATCTGATCTAAAAGAGTCAATTGGAAGCCAAAAGAGGAAAACTCAATGGCTGGAACTAATTCTAAGACAAGAAAACATAGGAACATCGGGCACGGTTTTTAGGTCACCGTGCAGGCGTGATCAGCGGGCCCGGGAGCTGTCGGGGAGCGGACCGCCACCCATGATTGACCCCCAACTATGATTTCATGCTGGCTGGTCAATTAACATACGTGCGGGCACGGGGAATCACTGACAGAAAGCTCCCTGAAGTCAGAGAGCTGCCACAGGGAGCTGAAGAATTAAAAACCAATAAATAAAGATTTTAAAATCTGGAATAAAATGTCCACACGTCAGAATCAGTCATCTGGACATATACATGATGAAAATTCTGTCCATACATTTTTAAAAATTTTTTATTTAATAACGGAAACCTCATCCTGCCCTTGGATGAGGTTTAACCAAAAATGTAAAGTCCGTCTGGCAGATTCGCCTGTCTGCCAACCAGAAGGTTGGATGGGCCACAAAATATTGGGGAAAATTGGAAGCTTAACAACTTTAATTGCCGGTGGGCGCGCTTCCGACACTCACGCAGGCCCGCCAACAGAAATTTCGAGCAAGTGCAGGATGACATTGGGAAGCTCGTCCGATGTCATCTTGCACAATTTTGCTTCTGATTGGGTCGGGCACGCGCCCGCATGCCGAGCTAAAAGTTCTGCCCATAGGAAAATAGAAGCAGGAGTGGGTCGTACAGCCCTTCAAGTCTGCTCCACCATTCAATATCATCATGGCTGATCCTCTGTCTCAAAGCCATACTCCTCCTCTCTCCCCATACCCCTTGATGCCTTTAGAGTTTAGAAATCTATCCATTTCCTTCTTAAATATATTCAATGATTTGCCTCCACACCCCTTTGTGGTAGAGAATTCCACAAGGTTCACCACCCTCTGAGTGAAGAAGTTTCTCCTCGGGCTGGATTTTCTGCACCCGCCCACTGCCAGGATCTTCCAGTCCTGCCGCAAGTCAATGGACTTCTGGCTGGGGCACCGCCTCACCCGCGGCGGGTCCCGCCCACAACTAGGCCGGAAAAACCCGGCCCTCATCTCAGTCCAAAATGGCCTAACATAAAGCAGTAACTTACCACAGCAAATTCCTTGTCCTAACACAAAGCAAATGGCAACGTTTGATGCTTAAATGTTTGTTCAGCAGGGGAATTTAAATGGGGAAAGTTAGCACAGAATAATTGAAAGCTGTAGATAGGGAGATACAGTTCAAATTGCCCATCAAAATCAGAAGAAGTGAACTAACCCCAGCATTGGTAGAACATCTGGATCTCACGTTGGCAGTAAAGCAGCCAGATGAAAAGCTCGGTCATGACTCTGAATTGCCTCCTTTGCCAACTTTGAGCTGGGAAAGCTTAAATTACAGCTAGAGTTTCAGGAGAGGGAAAGAGAGAAAGAGAGGGAAAAAGAGCAAGGAAACAGGAAAAGGAAAGAGAATTCTAGCTCTGAAAATTGGAAATGGAGCTAGCAGCTCAAAGGGAGTAAAAGGGAGCAGGCAGCTAGCCGCTGCAAGGGAAAATCTCTACCTCCCTGGTTAGACCCCCTGTACCCTAACCAGGAACCATGCTCTGAGCCCTAAAGTACGCGAGATTCCTTCCGAAGTTTGAAAAGAGAGTGATGTGGAATCATTTTTTTACCACCTTTGAAAAAATAGCAGGACAGATAAAATGGCCCTCAGAGTTCTGGACATTTTTTAATTCAAGGGCAACTGTCAGGGAGAGCCCAAGAGGTCTACCCCATGCTGCATTCTATGTGTCCCTGAATTATGAGGAGACTAAGGCTGCCATCCTAAGTGCCTACAAGTTAGTCCCGGAGGCATTACGCCAGCAATTCTGGGCCACTCGTAAGAAACCAACCGAGTTTGAACGGCTGAAACAAATCTTGTTCGACTGATGGATAAGATCACTAAAAATCCCACGCACCTATGAAGGGTTGCGTGAGCTAGTACTGTTGGAGGAATTCAAGAGTTGCCTCCCCTCCAAACTGTGAATACACCTAGAGGAGCAGAGAATCCTCACAGCCAGGGGTGCAGCAGTCACAGCAGACAGCTATGACCACACCCAGGGGCCTGTAAACTCAGAGAGACACTTTCCAAACTATATCCATGAGCCTTGGAAAGATAAGCAGGGCGATCTAAATAGGAAAAGCCCTCCACCAAGAAAAGAAAACACAATAGCGGGTGTGAGAAGCCCCTGACAGCCTGAAAGGACAACTCCCGGGGGCCTGTGGTTTCTCCTTGCAACGAAACAGGCCGTTCCAGACCTGAATGCTGGAGATTGCGAGGCAAGCCAGTTGGTTCACATGAGTAGTCACCTGAAGGAGCCTCTCGCTGCTGAAACCTACACTTCCTGTGTGCCGGAGCTGGACAAACTCCCACAGAGCTTCCAGAGTTTTGTCCATTCAGGAACAGTGTCCCCCTACCCATCCCAAAATGTGAGAAAGTCCATGGTACTACTCCGAGACACAGGGGCTACCCAGTCCTTAATGTTGGAGAGGAACTTAAACCCACCCACACCGCCCGCCACCACCCCCAGCCTTGCCCCAGCAACCCCCCCAGCCACCCCATACCACAACCCCCCATCCCCCCCAACAAGTCCTTCCTGAAGGCCAAAGCACGAATTAGTGGAGTGGGAGGAGGATCTGTGTTTGCACCCCTCCATAATGTCCACCTAGAGTGTGACCTTGTTTCAGGCCCTGTTACAATAGGAATTGTCCCTAAACTACCAGTAGCAGGAATCGATTTCCCCCTTGGAAACAATCTGGCAGCAAGGTGCGAGCCAAGCAACAGAAAACTGCAGAAGGGCAGAAAGCTGGAGAAGGTCCTGAGGCCCAAAAGGTTGGAATAGCACCCATAGACCTCGAGTGAGAGCTGCTTGAAGGTAGCAAGGCCGAAGCCAGGTCAGTAAAATTAAAAGAGATCCAGAGAAGGCCCCGAGAACTTGAAATAGATTCCCAAGTATCCCAGCATTAAATAGGGACCCGAGAAGTCCTAGAGCAGGGAGAGAACTAGTGAGGGAGATGCCCCATATAGCCAAAGAGCCTAAAGGAAGGCCAGTTATTAAGCCAGGAAAGGAAAAGGGTAAGGACTTGCCTGGAGTATGGCTTCTGACCTTAAAGAGGGAAAAGGGGAGTTCCCAAACCAATGGGCAGATAGGGAGTGAGATGCCCCCCCACCCAGTCGAAAATCCACAAGGGAGTGTAGCTGGAATTGCACCTCCACTTGAGGGCAGAAGTGTTCCAGGGTACATGGAAAAAGCCAGGAGAGCGCCCCTCCAAAGCCAAAGGCTCCAGCTAGCAAGCCATTGATTGGCTTGGTCGGTCCCTTTATGGCGAATTTAAATGTGGAACAGAAAGGTTCCCAGATTGGTCCAGAAACAGTGAGGGTGACACCTCACATAGTTGAAAAGCCACCAGGAGGTACAGCAAGACCTAACCATCCACCAGAGGGCAAAGGACACAAAGGTCCCAAAGGACACACCTACCCTCCACCTGCATCCTCCCCCCACCAACTAGCAGAGGGACCCTGGCTAGGTTGGACCCCATGCTCACCCAGCATAATGCAGAATTGCAAGATGACCAGACAGAGTTAACCACCTGAGTTCAAATGATCCCTAAACCCCAACCAGGCTACAACACTGTAGCCCTCTCCGGTATGGATGCAAGAGAGGCCCCTACCAGAAGGCCATCTTCCTATCATCCCAGCCCAGAAGGGCTGGCCCAAGTTCCAGAGCCAACTGTCCACCTGTTGCCATGCCAACCCAAAGCACCTAGCAACAGAAGCTGGAACTCTCCAGTTGTGCTAGCACCCGAAAGTGGCCCAAGGCCCTTTAGAACACACCACTCACCCTCAGCCTACCCACAGTCCCTGACTCTGAACACCTGAACCCCCTGGTTACCAAAGTGAACAGGCAGGAGCAAAGCTGGATGGGAGCAGCTCAGCCCTGTGTTCCCAGGGCCTGGCACCCACAGAGTGAGATGTCCAGCATTTCCCTGCAGATTACCCAGAGCAGCTTGACCTTCACTTGCCCCCTGAGTGCGATCTACCCTGTAAAACCCCTAAGCCCTTTCAAAGAAACTTAATCAGGAGGTTGGAATGCCTGATCCCCAACAGAGGGAAGTCAGAACTCTACCACTGAATAGGCATCCCCAGGCAGATGAACTTCAAATCCTCCCAAGAAACTTAAACCTTCCCAAATCCCAGGGCTGGACAATGTCCTTGTGAATGCCCTGTCCAGGGTTTAAAATCACAAAAAGAAAATGAAGCATAGAACTGCCAATTCCCCTGCTAATGGTGATGTATCCGTATGAATGAGAAAATGCCTGTATAGTTCTTCACTTCTTATTCTTCTTTCTTAGGACAACATATATATTTTTTAAAATAAATAGAATTAATTTTTTTCCCCAGCGGTGGAGGCGTGTCCCCGTTGTGGCAGCAGGAAGAAGAAAAAAATCTAAAAGAAATTTGTTTCTCTTCCATATTCTCTTGTTTGAATTCTTTTTCTTTAAATGGACAAATGACTGAACTGATAAAATGGCCACCACTGACCATACGATGGTATTTCTGGAAGTTTCTGAGCAGTTTAAAAATTGGGCATAGGTTAACAACTCAAACACTGGAATGTAACACTCCTTGCATTGTATAAACATTCCAGCCAAGCCAACACAAAGGATAGATGAGACATCTGCACCAGCCAGTTATGGACAAAGGCACTATTTGTGACTCCTCATCTCCAACATTGTGCTAATGGTTCTACAGTTACCTGCCCAAAACACAATGGATTTTAACAAGCAGCCTTGTTAGCTGAATATGTTGACCTGAAACCACCCTGTCACATGAACGAGACTTGAGCTGTTTGGATTCCTTTAATTATACAGCTTTTGGATTCCATCTTCAGTTACTGTTTAACTCCAGAAGAGAGACCAAGATTCTAGGCTATAGCAGCCTGCCCATGACCTCCATCTCTCACAAAACTTGGTCTCCAGAAAGAATCCTGAATTTTGCCTACAAAGTGAACTAATTCTCAGAGTACAAGAATACTTTGCTGCGTCTTCACCTGCCTCAGCCTTCAACTGAGCTCCTAGAAAAAAGACCAGCAGCAGAATTTTCCCATTGGCGTGCGGGGGTGGGACCAGCACGTCTGCGCATAAAATGACGCACGGTGACATCGGGCGAGCGTCCCGAAGTCACCGCGCACCATCACGATATTTCGTTGGGCAGGCGCATGAATATATCTGCTGCATGCCCACCTTTAATTAATTAATGGGCCACTTAAGGCCCTTGACCCACCAATCGACACCAATTTTTCGGTGCCTGTGCAATCTTCGGGTCGGCGCACGGGCACAAGGGGCAGGCGGGTAGGACACATTTGTATAAACCTCATCCACGGGTGGGATAAGAGGGCTCAGTGGGATCGTGAGTGTGCTCTCTCAAGTATTTATTTTTCAAAGTTACTGATACTTGCCTGTGTGATCTGCAATACTTCAAAACGCATACCAGCTGCTTGGTCTGGACTCACAACCTTCAGGTCAGCGCTCTGCAGTGAGGAATCTTTTTTGGGCCTGCATGTTTCAGGAAGCCCTCCCTTAGCCTGGGAATGGGAGCTGAACTCTCCACTGGAGGCACCTTCTCTGTAGAGGAAGGGAGGGCTAGAAGGACGAGGCCAGGAGTGCACATTCAGCCTCCAGCAGAGCCACCTTTGGGAGGCCAGGTGCAGGCTCAAGGGGCGCAGGGCCAAGAGGGAGTCCAAGGCGGAAGGGCCACAGAAGACGCTACTATCCTGCTGCCAGGGTATACAGGTGGCGAAGCAGCTACCTCAATATGACTGAGGTGCAGTGCCGAAGGAGGCTCCATCTCTCAAGGGAGACAGTGACCTCCATCTTTCAGATGATAGGCCCTGAGATCTCTCCTAACTGTGTGGGTGGACACCCCATGCCAGTGGCTCTGAAGCTCACAGGTGTCCTCAACTTCTATGCTTCTGGCTCCTTCCAGGGCTCGGTGGGTGATCTTTGCGGTGTCTCCCAATCAGCTGTCCACACTTACATCAAGCAGGCTACAGATGCTCCATTCAGTCGTGCATTGACCTTCATCCACTTCCGTTGGGACCAGGCAAGCCAGACACAGCAAGCCAGAGGCTTCGTGGCCATTGCTGGCTTCCCCCATGTCCAGGGTGCAATAGACTGCACACATGTGGCCATCACAGCGCCAGCAGGTGAGCCCGCTGCCTTCGTCAACAGGAAGGGCTTCCACTCCATGAACGTGCAGATAGTGTGTGATCACAGGATGCTGATTCTACAAGTCTGTGCAAGGTACCCAGGCAGCTCCCACGACGCCTACATCCTCAGACACTCCCAGGTGCCAGGGCTCTTCAGTGCTCCAGCCCGGCTGGATGGATGGCTGCTGGGTCACAAGGGCTATCCCCTCAGAAGGTGGCTCATGATACCTCTCCGCCATCCAAGAACAGAAGCTGAGCAGCGGTATAACAGGAGCCTCGGCACCACAAGGGCTGTGGTGGAGAGAGCCATCGGTCTTCCGATGCCTGGACTATGCCCCGCACTCCAGTGCCCCCCAGATCGTGTGTCGCTGATAGTGGTTGCATGCTGCGCTCTCCACAAACTGGCACTGGAAAGGGGGGACACAGTGGGCGATGAAGACTTCGATGCAGTGGCTGCGGCTGCACATGATGAGTCCAGCAGTGAGTCCGAGGATGAGCAGGCACAGGGAAATGCTGAGGGGGTAGACGCTGACCCGGGCATACCCCAGGGAGGCAGGGACATCTGGGAGGCTTTAATCTAACGAACCTTCAGCCAGCACACCACAGATGGACCTCCAGGAAAAGCCTGGGCTGCAGGCTCCATACTCGATACCTAAGTGCCAAATCTGCCTGGATAGGAACAGTAACTAAGGGCCTTGTTACTAAAGCTGAATGTCCCACAAAGCACTCCTAACATTTTTGGAAACCATACACATGCAGAAGAGGCACCCTCAGCTATGGTCACATGTCTGAATTTAATATTACAACCAAAGGAACTTAATGAAACAAAATGACAAAGGTGTTCCAATTCAAAGCAAATCATAAAGACCTAATCTTGGGCCAACACAAAAGCACCAGTGATAAACCCGTGGTGTGCCTAAGGTGCCTTATGCTTTTGTTTACGGGTGCTATGTCTTGGTGCTGCTCCATCGTTCGGAGTGGCATCTGAGACAGCCTGCTGACTCTGCTGTCCTGTTGGCCTCAATGACCTTGGCGGTCGTCCTCTGGCCCATGTGCTGGCCCCGCCTGGGAGGCAGCTGCCAGTTCCACAGCTGGCATCTCCCCAGTCGTCGCAGCCTCACTGGATGCTATGGTCACTGGCAGAGAGGTGAAGGAGCTGCCACCCTCATCCGGAGCGCCCTGAGAGGAGCCCGCAGAGACACAAGGCAGCTGCTGCGCCGACGTGAGGTCGCTTCTGACCTGCCTGCTCACCGTGGATGGATGGGCACCGAGCTGGGAAACTTGGTGCCCAGGCCATCTCCCACACTGGCACTGATTAGCTGAGGTCAATGCCAATGTGAGGGCTTGCTGGTCCGAGTGCATCCCCAGGAAACCCTAATTGGTCTCCTGGAGCAGCCTCTCCACGAGAGTCGCCACTCTTTCCATGGAGAACGCATGGTGCTCGGACATGTGGCTCCTTGCTTCAGTGAGCGTTGGTGTAGACTCCTCCACCACAGAGACCAAGCCAAGCATAGCCTCATGAATCTCCACCAGGTGCTCCCACACACCCTGCCGCATTTCCTGCGTTTGCTGCATCATGGACGACTCCAGAGGGACATCATCAGGCACCTACTGAGCATGTGCCTGGTCCCCTGCAGTCCTCTGACTGCTGGCACCATGGGCACTCTCTGTCTCTGCCAGCTCCTCCAGCAACTGTGAAGTGCCCTCACCGTTGTGCCCCGGGACACTAGCCAATGTTCGAACTCCCACCGAGGTGCTGCGCTGGTGCCTCCTTGGCAGAGATGGTGTGACATTGGTGAGATTTCAGGGCCCTCAGGTATGAGGGGGATCTCTGCTGCTCCTCCTCCCGGCCCTGCTCCGCCGATGCTGAAAGGAAGAACAAGGACATTGGATCAGTTAACATGGAGACAATGTCAATGTGCATCCCTGTCCCCCGGATCATTATGAACTCATCCTTCCATAAGCAATGGTCAAGCCATGTTGCAAACTTCAATCGCTGAACATTCAGCACTGCCATGGCTGTTGGGAGAACAATGGTGACCTCACTGCTGCTGGGCACACATACCTGCCCGTGGCATCCCAGCCTCACTGACACCATTGGACCTGGGTGCATGGCGCCTCTCCAGATCCAGGGCCTCCTGCTCAAACCGGTTGAAAATGACTAACTGCGCCTGGCTGCCGCCAGTCCTCACCCGCTCTGCAGCATTACGAGCATTCTTCTCCCGAAAATGAGAGAAGAGCATTGATTAGTGCAAATTGTACATGGGCTCTGTTCGTGCACAGCCCACCCCAGCCAGAGTGGGACATTGCAGGGCTCCAGTGTCTCCTCACCCCACTGCTGCTGAACACTCTCACAAAGATGCTCAGCCTGTCCACCCCACCCCCCGTCCCCTTGGCCACATGCTGCCTACATCACATTAGGCACCACACGGTATATCCTTCCATAGCAAGGAGGCACAAGCACGTGGAGCGCAAAGGGCAGCAGATGGTTCATTGCCACGCCACCTTGAAGCTCCCCTCCCACCATCTCATCACCCTGACTTGGGCATGTCCTGCAGTTCCAGCACTGTGCCTAGGTGCAGCTCCTCCAGGTTGCCCCCAAAACAGTCATGTGGGTCTCAGTGTACCACATGCTTCGGGTGCAGACCCCATCTCTTTGCCACTGACTCGGGCTGACCTCGGCACAGGCAATATCTGCTGGACCACCCAGCAAAGGACATATGCCATCAATGATTCAATACAGTCACTACACTCAGACTTGGGGGAGGGCAGCAGGGGAGAAAGCCGACCTGCTGGGTTAAGTGACCAATGCCAACATTGTCCTCACCCTTCCGGAGCGCAACAAGTCGTTGAAGCGCTTGCGACACTGGATCCAGATGCACCGCACCACATCACAGGAGCTCACCACCTCCGCCACCTCCTCCCAGGCACGTTTCGTCATGTCGGGGAGCCTCCCGATCCCATCCTGGGGAACCAGCACCTCCTGCTGTGCTGCCACCTCCTCAGGGAGGGCAGCAAGGCAGTCATTGGAAAAACGAGGGGCACACTGGCCCCCCCACCCTACCCTCCGGCCTGGCCTGTCCCGCTGGCCTACCCTCCGGACTTGTGTCACCTTCATTGTCTCTCTGCCCAGCCCTTCGCCCAGCCATTGCGAGCAGCCTTTCCAAGGCTGGCAGGCTTTCCTTTATACAGCCTGCCAGGTCACCATCAGACCCAGTGGGCTGAGCACGCCTGCCGCCCGCCCACTCCCGCTATGCATGGGAGTTGTGAAGTAGCTGGCTGGGTAATAATTGGCCCACCCGCGTAAAATGGAGGCGTGGACCCGATCATGAGTGGCGACACGCCCACCCATGCCCGCTCCCGCTCCACCCCCACCCACCCCACCCGCTCCCGCTCCACCCCCACCACACCACCCCCCCCCCCCCCCCCCAACACCGGCTCCCCCCTCCCCCCCGGCTCCCGCTCCCCCTCCCACCCCCGGCTCCCGCTCCACCTCCCCTGCCCCCCCCACCCCCTCCCGCTCCACCCACCCCCGGCTCCTGCTCCACCCCCCCTCCCGGCTCCCGCTCCACCTCCCCCGCCCCCCCCAACCCCCTCCCGCTCCACCCACCCCCGGCTCCCGCTCCGCCCCCACCCACCCCACCCGCTCCCGCTCCACCCCCACCCACTCCACCCGCTCCCGCTCCACCCCCACCCACCCCACCCGCTCCCGCTCCACCACCCCCCCGGCTCCCGCTCCCCCCCACCCCGGCTCCCGCTCCACCCCCACCCACCCCACCCGCTCCCACTCCACCCCCACCCACCCCACCCACTCCCGCTCCACCCCCACCCACCCCAGCCATCCAGATAATTCTGCCCCAGGACTTCTGCCAGACAAATCCAACTGAAAGGACCATCTCTGGACAGTGACTTGCTGGATTCTGGGCTCACATGAAACACTAATCCTTAGTTTTTTGTGTAGCCCTTGCCCTGTACTTCTTTCTTTCCCTTAACCCTCTTTTATCGTGAATGTACCAGAGTTATGTAACGTCACCCACCCTTGCATTTTGAGTGCGTGTAAAATAAACTAACCCTCTGGTTTTACCCTATCTCGAGTTTACTGTAAGGTTATTAATAGAGAATAGGAGGAGTTGGGGAAAATACGCCATCACTTATGAAGGAGGAAATCAAAAATCAAAAAAACCTTTCTGTTTACGGACAGGTGGTGGGGGGAGAAATCAGAGCTGTTTTAAATTTAACTCCCTTCAATCCATAACACTTCCCTTGAATCTGAGCTCCCTCTCAGTTCCCACCCCAGTGAAACAATCCTTTCCTCACACGATCAGGGCAAGAGTTCTGCCTAATCAGTGTCTTATCCAACCAAGGGACATTAAGGTCTGTAGTGTTGGCATTAAGTCTCAGGATGTAATTCTATTTAGTTTTATTATTAAGTCTCAGGGCATTGTTGGCAGGGCTGGCATTTATTACCAATCCTTAGTTGCTCTGAGAAGGTGAGAATCGTGCGCCGTCTTCTGTTTGATGCAACTGATTGGCTCGTTTGGCCACTTTAAAGGGCAACTAAGAGTCAAGCATATTGGTGAGGGACTGCAGTGACAGGCAAGCATATTGGTGAGGGACTGCAGTGACAGACAAGCATATTGGTGTGGGACAGCAGTGACAGACAAGCATATTGGTGTGGGACTGCAGTGACAGGCAAGCATATTGGTGTGGGACTGCAGTGACAGACAAGCATATTGGTGAGGGACTGCAGTGACAGGCAAGCATATTGGTGTGGGACTGCAGTGACAGACAAGCATATTGGTGTGGGACTGCAGTGACAGGCAAGCATATTGGTGTGGGACTGCAGTGACAGACAAGCATATTGGTGTGGGACTGCAGTGACAGACAAGCATATTGGTGTGGGACTGCAGTGACAGACAAGCATATTGGTGTGGGACTGCAGTGACAGACAAGCTAGACTGGGTGAGAATAATAGATTTTCTCCCTGACTTTACTAAGCCAATTGAGTTTTTTGATAATCTGACAGCTTCATGCTAACTTTTTCTTTCGTCTTTTGGATGAAATGTTAAACCAGGTCCGCTCTGCCCTCCTAGGTGGATGTAAAAGATCCCACAGTACTATTTCAAAGAAGAGCAGGGGAGCTATGTCATCTCCAGACCAATCAATCAACATCAGAAGGACAGATTACCTGGTCATTCTCTCATTGCTGTGCGTGGGAGTTTGCTGTGCATTATTTAGCTGCCGTGTTTCATACATTACAACTTCAAAAGTACTTCATCGGCTGTAAGTGCTTTGGGGCATCCCGCGATTGTGAAAGGCACTATATAAATGCAAACCTTTCTTTTTCTTTTTGAACTTGCACAAACAAAATCTTTTAGATTCCAGATTTTTAAACTTAATTCAAATTTTAAACTTCCATAATGGAATTTCTAAGATTCTCTGAATTATTAGTCTAGGCTTCTAGACTACTACCAGCAATATAACCACTACAAAACCAGTGTAGATTAAATTCCCAACTCGTTTGGCTTGAATACCATAGTGGCGGGACGAGGCTCTCAAGTGGGCTTCACTCACCCAATCATCCACACACTCTCATTCACTCACACATTCACTCACTCACCCACTCATTCGCCCTTTCACCAATTCTCCCACTCACTCTCATTCACTCACCCACTTACTCATCCACTCACTCACTCATCCACTCACATTCACTCACCCACTCATTCATCCACTCACTCACTCACCAACTCACTCTCATTCACTCACTCACCCATTCACTCTCATTCACTCACCCACTCACTCTCATCCACTCACTCACTCCTACTCACTCATCCACTCACTCACCCACTCGTAAGGTTGGAAGGGCTCCTTAAAATGACAGCCAATTGCGCTGTTAATGGCCTTAATTGCCCTCTTAATTGCTCGCAGGCGTGCTTCTGATGTTTGCACCACCCACCGACCGAAATATTGCACGAGTGCAGGATGACATGGGGACACTTGCCCAACGTCATCTTGCGCGATTTCATGCCCAATCGGGTAGGGCGCGTGTCCCCCCGGTCAGCGTAAAATTCAGTCCATAAGATCTTAAGGGGCTTGATAGGGTAGATACCATTTGGATGTTTCCACTTGTGGGGGAGACTAGAACTAGGTGACAGAGTTTAAGAATAAGAGATCTCCCCTTTTAGGACTGAGATGAGGAGAATTTTGTTTTCTCTCAGAGGGTCATTAGTCTGTGGAATTCTCCTCCCAAAAGAGCCGTGGAGGCTGGCTCATTGAATTTCTTCAAGGCTGAGTTAAGCAGATTTTTGATAGGCAGGGGAGGCAAGGGCTATGGGGTACAGACAGGAAAGTGGAGTTGATACCACAATTAGATCAGCCATAATTTTATTGAATGGCGGAGCAGGCTCAAAGGGCTGAATGCTTCTAGGTCCCATGTTTCTCTATGAGACAGTAACAGGATTGCTGACTTGTGAACTCCAGATTCTGTCCATTCGTTAAATATTATCCATAATCTGCATAAAAATGTTGACCTGAGTATAAACTGGGAAATTTCTACTCACACCAATTTGTTTTGCTAAATTATCAAGAGGAGGAATTTCACTCCCCCGCCTCCCTCCCACCCCAATTATTACAACTCCTTGAACCAAAAAGGTCATTCTTATTTCGTTGATGTCTGATTTTGACAACAACAGCAGTTCATTCAAGGGCGGGGAAAGCAATGTGTTATAATTAGATTTACGGTAATAATAGAAGTCATTAAGATAACTTCATGTCTGGAATTATTAGTCACCTCTTTGGATTGTGTGACAAATTATTTTAAGTGCACATTAAACAGATGTGCTGCAATCAAAGTGAGATCTAAAACAAATTTACTTTTCATACACAACTGTTTTATGGCACAAAACAAAAATAAAAATACCTGGAAAAACTTAGCAGGTCTGGCAGCATCTGTGGAGAGGAGCACGGTTAATGTTTCGAGTCCGTATGACTCTTCAACAGAACTAAGTAAAAATAGAAAAGAGGTGAAATATAAGCTGGTTTAAGGGGGGGGAGGGGGGTGCTGGATAGAGGGCCAGTGATAGGTGGAGATAGCCAAAAGATGTCATAGACAAAAGGACAAAGAGGTCATTGTTTTCCATTTCCCGCCTAGTGTTTGATATTTCACCTCTTTTCTATTTTTACTTAGTTCTGTTGAAGAGTCATACGGACTCGAAACGTTAACTGTGTTCCTCTCCGCAGATGCTGCCAGACCTGCTGAGTTTTTCCAGGTATTTTTATTTTTGTTTTGGATTTCCAGCATCCGCAGGTTTTTATTTTTATCTTAGTGTTTTATGGCACCTCAGGCCTGGAGGTAATAGTGATCTGCAGAAAACAAAGACAAACAAGATGCCTTTAACCACAATGTGGAGAGATTCCGAGACAATCTGTTGCAAAATATCAATGTTTAAATTCCACTTTCCAAATTCTCTCCACCTCTCCAAAAGATATGATTCATACTGGTTTATGGTTCCAGCCAAATACCTTCCTGTACTTAGCCCAAGTGAATGTAGACTCATGTGACATTCATGTATGAATGTAGACACTGCACATCAGCAGGTTATCTGAGTGCTCACGGCATCAGAGTGAAGTTTGATCTCAATGTCACCTGGTGTCTACATCACTGTGTACTGAAGTAAAAGCTGATTATTTTTTTCATTTCCCTGGTCAAAGAGCATTCAGGTGAATTATTTATTTATTTGTATATAAATGTGAATTAATATCAGGAAACTTAGTTGGAGTGCTCTGCATACTAAATACAAGTGGAGTTTTCACTTAACTCAGCTTAGGTTGTAGATACAAATAAGACAATCACAATATCTGTGGAAATGGGCGATAGATACCTTATTAAACTGCAAAAAGAAGTGGCTCGCTTCACTGACCTCAGAAGGACACTGCCACACCATCCCATCTCTCTTCCTGCCAAGCTAAGGCACTTCTGACAATAACAGAAGTAATGTAACATGTTATACAGAATTATATGCTTTAAGGCCCTCCAATTCCTCAGATGTTCCATGTACCGCTTGATGTAAAACTAAATCCTGCAGAGACAATTTAATCCCTCAGGGTTAAATAGAGCACCAAAAGATTAGCCAGGGTTTCCACTTCTCATTATCATTATCCTGGAAGTATTGCAGAGAAATGTTTGCAGACACCAGGTGGGCACAGGAATATATTTCACTGCGATGCATCTCACAGTTGAACAGTACAGTCAGTACAACTTAGAGAAAGAGAGAGAGAGAGAATGCTAGGACAAGGGATTAATAAAATAATTTGTACCGTATGCTTTTTAAAATGCACAATCTACATAAAAATAGTTCACAAAAAACCTTTTGAGAAATTCAGCTTGGAAGAATTTATAAAGTTCATGGAATTTTCATTCAGCATTCACAAAAAGACAGCCATTTTATTCTTGCATAGAATTCCTCTGGTCACTGTCTGTTGGGACACTACAAATACAATTGTCACCATTTTATTTACTCACAATATCAATTGAAATTGTAAATATGGTAAATGCTAAAAGATGCTAGAATATCAAATAGAGGAAATGCATAATTATCTGGGTGGCAGCTACAGATGCCATTTGCTCCATTCTGTAGCTGCCACCCAAATTAGAAGTTTCCAGGAACCAGGAGGTTCCTCCTCTCCTAAAGTATATACAACTGCCCTAGAATAAACTTAACTGCAAACGACAAGAGATAATTATGCATGTTATCATTACTGAGGATAACTCCAGAGCCACGCTTGCCAATTGCCCGCATTCTGAAAGACTGATCTCAGAACCTCCACACAGGTGTAAATTTCCTCGAATATTCTTCTTTTTAGGTGTGTATTGTTAGGAACAATGTATAGCTTTAAGTTTATTTTATATAACCTCACCCAGGAAGATGGCACAGCTTTATCCACTGTCCATTTCTCTGGTTGGCCCATGCTCTGTGAGCAAATCAGTGCCACACCTTCACTTATACTAATTTCCCACCATGACAGAATCTGAACTAATAGGCAGAATATTATGCTCGGCATACGGGCGCACACCCAACACGTCCGAGCGTAAAACGATGTGTGATGACATCAGGTGAGCATCCTGACGTCTTCGCACAATCTCGCGATATTTCGTTCGGCTGGCGCACGCCAGAGTCAGCTGTGTGCCCGCGGACAATTAAAAGGCCTATTAAGGCAATTAAAAGCTAATTAAATTCAAATTTACCCTGCCCATCCAACCTAACGGTTGTCAGGCAAGCGAAAAGGCCAAGCAGCCTTTACATTTTTTAGGAAACCTCATCCACGGGCAGAATAAGGTTTCCTAAAGCAAATAAACATTAAATGAAAACTTTATTTTTGAACTAAAAACATGTCTCAGCTCACGTGACAGAATGTCAGAGTCACATGAGGGGACCTGTTTTATGACATTTTTATTTCCTTTATTTTTTTTCAAACAGCACTTCATCTCATTGAAGCAGCTCCGTGCCTCAGGGAGATTGAAGTGCTCACTCGCGTGCATGCACGGAGTTCGGCTCACCCCGCTCACCCTCCTCCCCCCACCCGCACAGGCAGTGCTGAGCGCTGCCACTCACGTTCCAAGCTGGGCAGGCATTAATTGGCCTGCCCGCGTGAAATTGAGGCGCGGAGGCCCACCCCCACCGAGCACCCTCACCAAAGGCAAAATCCTGCCCAATGTGTGGGAGTGAGGAAGCAGGTGGCACAGTAGGTGAGCTAGGGCAGAGGGACATGGGGCAGAATATTGTTCTAGGATCTCCTGTGTGGCCTGGTTCTCATCCTTCTTCTAATCATTTTTGATCATTTGGTGGTGCACAATCTCCCACTTACCCTTTACCACTGTCCTCACCAAGCTCCACTCCTAGCCCAAGTTCTCATCTTCATTTTCCAATCCTAACTTTTCAAATTGAGATTCTCCAACCCACACCCTCAACTCCACACTAATGTCCATCTCCTACTTCCTCTATTCCACCAATGAAGGCTGAACTTCCAGTCATCACATTCTTGTCCTTTCAAATTCTCTCCTGAAAACACTGTCTGGATGCCTCTATTCTTTCTTCAAGGTTTCTTCTAAATGTGTTCCTTTGCAACCGCACCCTCACCTCTCTATTTCCATTACATATTCAGCCACCTCATCTACTAATTTTTTTGTTTATTCATTCAAAGGATGTGGGCTTCACTGGCTAGACCAGCATTTATTGCCCATCCCTACTTGCCCTTAGAGGGTGGTGGTGAGCTGCCTTCTTGAACCGCTGCAGTCCATGTGGTGTAGGTACACCTACAGTGCTGTTAGGGAGAGAGTTCAAGGATTTTGACCCAGTGATAGTGAAAGAATCAAGTCATATTTCCAAGTCAGGATGGTGAGTAACTTGGAGGGGAACTTCCAGGTGATGGTGTTCCCATCTATCTGCTGCCCTTGTCCTTCTAGATTGTAGTGGTCGTGGGTTTGGAAGGTGCTGTCGAAGGAGCCTTGGTGAATTCCTGCAGTGCATCTAGTAGATGGTACACACTGCTGCTACTGTGCATCGATGGTGGAGGGAGTGAATGTTTGTGAATGGGGTGCCAATCAAGTGGGCTGCTTTGTCCTGGACAGTGTCCAGCTTCTTCAATGTTGTGGGAGCTGCACTCATCCAGGCAAGTGGACGGTATTCCATCACACTCCTGACTTGTACCTTGTAGATGGTGGACAGGCTTTGAGAAGTCAGGGGGTGAGTTACTCGTCGCAGGATTCCTAGCCTCTGACCTGCTGTTGTACCCACACTATTTAGTTCAGTTTCTGTAGAAGGATGTTATAGGAAAGCAAGCTATTGATTTTCATTAGTTCAAGTCAACTGGCTTTAATAGATTGAAATAAAGAAATAGTAAAGATAGGCAGATAATGCTGAATTTTCCTTGACTATCTTTGGGAGGCAGGAATGAATTTTGCAAAACTTTCCCTCAGTTGATTAAATAAACAACAATTTACATTTATATGGTAACTTTAAATAATAAAACACCCCAAGGCACTTCAAAGCATTATAAAGCAAAATTAGACACCCAACAACATAAGGCAGATGGCCAAAAACTTGGTCACAGAGTAGGATTCAAGGAATGTCTAAAGGGAGAAAGAGCGGGAATTCCGAGGATTGAGGCCTCAGCAGCTGAAGGCTTGTCCACCAATGATGGAGAAATCAAAATCAGGAATGCTCAAGGGGCCAAAATTAGATGAGTGCAGATGTCTCAGAGGGTTTTGGGCCTGGAGGAAATTGGAGAGATAGGGAGGGGCGAGGCCATGGATGGATTTGGAAACAAGGACAAAGAATTTAAAATCAAGGTGTTATATGACTGGGCGCCAATATGGGTCAACAAGCAAAAGGGTGATAGGTGAATGGGACTTGGTGCAAATTAAGACACAGGTAGCAGAATTTTGGATGAGCTCAAGTTTACAGAAGGTAAAGTGCAGGAGGCCAGCCAAGGGTGCATTCGAACAGTTGAGTCTAGAAAAGAGAAAGGCAAGAATGAGGGTTTCAGCAGCAGATGAGCTCGGGCAGACTGAAGCTGGGCAAAGTTACAGAAGTCGAAAAGGATGATCTTAGAAATGGAGCAGATATGTGGTCAGAAGCTCAGGGTCAAATATGACACCAAAGCTGTAAGAGTTTGGTTTAGTTGCTGACAGTTGCCAGGGAGGGAATGGGTTAATAGCCATGGAATGGAGTTAGGAACAGGGACCAAAAACAATGGCTTCAGCTTTTCCAATATTTAATTGGAGGAACTTTCTGCTCATCCAATACTAAATTAATCAGGCTGCCAGTCTGACATCATCAACGATGGGAGAGTCCAGAGAGGTGATAGGTAGAGCTGTGTGCCTTCTTCCTTCTGTGAAAACTAACACTATGCTTTTGGGTGGTGTCATTGAGGGGCAGCAATTAGATAAGAAATAGGAGGGGGCCAAGGATAGATCTTTGGGGGACGCCAGAGGTAAAGGTGTGGGAGATGGAAGGGAAGCCTTTGTAAGTGATACTCTGGATAAGATTAAATAGATAAGAATGAAAGCAGGTAAGTCCAGTCCCACTCATCTGGATAGTGGAAAAGTGTTGGAGGAGGATGGTGTGGTCAACGGTATCAAAGGCTGCAGAAAGGTTAAGAAAGATGAGGAAGGAAAAGTTTACCTTTGTTACAGTCATGTAGGATGTAATTTGTGACTTTGATAAGAGTCGTTTCAATACTGTGGCGGGGTAGAAGCCTGATTGGAGGGATTCAAACATGGGGCAAGAGTTTCCCTTCGTCAGGTGGGCGCAGTGGGTGGGCCCGAAAACGGCCGCAAAACGGACCACTACCCGCGATCGGGCCCTGATCGCAATTTCACACTGTCTGGCTAATTAACAGCCAGCCAGCTTGAAAGGCACGCTGAAAGGCTCAGTGCTGCCAGGGTGGGGGCGGGAGGAGTGCGAGTGCTAAAGTCTGCGCATGCGCGGGGGAGTGTGGACTGAAAGCTCCCTGAAGGCATGGAGTTACCTCAGGCAGCTGAAGAATTTCACAATTAAAAATAAAGATTTTAAAAATGAGTGAAATATGTCCCCACTCAGTCACATGAACATATTAAAAATGATGTTTAAAATGTTTTATTTTAGTCACTGTTGGGAACCTCATCCCACCTGTGGATGAGGTTTCCTAAAAAATGCAAAGGCCACCTGGCCGATTCACTCACCTGCCAGCCGTAGGGTTGGACAGGCAACGAAAAATAGGATTAAATTAATTGATTAATGGCCTTAATAGGCCTCTTGATTGTCAGCGGGCACGCTGCCAACTCTCACGCGCGCCCGCCGACCAAAATATCGCGCGAGTGCCATTTTACTCCCGATCGGGTCGGGCACGTGCCCGCCTGTGGGACGTAAAATCCTGTCCATGGAGTTCCGGGAAATCTGGTCACAGATTTTTGAGGCGTTAACATGTTCAAGGACTTTGGAGAGGAAAGGGAGTTTGGAGATGGGGCAATAGTTTGCATGGGCATTGGGCCAGGGGTTGCTTTTATGAAGAGAGGGCTGATGAGAGAGAATATCAGCTAACATCTAGCAGAGTGAAACCTATGATAAGAAAGAGGATTGATGTGCCATATGGTTTATTTGCATTCCACACACTTTTATTCCTTGTTCAATCACTTATCATTTGTCTGCATTGGTATCATTTTTACTCATTTATGATACAACAGGAAGTGGGTGCACTCATAACAACATCAACTTAGTAATAGGGACAGCTCATCGATTTAACATCTTCCACTATGAGCTTGCACTCAACAGTTTTTCAATAACCTCGGGGTTTTAAATCTGATATTTTTTTTAATAATTTTTATAAAACCTATTAGTTTCTCTGTAAAGCCTCTAAAGCCTGACAGTTTGGATATAGGGATATTCCAATTGAATGACGTATGTAGGAATATGGTTCCACCGGTACACCCAAGTAAGCCTTGACAATGAGTTTTGGTGGGCCTTCTGACCATGGGGTACCTAATTCCACACATCACCTGGCAAAGGCAGAATTGCCCTTTCCAGCAAGAGTCATTACACAGCACTGATCTTATATTTCTTTTACTGGCTTCAAATTGTAGCAACAACCCCTGCCCAGGCTGAGACTAGTAAACTCAGCACTAACCAAGGATTGAAACTATCACCTTCCTGGCTCAATATATCTAGTCGGTTGTTGAGAATAGCTGATAATAGCTCCCTTTAAGATATTTGAATGCCACTTTAAATAAGTAATTCAGCAGAATAGGTAGCATCTAACCAGATGGCATATTTACAAAGAAAACCCTCTCCCTTCCAGTACCTCAATCTTGGTTTCACAAATCTATAGAATGTTCCACTATCACATCGGTTAAAAAAGGTTGCCCAGAGGCAATCTGCTGTACCTGGACTTGCCATCATTGCTGAGTTCATTTTTTAACAATCACCATGGCTACCAGCACAGTACACCTCAGCAAAGAGCTGGGTGTGTTCACCACTTCAATGTGACTAATGTATGATCAACTACAGCAACTGGAACCCATCCAGGATCATGTCAGGGAAAATTAATCTCCCAAGAGCTTTTCAATCAGAGAGTTGTGCTATGGTACTGAAGTGTTTGAATAAACCAATACACAGCATATGGGACTTGTCTGACAAGAATAAATCTTTAATGTCTTCTAATAACTGCTGACTAAATGTACGGATTTTAGCTCCTTTGAGTAGGATATTAATCAAGGTCTTATCTGTCTATTCCACTGCTCATGGGGATAGCAATGACCCAGCACTGTTGAAAACAGCGTCATGTCCTACATTCCTCCTTCAACCAGCTTGGTGAGATTGGTAGTACAATAATGAAGCATTAACAGCATGCACCATTATTCAATCATACAAAACTCAAAGAATAATGGAACAGCTGGAGAAACACTATGAGTTACAACCCTCCATAATTTCAATGGCTCTAGTTCCCTTCAATAAGGTATCGGAAACATCTAAAGAGGTGTGAAGGCTTGTATTCAACATGGCCTCTGCAGGAGGATATCCAACCTCACTAAAATTCAGCATGTCCCTTGCACGGACTCCATTTGCTGGTATGGCATGTGTGCTCAGTTGTACTTTTCCAGTGTTGCCTTGGTGATGTGGAAAGGTGTCATCAGCCACAAATTCAGTGGGTGAGACTCTCCTTTACAATCCATACATCACCTTGTCTATCTTTGCTGAGTAAGTCATGGATTTTCAAAAAACAACAAACAAAGGTATTGTTGTCATGGGACAGACTGGATGCAGAGATGATGTTTCCACTGGCTGGGGGGTCTAGAACAAGGGATCACAGTTTCAGGGTCCCGGGTAGCCCATTTAGGACTGAGATAAGGAGAAACTTCTTCACTCAGAGGGTGATGAACCTATGGAGTTCTCTACCACAGAGGGCTGAGAAGGCCAGGTCACTGAATATATTTAAGAAGAATATAGATAGATTTCTAGGGTGGACTCATCCCAGTTTTGCACTAAGTGCGGTAGCAGGTAAAACAATGTTTTACCTGCCGGCTACAATGGCAGGTTTCAACATCACATCGTCCCAAACCCGTCACATTATTTATGCACTCCCAGGAAACACGCTGTTTCCATGGCAGGCGGGCTCTCATTCGCCTACCCCCACCATCACCTCGCCACTTCATCACGCCGGGGGCCATATTTAAAGTCCAGCCGCAAGCACATATCTCAGTGCTTCCAGCCCACGACTCCTGCAGGGAAGACATGGCCCCAAAATACAAAAAGACTGGACTCCCCCTCTTCAGCGACACATGTCTGGAATGGCTTTTGGACACGGTGGAGTTCTGCCAGATGTCCTATATCCCTGCTTTGGCCACAGGGTGGGCAGCGACATCGCCAACCAGCCCTGGGAGGTGGTGGCAGCAGTGGTCAGCACCAACGTCCTTCAAAAGAGGACAGTCGTCCAATGCTGCAACAGTGTGAATAGTCTCTTTCGTCCCACGAGAATGTCACTCTTCTCATCACTCTCAACTCACATACTCACAAACCCATCACACATCCACATGGCCCTCAGTCACTGCCAGTTCAAGGGACATCACCATTCACTCTCTCGCACACACGTTCATTGTCCTCATCCCGTCCATGGGACCACTCACCACCCGCACAGGCCAGGCATATTTATCATCTGGCCTGGCAGGCGTCCTGCTTACACTTTCTCCATCTCTATTCATGCAGGACAAGCTGGCACACAACAAGAGGGAGATGTCACAGACCGGTGGAGGAATGCCTGAGATCAACGTCTTCATGGACTTTGAAAACAGAGCCATCCAGCTGGCCAGTGACGATCTGGACCGTTCCTGTGCTGACAGTGAGGTTGACGCTGCTCTACCAGGTGAGGGTCCAGCTGTGCAACATCCATCAGACAACCATGCTGTGAGTGATGCGTCCTGTTTCACAGGCCACTGCCATGCACTAATTATCTCCCCTTGCTTTCGCAGGCACATCTGGGAAACAGTAAAGAAAGCCCATGATCCAGGGCCTCCAGTCAAGCCCCGAAGACACCTCAGAGGAGGAACCTAAAGGCACCCTCACACCCATGCTCACCCACACCCTCCACCAGCGCAGACACACACCTCAGTGGGACCTAACTTTAGAGTAGCCCCGGGATCACAATCTGGTGAGCACATTGCACCATCTGATCCACAGCAGGCAATGGCAGGGGCTTCCCAGGTGTCCGCCCCTCAGAGAACTGCTGGAGGCCAGAACTTTGCTGAGTCCGAGTCAGATGATGAGCCTCTGGACTCGCTCACGTCACAGTTGCTGGAGCTGCAAAGGCAAGCTCGGGAACATCAGGAAGGGATGTCCACTGCACTCCTCAGATTGCAAGGCACAATGGAGGAGTCCGTCCACTTTCACTCTGAGGTGATAGCGCCAGTATGCCAACACACAGAGGTCAACACTGGTAGGATGGCGGCCGCCATGGAGACCTTGGTCCCGGACATCACTCCTAAACTGCTGCATGGGCTCAACTCTATTGCTGAGGCCATCTTTGTACAGTGTGTACACGAGAAGGGTGCCGGGCAGTCTGATCTCACTCCAGCTTCCTCTTCTCTTCACAGAGTCTGCCTGGGGCCCTCAGGCGCCCATAGGGAGGAGAATCAGCAGGTGTACACTCTGGGGCCATTCACCCAGGTGACTCCGAGAGTGTCTGGCCCATCCTACTCCCCTTTTCCTGTGACCTCAGCAACTCCAGCTCCACAAGCCGAGGAGGGTGCCCCTGCCACACAGCAGAACCTTGAAAGCAGGCTGGGGCCCTCCAGATCTTGGTCCTCCAGGGAACACCCGCCAAGGTCATCACAGACAGGGCGTTGTAGTCAGCAGGCTGCCTCCACCTCTGCTGTGGATGGCCAGGGAGCACCAAGACGTAGCGGCAGGGTTAGGAAAGTTAAGAAGATGTAACTCTTTTGAGTCAAAACAATTAACTAAATTAACAGAATAAGGGATAAATCAAGCACAACCCCTAAATCAGATCAGCTGTAAAATCAAGGACAAAGTTTAAAGGAAACTTACAAACATCAAACCAAAATGTGATTAAAGAGGTCAATAAAACACCCCAATCCCCGCGGTGCCCATCGAGCACGGAAGGCCTCGAGAGTGCTGGCAGACACCGCGTGCATTGCACAGCCTGGGCATGGATGTTAATCACTTGTACATACTGTTCACTATTGTTAATAAACTCCCAAGAATGTCTCCCTGCCTATGGCTCCTTGTTCTGATAAGCAGTGTTCTTGTCACTCAGATGTGAAACCTTTCTGCACAAGATAAAGGCAGGTGTCTCAGTCCAGGGCCTCTTCCATATGCGGCCTTCAGACCAAAGTGATGGTCCGGCCTCAATCTCCATGGAAACATTGCTGGTGCCTGCACTTCCATGGTGCCTGTCATTGCTGTCAGAATGTCGTGGGCAGGCATCACAGAGTTTTCTCATTCTCTCTGTGTTCTCTCAGCACCTTTAAGGTGGGACTGGCCCCCATCTCTTTAGCACCTGTGACCATTGACACTGTGCTCCTGAAGGGCTCAGATTGTGGAGAGTGCAGCATGCAACCACGATCAGTGACACACAATCTAGGGGGTATTGCAATGTGGCCCCTGAATGGTCCAGGCATCAGAAGCGCATCTTGAGAAGATGGATGGTTCTTTCTACCACAGCCCTTGTGGAGGTGTGGCTCCTATTGTAGCGCTCCTCAGCTTCTGTTCTTGGATGGTGGAGAGGCGTCATAAGCCACCTTCTGAGGGGATAGCCCTTGTCACCCAGCAGCCATCCAGCCAGCCGGGCTGGAGCACTGAAGAGCCTCGGCACCTGGGAGTGTCTCAGGATGTAAGCGTTATGGGAGCTGACTGGGTACCTTGCACAGACTTGTAGAATCAGCATCCTGTGATCACACACTATCTGCACGTTCATGGAGTGGAAGCCCTTCCTGTTGACAAAGGCACCAGGCTCACCTGCTGGCGCTGTGATGACCACATGTGTGCAGTCTATTGCACCCTGGACGCGGGGGAAGCCAGCAATTGCCGCGAAGCCTCTGGCTCGCTCAGCCTGGCTGGTCTCGTCCCAGTGGTAGTGAATGAAAGTCAATGCACGCCTGAACAGAGCGTCTGTCACCATCTTGACACAACTGTGGACAGCTGATTAGGAGACTCCACACAGATCACCCACCGAGCCCTGGAAAGAGCCGGAAGCGTAGAAGCTAAGGGTCACCATGACCTTCAGTGCCACTGGCATAGGGTGTCCACCCACAGAGTCGGAGTGGATCTCAGGGCCTGTCATCTGACAGATGAAGGTCACAGTCTCCCTTGAGAGACGGAGCCTCCTTCGGCACTGCACCTCAGACATATTGAGGTAGTTGCATCGCCACCTAGGCCAAGGGCAGCAGAAACATGGAGTGGAATCTAGGATGAGGTGGTGGCATAGTGGTATTGTCACTAGACTAGTACTCCAGAGACTCAGGGTAATGCTCTGGGGACTGGGGTTTGGATCCCACCATGGCAGATGGTGAAATTTAAATTCAGTAAAGATCTAGAGTCAAAATTGTTGGCCATGAAATCATTGTCTACATGTGATTCCAGACCCACAGCAATGTAGTTGACTTTTAAATTGCCCTCTGAACAAGGCTGAATAAATGCTGGTCTAGGCAGTGATGCCCACATCCCATAAACAAAAAGAAATATAGTGTTGGGCGTGTTTGTGATCATCTGCTCAGCCTGTTGATGGCAGACTGTGTTTTGGAATCTTATTGTAATACATCAACATATAAGGCCACACCCCCCCTCCCTGCTTGATCCCTCCACTGGAGCTGGATTCTCTGTTTCACAACAGCATATAAAAACATGCACTGGGCAGGCTGCATTTTGAGGGGAAATCGATGGTGAGTGCTCAGTAACATTGCAGAGCGCTTGTGAGGGACGCCTGCTGGACTTCAAGGTTGAGGCAGCTTTGGGGGATAGGCTGCCCTATGGTTGCCCTGAGGTTGAAGGTAGCACATAAGCACATGTGGGGTGGGGGGGGCAGTGGGCGAGGGAAGCAGCCACACATCAGGGAAACCTTGTATAAAGTGACCATTCCTCTGCAGCTGAGACAGTTCAGGCGCAGCGACATGCTCCAGAGCTTTCCACCATTCAGGCTCAGACTGCAAACTGGTGAGTCTTTTAATGAACCGCAGAGCAGTGGGATGACTGGGCATGGTGTACAATCTCTTTTCTAAAGTTGGCCATGGAGCAGTCACTGGTGGAGGTGCTCACAGCCCCTTGCAATGTCACCATCCCGGTTTGGACCAGGCTCCCCCATAGTTCAAGCTAACAGTGCAGCCTTGCAGTGCGGGTTAGGAGAATACCTGCGCCTGAGCTGAGAGCACAGCATCCAGTCCAGTGAGCAAAGCTGCAGCCAATCGGTCAGATAGAGTGGGGCAGAGGAAGGTGGGGTTTTGGGCAGCCATGTAGCTCACTAATCCCTGGCCATCCAAGTGGTGCCAGCACTCTCCAGGATGCGTTAAGGGGCCTTCAGATTTAACCAAGAGAGGTTCTTAGTACACCCATGTTAACCCGCACATCTCTCTCTTTCATCCTGCAAGAGGACTACATCAGGAACATGGAGCCAGGTGAACTAGCTGTCTGCCTCGTGGGGTACAGAGATCGGAGATGACAGAGAAGAAAGTGGTTGAGGCTCCTGGCTGTGCACAGGGAGGAGCAGCACCCTCTGGAAGAAGGTGCAGCTGGGGCTCCCACATACGCTGCTGAAGAGCCACAGTGAGCCATCGCTGGTAGGCACCTAGCTAGACCCAGGGTCTATAGGTGCTGCCTTTCATTCTGCAGGTGACCGAGAACCAGTGTCACCGAAGACTGCGCAGGTCTAGGGAACTGGCTGGTCACATCTGTCACCTGCTGCAGGATATGGCATCATGTGGACATGGAGGGCATCCCTTCCTGATGTTTCTGAGCTTGCCTTTCCAGCTCCAGCAACTGTCAGCTGTTTCCCAGATGTGCCTGCGGATGAAAGGAGAGGTAATTAGTGCATGGCAGTGGCCTGTGAAACACAACACATCACTCACAGCATGGTTTTCTGATGGACGTTGCACTGCTGGATCCTCACTTGGTAGGGCAGCACTGACCTCACCATCAGCACAGGACCATTCCAAATCCTTGCCGGCCAACTGGATGGCTCTGTTTCCAAAGTCCGTGAGGACCTTGATTTCAGGCATTCCTCCACTGGTCTGTGACCTCTCTCCTCTTGTTGTGTGCCAGCCTATCCTGCATGAATAGAGATGGAGAGAGTGTAAGCAGGACTCCTGCCAGACCAGAAGAAAGTATGCCTGGCATGTGTGTGTGGTGAGTGGTGCCATGTACAGGATGAGGACAATAAAATAAAGGCGTTTATTAATGGTAATGTCCCTTGAACTGGCAGTGAGTGAGGGCCCTGTGGATGTACGATGGGTTTGAGAGTGTGTGAGTTGAGAGTGATGAAAAGAGTGACTTACCCTGGCGGAACAGAGGAGATCATTCATCCTCTTGCTGCACTGGGTGGCTGTCCTCTTTTGTAGGGCATTGGCATTGACCACCGCCTGCCAAGCCGTATTAGTGACGTTGCTGCCCACCATGTGGCCAGTGTGTGGTAGAGGACATCACGGCGGGCCTCCACTGAATCCAAAAGGCACTCGAGGGATGCGTCATTAAATCTGGGGGCTGCAGTCTTCTTGCCTTTCAGGGCCATATCTCCTGTGCATCAGTCGTGGGCTGGAAGCACTGAGAGGTGTGCGTGTGGCTGCAATTTAAACATGGCGCCCGGTGTGATGAAGTGGAAAGGTGATGGCTTGGCAGGTGAATGAGATCCCGCCCGCCATGAAAACTCTGTATTTCCCGAGAATGCATAAATAATGCGGTGAGTTTGGGACGACTCGGCATAAAACATCGTTTTACCCGCCCGCTACCGCACTTAGTGCAAACCTGGGATGATTCCGCCCATGGGAACATCAACACCTGGAAGTTTCCCTCCAAGCCACTCACCATCCTGACTTGGAAATATATCACCGTTCCTTCAGTGTCGCTGGATCAAAATCCTGGAACTCTCTCCCTAACTGCACTGTGGGTGTACCTACACCACATGGACTGCAGCGGTTCAAGAAGGCAGCTCACCACCACCTTCTCAAGGGCAATTAGGGATGGGCAATAAATGTTGGCCTAGCCAGCGACGCCCACGTCCCATAACCAAATCTAAAAAAAACTCTTATTAAAATACACAAATTATTTAATGGCTGCTTTAGATGGCCGCCAATGATGCCTGAAAAAGCACTCGGCCCAGTATGGTTTTAGACATATTCCAGCTGGCATTGGGATTTGGAATCACGATAACTTTGCTCCTTTTTGCCCTTGTTGCTGCCTGCAGAGCGGGCACAATCAGGGTCCAATCTCTAATTCTCTTCACTCTTATCTTTTATTTATTTGGCTGTCTCATTCTGCTTCCCTTTATCTCATACGTGAATCACTTCACCCAATTTAAATCATCTCCTGTCCTCCCCAATAGTTTCTTTCTTCTGTGTGTGATTGTTCTGTTCCATTCCTTCCCCTCTCCCCTTGTTCATTTCTAAATGGTGTACATCTGTAACATCTTCCAGTTCTAAAAAAGGGTTTAACACTAGAAACATTGATTTGTGTTCCCTTGGCAGATGTTGCCTGACCTGTTGAGCCTTTGCACCATTTCTGTTTTTATTTCAGAAAGTGGTTTGAGTTCATAGGCTTTGTTTATAATATTTCTGGTCCGATTAGAAAAATCTTTTCTCAGCTGTGCTGCTATAAGAAAAGATGCTGCAAACTCCAGCAGTTTCAGGCAGGGAAATGTTTTCCTTCTCACCATTCTGTCACAGAGTCCATCCCATGGGTTCACTTTGATCATTCCTATATCTGTCCTTCATAATGGGATAAGAGGAAGAGGAAGTGAGAGAGACATGAAGGATAAGGTTACACCAAGGGATTCTATACTGTTCCTAAGGAGGATCATAAAAAAACATTGTTGCAAATTGACCTCCAAACATCCTTTCAAAGACAAATAAATATCTTGGAACACTTGATTTCATGTCACAAAGTCATTTTATTGTGTACATATGAATGCATAGTTAGATTTCTGAGCATTAACAGTATAGCTCTTCCAGCCACTCAATTTAGATCCTCCTTGTTCCTTGGGAAGGTACCTCTCTCTTCATAGCCCCAATCCCTATTGCCTTTCTAAGCTGTAATTAAGACTATGAGGAAAGTGTTCTCCCAGAGTGCTTGGGTTGTCAGTGGTGCATTGGCTGCATTGTGGTATCATGAGCCTCTTGGGACTGTGGGTTTGAGTCCTGAGAAGTGACTTTAGCACAGCTATGCAGGTGTATGGGCGGCTTGGTTCTGTACCCTGATATCTACATAAGCAGGTATCTGAGGGGAGTGCATAGGAAATTGACACAAGCTTCCATCAGGAGAGAGGCCAGAACCACAAAGGTAGATTCTAAGCATTCGTATAGGGCGCTGGATCTGAGTGCCCACAGCATTGTGTCAAATCCTTCTCTGACATTAGTACACAGGTTTTTATTTTCAAATGGAGTGGGAGAAGCAAAATATTTGAAGCAGTAAGGACAACGGATTTCTAGGCTGTATTCAGGACAGTTCTCTAAAAAAGTATGTTTTGGAATTGAAACTAACACAGCCTATACTCAACTTAGTGGTCGGCAAAGAACCAGAGCTAGTTCTGATGGTAAGGAAACATTACGCAAAATTTTTGAGAAGGTCACCAGCATGATGGATTCAACAGCGTCTATGGATGTTCTCTGTAATCCAAGAGATTATTAGAAAAAAATTAAAGAGCACAGAATTGGAGGAAAACTGGTGACATTGGTTGGTAATTGAGGCAGGAGAAAGAGTGGGAATGAAGGAAACATTCACTTGTGGGTGGGATGTGGTGAGAGGCGTTTCCCAGGGATCTGTACTGGAACCGCAGCTTTTCATGATATGTATTAATTAAGGAATTGGATGAATGGTATATTGAAGTTTGAAGTTGACATTAGACTGGAATTTTCCAGTCCTGCCACCGGCGGGCATCGTCGCAGGCAGAACGGGGAAATTTGGAGAGCCGTTGGCTTTTAATGGCACTCCAAAATTTCCCATCCCACCTGCGACGATGCCCGCCAGTGTCAGTGTTGAAAATCCCAAGCATGTTTCAATTCCAAAACTATCACACTTTCAGGTCTTATTTTGAAGATTTCAATTGATCCGGCATTCACAAACTTTTGGGGGAGAAAGCTCCAGTTCTCAGTACCCTTTGAAAAGGCACTTCCTGATTTCATTCCTGAATAACCTGCTTTTAAATTATCCATCCTCTTCTGGATTCCCTCAAATGAAGGGGACTGTCACCCTCAAAACATGCTTCACAGACAATGAAGCGCTTTTGGAATGTAGTTGCTGTGTAAATGCAGGAAAAAGTGGCAAAGTTCCAGAAATATGAGATCATAGAATCATAAAATGGTTACAGCATGGAAGGAAACCATTCAGCCCATTGTGTCTGTGCTGGCTCTCTGCAAGAACAATTCACATGCAGCCAATCTGCCATCTTTTCCCCATAGCCTGCATATTTTTCTTCTCCAGATAATGATCCAATTCCCTCTTGAGTGCCTCAATTGAATCTGCCTCCAACACACTCTCAGGCAGTGCATTCCAGATCCTAACTATTGGCTGCATAAAAATGTTTTTCTTCATGTCATCATTGCTTCTTTTGCAAATTACCTTCAATCTGTGCCCTTTAGTTCTCGATCCTTCACCAATGGGAACAGTTTCTCCGTAACTTAGACCCCTCATGATTTTGAATACCCTGATAAAATTTCCTCTCAACCTTGTCTTTTTCAGGGACAACAGTTCCAACTTCTTCAATCTATCTACCCTCATCCCTGGAATCATTCTTGTAACTCTCTTCTCCATCCTCTCTAATGCTTTCATAATTTTTTAAATATTTATTCTTCCACGGGATGTAGATGTCACTGGCAAGGCCAACATTTATTGCCTATCCCTAATTGCTCTTGTGAAGGTGGTGCTGAGTCATCTTCTTGAATGGTTGCAGACCAGGTGGTGTGGGTATACCAGCAGTGCTGTTAGAAAAGATTTTGGCCCAACGACAGTGAAGGAATGGTGATATTATTTCCATGTCTGGATGATGTGTGGCTTGGAGGGGAACTTGCAGGTGGTGGTGTTCCCATGTATCTGCTACCCATGTCCTTCTAGGTGTTAAAAGTTGTGGGTTTGGAAGTCGCTGTCGAAGGAACCTTGGTGAGTTGCTGCAATGCATCTTATACAGTGTACACACTACTGCCACTGTATGTCGGTGGTGGGGGCAGTAAATGCTTTAGCTGGTGAATGGGGTGCCAGTCAAGTGGACAGCTTTATTCTGGATAGTGTCAAGTTTCTTGAGTGCTGTTGGAGCTGCACTCATCCAGGCAAGTGGAGAGTATTCTACCACACTCCTGACTTGTATCTTGTGGATGGTGGACAGGCTTTGGGGAATCAGGAAGCAAGTTACTTTCCTCAAAATTCCCAGCTCTTGTAGCCACTGTATTTATATGGCTGGTCCAGTTTAGTTTCTGGTCAATGGTAACCCCAGGTGGTAGTGTAACAGCCCCACCACTTGAAACCTTCAAGACCCATCTTTAGGTTATTTCTATTTAAAAGTTTTCATTGTCAGGACTACCATTTCAGCAGATCATACCTGATTTAGCTAGTGTTACCCATTTAAAGGTTGGTGGAATACATTCATTAGTTTGTGATGCCAACACAACTAAAGTAAAAACAGAAAAGTTAAGGATAAGAAAAGGCAATTCAGATATTGAAGTTTATTTCTCAACTATTCCATTTTAGCATCAACCTTGTCTTGAACATCCCTAAAATTAAATGAATGTCTGCATGTTTTACATTTTTAATTTTTTCTCTTAATCCAATCTTTCTTTGCCTCTATTTCTCTTTCTCTACCTGATTTGATGTTGAATTCACCCATACTTATTCATCCTCTTAGTTATTCCTCTCTCTATTTTTCAATCCTTTAGTCTCATTGGTAAGATAAATATTGTTTGTCCCGATGCTCAGAGAGGTCCCAGAGGATCTTTTGCCTTTGCCATGAGGCTATCAACTAGCACTTCCAGCAGCTTTGTGGGTAGAATATATTGTCATCTTCACTAAAGGTGCAATTGTAAGTCTAACAGATGCCCCATTTCAGTAAAATCTGATCCTATGTCTCCACTTTAAGTCAGACACTGCTAATTGGCAGCTGTGGGCATATTTTTAAACTCCTTTTTTTGTGTTGTGTCTCCCTTCCTTTCCTGAGGGCTGGTGTACAGCTACATGGGCACTGTCAGTGAGTGAGTGTTGTCAGACTATTCCACTATGAGGGGCACATACAACAGAGCCTGATACTATCCACACCTTAAAATGCTTTTCAGCAGGAATCACTGGACTGTGATCAGGAGCAGGAAATTGGACTGATTATTTCTCCCCGATCCACGGCTACTTTTAACAATGTCATTGCTGCCCTGCCTGAGGATAATTGATTGGGATCCTTTAGGTACCTGTTTCTCAAATGGATCATTGAGGGAGTATCATCCCTTTAAAATATTTAAGTTGAGGTTACACATAATACATAGTTGGCACTGAACTGGTGACTAAAGATCCACATAAAATTCGATATCAAAAATCAAATACTGGCAATAAAACAGGTACAGAAATAAAAGTAGCAAGCTCTTTAATTCACAGATTAGAGCTGCTACACAGAGCAATGCTACTCCCTACTGCCTTCCCCAGTCTATCTGTAGTTTGGTAGGAAAATTCACCCAAGCCCATCTATTCATGCTTAAATAGAATTGGTAATATTAACACTGACGGCTGCTGGGTAAGGTGAGACTGCCACATGACTCTACATATACAGGTGTCATGACATGCTCTTATTCATTTCCGTTCTGCAAATGTTTTCAGGAGAAAAGGCAACTATTAAAGCATGTTAGTCATTGTTTGCATTGCCAAACAACAGCATCCGATCATGACAACAGATTTACTGGACTTTGACGTGGACGTGACTTGTCAACCTCTGCTTAACTTATTTCCAGACAGACTGCAAACACCAGAGGATGCTACCTCATTTCCATGAGACAGAAAATTATTAACTAGCTTGTGTAATCATTTTTCATATTAATTATACTCTGAGCCTAGATGGTCTTGCCTCACAACAGCACCATGTGGGTAATATGGACACAAATCTGTATCTTACAACTCGGTGACACATACTATTTTCCAAAAATAATCTACCCATAATGTTAAGCTGCATTCAGTGACCTCCTTTATAATAAAACAAATGAAAAGGGTCTTTAAATTAATACAGAATTACACACACAGCAGTGAATTTCAGTCATTTAGTTTCTAGTTTCTCTTCACTCTTGTGTCTTGGCATTCTCAGCTCAGGGTCAAATTGCTGCCATCGTAGCTGCAGATGCCAGTGTTCAAAGGGGCTTTCAAGCTCTTGCAGTGGTCCAGAAATCTCTCCTCTAACAAATTGCTAGGATTGCTGAGGTGCCAGTGAGGGGGAGTGGCAGTGAGCCTGTGGAGCATGAACCTGCTGCCCCCTCTCAGGAAGACACATTCATCCTCCCACCATTGTTACTCGGCCAGTGTCCTTGCTGTTGTCAGTCAGCCAGACAACTGTAAAAAATACTGGCTGTATTTTCGGATGGAGCTGTACTTTTCAGCCCAAGTGTTGAATGGGATATAATCCTGATCAAGTTAAAGTCAAAGTGTGGTCTTAAACATAAGTGTAATATGCTAACAAAAAGAAAAATAACTGGAAAAACTCAGCAGGTCTGACAGCATCTGCAGAGAGGAAGACAGTTAACGTTTCGAGTCCGTATGACTCTTCATCAGAACTCCATGCCTAGCTCATGCAAGACCAATTGCAAAAACTTCCTGCAGTGTGCAAGTATTCTTGGTGCAGATGGGAGGAGACTATGGGGGAACATAAGGGATACCACTGCATTGTTTGTGATGGGAAGTATACCATCACACAGCAGCTGTCATCCATCAACCATTCCCCTCAAGGGTGCCACCACAATTGAGCAAACAAAGCACCACACAGAACACAGTGAAGGGATTGGTCATTCCAGTGTACACTTGGGTCTAGACCTAAGGATTCAAGGCAGAAGACTTTGGCAGAGTTCAGGGTAGAGGGCAACAGCAAATCAGGGCACCACCACCTCTGCTCAGCCATACTGCGCACCATGACAACCTCCCCAAACTGATAGCTCCAGGTTTCATTGCAATTTATTTCCCAGATATCTCCCCATAAGCTGCAAGTCCATCATCACATTGAACTTCAGTGTGACCAAGAACAGGGTTGTATGTCATCTCACAGCACTTGTACCTCCCTGTCTTATGCCTGTCCCAAGTCCAAAATATTTACCCTTCTCCGCCAGGGAACAACTCACCCAGAATGAGATGAAAAGGGTAAAAGTTGGTCTACACTTTTCATTGAAGCCATGAAGAAGAAAAAACTTGGATTCATAAAGCACCTTTCAGAATCCAATTGAATACCATGTATTCACTATTGTATGAAAGGGGATATAAAAATATTGTATTTTATCACTACAGTAATGTAAGAAATAAATCTATCTTTTGGATAGCATTAACAAGATGAAAACCTGTTAACCTATTCTCAAAGTATTTAAAATATTTTGTTGTCTCTTTGTCCATGTACATGCAAGGAGAAAATGTACATTTGTGTCTCCATTATCAGGTGCAGGTCTGATATAGCTGCTGGCTTTAAAACGGAATGGGTATTTTCTCATTGGGATTCTGTTATCCTTCACTGGCCAGTGCTAATGCAATATTTAGAGCTATTAGAGTTATCAGCTGGTAAAACACAATGGAAGAATTTAAACTTATCACCGATTCCTTGTTTGATCAAGTTTTGCAAATAAAATATGATTTCCATCTCTTTTACAGTGTGTTTCAGTTCTTAAATTTCACTCATGAGATGATAGCTAACTCTGCAGAGAGCTTTCTTGCCTCCAGACTCCATTCAATCTTCTCCTTGGTAGCCTCAAATCCCTAAAAAACTCACATCCAATATTCTGCTGCCAGTTTCTTAACCCACATACCTAGTACAATATATCACCTAGCCCTGAGCTCAGTTCTTTCATTTGCCAGTTGCTCCCTGTGAATCGTGCATTGAGTCCAAATAGCAGATGGAGCAATTCTCTGCACCAGGGCACTCAGGCCTGACTTGCGGCCCACCAAGACCAGAATTTTACAGTCAGCGTGCAGGGGTGGGCCCGTAAAATGACGAGTGATGATGTCGGGCACACCATCACTGCGCACCGTGATATTTGGGAAAGCGGGCGCTATGAGTTCCGAGGTGCATCCACCATTAATTAACGGGCCAGTTAAGGCCCTTGAGGCACCAATTGAATTTGATTTTGCGATTTTCAAGGCGTCACATGGACACAACGGGCTGGCGGGTGGACCACATTTTCAAAAACTTCATCCACGGGCGGGTTAAGAAGGGTGAGTGGGCTAGCTAATGCGAGTTGTTAGAATTTTAGATTATTACTTACTGCTACTTACTTGTGTGAACAGAATAACTTCATTTCGCTTCAGATCTGCTTTGACAGAAATAACAGGCTTCAGTTCAAGACTGGAGGAGTCATAACACCTGGGACCTTCCAGGTATTAGACAGCCTTCCCTTACCCTGGGAATGGGGATTGTGGTTTCTGCTGGAGACACCTCCTCTGAGGAGGAAGAGAGGGCCAGAAGGGGGAGGAGGGCAGGAGTCCATATTCAGCCTCCAGGGGAGCCACTTGTGGGAGGATAGGTGCAGGCACAAGGGGTGCAGGCCAACAGGAATTCAAAGGCGGAAGGGGCCGCAGAAGATGCCACTATCCTGCTGCCAGGATCGTGGCAGTGGTTGTGGGTTTGGAAGGTGCTGGCTAAGGAGGCTTGGTGAGTTCCCGCAGTGCATCCTGTAGATGGCACACACTGCTGCTACTGTGCGTTGGTGGTGGAGGGAGTGAATGTTTGTGGGTGGGGTGCCTATCAACTGGGCTGCTTTGTCCTTGATGGTGTCAAGCTTCCTGAGTGTGGGAGCTGCACGCATCCAGGCAAGTGTGGAGTATTCCATCACACTCCTGACTTGTGCACTGTAGATGGTGGACAGGCTTTGGGGAGTCAGGAGGTGAGTTGCTCGTCGCAGGATTCCCAGTGTCTGACCTGCTCTTGTAGCCACACTATTTATATGGCTGGTCCAGTTCAGTTTCTGATGCATGGTAACCCCCAGGATGTTGATCGTGGGGGGGTTCAGTGATGGTAATGTCATTGAATGTCAAGGGGTGATGGTTAGATTTTCTCTTGTTGGAGATGGTCATTACCTGGGCATTTGTGTGGCGCGAATGTTACTTGCCACTTGTCAGCCAAGCTTGCATATTGTCCAGGTCTTGTTGCATTTGGACATGGACTGCTTCAGTATCTGAGGAGTCGCGAATGGTGCTGAACATTGTACAATCATCAGCGAACATCCCCACTTCTGACCTTATGATGGAGTGAAGGTCATTGATGAAGCAGCTGAAGATGGTTGGGCCTAGGATATTTTAAAAAGAGACTGAACACCTGTTTTAGGACCTCTTCCTGAAATGAGCTGCCTTCAGCAGAGCAGGGGTCCTCTGGCCTGATTTAGATTTCCCTACTATAGATGTAACATTAAGAAAAATAACAAAAAGAAATCTTCCATTGTAGGAGTGTTTCTCCCATCTCAAAATGGCAGGGGGTAGGGAGCAAGGTGTGACATTCCCTTCCTTGACCTTTGGGACGTAAACCCCCATTTCTGTTTTTGTGCCTAGAGGCTGACTGGAATTTCTTGTCACCTGTTCTCAAAGGATTTGGCGCAGGACTTGCTGTGCAAATTGTGAGATTTTTTTCTTAAAAACATTCTCTTTCCAATAATCCTTATGTCATGGAGCTGAATTGAGACAGCACAAATTGCTTTAAAAGGAGGCCACCTTCCAAGGTGAAGATGAGAAAAGCAAACAAAATCCACACCGCCCCCCCACCCCCAACCAATCACAGAATTGTGTAGAGTGACATTCTGGGTAACCTACGGACATCAAAACCCAACACTAAGGAAGACGTTAAAGAAGTGTTGGACTTCAAACAACCGTAATCCCATCAAAACAATAGGGAATTGCTAGCCAGCCAGGATATACAACCAAGAGACACTCAAACCCTCTGTGGAGGATGAAAGAACCCATCCTCTGTTGGATTCTACTATCTTGAAATGTGTCAGAAGTTTCTGAGATGAAATATCAAAATGTGATTACTTGTTCTACAGCAATGACTACAGCAGATATGGTAATCGAATTTCTTTGGAATATACTGCAAGAAGGGCTTTAAGAGCTGGGTTTGCTAAGTAGAAGCATATGAGTCTGGAGAAGCTGCTAATGGAGAGGTCAGGAACCTTTCTCTCTCCGTCTTTCTCTACAGTCATTACAGATTAAAAAAAGGAAATTGTCTCCAGCAAACACAGCTACGTGGACTTCGATTCAACTCCAGGATTTTAAAGGAGCCATCTAACTTAAAACGGCTGCAATGCTCAACAATCTGCGCCTCAAGGACAAGCAAAGGACTTAACTGTATATTCTTTTAACATTTTATTTGGACTCTAACTTTCCTTATTTCTGAGGCATATGTGTGTGTAACATCTTGTTTTTTATTATTTTTTCCCTCGGGTTTAGTAGCTAATAAACTTGCTCCTTTTTTGACTCAAGAAAACTTCATGATTGGCTCCTTGTTGTTCACTTGAAAGATAGTAAAAAAAATACATTTGGATTTGGAAAAGGCATCCATGGGGAAAAAAGAATTTAAAACTTTTGTTGTGGCCAACCAAATAGGCTGAATAGAGGGGAGCTGGTTCACTCCTCCTCACCTGGTTGTAACACTTATGACAACTAATGGAAAATGAATGATGGTCTGTTGGGTACAGGAAGGATTTACTTGATTTGTCATCATCTAGCTGGGTCTCATAGCAACTTCAACTGGAACCCCTAAAATGTACTCATTAGATCAAAAGGCTCTATTTGCACAGCTGTCCAGAAAGGAGTGCCACATTTGTTCAAACCAATCCTGATTTTGTTTCAACTTGAAAAGTTTAACTTCTCGAACACTAAACTATCCTCAACTCATCGTACAACATATTTAATATAGGTGGGTCCTTTCAGCTCCACATCAAAGTCACGCAAGTCTGATTTGCAAGCAGTGTAAAGCTCATTCATTTGTTTTTGCTCAAGTCCATTGATACCTTGAATGGTTGACATGTAGGGGTGCGGTGAGGATAAACAAAAGTATACCCAGTTCTGAAGCATAACTCAAGCTCCAAAAGTGAAGTCATTAACTGGGATGAAACACAATCTGTTGTGATTAACTCTCTTCAACATAAAATATACAAAATGGTTGGATTTTCACCTTCAGCTACACAGTTTTTTTGGTGTAACTTGGGCAGGAAGGGACCATTCAAACTTCCTTTACCACCGCTGGGATTTTCCCCCAGCAGTAATGCCAGTAACTGATAGACGCTGGCCTAACTATGGGCAGGGCATTCAAATGACCTGGTAATGAAACGATCATGATTACAACCTGCCATTCTTGCCATAGCAACATTCGATATGTGTAACATCAATATTTTACTGCTGCCAGATTGTCCTATAGGGGCTCTCGAGAAAATGAAATTTAGTAAAATCAACATGTTACTGAAAACATACCATCATAATTGAGACAAAAACAACATAAAACGTTTGTACATCTGTCTGATCTACTCAACAATTTGTATTTATATAATATCTTTAACTAAGGCGGCCAACTCTGGCAGACTGTATTCCTAAGGCTTTTATCACATGCCCTCCTAACTTCAACCACCCTGCCCAGTCATCTCCAATATTTTTACAATTAATAAACAAACATTCTCAAAGGAGAAAAAAAACACCATTTCTTTTAATATGGTTCTATGATTTTGTTAACCCGGAGTTGCTTAAACTGGTGTCTGGGAGATTAATCATTAATTCTTGGAGACTCCAGAGCAATCCTGGAGGATTGGCAACCTTACCTTTAACATAGTAAATCATCCTAAGGCCCTTCATAGCAGCTTAAAGAAATAAAATCTGACACTGAGCCATATAAGGAGATAGAAGGCAAGATGACCAACAGTTTAGCCAAACAGGTAGGTTTTAAAGAAGTGTCTTAAAGGAGGAAAGAGAAGCAGAGGGGTAAAGGGAGGGAATTTCAGAGCTTAGGGCTTTTGCAGCTGAAGGTATGGCTGCCAAAGGTAGGGTGTTTAAAATTGAGGATTCTTACGAGGCCAAATTAAAGAATTGCAGATATCTCAGAGGCTTGCAGGGCTAGAGGAGATTGCAAATAGAAGTGGGCCAGGCCATGGAGGGATTTGGGAACAAGGATGAGAAATTTAAAATTAAGATGTTGCTTAACCAGGGGCCAGTGTAGGTCAGAAAGCACAGGGGTGATGGGGAAATGGGACTTGGAGCCAGTTAGGACTCAGGCAGCAGAGTTTGGATGATCTCAGATTTACGGAGAGTTGATCATAGGAAGCCATCCAAGCATGCGTTGGAATAGTCAAGTCTAGAGCTAACAGAGATATGGATGAACGATTCAGCACCAGATGAGCAGAGGCAGGGATGGAGTCATGCGATGCTATGGAGGTGGGAATATGTGGTTTTAATAATAGCATGAATATTTGTTGGAAGCTCATCCCAGCATCAGATATGACACTGAGGTCGCAAACAGTCTGGTTCAGTCTCAGATAGTTGCCAGTGAGAGGGATAGTATCGGTGCTAGAGAATGGAGTTTGTGTGGGGACAAAAGACAATGGCCTCAGTCTTCCCAATGTTTAGTTGGAGGAAATTTCAGATAAGCATTGTGACAAATCAGAGACAGTGGAGGGGTCAACAGAGGTGGTAGTGAGGTAGAGCTGAGTGTCACCAGCATACATATGGAAGTGACAATGTGCTTTTGGATGTTGCCAAGGGGCAGCATGTAGATGAGAAATAGCAGGAGACCAAGAATAGATCTTAGGGGATGCCAGAGTTAACAGTGCGGGAATGGGAAGAGAAGCCATTGAAGGTAATTCTCTGGCTACAACTGGATAGATAAGAATGGCACCAGGTGGACAACAGTGGAGAGATGTTGGAGCAGGGTGGTGTGGTCAGCCATGTTAAAGGCTTCAGAAAGGTCGAGAAGGACAAGAAGGGAAAGTTTACCTCCATCACTATCACAGAGGATGTGACTTTGATAAGAGCCGTTTTGGTAATCTGTCAGAGGTGGAAACCTGATTGGAGAGATTCAGCCATAGGATTCTGGGAAAGATGGCCACAAATTTGGGAGGCAACAATACATTCAACAACTTTGGAGAGGAAAGAGAGGTTGGAGATGGGGCAGTAGTTTGCAAGGATGGAGGGCTCAAGATTTGGTTTTTGAGGAAAGTAATTGAGGTGATGGAACCGTTTACAATGTCAGCTAACATCTGAGTCAGGAGAGGAAGTTGTCTGGTCAGCAGTTTTGTGGGAATAGGGTCAAAGGGGCAGGGCCTTATGGGAAAAATTAGCTCCAAGAGGGCATGAGTGTAGATAGGAGAGAAACTAGAAAGAGATGCAAGTTTAGGGCCAGGGCAGGTGGGAAATTTAGAGGAAGTTTGGCCCAGTGGGCTTAGAGAAGAGAGCAATGTAGCAAAGGCAGCTGATTGGATGGCCTCAATCTTAATGGCAAAGAAGTCCCTGAGCTCCTTGCACTTATTGTTGGAGATGAGGGTGAAGGAGACAGCAGAGAGGGAGTTAAGACGATGGTTTGCAGCAGAGAAAAGAAGTCAAAGGTTATCTTTACATCCTAGGATGATCCTAATGAGCAGTTTTAGCAGACAAGAACAGGGCTTGGACGTGTTTTATGTGGTCCATCCAGATCTGACAGTGAATGCCTAAAACAATTGTCTGACATATCCCAGCAAGTCTGCATCCCCTGGACTTAAGGGAATATAAATGAGGGCTGTACCAGGGGAACGGCTATGGTGAGTAGGAGTAATGGTTTCATTGGGACCTGTGCAAAGGTCAGGGTGCAGCTGAGAAAATCAATAAGTTCATAGATGACAAGGGCCTCGTTCACAAGTGAACAGACTTCTGGAGGGAGATACGGAGAGAGGCAGTGAGAGCTGATCTGGTGGCAGAGTCCACAGGGTCAGAACTAGGAGGGTGAGTTGGATGGGATGGAGGTCGGCAAGATTAGCCCCAAAGCCCCGGAACAGCAGCCAAATTGTGCACAGAAATGGACATAGGAAAAGCTCAAGATGCTTAGGCCTGGTTACCTAGCAAGGTTAGTATACATACATCCTGGTAATAAATGGGGATAGGGAGAAGACAAAAGGAGGGGGTCCAGATTTAAATTCAGAAGCTCAGTGCTAGGATAAAGTTGACATAAGTAGGTTGGAGTTGGCATGGAGCATTAACAAACTATTATCCCATTTTCAGAGACAGGTGTGGGGGGCAAGTGAAGTCCAGAAAGTATGAAGGTAGAGTACCAGAGGATTCATTGATTGAGGTATTGCCATGGGAATGTCTAAGAATTATGCAGAGGATGGTGACAAAGTTGGAGATCACCAAAAGATCCAAAAGTGGTGGAGAAATATTCTTCAGCCCAGGAAAGTGAAGCTCCAGCCAGGAAGCAGATTGTAACTGAAACTGAAAACTCCATAGAGCCAGGCGGCTAGTCACAGGGCTGTGAGTTGATCAAAGTGACATTGAAATTTAAACAACTGGGCAGCAGATCTGAGATCTACATTCAAATGGATCTGTTATTCACCTTGTTAGGCAAGCTGTCCTTGAAGCAGAATTTAGAATACACCTAGAACTGTCAGAGCTCCTTCACTCAGGATAATTCTGAGACACCAGAGCCAATTCTAGGGGAATGATTGGAAAGTCACCAGGGACAAACACAAAGGACAATTTTTAAAAATTCATTCATGGGATGTGGGCATCACTGGCTAGGCCAGCATTTATTGTCCTTGAGGCATTTAAGGGTCAACCACGTTGCTGTGGGTCTGGAGTCACGTGTAGGCCAGATTTCCTTCCCAAAAGGACATTAGTGAGCCAGATGGGTTTTTGCGACAATCAGCAATGGTTTCAAATTTCACCATCTGCCATGGTGGGATTCAAACCCTGGTCCCCAGAGCATTACCCTGGGTCTCTGGATTACTAGTCCAGTGACAATACCACTACGCCACCGCCTTCCCAAATAACTATACTAGTTCATTCCAGGAAATAAACCAGCCAAGTTACAAGGGCAATTAAGCATTATCAGCAAAGATAGAGATCATTAATACACTGTTTGGCCATATACTTTAGGCCATCTAGTTTTGTGATCAAAATAATGAGCATGATCCAGAATGTTGCAAATACCACAGAAAGGCTTACAAGTAAACAAACATGTAAACAAGTTAGGCTCAGCAACTCCAAGCTGTGAAGGGAAAAAAAAATCAGCCATCATTCTCACATTTGACTGCTGCCCAGTGCCCATTCTTACCTTAAAGTGGCACTCAATACCTATGGTCACACAAGAACAACAAAAGGAAAGGACTTGCATTTACATAGCACCTTCATGACCTCAGGATGTCCCAAAGCACATTACAGCCAATGAAGTACTTTTGAAGCGTATTCACCTGAACCCAAAACAACACAACAGCCAATTTGAGCATAGCAAGCTCCAAAAAACAGCACCAGATAATCTACTTTTGTGAAGTTGATTGAGGGATAAAAATTAAATATTGGCCAGGACTCTGGGGAGAATTTCTCTGCTTTTCTTCTCAAAATGTTGTCATGGGATCTTTTACATCCACCTAGGCAGACAGGGCTTTGGTTTAACAGCTCATCCGAAAGGCCTTGGGTGCCTCTGTGCCTATGATTTATGCCTCTGAGTATGAAGACTGTGAGTTCAAGCCCAGACATCCACAGGATTTGAGCACATAAGCTAGGCTGATCGTTCAGTGATAGAGGAGTGCTGACATTGACAGTAATATTCCAGAACAACAACTTTAATGTAGAAAATGTCTCAAGGCAGTTCACAGAAGTGAAACCAGCATGGAACACTAGAAGAGTCAGAGAGTTGACTGAAAATTGAGTCAAGATAGATTCATAGATGTTCGAAGTGATAACATTAAAGAAAACAATGACTGAAAACATTTTCTGAATGTGTTAGTGCCATGAATCCACCTAGGCAAGGAGGGGCTGCATTTAGCTTTACACTGCCTCACTGCGACTGTGCAGTGTACAAGACTGCCATCTCTTGGCAAAACCTGCTAACTGTACCCAACAACACAAACATATAAGACCATTTTAAAGCACAGCTATCCTTTCAGATCAGGTTAATTGTGATTTATAGATTTTTCGACTCAGTTCATGTATTATTGAAGCACATATTAACTCAAAATGAGAGATACCAAAGCTTGCATTTTGTAACAGCAAAATACAGCGGATGCTGGAAATCTGAAACAAAAACAGAAAATGCTGGAAAAACTCAGCCGGTCTGGCAGCAGCTGTGGAGAGAGAAACAGAGTTAACATTTTGAGTCCATATTGTGTCATACGGACTCGAAATGTTAACTCTGTTTCTCTCTCCACAGCTGCTGCCAGACCTGCTGAGTTTTTCCAGCATTTTCTGTTTTTGCTGCATTTTGTAAAGTTCTTTTACAGAAAGAACTTGTGTTTATTTAATGCCTTGCATGTCCTCAGGATGTCCCAAAGCATTTCGTCAATTAAGTACTTTTGAAATCTAGCAATGTAGCCAAATTGTAGTGCCTAATTCATGCACAGTAAGGTCCTCACAACCACGACAAGGTAAAATGGCAGATTTCTTTTATTCTTTAATGGGTTGTGGGTGTCACTGGCTAGGTCAGCATTTGTTGCCCATCCCTAATTGCCCTTGAACTGAATGGCTTGCTAGACCATTGCAGAGGACAGTTAAGAGTCAACCATTTTGCTGTGGGTCTGGTGTCACATGTAGGCCAGACCAGGTAAGGATAGCAGATTTCCTTCCCTAAAGCACATTATTGAACCAAATGGGTTTTTACAACAATCAATGACAGTTATCATGCTCATCGTTGCTGAGACTAGCTTTACATTCCTGATTTATTAATTGAATTTAAATTCCACCAGCTGCCGTGGTGGTATTTGCACCCAAGTCCCCAGGCATTAGCCTGGGCCTCTGGATTACAAGTCCACAGACATTACCTCAACATTTGTGCCACACAAGTGCCAGGCATTAACCATCTCCAACAAAGGGAAAATCTACCTCCCTTGACATTCAATGGCATTACCATCACTGAATCCCCAACTATCAATATCTGGGGGTTAACATTGACCATACACTGAACTAGGCCAGCCATATAAATCTGTAGCTACAAGAGAAGTCAGAGGCAGGGAATCCTGCAGCAAGCAACTCACCTCTTGACTCCCCAAATCTTATCCACCATCTACAATGCACAATTCAGGAGGGTGATGGAATCATCTCCACTTGCCTAGATAAGTGCAGCTCCAACAACATTCAAGAAGCTTCACGCCATCCAGAAGAAAGCAGCCCACTTGACTGGCACCTCATCCACAAACATTCACTCCCTCCACCACCGATGCACAGTGGCAGCAGTGTGTACCATCTACAAGGTGCACTGCAGAAACTCACCAAAGTTCCTTCGACAGCGCCTTCCAAATCCATGATTTCTACTATCTAGAATGACAAGGACAGCAGATGCTTGGGAACACCACCATCTGGAAGTTCCCCTCCAAGCCATACACCATCCCGACTTGGTACTTTTTTGCGTTCCTTCACTGTCACTGGGTCAAATTCCTGGAACTCCCTCCCTAACAGCACTGTGGGAGTACCTACACCACATGGACTGCAGCAGTTCAAGAAGACAGCTCAATACCACCATCTTAAAGGCAAATGGGATGGGCAATAAATGTTGGCCTAGCCAGTGACACCCACAATCTGTGAAACAATAAATTTATAACAACATCACTATCTCCCCCGATTCTGATTCTTTTGATGCTGGTAAAAGGATTAATGTTGACCTCAACACCAGGAGAACTCCTCTTCTTTAAATACTGGCCTATGATATTATACATACGCCTGAGAGGGCAAACAGGGTCTTAATTTACCTTCTCACCCCAAAAAAAACAACAACTTATATTTACATGGTACAGTTAATGTAGTAAAATACTCCAAGGAGCTTAACAAGAGCATTATTAAGAAAGACATTTTTTGACACTGAGCAACAGAAGGAAAAATCAGGAAAGGTGACCAAAAGCTTGATCAAAGAGGCAGGTTTTCAGGAATATCTTAAAAGAGGAGAGAAAGGTAGAGAGCTTTAAGAAGGGATTTCCAAAGTTCCAGATAGCATCCCTGAAAATGTAGCACTCTCTCAGTAAACTGTCAGCCTAGTTTAGTTGCTTAAATCTCTGAAGTGGAGCTTAAATGCACAAACTTCCAACTCAAAGTTGAGGGTGCTCCCACTGAGCCAAAGGCTGGCATCGTTTGGTATAGAAAAATACAGATTATAATCTCTCTCTTTGCATAATGCATGCCTTTCTATGTCTCCAATGAATGTACACAAAACGTACACTTACATATTCTGAGTTTAAAGTCTATTTTCAAATATAAAAAGTGCCATAAAACAGAAAATGTTAGCAACGCACAACAGGCCAGTCAACATCTGAGAAAGAGTATAGTAACCAGTTAACATTTCAGATGGGATATTTTATCCATTTTGACTTCTGATTTCCAGCATCCACTGCTTTTTTCTTTTTGTAAAATTGTGAATGACTCTTTTTTGGCAATATATTTTAGATAATATTATAACACACCTGAATTTAAAAGCACTTTCTCGATGTAAAGTTACATTCTAAGTTAGTGATGGTAAGAAAATATAATATTTTATGAAATTGATTTGAATGAAGGCGACTTTCAGCCAATCTATTCTTATCCTTCTGGAATGGCAGCCCATCTTACTATTGCTTAATGCGTCCAAAAACCAATCTGGTTCCAGATTTTGATGAGTGTCAGTGCAAAGAGCTAATTCCTGATGTCTATCCTTCACAAACCTGTGTCCTCTTTTCCTGTTACCTTGATGTATTTGAGAGTATTCTTCTCTATTCCATTAAGGATCATACACTTACATAAAATTTCCCTTGAAGCATCTCTTCTTGAGGCTGAAGCGCTCTAGTTTTCTGTATGATCCTCATAACTCATTCCTCTGACTCGCAAAAATTTCTTCCTGAATAACACACAGGACTTAAAATCTTTGCACTCATCAAAATTTGCCATTCGGACTCTACCAAAAAAGTATTGTCCAAACCAGAAGTAAAAGGCAGTGTGCAGAAGGCACTCCTCCCCAAACCTTTAACTCTCACTTCCTCCATCTCTTGTACATCTCTCTTCATAACCTTATATTTTGTTTTCCTTTTCTACTTGTCTCTTTCCTTTGTTCCATACCATTTATGTTTTGACTGAATCTGCTTTTTAATTTGCAATTTTCTCAAACCCTATCTGGCAACTATTTTATGAAAGATAAGATACACTTTCAGGGAATGTGGGTGGGGTAGAGAAAGAAGAAACTTAAGGCTGGACCCACCTTTATGGTTCGTCAGCACTATAAAGTGGTAAATAAACTGCCAGCTATCCAATGGTATAATAAAGTTCTTCTATAAGTGAAATACTGTACCTATGGGGAGGGTGAGTAGTTGAGCAGTTTTGTGAAGCTTGTAACTTGTGCCTGTATTACGTCTGATCTGTGACTGGAAAATTGGATTAGTTTATAATGGAAAGACAACATAGCAGACAGCAAAAAGATTTGAATAATTGTCCTAATAGAACTTAATTCATCTGGTTTTACCATAAAATATGAGACTACCCCACGTTATAAAGGTGGTCAATTACCAAAGCTTTCCTTATCCTTTGCAGCTTAATAGAACCAAGTGTGTTTAATGACCTGCTTTGTATTTTCCCACCTTTGTTCACTCTGCTGTTGAGAGAGATCAACAACAGGAACCTATATTTATCGTCAGTCAGAGAGGAACACAAACCCTGAATTTGTAGGAAAGTCTGTGCCAATTATAAAGATTTTACAGAAAAACAGCAGCTTAAAAAGCTGTTGAATGAACAACAACACCTAGCACTTTATAATGTTTTAATATAGAAGCACGTCACAGAGAGGGTAAAAAACAGCATGTGCTGACATTTAATGAGAAAGTTGGGAAAAATGACAAAAAAAACTTGGTTGACAAGGTGCATTTAAGGTGGCTTTTAAAGGTGGATAGACAAATAGAGAAGGACTTCCAGAGAATGAGGCCAAGATAACTGAAGGATCGTGGGCTGTGGGACAGGGTGCAGGCAGCAGAGTTTTAAATAAACTGAACTTTGTAGAGGTGAGGACTGAAACCAGCATGAGTGGCTTTGCAGAAATCAAATCTAGGAGTGACGAGAATAGGGTTTTTGGCAGTGGTCTGGTGAGGTGGGTGTGGAGGAAGGGGTTGGAGGCAAGCAGCCTTGGTGATGAATATGATGTGAGGTTTGAAACTCAGTTGTAGATCCAAACATGGATACTTTTCCCTTGGTGATCCATCTCAACCAGCGTCCTTCTTGCTTATTTTATCCCTGCAATCACCACTCTCCCATATTTATTCTATCTGATGTGATTAGATTATTTTTATCCTTGCTGCTTTGCCATGCTTTCCTACTTATTGCCCATCCCTAGTTACCGTTGAGAAGGTGGTGGTGAGCCAATCTCTTAAACCACTGTAGTCCACATGGTGAAGGGGCTCCAACAGTACTATTAGATACAGAGTTCCAAGATTTTGACCAAGCATTAAAGAAAGAACAGTGATATATGTCCAAGTCAGGGTGATGTGTAACTCAGAGGCGGTGGTGTTCCCATGTATCTGCTGCCTTTGTCTTCCTAACAATGAGAGATCACAAGTTTGGAAGATGCTGGTGAAGAATCCTTAGTGACTTTTTGCATTCCATCCTGTGAATAGCACTTACTGCAGACACAGTACAGCACTGATGAAAGGACTGTATGTTTAAGGTGGTGGATGAGCTAGTAACCAAGTGGACTGCTTAGGATGGTGTTGATGGAACCGATATTGCAGAACTGCTTCAGGAAGCAGCTCTTTGATATAAGTGCAGAATAAGATTCAAGGCAGAATTGCTGATCCAGTGAAAGTGCTCTTTTTGATCCTTCACATGGAAGCCCATTTACCCTATTAGTTCTATGAACCTGCTTATGCTCAGTGTTTTGTTGACGCTTGCAGCAGGCTGATAGATTTCTGCTAATATTCCAGTTACCTAAAATATTTGAGATTTGTGAATGTGCATTTTAACTGGATCTGCCAGAACTGCAAATGTATAGAATAGGATGAGCATTCAGGATTCTGTAGATTTGGGACTTTGAAGTCTATAAAATGCAAATATTCATGAAGCCAAATGCAAATTCTGAACTTACTGGCTAGCGCACAAACATCTTTAGGCTATCAGAGAAGATCTTCCCCCAACCATTCCACTATATCACTCAGGTTAGTACTTTCATACTGGCTAGGTTCAGACTCAGGCAGTATGAAAGAGAGAAGGGCTTACATTTATATCGTGCTTTTCACAATTTCTAGGCGTCCCAAAGCATTTTACAGCCAATGAAATACTTCTGAACTGTGGTCACTGTTGTAATGTAAGAATTTTTAAAAATTATTTATTCTTTCACGGGGTGTGAGCATCACTGGCTAGGCCAGCATTTGTTGCCCATCCCCCATTGCCCTTGTGTGCTGCCTTCATAAACTCTGCAGTCCATGCAGTGAATGTACACTCACAGTGCTGTTAGGAAGGGAGTTCCAGGTCTTTGACCCAGTGAAAATGATGGAAGGTATTATACCTTAAGATTAACAAGTCAAAAATACCACTAGATGATAGGGTTGGGATCCTGAAGTTCACCCGATGTCGAGGTCCCAACCCCACAACAAAAATCCAGACCAATACTCCAGTTTGGGCCTAAACAGTTATTTATAAAGGTTGGCTCCCCAACAAAAAAATCACCCACCCATGAATTCAAAAGCATTTCAAAGCCGAGACAATTTGTGAACGCCATGCCCACTTGATGGCTACCATAAATTGAATGTTAAACGAATTCAACAAGAAGAATTTAGTTTGTTTCTGTAGATTCTACCACATCAAGCAATTATACTGCTAAACTAGCTATTAATTAAAATGATAGCATGGATGAATAGAGGGGACATTTTCCTTCCAACTCGGTTTTCATCCTTACAAAAAACATATAAAGGCTAGTAAAACTCTGGCCATTTTAATAGCTGAGTGTCAAAATCTGAATATAGACCAGCCTATAACACTGTCACACAACATTGAATTTATTACAGCCCATTACATGCACTTAATGTATAAGCAAGTGTATTGGGGAGACTGTGCAACTGTGCAGCCTGATTAGTCTGTTGAAGAGTCATACGGACTTGAAACATTAACTATGTTCCTCTCCACAGATGCTGTCAGACCTGCTGAGTTTTTCCAGGTATTTTTATTTTTGTTGTGCGGCCTGTTTACCTCTTTGTACATATCTCAAAGGATGGTGGAAGCGATGCTGATGAATGATTTGAAAAGAAATTGGATGGTCAAGAGAGAAATGAACTTGCAGGACTACAAGGGTAGAGTAGGGGAATGGGTTGGATTGCACTACAGGGAGCCAGCATGGACACAATAGGCCAAATGGCCTCCTTATATGCCATAATGACTCTATGGTTCTATGACACAATGACCTCAATACATAATCAATGAAGTTATGCTAAACCTTTATAAATAACTGTTTAGGCCCAAACTGGAGTATTGGTCTGGGTTTTTGTTGTGGGGTTGGGACCTCGACATCGGGTGAACTTCAGGATCCCAACCCTATCATTTGCGTCATGTCAGAGTGGAGGGGCAACCCTTCCACAGGGTGGCCAGTGGCCACAGCTGTAGCCTGATGGCCATGGCAGGTGTGGGCCAGTTCGCTAGCATGATAGAGCGTTTGTTCGCTCCCCTCCACCCCACCCCAAGACCGGATCTACCACCATGAGGCCACCTCCATCCCTTGGCTGTGATTTGGCAGTGGGGGATCGGCAAGTCGGAAAATTCCAGTCGGTTTCTGTTGAGTGGTCTTAATGCGCCATTTAATTAGGTTAAGTGGATAGCCACCACTTTCAGGTGGACAGTCGTCACCCCGGCCCCTCCCCCACTCCTCCTGGACCAAAAATGGCCCCAAGGCATAACCGTAGTGGGGAGACCAAGATGTTGGTCGGTGTCAGGAAATTGTGGGCCCATCTGCCTCCTGTTCTATCTGTTTTAAATGGCTGTTTAAAAATTCAACCCATTTTGTCTAATTCTGGGCAGCACGCTTTAGGAAGGATGTGAAGGCTTTAGAGAGGGTACAAAGGAGAACTATTAAGATGTTATATGTAGGTACTAGAGAACCTTTTTTAAATTAATTCACGGGATGTGGGTGTCGCTGGTTGGACCAACATTTATTGCCCATCCCTAATTGCCCTAGAGAAGGTGGCGGTGAGCTGCCTTCTTGAACCGCTGTCCATGTGGTGTAGGTAGACTCCCAGAGGGCTGTTAGGAGGGAGTTCCAGTATTTTGACCCAGTGAAGGAACGGCGATATATTTCCAAGTCAGGATGGTGAGTGGCTTGGAGTGGATCTTCCAGGTGGTGGTGTTCCCATCTGTCTGCTACCCTTGTCCTTCTAGATGGTAGTGGTCATGGGTTTGGAAGGTGCGGCCTAAGGAGACCTGGTGAATTTCTGCAGTGCATCTTGTAGATGGTAAACACTGCTGCCTCTGTGCGTCGGTGTTGGAGGGAGTGACTGTCTGTGGATGGTGTGCCAATCAAGCGGGCTGCTTTGTCCTGGATGGTGTCAACCTTCTTGAGTGTTGTTGGAGTTGCAATCGTCCAGGCAAGTGGAGAGTATTCCATCGCACTCCTGACTTGTGCCTTGTAGGTGGTGGACAGGCTTTGGGGAGTCAGGAGGTGAGTTACTTGCAGCAGGATTCCTAATCTTTGACCAGTCCTTTTAGCCACAGTATTTATATGGCTAGTCCAGTTCAGTTTCTGGTCAATGGTAAACCCCAGGATGTTGATAGTGAGGGATTCAGTGATGGTAATGCCATTGAATGTCAAGAGACAATGGTTAGATTCACTCTTGTTGGAGATGGTCACTTGTGTGGAGCATATGTTACTTGCCACTTGTCAGCCCAAGCCTGGATATTGTCCAGGTCTTGCTGCATTTGGGCATTGACTGCTTCAGTATCAGTCACAAATGGTGCTGAACATTGTGCAATCATCAGCGAACATCCCCATACCTGACCTTATGATGGAAGGAAGGTCATTGATGAAGATGCTGAAGATGGTTGGGCCTAGGACACTACACTGAGGAACTCCTGCAGTGATGTCCTGGAGCTGAGATGACTGACCTCCAACAACCACAACCATCTTCCTTTGTGCTTGGTATGACTCTAACCAGCGGAGAGTTTTCCCGATTCCCATTGACTCCAGTTTTACTAGGGCTCCTTGATGCCACATTTGGTCAAATGCTGCCTTGATGTCAAAGGCAATAACTCTCACACAACAAAAACAGAATTACCTGGAAAAACTCAGCAGGTCTGGCAGCATCGGCAGAGAAGAAATCAGTTAACGTTTCGAGCCTTCATGGCCCTTCGGCAGAACTGAAGCATAGTTAGGAGAAGGGAGAAATATAAACTGGTTTAAGGTGGGGGGGGGGGGGGGGGGGGGGGGGGGGAAGAGAGAGACGTTGAGGGTGTGGTGATTGTGGAGATAAGCAGTGATAGGAACAGATAATCAAAAGATGTCACAGACAAAAGGGTCAAAGAGGTGTTGAAGGTGGTGATATTTGTCTAAGAAAAGTGCTAATTAAGAATGGAAGACAGGATATCTCACCTTACCCCGTGTGTTCAGCTTTTTTGTCCATGTTTGATCCAAGGCTGTAATGAGATCAGGAGCTGAGTGACCCTGACGCAACCCAAACTGAGCAGGTTAGCACTAACAAGTGCCGCTTGATCGCACTGTTGATGACCCCTTTGCTGATGATCGAGAGTGGACTGAGGAGTAGCTGGGATGGTTCTCCTTAGGACAGAGAAAGCTAATGGGAGGCTTAATAGAGGTGTTCAGAATTATAGAGTTTTGAGAGAATAAATAAGGCAAAATTGTTTCCACTGGTGGGAAACAGTGGAATAACCTTCTTCTGTACTGTTACATTTTTAGATTCTACTGATGTTTGATCAAAAATTGGAAGAATTTTCTATTTTCCAGTAATGACCAAACTATTGATTTAATGAGCACACAAATTGTTAAATGTGAATTCTATTGGACGTTCTCCCGAACAACAGATGCAACTGGCAGGACAGTGCAGAATGTTTTTTATATGTTAAAGATGTTGTATAAATACACGCAGTTGTATATTCTGCTGACAGCTCAGATATGAAAATATTGCTCAACTGGATAAAATTAATGCATTTTTAAAAAATTAGGCACAGCTGGCTTTATAATGGCCTCAACATCATTGCCAAGATTGCATTCATGACCCCTCCGCCTCCAGACATGCACCTGCACAGAAGAACATCCTGTTCATTCCAATATCTCCCATGATATAGACTATTCTGACCAAAGATGTTTTAAAAGCTGAAGTGTTTATATTCCCACTGGAATAGTTTATACTGTAGATTTCTAGATTTTGAAGTTGTGATTTAGGGAACCCAGTTTCTCAGAGGGCGAGGCGACTGCTCAACATCTGTGCTGCTTATAAATGCAAACCCTGAGCAATAACATGCTGGTTGGGTTAAGGATTGTTGCTCAATCACTAACTTTACTATTCGCCCATGCAGCAGAGTTTAAAAAGGCGTGAGAAAATGAGTGTTTCAGATATTATTACATTAGGCATATGGAGAGATTAAACAATTAAATCCATAGTTATCCCTTTCCACATGCTAATGTACCACGCAGATCTTAATAATCCAATAAACCACATAAATTACATAGACCCTGCAGCTGTTGGAGGATGTGAGCCAATTGCACATTTTCATCTTACGCCAGAGTCCCAAATTTCTTTGAGAAATTAAATTGTGGCATCTCGCTCAGAGAGCTAACAAGCAATGATGTGAAATAGATACAACATGCTGTGTGCGCTTCTGAATCTGGAGTTCCTTAAAGCCCATTTGTTGACACAGTGTACAGATTCCATAACCAACTTATGCTACATGTGTCATGGGAGTGCTTGATTGTGAGATTGGATGCCAAATGTAGAAATATTTTCCATTCCTCAATGGTACAATGGGTCATCTTGAGGTCAAAACTTCAGGATAAAATGTACCTACCAATGGCTTTTCATCTCCATGAAGGGGGAAGCAAAATGGAAGGAGATAGGTGAAAGCCAGACCAGGTAAAGACCTTGGAGGCATTAACTTTGATTCAACAAGCCCAAAAACTAAAAGATAAAAGGGATGATTTACTGATCTGTAATCACTTGGTATCATTATTTAATGTACGCGCAACAAACTTCTGTCGGCATTGTTTAAATGCTGACAGGAATTTCTACAAATGTAAATGTTTACACTGAGTAATCACAGAACAGAAATTTACCTCAATATAACTACAACAATAAAACTCCTGTTATTATTGCATTACCTTGTACTGTAACTAGGGAGATTATTTTATCCTAACACACCTGTCAGGAAACCAACTGGGTCAGCCCATTTTACACCCTACCCATTAAAATTAGCAGAATTAGCATGGAGTTAGTAATGATGGGCATGACTTATAGTCCCCTGATGTAGCTCCATCAAAGAACATGTAACTCCCCCACTCCATTTGTACGCAAAGCATTGTGTATGATCCAGGCCCTTTAAAACCTGAACATGCTCTCTTGCATCAGGGGTTAAGTATCTTAATTGAATTCACAATTTTTGTACTGGGGAAGGGTTTTTACAATTTGACTACTTGACACTAGTACCTTAAAAGGGAACCAATCATGTTAATCTACAGAGTAATTTGGTGCAACCAGCACTTCTTAAAATATGATAATGTGCTCAATAAATTGCCTCAATAAAAACAGTGAGCAATGGTAAGAGAGAGCGAATAATTTGCGAAATGAATGAATTTGACAGACAGATTTTGTTATCTTCTGAAAGAAAATTGATGGTGCCCCCCTCCCCCCCACCCCTCCCCCCTGTGACTCAGTGGCTAGGTCCATTGGATGGCGTGGTTCAGTGCCATCGAGATCATGGCGAACACTGGCATGTTGCCTGGTCTGTGCTGCATCAGCGGGCATCAGGCAAGGTGGCAGCGGAGTTTTTATAATTAAGCTCAATTTTTCCAAGCTGCAGAGATGGGAGAAAATTAGCCAGCTTTCCTTCTTACTATTGCATGTATGTGTGAGCATGTCAATGTGAATTGAGGACAGCATTAATCTGAGTTGTGATGCCCCCTTTCATGTTTGACAAGCATGCTCACGTTCTGTATCTAGCTCATAGCTGAAGAAAGGGTAAAATATTGGAGGGATGGTACCACAACTAAAGTCCCTGCCACCTGGAAACAAACAACAACGTGCATTTAAATAGTGTCTTTAATGCGGTAAACCATCCCAAGTTGCTTCATAAGTGCATTAACAAACACACCGAGCCATATAAGGAGATATTAGGGCATGTGGCCAAAAGCTTTGTTAAAGGGGTAGATTTTAAGAAGTTTCTTGAAAGAGGAAAGAGATGTTTAAGGAGGGAATCTAGGGTTTAGGAATTAGACAACTGAAAACATGGCCACCAATGATGGAGCAAGGAGGTTTCAGAGATAGACAGGAGGGCCGAGGCTATGAAACGGTTTGGAAACAAGGACAGGAAATTCAAAACTGAGGCATTGCTGGACTGGGAGTTAATATAGGTCAGAGAGCAGAGAGACAATGGGTGAACAAGGCTTGGTGCAAGTTACAGTTTGGATGAGATCAAGTTTATACATAGTAGGAAGTTGGCTGGGAAAATATTAAATAGTTGAATCTATGAGGTAATAAAGCCATGGATGAGAGTTTCAGTGGTGATGGGTTGCAGGGGTGGAGATATGCATTATTGTGGAAGTGGAAGTAAGCGGTCTTGGTGATGGAGATGACATGGGTTGGAACTTCAGCTCAGGGTCAAATAGGACAGCAAGCAGGGGAAGATTATGGCTGCATTTTTGTGTGATTAATCTATTCACCTTTTAACATCTTATTTGATTAAGTTTGTGGAGGCGGTGTGGAGGTTTTGCCAAGAGAATGCAAAAATCATGAGAAAATGTGAGTGTATAGGATGTAATATCAGATTTAAAACAGATGGCAAATTAGCATTACATGAATCTTTAAGCTACATTTACCAGATAAACTGCAGCTCTGTTGAATTTAGCATATTAATTGCATTGTAATAAATTAAATTTCACATAATTACTGAAATAACTTTTGAAAGTTTATGTCCACAGTTTAATCAATATATATAAATAGACAAGGTGCTAAGGCACCTTAAGGCTAATTTGAAGGGATCCATAAATCTTTATTCGAACTAATGCATTTTTTTATAAAAATGTTCTCCCCAACGCTTTTCCTCCCTCTCCCTTGACTGGCTTAAGGAGCAGAGCTGTAGATTTACCTGTAACACTCTAGTGCTTGATTCAAGTATTCCTGTGTATATCGAGATAAAGAAGGATGCCAGCATGACCAAACCCTACACTTTCATCATCCAACATGCCCATAGTTTTAATATAAAGAGTAGGAAACAGGCCAGGGATTGAATTCTAGATGCTACCGGGTTGTACAACTCATTTATCAATGGTCAGCTGTATTACGGGAAATGGTGTTTATGGTGGAGTTTGTATTTTAGATTGATGGTAGGCTCTCCGCTTTAGACTTGCGTCAGGGTTTGTGTTTTAGATTGGTGCTGAGACCTTTGTGTTGTTTGAGTAGCAGTTAGCAAGGGAAATAAGGCACTGCTCCAGCACCACTGGATAGTCAGGGATGTCTAAAACTGGAGTAAATCATCCCTCCCATACACAGTGTTTTTGGCGATTCACAGTTTGTCAAGTTTGTGCTAGCTATCTAATTCAGAAAGTTAAACAAATTTTTTTTGTTCATAAAATTGCTTACCAAGTAATGTGAATTTCAAAATTGAATGAGATGGTCAAGCCATTAAACTGGAAAGGGAAACAGCCAAGTCTATCGGTGCTTCATTGTATTCTATCGTTCTTCAAATACATAGATTTTGAGAGAGTAAAAATGTTATGAGTCAATAATAAATGACATATTCAAAGATTATGAAATTGAGCATTAGAATTGACTTGAATTTGATAATCATATATCCAGAAATATTTCAGGCAGTAAGATATCCTCCTTCAAGTAAACATAGGAAAAGTACCATGCCACTGTCCTTTCTAGCTGTTTAATAAATAATTGTTTTAGACACACTCACAAGCTGAGTCACTATCTTTGTGAAATTTTCTATGGCTCTTTGTAGAATCTAGAGTTTCTTTTTGACTTAGAATCAAGGCATGTCCCATTTTCTTCCCCCAGTGACTTGACCATTTGAGACATTGAGTAACTCAGCCATAGAAACAAGAAAGGTCCCATTTCCATCTCCATACCGCGTTGAAATAGTTAACCTCAGTTGGGATGTAAGTAAGGGTTTTATGATTGACTTCAGCTCACAATCCTCCAAACTAAAGTTTTAAAAAGAAAAAATGTAAGGATGTGTGATGCTTTCTCGGGGAAAATAACTTGTCAATGCTGAGCCTAGATTGATATGGATATTGCACTTGGGTAAATTATTGGTGGAAAACCAGTTTGCCTTGAGCCACACCCTAGCAGAGTCAACAACTTTCAAGGAAGACAGAGCAGCAATATTAAAATGGGTGGGACAGATACAAATGATTTGTGATGTAAAATAATATAATCAAATTTCTTAATAGTCAAAAAAATCTTAATTTATAACTGGTCTTACATTAAGCAGTGTTTCTGGTGCTGCTTTTTAAATTTCCCTGGCTGAAACGTTATGTTTAATAGACTTCAGAAGCTGACAAAAAATCATGAAGTTGGCCTCAATGAGTTGCTCAAGTAGATATCCTACTAATCCTGTTCGCAGACTGGTCACCTCCAGGGTGAACAATTTTATTTTGGCTGATATTCGTTCACATTTTTAAGAAATTGACAATAACCCACTTGATAAAGTAATCCAGAGAGAGATGAGCTAAAGGATAGCAGGTCCCATATTCACTCTGAGCCCAAGTCCTCTTTCAAGCAAAGTTTTGAGTACCCCAGTTTTGGCAAGTTCTGCTCTCTCTTCATGTCCCAGAACCTTGACTTCAAAGTCTTCATCTTAAAATCCCGCCACAGTCTTGCTCCACCCTATTTGATGATCTTTTTCAGTTGTGTCTCTCACTCTGCACTCTCTACTCCTCTGACTCTGTCCCCCATTCTGTCTGCTCCAGCATCAGTAACCAATTCTTTAATAACACTTTAGAATTCTTCCTAAAAAAAATGTTACTTTGCTACCACACACCCTTTAAAAGCCTCCTACTACCATATTGTTGCACCTTAAATTTTCATTGCAAGTATTATTACTTTGGTTCCAAGTCTCAGGCATTTCCGGAGACAAGCTCTCACACTCTATGGGCTGGATTTTGCCGTCGGCGAGCAGGGGGTGGGGCCTGCTCGCCGACGACAAAATGACACGGGATGACGTCAGGGGGAACCCCCGATGTCACCCCACCCCATTTAAATTTTCAGGAAGGCAGGGGCACAGCGAGATTAGCTGTCCGTCCGCCAACCTGTCAATGGCCAATTGAGGCCATTGACAGAATCATTAAAATAATTAAAGGCCCTGCCCGTCCAATCTTAAGGTTGGTGGGCAGGCCAGGAGCCCCGGTGGGCTTCTGAATAAACATGAAACCTCATCCACCGTCGGGATGGGGTTTCATGTAGGGTTTTAAAAAGTTTATTAAAGTTTCAGTGAAATTTATTAACATGTCTCATCTCGTGTGACATTGTCACATGAGGGGGACATGTTAAGGATTTTATTATTTTTCTATTTTTAAAGTTTATACAGCTGTCAGCAATCTCCCTGAGGCTGCACTTAGCCTCAGGGAGATGTGTGCTCTTCCGTGCGCATGCGTGAAAGAGCGCTCTCTTGCATTTGGGGAATTCCCCTCCCCTGCACAGGAAGTGCATAGCGCTTCCCGCTGGGTGGGCCTTAATTGGCCCGCCCATTTAAAATGGCGGCGGGGCCCGCTTCTCTGGCGGGGATCAGCTCCCCACCCGCCGGAGATTGGGTTGGGCCTGCCTGCCCGGGGGGCAGAAAATTCTGCCCTATGAATTGAAGCATACATTTAACTGCCCGATGTCTAGCTAATTTGGAGAAGCATTGGGTCAAACAGAAGATTTTCATCTGAAACATTAACTCTGTTTCCCGCTTCACAGATGCTGCCTGACCTGCTGAGTATTTCCAGCATTTTCTATTTTTATCATAGAATATTTTCATCTCTGCATTTCTCCCTTGCCCTCAGGTGTTAAAATGTGCACAATACAACTATCAAATAGATTCAGTATAAGGATAAGTCAATAGTAACAATAACATAATGTAGATTTACAAAAGTTACAATCTTAACTATCCCCTACTCAAAAATAGCTGAAAAGTCACATTTGCTGCACCCAGTGTCAAAATGGAGCAGGGGCAAGTGCTTGGCTTATTAACCCAGTTCATGTCAGTCTGACAACCCAAGGAGTTTTTGTGTCATTTGTCTATTGGGCAGAATCTTCGGCTCGGTGAGTGGGGGATCGGCTCCACGCCCACCCCCACACAACCCCCCCGATGGGGAGAAAATTCTCCCCATTGTTATTTTGTTTAAACTATGAAATAAACAGAGCACACTACTTTTTATATTTCCTGACCATTTTTAAGGTCCCTTTCTTTCCCATTGATGGTTCAATTACAATTAGATAGTTCAACATTGTTTCAATAATTGATAGTAACAAAGAACATTCAAATATGTATCTCCTAAAACCAAACATAGTCGACAATACAACATATATTCAAAGAAGGACTGCAGAGTGCTTGTACTTGAATTGAATTAAAACTCTTGGCTTCCTTCCTTGAAAACTGACTTAATGGTCAGGATTTTCTGTTCAGCACACACTGGGACACACAGCACACTGAGAAATGCACATCAGGAAGTTCCACAATCTTGCCCACACTTTTCTAAACAGTGAAAATGGTCCGGAAAATTTATTTTTGGGCAATTCACATATCAAAAGAAGGTGGGTTATTTTGTCTTAAGTGAACCTTAAGTGTCATGACAGGGGAGAAAACAGCCAATGGGCTGATCCATCATAACAAAAGTGTTATGTTTTTGCCACACCTATCTCTTTGAAAGACCATTCAGTTCACTCCCTTCAGCATACTCAATGTCACCCTGCCTCACTTACAAAGGTTTTTTTTGGTAGAGTGTCAGTTTGTAGAAATGGTGACATCAACGCTATAAATCACACTTCAACAATTTTAATATTCATCTAGCAAACAGTTATCATTTCCTTCTTCTTATTGAGAATTTTCTGATTACTATTTATCACTGAGAAGGAGGGTTAGTGATTTTTAACTGGGCTACTCATCTTATTTTTGGTCATTTTTGTTAAGAGCATGAATCATGCAATTTTGCTTCAGACCTTCAGGCTGTGACCCCTCCCTGATCCTAGTGTTCTGCCAACATTGCTCATGGAGTCAGTGGACAAGGCAGGAAATGTTTAAATAAAAAATGAACTCTGGACAGCACTGATGTTAACAATGGGCAGAATCTTTGGTTCGGCCAGCGGGGGCGGGGCCTGCTCACCAAGGTGTAAAATGATGCATGGTGACATTGCAAGTGTGTCTTAACGTCACCGCGCGTCATTCAGATTTACAGTTCGGCATGCACGCAGCCGACTCGGCTGCGCTCCCGCCAACTGTCAAAGGCCTTTTAAGGCCAGTTATCTGTCAATTAAAGCAAAAAACTGAGCCCAGGTGGCCTTCACATTTTTCATGGAACCTCATCCACGGGTGGGATGAGGTTTCATGAAGATTTTTAAAGTCTTGTAAAAAATTTTTAATAAAATTAATAGATATGTCCCAGCTCATGTGACAGTTTCACATGAGGGGACATGTCTTAAAATTTTTTATTTCCTTTATTACATTTGTCTGAACTTAAACTAATCTCCCTGAGGCAGCTCTGTGCCTCGGGAGATTTCTGCATCTTTCATGTGCATGTGCGCGAAAGAGCACAGGCCCCGACTCAGGCAAATCCCCGCCACCCACACAGGGAGCGGTCAGCGCTTCCGGGCGCGTGTCACGCTGGGTGGGCCTTAATTGGCCCGTCCACGTAAAATGGCAGCGATTGGCTGTGCGCACACCTGCGCCTGCTCCCGCCCAACCCCAGCCCCCAGATGGGGAGGAAATTCTCCCCAATGTCACTATTTGCAGTTGGTTTTCCATAAAACGCATTGTGGTAATTATGGATTTATGTAATGTGCTATATCTTTAAGAAGGATGTTAAACAGGAAGAACACATGATCTTATGTAACCAATAAAGGAGTAGAGCGGACTACCTCTATAGTCAGTAGTATGGAGATAGGGTTTGAGTTGAAATCACACAGGTGTAGCTGCTGAGTAACTTTGTAAGTAAACAGAATGTGTTCCACCTAAGAAGTGTCTGCTGATCAACTTTGTCTATTGTACCAACTCGGCCATCCCACAACAAGCATGCAACCAGGATCCATAGGTCCCAACAAACTGGTGACTAGTGTCCAACACACATGTTAATCAATTAAAGACTGGACAATGCACAGGACAGGAGTGAAGTTGAACATAACAAGGAAGCCATGGGATCCCAGTCTATAAACCTACGCAATGACTGTTTAATCATCCAGAAAAAGGGTAAAACAGTTACTTGAACAAATATAAAAATGCAGGTCTGGACCATTTGGTTATTTCCGGGCTGTAACTAAATCATAAAGTTAGTTCCCAAGCACAGCTGGGTAAATTCCAGCAGCAGGCTGCAATTCCTATGAGAACAGAAGCTGTTTCCTGTCATAGTGCGGGGAAAATGGTTTTTATCTATTGTGAAATTTGTAAAAGAAAATGAAAGGCTTTATTTATTTCAAAGTTATGTTGGCAGACTGCACGTTGGTCCAGCAACTCAAAATTGAGTTGTTAAGATGGTAGATCCATCAAAGAAGTGGCTGTATTAATACTGGGAGGTAGAATATCCTATAACCCTTTTGCTAATTACAAATTGTTCAACAGATATAAGGCAATTATGTCCATTGTAAGTTACCACCCACTAACCAAATCATATAAATCACTGAATATCTCCACTGTGAACTGTGTATAACAGAAAAGACTGCTGCTAAAACATCCCGTTACTTTTTACCATACTTGCCGGTATAAACACTGCAACCCTTATTTTGTGATTACTACTTTATTTTTTTCAAAAAGGCTTTATTGCAAGGTACTGTGCCTAAGTCATTCAATGTACGTTTTCAGAGAAGGTAAGAAAATAAATAAATATGTTATTCAAAGATTGGGAGTTCACCTCTTCCTCCATGCAAAGTTAAGAAAAGATTATTTTATTAAATTGTCACTGGTTTATAATTGGAGCCCTGGAATCCTGTGGCACCTGAAGGCTGAATTCTGAGAAAGCTCACCAGACTCTGCAGCATCTGATTGTGGAGTCCATGGCCGCTGGGTCTGGGATTTTGAGACATCTCAACATGGTGAAGACAGTATAAAAAACAGCAAACTGGCAACTATTACATGGAGTTTATAGCACAGAAACAGGTGGTTCAGCTCAACTGTTTTATGCTCGAGACAAGACACCCTAACTCATCTGACCCTATCATATCACTAACCTTACTAGCATATCAGTGCTTTTATCTTGAAAAATATATTTTTCCAAGTGCTCTGTTTGAATCCTTCTGCACTGCTCGCTTATTTACTGGGAGACGACACTTAGCACCGAATAATCTCATTTTACTGTTCCACCTTGCCAGATGATACAGTTAGGTGCTAAATGGCAGGTATGCTTTAAGTGACAGGGTATCAATACCATTGTGTTCTGAATCCTCCCAATGTTTATTCATTTGTATGTTGTAATCCCTGTTCATTTCACAGCAGGAACATCAAGCTGAGCTAGTCCCTGAGATTGTGCAAACCAGCTGTCGAAGGATCTCAAATCAATGCAAAGACATAATCCCCATGAATTTCAGATTTGGAAGCCATGAAATGCATGAGGATTAATGAGATACAGTATAATTAGGATTAGAAAATTGGTGGTCGAAGACAACTTCCAATCTCAAAACAAAGATTGTTTTTGGCTCAGTGATAATGGGAAACATTGGGGAAAGAAAAATGGAAAGTACTTTGCCTTCTGAGGTTGCAAAATCACTGAGCAAGAGTCTTATTTAAAATCAGGATGAGTAAAATACTTTGGGTGGAATTTTCCCTTCCGGGACTAAGTCCCATGGTGGGGACAGGGAGTGTTTCCCAACGAGGAAGCCATCGGGAATTCACACGACCCAGGACTCATTAATTATGCAGTCAGGGGTTTCCCACCACATCACGCAGCAGGGCGGGCTGGATTGCACGCGCCCTACTGTCATATCCGGGCACCATTTTTAAAAGGCACCCGGACAGCAACCTACACAACGTTGAGGGAGGAGATGGCTTGAAGGGAACAGGAGCTCCAGCACCCAAATTCAGGATGTCTCCCTGGGCATCCTGCTTGACAAAGTGCAGGGCAGGAGGGTGTCCTGTATCCAGAGGATGGGAGGAAAAGGACGAGCAGGGAAATGAACCAGCATGGGAGGAAGTCTCCAGGGCCCAAGGTGTGCACTGGAGGACTGCCCTGCAGTGCAGGAAGTAGATGAATGAGCTCATCCGCTCCACCAGGGTAAGTGAACCCCCAATGTTCACACTCACCTCACTGAATGGTAGAGGCAACAAGGGCCTCAGCGGCAATGTGATAATCTCATAGCCCCACTGCAGTCCATCAACTCTGTAAGTGGAGATGCCATTGTGGGTCCCTGACCCTTTCACACAGAGAGCAGTCTGGGGTGGAAGGTGGGCAGCAGGGTGGTGGGGAAAAGAAGGGGGTTAAGCATTGAGGGCACCAGCAAGCACCACTAATGACATGTCTCTGTGAGTGTTACCCTTCTATCTGCATGGGCTCACTGCTCTGGAGGGTGCTGCCTCAGAACCCTTGTGGACAACCTGCAGTGCATCAACCAGGTGGCACACAATCCAGTGGGTTATTTGTAAAGCTGGAAGCATCAGAAAGATACATGAAACCCAATTGCTCTCAACCCCATCTTCTCTCTTTGCGCAGGAGAAGTTAAGACAAAATAGGAGAGAGAGGGAGAAGACGGGAGGGGGCCGGCCACACTTAAAAGAACTGACTGGCTTGGAGGAGTGGGCAGCCCAGCTGGCAGGGGTGGAGCGGGACAGAGCCTGCGGAGATGGGAAGGTTGGCAGCCGGCCTCCATCACATGAGGATCCATGCACGTCACATTGAAACCTCAGGGTCACGCGTTCCTCCATGTTGGAGGCAGCTCATGCAGTCACTCGCTATCTCCTCTCTCACTTACAGGTGCCAGCAGGAAGAGGGCAAGGCCCAAAAGAGATGAAGCCCTGTCCAGCACTCAGGCAAGCCCAGAGAAGACCGAGGACATTGCGGAGGAAGAAAGTGCACAGGTGGAGGCATCACAGCAGTCACCTGCACCCTCCACCAGCCCAGAGACACACACCTCGGAGGGTATTAGATTTAGTTTAGGAAGCGTCTCACATTCTGGTGGTCACCGCACAGACATGAGTCCGCAGTAGGAGGAGGCAGGGTCAGCCAAGCTCACCGGCACATGGAGGACAGCTGGGGAAGAGGCATCTGTAAGGTTCAAGTCTGATGATGAGCCTATGGAATCGGCCTCCCATGAGATTCTGGAGAAGCCGCAAGGGGCGATGGAACATCAGGCAGAGGTGTCGGAGGCCCTCAACAGAGTGGCACACGAGGCAGAGGAGTCTGTCTGCCTGCTCTCTGACGAAGTGATGTCGACCTGTGCACACATGGAGGTCTCCCTGGGGAGGGTGGCGGACTCCATGGAGAACCTGGTCCAGCAGATTCTGCTGGAGGTGAGCGCAGACCCGTACTTCCTTCCTTCCATCATAAAGTCAGAAGTGGGGATGTTCACTGATGATTGCACAATGTTCAGCACTATTCGCGACTCCTCAGATGCTGAAACAGTCCATGTCAAAATGCAACAAGACCTGGATAATATCCAGGCTTGAGCTGACAAGTGGCAAGTAACATTAGCAGTGCCAGGCAATGACCATCTCCAACAAGAGTGAATCTAACCATCTCCACTTGACATTCAATGACATTACCATCACTGAATCCCCCACAACAACATCCTGGGGATTACCATTGACCAGAAACTGAAACTGACTAGCCATAACTTCCTGTTTATTGAGTATTCCCTTGGCTTAGTTTGCCCTCTCCAAATGCGTTACCTCACACTTTTCCGGATTGAATTCCATTTGCCACTTCTCTGCCCACTCAACCAAACCATTGATATCTTTCTGGAGACAACAGCTATCCTCTTCATTATCAACTACACTGCCAATTTTTGTGTCATCTGCTAGGAATCCTGTGGCAAGTAACTCACCTCCTGACTCCCCAAAGCCTGTCCACCATCTACAAGGTACAAGTCAGGAATGTGATGGGATACTCTCTACTTGCCTGGATGAGTGCAACACCCACAACACTCAAGAAGCTTGACACCATCCAGGACAAAGCAGCACACTTGATTGGCATCTCCACAAACATTGGAAATAATTCTTAGAGACAGGATAAACTGTCACTTAGAAAGGCACAGACTGATCAGGGATAGTCAGCATGGTTTTGTTAGGGGAAGGTCGTGTCTTATTAACTTAGAATTTCTTTGGGGAAGTAACAAGGAGGATTGATGAGGGTAGTGCAGCGGATGTTGTCTGCATGGATTTCAGTAAGACATTTGACAAGGTCCCACATGGCAGACTGGTCGGGAAAATGAGATCTCATGGGATACAGGAGGTGGCAGCAGGTTGGATCCAAAATTGGCTCAGTCACAGGGAACAAAAGGTCGATGGATGTTTTTGCGAATGGAAAATGGTTTCCAGTGGTATTCCACAGGTCTCACTGTTGGGGCCCTTGCTGTTTATTGTATATATTAATGATTTAGACTTAAATGTGGGAGGCATGATTGGAAAATTTGCAGATGACACAAAAATTGGCAGTGTAGTTGATAGTGAAGAGGAAAGCTGTTGAATCCAGAAAGATATCAATGATTTGGTTGAGTGGGCAGAAAAGTGGCAAATGGAATTCAATCTGGAAAAGTGTGAGATAACACATTTGGGGAGGACAAACAAAGCAAGGGAATACTCAATAAACAGGAAGTTATTGAGAGGAGGGGTTGAGGAAGTGAGAGGCCTTAGAGTGCATATCCACAGGTCCCTGAAGGTGACAGGACAGGTGGACATGGTGGTCAAGAAAGCATATGGAATGCTTCGTTTTATTGGGCGGAGTATTGAATACAAAAGCAGGGATGTGTGTCTGGCCCTTCCGAATCCTCCTTGCCTGAGACCTTTTCAGCCTCGCCCTCTGTGACTGCAGAACCAGAACCCTCAGAACCCTCAGAACCAGGCATGTGCAGGGAGGCAAAGGTATTTACCAGGGCCCTTGAAAGCCAGGTACAAGATGCCTCCTGCACATGCTGAGCCTTTGCCCTTCACCCTTCACACACTCATCTGTCCTAAGGCCCTAGCATTGTAAATACTACATGCTGGGGTTCCCCTTCAGTTCTCCAGTCCAGCTGACCTGCATCTCCGCCCACCCCCAATAACCAAACTCCCATGCAGCATCTCGAGATCTCCACCACAAGGCTCTGCATAGCTGCGAGCAGTCATGATGCAAGTAATGTTTGAAGTTGAGTCTAATATCTTTCCCCTCCCCCCATCAACCACACCCTCCCCCCCATAACCATTGAACCCTCAGGTGTTACATTTAACCTCCCCACTGTCACCCTTCAACACTCCCCATCACCTTCCATCTCGGGCAGGTGAATGTCGAAGTCCCCTACCTTCCCAAAGAGTCCACCCCCCCGTTACAATTGACATGTACCCCGTACCCTGCCGGCCCCCAGAATCCACATCATCTTCCACATCCCCTCCAACAACTCTCAGCGCCCCTTCACCTACCATTGCCATAACCTCACCCTCCCACCCTACTGGGTCCCACTGCCATCTTTAATCTTCACCATCCTGTCCTATCACTAGCATCCTGAGTATGCCCCAGGTCTCCTCCAGTGATTCTGCAGACCCCCGCCTCTGAACCCCTTCCCCCTCTTCCTCCCCATGCCTGTCCAAACCTGCACACACCCACATGCCCCTTCACACCTGCACACACCCACATGCCCCTTCACACCTGCACAACAGCCCCCCAGCCACCCCCCGCCCCCTCACATTCCAGTAAGGCATTTCCCAGCCTCCCGTTCCATACCAGCTCACCCATTCCATCATCGCTACAGAATCTCTCCCTTTCCCCTACCACCCCCAACTTCCCCTGCCACCTCTAGTCCTCCACAACCACCCCGCCTCTTCATTCCTCTCCTCCCCGTCTGATACCCCACAGGCCATTGCCACCCAGCATTGCCTCCTGCAGCCATCCAACTGCAGCTTGAAGATCCACATCCTGGGAAAAGTTGCTGCATCGAGAACACCCACCTCCTGGATGCTGCTGCGCAGAGAAGATCCACGTGGTTGATGCTTCACCCACCCACTGCTGCACATGGTGTTTCAGGGTCCAGTCGCTGGGGGCCTCCATCTTCTCTTCCACTCTCTGCAAGTTGCCCCAGGCCTTCTTCAGGTGAGTGCCTACATGTACACGCCACACATGTTCCAGACCAATATGATATCCCACTGACGTCACGGACAATCGGGCAGGGGGCCATTCCGGTCGGGCCTTCATCTGCATCCCACTAACAGGATGCAAACTGTTTTCACACCGGCCTCTGACGGGAATGGTGACCCACCATGGCGGGCGGGAGCACAAGATCCTGCCATCATTTTACTCCAGTGGGAAACCGATTCTTCAGCTCCCACCGCATTGTCTCCCTCTGCCCACCATTAAAACCACCATGGGGGCGGGGGGGAGGCAGGGGAGAGACTGGAAAATTCCACCCTTTGTTTTGATTATGTACATATGCTGAGTAAAATATTTCCCCAGAATGAGAGAAAGCCAAAGAAGAGATATCATTTGCTAGGTTCACAAATACAGTTCTGTTTCATTCGCAAAAAGAATGACAATATTTGAAAAAGGAGTAGAGTTGCTTACACTGATGTCATTTGGCAGATGGTTTTGAAAGGAACAAAAATCACAGAGTTTCAGATTTGATGAATGCAGAGGTCAGATATGCAATAAGATAAGTAATGATTCCAAAAGGACATCATGAGAAGCTAGCCAAACATATTTAAAAAGCAGAAGTACTGACATCATCTCCTGTTTTTCAACAACAATTTTGCACATTAAACTATGCACTTATAATTAGAAAAAAATACTTTTGGGGCCAGGTTTCATTCATTTTTCCTTTCGACCATCTGAACATTTTTTTTAACCCGTTAGAAAACAATATACTTTGTGAAGTGGTTGTGCAGGTAAGTCACTTCGTACTTACAGGAAAATACACTGGCACATTGAAATGGTCAATATGCTTAGGTGTCTGCTTAGGAAGCCACCTGCTTTTAGGGGCCAAGATATCTTTACGATAACACTGCTTTGACTTATTCAAGGCATTGAAGATTGATAAGTTAAGACTAGAATTTTGTGAAGCTCCTGGGAGTGAAAAACAATGCAGGTGGGGGCACTTAATGGTGCGGGAGGCCAAAGATCAGTTTCCCGACAGAGGGATGGAACTACGGAGTTAAGTTGGTGACACACCTCATCCAGAGATCCAGATGTCAGGTGGAGAGGGGGTGGCAGCACCTCCAGAGATCCAGATGTCAGGTGGAGAGGGGGTGGCAGCACCTCCAGAGATCCAGATGTCAGGTGGAGAGGGAGTGGCAGCACCTCCAGAGATCCAGATGTCAGGTGGAGAGGGGGTGGCAGCACCTCCAGAGATCCAGATGTCAAGTGGAGAGGGAGTGGCAGCACCTCCAGAGATCCAGATGTCAGGTGGAGAGGGGGTGGCAGCACCTCCAGAGATCCAGATGTCAAGTGGAGAGGGAGTGGCAGCACCTCCAGAGATCCAGATGTCAGATGGAGAGGGGATGGCAACGGCTCCTGGGATCCAGATGTCAGGTGGAGAGGGAATGGCAGCAGTTGCAGTCCTGAAAACCTCCTCAGATAGCAAAAGTAACGCTCTTGGCTTGCAGGGAATGAATGTCTGTTCGGTGCCCTTTAAAATTGGCACCCGTACCTTCAACCCTGTGAGGTAACAGTGGGGCCATCAACTTCCTGTCTGCCTCCACTGCCTGGCTCACTGTGCTCTTTACACACAAATATCTAATGGCCAGCCGTCCCACCTACGAGCGGAAGTGTTCCGCATTTCCAGCCCCACCACCAACAATTTCACCATTACCAGAAGATTCCACCCTCTGTGTGAGGTTTTAAGAGCCCAATAAAATGGACCAATATCCTTCCGTCCTTGTGGCCATGTTCCAAATGGACCATTCTTACCTTCTTGGGAATGTCCCATGTAGACCACATTCTCCATTTCAAGTGGCTTGTTGAGAGCGAGTTGGGTTTTCGCCCATTTCACTGTACCTTTTACTTCTTGCTCAGAACACATCAAACAAGATAAATGTATCAAATAACCAACTAAATTCTTCCTTTACTTGCTTTTATTGCTATCAAAATTTCCACAAAAGACTAAAATCTATCACCAGGACTTAATACATTATACCAGAAAACCTAACCGTACATTATAGGCCATAAAGGCCAAGACAGAATTAGTATTGTACCTTCATAAATTTTCTGAAGGTTTCCTTTTATTCTTCCTCCAGGTTTCCTCCCAGAGATACTTGATGTTTTCCCTGGCGGATGTGCCAAGGTCTTTGACAGTTTCTTCAATGACACTATAGACCTGCATCTTATAAAAGGGAAGTAATGTAATCGTTAATGTTAATCAATGTGATCTTGCTAGATAAAAACACAAACCTGTAAAGTTTTGCCTATTTGCAATTTTACCTTGATCATTGAACATTGCCAATGTGAGTTTGAGATTTGTTTCACATTCATCCCTCGTACCACAAAGTACATCCCTAATGAACATAATACACTCTGATGGTTCCTACTCCATTAAATTCAGAGTTCAAATGTTGAGAATCCTGAATCTCCAGGATATTCTCCTTTCCGTATGAGTACTTTGACATTAAGTTAAACAAACAGATTCAAGGAATGTGGCAGAGATTCAGCACAGAACATGGTTAATGGAACAATGTATTACGAGTTGGGACAAGAGCATACATTTGCCAATAAAACTGAAGGCATAGATTCAAGACTTTAAACACTTGAATGTTTATCATTTCAGAAGCCTGAAATTCTGGCGTACAGACAGGAACATAGAGTTTCTGTGGCCAGGGGAGAAAACAAAATTAAGGCAGGGTTCCAGCTGTGGCTGAGCAGCCATTGACCTCTGCTGTAAAGAAGACATGTGGATATTAGACAAGTATAGGATCGGCTCTGATGTTCTTCACAGAGCTTCACAATAACTTGCTGACATGCAATGTCTGAGCCCACATAAGGCATGGCCACTTGGATGAAGTATTGGAAAGCAGCTGACCTCCTGGGACCAAACCCAGCAAGAGTGAGTGCTTCTGGGAAAGGAGACATTTTGTGGGGGGGAAAATCTTTAAAACACCTAATGTTTAAGTTCAAATAGCTCAGTGATGCAGCACACTGGGGCAGCAATGCATTATACTCAAGAATAAGGAGGTGCAAATTTTTGTAGTCAAATATTTTCTGTCCCTTTCCTATGTCTCTAGGGTGAGGTTCGTCCAACATTGAGTAAATGAGTTTGGATAAGTAATGGACACAGGTTTAACCTCTCCTCTCTAACATTTAAGTCTGAACCATGCTGAAGTACAGAGGGGCTGAAGAGAGATCAGTAACCTTTCTTTGGCAAGGAACCTCATTGACTTGACCTGTGAACTGTGACTGGCACTGCTTGAAGCTATTAGCCAATAAAAGGAATGGTCTGGGATATTTGTGAAACTAGGGAGAAAATAAAAGGGATTTAGTCGCTCAAGAAAAACTATTTAATTTGATTGTTGGCGACAATCACAATACTGTTTCTGTGACAAGCAATGGCAAATGGAGGAGAGTGCAGAGAAAAGATACATGGATCTGAAGGAGTTCAGGGTGGAACAGCAGAGCATCCAAAGCTTGTTACATGTGTGAGCATCAGGGGACAAAGTGAAATATCCTAAAGTGATGACAGCACCAAGGAAAATGCTGCTTGGTGAGTGTGTTTCTTTTATAAATAAGTCTTTAGTTTATTTCTATTCAGTTTAGATACTCTAATAAATAGAGGCATGGCAGGGAACTGCAGTCCCATCATTTGTACATCCTGTTCCATGTGGGAACTCCAGAATGCTTCCCACGCATGAGCACGGAATGTTATCAGCTGGAGGAGCTCAAGCTCCAGGTTTTGGTGCCACTGCAATAAATCTGCGAAGCTGAGACCTATATGTTTCTGGAGGCCGTGGTCCATATTGATGTGTAGGTAGAAAGTGGGTTGAGGTCCTACAGGCAGATTTTAGGGAGTTAGGAAAGATATTAATAAGCATGACCTCAAAGGTAATAATTTCCAGATTACTTCCAGCGCCACACGCTAGTGAGTATAGAAATAGGGGGATAGAGCAGATGAATGCATGGTTGGAGAGATGGTGTAGGAAGCAGGGTTTTAGATGCCTGGGGCACTGGGACCAGTTCTGGGTGAAGTGCGATCTGCACATGCTGGTGGGGTTACACCTAAACAAAGCTGGGACCAATGCGATCACAGGACAGTTTACCAGTGCTGTTGGAGAGGATTTAAGCTAATTTGGCAGCAGGATGGAACTTGGATATAACACTAGAAAAGATGCACAAAGAATTGGAAGAGACAGATAGCACTAGAGAATGAAAGAGTATGTACTAGATGGAGTCCGGCTAAGAGGAAATGCAGTAAGGTCTAAATTAGGTTCACAGTGCATGTATGTGGTAAATAAAGTTGGTGAGCTGCAGGCACAAATCATCTCAAGTCCTCTGCACATCCAACCCAGGGCACTGCAATCTCCACCACAGGTAGGGCAAGGAGGTAGGTCCCAAAATCACCCCAGCCAGAATGGGGATTGAACCCTGTGCTGCTGACACCAGTCTGATCCACACCAGCCATCCAGCCAACTCAAGTCCAAGTTTCTGTGGCAACACGCACTTTTACATGCATGTTGTAATGACAGTAGAGGCTCCAATTTTCTTTCCATCACATGGCTGAATCTCTCAGGAATCTCTCCTGCTTTTACTGCCTGCCATTGGTGTATGTCGGAAGGATTTGCAGATTGATACTCAACCTGTTTGGCCCCGTTTGACCTGTCTGCATGCACCTTCTTTGCCCAGCAAGTCCTGGAGTGGGACTTGAACCTGGGGCTTCTTGCTCTAATACAGGGATGCTATCCATTGTGCCAGAAGACCTTCAGCACAAAAAGCCAGGTGGAAATAGGATGTTGTGGCAATAACATAGACCTCGCTCAAAAAGGGGCAGGACTGTGTACTAAATATTCCTGGATACAAGGTGTTCAGGAAGGGTAGGGAAGTAAAGAAAGTAGGAGGGTGTCAGTATTGATTGAGAATATTACAGTGTTGAAGAAAGAGCATGTCCTGAAGGGGTTAAGAACATAAACTATTTGGTCAGAGTTAAGAAACAATAGAGATGCCATTATGCTATTAGGTGTATTCTATATGTTACCAAGTAATGGGAAAGATGGCTAGACGAGCAGGCTTGCAGAGAAATTACTGAAATGTGCAAAAACTAAGTAGTGATAATAGAGGACTTTATTAGTATCCCAGTTTATATTAAAATAATTAATGTAGATGTCTGGGAGGGGAAACAGTGTGTTCAGGAGAATTTTCCAGCTCAGTATATTTCCAACTGATGAGGAGTTGCTGGATTTGATTCTGGGGAATGAAATGGGTCAAATGGATAAGTGTCAGTTAGGGGAGCATTTAGGGAACATTGATCATAATATCATAAGGTTTAGATTAGCTATGGAAAAAGACAAGGAGAAATCTGGAGTGAAAATACTTAAGTAGAGGAGGGCCAATTTTACTGGGGTAAGAATGTATTTGTCCTGGGTAAATTTGAATCAAAGATTGGCAGACAAAACTGTAACAGAGCACTGCATTTAAAGTGGAGATGGTTTGGGTGGAGCATACAAAGCCAGAGCTTCCTGGATGAAGAAGAGATAGAGAGTAAGATGAAGCAGAAAAAGGCCAATATGATAGATATCAGGCTGATGATACATATGAGAAACAGACTGAATATAGAAAGTTCAGAGGGGAAGTGAAAAAGGTAAAAAGGCCAAGAAAGAGCATGAGGAGAAACTAGCAGTCAAAATAAAAGGGAATCCAATAAACATATAAATAGTAAAAGGGTGGCAAAAGGAGGGGTGGTGCCAATTAGGGACCAAAAAGAAGATCTGTGCACGGAGGCAGGGGGCATGTCTGAGGTACTACATGAGTACTTTGCATGTGCCCTTACCAAGGAAGATGCTTCTGCCAAAGTCATAGTGAAAGAACAGTTGAGCTTGTTGAGATACTGGGTGTCTTAAAAATGATTGATAAAGAGGAAGTATTAGTAAGGTTGGGTGTACTTAAAGGACCAGGTGGGATGCATCCCAGGATGCTGATGGAAGTAAGGGTGGAAATTACTAGCCATAATCTTCCAATTCTCCTTGAATACAGGGGACTGGAGAACTGCAAATATTACATCTTTGTTCAAAGGCATGTGCAAGGATAAACCCAACAATTACAGGGCAGTCAGTTTAACCTTGGTGGTGGGACAACTTTTAGAGATAATAATCCAGGACAAAATTAACATTCACTTGGACAAAAGTGGATTAATTAAGGAAAACCACCATGGATTTGTTAAAAGTATGTTGTATTTAACTAACTTGATTGAGTTTTGATGAAGTAACAGAGAGGGTTGACAAGGGTAACGTGTGGTGTACATGGACTTCTAAAAGGCATTTGATAAAGTGCCACATAACAGGCTTGCCAGCAAGTTTGAAGCCATGGAATAATGGGAACATGGGCAGCATGGATATAAAGTAATATAAAAGCAAAATACTGCGGATGCTGGAAATCTGAAACAAAAACAAAAATAGCTGAAAAAATTCAGCAGGTCTGATAGCATCTGCGGAGAGGAATACAGTTAACATTTCGAATCCGTATGACTCTTCATCAGAACTAAGGAAATATAGAAATGAGGTGAAATATAAGCTGGTTGGGGTGGGTGGGACAGGTAGAGCTGGATAGAGGGCCAGTGATAGGTGGAGGCAAAAAAGAAATTGCCAAAGATGCCAGACAAAAGGGTGCTGACGGTGGTGATATTATCTAAGGAATGTGCTAATGGTGACATTAAGGGTAGAAAGCAGGACAAACAAGTGGCAGATGGCCCTAGTGGGGGTGGGGTCCATATTTGAACCAAGGCTGTAATGAGGTCAGAAGTTGAGTGATCCTGGCAGAACCCAAACTGGGCATCAGTGAGCAGGTTATTGCTAAGCAAGTGCTATTTGAGAGCACTGCTGCTGAACCCTTCCATTACTTTACTGATAATGGAGAGTAGACTGATGGTGTGGTAATTGATTGGGTTGGATTTGTCCTGCTTTTTGTGTACAGGACATACCTGAGCAATGTTCCACATTGTCAGGTAGATGCCAGTATTGTAGCTTTGCTGGAGCAGATTGGCTAGGAGCACGGCAAGTTCTGGACCACAAGTCTTCAGTACTATTGCCGGAATGTTGTCAGGGTCCATAGCCTTTGCCTTCCAGTGCCTTCAGCTGTTTCTTTATATCACGTGGAGTGAATCAAATTGGCTGAAGACTGATGTGTGAGATGCTGGGGGACCTCCGGAGGAGGCCGAGATGGACCATCTACTCGGCACTTCTGACTGAAGATTGTTGCTAATGCTTCAGCCTTATCTTTTGCACTGATGTGCTGGGCTCCTGCATCATTGAGGGTGGGAATACTTATGGCGCCTCACCCTCTAGCGAGTTAATTGTCCACCGCCATTCACAACTGGATGTGGCAGGGCTGCAGAGCTGAGATCTGATCCATTGGTTGTGGAATCACTTTGCTTTGTCTATCACTTGCTGCTTATGCTGTTAGGCATGCTTGTCCTTCATTGTAGCTTCACGAGGTCGACACCTCATTTTTAGTTATGCCTGGTGCTGCTCCTGGTATGCCCTCCTACACTCTTCATTGAACCAGGGTTGATCCTCTGGCTTGGTGATAATGGTAGAGTGGGGGATATGCCGGGCCATGAGGTTACAAATTGTGTTTGGATGCCCAGTTCTAAGTTGCTAGATCTGTTCAAAATCTATCCCATTTAGCACGGTGGTAGTGTCACACAGGTCGATGGAGGGTATCCTCAATATGAAGATGGGACTTCGTCTCCACAAGGACTGTGTGGTGGTCACTCCTACCGATATTGTCATGGACAGATGCATCTGTGGCTGGTAGGTTGGTGAGGATGAGGTCAAGTATGTTTTGCCCTCTTGTTTGTTCCCTCACAACCTGCCATAGACCTGGTCTATTAGCCATGTCCAGAGTTGATGTTGAGGACTCCCAGGCCAACTCCCTCCTGACTGTATACCATTGTGCTGCCACCTCTGCTGGGTCTGACCTGCTGGTGAGACAGGACATATCCAGGGATGGTGATGGTGGTGTTGCGACATTATCCGTGAGATCTGATTCCATGCGGATGACAATTCAGGCAGAACCACAGCATAAGAATGGCATTTCTTTGTGTAAAAATACAAAATGTATGCACAATGTTCTAATATTTGTGCCACTGCCATACCAAGTCCGCCAAACCCTCTGTGATGTATTTACATAGCACTGCATCTGTTGAAAAAACTCAGCTCACACAACATGCCTGCATTTACCCTGGTGCAAACTTATGTCCAAAGATTTAAATGCAACATGGCTAAAAACACCTTAAAAAGGTGTAACTGAGGTTTCTGGTTTTTGATAGCAATTTTCTTTTCAACTTAAATTATTCTTACTGAGACCTGGGGCAGAATTTTCTCCCCGTCAGCAGGGGAGGGGTGGGGGAGTTTAGGAGCGGGCACGTCAAGGCGCGCCTCCGATCAGCACTCCACCGCCATTTTACATGGGCGGGCCAATTAAGGCCCGCCCAGCACGGAAGCACTATGCACTCCCTGAGAAGGCCGGGCGGGCGTTGGGGGGGGGAGATCGCTAAACCAAGAGTGCGCTCTTTCGCATATGCTCGTGAAAGAGCATACTCATCTCCAGTAGGGCAAATCCAGTAAGTACTTTAACTACTTTGTCAATGGCCTCAATTAGCCATTTGACAAGTCAGCAGGCGCACAGGTGATTCTACTGAGCCCCCACCTACCTGAAAATTGAAATGAGGCGGGGTGTTGGGAGTTCTACCCGACGTCATTTTACGTGTCAGCGAGTGGGCCACACCCCCCGACTTGGAAATCCTGGCCCTGTACTATACTTAGCAAAGTCTTGTCTGTAATGCTCTTTTTATTGTATTGAAGTATGTCATGATCTATGCAGGTAATTTGAATATCATTGCAATTTCTGTGATGGCCATTTTGAAATGTTTTGTAATATTCTTAGATATTTTATGAATAAAATATATTTTTGCAAATAACTTAAAAATTTCAGATGCACGAAGAGTTTGCTAAGATTCCAGCAGCTGTGTGGGTTCAGAAGGATAAGCAGCTCGAGTGACCTCCTCAATAGTAATACTCTTGTTTTGAAACATAATGGAAGAGGAAGAGGAGCAGTAGGTCCTGAGAGTGAGACAGGAGACAGCAGCCCATTCACTATTAGCACTATCGGGGGCACTGCATTTATGTTTGCCTTACATTGGTTTTTATCTTCTAGCCTAGTCCAATGAGCCCTATAGGGAATTTTGACATACATTCCGATTGACAAAATTGGGTTGGAACCCAACACAAATTTCTGTATAAGTGTAAACCAGGAAATTCCAGACAATTGGTGAGACAGCATGTGATGCTAGAAAACCATTAAGAATGTTCAGCCTCAATGCAATTGCAGGTTCTGTTCACCGGATGGTGCCCAGGAGTTCTATTATTTGAAGAGAGTTAGGAACTATATTGTTATGTACTGTTACTTCATCAAAACTCAATGCCACATCACTCACTACTGAACTAGTCAGTATACTGAACACCAATGAATCAGTCCACAATACATGGTGAGATCTGTGAATTACAAATGCTGGAGCTGACATTGAATATATCTAAAAGTATGATTATTTTGAACTTCTAGGAACTGCAATACATAATATGGTGGCAGCAGGTGTTTGAATAAAACCCAAGTTTTATACAGTCAACTCCCATCATTTGCGGGGCTTCCATTCCCATGAAATCTCGTGAAGGGTGAAATCGTGAATGGTGAACTTGTGCGTGTGCAGAGATGACATGTGCAGTGAGCGCTTTCCATTTGGGAAAGGTGAGAGTGTAACATTCTAAGTCGCTGATGAGCAAAGTTTTGGGGCCGCGAACTGCGATTTGGTGTGCATGCTCATTCGTGCAGGTAAACAAATTCGCAATAGAGGGGTTCGTGAATGATAGGAGTTGACTATAAATGATTTAAATGCTGAAAGAGAAAAATCAACCCAGATTAGTGCCAGAGAGAAAGACTGAGTGAATCGCGCAAAAACAAAATGGCCACTGCAGCAGCAACGAATGCAGAGTTCCAGTTCAGGACGAATCAGGAGACTGATGATGTCCTAGAAGCATTTGAGAAGTTTAAACAAAGGTGCAGACTGCTAGTTCCTTTTAGAAAACATGAGTGTCAAAGAGGAAAGGGTCAGCATCCTTGTGTGGGCATATGAGAAAGGATTAGATCTGTTTAACTGCTTGGAGATTAGCGATGACATAAACAAATATCCAGACAAAATTTGTGGAGAAATTCAGCACACATCTCCAGCCAAAGTCAAGCTATCAAATCACCATCATAAATTTCAAAACTTGAGGCAGGAGCCAAGTGAGCCAGTAGATACATTTGTCAATCTCATTGAGAAATTAGCCAGAAAGGAAACAGATCAAAGGCTGATAGATCAACTCATCTGGGGCTCTGCACACTGAGGTACAAAAATATCTAGAAAAGACAAGCTCGTAATTTCATAGGTTATTGACACTTTCAGAGCACATGAAGCCATGAGTAGGCAGATGAAGATGCTGACTACCCAGCTAGCCTTCAGTTGGAAAGGACAAGCTCACAATTTCATGTGCTCTGACAGTCTCATGAGTAGACAGGTGACGATGTTGACTACCCAAACAGCTAGCCTTCAGTTAAGTCAACAGAAAGGCAGCAGTGTTGATAGTGAAACAGCAAATGATTGCATGCCAGACAGAAAGGAAATGTCCTGCACAGGGATCAAACTGCAGAGTTTGTGGAAAGCCCAATCACTGGGAAAAGGCATGCAGAACAAAGAAAGATGGTGGTAAAGGAGTTAGCAGAGGCAGAGCAACAGGGTGAGTGAGAAGGAAAAGAGGCTAAAACATCCATACCCTGGAAGATGACGTTGAGCATGAGGGTACAATAGACATAGGAGCTATACAGCTGCATGAAATGTTTAGATGCAATAGTCGCCGAGAAAATAAATTCACACAATCTGATCAGGAAGACGGTGAGAAATAAGCCCACAGCCATAAATCTGAAGCTGAAGCTTGATAGCGGAGCACAGAGTAACATTCTGGTATAGTCTGAGTGGGATGATATCTCCTGAAAATTTGAAGAAAAAAAACTGGGATACTAAAAGAATGAAACTCTGAAACTGAACAATGTCATGTTTGTGGCATATGAAAGAACTGAGATTCGACAGCTAAGAAAACCCAAATCAGTGCAATACACAAAGGAAAAGACATCAACGGCATGTTCCACAAATACATAATTGAACCAGCTGGACCTGCTATCCTAGTGTTCAGCAGTTGTGAAGAGCTGCAGCTGATCTCAGTACACTGAAATAAAAGAGAAGTTATTGAGGTAGTACACCCATTGAAAAGCACCCTCCAATCAGAAAAAAAGGTCTGTCCAAATGTATCTAGAGTGGTTTGTTGAGACGGTAGATACTTCGAAGGCTTTGAGTATCACATCACCATTGATTCAGAGATACATCCCCACATAAAGTACCAGCAGAACTAAAAGGAAAGCTTGACAGAAAGCTCCAAGAGATTGAAGCAAGTGATTGTCAGAGTCACGGAGCCTACATATTGGATAAATTCCTTTGTCGCGAGAGAGAAGCCAAATGGATGGCTGCAAATTTGCCTGTGTCCCAAACTTCTGGGAACCACAAGATATAACAGAAGCACATTGCTCAAATGTTTACACCAGCTCAGAGGGGCTGAATCATCCAGGCTTTGAAATGTTTTGTCAAGTGGGATCATTTTTGGATCCCAACCCCAATCATAGCAGCAGGGTAATTTTATGGGAGGTACCCAATTCAGTTTCAAAGCGCATTGGTGAAACCACATCTCGAATAGTATGTGCAGTTTTTGTCTCCTTATTTAAGGGTGTAAATGCATTGGAGGCGGTTCAGAGGCTGTTTACTAGATTGATACCTGGAACGAGCGGGTTGTCTTATGAGGAAAGGTTAAGCAGACTGGGCGTGTTTCCACTGGAATTTAGAAGAGTGAGGAGTGACTTGAGCGAAGTATATAAGATCCTGAACGGTATTGACAAAGTGGATGGGGAAAGGATGTTTTCTCTTGTGGGTGAGTCCAGAGCTAGGGCTCACAGTTTTAAAATTAGAAGTTGCCCTTTTAGGACAGAGATGAGGAGAAATTGTTTTCTCTCAGAGGGTTGAGACTTTGGAACTCTCTGCCTCAGAAGGCGGGGTCATTGAATACTTTTAAGGTGGAGGTAAGTTAGATTCTTGTTAGGCAAGGGAATCAACGGTTATCGGAGGTAGATGGGAATGTGGAATTCGAAACACAAACAGATAAGCCATGATCTTAATAAGTGATGGAGCAGACTCAAAGGGCCAAATGGCCTACTTCTGCTCCTATTTTGTATGTAAGGGGCTCCCTCAGAGGCTTGGTGATTTGCATCTTAAGGCAATAAGACTTATTTGTCCCAGTGCTATAACTTTCCGCTCTGCACACATCTCCTGTTACCTGATGAGTTGCAGACCGTCACTTCACTCTATTGCATTGCACACCACCCCCTTTCCAGATTCTAACTCTCCTCTGGCCTCTTACCACCTTTATTTCCGCCAATGAAACACCCAGCCTCTGGTGCAGCTCCATCTTTTCTCTTGCACCTAACCTGCTCCCCTCCACCTAGTGTTAACCCTAACCCTCTTTAGCTTGCTCCCTTAGTCTCAGTTCCTGACCCTTCTCTCCCCAGCCTCTAATTACATTCTATTTTTTCCTACCATGCACTGTCTCCTATTTGTAACTTCAATTTTTCCCACCCTGCTATAATTTTCCCTTCAAGCACTGTTGGTTTCTACTGTCACTCTCGTTTCTGATTTGTGTGTGATGCCACTGGAAATCAACTAGTGGAAAAAAATTTAAAACATCAAAATGGCTCAACAGATAATGGAACCTGCTGTGGTAATCAGTTGTATAGACCAGGAAAGTCCCGGATTAAATCTCCAGTCTGTGCCAATTTAACTGGAGTGGCAGTTTAGATACTATAGTTGACCCAAGTTTCCCTGGGAAAGGAGGGAAAAAATGGTCAGGGTTCTCACTCTTAATCATTGTCCAGCAATGTCCACTGGGGAAAAAGCACATCAGATGAGGACTGATTCATGGTGCCCCAACATTTGACTGTGTGAATTCATATAGAGAGATTCTGGAGAATGACTATGAAGCTCTACTACAGCATAAAACAGTGAATTCAGGAAAAAGATGGGAAAAGATTTGGAAGAGAGGACAGAAAGAAAAGTCTTTTTTTGCCTTTCACAACCACCGGACATGCCAAAGCACTTTACAGCCAATGAAGTGTATACATTACAAACAGCAAAATAATAATGACCAGAAAGATGTTACTTCTACATAGCATCTAATTAGATCCTCAAATGTCTCAAGTACAAGAATTGATCAATTTCTTTTGACCTGCAGTCACTTTTGTTGTGGAGGTAAATATGGCAGCCAGCCATGCAAAGCAAGGTTTTTGCTTTCATCAAATGGCAAGCACAGAAAATCTATTATAGATGATGACTTGGTTCTTCCCCCATTAATGTCCTACCTGAAAAGAATCCACACACATAGCTCCAAGTGTATTTTTGCACCATTTTGATTTAATGGCTTCAATAGTGTTGTCCATTCAAAAGATAAGTGACTATAAACTAGGTTACATGTTCAACACTGCTATTCATCCTGCTCTGCTTTTCAATCCACCAACATGGCAGGTAGTCAACAAGTTCCCCAGCCTGAGAGGAAAACATCAGTAGTAGAGATGGTGCAAGAGTCTCTCATTAAGTTATGATCTCCACCACTAGCCAACTGTGAAGAAAGCATTTAATCTTAATGATTAAGAATACAAAATTCTACCTAACTCACTGATATGAACAAGGTCACTACGCTGAATAGCTTCATCTTTTGCCATTTTCTATTTGATATTCTAGAAGCACAAAACTGCTCAGCTCAGAAATCTTTGGTTGATATCTGCTTTGATGACCTTTCAGAAAAATCTGGACAAGTTTCAAAGGATAAGTATTTATCAACATAGCAATCCCAAGATTACACTGGCCCTTACTGAAAAGAACAGGTCAGCTTCTGCAGGTAAGCTAAGATGAAAACCAAATAAAAACTAAAATTATTGATGAACCTTTTGCACAGCTACTCAATAGAATGCTAAAATGTAGGATAAAGAAGCATTTAAGGAAAAAACACAATCTGTCTAAATTCCTGTAATACCATATTTTTATTTATTTAAATGGTACAATTTGATTTACAGGCAAAATGATATTAAACAATAATTTGCTAGGCATTTTGGCCACTGTGTGGGGTCAAAATAGGTCTTAAGGAAAGAAGTGTTCTCAAGTCACACCATTATAAAAAGAATGTGCAACACACACAAGGAGACCTGGATAAAGATTACAAATATTGCGTCTTATAAATAAGAAATACTGTTTTATACATAAAATTGTATAAGTGTTGCACGTCTTTCCCAACAGTATGATGACATTTTAAGGCAAAAGGCTAAAAACAAAAGGCATAGGACAAGACAGTATGGACGTAGTTCTCACGGCAGACTATGTCCTAAGTTTGTTGCAGTTTTTACACACTAACGTCAATCATTCTGTGCATGTCTTTTCTACTGGTAAGACGTTAACCTCATACTTTTGATTAATTGACTTCCTTACATGATAAATACTAAGAATGCATTACTGTTGCAAAAAGAAAAAAAAACTGCTGTATTTGCTAAGTACAGTGTCAGGAGAGGCTGTTAGTAGTAAAACTTCAAAATAGAGATGTAGATCCTTGCTTCAGACATATTTGGGAAAGAGCGTGCAACCCTTTAGACCTGCCCAGTGCTTATTAGATAAAGCCTGCACTCCTCATAGTAAAATTAATTCAGTGATAGTTTCAAGCACTAAATGTGCAATTATAAATGATTAAGTAATTAGCAATAATAATGTTCAGCAGTGGTAGTAATTACACGCAATAAATTGGCTTAAAAGTATTACAAACAAAAATGAAACAGGCAAACACTGATTAAATTTTACATCAAGTCAGGTTTGCAGAGGCAAGTCAATCTGGCTGGTATTGCACTGTCAGGGTAAAAGGCAAAGGGCACACACAGCCTTTTCCCCCCCAAGGCATGTGTTGGATAAAATAACAGCTCTGACCGCCAAATCTTTGCTCTCTCCAGTTTGTATAACAGACTTAATTTATGAATTTTCACCTGGGCCAAATGTAGGGAATACCTTTGGTTTAAAATCAACAGCTTAAATCAGAATGTGTTTTAACATGCTTCGATTGGGAGATTGGAAAGGTCGGCGGGGGGGGGGGGGGGGTTTGGGGGTGCCAGGAAGGGGAGCGTTCAAAATAACCTTGTTTGAATGTTTTAAAGGACATTTAAGGATCAGTAATAATCTTCAGGTGATTGATCACCAACTGAATTTAAAGAGCAATATCCCTAAATAGAAAATAAAAACTAAGCTGTGTATACAAGCAAGCAAAATACCACAGAAATATGTAAGGCAATCAGAAGCAGGTCTAAAACATGGTTACTATTGATGACAGGATCTTGAGGGTGGGAAAGTAACTCACAGAGCCAATCCTGAAACATTTATGGAGTATATTTACACAAAAAGAGACTCAACATTTCCTCATACTATTCCATAATAAAAAACATTCACACAAAAATATAACATTTGAAATAATTAATAGCACCAGTGTATCAGGTAATTTTATTTTCTTTTGCTACGCAATGTACAAAGTTGCATAGAGTGTCGCTGTAAAAAATAAGTTCTGCTTTTGACTTTGACATAGATGAAGCAGCAGTCTTGGGAACGGAAATATAGTGTAGTCCATATAAAATGCACTGTGTATGACACTGCTATGGGCATTTCACTTCGTCACAAAGTAGCTGAAAGAAAGGGATGAAGGGAAAGAAGGAGCGGGAGAAATTAGTATTGCATAATTAATTCCATTTTCTAATGAGAAGACCAGCTTTCATGGTAACTTACATTAACCTGGTGAATACTGTATACATTGTTCACAAAGTGACTTATTGCTACCCTACAAGCAATGTGGTTTAATGTGGTTAGGAATTGATGTGGTAAAAAGTTAAATGTTAATATGTTATCGATTCATAATCCTTCACAGCTAGTCTGGTCATTTAAAAAGGGAAAAATAGTACAGTACCCTAGAATAGAAAGCCATGTTAATACTCATGATGTGAATGCAATAAAGAACCAATGTCTCCAGGCGGCAGGAGGAGAGACAAACCTACATTAATAGCCTTTTTTGTCTGTTTTAACCACCATTATACTGATCGAGGCAGACCCTCCGCTTTCCCATTGCAGGAGTCGTCTCTGCGCCTGCCCATTGTGGAGAAAGGTCTGATACCTCAGAAGTCTAATGGTGTGGAGTGACTTATAGCAGGTGCATGGAGTGTGGCTTTCTCAGATCATCCCTCCAACATAGACTTAGTTCATCCAGGATCCTAACAGCTTGCCATGTAGGTATGTCACTCGCACCCACCCCGATGTCCACAATCTTGTGCTTCATCCAAGCAGCTGCATTTGATGCCTGAGGAGTTTCATTTATGAGCCTTGGAATACTTAATGATGTGTGCCAGACATTGAAAAAATTTGGTAATAAGGCAATTTCTGTACAGTGTCACTTTAGATTTTGGGTAGGGCATGGTGACCAAGAAGGTGACTATGGTGTCTCCAGAGACTGGGTATTGTAACAGCCAGGAGGTAATGTTTGTTTGATGTCCTCTAGGTTTTTGATGTCCTTCAGGATATCTTCAATATCTTGTTCATAGGTAATTATCGCATTAGCCTGCTCCTTTTCAGCCTTTTCTAGATCTGCCAACTTCCGTTCTAAATCGCTATCCTTCATCTGATTCTTGGCATTGCTGAGAGTTTTCTCAATTTCTTTTAGCCGGTTAACATCTACATTATCGAGTTGACCTGTAAAAACAAGCCCAACCAAAGTAATCAATATTGCAGTGTGATAAGGAAATGCCCAATAAGTATACAAACTCAAATTCAAACAGTATAGTTCATGTAACAATGCAGAAGAAATGCTAATTCCAAATTTGGTTGAAGGCATGATTGGCTGGTAAATAAATAAGCACAATGCCATCTTATAATGCAAAGCAAAAGGACCCTTACAGCAAATATATAAATATGGAATCATACCTTGGACATTAGCCTGGATCAAGTACTTAAATAATTCTTCACATCTTATTCCCCACATCCCTTAATAAATTTTGTTAACAAAAAACTTCTCATTTTAAAAACAATTGATCTAGCATCAATTGTCATTTGCAGAAAAGGGTTCCAAATGTCTGTCATCCTTTGTGTGTTGAAGTGTTTCCTAAATCAATTCCTGAAAGATCTGGTTCTAATTTTTAAGACTATGCCCCTAGTACTAGACTCCCCAACCAGAGAAAATAGTTTCTCTCTATATACCCTCTGTCCCCCTTAATATCTTGAAAAATTTGATCAAATCACTCCTTAAGCTTCTAAGTTATGGGAAATATGTATTTTAATCATTGAAATCCAGGTATCATTATCAATCTACGCTGCACTCCCTCCAAGGACAATATATCATTCCTAAGATGTGGTGCCCAGACCTGCGCACAGTACTCCAGATTTAGTCTAACCAAGGCTATGTATAGTTGAAGCATGACATCACTCTGTTGTATTCTAGTCCTCTAGATATAAAAGGAGGTCTTGTGGTTCAATGGGTAATGTCCCTGCCTCTGAGCTAGAAACTCCGGGTTCAAGTCCCACCCCAGGACTTGATGGCCATGGAAGGTGCGTTCATAAAGCAGCCTAGGAGGTTCAGTATCAATCTGCAAATCCTTCCAATGCACATCAATGGCAGGTGGTAAGAGCAGGAGAGATTCTTGGCCAGCCATGTGATCAAAAGGGGCCTCAACCATCACTATTGAAAGTTCCAGACTACAACATAAAAGTGCATGTTGCCACAGCAATTCAGATTCCCTGGGTGAAGTGTAACACGCCACCACGAGATATAAAGGCCAGCATTCAATCAGCCTTTTTGATTATTTTTCTGTTCCTGTTCATGACAATTTGATGCTTTATGTGCCTGAATCCAAAGCCTCTTTGGACCGCCACTGTTGCTAGTTTTTCACCACTTGGAGATTATACTGTTCTATCTATTTTAGATCCAAGGTGGACGAAATATATAAATAATTGTGAATTAAATATCTATATCAAATTGCTATATTTTGGAATTGAGACTGTAAACGATATTTATTTTCCTTTTGAGGAGCAAAGTAGCATATTATATACTATAGACATTACTGTTATTTGTTAATTTGAGTATTTGTTATATAAATTCACTTAACAGTTAAAGTTTGGAACAAGATCAGATGCTATGATGATCTGCCTCTTTTCAGGAATCTCATTCTGTGGAGACAGCAAATAATTCCAGTCGCTATAATGATTAACAACAAAGTTCTTCCTGTTAGTTATTCGGCAAATTACTGAAAGATTACCAAGATATCAGGACAAGTGCAGATGTCTCATGAATTTATAGGGAGTTGGGGCTCACCTATGCAAATAATTTGAAATATGGAAGTGGAAAAATCTACAGCAAGGATAGGAAAGATTGCCTGTGGCCTCACAAAAACCCAATATAGAAATTGTGCTGAACCAGTTAACCTGCTTCCTTTGCGCCAAATTGACTGAGGCATTTACTGAAGTTTTTTGCTGATTTTCCTGTGCAGAAATCCCAAAACAAATTGCGTCTGAGGAAAATAGCAAGCTTATATAAATTACTGCCATTTACAAGGCGAAAATGGCAGTGTGCACAAATCCACATATTAGAATCCATGAATTATTCTTCATTGAAGAATGAGGTGTTAAAATTGAGTTGAATAAAAATAAATCTAATTTAAATAAATGGAAAAGAAGAATATTGCAGATGTTGGAAATCTGAACTAAAAACTGAAAGTGCTGGAAACACTCCTAGGTTAGGCAGAATCTGTCTAATCTGTTACAGATGCTGCCTGACCAGCAAAATATTTCCAGCATTTTCTGTTAAATAAATGGAACATCTCAAAAACGTTTGATTTGGGCAGAGCATTTTCCTCAGGCTGCCTTGAAGGAAGATAGGTTACACCTCCCATTCCAGAATGAAGCAAGTAGAAATCAGGGAAATAGGGGAAGTTTTAAGTTCAGATCAGGAAGGCCATGGGCAGGATTTTCCAGACCACCTGATGCCAGGATCATCCGGTCTTGCCAAAAGTCAATGGACTTTTGACTGGGCCTCAATCTCCCGTGGCAGGCCCTGCCATGATGGGGCTGGAAAATCCCAGCCCAAGATTTCTATTTCTCCACCTACTGTTCTCTTGAAAAGCCATTAAAAGTAATTGTGTCCATTGCAGAAAGGATTGAGGGGTGGATAGGAAATGCAACCTTTTGCCATCATATTTTTAAAATGATATCCCAATGTTAAACTGCTGACTTGTTTGACTTAAAGAGGAGCATTTCAGGCTTTTCAAAAAACTAAGGCCGGAATTTTACAGTTCAAATGGCGTCAGGTATCATGGTGGGCAGGGAGGCAACAATATAGTGAGAAGGCCAAAAATCGGTTTCACGCATTGCAAAACCAGTCTGCGATCATCTGCTCCACCCATCAATGGCTGACTGTGTTTCCCACCGTCGAATGTCAGGAACTTCATTGTAATACATCTGCATATCATTAAAAGCTCAGCCTGCCGAAATCATCCTCCCACGCTGGATCACCCAAGCATGTCGGCGTGCAAGTGACGTGCACCTGACGAGCTGCATTTCACTCAAGACTTTGAGGTTTGTTTGCCTACCTTGCTTCGGACACGAGTCATCAGCGCCAGGTTTCGCAGGCAGCACTACATCACTTTTAGGGGGACTCACAGGCAGGTCTCCACCTACCAGACTAGCCTAAGGTGGGGTGGCTTTTCAACAGCTGCAGGGCTGAGGCTTGCGTGAGGAAAGGGAAGAAGTGGCCTCAGTCAGGAGAAAAGGCTGCAGGGTGAGGGCAGTACTGGGAAACGGGGGTATCCCAGGATGTGTGTGGGGCACATGTTGATCTGTGCAAGTGGCCTCAAGATGGTGAGGGCTGAGGAGGCACTCTCCAGGGGAGATAAGGCCAAATGGTGATGCGAGGGTGAGTGAGAGTGAGGGGTGACGTTCCTTGAGCTGGCAGAGAGTGAGATGCCAGTGAATGTGCGATGGCCTTGTGAGTGTGTGAGTTTAGAGTGATAAGATGGTTGCCTTACCCTGGTGGCACAGATGAGATCATTCATCTGTTTTCTGCACTGGATGGCCAACATCTTCTGTGCAGCATTGGCATGGACTACCTCTGCCACTGCCTCCCAAGCCAGAGTGGTGAGACTGATGGGCCTCCTGGAGCCAGAGCGGGGGTAGAGGACATTGCGACAGGCCTCCAGTGTCCAGAAGGCATCCCAGGGATGCGTCACTGAAATGGGGGGCTGCACTCTTCTTGGCTTTTGGGGCCATGTCTTCACCGGTGCCCTCCTGGGCTGCAAGCATTGAGAACTGTGTGCGCAGCTGCAGTTTAAATATGGGGCCCTGCATGAGGAAGCTGTGAGGTAATGGCGTGGCGGGCAAATTGGAGACTGCCTGCCAGCGAGATGGTATTTCCTGTGGTTGGAATGGGGCGATATGGTGTGAAAACCCACCATTGCAGACAGCAGGTAAAATGATTTTTTTCCCACCCACTACCGCACTGTGCACAAATCTGGGACAGTTCCACCCTAAGTTTCTTGCTGAAGATATTTCTTGTTAGCTGTTGGGTAAGTTTGTGATAAAGCAGGTACTATACCTGCTGCAGCACAAGTTTTTACAATGTAGTGATCATACAATTTTCAACACCAGATCCAATCTCTGCACATACTTTCTTTACAAACCAATGTTTCAGAAAGTACCTGCTATCTGTTAACATTCATCATGAGGTCCAAAGCCTTAACCGAGATAAAAACGCATGCACATCAATATCCTGTAGTATCAGGAGGCTAGTTTGAAAGCATGCAGGAAGTTTCACATCAAGCACTGTAAGATTATTTTAAAGGGGGACTGACCTAATTTTTAACTAAAAATTGGATTTTCAAGTATGTTGGCAAACCATCCTAAGAGTTTTATGAAAATCATATTGTTGTAATAGGCTATCAGAGGCTGCCATCTGGAAAAACATAACTTGTCATACTGCCATCATTGGAACAAAAGGATATAAACCTCTAATGCTGCTTTTACTACTATCTGAAAAATTTCTCCAGTGTCTTTCCCCCATAGAAGCCACTCTGCTCACATTGCCTGGTGCCTACAGCAACCAGATAAACTTGCAATCAATTACACACGTTCAGTTGTTTTAAAGTCACAATCAACCTTTTCTTGTTCAATGCTGCAACCTTCACATGGGCTGGGGAGGCACATGCAAGTCAGTGATGGTGAAATTGCTTTGCTGGCCTGTGTGACAGTTGGCAGCAAGTCATTCACTAATGATGGCATGGATTTCTGGAAATCTCTGCCAGTATGCTGTTTGCTGTTAATGTTGCTGGAGACAGCGCTGTCCAAAACCAGCTATTTTACTTTTGTGTTGTGCCTGTGGCCACTTCGTCTACACTTGCTACCAACTATAGGGGACCACTGGAGAAAAATCACAAATATATGTGAGCTATAGCTTGGGACATTTTCCCATAAAACAAAATGAGTGAAGTAATCTGGAAATCATCCAAAGGGAAGGCCAAGGCCACCCTTTAACAGAAACTCAAATTAGTCCATGTAATGCAAGTTTATTGCTTCATTTGATCAATTTAAGTCCAGTAATACCTACCCAGTTCTCCCAACAGCTTATTGATGGTATTCAGCACACCCTGCACAGCCTTTTTGGCCTTTCTTGCCTGCTCATCAGCCTCTTTCGCAGCTTGTGAAGCCTGAAGGAACATTGTAACAACATGCTTAGAGTTTTAAAAATGCACCTCTGTATTTCTGATCAGATGCAATAGAACAAGAAGTCAAAAATAATATCGACAGCTCTTTGTGATGTAGGTTATGTACCACTAAATTTTAACAGTTAATTCAGAAAACCTGAAGACCCTCACCATATCTGTCATCATCATGTCTTGGTCTGCTTCATCCTTCTTCCCTGCAAGTTCATCCTCTGCTTCCTTCAGTCGTTTCATCATGTCATTTACTTCGTCCTCCAATTTCGTGGCATCATTAAATGTGTCATCAGCATCCTGTTTTATCTTAGCAGCATTCTACAAAGAAAAATATTGGCCAAGGATTTAACCAACACTTCGAAGTTTTGCTTAATTAAAGGACCATGGCACTTAAGTGAAATGGCCTAATCATTTGAAAATAAATATTGAAATAAGCCTTAACTTGCTGTAACAGGTAACTCTGAATTGGAATATTCACAGAGTTTGTTCCAGGAAACACATTTGTCCAGAAACCCTTAATTCAGCCTAAAACTTGACAAACAACAGCGTGCATTGAATTAATTCAGTTTAACCAGCCTTTTCTTTTAATTTCTTGAATTCTAATTTTGATACCACTTAAAACATAATAGATCTGAATCATTAGATATTTCATTTTACAAAGATTAACAGTACACACTGTCTGTCAGAGATATCTACTCCATCTTAATATGGATAAGAGCAAACATCTAATTGCTTTACAATTATCAGACAGCACAGATATATATGTCCAGCCATCATTTTCAATGGAAATAAGGTTGGTGCAATGAGTGAAACTGCCCAGTATATTAAGCTATTGCCATTTTTAAGTTAACTTAAACATGCAGTTTCATTAAGATCCCCATAAGACGTTGAGTTACTAGAAATATGTACATAAAATTGTACAGAACTGAGTTCTTTTTCTAAATTTAAGTACCTTAAGGGCTAGGCCAGTCAAACTATTTGCAGACACACATCATACAAACATATGAATTAGGAGCAGGAGTAGGCCACTTGGCCCCCCGAACCTGCTCCACCATTCGATAAGATCATGGCTGATCTGAATGTAACCTTAACCCCACATTCCTGCCTACCCCCAATAACGTTTCACCTCCTTGCTTATCAAGAATCTATCTACTTCTGCCTCAAGAATATTCAAAGATTCTGCCTCCACAACCTTTTGAGGAAGAGAGAGACTCTCGACACTCAGAGAAAAAAAATCTTCTCATCACTGTCTTAAATGGGTGATCCCTTATTTTTAAACAGTGAACCCCAGTTCAGGATTCTCCCATTAGAGGAAACTTTCTTTCACATCTACCCTGTCAAAATCCCTCAGGATCTTATGTGTTTCAATCCAGTCACCTCTTACTCTTCTAAACTCTAGCACAAGCTAAATACAAGCCTATCCTGTAAAGCCCTTTCTCTTAAGACAACCAACCATTCCTGGTGTTAGTTTAGTAAACTTTCTCTGAACTGATTCCAATGCATTACATCTTTCCTGAAATAAGGAGACCAAAACTGTACAGAGTACTCCAGGTGTGGTCTCACCAATGCCTTCCCTACTTTTATATTCAATTGCCCTCTCAATAAACAACGACATTCTATTAGCTTTCCTAATTACTTGCCGTACCTGCATACAAACCTTGTGATTCATACACTCGACACGATCCTTCTGCATCTCCGAGCTCTGCAATCTCTCACCATTTAGATATGTTTTTTAAAAATTCTTCCTGCCAAAATGGACAATTTCACATTTTCCCATATTATACTCTACTTGCCAGATCTTTGCCCACTCACCTAACCTATATCAGTTTGTAGTCTCATGTCCTCTTTACAACTTACTTCCCTATCTATCTTTGTGTCACCAGAAAATTTAGCAACCATAGCTTCAGTCCCTTCAACCAAATCATTTATATTGTAAGGAACATTTCTTTTTATTTGTGTTAGGCTGTTGCAAAGAACATATCTTTTTATTTTCTGTTGGACTGTGGGTTAGCATTACAATGTCTGCAGTTTAAAGGGAATACCCATTGAAACAGGATGAGGGATATATACAATGTTGCATCCTGGAACAGAGTGTGCCATGAAAGACAGGACTGGTGCTGGAAAGGAGTCCTGGACCAAGGGAGCTGCCTGACAACAGCATTTTAATTGGCTCCTGACCAGGTGACCAGGGTTTTGTGTGGTAGCAGTGCAGCAGAAAGCTCCTGGCCTACAAAGAGAAAGCATCTAAAATCTCTCTTCCTCATATCTTTATAACCTACCCTCTCTCTGAGGAAACTCCTGTAAAAAGGAAAAGGGGAAAACCACTGTTAGAGGCATTGAAAAGCAAGTTCTCAACCAGTGAACTAAATACTGAACTAAAAGGAATTTGGAAGACATCGATCAAAATCAACCCATCAAATCCTGTACTCCGGATTGGTGCTATTGAACTGTTTTATCCCGCCCTTATAATCCATATTTTGTGTGTCTTGTGTGTGTGTGTGTCTGTATATAGGGATTTAAGGAGGAGGGTAGAGTTTATGTTATAGAGTTAGAAATTAGCAGTTCATATTTCTTTCTTTTGTCACTGGTTAATGACAGTTTGTTCAATAAACAGTCAACAAGTTTACAAACCTGGTGCTCATATTCTGTTAACCTAAATTAAACAGTTAGGTAGAATTGGGGCAATCTGGTGATTTGGTCAAACTTTTCACATTTGTTGCAGCTCGGGGTATAGTGGGGCTTGATATTACAGCACACTATCCCAGTGAGTCATGACAAAGTTTGGGGGCTCATCCAGGGTATTTTGGAACAAAAGACAATGACAATTTGGGTGTAGATTTAGTAAGTAATAAAAGCTAAATGAAAACACCAGGTCTGTGGTGTCAAAAATAAGGTGGCACTGGAAACTGCTAAAGCTTTCCTGCAAGTGGAAGCGATGTCCCTGACGATTTTACAAGGGATCCCAAAAGCCAGGTTAATTGAATTGGCAAGTAAATTAAGAGTAGGATTGCCTGCCAAAGCTAGGAAGGCAGAGATAATCGAAGAGATGGCACAGCATTTGAAATTGGAAGGAATACCCGAGAGACCGAGTTCTCCAAGGGGTGGTTCATTGGAATGGGCTCAAATTCAGTTGCAAATTTTAAAAATTGGAACTAGAGGCAGCAGGAAAGGAAAGAGAAATTAAATGCGAAAATGTGATTTCCAAAGGGGACGGGCAGAAAGGCAGGAGAGAGAAAGAAAACAAGAAAGGGAATTAGGAAAGGAGGGAAGAGGAAAAGAGAGATAATTCCAGCTTAAAATGCTGACAGTTAAAAAAGAGACACCTGTAGGTGAGGCAGGACTTAATTCCAGATCAGAACCCAGTGGGGAGATGTTTTTATGCAAGCTCTTCCAAAATTTGAGGAAAGGGATGTTGAAAGCATTCTTTATTTCAGAAGATAGCTAAACAGATGAACTGGCCAAAGGAAAACTGGACATTGCCCATGCAGAGCAAATTGACAGGTAGAGCACAAGAAATTTATGCTTCACTGTCAGAGGAAGTTTCTAGGGATTATCTTGTGATGAAAAAGGCCATTTTGAGTGCATGTGAGTTGGTCCCTGAAGCATACAGACAAAAGTTTCGAAATTTAAGGAAACAGCCTGGGCAAACTTACATGTAATTTGAAAGGATTAAGCAAAGTAGTTTTGACAGGTAGATACAAGCATTAGGAGTTGAAACTACTTATGAAGTTCTCAGAGAGACTATTCTCTTGGAAGGGTTTAAAAACTCCCTACCTTCTGTAATAAGAACATGTTGAAGACCAAAGGGTTGCAACTGCTATACAGGCAGCAGTAATGGCTGATGATTTTATGAGCTGATCTATTAAACTAAACCTTTTTTTCCATCACCCCATAAATTTGAAAAGGATAGAAAGTGAGAGTGTGAAAGGAAGGCAAGTAGCCAGGGTAAGGAATGGATAGCTGGGAATACCTTGAGATGATCTCTCCAGATCAGGAAAAAAGGTACTAAGGGTGGAGGAGAAACTCGAAGGCCTAAGTGCTTCCATTGCAATAAAGTGTGACACATTCGTTCAGAATGCTGGAAGTTGCAAGGGAAGTCCATGGGACTTAGCGAAGTTTATAAGAGTGAGTCGAAAAGGGAACTTAAAAAGAAAATGCCACGGATCAAATTGTAGTTTTAACTACAAAAAAGGGTCTGGAGGTAAACATTGCCGTGAATGCAGGTGAAGTGAATAAGGTAGATGAGAGATATAAAGGGATTTTGTCTAACGGGAAGATAACCCCTTTTTCATTAAATGATGCAGCTAAATCCATAACTATATTAAGGGACACAGGTGCTACTCAAACTCTTTTGCTGGAGAAGGACCTAGGTTTCCCTCCAGAGAGTTCAATGAAAGCTAAAGTGTTGGTAAACAGGATAAGTGGAGGGTATATCCCCATTCCATTGTACAAAGGGCAATTGGAGTGTGATTTGTTGTCTGGATTGGTGGTTGTAGGAGTGGTTAAGAAATGACCATATGATTGAGTTGATTTACTCCTGGGGAGTGATTTGGCAGGAGTGAAGGTTATAGCTACGCCCATAATTATGGAAAGTCCAAGAGAGGCTTAAGAGATGGAGCAATTACAAGAACAAGTTGCTGGTATTTTTCCATCATGTGTGGTGACCAGAACAATGGCTAAACAAAGTCCATCATCAGAGGTCAAAATAATACCACGAGCAGATGTTAGAGTAGCCAAAACTTTCTTTAAGGAAGAGGATAATTCAAAGGAAGTGTTTGGCAGGTCTTCGTCAATTGAGGCTCAGAAAGTAGATCCAGAGTTAAACAAGTTAGCACAGTCAGCTCACACAGAAGCTGAGGCTGAAAGAGTTCTGGAGTGCTATTACATTAAAACTGGGGAGTTCTGACGAGGAGGTGGAGACACCCTCACAGACCTGCGGATGAGAAATGGGCAGCTATTCATCAGATAGTGGTACTGCTTAAATATCGTAAGGAGATATCCTGTAGGAATATGGAAAACCCCAGCATCGATAAACAGGCATTTTACCTGGCCAAGACTTTATAAGGATGTAGTGCAATTTTATAAAACGTGTCATACGTGTCAGGTAGTAGGTAAACCTCAACATGTAATCAAACCAGCACATTTAATACCCATACCAATTTTTGATGAACCATTCAGTCAGGTATTAGTAAAATGTGTAGGACCAGTACCCAAAACGAAAGCAGGACATCAGTATATCCTTGCAATCATGGATATGACAACCTGATTTCCAGAAGCTATTCCTTTAAGGGCAATTACAGATAAGGTGGTAGTGGAAAAGTTCTCTCAATTTTTCACTCATTATGCCCTACCAATTGAATTACAATCTGATCAAGGTTCTAACTTCATGTCTAAAATTTTCCAGGACATAACCAGCAATTTGGGTATCAAACAACTAAAGTCTACCGCCTATCACCCACAGACACAGGGAGCTTTAGTGAGATACCCTCAGATTCTCAAAAACATGAATTAAGACCTATTGCCATGAATACCCAAAGGATTGGGACAAAGAATCAGGTTTCTTACTATATGCTACCAGAGGTTCTCCGAATGAACCTACTGGATTTCATCCATTTGAGTTGATCTACGGTCATGAAATAAGAGGTCCATTAAAAGTGATTAAGGAAAAGTTACTTAAGCAGAAAGGCAAAATCTCCAAGTTGGATTACATGTCCATGTTTCTAGAAAGACTCACAGGAGCATGTAAAGTAGCACGAGAGCGCTTAAAAATTTCCCAAGCCAAAATGAAAAAACAGGCAGGCAAACATGCTACAACTAGAACATTCCAAGCAGGGGATGAAGTATTGGTATTATTACCTTTGCAGGGTGAACCCCTGAAAGCAAAGTTCAGTGGCCCCTACAAGATAGTTAGGAGAGTTAATAAAGTGACTTATACTGAGTGTAGGAAGAGGAAATGGTTATGTCACATAAACATGTTGAAGCAATATCATCATAGAGAAAATGATGAGACAAAAGCAAGTGTGCCAGATGATAGGAGTAGTGGAGGATGACAGAGACAATAAGGGAAAGGTAGAAGGAGAAGTAAACAGAGCCCAAAGCAAACCTCCTACAATTCTACTAGCCAAGCGACAACACTGGGACAGTTAGACACTGTGTTCTCATATTTAGAGGAAGGACCAAGGGAAGAACAAATGAGGTTACTTAGGAAGTATAAGGGAATTTGTAGGGATGCACCTGGATGTACTACATTAGCTAAACATGCTGTGGATGTAGGAGACTTAGTGCTGATAAAACAAAATCATTATCGGTTGAACCCAGAAAAACAAACTCAGTTAGAAATAGAGATCCAATATATGCTAGACAATCAATTGATTGAGCCTAGCCAAAGTGGCTGGAGTTCACCAATAGTATTGGTTCCTAAGCCAGATGGATCCACTAAATTTTGTATAGACTACAAGAAAGTGAATGTAGTAACCAGGACAGATTTATACCCAATTCCTCGGTTAGAAGGTTGCATCGATAGGGCTGGCAGTGCCTCATTTCTTTCAAAAATTGATCTATTGAAGGGGTACTGGCAAGTGCCACTAACATCAAGGGCTAAAGAAATATTTGCCTTTGTTACACAAAATGGATTGTATCAATGTATAGTCATGCCATTTGGGTTTAAAAATGCCCTAGCTACATTTCAGAGATTTATAAATCAAGTTGTAGCTGAAGTACATAACTGTGTGGTTTATTTAGACAATGTTGTAATATATAGTAACACATGGGAAGAACATGTAAAGCAATTAGAGGACCTGTTTAAGCAATTGCATTTGGCTGGCTTAGTCATAAATCCGGCCAAAAGCGAATTTGCAAATTCCTAGGTCACATTGTAGGACAAGTGTTGCTAAGAACAACAAAAATGGACGCTCTAATTGAATTTCCCATTCCTAAAACTAAATAAGAAATCCTGAGATTTTTGGGAATGTGTGGGTTTTATAGGAAGTTTGTGCCTAATCTCAGCACAATAGCTGTACCTCACATCAATTTGTTAAGAAAACAAGCAAAAATGGTATGGTCAGCAGAAGGCCAAGCAGCCTTTGAAAAGCTGAAGGCAATTTTAATAAATGAACAAGTGTTGGCGCCCCTGACTTTACTAAACCTTTTAAAATGGTAATTGATGCTAGCGACTTGGGGGTACGTGCAGTCCCATTACAAGATATTAAATTAGGGATAGAGAAGCCGGTGGGGTACTTTACCAAGAAACTAAATCAATCTCAGAGGAAGTACAGTGGAAAAAGAAACTCCAGCATTGTTGTCGTCTCTTCAACACTTTGAAGTTTATGTCCGACATGATAACAAAGAAACACTAATCTACACTGACCATATCCTGTTGACGTTCATTAAAAAGTTTAAAACTCGAAATGCGAAACTGTTTAGATGGAGTCAATTGTTTCAACCATTCAATGTAAAGGTTGTTCACATTGCCGGTAAAGATAATGTGAGCGTGGATGCATTGTCCCGGGTGTAAAACACTAAAATAAGTTAAAGGGGTAAGAAGTGCTGAAGATTGTGTAAGATTGTATAAGGGAGAGGAAGGATAAGTGGAAGTGAGTCTCATGTTTTGTTGTCCAAGTGTCACATACCTTGTGATGAAACGCATTTTTGAAATGATGTTTCATCTCTTTTAAGGGCGAAGGCATGTAAGGAACATATCTTTTTATTTCTGTTGGACTGTCGCAAAGAATATATCTTTATTTTCTGTTGGGCTGTGGTTTATATTTGCAATGGCTGCAGTTTAAAGGACATGTCCACTGGAACAGAATGAGAGATATATACAATGTTGTAGCCCTGAAACAGAGTGTGCCATGAAAGACAGGTTGGTGCCAGAAAGGAGTTCTGACAACAGCATTTTAATTGGCTCCTGACCAGGTGACCAGGATGTTGTGTGGTTGCATGTTGTGTGATAGCAATGCAGCAGAAAGCTCCTGCCCTGCAAAGAGAAAACATCCAAAATCTCTTTTCCTCATGTCTCTATAATCTGCCCTCTCTCTGAGAAAACCCCTGCAAAAAGGAAAAGGGGAAAACCACTGTTAGAGACATTGAAATCAAGTTCTCAACCAGTGAACCAAATACTGAAAATGCTGGAAGACCACCTCAAGTTATCAACAAGAACTGAAAGGAATTTGGAAGACATCGATCAAAATCAACCCATCTGTTGTACTCTGGAATTGGTGCTATTGAACTGTTTTATCCCACCCTTAAAATCCACATTTTTGCATATTATGTGCCTTGTGTGTTAGGGATTTAAGAAGGGGGTAGAGTTTAAGTTATAGTGTTAGAAGTTAGCAGTTCATATTTCTTTCTTTTGCCGCTGGTTAATGACAGTTTGTTCAATAAACAGTTATTTACTTTTTAAGTTTACAAACCTAGTGCTCGTATTCTGTTAACCTAAATTAAACAGTTAGGTAGAATTGGGGCAATCTGGTGGTTTGGTCAAACTTTTCACATTTGTCGCGGCTCGGGGAACAGTGGGGTTTGATATTAAGGCACACTATCCCCAGTCAGTCATGACAATATAAATTATAAGGGGTTGAGGCCCTAGTGCTGATTCCTGTGACACACCACTTGTTACATCTTATCAACCAGAAAATGACCCATTTATGTCTACTGTCTGTTGCCTGTTAGCTAGCCAATCTTCTATCCATGCCAATATGTTACCCCCTACACCTTGAGCTTTTATTTTCTGCAATAACCTATGATGTGGCTCCTTATCAAATGCCTCCCAAAAATCTAAGTACAGTACATCCACGGTTCCCGTTTATCCATAGCACAGGTTAGTTCTTCAAAGAACTCCAATAAATTGAACAAACATAATTTCCCTTTCACAAAACCATGTTTTGCCTGATGACCTTGAATTTATCCAAGTGCCCTGTTATAACATCCTTGATTATAGCTTCTAACATTTTCCCTATGATGGGTGTTATGGCCTATAGTTTCCTGCTTTCTGTCCCCCTCCCTTTTTGAATAAAGGAGTTACATTCTCCAACTGAATGGAACCTTCCTCGAATCTAGGGAATTTTGGAAAATTAAAACCAACGCATCAACTATCTCACTAGCCACTTCTTTTAAGATGCTAGGATGAAATCCATCAGGGCCCGGGAACTTGTGAACCTGCAGCTCCAATAATTTGCTAAGTACTACTACCCTGGTGATTGTAATTTTCTCGAGTTCCTCCCACCCTTCCAATTTCTGATTTACAGCTATTTCTGGGATGTTACTCGTATCCTCTATAGTGAAGACCGGCGCAAAATAACGGTTCAATTCATCTGCCATCTCCTTATTTTCCATTATTAATTCCCCAGACTCACTTTCCACAGGCCCAAAGCTCACTTTGTTAACTCTTTTCTTTTTAAGTATCAGTAGAAACTCTTGCTATCTGTTTTTATGTTTCTAGCTAACATTCGCTTGTATTCTAACTTTTCCCTCCTTATTAATCTTTTAGTCTTTCTTTGCTGTTGCTTATATTCTATCCAGTCTTCTGACCTGCCACCCATCCTTGCACAAATATATGCTTTTGATACTATCTTTAACTTTATTAGTTAACCACTGATGGTGGATCCTCCCCTTGGAATTTTTCTTTCTCGTTGGAATGTATCCATTCTGAAATATCCCTTTAAATGTCTGCCACTGCATCTTTATTGACCTATCCCTGCACCTCATTTGCCAGCAGCTGGTTCTGCTTTCATGGCCTCATAATTTCCCTTAAGTTCAAAATACTAGTCTTGCTCCGACTCTTGTACCTACATCCTGTAAGGAATTCGCGGTTTGCTCTGCATTATCAGCTTTTTTTTTGGCTTCAGAAGCATCCATTCTTGCATTCCCCAATGCATCCTCTGCCTGTTTGGTCTTTGCATTAGCATCATCGATGGTCTTCCTGATGCCTGGTATTTTTTTCAAAGCTTCTTCGGCTGCTGTCTTGTTGTCGTTCACTCTCTTGTCAAAATCTGCACGAAGCAAAAAAATTTGGCTACTAACACTTGGATTTGATTCAGAGCAGCTGCTGTTCTCTTGGTTAATATTATCTGTTTATTTGCTTCCTCTTAATCACTGGTAAAATTAACTGCATCGTTTGCTCTACTCTCCAGAGTAATTTTAAATAGAAATACAAGTCCATTCCATTTCAAAACAATACATGTGGCCCCTCTACATTCTTGGGATCAGTCACCTTGGGGAAAAGGGTTGGGGGCAGTTGGGGGAGGTGGGGGGGGGGGGGGAGGTGGTGGGGGGGGGTGGTGTTGAAGAGGGGGAGACAAAGGAAGGTAAGAGAAACAAGCCTTTACTAAGGCTATTACAGCTTTAATTCAAAATATCAGCAATGTGTGGCAATCTGAACAAAAAGGCTAGGTGTAAAATGTAATTGTACTGGTGCTGTATCCTGTTAATATACATTTGTAACATTTTCCTCAAATTGTACTAGTGACAGAACAAAACTGTCCCTTCGCATGGTAAGCTTTAAAGTAATACATCTAACCAGCCTGAGAAGAGAATAGAAAACATTAAGAACCTTTCCTGTTTTCAGGATGTACCATAGTACTTCATCCTCAATGAAATAATTTTGAATTGCTGTTTGCAGACAAACAGATTTGCACACCACACGATCCCCACACTATATATATGAATGATCCGTTAATCATTTCTGGTGATATTGGTTGATGGATAAATGTTGGGAAAGGGAGGATAATTGCCTACTCCTCTTCAAATTGTGACATACAACCAACCTGTGTCCACCTGAATGGCCAGATAAGATACTGGCTTAATGTTTCACCCAAAAGATGGCACCTCCAACAAAGTGCTACGCTGTCAGTGTTCCACTGAAGCATCAGCCAAGATTATGTGCTCAAGTCCTTTTATTCTGAAGTTATTAAAGTTTTGGAACTTTTGTTCCGACTTCCCCATTGAGGTACATCAGAGAGAAGTAGTAACCAGAATAAACCTGTGAATGATCTAAGAGGTAACAATATACACCCGTTTTAGAAACTCAACCACATTGACCTAGAATGTTGTGTACTTTTAAAGAAACTGGAGTCCCAAAGAAACTAGAGTTTCCAATATCAATTGTTCAGTGTTCAAATATTCTCTATTCTCTTTCCAACATCTTCTAAAGACAGCACATGTCAGAATTTAACAGCAGCATACTAACACCAACAATTAAACAGAAGAGATGCCTGGATCTTGGCTTGACCATTTTCTAGTCAAGGGCTGTTTTGTTGGGCGTATCTTATATATTATTACACTAGGAATATCAGTTTACAGACCTTGCAGGTTTTTGAGAATATCCTGAGCCTCCTGCAGTGTAGCCTTTCCTTTCTTGGCAGCATCTTCAGCCAAGGCTTTAGCAGCATCTGCACGAGCTAGCAACTGGTCAGCAGTCTTTAAGATAGAAAATACATCAGAATGACTATCTCCTCAGTCATCTATGGATTTCAGACTAAATCACTGAGCAATTTTCCAGTTTATTTTATAAAGCTATAAGCTTTAAACCTCAGGTTCCACTATCATTATCCATTTGTGTTATATTATTCAAATCTTCCATATCCAATAATTTATAATTTCCAACATTTCAGTATTTACAACTTCAACGCAGATTTCTCCAAAGCGAACAACTCTTATTCTAACAAAAAATGCTGGAAAAACTCAGTAGGTCTGGCAGCATCTATGGAGAGAGAAACAGTGTTAATAGTTCAAGTCCATATGACTCTTCTTCAGAGCTAAAGAGTAGAAATGAGATGGATTTTATAGAGTTTAAGAGGGGGTAGAGCAAGACAAAAGGTCAGGGATAGGTGGGAACTAAGGAGGGATTGACAAAGATATCATGGACACAAAACAAAGGGAGTGTTAATGGTAGTGGTAAGGACTAAAGGTGCTGACGATAACATAAAAGTAAGAGCAGAATGTGTTAATAGCAAAACAAGGGACAGCACTCTGTGAAAGCACAGTGACAGATGGCCATGTGGGTGGGGGTGGAAGGGGTGGTTGGGGAAAAAGGATGAAAAAAAAATAAAATAAACAAAACAAAAAAAATTAAATTAAAAAAAGGGTAAAGATGGAAAAGAGAGTTCATGGTCTGAGGTTGTTGAACTCAATGTTAAGTCCAGAACACTGTAAAGAGCCTAATCAGAAGACGAGGTGCTGTTCCTCCAGTTTGCGTTCGGCTTCACTGGGAGATTGCAGCAGGCCAAGGATGTGTGTTGAAATGACAAGCGAACGGAAGGTCTATTTGGTCTACTGCTGCTCCCAATGTGGTCTCCTCTACATTGGGGAGACTAAACTCAGACTGGGTGACCGCTTTGCGGAACACTTTCGCTCAGTTCACAAACATGGCCCAGACCTTCCTGTCACTTGCTATTTCAACACACCATCTTGTTCTCATGCCCATATGTCCATCCTTGGCCTGCTGCAATCTTCCAGTGAAGCCCAACGCAAACTGGAGAAACAGCAATTCATCTTCTGATTAAGCACTTTACAGCCTTCTGGACTTAACACTGAATTCAACAACTTCAGGCCATGAACTTTCTCCTCCATCTTTATCCCTTTTTTAATTAATCCAATTGTGTGTTTTTTAATCCTTTTTCCCCAACCCACCCCACCCACTCACAAGGCCATCTGTCACTGGTTTCTATCTTGTGCTTACACAAGAGTGCTGACCCTTGTTCTCCAATTAACACATTCTGCTCATACCTTTACGCCACTAACAGCACCTTTAGTCTTTACCACTACTGTTAACTCTCCCTTTCATCTTGTGTCCATGACATCTTTGTCAATCTCTCTTGAGCTCCCACCTATCCCTGACCTTCTATTTTGCTTCACCTGCTCTACTCCCTCTTAAACGGTATAAAGTCCATCACATTTCTACTCTTTAACTCTGAAGAGTCATACGGACTCAAAAAGTTAACTCTGCTTTTCTCTCCATAGGTGCTGCCAGACCTGCTGAATTTTTCCAGCATTTTTTGTTTTTACTTCAGAATTCCAGCACCTGTAGTATTTTGCTTTCAACTCTTATTCTAAGCCTATTCAAAGTAACAGAGATCTTAATTTAGGCATACTTGCTGTCCTCCTCTGCATGCTTTCTAAAAACTCAAATATCCATCACTGGATGCACAGACCAAAACTTGGCACAGACCCTATATGTGGATAAACCAAGCCCTTATTCAACCCAACAGTGGATCCAGTTTTGCCCTTTGGTTTCCCCATTGCTGGCTTACATTGCTTCTGAGCCTTTAGTGGATGCAGTGACTACCCCAAGTTCCTTTCCAGCTCTTTTAATTTAGTGAGCATTCATGCATGGTGTATACATGGCTTAAGTTTTCTGGCCCTTTGTGCACAAGACAGCATTTGAATAGCATTTGCCATTTACTCAACAGTTTATTTTATCTAAAAGTCAGCCAAAGTCTCCTTATTGCCAACGTTTGCACATATTTTTGGAATGCAGAACCTGGAATTTGAATAACCAAAGTGCTAATACCCTCAAGATTATTAAAAATATAACGAACATAAAAAAACAAGAAAAATCTCTGGGAAATTTCAATCCCCAGGTTCCAATTGTAACCCTTCCTCATGTAATTTCATTCAATCACCAATCAGTCTATTATTTCCCCAATACACCATGCCATCTAATCTTTTCGATTAGCTATCTCAGCAGAACTTCAAAAGTTTTCCTGAAAATTCAATACTCAGTACTTCCTCAAACAACAACTTACTGATACATGACCTGTACTTCCTAATGCCATGTTTCTAGAGTCTTGTATAATGCTCTTAGTTGATAGGTCCATTTCTCTTTCAAGGAAGCAGATGAGAATTTGCTACCATTCGACCTTCCATATAGGCCTTTGGTGATATCCGGTCATTAAAATGTAACATGTTACATTCTCATCAGCATTTGCCTATCACCCAACATCCCATGACTTGCATGCCCTACTCTTGAGGTCAATCATCACTCTTATCCTCTTCTCCCAACCCTATACTTCTCAACATTCTAACAAGTGGTAAAAGAAAATTGAAAAAAATATAACTTATTGATAAAAACTATGGAGGTAGAAATTAGCATTCGATACACAAGGCAAATTTTGGAAGAAAATAAGTACACAACCTTTGAGTTAGGTTTTCAATCTTATATATAGCAACAAACCTGTTGCATAGGTTTTACCTGCTGTTCGGTTTTCCCCTTTTCCAAAAGACTCTTCACTTCAGTTTCTTTTGCTTTCAGGTCATCCCGCATATCATTATAAGCCTTCACCTTACTGTCAATCACACCATCCAAATCTGTGGCATCCTTTTTTATCTTTTCTGCTTCATTCTAACAGATAGAGTGTTATCAATTTCAGTTTACACAGGACATATTTGCTTCCCCTAACACCACTCTCCCCATAAAGTACAGCTGTTTATGCAACATAATCCTCTACTATGAGTTACAGAATTACAAACTGTGGTAGTTCACCCTCTAGGTTCTCTTTCTTCAAGTGGCAACATGCATATCTCTGTCTGTCACCTCCTTCCCATGAGTATCTAAGAGACTAGGGATGATCTCAATCATTGTAATTTATAAGAGACAAGCCTGTCCCCTTCCATTTCATGCTGAGGAAATCCTAATTTACATATTTCCAAAAGTACTGTTCAGCCCCCATCTAAAATCCACAAAGACATGTTTAACAAAAAGCATTGCAAATAATGCAGGATTCTAAATACCTCTAAAGCCTTGGTGTCCACAACAGGCAAGCTTGTCAGATTGGCATAGATCTGCAAGGCTTTGCTACCAGCTTCTTCTGCTTCACTGTGTACTTTTGTAGCTTGTTTTTCCAGCTCCCTGGACATATTTTTTGCTGCATCATACCTAGTTGCGAGTTTTAGATCAGTTAAAATACAATATGTAACAAAGGCAGAACCAGTAAGACCTCCCTAAACATCCTGATATACCATGGCACACATTTTTTGGACTCTCTTATTAATATGAATACCTGTATTGAAATACCACCTATAAATAGCATGATTTCCAGCATCCGCAGTAGTTTTTTGTTTATAAATAGCCCTTGCTGGAATACACTTACAACCACACAGAAAGCAAAGTTTGCTTTCTAAAATAGGTTAGAAACACTTCAACATCTGCATTGGTCACTGATTTACAATATCCTTCAAAATCTCATCCCAACCAGCTACATGTTATTCTGCTGCCAAAGACAGAATTTTTGCCTTTTTCTTGATGTATCCAAAATTGCTTGGTGTCCACCAAAAGGTCAAGCATTAACCCAGTCCTGACAGTTTCTCCCCCTCCTTTGAGCCACCCCACCCCAGCTCACTCGAGAATTTTTGGAATTTGGGGAAACAATAAACAAAATGACATGGAATGTGAACAGGCAATAAAAGTTAAAATATTGCATTTTTAAAACCATCTATTCCTCCAAGAAAACGTGCTCCCTCATTTTGGGGGTGGGGGTATTACCAAGGGCAAGCTGGAAATAAGCGTAGAAAGATTAACACAATGTGCATTGCTCAAACACTTTGTAGACTCTGACAGAAGTATGACAACTGAAAGGGTACATGCCCTCTGCATTGGGAACATCATCTGTTGGGTGCATTTCTAACATGCCAACCCTATGCAGAAAACAGGCTTGTTACCATTAGCATCTTGTGCTATGATCATTTCAGGAGTTCAAACCTTTTTGGGACCTCTCAATGCTTGGCAATTAGGAGTATCTTATAAGTCTATTGCTTCTCTCTGTGTGGAGAGCTTTCCAACAAAAATGCTGGCAACTTTCCATCCACAGCAGATTTCTCAATGTTTAGGAGGAGATTCTTATTAATAATCTGTTGTAAGGTAGTAGGGAGTTGATTCAGATGTCTGGATCATGCACACACTTCAGCATGGTGTGCCTCCAACACCACAACCTCTGGGATTCCAAGGTGGGATTGGCTCATTGGCAAACCAGCGCCTTTGTCATTTACAACCAGACTTTCAACTTTAAGAGAATACAGACAGAAATTTGTTTTAATCATGGCCTCAAAGATACTAAACAATAAAGGCTCAGCCCACAAGGCTATTTCCCATTATTATTTTACAAATGAAATTTGTCTAAATTTACAATAAAAATCCTGATGAGTCAAATCCCAGGGGATCTGCCAACAAACGTGTGTTAAGTGGAGCTTCATGATAGTCAAGGAGCTCCCATTCCCACATGAATATGCCTCTATGTAACCCAATATGCCTACAAATGGGGTCTATGGCAAAAAAAAAGATTCAAATGCCAAATGAAAACACAGTAAAGAAGTAAATGTGTCAAGAAGTCTTTACTCAGTTTGTTTACACCTTATAATGGTCTGACTTTGTAAAAGATTGAAGCTTCACATTGAAAAATGTTGGGAGTTGGCTGTAATCTTTTTCTGCTTGGTGTGCTGTCTTTGTGTGTGCGTGACACAGTCCATCATATTTGACTGCATTGTCAACATGTTTTCGATGTTTTCGTGCTGCCATGCAAAATCCCAGAGTATCTCTACAGCCTTTGTGGCATTGGTAAGGGAGACCAGGCGGGCGAGAGGATGGGCATTCTACTATTGCATCATCTGTCAGTTGTCGTGCAGTGTACGGCATCGTCCACCTCTGTGTAAGTTTCCATGGTTATTTCTGCTGGAATTTCCATACCAGCCTTCTACAGGCGAATGAAAAGTACCTAGTCATCGGGTTGGTCGGCCTCACCCTGCTCCTCCTCGTTCTCAACGTCTTGTGCGTCATAAGTTGCTTGAACCCAGCGTGGTGGAAGCAACTGGCAATTGTGACTTCCGTCACCATCTTCCACACCTTCTTCATCATGGTTCTCTAAAACAGTTGGATTGCACTCCTGCTTATCATCAATGGCCCCGATAACCTGAGAGATCAGCTGTCATCGGTAGTGGGTTTTCAGGGTCCTAGTCACTCCTGATCCATTGGCTGGAGCTTGCTCGTGGTGTTGGGAAGCAAGAACATCAGCTTGACAGTTGAACATATGCAGGGCAGTTGTTTGTAATGGTGGCAATCTTCCTTTTCTTTCACATTAAAACATTTTGTCTGCTTTCCTGATTCACACCTCAAAAAATGCTGGCAGTCATCCAGGCAGTTTTGTTAGCCTTGTACTGCATGGGTAGTGTGTTGACATTTTTGAAGCAACTTAGCTTCTTGGACTTCCCTATCGCAAGAAGTTGACGCAGACCATAGCAGTGACACAGTTCTTGCTCCGTTTTCCACCATTGCACGTTTCACCTTTAAACAGCAAAGAGCAATCCAGTTTCATCCACATTAAAAATCTCTCATGCTGCACACTAGCTCAAGGCATGGATGAGACCATTTTGGAGTAAATCATCTATCATTGCTGCTGTAATCGCCGCATCCTCACTGCTTACCGCATGGAAGACAATCCATGCTTCATCTTGAATTGGTCCAGCCATCAGTCACTGTGGGTGAATTCCATGTGGCTCAGCTTCTTTGCCAGGGTGACTCCCGGTTCCTGCCAGGTTGAACCGGAGACGGGAACGTTCTCTGTTCGGGCTGCCTTGAACCACGTTAGCAGAGTTTCTTCAACATTGGGATACGCAGTTGTTCTTATCCTCCTCCTTGCTGGAGAGGATGCCAGCTTGTTGAACTGTTCCAAGATGTTTGCCGTCTGTTTCATAATGGTGGGCAAACTCGATGGTGGAATCTCCCACTCCTTTTCAATGTCTGCTTTCCACTTCACGCCACTGTTTACCACATGTCATATCAAATTCAGCTTCTCTCTGATTAACAACACATCAAAATTTCTCTCAGGTTTAGCTCTACCACAGGCTTTGCACATCTTTTCACAGGGAGGTCTCAATGTCAAATGATGGCTTGCCCAGCACGCCATGATTTTTCACACTTGTGTGGTCTAATTCCACTCTGATTGGTCAGCGTGGTTACATGACAAGCTTAGATAAATTCAGCTAATGCAGAGTTATCTGTGCAAAATTTCAGCTCATCACGGGCATCATTTTATGAGATTTGTTATTCTTTGGCAGGAATGGTTGACGACTTCGATGTAGCCGGAATTTCATGTCACCTGACTTTGATTCATCGTGATTTAACTGTATGTCCAAATGCTGCTTCTCAGGACTGGTCACAGGAACCACTGGGATAATTTACTTCATTTAGAAAGCATAGTAACATAGGAATTAGGAGCAAGAGTAAGCTATTCGGCCCTTCACGTCTGCTCCGCCATTCAATAAGATCATGGCTGATCTGGTTGTGGTCTCAACTCCACTTTCCTAGTCTACACCCTCATAACCCATGACTCCTTGACTATCAAAAATCTATTTAACTCAGCCTTGAATAAATTCAATGACCCCGCCTTCACTGCTTTCTGGAGAAGAGAATTCTACCGACTAACAACACTCAGACAAATTTTCTCCTCACCTCCGTCTAAAACAGGAGACCTCTTATTCTAGCCTCCTGCACAAAAGGAAACAACAGTAGGATAATTAAACTCAGTCTTTTATCTGTTACAATTGATAAGAGCCTGAGATTATAATTCATGTCCTCTCTTATCCTCCCTCTTACCAAAAATTGTTCTCCAGTGAGATTTCTTGGCAGCAAGTGCTGTCAGATGTTTATCTCATTTCACTGATTATGAACTGACATAAGTTCTACGCCCTAATCCTTCCCACAGTTCAGATGTAGATCATTTAATGTCACCTACTTACTTTCTATTCAACTCATCAATCGTGTTGGTGATTTCACTTTCTTCTGCTAATGTTTTACGCAGCAGTTCATAAGCTTTGGTGGAGGTATCATTAGCATTCTTAGCAATCTGTTCAATCTCATCTGCTTCATTCTTTTGCCTGTAGGAATTGAAGAATACTTATATTAGTGAAGTCTGTTCTGATTCATACGCACCCAAAGTTCACTCTGCATGTTTGCATTGGCACTCTAGTCAGATTCCCCCACTTCTATACAAAAACAGAATTACCTGGAAAAACTCAGCAGGTCTGGCAGCATCGGCGGAGAAGAAAAGAGTCGACGTTTCAAGTCCTCATGACCCTTCAACAGAACTGAGTATAGTTAGGAGAGGAGTGAAGTATAAGCTGGTTTAAGGTGGGGGGGGGCAGGGGTGGGGGAGAGAAGTTGAGGGTGGGGTGGTTGTAGGGACAAGCAAGCGGTGATAGGAGCAGATAATCAAAAGATGTCACAGACAAAAGGATCAAAGAGGTGTTGAAGGTGGTGATATTATCTAAGAGAATGTGCTAATTAAGAATGGATGGCAGGACACTCAAGGTACAGCTCTAGTGGGGGTGGGGTGGAAAGACTGACAAGGTATTGTAGATTTAAAAATAATGGAAATAGGTGGGAAAAGAAAAATCTATATAAATTATTGAAAAAAACAAAAGGATGGGGAAGAAACGGGGTGGGGATGGGGGGAGGGAGTTTAAGATCTAAAGTTGTTGAATTCAATATTCAGCCCGGAAGGCTGTAAAGTGCCTAGTCGGAAGATGAGGTGCTGTTCCTCCAGTTTGCGTTGGGCTTCACTGGAACAATGCAGCAAGCCAAGGACAGACATGTGGGCAAGAGAGCAGGGTGGAGTGTTAAAATGGCAAGCGACAGGGAGGTTTGGGTCATTCTTGTGGACAGACCGCAGGTGTTCTGCAAAGCGGTAGCCCAGTTTGCGTTTGGTCTCTCCAATGTAGAGGAGACCATATTGGGAGCAACGAATGCAGTAGACTAAGTTAGGGGAAATGCAAGTGAAATGCTGCTTCACTTGAAAGGAGTGTTTGGGCCCTTGGACGGTGAGGAGAGAGGAAGTGAAGGGGCAGGTGTTGCATCTTCTGCGTGGGCATGGGGAGGTGCCATAGGTGGGGGTTGAGGAGTAGGGGGTGATGGAGGAGTGGACCAGGGTGTCCCGGAGGGAACGATCCCTACGGAATGCCGCCGGGGGGGTGAAGGGAAGATGTGTTTGGTGGTGGCATCATGCTGGAGTTGGCGGAAATGGCGGAGGATGATCCTTTGAATGCGGAGGCTGGTGGGGTGATAAGTGAGGACAAGGGGGACCCTATCATGTTTCTGGGAGGGAGGAGAAGGTGTGAGGGCGGATGCGCGGGAGACGGGCTGGAAACGGTTGAGGGCCCTGTCAACCACCGTGGGTGGAAAACTTCGGTTAAGGAAAAAGGAGGACATGTCAGAGGAACTGTTTTTGAAGGTAGCGTCATCAGAACAGATGCGACGGAGGCGAAGGAACTGAGAGAATGGGATGGAGTCCTTACAGGAGGCGGGGTGTGAGGAGCTGTAGTCAAGGTAGCTGTGGGAGTCGGTAGGCTTGTAATGGATATTGGTGGACAGTCTATCACCAGAAATTGAGACAGAGAGGTCAAGGAAGGGAAGGGAAGTGTCAGAGATGGACCATGTGAAAATGATGGAGGGGTGGAGATTGGAAGCAAAATTAATAAATTTTTCCAAGTCCAGACGAGAGCATGAAGCAGCACCGAAGTAATCATCGATGTACTGGAGAAAGAGTTGTGTGAGGGGGCCGGAGTAGGACTGGAACAAGGAATGTTCCACATACCCCATAAAGAGACAGGCATAGCTGGGGCCCATGCGGGTACCCACAGCCACATCTTTTATTTGGAGGAAGTGAGAGGAGTTAAAGGAGAAATTGTTCAGTGTGAGAACAAGTTCAGCCAGATGGAGGAGAGTAGTGGTGGATGAGGATTGTTCAGGCCTCTGTTCAAGGAAGAAGCTAAGGGCCCTCAGACCATCCTGGTGGGGGATGGAGGTGTAGAGGGATTGGACGTCCATGGTGAAGAGGAAGCGGTTGGGGCCGGGGAACTGGAAATTGTTGATGTGACGTAAGGTGTCAGAGGAATCACGGATGTAGGTGGGAAGGGACTGGACAAGGGGAGAGAGAATGGAGTCAAGATAACGACAAATGAGTTCCATGGGGCAGGAACAGGCTGACACGATCGGTCTGCCGGGACAGTTCTGTTTGTGGATTTTGGGCAGGAGGTTGGGCGACTATCAGGTTGGAAGCTGTGGGAGGAAGATCTCCAGAGGAGATGAGGTCAGTGACAGTCCTGGAAACAATGGCTTGATGTTCTGTGGTGGGGTCATGGTCCAGGGAGAGGTAGGAGGAAGTGTCTGCGAGTTGACGCTCAGCCTCCGCGAGGTAGAGGTAGAGTTCTGTTGAAGGGTCATGAGGACTCGAAACGTCGACTCTTTTCTTCTCCGCCGATGCTGCCAGACCTGCTGAGTTTTTCCAGGTAATTCTGTTTTTGTTTTCGATTTCCAGCATCCGCAGTAGTTTTTTGTTTTTATCCCCCACTTCTATGTTCACTATTCAATGTAGTTTTTTGACAAGATGCGTAATGTTGGAAGCACTATTTGGAGCTGCAAAACGCGCCATTATCTTGGTCACAAAATGGTGTTTTTACATTTGTCTAGTACTTTAAACAGCCAGATGTTTATACAATGCAGTTTCCTTTAAACAAATTCAAGCTTTTCCAATAGGGATTCACAAGTCCTTTTCCTTGCTATAGGCACCAACTTCAGTTGTCACAATGTCATCAGAAAGAGAAATTCATGGTGTCTCCAATGTTCAACATTGGCTTGGGGCATTTTCTGTATCTTACGTATACTGTTGCCTCAAAAAAAACATGGGTTTAGTACCTATTATGCAATTTGCATGGATTAGCACCAGTGAAAGGCTTTGTGTCTTGTATAGTTCAGACAGCAAAAAGCTTGCACCAGTATTATTTTAAAAATGAACATTCTGTAGAAAAAGTTTGCCCCCTTAGGGTTTACACACACATATTTCAGAAACTTCACTCACAATGAAACAAATTCCCAACAGCAGCAGAAAATACAACTTTCACACAAATATTTGGCAGTTAAATAAACTCATGCCACTTGTTTTACACGCATATTCATGCTTTGCAAACAGATTCCGTGGTGCTGCATGAAGACAACATGAAAGCTAATAATAAAGTTCCAAACTTATTTGATGTGAATTACTAATTTACTCACCAATTTGTAGCCAGGGTATTAGCAAATTAGTGATTAAAAGTTAACTGGACAACAAATTGGATGGCAACACAGGTAAAGACACTATCAGAGCAAAGGCATTGGGGAAGAGAGAGACAAAGATTTTTTCTTAAAAATCTTAATGATAAGATTTCCTTGTAAAGAATGTATGTGTGGTTTTGCTACATAAAGCACAGAGGGAATCTTTCCTGTTGGTCTATAAGTGGAATTTATAATACAATTTGAAAGCCAGCAGAAACATTTTGTATTATATTCCGTTGATAAGACTAGAGGAAAATCATGCCTCCAAAGATAGGTAAGGGAGATCAGCACTGTCAAAATAGACATCTTGTCCCTTTTATAATACTCAGCACTTTTGTTTAGTATGCCACTTTAGGAATTATAAGGCACAGGTACTGAATAAAGACTCCTTTCCCAAGTTCAAAGTTTACCCTTAACCTCACGAAAATATCTTATTGCAGCCATCCAGCAAAGACAGCCTATTTTAAAGGCAGGTTTGAGTTGTGGAACTGTGTTCATTTGAATTAGATTGAGACTTTTGGCAAGAGAGCACAGACAGGCAAACGTTAATCCCATCAGCTTGGCTGGATGGAAATCTAGGCTCCAGGGTGAAAAACATGAAAATCACCGAGTTACCTAATGACCATGAATGAAACCCTTACCTTTCTGCAAGGTTACGAGCCTCTTCTGCCAGAAGTGTCATGTTATTTGGATCAGCACTGGAATCCGGAGTTGCTATTGACTGTCGGGAAGTAAAAAGAATCAATTTACAATGTAGGCGTATTCTCTGCACATTTTATGAAATAGGGTGGAGAAAACTGCTTATGCTTCCTGGACGAGTACTATACCAAATAGATGATTTCCAAGTGGTATTGATAGATGTCTGGTGTGAGACTGTCAACAGCCATATGCTATATTGTAATTTAACTGTGCAGGAAGTACACTATTTCCAGTACCCAAACCATGACCCCCTACAGAGAGAATGCTAAAGACAGTGTGTGCTCACTTCCAGCAATCTTATTTGAATATTAATCTGTGCTGCTGATAGGAAGTTAATATTTGACCGGGGTCTTCAGTAAGCTTACTGGTTTCAAATTAAGTTGCTACCAAACTGCCAGCTGACAAAAGTGGAATCTATACAGGAATCTAAATGATCCTATGCCAATATCTATAGGTGGCCACATACATTTAAGAACTTACACAAAGAAAGAACCTTTCTTAACAGGTAGGAAGAATATTTAGGATGATTCTGAGGGCCACTACTGTCATCCAGAAAGTTGAAAGTCAGTGCATTTTATTTACATTGGTTCCCATAGGACCAATTCTCCACCCCATGAGCTGAGTTTTGCCATGGAGGCGGAGGGACAGGCAATTTCAGGTAGTTGTACAACAAGAAGGCTCCTGATGCTGTCCCGCCTCCAGGCACTTTTCCCAAGACTGAGCTATCACAGGAATCGGCAACCTGCTCCACAGAGGCAGGCAACCAATTAAATCTTCAATTAGGACCATTTTCAGAACTCACCGGCATTTTCCCAGCATTAAGCTGGCCCCTGCTGAGTCCGGATTTCGACAGCAACTTGGAGACAGCCTTCCAGCAGCAGGCTGGAGGGCCACCGGTTCCTCCTCTCACCGGCCCAATGATTGAGCCAGATGTACGAAAAGGCCACAGCCGGAGCCAAAGCCATTCCTGTGGAGGGACTTCCCCTCCAAATTGATGGCCCTAAGGCCTTTGTAGGCCTTTTTTAAGTTTTAAATTTTCAGCAAGCTTCTGAGAGTGGCTCCATCTTGAGGTGTCCTTGCGATGGCATTTCTGCCTCAGCACCCTCAGTGGTCTGCCAGCCAACCAGTGCTGTGGTGCTCTGACTGGGTCTTCTGACTCACTGAATTTAATCAAACACAGAGGTGGCCAGTTGGAAGCCCATCTCAAAAAGTTGTGTCTTGATGACAAGCGCTGGCTTGGGACGCGCATATCGTCTCAACACCCACAGGAAAATTCTGCAGAGTGTGTGTGTGGGTGTCGCAAAAGAGGTGGTAAAGAACAAGGCAATTGGTTTACAAGTTTATTTTCCTAGCTACAACCATAGTCTGAAGCTAGGCAACCAATCTTCATGGCAAAGCAAATAATGTTTAAGAATGTATTTAATGAATAACTGACATGCAGACAGATTGAATAAAGGACCTTTCTCCAGAATAGAAAAGCACAACATTACAGGCACAAATAATTCATCTGGATACTGGAAAGGCATAGCTCATGGACGTGAGTATTATGAGTCAATGTATTTTTAAAAATTCATTCGCGGGATGTGGGGATCGCTGGCGAGACCAACTTTTATTGCCCATCTCTAATTGCCCTCGAGAAGGTGGTGGTGAGCTGCCTTCTTGAACCACTGCAGTCCATGTGGTGTAGGTACCCCCACAGTGCTGTTAGGGAGGGAGTTCCAGGATTTTGAACCAGCGACAGTGAAGGAACAGCAATACATTTCCAAATAAGGCTACTGTGCAGCTTGGAAGGGAACTTCCAGGTGGTGGTGTTCCCATGCATCTGCTGCCCTTGTCCTTCTAGATGGTAGCCGTCATGGGTTTAGAAGGTGCTGTCGCAGGAGGCTTAATGAGTTCCTGCAGTGCATTTTGTAGATGGCACACACTGCTGCCACTGTGCATTGGTGGTGGAGGGAATGAATGTTTGTGTAAGTGGTGCTAATCGAACAGGCTTTGTCCTGCATGGTGTCAAGCTTCTTGAGTGTTGTTAGAGCTGCACTCATCCATTCAAGTGGGGAGTATTCCATCACACTCCTGACTTGTGCCTTGTAGATGGTGGACAGGCTTTGGGGAATCAGGAGAGGAGTTACTCACAGCAGGATTCCTAGCCTCGGACCTGATCTTGTAGCCACAGTATTTATACGGCTAGTCCAGTTCAGTTTCTGGTCAATGGTAACCCCCAGGGTGTTGATAGTGGGGGATTCAGTGATAGTAATGCCACTGAATGTCAAGCGGCGATGGTTAGCTTCTCTCTTGTTGGAAATGGTCACTGCGCGAATGTTGCTTGGCACTTGTCAGCCCAAGCCTGGATGTTGTCCAGGTCTTGCTGCATTTGAACAGGGGCTGCTTTCAGTATCTGAGTCATCGCGAATGGTGCTGAACATTGTGCAATCATCAGCGAACATTCCCACTTCTGACCTTATGATGAAAGGAAGGTCATTGATGAAGCAGCTGAAGATGGTTGGGCCTGGGACACTACCCTGAGGAACTCCTAAGGTGTGCGGTGACATCTTGGAACTGAGATTATTGACCTCCAACAACCACAACTTTCTTTCTTTGTGCTAGGTATGACTCCAACCCATGGAGAGTTCTCCCCTCCGATTCCCACTGACCCCAGTTTTGATAGGGCTCCTTGATGCCACACTCTGTCAAATGCCGCATTGATGTCAAGGGCAGTCACTCTCACCTCTGGAGTTCAGTTCTTTCTGTCCATGTTTGAACATGGGGTGATTGTGTGATCTTGATGGAACCCAACCTGGGCATCAGTGAGCAGGTTATTTCTAAGCAAGTGTCGTTTGATAGCACTGTTGATGACCTCTTGATCATCAGTGAAGTGATGGAAGAGTAGATTGGTGGACAATAATTGGCTGGGTTGGATTTGTCCTGCTTTTTGTGTACAGGACATACCTGGGCAATTTCCCACATTGTTGGGTAAATGCCAATGTTGTAGCTGTACTGAAACAACTTGGCTCGGGGCGTGGCAAGTTCTGGAGCACAAGTCTTCCGTACTATTGCTGGAATATTGTCAGAACCCAGTGAATCGAATTGGCTGAAGACTGGCAGCTGTGATGCTGGGGACTCGGCACTTCTGGCTGAAGATTGTTGCAAATGCTTCAGCCTTATCTTTTGCACTGATGCGCTGGGCTCCCCCATCATTGAGGATGGGGATATCTGTGGAGCTTCCTCCTCCAGTTATTTAATTGTCCACCATGATTCACGGCTGGATATGATAGGACTGCAGAGCTTGGCGATCTGATCCGCTGGTTGTGGAATCGCTTAGCTGTCTATCACATGCTGCTTACACTGTTTGGCATGCAAGTAGTCCTGTGTTGTAGCTTCACCAGGTTGATACCTCATCTTTAGGTATGCCTGGTGTTGCTTCTGGCATGCCCTCCTGCACTCTTCATTGAACCAAGGTTGGTTCCCTGGCCTGGCGGTAATGGTAGAGATGGGGATATGCCAGGCCATGAGGTTTCTGTTTGTGGTCGAGTATAATTTGCTGCTGATGACCAACAGAGCCTCATGGATGCCCAGTCTTGAGTTGTTGGAGCTGTTTGCAATCTATCCTATTCAGCAAATTGGTAGAGCAACACAATGGAGGGTATCCTTAATGTGGAGATGGGGCTTCATTATCACAAAGACTGTGTGGTGGTCACTCCTACTGATGCTGTCATGGACAGGTGCATCTGCATTTTTGATATCAAATGACTCCTAGGTAAGTTAATTCTATTTATGCTGCAAGTTTACAGGCTATAATAATACAATTAATTATCATTCTTCATGACAGGCAGGGCACTATGTCCCAGGGTCACATTTGGGTTATAATACAATCGACTGAAATAGTTGACTAATCTTCCACTGTAAAAATAAACTGAAGTTTTGCACATCTTTAACTGCTCAATAGTATGTTACGGAATGTCCTTGCTATAATCCAGCTGGAAAGAAAAAAGTGCCAAGGAAAGATGAACTACAGCATTAGAACTCGCATTTTCCAACGGAGCTGCCTTCTTTAATCCCCGTGATATCAAATGCTTGGGTGTGAAAATAAAATTTTAAATCACAGTTTATGAAACGTTTAACTCTGAATATTGTTGCAATGCAAGAATTGGTCATTACTCAACGTATGAACTTGAACTGACCTTTAGTTCATTTATAAACATGTTACTTTGCCTGAATTCAAAGAGGTTTGCACAGAAACACATACCACATTGTCTAAGATTTCCTTGGCCTTGTCAAGCTCCGTCCGAGCATTTGAGATCACTTTCTCTGCATCCTGGATACGATTATTGGATTGCTCGGCCAATTCTTCAGTGTTATCTACTGTCTCCTTTATATTTTGAAGACGTCCCCACTGGGTGGACAGGGTGTTATTAATTTCAGCCAAGCGGTCCATGAGATTTTTGTCTACATCTGTTAAAAAGATGTTGATTTTACATTAAGTTATATGTCCATATTAGGGAAGATTTCACAGCAGGTATGTATTTTCACACTGATGCATGAGCAAGCTTAATGTTAACTGATGGGTAAACAGAAAAATGAGTACTGAGAAAATATAGCACCATACTCTTTTGGGATATGCAATGCCTGTTAATGTGAGGTAAACCCAAGCCCAGGTAAACCATGAATTCATATCAGAAATAGGACAAAGAAAATGCATGAGTAATTTTCTCACTTAACTGTACAAATGTTATGGATGCCCTGCCTGTTTCGGGAAGATAAATTACCAATTAAGTAAGTTTGAATGACTTGCAGGTATTAGCCAATGAGCAGCTCTGCTTCTTTAGGTCCATCTGAAATTTCTGCAGAGAAATTAGAACATTTTTGCTGTGACCAATTTCAGATTTCCTCACACCTTCCTGCACACAAACAGGCATCCATGAGACACTGAATTTTTCACATGGCCAATTGCCAATGCCTCCCCAGTTGAAATTGCCGTGGTATCCAATTGTCGCAGGGGAAGTGGAAACTTGCTGACTTCCGCAATTTCTCTCCGGAAACCCATTGGGAATTAAAATCCATTCCCAAGGCTTTTCTGTGGCCCACCCTTGTTGTTCTTATATAGGTTATTTTCCTTTGTTTCAATTTCCTTCTATATTCTATGCGCATTGTACAAGGCTGATGGAAACTAAATTCTACTGAAATGCCTCCATCAGGAAGCAGATACAAAAAAAAATCAATCCAATAAAAATGGGATTAATGGAATTCCAATACAATAAATCAGATCGCATCATTTAAAATTCAGAAATCTTCCAAATAATGTGATTTATGTTTTTCTTTATTCCTCTGAATATTTTACTACTCCCTTCCCTTCTCTTATCCTCACACTTCTAAATTGTTCCGAGTGCCAGTTGCCTTTCAGTACTTTGCCAAAGTGACCGTTCTTCATTTGAGAACAGAGGCAATGCCAACAAATTAACCAACCATAAATATACCTTAATCTTTCCCAATGTTCAGCAAAAAAGGCAATGGGAAGAAGAGTGAATAATAGTGGTTTGTATCTGGTTCATAGAACTTTACACATGATATATTCCTCTCAATCATATTTCACTAAATCCTATTTGCCATTTCAGTACCTATTTTATCAGGCATAACTTTATGTTTAGGTCAGGAATGGTTAATTTCTTCACAATTAAGTTACATAAATAACATGGACATCTTAGTCTTTAAATTGTAACACCACGTGAAGGATTTCAGTTAAAAATTGCTGAAAAGAGGGACGAATGCAAGACGAACAGCTTTGGCAAAAAAGGACAAACCCAAGATTGCCAAATATCAAACAATCACAATAATTTATACCACAGGAGAAAAAGGTGACCAGTCAACTCTGATTGGCTAAGGTGTTGCCATAGAGAAAGCAACAGGGAATTATAGGCTGTCCAAGCTCCTGAGTAATTCAAAAAAGGTGTATGGTTTGAACATATTCTTTTTGCTTGCAGGCCCCTGAGTATGAATGTATGTTGTTTCTAGCAAGAGTAAATGAGCCATGTTACAAGCTCGACTATTGTTTGTGCGGCTATTAACACTCAGGATTGTTCAGCAACTGTTTCTCTAACAGTAGATGTTTTGTTTTGGGTTTTACAAGCATAGGCTGGTTGAATATGCTCCGTTCTCTGTCTATTATGAACAGCTGAAGAACATGCTGCTTGATTCAAATCAGCCAATCTCTGGAACATATGGCCTACATACTTAACATTGCACCAGCAATGAAATTCGGTCACAACATTGCTCAATTTCAAGGTAGGCAGAATGTCTTTTTGGACTGAGGGCAGCAACCTGTTGCAGGGTGAAGTGGTTTGCTTAACCTGTGGCTCAAATTTTTGAGAACTGTTGCCTTTCCAGGGTAACTTGAGGTAGACCAGGCACTTTTCAGGTACGAAAATGGCAGCCTACGGCCTATTGGCGAGTTTGCGCGATACACATTGAACAATGATCTGATCAGGATAGCAAATGTCCCACAGGATGGATTTGGTGTGCTCTATTTCTGCATCAAGCTTGCAAGGTGAGCAAATGGCTAGGGGCTCTGTTTACAAGATGGCTGATAAGACCAATCTATACAATTCCCAATGCGTATATTGACCAGTGGAGGTAGGCTTGCACTGAAGCACTGAAATATACCACATTACTCATTTGTGTGAAAGGCAGAATGCCTTTTTGACTTGAAGGCAGCATCCTGTTAGTGGCGACTACCACTACTGCATAGTAGCAGCATGAAACAGCTAGCTTCATCTGTTGCTCAAATTTTTGAGATCGATCACCCTGGAAGGGCAAGGTGAGGTTGACTGGGCACTTTTCAGGGCCAAAAGTGATGGCCTTAGGCCTGTTCATGAGTTTGAGAGATATATAGCGCGAAATGATCTGATCAGGGCAGCCATTATCCTGCAGTATGCTTTTGATGTGCCCTATTTCAGCATCAAGCTTACACGGTGGCGAATGGCTCAGGCCCTATTTACAAGGTTGCCAATAAGACCAATCTTATAGCGTGTGGAACTGTAAGAATCCCAATGTGTATATTGACCAGTGAAGGTAGGCTCGCAGTAGGCCATGGTAGAGAAGCCCCTGGCAGATTTCTCTACTAGTACGGTCAAGGGAGGCGAGTTCAGTTGAGTGCTCCATTCCAAAGGTGAATTTGAGCGCAGGATCAAGCCCATTAAGACATGTATGGAAATTGTTACATGCAGCTGCAGATTTAAATATAGCAAATAAATATGCCAGGGGTAGGGGTTAGTTGTCATTCCACCGATAACACGTTTCTCATGGAACCCAACTAAGATATTTGCTGGGCCTAGAGGGGAGCCCATGGCAACACCATCTATTTGGGCATACATGGTGTCATTAAAATGAACTCAACTGCGTGAGTTGCTGAGTTCATAAGTTCAATATATACGGATTCACGCATGGTGATGGGTCTAGATCGCCATGATATAGTGCTGCAGTGCAAATTTCTATGGCTTCCTTAACTGGAGTATTGGCTAGCAATGTCAAATGAGCACGTGGACATAACATCGCTATCGATATGCAAGTCCTGTATGTGTTGGGGAAGGAAACAGTTAACTCACAAGGAGTTCAATTGGTAATTATCAGTTAGCTAGCTAAGTACCCATTTGAATGCATAAAAAATAAAACAGGTGAGACAAGTTCTCTGTAGAATTTTATGCACTAAAAATAAAACTCTGTTGGAAGAAGCCAGTCTTTATCTTCATTTCAAGCAGGTATTGTGACTTTATCAGTATGGCCTTTGCAAATATGAAGGAGTCCATCACCATGTATGTGGAAAACTTGGTCAAAACTGGTTGTAACAATTAGCCCAACCATTTGGCCAAATTATGCTATGCCAAACTGGTCATAGATAAGATGGGGCGTAAAGGGACATCATTTGTGTGTCCTGGGCAGCCCATATATACATGGATGTAGCAAACCGTGAGGATGAACCCTGTCAAGTATATCATGCGGTATCTCATCACTCTTACACAAATCCAGCAAGCGTTTTTTTAAGCTTACTTTCAAGCAAGACTGTCCGTCATGTTGAACGGCAGGTCCAATGGATCCAAATTTAGACCTGTCATTCAGGATGGCGTGTATTTTATTGATATAATCAAGCTTGTTAAGGATGACTATTACCATCCCTTTGTTAGGTTTACGTCAAAAAGACGTTCTGCCTATCACACAAATGAGTAATGTGGTATATGAGTTTCAGTGCCAGTGTGATGCTAGGTATGTAGGCCATACGTCCCAAAGACCAGCAGTTCATATTAAACAGCATGCCCCAGCTGCTGTTCACAACGGGCAGGGTATAGATCATACCCAACCAGCCCATGCTTACAAAACTTAAAACACAGTGTCCAACATTAAATGTGATTCTGTGATTGCTAAGAATTAATTTAAGATTGTCAGTTGGGCTCACAGTGTGGCACATTTGCATACTGGAAGCTACCTGTATTAATAGACAGGGCCCTGTTCTTTGCAGAGACAAAGAACACAAAGCCACTGCGCCTGTTTCAGCTCAATAAAATAAGTGGCAGCCATTTGCTGACTTATTCCTCAGGGCAATGCCTTGACTAATCAGGGTCCAGCTGCCTGGCTTAAATTTCAAACAATGCTTGGCAGTTAACTGTCAGTCGCCATCACTGTTGCATTTTCCATGGCAACGCCACTTGCCAACTGATCAGTGTTCTCTTCACATACAGTATCAATTGTTTTTATCCTTATATTAGTATTCGTAAGGTGTCCTGATGAGTGCAAGACAAAAAGCTTAGAAGTGTCTCCTATTTCAGCAATACTCAGGTTCTGTATTACAAACGACTGATCAGCTGAGCTCATAACGAGCTAGAAGTGACATACATTCATAGGCATGGATCTGTTCTCTGCAAACAAAAGGAATACGTTCAAGCCTTGTGCCATTTTTGTATTACCCAGGATCTTGGGGAGCCATTGCTTTCTCCATGGCAACGCCTCGGCCATTCAGAGTCGAAAGTCAACCAATTAGCGCCCTTTTCTCCTATAGTATAACTCGTAATCATTTGAAATTTGGCATTCTTGTATTTGTCCTGATGAGTGCAAGATGAAAAGCTTTGGCAACATATCTTTCCTTTCAGCAATATTCAAGTTCTGTACTACTCAGCAATGATTTCAATTAAGGCCAAGTGCCAAAAAGATAATTAGAATTTTTAATCATTTTATTCACATCAAGTCTAAGATATATACCTCTCATGTTTTCAGCATCCCTCAGCAAGTCCATAATGGTTCTTTCAGCTTCCTTGAGTCTTTCCTCAAAGGCCTTGTCACTCACTGTGTCCTGGCTCGTCCCGAGGTTTGCAATTAAATCTTCCAAGTCCTTAAGCTTCTGCCTATGTTCAGTTACCTGAGCAAATGCCACAGGATAAAAGATATCCGGCAGGAAACCAATTAAATCAATTGTAACTCCTGCAATCTTATCTACTAACATACAATTACTCAGCCAATCAAAACAAGATAAACGAGCATGTCATCCAGAGCTTATTTTGGCAACTGAAGCCAAATATAGTACATCCTGGTATAAGAATGAAAAGTAATGCATGTGTGCCCTTGGCTTCAAAGTTGTTATTTAAGATTTAATCAGTAATTCAAGTATTACATTCATGAAAATAAATTTATTTTCCTTATAAAATACTGTTCTTCACTTCTCTTTAGTCCTTTTCCTGGATTTATTGGTTGAAACATGCAAGTACTAACCTATGCATATTTTCTTATTAACTGAAATGCTTATTGATAACATTATTCAATTATTCAATGGTAATCCATAGTTATCTATTGTAAAGATAACTGTATTAAAACTTTAGTTTTGATTAAAACAATTTTCTTCCCTTACTATTAGCGGTAACTCAAGTATAAAGGCTGCTTTCACACTTTCCGGTCATGTGAGGAGGCTTTTATTCTACCTGTCTTCTAAGGATGCTGATTCATGCTGGGATAGAGAACCAAACGTGGATTTAATTAGACTTTTTAAACTTGGGGAACAATACCAAAGTCTGATGATGGAAAATTGGAATTACATAGAATTTTCAGCATGGAAACAGGTTACTCAGCCCAACTGGTTTATTGTCAGGGTTTTTCCTTTAAGTGAGCCTTCACCCACCCTAACTCATCTAATCCTAAAAGGACCCTTTCTTCATGTATTTACCTAGCTACTGCTTAAATGCATCTGTGCTACTTGCCTCAACTACTCCATCTGGTAGCAGGTTCCACGTTTTAATCATGCTTTGGGTAAACAATTTTCTCCCAAGTTCCTGATGTGACGACCTTTGACCCAGAAGCAGTACAGTGAGGAAAATTTGAAATGTCTTTAAAAGTTTATGGAATCTGTAATTATCTTTAAGAATGTTTAAAAGGGGCTTTTGAGAGTTTGCATCCATTATGAATAGATCAATTGTAATTTTCTTGGATAATAAGAAATACTGGTACATGTGACCTGAAAACTCTTGAACCCTGGAAGTAGTACCAACAAGAAGGAAGTTAAGACCAAAGCCATGTAGCTGGAGGTTACAAAGGAGAACTACAAACAGAGGAGCTAGAGGGTGAAGGCGATCAGTGTACAGAGACAGAAAAAAAGGACACACCGAATTCTTGTGAGGTGAAGAAGCAAATCTCTCTCAGGAAGTGGTCAGCTTTTCTGCCAGACAGGAGCTCTTGGAGGTACTGCATGAGCTGAGTAAAATGGTCTAAAACCTGCAATAGCTCAGAGACACTAAAGAGCTGGCTGTTTGCCCAGAAGTGGCCAAACTGTGAACCCGGATACTATTGGTTGGTTTGTTGAAAAGGAGCTCAGGAAAGCTACAACATTCATGACCCAAGGGAGAGGGGATTCATAGAATTGTGCCTTGCTGATGAAAATCTTGCATGTGAAACTTGAAGGCGAAAGCTGGTGTTGGGTAGGACTCCTGACCTACCCTACCCTGCGTGGAACTGTATAGTTACATTGGTGCAGGGAGTGATGTAGGTGAGTGTGGTTGCGTAAGACATATCTTTGTTGTATCAACTGTTTAAAGTGAAATTTGCCTTTTTATTTGAATTAACAGGCAAATGATTCTTCATGTGTAATTTCCATTGGTTCTGATTACTGTTAACGTAAAAGCTACAAAAATGTGTGAACTTGTTGGTAATTTCTTCATTTGTGGATCATTCAGTAAATTTGGTCATTTTGGTTTATGGTTCCCCATCGGGATCATAACACTATTTATTTGTGGTTTTCTTAAATTTATTACTGCTAGTTTTGGACTCTTCAAAAATGGAATTAGTATTAAGACCTCGGTTGTGCCTCATGTAATCTTAGGATTAAGAACATAAAACATGCAGTGCAGATTCACTGGGATATTACCAGAGTTGAAACATAATAGTTATGGAGAAGGAATTTAGAAAGCAGGGCTTTTTCATTGGAGTTGGAAAGATAATTTGCCCAGATTTTGCAATGGTATTGACGACAAGTCTTTGTCCTCACTACTCCAGTGAAACTGACAGCAACTTCTGGAGTCTGCACATATACATAACACAAATATAAAAGCTGCTGTCATTGGATTTTACACTTTTCCAGTGGGTGCACTTTTAGGGCACCCCCAGACAATCAACTGAATAGACAAGAACTTGTACTTTCATGCCTTTAATCTCAATGTAAAGTCTCTTGGAATAGTTTTTAATGGTGTACCGCTAAACAACCACTGGCCCAGAGAAGCTAATTTTATATCTGTGGAATATCAAATTTCTCCATAATAATGAAAAATTTACAATTTTTAAAAAAGTTTATCTTTATTTTAGCTTCTTAGTCCAATCATAATCGTTTGGTTTGGTATCTGAAATTTTAAACTAAAAGTAAACGATATAATGCTTTTAACTTTCTCATTTGCTAAATCCATCAATATGATTGGTTAAGTGCTTGCTAACATCACTGCTGTTGCACACCAACACATCCCCTTAACTTGGAGTCAGATTTAAACTGTTGTTGCGAAAGGGAAAGTCCATGCTACAGAGATCATTAGACCTTTGTGGGCAGCTTTGTTCAAGGTCAGCAGTGAGTGCTGTTGTTTTGCTGTTGACCGCAAAAAAAATCTGAGCCTACGGTTGACCTGATCAAGATCTTCAAGATTAAGAGTTGAAATAAGGTAAACGATAAGTGCTTCCATAGGGTGGCAGACCAGTAACAAGAGGGCACAAATTTAAGTGGATCAGGAACTGAAATAATAGGGACCGTAACAGTTTGTGGGGCTAGAATTTGGAAGTCTGTCACAATCTGTAGTTGAAGCAGAAAGTGTAAATTCATTTGAAAGGACCTTAGATAGTTGCTTTAAAGAATATTAAGAAAGAAAGGAAGCAAGAAGGAGAGTGGGATTGATTTCAAGTGAAGAAAACATTCAGTGTAGATTTGATGGGATAGACTAGGTTCTGGCCATCATCTGGTATTTTGCTCAAATGGTTTCTCACATGCAAGCTGAGAGGTTAAGTGCTGCTAACCATTAGACTTATTTTGGGGTTTTAACAGTGAACACACTCTCACCCATCATTCACAGTCTCTCACTTTCAAGTAGCTCCAAGATCAAATGAAGTATTGTGTATAAAATAACTAACAAATGCTATAATAGAAATGAGACCCCCTACCTTATCTTTTACCAGCCTGTAACAGGTAGGACACTCCTGGCAGCCAGGTCTTGTCCGATTGTAGAAATAGTTTTCTTCGCACTGGTCACAGTGTTTACCCACAAACCCTTCCTTACAGTCACACTTTCCATCTTCCTTGCACTGTAGAGATCGAGAGCCCTCACGGTCACAGTCACAGGCTGCAGAAATAGATAAACTACTCATGCACCTGTTTTGTTTAGAAATTGATGATTCAATCTTTGAGATATTTTTCCTAAAAAGTATATTTTAAAAATTATTTTGCTTACGTTTGCATCCATCCTGGCCAAATCCAAAATGATACGGTTCACACTTATTACACTGCCGGCCAACAACACCAGGCTGGCATTCACATTGTCCATTCTGGGCATCACACTGACCATTAACAGAACCAATTGGATTACAGTCACACCTGGGAGCAAACAATCGGTGAATTCAATCAATGAAGCCCTTCATGTTGTACTGTGAAGATTAATGTTAACTGCCAAACCATAAGAATCAACGGTTAACTTGTTAATCCAAGCCCATCATATACTGTAAAGAGGTGGGTACAATTTACACGAAAGAAAAGTGATTTTCTTTCTCAATATTCCTGAATCCATGTGGCTATGCCATTCAGACCTTTAGCATGAGCACCATCTTACCAATTTTCTTATTATAAGTTATCTTTTGTGTCTTTACTCAGCACACTAGTAAGGTTAACAAAGTGATGTGCAGAGTTGTCTTTAAACTGCTGGAATCACATACTTGTTCTTCAGGATCAACAGCTGTTCTATATCAGAGCATCTAACTGAAGGCAATTTACTGATTTATAACAAACAACAATCCCACTTCCAATGCTAAATGCCAGCTTCCTTCCAATCTCTGCTGCACGGCTGTCACCAAGCCAAGAATTCAAGTAGGACTTTTATTTCCACAAAGTAAAACTGAAGGAATGTTGTGTGGAGGGAGCTTTATATTCCTCCTGGGAATTTCAGATCTAAACACTGGTTGCTTACAAAATTGTTCTGTACATTTGTACTTTTGTCTTTCTTTTTGAAAAACAAAAGATAGGCTTGTTTCCTCTGTGTATTAGCTGCATTCCCATGTCCTCCTTGTTATCTGTTCCTCACACCCAACTGTTCTTTCTGTCCTTTCTGCATATTGCCATCTTTCACACATGAAAGATGCCTGTGCAAGCTACATGTGTTGCCACTCACAATTTTGTAAAGATTATTTTGTTCACAGCACTTTGGGTACTGCAGCATGACTTATTAATTTTGCATGCGATAGGATTTGCATGGATAGAAGGACAGAGCAACAACAGATCAGGAGAAATAGGCAGCAGCAATCAAAGCGATGCTAGTAACTTTCTGATGGCCGAACACTTCCCCTGATTCTGTTAGTTTTCACAGGAAACCAGTGGCCTTCAACGTAATTTGCATCCTACAATTCCCTTTGCATGTTCGCCAACTATACATACAAACAAGGCTCAAACATTTCTTCCCCAGCCCATAGATAGAAACAGAAAAACAGCTTCACTACTGTATAACAAGGGCCAATTCTTGAGACCTTGCTACAATTTTATCCCATTCTGTATTTGGTTATACAAATAAATTAAATACTGGTTATTTATGCAAAACAGATGGGAGTTAGATGTCTAAAAGAAATTTACACAACTTCATTTTACAGGAAGGTTTCTCTCTCTTTTGGTCACACAAGGCACACAAATCTGTCATTATGGTCAAGAGAGTGTCTCATTACCTCAATTTCTCATTGAAGTGAGGTAACAAATGGCTGCAGATAGAAAATCATTATACTCAAATTCCTCTACTTGACTTACCTTTGACAGCCCTGACCACTAAGAAGATTGTAGTAGCCCGGCTCACACTGACTACAGTCCCTGCCCATGACATGAATTAAGCATTCACATAGGCCAGTGACTTGGTTGCAGTTCCTTTGCTGATCCACGGTGCCATATGGAGAACAGTTACAAGCTGCAGAAAAACATAAAAAAAGTGCATTATATCTTTCGTTTGAAGAAAAAGTTCTTGGGTAGGGCAGGGCAGGAAGGAGGAGGTGGGTAGGGTGGGTGGAGAAAGCATGGAAGGTCATTTATATATTTTCTTCTCATATTATTCCCTAGTAAAGAACGCAGGCAAGGTATCTCCTCTCACTCACTGCGAGAGATTTGCATGATTTCAGCCTAGAAATACCCTGCCCTGAAAAACACAATGGAAGACATCAGGAAGGAGTTAACAAAAATGACTATCAGGGAAATACTGCAATACTAAGGAATTATGTTGGGTTAACAGAAATTTATTACCCAGCCAAGAGGTTTCTGTCAGTCGAACATAAATTAGTACTGAAGGCATCTGTGGAGAATGCTCAAGGCACACAGCTGAAAAAGTGGTTGGGGGTAGGGCTTACCAGAAGAATGGGAAATTTAGCAGTTTTTCTCTACACAACTTGAATTTATATAACAACTTTGTAAGGGAGTAAAATGACTCAATACCAATAAACAAAATATGAAACCTCATCTAAATGAAAACCTTTTAGATGGAATGCATTTATTTTTAGTGAGCAGTTAAGTAAGCTAAATCATGACATCAGGAGGTAATACATAAATCCCTTCAGCCGATTTGTAATACTTGCAAACTTCTGTAACTGAGATCAATGCTTATTTTTGCTGAAGCTTTGCATGAAAGAGTGTTCAAAAGTCTGTGGAATTCTCCCTTTTCAGAAGATTATAGCCTTTTTACATCTTAATGTCTGAGATAGGGAAATTTGAACCTCCTCAAATTTCACTGAAGTTATTACTATTATGCATTTTTAAAAAAAGGTTTATTAGTTATTTTAGGAGCATTTAATGAGGTAAAGTCAAACGTGAGGCTCACCGTTACATTTTTCTGATGGAATTGGGTTTAATGCGTTTCCATAAAATCCATCTTTACATTTGTCACAGTAGAATCCATCAGTGTTGTAGATGCACTTTAAACACTCTCCCGTCAGCCGATTACAGTTCCCTACGGCATTTGGATCAATGTTGTCACTGCAATGACATGGTTTGCATGGTCTCACGGGCCCCTCGTTTCCTAACGGGTCACCATAGTACCCATCATCACACAGTTCACACCTTTTACCTGTTTGAAATGAAAGGTAATTTATTACATTAGATACACCACTTTCATTAAAATGAACATTCCCATGTTTCTGAGCAAAATCCCCCAAGTTACAATACTGATCAAGATGACCAAACAAACTGTTCTTCTGAAGCTTATACAAGGGACGAAAGTCACAAAGGCGAAAGGAATCATCATGTACTTATAATTAATACTCACTCCAGGTTGGCATGCAACAACTTAAAAAATAGGGCTCAGAACTAGTAGTGCTCAACTTTTGGACTCTAGCCAATAAACAAAATATGAAACCTCATCTAAAAGAAAACATTTTAGATGGAAAGCATTTATTTTTAGTGAGCAGTTAAGTAAGCTAAATCATGACATCAGGAGGTAATACATAAATCCCTTCAGCCGAGCAGCTTTGTAATACTTGCAAACTTCTGTAACTGAGATCAATGCTTATTTTTGCTGAAGCTTTGCATGAGAGTGTTCAAAAGTCTGTGGAATTCTCTCTTTTCAGAAGATTATAGCCTTTTCTGTGAAAGACCTGCATGACCTGTTCTAACTACCCACTGAAATGAACTCTCTCTGCCAACAACTAGTAAAATTATCATGACAGCATTTCAGCCAACCATATTTAGTGTTCCAAGCTACTGAAGTAATAACTTTATTACCAGTGAGGGCAAGAGAAAAACCTTTTATCTTTATGTTGCACTTGATCCAAAAGCAGCTCACTAGTTTATGAATAAATGAAACAAAATAGAACTTATACCTATCCAACTAAATTAGATGCACATAAAAAAGTAGGCTGCACTCTCCTGGTAGCTCAACAACAATGAGTAGCTGAAAAGTAGCCTCAATACCCTATCTGTGCTGAATTAGCTGATATCACCTGGAGCACAGCAGTTAGGTTCAGCACCCACGATCCCTGGAAGGGAAACACCAGGCAAGCATTCCACTTCTAATCACTCCGAAGGCATCCCTATTGGAAATGCATGCGCACCCCTGCTGTGAGAGGACTGGGTTAGGCACAGTTGTGATGCCACTTCATGATCAAATGCCCTGTTATCTATCTTTACAGCTAGCAGCCTCTTCTTTATTCATTCACGGGGCGTGGGCTTCGTTGGCTGGGCCAGCATTTATTGCCCATCCCTAGTTGCCCTTGAGAAGGTGGTGGTGAACTGCCATCTTGAACCGTTGCAGTCCATGTGGTGTAGGTACACCTACAGTGCTGTATTGAAGGGAGTTCCAGGATTCTGGCCCAGCGACAGTGAAGGAATTGCAATATATTTCCAAGTCAGGATGGTGAGTGACTTGGAGGGGAACTTCCAGACAGTGGTATTCCCTTCTATCTGCTGCCCTTGTCGTTCTACATGGTAGTTGTCGTGGGTTTGGGAGGTGCTGTCGAAAGAGCTTTGTTGAATTCCTGCAGTGCATCTTGTAGATGGTACACACTGCTGCTACTGTGCGTTGGTGGTGGAGGGAGTGAATGTTTGTGGGTGTGGTGCCAATCAAGCGGGTTGCTTTGTCCTGGACAGTGTCAAGCTTCTTGAGTGTTGTGGGAGCTGCACTCATCCAGGCAAGTGAAGAGTATTCCATGACACTCCCAGCTTGTGCCTTGTAGATGGTGGTCAGGTTTTGGGGAGTTAGGAGGTGAGATACTCATCGCAGGATTCCTAGCCTCTGACCTGCTCTTGTAGCCATGGCATTTATATGGCTAGTCCAGTTCAGCTTCTGGTCAATGGTAACCCCCAGGATGTTGATAGTGGAGTATTTAGTGATGGTAATGCCATTGAATGTCAAGGGGCAATGGTTAGATTCTCTTTTGTTAGAGATGATCATTGCCTGGCACTTGCGTGGCATGAATGTTACTTGCCACTCGTCAGCCCAAGCCTGGATATTGTCCAGGTCTTGCTGCATTTGGACATGCACTGCTTCAGTAACTGAGGAGTTGCAAATGGTGAACATAGTGCAATCATCAACGAACATCCCCACTTCTGACCTTATAATGAAAGGAATGTCATTGATGAAGCAACTGAAGACGGTTAGGCCTAGGACACTACCCTGAGGAACTCCTGCAGTGATGTCCTGGAGCTGAGATGACTGACCTCCAATAACCACAACCATCTTCCTTTGTGCTAGGTATGACCCCACTAACGCGGAATTTCTCTTGCCCACCACCCCGATTCCCATTGACTCCAGTTTTGCTAGGGCTCCTTGATGCCACACTCGGTTAAATGCGGTCTTGATGTCAAGGGCAGACACTCTCACCTCACTTCGGGAGTTCAGCTCTTTTATCCATGTTTGGACCAAGGCTGTAATGAGGTCAGGAGATCAGTGGCCCTGACAGAACCCAAGCTGGACGTCAGTGAGCAGGTTATTGCTAAGCAAGAACTGCTTGATAGCTCTGTTGATGACCCCTTCCATTACTTTACTGATGAAGAGTAGATTGTTGGGGCGGTAATTGGTGGGGTTGGATTTGTCTTGCTTTATGTGTACAGGACATCATACCTGATCAACTTTCCACATTGCTGGGTAGATGCCAGTGTGGTAGCTGTACTGGAACAGCTTGGCTAGAGGCATGGCAAGTTCTGCCGCACAAGTCTTCAGTACTATTGCCGGAATATTGTCAGGGCCCATAGCTGTTGGAGTATCCAATGCCTTCAGCCGTTTCTTGATATCACATGGTATGAATCGAATTGGCTGAAGTCTGGCATCTGTGATGCTGGGGACCTCTGGAGGAGGCAGAGATGGATTATCCACTCAGCATTTCTGGCTAAAGATTGTAGCAAATGCTTCAGCCATATCTTTTGCACTGATGTGCTGGGCTAAATAAAAAGTCACTTGAATCCTCACCCTGGAGTCAATGGACTCGATAATAACACAGTGGCAGGATCTGAGCCAGGGTTTTGGGAAGGGCGGTGGGAGAGTGTGTGGGGTGGCGTGGTGATAGTGGGTGCAAAACACAAAAGATAGCTGGACGTCTGGGAACGTATGATTTCAAGAGGGATGCCTCATTACTATTTACTTCCGGGCTTGATGTCGCCAACGTGCATGAGGGAGTATGATGTGTACCCACATGATGCTATTTTACAACAATCGTTTAAAGAGCCTTTGCAAACATAGAACTTAAAGAAGTTGGAAGTGTTGCTACTAAGAGAACAGGCAAAGGCTCAGATCTGCTTCAATGTTGTGTCACTTGATGTACTGCTGAGTGCAGTATGGGTCATGAAAAGGTAATCTTACAACAATAACTTGTAATCATATAGCATCTTTAATATAATAAAAAGTCCTAAGGTGTTTCACAGAAGTGTTATAAAACATTTGACACCGAGCCACATAAGGAGATATTAGGGTAGATTGCCAAAAGCTTGGTTAAAGAGATAGGTTTTAAGGAATGTCTTAAAGGAGGGAAATGAGGTGGAGAGGTGTAAAAAGGGAATTCCAGAGCTAGGGGGCCTAGGCAATTGAAAGCATGGCTGCCAATGGTGGAACAATTATAATTGGGAATGCACAAGAGACCAGAATTAAAAGCAGCACAGATACCTCGGAGGTTTGTGGGGTTGGAGAAGATAACAGATGTAAGGGGGACAAGGTCATCAAGGAATTTAAACAAAAGTATTAGAATTTTAAAATCAAGATATTGCTTGAATGGAAACCAGTATAGATCAGCAAGCACAGGATGATAGGGGCATGAGACTTGCTGCAAGCTAAGTCACAGGCTTTGGATGAGTTCAAGTTTATAGAGGGTAAAAGCAGGCGTGCATTGAGTCTAGAGGAAACAAAGGCATGGATGAGGGTTTCAGCAGCAGATGAGCTGAGACAGGATTGAAGTCAAGCAATATTATAGAGGTGGAAATAGGTGGTCTTAGTGATGGTGTGAATATGAGGACAGAAGCTCAGCTCAGGGTCAAATGTGACACCAAGACTGCAAACAGACTGACTCAATCTCAGACTGTTGAAAGGAGAGAAATGAAGTTGAGAGCTAGGGAATGGAGTTTGGAGCATAGGTTGAATACAATGGCTTCAGTTCATTTTTCATTCTTTTCATGGGATGTGGGTGTCACTGGAAAGGCCAGCACTTGCTGCCTATCTCTAACTGCCCTTGAACTGAGTGGCTGCTAAGCCATTTCAGAGGGCAGTTAAGAGTCAATCATATCACTGTGGATCTGGAGTTACATATAGGCCAGACCAGGTAGGAAAGCAGACATGCTTCCCTAAAGGACTCAGTGAACCAGATGGGTTTTTATAACAATTGATAATGGTTTCATGGTCACCAATACTGAGACTAGCTTTCAATTCCAGATTTTTTATCCATTGAATTTAAATTCCACCAGCTGCCATGGTAGGATTTGAATCCATGTCCAAAGATCATTGGCCTGGGTCTCTAGATTACCAGCTCAGTGACATTACGTTTTTGCCACTTTCTCCCCCGATAGGAAATTTTTGCTCATCCAATACTGAATGTCAGTTACGCTCTGATAATTTAGTAACGGTGGAGGAGTTGAGAGGTGGTGGTGAGATAGAGCTGGTGTCACCATGTGAAACTGACATTGTCTTTTCAGACAATGTCACCAAGAGACAGCATATAGATGAGAAATAGGAGGGGGCCAATAGATCTTTGAGAGACACCAGATCTAACAGTGTGGGAGCAGAAAGAGAAGCCCTTGCAGGCAATTCTCTGGCTATGATTAGTTTAGAATGGAAGCAGGTAAAGTCCAGTCCCATGAAGCTGGGTGACAGTGGAGAAGCATTGAAGGAGGATGGTGTGGTCAACCATGTCAAAAACTACAGACAGATCAAGAGGATAAGGAGGGGTAATTATTATTGCCACAGTTACAGGGTGTCATTTGTGACTTTGATAAAGAGACATTTTGGTACTGTAGCAGAGACAGAAACACAGCTGGAGGGATTCAAACATGGAGATCCGGGAAAGATGAATCTTCCCTACCAACAAGAATAAACTTTTGCAGTGATCAAGATAATGTGATTACAAGTGGCCTAGGAGATTAGCAACAGGAGTGTTGCCCCCGCATCTGGATCCAGTGCACTAAGTGGTTTAATAACCTAATTAGGTCGCATTATAACTCAGAACAGTGACTAGAGCAGTCTGTCTTTACTTCTTCTGAAGTCTCGTGGGTAAACTATACAGGAATGGTAGGAAGGGAGAATTAAAAGGCTTTGTTGTTCATCAAGAGAATCCACATGGGTGTTTATTAAAATAGTATTGAGTTCCATTGAGTTTTTCACATAAGTTATTAATTTGCAACACTTTCCCATGTTCACCATTTTTATCTGTCAAGTAAAAACTCTGGTTTTTACTTGCTTGATGATGAGTAAGAAGACATAGATTGACTGAGATCAATTGGTCCACATCCAATGGGTACATGGGGGAACATTTTTCCCCCCGTTGGGGTGGGGGTGGGGGTAGTGCGGAAGGGGGCCATTTAAAGCCCGCCCAGCGTGACATCCGCCAGGAAGCACTATGCGCTCCCTGTGCAAGCAGTGGGTGGGGGGGTGGGTGTTCCCTCAGCTTGGAGTGCGCTCTTTTGCGCATGCGCACAAAAGAGCACACAGATCTCCCTGAGGCTAAGTGCTGCCTCAGGGAGATCGGCTCCGCTTCAAAAATTGACAGAAAGGTAATAAAAAAATTTCCCTGACATGTCCCCTCATGTGACACTGTCACATGAGTAGGGACATGTCCTTAACTTTTACTTAAACATTTGATAAAGATTTAAAAACCTTCATAAAACCTCATCCCGCCCGTGCATGAGGTTTCATGCTTTTTCCGAGGCTCGCCTGGGCTCCCAGCCTGTCCGCCAACCCTAAGGTTGGATGGGCAGGTCCATCAATCCAAGTTAATTAGTTTTTTAATTGCGTTAATAGGCCGTTGACAGTTTGACGGGCGCACAACCAATTCGGCTGCACGTCTGCCGAACTGAAAGTCTAAATGACATGGGGTGACATCGGGACGCACGCCCAACGTATCCCCGCATCATTTAATGCGTTGGTGAGTGGGCCCCGCCCCCGCTCACCGACCAGGAAAACCTGCCCATGGTTGTTTAGAGGACTGCTTTGCATCAGTGGGAGTGGGGGCCTTACTTTAAGTTTGAGTGACTAATTGAACCTTAAGCTATTAGGGCATCCCAAACACTGAGTAGCAATATGTGCAGTTGGTCTGGCATTGCTTAATGCAGCTTCATCCTCTTTATTGAAATCATCAGATGAAGAGTACTAAGCAGTCTATTCCTCCTCCAACTCTTATTTCACTGCTGTGCCATGTTGTGCAGAATCCTATTGTCCTAGAGTACCTCATTGACAAGTACTGAAGGCACCTGAGGCATTTCTTGAATATTCCGATGTTTTGCTCGGTTGCACATCTGATTGTCACATGCCTGCTATTGTAGTGTATCTGGTATTCATTGGCAGGGCTTCTCAGAGGTGTTATAGTCAGGTTTGAAGTGGGCTTTTCTCTCCACAGATGCTGAGCATCCCCAGCAATTTCTGCTTTTACTCATGAAGTGGGTATCCTTTATTACCCTAGCAGTCACCCTTTAAAGCTGGTTCCAACGACAAACAATTTGAGATGTTACACTGCCACAGTATGGAAGCATCATGGAAGCTCCCAGGGAATTTGTTGCAAACCTTCATGAACCTTTTCTTGTGGTTGAACACCAGCTGAACATAGATGGAATGGAATCGCTTGCAATGGTTCATGGTTGAATTGGTGTGCTCAGGTTGCTGTGTGTGTTATCGACGGCACTCTGTACCTGTGGAAGCCAGCCAGAGACATGAATCGAATGCTTGCTCATTCTCGCTACTGCCATCACAGCGAAAGTTTACATATTTCACAACTTTGACAAATAACCCATCCAACTGCTGTACGCATTTATATGCAGCTGACTGCCTCAATATGTATCCAATAGTGCCATTCAAGGAACCAGAGGTGAACAAAGTGAGGGCAGTGGTGATTTTCACAGACATTGGTAATGTGTAGCCACCAGGTCCAGCAGGTGTCTGCATCTACTTAAATGTAAACCTCAGCATTTGAAAGCACTGCTCCTCAGAAGTCAAGGAAGTTGAGCCTCTGTCTGTTCATCCTATTACCTGGGCAATGCCTCCTTTGACCTCAGCCCCTCTGTTGCTCCTCTCTCTCCTGGCCATCTGCAGCTCCCTCTACAACATGCCCTTGCTGCTTCTGGTCTTCAGATGAGGAAGACCATCAATAGCAGCTATTGTAAACTGTCCTGAAGTTCTCTGTGCAAACACCTCCAACTGTAGAGCTAAGTCTCTGACACCCCAAGTACACTCAGTTTCTGAAAAAGCAGCTCTGAGCAACGAGCCTTTATCTACCAGCCTACTGACCTTTAAACCATCTGTACCAAGTGTTCAATCTTATCTCCATTTTAATAACAGGTTTCCAGAACCTTAGGAAACCCATGCAAATCATTGGCAAAAATCTCTGTCAGTAGGCACTTTTGCAGCAGGTTGGGGGTCAGGTTTCACATTTTTAGTTATTTAAACACCCCACCTCAACCCATCATTGGAGAGGGACAGGGGTTAAAATTTCATTCAGGGAAGGTGGGGAAAGCAAACTGGATGGAAGCAAGTGGCTTTCAAATTTAGCGGGAAACTCAATATGAATTCCAGAAAGTAAATCAAAGTAAATTTTCATCATGACTAGTTCGATTAAAATATGATGCTCCACCTCTCAGTTATACTGAACCACCTTAACACTATCTGTTCTATGGCTCTAATTATAATGGGGATGATTGAAGTAAGCACTTGGACTCAAAGAACTAAAGATTGTTAGGATCCTAGATCAGGTCCCCAAGTTTTTGGTAAGATCCAGTTAGGGACTAATAACATTTTGTTTAAAGTAATCAAAGTTTGAGATTCAGGACATTTGCTAATAACGCCACAAGATTTCACGAGTTTTGTACAAACAAGTATATACAAGGCCAGAAAAATAAAACGATTTACAATATCTATCTTATACTCTAACATTCAGGATTAATATAAGGTACTGTGAATTAACAGATAAACCGCGGTCGAACATGTCACACTGCTCACTAAATGGGAAATGCTACCAAGACAGATTCCATGGATTTCTCAACAACCCACCCAGACCTCAGTAAACACTACAAGTCAACCAATCTCATTGAAATTCAAACTCTGTCTTTCACAAGGATTTCTGGCCTTCACCTTCGAAGATCTCGCCATGGAATTCTCTCTAAAAGTCACTCCAACTCAGACAACATCAATGACAGCCCACCTCTCAGGGATTCAATTTTGTCTCCCAAGATTCATTTCCCTGAATTCCCAAGTACGGACTCATGCACTAGCTCATGAGCACAACTTCAGCTCTTCGGTCACACCAAGCAGAATACTATTGCTCCCAAAGGGGTAACTTTGCCCGCAGCATGGAGTCATCAACCTTATGCTGCCTTCTTAGAACACTAGGGCTTCTCCTGAGCCCTCACCATTTGCAGTCTGCTAACTGTAACCCTTTTCCTGCTTAGAGCCAGTTTCTCTGCTCCTTTCTTTTGTCCTTCACTGGCACCTGCCTCTGCCCCCTGCCAGGGACACTTGTCTGTGATGGCACTGCTCCTGGCCACATGACCCAAGTTTTCACACCGCTTTTCTTTATGTGCAGATGTGCTAGGCCCAAAGAACTTACAACGCTGAAATGCACAAGTGTAACGCATTCCTGATCCATGCATGTGCAGAAGCTCCGAGGTCTATTGGGACTTGGGAGTTCTGAGCTCTGCTCTCATTGATGTTGACTCCAAATTGGGTGATCAACCGATGTACATTGAGAATTTAAATAAATACTGCAGGCATTTTTCCATAAATATTTGAGGAGCCGGTCACTGCAAAGTTTTATCCTTGAATTCTTCTCCAAATATTTCACCTCAAGCCTTACATTGTTTTTTCATCAATTCAATTCTTAAAATACACATTTTATGAAGTCACTGTGCATTTGAAGCACATATTCTCACAGTATTTTATAAATCCGCTATATATTTTGATTGCATGTTACTTGTGGAAACATGACTTGGTGCGTGGACATTTCTTAGCATTACTATTATTTGGGAGTAATACAGGTCAGGGAGTTAAGACAACTTGTTTAGTCTTGTTTTCTGTTGATTGGTTAGATCAGAGGACCCAGTGAAAAGGATTGGGAAAAGAGAAGGGTCTACAAACTACCGATCATGTGGGATGGGGCTGTTGCCCTTCATTACTGGTGATTTGTTGTGCAAAAGCAAGACTCCCAAGATTTAAGTATTTTGTTATTTTCCATCCCAAGTGATGCCAAATATCACCTGCTCAAATTGGTATGTGTTCCGTAGGTTTACTATGGGAAAAGCTGCATCACAAGATAGGTAGAAAGAGAAATACGTCTTCTTACAATTAGTAAGAAGTATTGTACTAGCATGCTGAATTTATAAAGGCTTATTGTTGTCCTAGTGGCCTCTGGATTGCCACCTAGAATGGTTAGATTTAAAGAACTGATCAGAACATATGCAGCAGGGTGCTTTTTAGTGCATGACATACAATGTTGAAGTGACATTTGTGCATTTTGTTTCAGCTGATGGTCTTGAGGATCTACCTCCTTCTCACATGCCGTATTTCCTCCTTTAGAGACAACCTTCTGTAATTCTTTGGTCATGAACATGAACACAGTACAACAAAGAGATGCTGAAGGGAAATGGAAGAAATGTTCAACAGGGTTGGCTCAAGATGAAGTCTGCAAAGTATTTAACAGTTCAGGTGGAAAAAGAAGAAAAATTAACTAATTGGCATAAGAGAATTATGTGGCCCTCATTGTGTCTCATGTGGAGGGATAGGCCTAATTTACTAATCTCTTTCTCATGCAAGGCTCTGAATCACCTGAGTGGAGTACTCCTGCCAACTCTTTATTGTGCCAGATTAAGGAGAGAGCTGAACGACCCAATGGGAACTTTAGGGAGGCGCAAACCTCATTCCAGGCCAAGAGTGCTAATACCTTTTACCTTTTTTTGATATCCTTTAAGAATGTATGATGGGTAAGTTGCGCAGAGGGGTTGAAATGACAGTCTTAGCTTCCCTTTGCTGCAACAGATTATGCTAAGAAACCAAGGATTAGGCACAGGATCCAATCACTTGGGTCTGGCTGGCCAATAATTTGAAAGTCTGAGGCCTCATTCTTGTTTTGGGAATTGAAAGCCTAGCTCACCTGAAGAACTTAGAATGCAATTACCAAAATCATGAAATTGTTAGGCTAGCACTGTATGAAGCGATTCTCTCAGGATATGAGCAGCACAGAAAAGGCTGCATTTGTTGCCCTGATGCCATTAAGAGTCAACAACATAGTAATGTAGGCCAGATCAGGTATGTGTGACAGCTTTCCTGAAACACGTCGGCTGCAGGTACAGGATTTAAATCCACTTCTTGAATGCGTCGCTAAGTGATAGATCACAAGTATTTATCTAGTGAATGTTACTTCAGCATTAGAATGCATGATATTAATTAATGTGAAAATTGAATAATTATACCAACAAATTTGTATGTATGATAAATGTGACAATATGACAAACAAGAACAAATTGCATTCATTAAAAAATACTTTCAAACTTGTACTCACCAGTAGTTCCTGTAGGGCAGTTGGTACACACTACATCCCTAGTTTTTGGCACCACAGCACAGCTTGAACCACTTGGACAAGGGCACGGACTACAGTCCTCTGAGCTACCAACTGTAGGATCACCATAGTAACCATCCCTACAACGCTCACAGTTTGATCCTGCGGTGTTGTCCCTGCAGTAACATTCACCTGTAGAATGACCAGGCAGATAAAGCAATTAATTACTCAAATAGCAAATATAGTTTCTAGAAATTAGAACACTCAATTTATTAACACTTTCTATAATAATACACACATGTGCATTGATCCTTCGGGTGACAGGCAGGGTTGCTGATAATTCCTTCAAAGATGAGTATTTTATAAGCACTAAGTGGAAGCCCACTGTCCAGTGCTATACATATTTGATGGTTAGGTGAGACTTTCCTGTGAATTTCCAAACAAGTGTGGATGATTCCAGGACAAGTGTAAATCATTGCAGGGCCAACTTTTACTCGTGTATCAGAGGCAGGTCTGATAAATCCTTCTGGACTGTTTTGGCCTATTTGTGATCCAAAAACTTAATAGGACAGATCTTTATAGGTAACAACTTCGGAGCTCTACAGAGCAAAATCAAGCAAACAGCAGCATTGAAATAACTAAAATTACTGAAAATTAACACTTAGGGTTATAGATCTACAGAATTAAATGAACCAATTTCTTTAAAAAAAAATTAGCTCTTGGAATTTGGGTAACACTGGCATGGTCAGCGTTTATTGCCCATCCTGACTATGCCTCGAGAAGGCGCTGGTGGAACTTCTTCTTAAACCATTGCAGTCCATGTGTTGAGGGAATTCCACAATGTTGTTAGCCAAGGAATCCCAGAATTTGAATCCATAAACGAAGATCAGGTATGGCGCTGTCTTGGTGAGGTTTGAAATGCATGCATTGCTACAGATGAGGCTGCTCACAGATAAACAGAAGTGAAACTTATATCATATCATAGGAAACTTCTAACTTCCATTTAAAACAAAGACACCAATGAATCTAAGATTCATTTTAAAGAATACTTGAGGGTAAAAATCCTCTCCAACAAAAAAAATGGGACTCAAGCCTCCTCCAGAAATATTCAATTATGTGGTCAAATATTCTGCTGACATTTATTGTCAGTGCTGACACCTGAACAAAGTCTGTCTAGGTGAGGTATCAAAAGATGACTATTGGCATCCATGATAAAGACAGGCAAAAACTGTCAAAGTAGTTTGTTCTGTAGGTAAAGGAACCTACCCATAACCACAATACCTTCTTGCATTCAACCATACTCTGATTCAGGCAGCATGCACGTTACCATAAATGCTGTTACGGATAGGGATCTAGGTTGATGAACAATAAGCCCCATGACGACTTCTCAAAATCAGGCAGACCTTGGAGTGAAGTCAAGGTATTTCACTCAAAGCAGGAATTAAGAAAAAAGTACAAGGCCATTTACTCCATTCTTATGCACCAGAAATTCAGAAATTAAATTGGCAACACGTACAGGTTGCCTCCCTGCTAAGAATTATATTGCACATTAGGAGAGGTGGATAAATATGGGAAAACAGAGAACAGAACAAAGGAAAGAAAAGAGTTGGGGTTGCGGGCTAGGGTGGGAAAGAGGACATCACTACATAAAACATTATATATATTAAAATAAGCAACTAACCCAAGCAAGGGTTTATTCAGATTGCATCAATGAGCACAAAACAATAATCTAAGCAGAGTTTTTCCAATATTAAGCTCTTTCCACTCACCACTTTCAGGATCACAGGTATCACTATGTGCATTACAGCTACAGGGCACACAGGGACTGAAAGCTCCACGACTAGGATCCTCCCTCCTGTAGCCCGATGCACACTGTTCACAGAATTGTCCCCGGTAGGCAGCTGGGCAAGTGCACTGCTCTACCCATTGAGCAGGTGATCCAGAGCCAGGACGAGCAGTAAGCAAAGTTACATCATCCAAGTGTCCAGCACCTATGGAGAAATAAACTGAAGTTTAGACACAAACACATTAAACTTTATGAAAACCGCTTGCAAATATTTGGACACCAGCAGAAAAAGATAAATCATTAAAAATGTTGACAATATACATAGACCAGGTCAACAATGTTAGTTTTATATTCTTATATTGGAATTAAATTTACACAGATGGCAGTGCAAATAATTTTGTACCGCAATCTTTCCTGTTCTGTGGGACTCCCTCCCTAAACTTCACTGCCTCTTTTGCCACCTTTAAAAACCTCTTCAAAGCTATTTCTTGACTTCTGGTCACACTTCAAAATCCCTCTCTATCTGGCTTGGCATTCATTTTCCTTAGAGCTATTTGTGAAGTACCATGTCATGTTTCTTTATATTAAAGGAAACATAAAAGTAAGTTGGCTGAATGGTTGAAGATGACAAAGGAAATGCTTATACGTCCAGTTGAATTTAACTATACAAATGCATAAAGCATGAGGAACAAATGAGGAATCAAATTGTATGAATTGCACATGCAAATTCAACTTGTGTACAAAATGGTAGACATTACTGAGAGATGGCAACAATGTGATCAGGACTGGAAACTTAAGATACCAGGTTATAAGATCTACATGAAGGACAGGAACTCTGGCAGAAAGGGAAGAATAGCATCAATTAAATTACTTCTATAAGATATAGCATAACGAGAGGTAAGCAGGCAGTGGAGACTTTATAGGTAAAATTAGGAAAAAAAGTGAGTTGTGTATAGGTTCCCCAGTGAGCAGCTGCAAAGACACAAAATATGCTATTGCAGAGATTAAAAAAAGCAGAGCGGCTTTAATGAGGATTTTTAACTTCCACTATATGGATTATTAAATAAGCAGACATGCTAGCGTCAGAAAGGCAGCAGTTCTCTTTATGGTCAAAATAGTTTTCTGCAGCAACATGTCCTAGAACCAACAAAAAGGCAGGCCAAATTAAATTTAATAAAGGAGCATTGCCAAATTTAGTTAACATCCTAAGGATGCATGAACATTTATCTAATATCCTCCTTAATTTGACAGAGGTTTGACAGGGGGCAACTAGAATCAGGTACTTAGGTAAGGCTGTGTTCAATGTGATGGGGCAGAAATGGTCTACAATAAACTGGACAAATTTGTTAATGGATAAACCAACAAAAGATCAATGTAAAGTGTTCAAAGAAGAATTTAACATGATACAGAACCAGTTTACACCCCTCAACGGCAAGAGCTCTACTTGCAAAAGACAAGGTCATGGTTGATGGAAGAGATAAGGGCAACATAAAACTCAAAGAAAAGGCACCAAAGAATGCCAAACAATTGCATGAATCCTGGCACATAGTAGAGATACTAAGAGCAGCAAAAGGGTGGTGAAACAGACAACAAGAGCTACGATAAAGAACTGAAAAGTAAACTTGTAAGAGTTATCAAAAGTAACATGAAAATCTTTTAGAATTATATTAGGAAAAAAAAAGGTGTTCAAGAGGAATAACCTTAAAATGGATAGTGATGATATTATAAATAACAATTAGGAAATGGACATGTTAAATAATTACTTTGCATCAGTATTTACAGTAGTGGAAGAGCATGCTGGACATCACAAGGAAACTAAACTAGGTTAGGTACTTATCAAAATTAACAATATAAAACTAATTATGAGAATAATGGCACTAAAGTGACGAATCCCAGGTTTTCATCCTAGGATTTTAAAGGTGAGAACATTGCAGGTGCCTAATTATAATGTTCCAAGGCTCTCTCAATTCAGGAACCATTCCTTTAGATTAGAAAAGTCCACTTCTCTCAGTGATTTAAGGGGGGTGGGGGGGAAACCAGGGAATTATAGACCAGTTAGCCTAACATCTTTTATTGGGGAATTACTAACTTATATAATTAAGGATGGAGTGACTGGATACTGAATATTTTCAGCTGATCAGAGTGAGAGTCAGAATGGATTTGTCATGCCTGGTGAACTTGACTGAATTTTTTTTGAAGAGGTGACTAAAGTAGTGGAGAGGGAAATATCTATAAATATTATTTATAAGGACTTTCAGAAGACATTTGATAAAGTCCCTCATAAGAGGCTGTTAGCTAAAGTTGAAGCTCATGGAACTGTGGTCTGGTTAGGAGATTGGTTTAACAGCAGAAGACAGAGAGTAGGTATAATGGGCAGATGATCTATCTAGCAGGACATGGCTAGTGCAGTCCCAAAGGGGGCTTCAACAATTCACTATTTATTAGCAACTTAGACAATGGGATAGAAAGCCACATATCCAAGTGATGACACAAAGATATGTGGCATTGTAAGTTATGTAGATGGAAGCATAAAATTACAAAGATATTAACAGATTAAATGAATGAGCAAAACTGGCAAATAAATCTCAGTATAAGCAAATGTGAATCACCTATTTTGGGTCTAAAAGGATAAATCAGTGTATTTTGTACATGGCTGAGAAGCTCGAAGCAGTGGAGATGCAAAGAGACTCGGGTGTCCCCAGGTGTCAGTATCCACAGTTCATTAAAATGTCACTATCAGGTACATATAAAAAAAAAATCAAAAAGGCTACAGGAATACTGGCTTTTATATCTTGAAGATTAAATACAAAGGGGTAGAAATTATGCTTTAGTTATATGAAGCCCTGGAATATTGTCTTCAGTTTCTGGGCACCATACCTTAGGAAGGATATATTAGCCTCAGAGGGAATGCAGCGTAGATTATTGGGGCAATACCTGGTCTCCAATGGTTAAATTGCAAAGAGAGATTACATATATTAGGGCTGAATCTTCCAGTTGGCGTGCGGGGGCGGGCCCAACACGCCAACGCGTAAAATGACACGCGATGTCAGGCGTGGGTCCCAATGTCATCACGATAGTTCAATTAGCGGGTGCGCGCTGGAGCCGGCTGAGCACCCACCAAAATGTTAAGGGCCTATTATAGCCATTAAAGGATAAATTAAAGTACTTTAGAATACTGCCCGTCCAACCTTAAGGTTGACAGGCAGGCGAAAAGCCCAAGTGGCCATCGCGTTTTTCAGGGAAGCTCAACCACGGGTGGGATGAGGTTTCCTGAAGCTTTTATAAAATAAATAAATAAATTTTCCCAACTTCACAAACATGTCATATGAGGGGGCATGTTTAAATAAATTTTTACTTCATTTATTAAAATGTTTTATAATCTATTCGATCTCCCCGAGGCAGTTCTGTGCCTCAGGAAAATTGCTGCGCTCTTTCACGTGCATGCGCACGAAAGAGCGCAGGCCCCGACTCTCCCTCCTTCCCCTGCCTGCATAGGTAGCGCTGGCTGCGCCTTATACACTGGGCGGGCCTTAATTGTCCCATCCGCGTAAAATGGCGGTGTGCAGCCGATTGCGGGTGGCAATCTGCTCTCTGCCTGCCCCCGCCCAGCCCAGCCTGCCCGCCCGCCATAAGAAAAATCAAGGCCTTAGGATTGCATTTCCTGGAATTTGAAGGGTAACTAGTGATCTAATTGAAGTTTTCAATGTATTATGGGGAGCTGATAGGCTAGATAGAAACTAGTTCGGGAGTCTAGGACTAGTACACATAACTGTAAAATTATACAAAGGCTGGCAGAAGTTACAAACACACAAAGTAGGAACAGGATTAGGCCGTTCGGCCCCTCCAGCCTGCTCTGCCATTCAACAAGATCATGGCTGAGCTGATTGTGGCCTCAACTCCACTTTCCTTCCTACCCCTTATACCCTTTGACTGCCTTGTCAATCAATAATCTGTCTATATGAACAAAATTTGAAATTCTTTTCCCTATAAACTGCAGTTGATGCTGGATCAATTATTAATTTAAAATCTGAGATTGGTAGCTTACTGTTCACCAAAGATATTCGGGATATGGGGCAAAGGTGGGTATATGGATTTAGATCACAGATCAGCCATGATCCCACTGACTGAGGGAACAGGCTCGAGGAGCTAAATTGGCTACTCCTGTTCCTATGTTCAACTTCATGGTTTATTTAATCTCTTCTTGGCAGCCTCATGTCTTGCGAGATGATTGTTTGCGCTGTGGTGGTCCACTCTGTTAAACATCACCCGGTGGCGTGGCAATCTCTCTCGCGTTTATTACAGGTGAAGACAGAAGGCTGAAAAGATGCAGAATTCACTGGGCCCTCTTCTTGGCCAGCTGAGATTTCCATTTTTGCTCACCTCTTCCAATGCCTCAACAAACAGTTATCCTCCAGAGGTCACAGTCATCGGCAACTGTTTCCCAGCCGTCAGTGCCAATGTCTGCCATCTTCATGTTATTTCATGGTCATGTTTACTTGCAAAACAAGAGGGTTGGTCTAATTTTCTGATTTGTTCATTTGGAGGACAAGACACACCCAACAGTTCATCTGGAATATGTAATCTGATCCAGCCTATAATGTAATCCCACTCGCTCTAAACTGTGCAATTTGACCCAGTCATTGTCAGACAGGGGGTGCAAATCATTGAAAACTGTTATATGTTAGAATGCACAAAGTGGAACTTAGTTAGCTTTGTGAAGATATTCTGTAATCTAGTGCCCTGCAATTGTAATTATGGTTGTCCTTGGCTAGTAAAAGAAAAGATTTTGTACAATAGTTAATAGGTTGGTTACTTCTTTAGAGACTATTTTTCCCTCCTGCAAATTCTGAAATTCTTTAATTTAGAATAAAAGAACTAAAAAGCTACAACTTTAAGGCAAAAGCATCATAATGAGAAATGGAAAACACGAAGTGCAAATACTCAATGGCCTCCAGATCTCAGTGGTGCTATTGTAGCAGGAAACTAGTAAATATTTGCCAGTGAGTGAGTGCATGTGTGTGGGGACATATATTGAAGAGGATTAATTTTATGGGGAAAAAGCTGGGATGTAGGGCTTAATGGGATGGCTCTTTCAAAAAGCTGGCATAGATGTGAAGGGCTGAATGGCCTTCTGCTGTGCTGTAAGATTCATGGCTCAGCATACACATACTCCGGTGCTGTAGTTTCACCAGGTTGGCACCTCATTCGAAGGTATGCCTGGTGCTGCTCCTGCATGCTCCTTCAACACCCCATTACGCAAGGGTTGATCGCCTTGCTGTTATTAATTTTAAGGTCATGGTTTGGGTTTTCTGCCTCTGTATTTCCCAGCACATGACCTTCCACCCACTGATTTTCTGCCCATGGCTCAGGTATTGGATTACTGTGTCCACTTCTCAGAGTGAACTGGTCCTAAACTTCCATCACCAGGCATGTCAGATTGGAGTCAGGTCAATCTCAAAAAGGCATAACTCATCTCCCCACTCCACACCACCCCATTCATAAAGAGGATAGCCACTAACTGTTATTAGAAATCTCACAAACTGTGGATCTGAGGCCTCGCCTGATTGGACTGCACAACCCAGGAACTACTTCCAAGTGGCTTGATAAGCAGCACAACATACCATCAAATGTATGAGTACTTTCCTGCTACACTCTAGACTGCAGTATGAATACCATACCAATTGTTACAGATGTATAGTATCAGCAGAAATTGCCTGCCTCCAGGCTCAGGAACGACATGCTTCAATTGACCCCACTTCAGGTTTCAGCTTGGCAATGTAATAGGTTCCAGAATGGCAATAACATGCTTTGGCAGGTAGGTCCCACTTCTGGGCTCTTGTTCCAGAAGCTGTCTTGTCTGGAGCCTGCTGCCTGAAGTAAAACTTGTTGAAGCATGTTGTTTCTCAGCCTGGAGGCAGGCAGTTCTTTATGCTTATCAAGCCACTTTTAAGTAGTTCCTGGTTCTTGCTGTCTATCAAGCTTGGCTAGGTAACAAAACAAGCTTGGGAGCCAACACGCTTCAGCAGGAAGGCTCGACTTTCAGTTTCCTTTCCAGTCGGCACTGCAGACACTGGGCACATATACGGTTTCGAGCGCACATATTGGTCAGGGGACACTTACTATGCTCGCTGTATGTGCCTCGAATTTTGATAGCTGTCAGATTGTGAAGAAGCTTCTGAAATTCAAAAGAGGAAAGCTGTGGCCTCCAGGGATAACTCGTCACTTCATGAAGTCTGTGAACAAAATAAAGTGGGTTATTAGGAACATTTATTTACAATAGTATTTCCAATTAAAAGTATAACCCAGTAGTTATTTCAAATTTAGCTCAAATTGTAAGTATCTACTTTGGGTATTTAACAGAGCCTTGAGCATGATTTACATACGAACATGCGAGTTCAGAGGGGTAGGCCACTGATCCCTTCAAGTCTGCTCTGCCATTCAATAAGATCATGACTGATCTGATTGTAACCCCCCACCTATCCCCGATAACCTTTTACCCCCTTGTTTATCAAGAATCTATCCACCACTGCCTTAAAAAAATGTAAAGACTCTGCTTCCACCGCCTTTTGAGGAAGGGTGTTCCAAAGACTCATGGCCCTCAGAGAAAATAATTCTCCCCATCACTGTCTTAAATGGGTGACCCCTTACCTTTAAACAGTGGCCCTGGTTCTAGATTCTCCCAGAAGAGGAAACATCCTCTCTACATCCACCCTGCCAAACCCCTCAGGATTTTATATAGAAACATGGAACATAGAAACTAGGAGTAGGCCATTCGGCCCTTCGAGCCTGCTCCGCCATTTAGTATGATCATGGCTGATCATCCAACTCAATAGCCTGCTCCTGCTTTCTCCCCATACCCTTTGATCCCTTTCACCCCAAGAGCTTTATCTAACTCCTTCTTGAGATCATACAATGTTTTGGTCTCAACTACTTTCTGTGGTAACGAGTTCCACAGGTTCACCACTCTGGGTGAAGAAATTTCTCCTCATCTCAGTCCTAAATGGTCTATCCCATATCCTCAGACTGTGATTCCTGGTTCTGGACTCCCCCACCATCGGGAACATCCTTCCTGCATCTACCCTGTCTAGTCCTGTAAGAATTTTATAGGTTTCTATGAGATCCCCCCATATTCTTCTGAACTACAGTGAATATAACCCTAATCGACTCAATCTCTCCTCATATATCAGTCCCGCCATCCCAGGAATCAGTCGGGTAAACCTTCGCTGTACTCCCTCTATAGCAAGTACATCCTTCCTCAGATAAGGAGACCAAAACTGCACACAATATTCCAGGTGTGTTCTCACCAAGGCCCTGTATAATTGCAGCAAGACATCCCTGTTCCTGTACTCGAATCCTCTGGCTATGAAGGCCGACCATTTGCCTTCTTTACCGCCTGCTGCACCTGCATGCTTACCTTCAGCGACTGCCGTACGAGGACACCCAGGTCTCGTTGCACATTCCTCTCTCAATTTATAGCCATTCAGATAATAATCTGCCTTCCTGTTTTTGCTACCAAAATGGATAACCTCACATTTATCCAAATTTTACTGCATCTGCCATGCATTTGCCCATTCACTCAGCTTGTCCAAATCACACTGATTTTTTTATGTTTCAATCAAGTCAGCTCTTACTCATCTAAACTCCAGCAGATAACAAGCCTAGCCTGTCCAATCTTTTCTAATAAGACAACCCTCCCATTCCTGGTGTTAGTTTAATAAACCTTCTCTGAACTGCTTTTAATGCATTTAATTTGAATTGGAGTGCAGAAAGGAAAGCAGATTCTTGCAGCGAGTGGGAGTAAAGTCTGTTCCTAATTAAACTGAATGCTTTGAACACAAGCAACTGGGTGGTTCAGTGAACAACACCAAGTTTTCACCTCTGAGACCTGGCTTTCAACTCAGTCAAAGCAGATGGGATATACGTAAGGGAAGAAAGAGACTTTGATCCTGTTATTATTGTAGAGATAATGGCTCCTGCTTTGAGAGACGCATATGGTTTCACACTGTTCAAGCAACATGAGACTCTGTGCATGCATATTTAAACATAATCTGTTTGAAGATGGTGTGAAACAACTATCTCAAGGTAGTCTTTGAGCAACATGGAGCTCTGTGCAGGCATTTATAAATATAATCTACAATGAAGCTAGCGTGAACTAACCACCTCAAGGTAGTTTTGGACAACATACAATCAATTGTATACAGCAGAGACAGTTGTCTTAAACTGTTGTTACGATACAGGTTCTGCATTGCTGCAACACGTAAGTCATGTATGTCATCCCTTCTTTTGAAATGATAAGCAAACATCTGCCATTGCACATCTGAAACAGGCTAGTGTGCACTGCAGCTCAAGGTAAATCTCTCTCTGATCTCTTCCCTTGAGGCCAGTGAGGTAAGGGAAGAAAGCAAGCAAGGAAATAAAGAATACTTGGTCTCTGCTCAGCATTTCCTGCTTCCCCGCTCTCTCCAAAGACAGATACATTGTTGCTTCAGAGTATGGCCAACACAGAAACACAGATTCCAGCCCTTTGTAACAAGCAAGTTAGGGGCTCCAGTACACTGTCCAAAATTCCATTTGCCATTAACAAGTTCCCAGAATACAGGGAATATATTTGGGCCATCTCAAAGTCTGGAGCTCAGGACAGAGCCTATGTAATTCAATATGATAATCTCAGAATTGTTATAGCGTGGAAGGAGGCCATTCAGCCCATCATGTCTGCACCAGCTCTCCAAATGATTAATTCGCTCTGGAACAGAAGCCCACAAATGGGAGCTGTCTGCCAAAGAATGTTGTTGCCATTCTGGAACCTATTATATTGCCAAATCGAAACCTGAAGAGAGGTCAACTGAAGCATGTTGTTCCTGAGCCTGGAGGCAGGCAGTTTCTGCTGAAACTATACATCTGTAACAAGTGGTATGATATTCATGCCTTTCCCCTGCCTTCTCCCCATAACCCTGCAAATTTTCTTTTTCAGATAGCAGTCTAATTTCCCTTTTGAATGCCTTGATTGAAGCTGCTTCTACCACACTTTCAGGCAGTGGATTCCAAACCTTAACCACTCACTGCGTGAAAATGTTTTTCCTCATGTCCTTTTTGCTTCTTTTGCCAATTACTTTAAATCTGTGCCCTCTCATTCTCAATCCTTTATTAAGTGGGAAGTTTTTTTTCAATCTGCCCTGTCCAGACCCATGATCTTGAAAATCTCCTCTCAGCCTTCTCTTCTCCAAGGAAAAGAGTTCCAACTTCTCCAACCTCTTCAAAGCTAAAGTTCCTCATTCCTGGAGCCATTTTCATGAATCTTTTCTGCACTTTCTCCAATACTCTCACATCTTTCCTAAAGATCTTCCCTTTATACAATACTCCAGTTGAGGCCAAAATAGTATTTTATACAAAGTCAACATAATATCCTTGCCCTACAATAAAGCCTAGGATTCTGTTTGCTTTATTAAACGTGCTCTCAACCTATCTTGCCACTTCAATGACTTATGCGCACATAAACACAGGTCCCTCTGCTCCTGCACCTTTTTAGAGTTGTACCTTTTATTTTATTGTCGCTCCAAGTTCTTCCTACCAAAATGAATCATTTCACATTTCTCTGCATTGAACTTCATCTGTCACTTGTCCACCCATTCCACCAACTTGTCTATATCCTTTTGAAGTTCTATACTATCCTTCTTACGCTGCTTCCAAGTTTCATATTATCTGCAAATTTTGAAACTGTGCCCTGTACACCAAGGTCTGGTCATTAATATATAAGGGTGCCAACACTGACCCCCTTGGGGAACTCCACAACAAACCTTCCTCCAGTTTGAAAAACATTAATTAACCACTACTCTCTGTTTCCTGTCACTCAGCCAACTTTATATCTTTGTTGCTACTGTCCCTTTTATCCCATGAGCTATAACTTTGCTCACAAGTCTGTTGTGCGGCACTGTCTCAAATGCCTTTTGGAAGTCCACATACATCACATCAACAGCATTGCCCTCATCTGCAACCTCTTCAAAAAACTCCAGCAAGTTTGTTAAATATGATTTTCCTTTAACAAATCCATGCTGGCTTTCCTTAATTGACCTGCATTTGTCCCTATGACTATTAATTTTGTCCTGAGTTGTTGCTTTTAAAAGTTTCTCCCCCACCAAAATTAAACTGACTGACCTGTAGATGCTGGGCTTATCTTTACATCTGCTTTTGAATAAGACTGTAACATTTGCAATTCTCCAGTCCTCAAAAGCACCACCCAAGTCGAAGGAAGATTGGAGAATTTTGGTCAGTGTTTCTGAAGTTTCCACTCTCACTTCCCTCAGCGTCTTTGGATGCATCTCATCCAGTCCTGGTGCTTTATCAACTTTTAAGTATAGACTGCCTATGGAATACCTCCTCCTCATCAATTTTAAATCCTTCCAGTGTATTAATTATCTCCTCTTTCACCTTGGCTGGGGGAGCATATTTTTCCTTGGTAAAGGCAGATGCAAAGTACTCATTTAATACCTCAGCTATTCCCCCTGCCCCCATGCATAAATTCCCTTTTTGGTCCCCGTTTGGCCCTACTACTCCTTTTACCACACTTTTATAATTTAAATGCCTAGAGAAGACTTCGGGATTCCCTTTTATGTTAGCTGGCAGTCTCTTTTCATACTCCCACTTTGCTTCTCTTATTTGCTTTTTCATTTCTCCACTGATCATTCTATATTCAGCCTGGTTCTCCAATGTATTATCTAATGGGTGATTAAGAAATTATCATTGGTTCTAATTTTAATGACTCATTTTACAGACAAAATACATGATGCTCTGGTTCTTATTTCACCTGAAGACATAGTTCTGTGGGCTCTCTGTGGGATACTGGTTTCCCTGAGCTATTAGTGGAACTGTTACTCTCAGGCCTGCTCCTTCCAGCACTAGATCCTCAGCTGATAAACGTGTGTCTCTCTTGTCCACGTAGAAAGTGAAAGAGAGGTTCTGACCATAGCTCATCAGCTGATTCCCCAAAATATTTGCTGTAAAAAGAGCACAAGGAGAAACAATGATTAGGGCTGCAAGGGTCTAAACAGATGTTACTTTTTAAAAGAGTCATTTGTATAATCTCAGATGGTTGTAGGCCTTCAACCTTAGTCATCAACTTAGTAAACTGTTTGCTCAGTTTATGAAGCAGCAATTATCAAAATCATTTGCTTTGGAATAAGATAACATATTGTGCAATGACTGAATTTACATACCAGGAGCAATGTAGTAAACAGGGAAATAATCGTTAGAGACCACAGAGATGTCACGGCTCACTGGGGACCACTGAAGCAGGACCTCAGTACCGTCTCGCTGCTCAGCCCGCCACCCGTCATCACCTGCATATCCAAATAGAGAAGTAAACAAAACTCTTCACGCCATACTACAAGCGTAGCAATGTACTGGCCTTTGGCCTATTATCACTGTTTCATTCAATGCCGTTATGCAGGAACTATGCTCATTTTCACTGCATGTTTACTTGGCAGTGCCACACAGATCTTTGAACAGATCAACAAGATCATAATAAAGTACAGTATCTACTTGAGAGTCTGATCGTTTGTAATTGTTATCGTACATACTTTCTAAAAGGGGTTAGGGAGATAGAGGTCAGCAGAAATTCCACCCCACCCCCTAACAATGAAAGCAGACCAGAAGTAGTATCCAGCAAGACTGCAGCACAGCTTTCCATAAGGTGCTCCCACAACTGTAACACACATAATTACAACAGGGTAGAGCAGGGCAACCAGCCATCCACACAACAGCAGGCATGAAAGGAGTGCCCAAAGTTAATGATTACTGTGCAAATGAACTCCTTTAAGGTAGAGCTGAATAAATGTTTCCCAAAGGGTTTTGTTACAGGAATAAGTTAAGGCACAGACAAATACTGTATAGAACACATTGAAAAAAGAATCTTCTATTATAAATGAACTGGTCAGGGTAAACAATGGATTGTATCCTGTAGGGTTTTTCCGATTAGCTTTGGAGGTCAGAAGCAATGTATTAGGCGCTCTACCTGTGGTTTCTATTACCTATCTCAGAGGATTGAGAAAAGAGATAGAGTACAAGATACAGCGACAGTGCAAGTTGGGCATGTTCCACTGGAAAGAAGAGAGTCAGTCAATGGACCAAAAGTAACTTATTTTCTAGTTTAAACTCTTTTCCTACCTACACAAAATAAAGATTTTAAGATTGAGAATTTAATAATTTGTTCATGCAACAAAGTCTCTACTGGATGCTGAGCTGGATGTTACTATATTTGTCGAGTCTGCATCAAGCTCAGCAACACCAAGAAAGTGCGTGGCCATAGCTAGAAATATGGAGGTGTGGACATTAGAAAATTTATGCAATACCTGTATCAAAGCTTGATGTGATCCTGTCTATGCTGTAGCCCTCTGCTTTGCTACAAACAGATGAATGGCCAAAGCAGAAGCAGGCTGTGCAGCCATGGGGGTTCTGGGGGTCCAGGTTGAAAAATCCTGGCTTGCATCTATATAGAAAAGAATATCGTGTTATGAATATATTTACTGATAACATTTCAAACTAATTTGTTGATTTATAAGAATCTTGTTTTGCTTTCAATTAAAATAAACCTCAATCGACAAACTAAATCCAAGCAAAAAATGGTATCCTCAGCCAATTAAATTTGCCAAAGCAATACCCAACTAAAATTTCTAATGAACTATTTTTATTACTACTGAATGAAGACGACAGAGGACAATAACTTCTGAAATTATTTTGAGTTACAATTTAGCAAATGAAAGGTTCCTTACTCCGGGCCAATTCACAGCAGGGAGTATTGAAAATGAACTTTTCAATTGCAGTTGCACAGCTTACAGACTGCAAAAGTACAAGTTTACCTGTAACCCAAAGCAACACTGAAGCTGTGGGAGGGGGATCAGGGAAGAATGACAAAGATGAACCAATGACATGAAGCCTCAGTTATGAAGAAACTTACAGAGCTGAACATGTTTTCATTGGAAAGAAGATAACTGCATTGAGACATGATCCAGATCTTTAAAAATGCTCAGAGACATAGTTGTTGATGTATGCAAGCTATTTGACTTGGACTATGGCCACAAAACTAGAGGAAACAGGTTTAAAATTAATCAGCATCAAGTGAGACAAGAGATTAAATGAATATATTCCCCTGGTGGAATGTTAGATGTATAGAAGAGACTTGGTTCCTGCTAAATTAGATGCTGAAAAGAAAAAGATCTACATTTATATAATACATTTTATGACCTCAGGAGGTCCTAAAGCGTATACAGCAAATTGGTACTTTTTGAAATGCAGTAATGTGGCAGCCAATTTATGCACAGCAAGATCCCACAAACAGCAATATTAACCAGTTGCATGGAGACGTGAACCATATCTGGGGCATGGAGGCGGAAAGTAAAAATGCCTTTTAAAGCTTAAAGGGCTTAAATATTTGAAGTTGCAACAGCCCATCACAGATCAGGAAAGGTGCCAGCATTAAGAACTTTGGCAGGTCATCACCCTCCTGGCATTTCAGAGTGATCGGAGCAGTGGGTAAGGTTGCTTGGACTCCACCTGAGCACCGGGAGGGGTACAGTTTTAAATGGGTGTTGCACTCAAATTGAGGCCACAACATGCAGCAGTCTACCTAGGGAGGGCAGAGTGCCAGGCATCAGGAGGCCAGACGAGAGGGACAAAGGGCTGAGGGAGAAGGAAACACTACCCTCAACATAGGACCTACAGGGAATTAAAGAGGTCTGGACATGTCAGGATAGTACCACAGGAGATGGTGACCCCCTAGGCATATGATCAGATGTCTGTGACCTCATCAATGCAGACCTCTGCAGCATCTCACAGTTAGCTGCATACTGGAGCATCACCCAGGTGACAGATGCCTTTCTTTACTGATGCAGGACAATGCATCAGGATCACAATGATAGGGCACTGCAAGCTCAGAGGGCATTGGGTCCAGTACCTGGTGTGATCAGGTTGTGCCTGGCAAAACCTTCCTGCAAGGGTCTCTGTCATTTTGGTGCTCTGCTGCGCTCTCCATAACATGGCCCTCCAGGGAGGTGTGGATCTTGAGGATGATGAGGTCCTGGAAGGGACTGCTCATCGGGTGAGGAGCAGGAAGAATTGGAAGCAGGGAGAGATGATGCTGAATAGAAAGGTGCCCCGGCCGCATGACAAAGTGACCTCCTTCTGCCATCATCAAGCACAAGAAGCTCCTTCCTCTCCCTCATTCCAGTCCTCCAGCTCCCCTGTGTCATCGCAGGTCCCTGTGGTGTAGCGGCACGCTTTGGCACAAACTCTCCCCTCAGGATAACCAGTAGCCTCAGTGATGGCTGTCTAGTGTTTGAAACCCACTTCCATTCCTGCCTTATCTAGCTTTAATTGGACAGGAAATCTGTCTCCATATTAATTAAGGGCTCACAGCACAAAAATTTGAAATTCTGTTCGTTTCCCACCAGAGGCAGGTTTGACATGAAAACAGATCCAGCTCCTATTCCCCATCTCCCAGAGGAAACTCAGGCCCTAAGGGTCATGAGTATAAGGTAGTCAATAATAAATCTAACAAAAAATTCAGAAGAAACTTATTTATCCAGAGAGTGGTTAGACCATGGAACTTGATACCACGTAAAGTGGTTGAGGCAAATAGCACTGATGCATTTAAGGGACAGCTAGATAAGTGCATGAGGGAGAAAGGAATAGAAGATGCTGATGGGGTTAGATGAAGTAGGATGGAAGGAGGCTTGTGTGGAGCATAAACACTGGCATAGACAAGTTGGCCTATTTCTGTGCTGTTAATTGCAAGCAAAATAACAGATAAGCAGAAATGCAACTTTTCTTTAGAACTGTTTGAATCACATATCAATAAAAAAATCCCACAAAACTTGCCTCTCACAGTTGAATCCCTCTACATTATTCTTGCAGATACAACGTCCTGTATCAACACTGCATTCTTCTGTGCTACCAGAAGGGTTACAGGCACATGGTCTGCCAACAGAGAAAGTAGGTAAGAAACACAAGAACATCTGAACCCCAGGAGCACTTCTGTACTTAATCCAAAACTTCTGTAGAACAGACGGCAACTGGAGCACCAGTAGCTAATGCAAATGCAAAATAATACAAATACTGGAAATCTGAAAATACTCAGCAGGTCAGGCAGCATCTGTGGAGGGAGAAACAGAATTAACATTTCAAGTCAGTGGCCTTTTGTCAGAACTGAAAAGTGTTACAGATAGGATGATGGTGCAAGGCACATCATAATTGCTGCTCCTCTTTTTTTCCCCAGACAGCAGGTGCTGGTAATGGTCCAGTTGTTGCTATTTACAGCCCAGACCCACCTGTTATTTCTTTTCTTGTCCCATTACCACCCTATTTTGTCTTGTGCCATTGTCTGCTTTGTTATTTAATCACTCCTGCTTTCCACAGTTTCACAGACCATCCTTTTCCCTCTTTCACCCTTCCACCCACCTTTCTCTGATTATGTGCTTGCTTAAAATCTATTATGTCTGTCCATTTACATGTTCTGTCGAAAGGTCACCCACCTGAAACATTAACTGCTTCTCTCTCTGTAGATGCTGCCTGACCTGTTGAGTATTTTCAATACTTTCTATTTATATCACCAATAGCTAATGAAGTCACTGTCAAGTAGTCAGCTGTATAGCTCTTCTATCTCAAAATGTACAATTGTTATGCCCCTATACTGAAGTCAAAATATAATAGATTGTACCATTGCAAAAACATATGGTAGTGTCTTTTGGTTTCATATTTTATGATATTTATTATATGGTATTTCAATTATGGCACTGCATACAAGTGACGTGCTGATTTTTAGAACATTAAGTAAAGCTGCTGCACAGTTCTCCAAAACTTCAAAACAAGCTCATTTTTAAATCAAAGAGAAAAACAAGAGTTTTTGTCGTTATCATAAATTGAAAGATAGTTCCTGCAAATGCATGAGTAAAAAGATTATGCATACAGACTAACTATTGCTGGCAACCATATCTTGATGTGTTTGTTCAAAATTTTCCCGTGCTGTTTCAGCAGTGGTGTTAACTATTCCAAAGAAGCAGATCTACTATTAAATTATGATCAGAGGAATGTTGCATGTGCACATTAATCATTTAGCTGCTATTAACTGTTAACAATAGTTTCTACAACATATGATTAAAAGCTACAGCCAGCATTGCAGGAAGAGGGAAAGCAATCCACAAACACAATACCTGCATTTTATATCAGTGAGCAGTTAGATGCCTACCATCATCATAAACATCTGTCAAAAATAAGTTACTTCATTATCTGTTACCTGGAAATGCATGAAAGGCAAGGCAACTACAATACAGCAGGCCTCCAATTACCTGCATCCTGCTTCAGTTAGTGAGTGGTAGCCAGGTTGGCAATGGTCACATTTATCTCCCATCACTCCTGGCTTGCAGCTACATCGACCATAGATATCACACTGCGTGCTGATCGAACCTTAAAAACAAAGAGAAGCAAATATAATTTATCCACCTAAAAGGGAAGTTTTTTTAGGGCTGTGGGGGAAAAGAAAGAAAATAAGAATTCATTTTTAAAAATTAATGTTAAGAATGGTTGATTTTACTTCACAATTTGACTAATTCTGGTAATCAAAATCTCCAGTTCTCTACCATGCCAATGGTAATATACTGCATTTTCTAGAAGCTATTTTATTGTTAAAGTTCCAACTGCCTCCTCCACAAGAAACAAAGAAATGTGGCAAATCAATGCAAGGAGAAAAGTTTACAAAAATTGAATGCAAAGATATTTATCGCCATCCTAACACAATATATAGCTACTGATAAAAGTGTGCACATGCATGCATAGATCTTATTGCATAACATGGATATCTGGGCAAAAAAAGTTGATATAGTAATCTGAACTCCAGGGACAAATTGAATCCATTTCAAAAACTGGCCCTTTCATCCATACTTAAAGAACACAGAGTATGAGAAACCAAAGTTTGGAAAAATGTAGTCAAATATTGTTATGACAAGTTAAGCTCAAAAGATATGTAACTGTGCAAATTGTTTGTAATAATTTTTAAAAGCCCAGATGGAATCTTTCAAGCTTTCTAAAATTGCAGCAACATAGCTGAGACATTCTGGTGACCACTCTATTTTGTAGATACATACTGAAGCAAGATTTGTGGGTTCCTGCCCAATAACCTTTGAAAGCAATTTAAAAACCAATAGAAAGTCACCTACTAAGTCTGGAGAGATTCCAATATTTTGGAAATAGGGCCAATGCCTTGGCTATAAGCAAATGTGCAAATTTACAAAGAATTTGCAGCACTCTATATAATTACTGAGATGTCAAATGATTGTGACAATCACCACATTTAGGGATGCACACCTCTCCAATTGTGCCCATTTTCAAAAGAAACTCAAAAGTATATAAATTTAAGCTATTGATTTGTAACCTGATATCCAGATTTTATTAAAAAGTAGTTGTAGTGTGTTCTGGAAGTCAGAATCAGAAAAGAAAACTGGAGTTTTCAATACATTCATGCAGTTTTTTTGCGACAGAGACATCAGAAAAAGCCTATAATTTGCATATGTAAACTTGTTCCACTTAATTAACATTATTCACAATAGAAAATCACAGAATCACACAGTGCAGAAGAGGCCCTTCGGCCCATCGAGTCTGCACCAGCACGTGGGAAACATCTGACCTACCTACCTAATCCCATTTAAAATGATATTCTTTAAACCACAAAGATACAAGTTTTGAGACACTGAAGGTTACATCAATAGTTATGTCACTCCACTGGCAAAGCAAAAACAAAAGAAAATGGTTGATAGAAATGTAGAATGCTCTCTCCCAAACAGTAGATTTTCACTTGATTAATAATCTTAGCAATTTATATTTATATAACGCCTTTAATGTAGTCAAGCATACTAAGGCATTTCACAAGAGCATTATCCAAAAAAAAACTGATACCAAGCCAAATTAAGGAGATATTAGGGCAGATGGCCAAAAGCTTGGTCAAAGCGGTAGATTTTAAGGAACATCTTAAAAGGATAGAGAGGCGGAAAAATTTAGGAAGGGGATCGTGGAGCTTATGACCATTATCTGCTGAAGGCAGGACCCATTCATAGATTGATTAAATTTAGGGATGCTACAGAGGTCAGGATTGGAGGAACACAGAAACTGCAAGGTCATAGGACTTGCCCTAGTACGTGAGCAGGAGGTGTCATCACCTGGAGGAACTCAAGCTCCAGGTTTCGGAGATTGAGCAAGCAGCTGGTGTTACTGCAATTCTTCTTTCAGAGTTAGAAAGGGGTGAGGCCATGGAGCGATTTGGAAAAAAGCACAAGAAGTTTAAAGTCGAGGTGTTGCTTAACCAGGTGCCAACGTAGACCAGCAAGCACAGCGGTGATGGGGAGCAAGATTTGGTCCAAGCTAAGACAAGGGCAGTAGAGCTTTGGATGACCTCAAGTTTATGGAGGATCAAATGTAGTAGACAAACCAGGACTGCACTGGAATAGTCTGATCTAGAGGTAACGAAGGCATGAATGAGGGTTTTAGCAGCAGATGAACTGAGAAGGGCAAAATCACTCGATGTTATGGAGGTGGAAAGAGGTGGTTTTAGTACAGGCACAAATATGTGGTTGGAAGCTCATCTTGGGATCAAATGACACCCAATTGGCTGGTTTAGTCTCAGACTGTTGCCAGGGAGAGGGATGGAGTCAGTAGCTAGGGAACGGAGTTTGGAATAGGGAGCAAAAACAATAGCTTCAATCTTCCTGCTATTTAATTGGAGGAAATTTCTGCTTATCCAATACTGGATGTCAGATGAGCAGCTGATAATTTAGAGACAGTGGAAGGGGTTGAGAGAGGTGTAATGGTTGGGTAAAGCTGGGTATTGTCAGCGTACATATGGGATTTGCTGCAGTATTTTCAGATGTTGTCGCCGAGGTGCAGAATCTGGATGAGAAATTGGAGTCGGCCAAGTTTAGATCCTTGGGATCATCAGAGATAATGGCCTTAATTTTATGCCCCATTGGCAGGTTTATGGAATGGAGGGGAGCCATGAAATTAAAGGAACAGGATTCCCTCCGGGTTCCCGCCTGCCCCAACCATGCAGCGATTTTATGTTGGGGTGGGCAAGGCCTCATATAGGAAGCCTGCCCTTTCCCCAATTGAGGCCCTTAAGTGGCCAATTATTGGGCACTTAAGGGCTGTTTCCCAACCAGTCTCAATTATTAGGCTAATGGGAGGATTGACCTTAGGTGGGGGAAGCCAATAAATCAACAGGCTTAGATCTTGGGCGGAGAGGGGGGCACCCCCACCAGAAGCTCCCTTCTAAAGTCGGGCACCTCACCATAAGATCTGGTGTCCTCCGGACCTCCCTCGCTACCCGGCCTCTCCCCCACGCCCCCCAGTGCTTCACTACCCTTCAGACTTGAGGACCCTTTAAACTTACCTGAGCCTTCGGTGCCCAGACTTAGTCTCAGGCATCCTCATGCAATTCATCTTCAGTCCACTGCAGCTCTTGTTGCTGCAGGGACTGGAGAGCTGTCAGCCAATCAGATTGGCCGGCAGCTCTCCAAGGTGGGATTTCCTTCCAAGTGAAGAGCAGAAGTGCCACCTGTAGCCGCTAAGTGCTCATTCAAGCGTGAAATGGCTGCGGGGCACTGAGAGTCGGTGAGAATGTGTTCAGAGGGCAGGAAGTGAGTCCCTGCCATCTGAAAATTTCAGGTCAATTGTGCGTGAGCAGGTAGACTGGATAGGTAAGAAGGGACCATGTGAGTGCAGTCCCAGCCAGCTGGATGCCGGTGGAAAGGCGTTAGGAGGATGGTGTGGTCAACAATGTCAAAGGCTGAAGTCAGGTCAAGAAGGATGAGCCGGGATAGTTTACCTTTGTTACAGTTACATAGGGCGTCGCTTGTGACTTTCATAAAAGCTATATTTACAGTGGTGAGACAGGGAACCTGAGGGAGGGATTTAAATATGGAGTTTCAGGAAAGGTGAGCATAGATGAGTATGTAGAACTTGAAACACAAACTGATCAGCCATGATCTTATTGAATGGTGGACCAGGCTCGAGGGATCAAATGGCCTACTTCTGCTCCTATCTCGTATGTTCGTACGTTCACGTGTTTGGGAGGTGAAAGCACGTACGAAAATTTGGGAGAAGAAAGGAAAGTTGGAGATGGATGGTAGTTTGCAAAGATGGAGGGGGTCAAGGGTTGTTTATTTTTTGAGGAGGTGATGGTGATTTGAAGGTGAGGGGGATAGCATCTGTGATTGAGAGAACTGTTAACAATATCAGCTAATATGCGAGGGAAAGTTGGGTGATCAGTGGTTTAGTGGGAATAGGATTGAGGGATCAGGAGGGTCTCACAGATATGATAAGCTTGAAGAAGGATATGTGGAGATAAGAGAAAAACTTCAGACAGATAGGGCAGAATTTTTAGGTCGGTGAACGGGCGTGATCGGCGGGTCTGGGATTGGCCGGGGAACGGACCGCTGACCGTGATCGGCCCCCGACCGCGATTTGCGCTGGCTAGCCAATTAACGCGCACGGTGTGGAGGCGGGAAGAGGGCGGGTGCTGACATCAGCACAGGCAAGGGTGAGGGCAGGCGCTGACAGAAAGCTCCCTGGAGGCAGAGAAGTGCCTAAGGGAGCTGAGACCTGAAAAGCATTAAAGTTTTTAAAATCAGGAAAAAAACGTGCAAGCATCACAATCAGTTACCTGAACATATACATGCAAAAAATGCTGCCCACAGATTTTTATTTTTCTTTCATTTAGTAACAGAAACTTTATCCCGCCCTTGGATGAGATTTTATGAAAAAAGCAAAGTCTGCATGGTCGATTCGGCTGTCCGCCAACCATAAGGTTGGCTGGACCACAAAAAAATCGGAGACAATTGCCTTTAATTACCTTAATTGGCCTCTTAATCGTCAGCAGGCGCACTTCCGGCTTTTGTACATGCTTACCGACCGAAATATCGCGCAAGCGCAGGATGACATCAGGATGCTCGCCCGACGTCATCTCGCACGATTTCGCATCCAATCGGGTCAGGCGCGCACCCGCCTGCCGACCTAAAAGTTCTGCCCATAAAATTAAGGGATATGGGCAGGGAAATCTTAGAGAAATCTGCCCTGCTAAGGGGAGGGAAACAGTGGGGCAGTTAATCAGATGGTCCCAATCTGAAATTGATAAGATTTTTGCTAGTCAAGGGTATTAAGGGATATGGAACCTAGGCAGACGGATCGAGATGGGATACCATTCAGTCATGATCTCAGTGAATGGTGCAACAGTTTGAGGAATTGCAAGGCCTACTCCTGTTTCCATGGGCCCCTTAATGCACAACGAGTACTGATGCCGCAACGATTTAAAATGCAGTTTTACAGCTTACACTATAGCACAGAACTTCAGGGATTTAAGAAAATTTGTATGGCTGGGGAAGCAGTTATAGCTTAATATCGAGGTTAACGCTCCATTCAACGGCTTCAGCTGACACAGTGTTAATGTTTGTGATACTAACAAGAATGGCTCTCTGAGGGCAGAATTTCAGCACGTGGGCAATGAGACTTGAATGGCCTGAATCACAATTTGAGCTGTTCCTCATGTTCAACTTGTGCAGCAAGTGGCTACGTCTTCCCCGGCCTGTCCTCAAGCGGTTGAGAGTTGTCCAGATTTTCTGTGGAAGTTTGAAACCCAGGACTTCACCACGCGGGTCAGTTACCAGCTTGCAGTGGTGATGTTTGTAGTTAACCAGGAGGTGCGCCAGAGAGGTGGGGCTGCTGTCAGTCAGTTTGTAGAGTGTGTTCCAGTAGGGGCTATGGGGTTTCAGATGAGTGTGTAGTATTTTTGAGGTCCTGCGTCAATTGGAGTGCTTCGTTAGCTGTCAGCCAGTGATGTTTTTTGAGGAGGAAGTTTTCCCTGCGGGTATCAGGAGGTTCAATATGTGCCAGCATAGGAAGTCATTTGAGCTGTGTTAGTTTCAACACCCCTGAAATAATCCTCATGGCTTCCCAGAGGTGGGTACCTACTATATTCGGCTCTCCAGAGCCAGGTTGAGCAGCAATGCTCTGCTGTTGATAAACAAGGCCGAATGAAGTAGTACTGCCCCAGATAGTACCCACCAGTTTCCAAATAAGATTCACTCTTGTCTTGACCTTGGCTCCAGTGTGCTGGAGATGTTGCCAGTAGGCCAATGTATGATCAAGAGTGATGCCAAGATATTGTGGCACTGGGTCATGGTTGGCCACAGAACTGGACATGAAGTTCTTCCCTGTTCTTTGGGTTGCTGTGGAAGTGGAAGGCTGAAACAACAGTTTAGGTACTGTTTGGTTGAAGTCTCCATTTTCTGAAGCAGACTTCCAGAGAGCGTTGAGCAAACACTCAATGAAGATCTATGTCCTGAAGTTCTTTAGCCTGGAAACCACGACAAAGTCATCTGCATATGTGAAGAGCCGTGACTTTCTGGGAGAGAGGTCACTGATATATATATTGAGAAGAGCGAGTTTGAAGATTGATCCCTGTGGGAATCCATTGCTGCTTATGCATGGGTGGCTAATTCAAACTCCAAGATGCACTTAGAACTTTTGGTTGCTGATCATGGAGTTGATTAACTGTAGGATTTTTAGACAGCAGGTTATTTTGGAGAGTTTAACAGCATACCTGTGCACCTCACTGTCATAGGCACAAGATAAGTCAACAAAGGTGGTTCCTGTCTGCATGCCTTCCTGGAAACCGGCCTCAATATATGAGGACAGTGTCAGGACCCATTTGGGGCAGTTGCAGCCTGTGCGAAAACCTACCTGTTAGGGTGAGACTGCAATGGCCCCACCTACAAAACAGGTAGATTTTCTTTGGAGTGAATGTTAACAATTCTTCTTTCACTGCAGCTATATAACAGGAACAGATTTTGTGGGGAGCAATAGACACTGAATGCTGGACTCACATTAAAGTGATCAACATGAGATTGATGTAAAGGATTTAATGCAAATTCAGCAGCTATGCTGTAAGAGAAACTGCAGTAACTGTATTATGTTGCAATTTGATAACATCCTATAAAAGAAATATATTAAGGCAGAAGCAGTTATACACACAGAAACATACGACATTAGATTGAGTCATCTTCAAAATCTCAAGGAATGAGACAATTTTCATTCTTCTGACTCCACCACCTTGTCATTTTGTATTTCTTATTCACTGAGACTTCAGATCTGCAAGAAAGGTTTCTACATTACCAAAGCAATGCAAAGCATATCATTGATGCTTTTCCCCAGAATGTTGTGATACTAAAACTGTGTGCACAGGTGCCAAAAAAAATTGTCTTCAACAGATCTGCACTCACCAACCGGGTTACAATTGCAGGGCAGACATTGGGCTTCTGGACCCTGGCGGTAGAAATCATCCTTGCACCTCTCACAGTTGGGACCATCTGTATTCTCAATACAGTTGCGACAGTGTCCACCATGTCCGGTGGCTCGGTAGAGCTCAGAGTCAAAGTAGCATTCCGCAGATTTGCCATGGCAATTGCAAGCTGCAGAAGTCAAAAGTATAAAATTAATTTTATCTAATCACTATGCAAACTATTGTCAATCAGCTAGATCTTCTTCACTACAAAACAGTATCCTGGTTAATGTTTATCTCTCAACGAACATCACTAAAACAGATTACTTTGTCATTATTGCATTGCTGTTTATAGGACCTTGTTGTGCACAAATTGGCTGCTGTGATTCCTACACTACTGTAATGACTACAATTCAGGAGTACTTAATTGACTGTAAAGCACTTTGGGTCATCCTGAGGTTGTGAAAGGCACTATTTAAATGCAATGCTTTCTTTTCTAAATAAACTTTTAAATCAAACAAGGCCTCATGGGTTTGGGAATAAAATATTAGCATGGATAGAGCATTGGTAAGAAGACAGGACACAGAGGGTAGAAACAAACGGACAGAAGCAGAGATAATATTTCAGGTCGATGACCTTTCACCAGAACCAGCATTAACTTGGTTTCTCTTCACAGATGCTGCCTGACCTGCTCAGTGTGCCAGCACTTTTTGTTTTTATTTCAGATTTCCAGCATCTGCAGTATTTTGCTTTTGTAGAAATGAAAGAACATTTTAAGGTTTTATGGCTGTCAGCAGTGGGGTCCCATGAGGACCAGTACTGGGGCCTCAGCCATTTAAAATCCATATTAATGACTTAAATGAAGGGGCAAGTTGTAATGTATCCAAGATTGCTGATGATACAAAACTAGGTGGGAATGTAAACGGTGAGGAGGATGCAAAGAGGCTGTAATGGAATTTAGATTGGTTAAATGATTAGTCAAAAAGGTGGCAGATGGGAGTATAACGGGGGAAATGAGAGGTTATTCACTCTAGTAGATAGGATTGAAAGACAGAACATTTTAAAAATGCTGACAAATTATTAAATGTTGATGTTCAGAAGATTTGGGTGTTATTATAAATTCCTAGTTCATGGTTCATTGCAATATTTTAGAGGTAAACTTTAATCTTCCCAGGACTAAATATTAACTGTAGAAATGGGATAAATGCATCTAAAGCAGCTTGAAGACTATTACACTTAAAAGATTGGGGCCACGTTGACTAAAGGGGTTAACAGCTGGAAAGGTAAGATCATAAAATAGCAGAGGGGCTTACTTAGGTGGAGATTTGGAGACAAGGGCCGCAATTTTCCAGCCCCTCATGCTGGAGGGATCTTACGGTCTGACCAATGAGACGGAGATTTCAATGGCTCGCCATCCCTGCCACAGGGGAACCTGCCGCCGGGGGTTGGAAAATTCCGGCCAAGGTGTCTACATTGCTTGCAAAGAAATGAAGCCCAGAGAGTTGCTTTGTTTTGGGAGTTACACTTAGTTTAAAAACAATGAGCCCTGGAAGGCTATGTTATCACGGAGATGGGTGGAGCCAAGAAAGTTCTAGGGTTTCAACTTATGTGTGTTTGCTGGGGCAGTGAATGTTCTGCATCAGCGGAAAAGGCTATACTGAAAAGGTGCTGCTGTTAGCAGAGTCCAGGCAGCAAAATCGTTGCTGTTAGCTGGTTTGTGCAGTTGTGGCTCAGGAGAAGTTGCAGGAGCCGTTTGATAGTTCTGTGCAGTTCGGGCTCTGGAGAAGTCCTGGGTTGCTGAGAATTCTTGGAATAAAAAGGTTATCCAAGGGGAGAGATGGAGTAAATGGGGCTACATCTCTTGTGTTTCAAAGAATGAAGGACGATCTCATTGATGAAGGAAAGATGATTCCACTGAAACACAAAATTCTATGGACTGGAACGATGCTGAAAAGCTGCTTCCCTTGGATGGAAAGTCTAGAACTAGGAGGAAAACCTCAGGATAAGTATGGCCAATTAGGACTGCAAAGAGAAGACATTTCTTCATGCAGGGAGCCGTGAATCTTTGGAATTCTCTATTCCAGAGAGTTGTGGATGCTCAGTCATTGGGTATATTCAAGGACAAAAATTGATAAATTTTTGAACATCTCTAAGGGAATCGAGGATAACGGGATAGGACGGGAAAGTGGAATTAAGGTTGAAGCCAAGATTTTACTGAATGGCAGAGCAGGCCCAGGGAGGCATACAATCTACCCCCCACTCCTATTTCTTATGTTCTTATTTATGTCCATTTTGACATACTTAAAACACTAATGAATATAATTCAACATAAAATTCAAAGGTTATGTCATGCAATAGGATTTTCCCTTATCCATTTTCCATAGTTTATATCATAATTGAGACTCAGTGTTGACAAGAGAGAACATGTATTTCTATAATGTTTTTCAAGGCCACAGGATATTCCTATGTGCTTTACAGCCAATGAAGTGGTCACTGCTGTAATGTAGGAATTGTTGCAGCCAATCTCCCACAAACAACGTGATAAATTACCAGATTACTTTTATTTTGAAGTGATGTTGGTTGATAAATATTGGTGCCATGGCACCTGAGAGAACTTCTCTACTTTTCTTCCAAATTACATTCGTGGGATCATTTAAATGCACCCGAGAGAGCAGATGGCTCTTGGTTTAACATATCTACTGAAAGGCGCGGTGACAGTGCAGCACTTGCTCAGTACAGGCATCAGTGTGTCAGGCTGAATTATAAGGCTCGAATGCCAGGAGTGTGCGCTGGAGCCTGACTCAGAGGGGGAAAATGACAGACGAGAGCGCCTGAGAGGCATGTAGCACCACCGACAGAAAGGCACACAAAGAGAGAGAGAGGGAAGGAGGGTGGACGAGCGAGCGAGAGAGGGGGGAAGGGCGGGCGAGCGAGAGAGAGGGGGGGGGGGAAGGGCGGGCGAGCGAGAGGGGGGGAAGGGCGGGCGAGCGAGAGAGAGGGGGGAAGGGCGGGCGAGCGAGAGAGAGGGGGGAAGGGCGGTCGAGCGAGAGAGAGGGGGGAAGGGCGGGCGAGCGAGAGAGAGGGGGAAGGGCGGGCGAGCGAGAGAGAGGGGGGAAGGGCGGGCGAGCGGGGGGAGGGCGGGCAAGCGGGGGGAAGGGCGGGCGAGCGGGGTGAAGGGCGGGCGGGCGAGCGAGAGGGGGAAGGGTGGGCGAGCGAGAGAGGGGGAAGGGCGGGCGAGCGAGAGAGGGGGAAGGGCGGGCGAGCGAGAGAGGGGGAAGGGCGGGCGAGCGAGAGAGGGGGAAGGGCGGGCGAGCAAGATGGGGGAAGGGTGGGTGAGCAAGATAGAGGGAGGAAGGGCGGGCGAGCGAGATAGAGGGGGGAAGGGCGGGCGAGCGAGGGGGGGGAAGGGCGGGCGAGCGAGAGAGGGGGGGGAAGGGCGGGCGAGCGAGAGAGGGGGGAAGGGCGGGCGAGCGAGAGAGGGGGGGGGGGAAGGGCGGGCGAGCGAAAGAGGGGGGGGAAGGGCGAGCGAGAGGGGGAAGGGCAGGCGGGTGAGCGAGAGGGGGGAAGGGCGGGCAAGCGAGAGGGAGGGGGAAGGGTGAGCGAGAGACAGACAGAGCGAGAGCGAGAGACCAAGCGAGGTGGAGGGGGGGGGGGGGGGGGTGGTGGTGGGGGTGCGGAGGAAGGAGCGAGCGAGGGGGGAGAGTGAAAGGCGGGTGCGTAGCATTATTGGCTAAGGAATCAATTACAGCTATGAGGAGGATGATATGCTAAACGAAGCACTAAATGAGGCCAAATGGGTTGAGCTCAGAAATTATAAGGGGGCACCCACATTGCTAGGAGTGTACTATAGACCCCAAATAGTTGAAGTGAGTCAGAAGAGCAAATATGTAGGCAAATTTCTGAGTGCAAATTTCTGAGTAATAGTTGGAGACTTCAACTACCCTAATATCAATTGGGATACGAATAGTGTGAAGGGAGAGAGGGCACAAAATTCTTGAGCTGCATTCAAGGGAACTTTTTCAGCCAGCATGTAACAAGCCCAATAAGAGGGAGCGCAATTCTAGATTTAGTCTTAGGAAATGAAGCTGGGCCAGTGGATGAAGTAGCAGTGGGGGACCATTTTGGAGAAAGTGACTATAATAGTTAGATTTAGCATCATTATGGAAAAGGACAAAGACAGAACAGGAGTTAAAGTTCTAAATTGGGGGAATACAAATTTTACATAGCTGAGAGGTGAACTTGTGAAAGTGGACTGAACACAGCTACTAGAAGTGAAAACAGTGTTAGGTCAGTGGGCGGTATTGAAAAAGGGTGGTACTGCTAAATCTCGAGCCCCGTGGTTATCCAGAAACATACAGGATAAGATAGAGCAGAAAAAGAGGACTTATAGCAATCACAAAAAGCTTAATACTGTAGAAAGCCTAGAGGAGTACAGAAAGTACAGGAGTGAAGTAAGAAAGGAAATTGGGAAAACAAAGAGGATACGAAAAAATACTGGCAGGTAAAATCAAAGAAAACCCCCAAAGATGATTTACCAGTACATTAAGAGCAAGAGGATAACTAAGGGTAGGACCAATCAGAGATGTACATGGTAACTTGTACATTGATGCTGAAGATATAGGCAGGGTTCTCCATGAGTACTTTGTCTCTGTCCTCACTAAAAAGAGGGATGATGCAGACATTCTAGTTAAAGAGGAAGTGTGCAAAATATTATCTAGTTAAAGAGGAAGTGTGCAAAATATTAGATACAATAAGCAAAATGAGAGAGGAAGTGCTGGAGCGACTGGCATCCTCGAAGGTGGATAAATCACCAGGGTTGGATGGATTGCATCCCAGGTTGTCAAAGGAAGCCAGGGAGGAAATAGTAAATGCTCTGAAGATCATTTTCCAATCCTCACTAGATACAGGTGAGGTACCAGAGGAATGTTGTGCCAATATTTAAAAAGGGTGCAAGGGATAGGCCAGAAAATTATAGGCTAGTCAGTCTGATTTTGGCAGTGGGAAAACTATTGGAATTAATTCTGAGACACAGGATAAACTATCACTTAGAAAGGCATGGATTTATCAGGGGTAGGCAGCATGGTTATGTTAGGGGAGGATAGTGTCTTACTAATTTAATAGAATTTTTTGAGGAAGTAACAAGGAGGATTGATGAGGGTGGTGTAGTGGATGTTGTCTACATGGATTTTAGTAAGGCATTTGACAAGGTCCCACATGGCAGACTGGTCTGGAAAGTGAGATCCCACGGGACACAGGGGAAGGTGGTGAGTTGGATCCGAAATTGGCTCAGTGACTGGAAACAAAGGGTAATGGTTGATGGATGTTTTTGCGAATGGAAAGTGGTTTCCAGTGGTATTCCACAGGACTCAGTGTTGGGGCCCTTGCTGTTTGCTGTATATATTAATGATTTGGACTAAAATATGGGAGGAATGATTTGGAAATTTGCAGATGACACAAAAATTGGCTGTACAGTTGGTAGTGAAGAGGATAGCTATTGTCTCCAGAATTATATCAATGGTTTGGTTATGCGGGTGGAAAAATGGCAAATGGAATTCAATCCTCAGAAGTGTGAGGTAATGCATTTGGAGAGGGCAAACAAAGCAAGGGAATACTCAATAAATGGGAGGATATTGAGAGGGGTTGAGGAAGTGAGAGACCTTCCTCAGATGTCCACAGATCCCTGAAGGTGGCAGGACAGGTGGATAAGGTGGTAAAGAAAGTATATTGAATGCTTTCCTTTATTGGACGAGGTATTGAATTCAAAAGCAGGGATGTAACCCTGGAACTGTATAAAATGCTGGTTGGGCCACAGCTTGAATTTTGTGTAAAGCTCTGGTCACCACATTACGGAAAGGACATAATTGCTCCGGAGAGAGTATAGAGGAGATTTACAAGAATGTTGCCAGGGCTAAAAAATTTCTAATGAATAAAGATTGGATAGGCTGGGGTTGTTTTCCTTAGAACAGAGGAGGTGGAGGGGGTGACCTAACTGAGGAGTACAAAATTATGAGGGGCCTAGATAGGGTAGGCAGGAAAGACCTGTTTTCCCCTAGCTGAGCGGTCAATTACCAGGGGGCATAGATTTAAAGTGATTGGTAGAAGGATTAGAGGGGACAATAGGAAAAACCTTTTCACGCAAAGGTTGGTGGGCATCTGGAATTCACTGCCTAAATTGGTTGTTGAGGCTGAAATGCTCAACTGATCTAAAAAGGTACCTGGATATGCACCTGAAGGTCCGTAGCCTTGCAGGTTACAGCGCAGGTGCTGGAAAGCGGGATTAAAAATGAGCGGCTAACTTCTTTTTTTATGGCTGGCACAGACATGATGGGCTGAATGACTTCTTCCTGTGCATAACTTTTCTATGGTTCCAATTTTCTCCATTCCCCTCCTAAAGTTGTTGACTCCTTTTCGGGTTACAGATCTGCCACCTGTGTGAGCGCCCTCCAGTATTTGCATACGTGACCTTTCTTCATATGTGAAAGCAGACAGCAAAATTCAGCAAACCATTCAAGCTCTAGTGAGCGGCACAGCCCAGAGTGATTCTATTTCACCCAGGGATCGCACATGATTACTTTGCAGGAGTCCCTGGACAGCAACTTTGTGGCCACCTTTCTCCACCCAACCAAAGGATACTGAGGCCAACTGTATCCCCCAGCCACCCTGCCCAACATTGGGTGAAACCAGTCAACTCAATACAGATGAGGAATGTAGTTGGGTTGGGCGTGGGGAAAAGCTTTCTGGCTTTTATTGCTCAGCTACACGTGAATCAGCTGAACCATCAGTTGCTGTATCCTAATTCTCAATTTCCCTTTATCTGGAAAGCACACTGTTCAAAAGATATACACAATAGCTACACATTTTGGCATCTCACTAACTACTTGTGGACACAATTAGCATGTGGGAGATTAGCAGGGGTTAACGACTGAAACCAGGTCCGTCAGAGGATCAAATTTTTAATTACACCCACCAACACCAGAACCGGGACTTTACATCCCACTGAATTCCTTCATTAATTTATTGCAGTTTCAGAAATAAACCCTCAATGAAATAAAATTTGATATCCTACCCACAAGTTCTCCTAATATGCCCATGAAATGGATTTCCGGTGGGACAGGAGGGTGGGAGTGATGACGGGGGTGTGGGAAGAATGACTGAAAATGCAAGTTTAGAATTTTTGAGTTTCAAACTTCCATTTACAGGATCACCCATTGCTCCCCAGAGCAGTTCAGTAACATGCTTCCAATTGCACATTACACACATCACATAACACCATTGCCAAACATAGAAATGTGTATTGCTATGTACTTGAACTAGATTTTAATCTTATGAACTATTAAAGGATATTTTTCCATGTGGGGCTGATGGAGAAACTTCCACTTTACAGTGGAAACCCTATAGATCACATTTCCCAAGAAAAAAGTAACAAAGAACTACAGGCTAAGCTAGCGAGAAAAAGAATTACACATCTGAGTTGCAAGATTGTGGAATTTTCTGCCATAAATCCTTATTGCAGAGCCCACAGATTCTTTTAAAAAGCAAATTATATAGTTGCCTGAAAAAGAACAAGAATGAATGAATATGGGGCCTGAGAAAGAAAGAATACAGAGCCTGTGAGAGAAAGTAGGATTAGACCAGGTAGGTCATGAAACACAGATTTGATGGACGGAATGGGTCACTTCTGTGCAGTAAAATCCTCTGGGGTAATTTTTGACTTTTGGTTCTATTTTACATTTATGATGAATCTGGCTTTAACACATTCCTTTCATTTTCAGTCCAATTTAATATGAACTCTGCAATGTAAATTGTCAGTCAGCACAATTAGTCACTAAGGGCCTGACTGGAACTTTAGGCCACAATTAACGTTTAGCGAATAAGGGAGCTAGGGAATAGCAGGGAAAGGGAGTGAACAAATAAACAAAATTCCAAGTTTCAAGAAAGGAGGATTCAAGCACCAAATAAGAAACAAATTTCACAATTCAAACATGGATGCTGCATGCTGCTGTAGCTCCTCATAGATGTGCCTTATTTCTATATACGACTCGTCAATAGTTCACATAAATTGACATATATGTAAACAAAATGGATCACTTCATGGAATGATTATAGGAGCTAATTTTCCACAAATTAACTATAAATGGACAGAACATTTTGCTGAATATTCCTGTTGAAAGGATGCTGAAATTTTACAAGGTATCCACATTCCTATACTTACGCAGACACTCATTGGGATTCTCTGCAGTGGCCCTGCGCCAAGGTCGGTCATTGTAGAATGGCTGACAACTCTCACAGTCCACTCCCATTGTGTTGTGCTTGCAATTGCAGACCATCTTATTGAATTCATTCTTTCTACATTCACTGGCATGGCCATGACACTTACACCTGTGAGGGTGAGGATGAGAAAATATATAAATCAATAATCAAACAAGGCAAATGCCATCTGAGGATGTGATTAATCTCTATTGAAAAATATATTTCACTTCATGAGCTTTTGCATCAACTGTTGCTCTGCAGAAATAATAGCAAATAGTCAAAGTTATTTCACATTGAAGATTATGATTCTTTTCATGCTTACAAGGAAATGCATCACATAATTTTTCCCCTAAGTTTATGGTGTCCATAACCTGGGGTTGACAAGCAACTGAACTTTGAAGTCTAGTTATTTTGTCCTAATAGCAAACCATGCCAATGTTGAATGGAGTCTTCAGTGCACCCATCATTTTCAATCTAAACTGAAGTCTATTCTAAAACAAAAACAGAGAAGAAATCTTCTCCACCGATGCTGCCAGACCTGCTGAGTTTTTCCAGGTAATTCTGTTTTTGTTTTGGATTTCCAGCATCCGCAGTAGCTTTTAGCTTTTTGTTTTTATCTCTGAAGTCTATTCTGTTGGTTTTAACCTCACCCATTGCATAATGGAACAATGGAACACGGGGCTCAAATCAACCCAGTCACATTATTGCCTATATCTCCTAAATGAAAGGATCATTCTTGGAGCTGCTTTCAACATGATACAGAGAGCATAAACTACTCAAAAACAGCAAATTAGCAACCCATTATGGTTTGCACAAATTACTGTCATTATAATTAGTCACTTTTTTCACTATTCTTATTTGAGCAAAATTAGCTAATTCTGCCTCAAGGCAAGTTCCATTTTAAAACACATAAAATAGAATGGAAGGGAAGTTGCTGGACCAAGAGCAAAAATACTCTGATGAAAACAAAAGAGAAAACTCTAAGGTAATTTGGTGTAAGTTTTTTATATATAACAATGTCTTCGTCCATTGGTTGGAATGGATTCTGCAACTTAAGATCTTGGCTGTAACTTCCAAGCTCCAGGGCGTTGTTTTGGTGGGGGACCCGAAAGGTGCACTGGGGAACCCCACCCCCCACTCCGGAAGTTCATAGGTAAGGGTTTGCATGGCAACTACCCAGAAGTGCACACTTCCACTGGGCAATTGCCCTGCACTGGACCCATCTGAAAATGTCATTTAAATCGCAAACTTTGATGGTTCTGACTGGTTACATTAATAGTTACCCTGAAAAGGTTAGAAGAAATAAAACCTCTTTTAACTTCTGGGTAACTGTTGCACAGACCCAGGCAGACCTCCCCATGGGACTCCCCCACACACTCTGAACCCCCAGGGGACTCCCCCCAACCCCTGACTACACCTCCCCACGGGACTCACTACCAAGGCCCACCAGGGTTCTTGTCCCCACCCTCCCGACTACCCTCCTCCCACCACGGGACTCCATCCCCCCCCACCCCAACACCCCACCCCCAAGGGAACAAGGGAATACACACCCGGACAAGAACTCCCCAACCAACGGAATGCCCCCCACCCCCAAGGGGAACTATTTCTTCCCCCTTCCCTGGCCTGTCAAGAACCTTTACATTGACTGGACATCTAAAATACCTCATTTACCACAGGTGCAGCCTTCTTGCATCCAACAGAGCTACTTGTAGCTAGGCCCAGGAGTCGTGCTGCACTGTCTGGATCTTGCCCCACCTGAGTCGGAAGGTTGGGCAAGGTACGATCGAAAAAAATTCAAGTTAAGAAAACTAGGAGCGAAGTGGCAATCCGATTCTGATTGCCACTCCGAGGAAGTTCAGGCCCCTTAACTTAGCTTGTTCTCCCTTGTCTGCCCAAACCTACCATCTACATTTCATGGCACAGTTGTTAAATTTGAGATGTTCCCCAATAGTGCTGCTGCCATTTTTGTTTTAGCATGGTTACTGAATCTTTTGCTAAAAACAAATTGCTACTTGCTGCCGCCTCCCTGACCCTTCCGCTCACCGCCTCCCTTTCCAATTCCCTCCTCGACCCTCTGGACTCACCACCTCCCTCCCTGACCCTCCCGATTCACTGTCTCCTTCCTGCTCGCAGCTCCTCTCGCTCCTTCCATCTTGTCGGTCTCTTCTGAGCCCTCGCTCAAGGGAAGCAGCACACAGGAGGACTGGCACATAGGTGGGTCTGAAATCTCGGAGACAGAAAATCTGTCCAGAGCTAGCCCAGCTATTCTTGCCATTGTTTCAAATGTGAAATTTTCACACCTTGCTCGCAGTGAGGCTCAACTTGGGTCTTACCTGTCCCCAAGGTAACCCAGTCACCCAGGCTTGTTGTGGGGCAGAATTCATAACAGATCACATGACCCTCTTCACTACTCCATTTTACCTTGAATTAAAAAGGCAAGTCCCAAAACATAATCATCTAACAAAGCCACGCATTCATAACATGTACATCATTTATTGATTGATCCATTTATTGATTTATTTATTAATCCAGTGCAGGTTTATTTTCTCTTTCTTGTACTCTGGTCTCCAACTGACAATGTGGCTAGCCTGAACTTTAACTACTAGCATTAATATAGCACTTTTTAAATAAGAATCTCAAGCTGCTTCACAACAGAAATACATGAGGCAACACATATTGAGCTGTGAAAGGTAAATTGTGAAAGGTGGCAAAGCTTGGTTGAAGAGGGGGATTTTAAGTCGTTTTGGTATTGTGGTCCATGGAGGGAATTCCAGAGAGGTATTATTGATGACTCCTTCCATACTTTAATTTTGTAAGGAGACTGATTAACCCAGCTCATTACTGTCTTATATTTCTTTTTAACGGAACAGGGCATAAGTAGATAATCTTGTGAAATTGTTGGGTAGATACCAGCCAGCAGCAACAGGCAAGCAGATGGCACGCTCCACTGAATGGGTAAATTTTAGGTATTGAACAACCAATGAAGTCCTGGTCATAAAGTGTGCTTGGTTTATGACATTCCTAACGTAGTTTTTGGAATTTGTGCAATTTATAGTGACAAAGTCCACTGGTGGTAATCTAGGACACGGACATAACCCTAAAATCAGAGCCAGTGCATTAAGGAGGGATATTAGTAAACACTTCTTCACACATAGGGTGATAGAAGTGTGAAACATATTCTCACAAAAGCAGTACATGCTAGCTCAATTAATAATTTGAAATCTTTTGAAATTATTTGCTGAAACAAGGTTATTGAGGGATATGGAGTTAGGATTTAGGACACCCATGATCTGAATGGTTTGAGGGGCTGAAAGGTCTATTCCTGCTCCTAATTCCCAAGCTGAGGACAAACTTCAGAACTAATCCACTCTAATTTTGTCAATGTAAATTGTTGGTCAGGGACACCTACAATGCAAGGGAACCGAATTATCAATTTGTGGACGTAAGGTAATTTGGTATCTAAATTATCACTGAATGTTGATTGCGAAATCTGTTCTGATGGGGTGAAGACCACTTAAGAACATTAAGTAATATTGCAATCAGATGTTGCAGTTCTAGTTCAGTGGGTGAAGGAAACATACTGAAATTCAATTCCTTGCTTCGCACTGCAACAATTCCTTCTCAGTAAGATTAACAAAACAAAATAGAACCCTAAATCATGTGAAGTATTTTAGATCAAAGAATCAGCCAAATGTCCTCTAGGTCAAGGCTGCTAACTACAAGACTAGAAAAAACAAAATTCTGCTATTAAAATAGATGATAATTTCTGATTTAATCTTTAAATTCCAACAGGTTATGGATAAATCCACTTACTGACTCAAAAGTGTAATAATAGGTTAAAGTGACTGATCATCTACATTAACTTTTCAGCCCAAGCCTGGAATGTGACACCCTAGCAATAGATCAGCCATAACCTGAACTGATAGTGATATGAAGTGGTAATCTTCACAGGAAAGATGGTGGAATTAGAAAAAGAATGGGAGGTTAAAGAGCAGCATCTGAAATGTAGAAAATATTCTGACATTTTTAGACAAACATTTCATGTTAAGTCAAACATGCAAGTTCTCAAACTGATAAAGCTGGACAACCACAGTAGGTTGATGCACTGTCCTTGCAGCACTTGGATCTGGATTTCAATTCAGCCCAGGCAAAATAATTACCACTACTGATTGCTTAAGGGTCCTCAACCATATGATTTTTGGCCACTTATTTCCCAGTCTGAAATGATCACGAGACTCCTGTACAGAAAATTTTCTATAACAGCAAATTTCTGTGATCAAAAGTGAAGAAAAAGAAACTCATGTTCTCGATCAGTAAATTCAACTGGTCCTGGGAATTTCAGCTTGGGAGGCAAAGTTTACTCAACTTAAGTTCGAAACTGGTTGGCTGCCTAGGAAAGGGTTTTTCAGTCTCTAATATAAAATAACGTAGTGCAGCTTTTTTTCTTTTTCAAAAGGGGGGCTTACTAGTTAAGGAAATCGAGTGAATTTGGATTATAACTGGCACTCTGTATGCTGACTTGCAGACCGGAAAATAAACAAGCCTCATCTCACGCAATGTTTTCTGTTGTTCACTGAAAAAATGGACAAGCGGACATGTATGAAGGAAACAATATCCAGTTCAGATCACACAAAGGTGTTATTCAGGGTGACCAACCGATCCATATTTTACAGGGTTGTCCCTTAATTTCACCGTTTGCCCCATGTCCAATTTTCTGTCTCCTTGGGATACCACCTGTCCTGCATTTCTAGGGGGACACTGTGGGTGACCTTGGTGTTTTTGTCTTTTGCGCAGGCGCAGGTGCAGTGAGCTTCTGCTGCTGGTCACGAGATGGAGGAGAAGCATGCGAGGGCAGGATTGCTAGATCGGCAGTAACATGCAAGTTCTTTCTTTTCGTGAAATGGGACAAGCTCCCCCACCACCACAAGCACAATCCCCCAGCCTTTATTTAATTTCCTAAAAAGTTATCACCTCAGTGTTATTGTTGTAACATTGACTGGGCAGCATAGGCATGGTCCTGAGTATAAGGGCCTGCTTAGGAAGTATCAGTTAACCCGAGAAAATATGTAAGGCAGACCCGAAATTTGTCACAGTCCCACCTCCTCTAATTCACCAATTAGTATCACTTCTTAAAAAGAAAGAATTCCATAACTGGAACAGACAATTAATGATGGTAGTAACTTTTGGAATGGGGGTTACGTATTGATCAGACATTGGTGAAGGTGACACTAGAATGCAGCTCTAAGAGCTCATAATAGAATGTGCTTTATTTGGTCACAATTTGCAAGGCCAATAAGAACTGGAGTTTCCAGTGCTATCAGAACTCAAGCTCACATCCCTTATAATTGTGCACAACATTGATGCCCACCATGTGTGCCTTTATCTGCACTCAAATAATGGCAATGGCATTAACTTAGTTGACTTTAAGGGTTGTTGCCAGCAACACTCGTCAAAGACAACTACATAATGAGGCATGGTTCTCTTCTTTCATCAAGTACAGCCCCTGCCATTTATATCGGGTACTGTAATGTTAATAGTTTTCCCACTATATGGGGCAGACAGTAAATTGAATAGCACTTCTCAAGAATGTGTCATTAATATTAAGAGCAGCAACGATATAATGCAGCGTCACTTTGTGTGCACCTTATCAGTGATTCCACTGCAACTATTAAGCAAACCAGAGAGTACAAATTTTACCTTAATATCATCTTGCAATATTACTAATTTGACTTGAAAAATAACCCATTAGTTATTTATAACACTATGCAGGTGATGACACAGATTTTGGTGGCTGCTTCAGCCCTCATTAACAAGTTCTGCACATGCACCATATGGACATGGTGACAGTAAACTCATATCTGGGGGAAAATTCAATATTTGCAACCCAGATAAACTGCACAAGATCTTTACCATTCTGTAGAAAAAGTAGAAGGTTTTCTCTGCCTGGGTGCATGATAGTATTCAATATAATTATTTAATACAAAGGGTGTATCAGTAATCCCATAGGGTAGAAGGATCGAATTACTCCTGAGCAACAAAGTGGAATGATTGAACATATGTCTTCAGTGTCAGTGAGAAACTTTGGAGCCCTCGGGTGTCTCTGTGCCATGTAACTTTTAAGAGGCCAGAGGACTGAATGGTTCACAATTGTATCTGTGTTTTCTTGATCAGCAAGTCTGAAGACTCTGCTGATTGGTGCTTCTCATTACGATATACTTTCAATATCTACTATGCAACACAACTTTATCACAATTTTTCAATACCTCTAAAAATTCAGAAAAGCACCAAGATAGAGTGGGATAATAGGTAAGTAGACAAAAGGACAAGATAGAATTCAATGGAAAAGACTCTTGCGAATCATGTGCAATGCAAAGCAGGTTACTGATTCACCATGAGCCTATTATACACTTCTGTCCTGGAAATGTCACCCCACAAAGTCTGCTCATAGTAAATGTCCATGAACAACAAAATAAGCAGAGCTCCAACCATGATCCACCGTCTGTTAGCAAGATAATTATGGATAACAAAGGCCATCTAACCCAGCTCATCTCATCATCTACAATAACATACAAACATATGTACTAGGATCAGGAGTAGACCATTCGATCCCTCAAGCCTACTCTGCCATTTGATAACATTGCCTAGATTATACTAGTGACTACAACTCAAAAGTATTTAATTGACTGCAAAATAATTTGAGACATCGTGAAAGGTGCTGTGTAAATTTAGGTTTCGTCTTTCTTTCATTACATCCGCACGCAGTAGGCAGAGTGGCTGTAGCAATGGTGAAATTGGAGGCCCAATGCTGGTTCTCGAAGGATAACTAATCACAGTGCAATCAACTGATGTTAGGAAAGTGGCTACATTTACAGAACAATTCAACTCTGTAGATAATACAACTTTACCATTCTGACTTCTCTGGCACCAAACCACAATATAACACAAATGACATCTGACCCTTTCACTCTAATGATACAATCCCATGATTTGTTAATCAGACATGTATCAGCAGCTCAGGAAAAAGGGGAAACATTAAAAACCAGGTTCTTCTCATGCTGTCTCTTTACCTCTACGGTTTCCTTTCTCACTTCCCCTCTGAACGTTCTACAGTCAGCTTGTTTTTCACTTGTATTAGCAACCTGATATGTCATAAGCACTTTTTTTTCGGCTTAATCTGACTCTCTCTTTCATCATCCAGGGAGCTCTGGCTTTGTTTGTCCCACCTTCCCCCTCATGGTAATGTACTTGAGTGTACAGGAAACATCTCTTTAAAGGTAGCCCATTGTTCCATTACAGTTTTGTCTTCCAATCTTGCACTCCAAATTACTTGGGACAGAGGCGTTCTCATCCACTGAAATTGGACACCCATTTTGGTTTTTTTTTGGGCCTTGTCCTTTTCCATAGCTAATCTAAACCTTATGACACTATGATCCCTGTTCTCTAAAATTTCCCCGACTTCTCGATCTTCCCCGACCTACTTGACCTACTTCATTTCCCAGAACCAGATTCAGCAATGACTGCTTCCTCATCGGGCCAGAAACATACCAATCAAGAAAATTCTCCTGAACACACTTCAGAAACTCTTCTCCCTCTCTGCCCTTTAATTATCCTAATACAGACTAGGATAGTAATCGTGTAAAGTCCCATATTATAACAGCTTTAAAGCTTTTGCATCTCTCTATAATTTCCCTGGATTTGCCCCTCTATATCTTTCCCACTAGTTGGTGGCTGATAGAATACACCCAGTAGTGTAAAAATGCCCCAACCAACTAGATTTTATTCTTGGCCCCTCCAGGACATCCTCTTTCCAGCATGGTAATATTCTCCATCATCATTACAGCCACCCCTCCTCCTTCCTTTCCTTCCCTATCCTTACTGAACGCCTTGTATCCATCAATCACCTTAAATCTATGCCCCCTGGTAATTGACCCCTTACCTAGGGGGAAACAGATCTTTCCTGTCTACCCAATCAATGCCCCTCAATTTTGTACATCTAAATTAGATCACCCCTCTGTCTCTATTCTAACAAAAACAACCCTAGCCTATCCAAATTTTCTTCATAGCTGCAATTTTCAAGCCCTGGAAAATATTCTTGTAAATCTCCTCTGTACTCTCTCTAGAGCAATTATGTCCTCCCTGTAATGTGACAACCAGAACTATACACAAAGTTCCAGCTGTGGCCAACCAACATTTTATACAGTTCCAATATTACATCCCTGCTTTTATATTCAATAACTCGTCCAATAAAGGAAAGCATTGAATGTGCTTTCATTACCACCTTATCCACCTGTCCTGCCACCTTCAGGGATCTGTGGACATCTGAGGAAGGTCTCTCACTTCCTCAACCCCTCTCAATACCCTCCCATTTATTGAGTATTCCCTTGATTTGTTTGCCCTCTCCAAATGCATTACCTCGTGCTTTTCAGGATTGAATTCCATTTACCACTTTTCCACCCACTCAACCAAACCATTGATATAATTTTGGAGACAACAGCTAGGCTCCTCACTATCAACTTCGTGGCCAATTTTTGTGTCATCTTCAAATTTCCCAATCATGCCTCCCACATTTAAGTCCAAATCAGTAATATATATGTGGTGATTATTGCTTTAAAGCTAGCCTTACAGAGTAAGGGTCACGTGGTCAGTACAGCCAAGAAGCACTGAGTACGGGGAAACTTACAAGGGGTGTAGTTTTCCTAGTCTAGAGTGCGTATTCTAGCCTTGCCTGCAGCTAACCCAGCTCTGTAAATAAAGTTGGCTGCTCAACTAAAGAAGCCTCTCAATAGTACATCTCGACAATATATAACAAACAGCAAGGGCCACAACACCGAGCCCTGTGGAAACCGCTTTCCACTCGCAAAAACATCCATCAACCATTACCCTTCCTTTGCAGTCAGAGCCAATTTTGGATCCAACACGCCATTTTCCCCTGTATCCCATGGGATCTCACTTTCCAGACCAGTCTGCCATGTGGAACCTTGTCAAATGCCTTACTAAAATCCATGTAGACAACATCCACTACACCACCCTCATCAATCCTCCTTGTTACTTCCTCAAAAAATTCTATTAAGTTAGTAAGATATGATCTTCCCCTAACAAAGCCATGCTGACTACCCCTGATCAATATGTGCCTTTCTAAGTGACAGTTTATCCTGTGTCTCAGAATTAATTCCAATAATTTTCCCAGCACTGAAATCAGACTGACTAGCCTATAAACTCTCTGGCCTATCCCTTGCACCCTTTTAAAATATTGGTACAACATTCGCAGACCTCCAATCCTCTAGTACCTCACCTGTATCTAGTGATGATTGGAAGATGATCCTCAGAGCATCCGCTATTTCCTCCCTGGCTTCTTTTGACAACCTGGGATACAATCCAGCCGATCCTGGTGATTTATCCATCTTATGCCAGTCCCTCCAGTACTTCCTCTCTCATTTTGCTTACTGTATCTAATATTTCGCACTCTTCCACTTTAACTAGAATATCTGCATCATCCCTCCCTTTAGTGAAGACAAAGACAAAGTACTCATTGAGAACCCTGCCCACATCTTCAGCATCAACGCACAAGTTACCAAGTACATCCCCAGTAGGTCCTACCCTTTCCTTAGTTATCCTCTTGCTCTTAATGTACTGGAAAAACATCTTTGGGTTTTCTTGGATTTTACTTGCCAATATTTTTTCGTATCCTCTCTCTGCTTTCCTAATTTCCTTTTTTACTTCACCCCTGTACTTTCTATACTCCTCTAGGCTTTCTACAGCATTAAACTTTTTGTGATTGTCATAAGTCCTCTTTTTCTGCTCTATCTTAGCCTGTATGTTTCTGGATAGCCAAGGGGCTCTAGATTTAGCAGTACCACCCTTTTTCATTGTGGGTACATGTTTACACTGTGCCCGTAGAATCTCACTTTTCAATACGTCCCACTGATTTGACACTGTTTTCCCTTCTAGTAGCTGTATCCAGTCCACTCTCACCAGTTCACCTCTATTATGTAAAATTTGTCTTCCCCCAATTTAGAACTTTTACTCCTGTTCTATCTTTGCCCTATTCCATAATGATGCTAAATCTATCTGTATTATGGTCACTTTCTTCAAAATGGTCTCCCACTGCTACTTCATCCACTTGCCCAACTTCATTTCCTAAGACTAAATCTAGAACTACGCCCCCTCTCATTGGGCTCGTTACGTGCTGGCCGAAAAAGTTCTTGAATGCAGTTCAAGAAATTTGTACCCTCTGTGCCCTTCACACTGTTCATATCCCAATTGATATTAGGGTAGTTGAAGTCTCCAACTATTACTGCCCCACTGTTTTTGCACACAGAAATTTGCCTACATACTTGCTCTTCTGACTCCCTTCCACTACTTCTACATACACGAGCAGAAGGCTAGTGTGGAGATTACTACCTTTGAGGTCCTGCTTGCAAATTTCTTTCCTAGCTTCCTAAAGTCTATTTAATGGACTACATCCCTCTTTCTGCTTACGTCAATGGCACCGATATGGACCACAACCTCTGGCTGTTTACCTTCCACCACACCCCTACCCCCCTCAGAATGCTCTGCAGCTGCTCAGTGATATTCTTGACCCTAGCACAAGGAAGCAACATACCATCCTAGATTCATGTCTGCAGCTGCACCAAAAATAAAACACAATACAAGTATACCCTTAACCAGTGCCCTTCCATTTCTGAATTTAAATCAACAATACAAACCTTGTATTTTAACAAACCAATGGAAATAGACTTCTAGTTACAAGAAATCATAGAATGATATAGTACAGAAAGAGACCACTTCATCTTGTGGTGCTTGTGGGATTATTTGAAATCACAATTTTTACATTAAGCCCTGTCAGTAAGAGATGAATGTAAATTTTTACATTGAGATCTCTTTATTCCAACAATTACTTGCTACAATTCTGTAACCTAGCTACTCTGAACTGGATTTTCTGAATTGTGATACTAACTCCTAACAATTACTTTAAGCTATTATAAATATATTAACAAATCTAATGAAACGACAAAATTCTAGATCCTTAGTAAACTTTTTAATATTCTTTCATGGGATTTGTACTTTGCTGGGATGGCCAGCATTTATTGCCCATCCCAGATTGCCCTTGATCTGAATGGCTTGCTAAACAATTTCAGCGGGATGTTAAGAGTCAACCATATTGTGGACCTGGAGTCACATGAAGGCCAGACTAGGTAAGGATGACAAATTTCCTTCCCTAAAGGACATTAGTGAACCAGATGAGCTTTTATGACAATTGATGAAAGTTTCATGGTTACCATTATTGAGACTAGCTATATATTCCATATTTATTAATTGAATTCAAATTCCACCAGCTGCCATGGTGGGAACTGAACCCATGTCCCTGGAGCGTTAGCCTGAGTCTCTGGATTACTAGTCCCATGACATCACCATTATCTTCAACTGCATCTTGACAAACATATACCGATAGTATGGAGCAGCCAGAATTATTCCCAAATCACTCCTGCATTATATGGTCACGCGAATTATTAACTTTTGGCGAGGGGCACTGCTTCCATTCACCAAATGACATAGGACTTCACTTTCAAGGAAAATCAGTTCAAGCACATAAACAGCAATACTGCACCGTCCATAATACTTAATATATCTAAAATAATGTAAGATAAAGGGTGGGGAGTGTGGGCATTTTCCTGTGATGTTGCTTTGAAAGACAAAATGTCTTCTGTACTTTTTAAGCAAACCAGACATTTCTCCTGGGGAGGTTTCCATTCCAATTCCTCTATACACTATCTACTTGAGATCTCAAAACAACATACCTCCCATTAAAAATAATCAGTCTCCCTTGATTTCCAGCTATGTTTATAGTTAATGGAGTAGCAGCAGTGAATGCAATAATAGTTACAGCACAACTAAGCTAAATATAAAAATTAACCAGCGTTCCTCCAACTGGTACGTGACCAGGTTGGGAAAGTGCACTGCATGGACACATAGGAAACATCAATGTTTTATCTGGCTATCGGCAGCCAACATCTAGCATCACAGATGAAAAATGCCAAGTTGGGCAAGTTTTGTATTGTTAACAAACATCGATATTATACCTTCATATATACCGAAAATAAAACTGACCTCAGCACCAGTCCTGGAGCACATTTCCAGCATTTCTCCAATCCTAGCAACATCTGTTAAAGTTAACTCTTTGTTTCCATCTGTTTCCTTTTTTTAATCCATGTTGTATTCTACGTGTCCTCTTACACCATACACTTGAAATTTTTGTAACAAGCTTCCCACAATACACCTTACCTACCACCTTCTAAAACCATAAACACATCTACTGCATTCCCTTCATAAAATCAGAACAATACAACACAGGTGGTGGTTATTTGGCTCACCACACCAGGGTAGGCTCTTAGGTAAAACAATCTAATTAATCCCACCCCATTGTTCTTTCCCCATAGCCCTTCAAATATTCATTCTTTTTGAATTTTACCATTGAATCTGCTGCCACCATGCTTTTAGGCAGGGCATTCCAGTTCACTACTTCTCTCAGAGTAAAGTTTCCTCCGATTTTTCTGCCAATCACCCTAAAGCTGTGCCTTCTGGTTACCAAAAACCCCAACTACTCTACCAAAACTGTTCATGGTTTGAGCACTTCTTCCAAATCCCCTCTTTACCTTCTCTGTTCTAAGGATTACAACCTTAGTTTCTTTGGCTCACTATTTCAAAGAGAAGGGGAATTACCCTGGTGCGCTGGCCAATATTTACCCCTCGATCAACATCACAAAAAACAAATTAACTGGTCACTACCACATTGCTGTTTCTGGCAGTTTACTGTGTGCATATTGGCTTCCTCATTTCCCACATTACAACAGTGACTACACGTCAAGGAGTAGCTTATTGGCTGTAGAGCACTTTGAGACATCGGTATTTACAAAAAGCACTATATATGATGCCTTTTGCATGTCTGTTAGTCTGTCTATATCCTCCTGATATCTGTTACTATCTTCTTCATTTCATTTACTACATTTCAGAGTTTATTATCTGATCTGAAATTATGCCCTGTATATCCATTTTCAGGTCATTGATGTAACAAAAAGAACAATGGGGAACCACTAAGTAACACCCTTCAGTCTAAAAGGCAACTGTTCATCATTAGTCTTTGATTTCTGCCCTTTAGTCAGTTTTGTATCCATGCTACCACTGTCCTTTTAATCCCATGGACTTTAATTTTACTAACAAGTCTACAATTAATACTTCATCAAATACCTTCTGAAAGTCCATTAAGATCACCTGCGCTATCCTCGTCAACCCCTTCTGTTACTTCATCAAATTACTCAATCAAGTTAGTAAAACACAATAAAAACAGAAAATGCTGGAAAAGCTCAGCATGTCCGACAGCATCTGTACAGAGAGAAACAGAGTTAACGTTTTGAGTCCATATGACTTCTTCAGAGTTCTCTCCACAGATGCTGTCAGGCCTGCTGAGCTTTTCCAGTATTTTCTGTTTTTATTTCAGATTTCCAGCATCCGCTGTATTTTGCTTTTATCTTAGTAAAACACAAATTGCCCTTAAACAAAGCTATGATAATTTTCATGTATTTGCCCATAATTTACCAAATGCCAATTAATTGTGCGGTGGATTACTGTCTCTAAAGATTTCTCAATCATTGACATTAGACTATCCAATTGGTTACTTCCATATAAATATCTTCAAATTTGTGAAATAAATTTGCTTTTTAACAAAACTTTGCTACATGTCCTCAACTAACCCATCAATTTTAAAATTCTCACTGATCTGATCTCAAACTATAGATTTTAAGATTTTGGCCATGACTAACATTGGACTATTTAGTTTGTAATTACCTGGTTTATCATTCACTTCCTTCATGAACAGAGATGTAATGCATCCCCCAGCAAAATTGCCATAGCCAAACAGTATTTAAGAGAGCGATAGAGAGAGAGAGAGAATGGTGACTTAGCCACATTGAGGTATGCTAATTTCTTTTCAATTGTTATTTTCAACAAATCTTCCGCATCCTTCTCCAGTGCAGCTACACATTTACTTCTACCATCAATTCTAAAATGCTTAACAGGCCTGGCACATTTTCATCCTCCAAGGCTAATTTCCCCTTCATCCCATGTGGGCATATCCTCTTTTTTTACTGTTCTTTTGCTTCTTTTTTTGTTTGATATGTTCTCTTTAGCCCTTTCTTAGGTTCCTTTTAAGCCCTTCTATATCTTTCTTTTCACCTCGTTTACCCTTTCTATATTTCTCAATTTTCTTTATAATACTATTTGCACTAATTTTCTTTTATGCCTCACTTGTAAAATTAAGTTTAGTTTTAATTTCTCAAACCACAAATCTCTTCTGTAACACACTTCCTTACAGAAATATTTATCTATTTTGTACTCTACCCTTATAATATTCACAGATTCCCTGCTACTTATTCATTGCCCTGTTTCCCTAATTTTCTGTCCATTTCTGTTAATTTGGACTAAAGTTTATTTTACATGTTCCTATTAATTCATTACCTTTTTGCTTTCAGAGTTGAATCGAACTCAATTGTGCTTATTATTAAACAATTGTTCTCCTATTCTCATTATTTGCCCCTATGTAAATAGGAGCAGGAACATACAAGAAAACATGGACAGATTAAGTAAGTTGTAAAACTGTGGCAGATGGGAGTTCAACCTGGGGAAGTGTAAGATCATCATCCACTTTGGGTCCAAGATAGACAAATCAGAATATTTTCTTAATGGCAAGAGATAAGAAACTGTGGAGGAGCAAAGGAATCTGTGTCTTCAAGTACACAAAAGTTGGTGTACAGGTGGAAAAAAAATTAACAAGGCTAATGGAATTGTTGAACTTCATCTTGAAAAGGTTGGGCATTATTCTTCAGGTGTAGAAAGTTTTGCTCAGAGCTACTATACTTAAGTATATGCTCAGAGTACTATACTTAATTTTGGACACTGCATCTCAAGAAATATACACTTGCCTCAGAAAGGTTCAGCACAGGTTTACAGGATGATACTATGGCCTAAAGGATTAAGTTATGAGGACAGGTTGCATAAACATGGCTTGCATTCCTTGAGTTTAGAAGGTTGATCTAATTCAGATGTTGAAATGATGAATTTGATTGGGTAAACACAGAAACTATTGTCCTCTGGTGGGGAACTCAGAACAAGCAGGGGCAATCTTAAAATTATAACTAAATCATTCAGGAGTGAAATCAGGGAGCACATAAAGGATGATGGAAATACGGAACTCTGTTCCCTGAAGTCAGTCAATGAAGTGGGTTTAATTTTTCAAGACTGGGGATTGATAGATTTTTGTTAGGTAAGGCTATCAAAGAATATGGTACAAAGATGAGTAAAATAGATTTGAGATACAAATTAACCATGATCTCACTGAAAGGTGGAATGGGTTTGAGGAGTTAAATTACCTTCTTCTGTCCCTATATCCCAATTAATTTCTCAACCTGCTAACTATAGGGAGAAAGATGTCATATGCAACCAGCAACTGTCAAACACTATTGAATGCGAAATTAATCCACTTATAAACATGCACTCTCTTTAAAACCCAAAGTAATTATTAAATAAGCATCAATTAGCACCTAAATTGTTCTGGTATTTCAACTAACTTGTGATCAATGTCCTCTCTAAGTCCTTTCTGTTGCACATGGGTTGTCCATTCTTGTGTGCAGTACCATTAAATTATGCTTGCGATGACGCACGTGTGGTATCCTGAAGGGGAAAGCTTGTGAGCGGCCTGTATGGTATGTTGCTGCGCACCATGGCTATGCATGCATGCACTTTACAGGGAACAGTGCTCATGATCTACTGATATTAATGGAAAACAATTCACAAAAGAGTTTTCAAGACTTAACAATCTAGGATTACACTGATCTGGTCTAAGGGGGAACCTTAGAATAGAATAACCTGAGAGTTCACTAATAGGTTTTAAAAATAAAATGTTAAAATGAAGGAATAATAAAAGTACCTTCCACCAACTGCAAAGTCTGAAATAGCATAATAGTAGGACTTCAGAACCTTCGGGTCATTAAAAACCTCATCTCCAAAGGTGTTCAACCGATTCAAGGTCACTTTGATGTCAGTTGCCGTAACCCATTCCTGTAAATGATCAAACAATAACTAGATTAGCGCAATGCCACAAGCAGAAATCAGTCTTTGGAGTCTTAAGAATATGCACCAGGGAACATTGTGTAGCAACGCACACTTGCACAAACATCTTATTACATTTTCCACGATAATACACTCCAAAAAATGTGTACTTGAAATATAAAGATAATTAGGCCATCAGATATTATTTGTATTTATTAAATTGTAATTAAAATAAATGCAACTAATTTAGCACTTTTATATTAAAAGTTGCATAATGTGTCATCAAACTATAAACCTGTTCTTTAAAAATTACAATTTATTCAGTGAACAGAAGAGATCCTCCACAATGGCTAGGACATTGCTTCTGCTGATTGGGGAGAAAAGTCTGTAAATTCTATGTAGTGCAAGTTAAACCAGGGCTGAAAGTTCAAAATGAAAACAGAATTACCTGGAAAAATTCAGCAGGTCTGGCAGCATCGGTGGAGAAGAAATCAGTTAACGTTTCGAGTCTTCATGACCCTTCGGCAGAACTGAGTATAGTTAGGAGAAAGGTGAAATATAAGCTGGTCTAAGGTAGGGGGGGCGGGGGGAGAGAGAAGTTGAGGGTGGGATGATTGTGGAGATAAGCAAGCAGTGATAGGAGCAGATAATCAAAAGATGTCAGAGACAAAAGGATCAAAGTGGTGTTGAAGGTGGCGATATTATCTAAGAAAAGTGCTAATTAAGAATGGAAGGCAGGATACTCAAGGTATAGCTCTAGTGGGGGTGGGGTGGAAAGACTAACAAAGTTTTAGTTTTAGATTTAAAAATAATGGAAATAGGTGGGAAAAGAAGAATCTATATAAATTATTGAAAAAAAAGGGAGGGGGGAGAAACGGGGTGGGGATGGGGGGGAGGGGGAGTTTAAGATCTAAAGTTGTTGAATTCAATATTCAGCCCGGAAGGCTGTAAAGTGCCTAGTCGGAAAATGAGGTGCTGTTCCTCCAGTTTGCGTTGGGCTTCACTGGAACAATGCAGCAAGCTAAGGACAGACATGTGGGCAAGAGAACAGGGTGGAGTGTTAAAATGGCAAGCGACAGGGAGGTTTGGGTCTTTCTTGCGGACAGACCGCAGGTGTTCTGCAAAGCGGTCGCTCAGTTTGCGTTTGGTCTCTCCAATGTAGAGGAGACCGCATTGGGAGCAACGAATGCAGTAGACTAAGTTAGGGGAAATGCAAGTGAAATGCTGCTTCACTTGAAAGGAGTGTTTGGGCCCTTGGACGATGAGGAGAGAGGAAGTGAAGGGGCAGGTGTTGCATCTTCTGTCGTGGGCATGGGGAGGTGCCATAGGTGGGGGTTGAGGAGTAGGGGGTGATGGAGGAGTGGACCAGGGTGTCCCGGAGGGAACGATCCCTATGAAATGCCGCCAGGGGGGGTGAAGGGAAGGTGTGTTTGGTGGTGGCATCATGCTGGAGTTGGCGGAAATGGCGGAGGATGATCCTTTGAATGCGGAGGCTGGTGGGGTGATAAGTGAGGACAAGGGGTTCCCTATCATGTTTCTGGGAAGGAGGAGAAGGCGTGAGGGCGGATGCGCGGGATTCGTTGCTCCCAATGCGGTCTCCTCTACATTGGAGAGGCCAAACGCAAACTGGGCAACCGCTTTGCAGAACACCTGCGGTCTGTCCGCAAGAAAGACCCAAACCTCCCTGTCGCTTGCCATTTTAACACTCCACCCTGTTCTCTTGCCCACATGTCTGTCCTTGGCTTGCTGCATTGTTCCAGTGAAGCCCAACGCAAACTGGAGGAACAGCACCTCATCTTCTGACTAGGCACTTTACAGCCTTCCGGGCTGAATATTGAATTCAACAACTTTAGATCTTAAACTCCCCCTCCCCCCATCCTCACCCCGTTTCTCCCCCCTCCCTTTTTTTTCAATAATTTATATAGATTCTTCTTTTCCCACCTATTTCCATTATTTTTAAATCTAAAACTAAAACTTTGTTAGTCTTTCCACCCCACCCCCACTAGAGCTGTACCTTGAGTATCCTGCCTTCCATTCTTAATTAGCACTTTTCTTAGATAATATCACCACCTTCAACACCTCTTTGATCCTTTTGTCTGTGACATCTTTTGATTAACTGCTCCTATCACTGCTTGCTTATCTCCACAATCATCCCACCCTCAACTTCTCTCTCTCCCCCCGCCCCCCCACCTTAGACCAGCTTATATTTCACCCTTCTCCTAACTATACTCAGTTCTGCCGAAGGGTCATGAAGACTCGAAACGTTAACTGATTTCTTCTCCACCGATGCTGCCAGACCTGCTGAGTTTTTCCAGGTAATTCTGTTTTTGTTTTGGATTTCCAGCATCCGCAGTAGCTTTTAGCTTTTTGTTTTTATCTCAGGGCTGAAAGTTCTCCTCCCCCAAATCACTAACATGCTGCAGACCAAAACATTTAGCTTCCAGATGGAACTACCAACCACTAGAATTTAAATTTTTCATTACAAGTAAAAGCTGGGGAAAATATCAAGCTTCTTGAGTGTTGTTGGAGCTGCACTCATTCAGCCAAGTGGAGAGTATTCCATCATACTCCTGACTTGTGCCTTGTAGATGGTGGACAGGCTTTCAGGAGTCAGGAGGTGAGTTATTTGCCACAGGATTCCTAGCCTCTGACCTGCTCTTGTGGCCACAGTATTTATATGGCTAGCCCAGCTCAGTTTCTCTCTTGTTGGAGATGGTCATTGCCTGGCACTTGTGTGGCGTGAATGTTCCTTGCTACTTGTCAGCCCACACCTGGATATTGTCTAGGTCTCGCTGTATTTGGACATGAACTGCTTCAGTATCTGAGTCATCGCAAATGGTGAACATCATGTAATCATCAGCAAACATCCCCACCTCTGACCTTATGATGGAAGGAAGGCCATTGAGTGAACCAAGATCGCACATTCAGTACATTTTTTCAAAAGAATATCTTCTAATGAAGGTAAAACTTATTTAAGGTATTGCGCTAATTTGATTCTGAGGAATGGTAGCTACTATCATGAGATATGGGCAGGGGTAGAAGAAAAGAGCGAACATAAATATCACTGTCCACTTTATTAACTGGCCTGAGAATGGACAGAGATCTTTATGCAAAACATTATCACTGGCTTGCTTCCATCAATTTTCCATCAAAAAGTTTCAAAATGGAAAAGTGGCGAAAGCAATTTATAATATGATAAATGTGCATTTGATAAGTGTTGTTTTCAATACTATATGCATCCAGCTGATTACAGTAAAGCACACTGGAATGGAATCGATAGCCTGTACCAAGTACAACATCTGATTCACATTAGTTGCATTCAAGGCAGAAACTTCTCACATATTTACACCAGATCTACCATTCACAAAATTGAAGTGCAGACTCCATGGTCCACACTGTCCCCTAGGGGGCAGGGATTGTCTTTCAGAAAGAAATGTCTGACCAGTCAAGAATCTACTTCTGCCAGGATATTAACAATGGAGCAGGCAGATGACACTGCCAAAAAAAAATCCTTGGCCAGAATATAACACTTGCCGGGCAGGCGCGTGCCCAACCTGACCGAGATTAAGATGATGCACATTGACATCAGGCGAGCATCCAAACGTCATCATGCACTCACACGATATTTCGGCTGGCAGGCGCGTGTGGGAATCGGCAGCACACCAGCTGACAATTAAAAGGCCTAGTAACGCCATTCTCGCTGCCCGTCCAACCTTACGGTTGGCAGGCAGACGAAAAGCCAAGCAACGTTTGAATGTTTATGGAAACCTCCATCCATGGGTGGGATGAGGTTTCCAACAGCAAATAAAATATAAATGTTAGCATTTCATTAATAACATGTCCCTGCTCATGTAACAGAGTCACATTTTAAATAACTTTATTTTTAATGTTCAAAACTCTTCAACTCTGAGGCAGCTCTGTGCCTCAGAGAGCATATCCAGTGCGCACCCACGAACATGCGCACTCACCCTCCTACCCACCCCCACACAGGCAGCGCTGAGTGCCGCCGTGCGCATTTCATGCTGGGCGAGCATTAATTGGCCCGCCAGCGTGTTATTGCAGTCCAGCCCTGATCGTGGGCAGCGGTCGGCTTCCCAGCCGCCCCTGCCGAGCCCACCTTTCGAGTGAAAAATCCTCCCCTAGTGTTGAGTCTTACCATGAAGTAAATTAAGCCCTGCAATCTGTTGCCTCACCAGAACATAATAGCAACAGTGCACTTTATGCTAAAGTCACACATATTTGGGGAAATTGAACTAAAGCTGTAATTATATAAAAAGTCCTCACAAAACTTAATGCCCAATCATATTCAAAAAAGTGTAAATGGATTTATAATAATAACTAAAATTCATTAAAAGGTCCAATTGCTGAGCAGTTGTAACAGTCCATAGTAACAAAGCCATGGCAATGTTATGGCAAAAGCAAAAAACTGCGGATGCTGGAAATCCAAAACAAAAACAAAAATACCTGGAAAAACTCAGCAGGTCTGGCAGCATCTGCGGAGAGGAACACAGTTAACGTTTTGAGTCCATATGACTCTTCAACAGAACTAAGGAAAATTAGAAAAGAGGTGAAATATAAGCTGGTTTAAGGGGGGTTGGGACAGGTAGAGCTGGATAGAGGGCCAGTGATAGGTGGAGATTGCCAAAAGATGTCATAGACAAAAGATCAAAGAGGTGTTGAAGCTGGTGATATTATCAAAGGAATGTGATAATAAAGGTACAGATAGCCCTAGTGGGGGTGAGGTGGGGGGAAGGAATCGAAATAGGCTAAAAGGCAGAAATAAAACGATGGATGGAAATACATTTAAAAGTAATGAAATAGGTGGGAAAAGAAAAATCTATATAAATTATTGGAAAAAAGGGGGATCGGAAAGGGGGTGGGGATGGAGGAGAGAGTTCATGATTTAAAATTGTTGAACTCAATATTCAGTCCGGAAGGCTGTAAAGCGCCTAGTCGGAAGATGAGGTGCTGTTCCTCCAGTTTGCGTTGAGCTTCACTGGAACAATGCAGCAGGCCAAGGATGGACAGGTGGGCATGAGAGCAGGGTGGAGCGACAATGGCAAGCAACAGGTAGGTCTGGGTAATGCTTGTGGACAGACTAAAGGTGTTCCGCAAAGCGGTCACCCAGTCTGCGTTTGGTCTCTCTAATGTAGAGGAAACCGCATTGGGAGCAGCGAATGCAGTAGACTAAATTGAGGGAAGTGCATGTGAAATGCTGCTTCACCTGAAAGGAGTGTTTGGGCCCTTGGACGGTGAGGACAGGGGAAGTAAAGGGGCAGGTGTTGCACCTTCTGCGGTTGCATGGGAAGGTGCCGTGGGAGGGGGTTGAAGTGTAGGGGATGATGGAGTAGTGGACCAGAGTGTCCCGGAGGGAACAATCCCTGCGGAATGCCGCCAGGGGGGTGAAGGCAAGATGTGTTTGGTGGTGGCATCATGCTGGAGTTGGCGGAAGATGATCCTTTGAATGCGGAGGCTGGTGGGGTGATAAATGAGGACAAGGGGGACCCTATCATGGTTCTGGGAGAGGAAGGTGTGAGGGCGGATGCGAGGGAGATGGGCCAGACACTGTTGAGGGCCCTGTCAACCACCTTGGGTGGAAAACCTCGGTTAAGGAAGAAGGAAGACATGTCAGAGGAACTGTTTTTGAAAGTGGCATCATCAGAACAGATGCGACGGAGGCAAAGAAACTGAGAGAATGGGATTGACTCCTTACAGGAAGCGGGGTGTGAGGAGCTGTAGTCGAGGTAGCTGTGGGAGTCGGTAGGCTTGTAATGGATATTGGTGGACAGTCTATCACCAGAAATTGAGACAGAGAGGTCAAGAAAGAGAAGGGAAGTGTCAGAGATGGACCATGTGAAAATGATGGAGGGGTGGAAATTGGAAGCAAAATTAATAAATTTTTCCAGGTCCAGGCGAGAGCATGAAGCAGCACCAAAGCAATCGTCGATGTACCAGAGAAAGTCTTGTGGGAGGGGGCTGGAGTAGGACTGGAACAAGGAATGTTCCACTTACCCCATACAGAGACAGGCATAGCTGGGGCCCATGTGGGTACCCATAGCCTCACCTTTTATTTGGAGGAAGTGAGAGGAGAAATTGTTCAGTGAGAGAACAAGTTCAGCCAGATGGAGGAGAGTGGTGGATGGGGATTGTTCGGGCCTCTGTTCTAGGAAGAAGCGGAGAGCCCTCAGACCATTCCGGTGTGGGATGGAGGTGTAGAGGGATTGGACATCCATGGTGAAGAGGAGGTGATTGGGGCCAGGGAACTGGAAATTGTTGATATGATGTAGGGTGTCAGAGGAATCACGGATGTAGGTGGGAAGGGACTGGACAAGGGAAGAGAGAATGGAGTCAAGATAGCAAGAGATGAGTTCCGTCAGGCAGGAACAGGCTGACATGATCGGCCTGTCGGGACAATGTTATGGCAGTTGGTGCTGGTGAAATCTTATATATATTTGTATATACAAAAGAAATATAGTAAGAGTTGGAATAAATTACTATCCCTTAAAGACACGACTGGGATTATTCTAGCCCAAGGCAGCAAAGCTTTTACAGCCATGAATGTGTAAACAGATACATTAGTACAGCAATTAGCAACAAACTAATTTCTAGTCAATGGCCACATAATTAAAACCACATGAGCCCACTACTGAACAGAAGGTTCAGGTTATTTGTGTGTGTGTGGCACTGTGTTAAACTGCACCTCTTTCAAACTGCAGTCCATATAAAATAGAAATTGTTCTGACACATCGGATTCTCATCCAAATGTGTTCCTGTTTTAAACGGAATCATATAATTCTGCCTTCGATCCCCACTCTATAAGTTGAGACCATGATCTAGGTTGACACTTCAGAACAGAGGCACTGATGCACTGCAGCGGCGTCTTCCGGATGAGAGCTTAAACCAAGAGCTGGTTCAGGTAGATGTCAATTATCAGTTAGTATGATTTAAAGAGCAGCCCTGGTCAACATTTATTTCTTGGCTACGTTTGCTCCCCATGCCGTGCATGCACTGTTGTTAAGTGTGGCAGCAATCTTTATAGGGGGCAATTTGCAGCAGGATGTATGCGTGGATATCAAAATCTGGAATTGCAAATGTTACTGTGCTGGCAGCGTCAAGTTAACACCTTTTACTAAAGGGAAACAAAGTCTCTTTATAAAGTTTGCAACTGCAGCCTCCAGAAGTTTCCGAATCTCCCACTTCAAAGCCTCTCCCCCTTAATCCTGGTCTGTCACTGGAAACAAGCCACAGAATTGCGTCATCACCAGGTGGATCAGAAGTCTCCTCTCCATCCCTATCCCTAGACTCTGCGCCATGACTGCCTGCCCGCCACAGGGCTCAGGGTGGCTTCAGGATCTGAATAAAATCCAGCTGGCACTGTCTCTCCTGCAAATGACATAATTGGCTTCTGTGCATGCGTGGACGAGTACACATGTGCAGGCATGTATTAGCAGCCATGTTGTGTTGGCAGGAGACACAGACCAGGATTTTCCTGGTCTTTTATCTCATTGCTGTTGGTGTGATCCTGACTGTTGCATTTGAATACAAAATAGCGACCATGCTTTAGTTGTAACATACTTTGGGATGTCCTTAAGGCTGGAAAAATGCAAATTCTTTGGGGCTGCCTTTGTTTTTTGTTTCAATGTTGCACACCGGCAGTCGACACTGTAGTTAAGCTAACTTTATTGATAACACATTTTCCTAATTTGAACACATATCTGCAGTAACTGAATTCTATCATGACAGGTTCCAAAATGCGCTATTTGACTTTCAATCCGCAGGTCAGGTAACACCATTCCTAGTACAGAGTACCATATAGTATCTAATACTGGAGCCCACTACCACAATCAACTATTATCATGACATTTCCCTTTTTTAAAAACTAACTTTTATACAACTCAAGTACACAAAGTCTCTTATCTATTCTTTCTCACTGTTTTGATCAGCCTGTTTTGTCTTTTACTCATCTCTGTACCTCTGTTTTTTTCACAATTCTTCCACTGGGTGCTCTGAATGGTGACAAAGGTGATTTTGAAGGACAAGGGGTCTTTTCCAGCTCTGTGTCACTTTCACCCCTTGGATAAGTTTCAAGACCCTCAGGCTTTGTCTGGTTATCTATTTCTTCACTGGTGCATTCTGGCTTTTGATCTTCAGCGACACTTTCTGTTTCAGTGCAGGGTTGCATTTCATTTGTTTTCCGTAAGATTTTCTGGTTTCTCCTGTACTGCTGTCCATTTGGAGTCTGTGCTATGTAAGACCTTGGTTCTCCCTCTGACAACAGCAGGATCCCAGATCCCTTCATGCTGAATCCTCACTGTCTCTTCCATGTTCAGGTCAGGTAGAGGTTGGACACCTCGATCAAAGTATTGTTTCTGCTTCTGCTGTCTCAGTTTGAGCAGATCCTGCATGTTGTTGCTCACTGGCTGTGGAAATAACAGTTGGGGCGCAGTTGGAAGCTTAGTTCTCAGTCTTCTCCCTATCAGGAGCTATGCTGGAGATGATCCAATGCCTTCTAATGGAGTATTCCTGAAATCCATCAGAGCCAGGTAGGGGTCTCTCCGTCCACCTTTGCCTTCCTCAACAGGTGTTTTAAGGTCTGCACGGTGTGTTCCACCATTCCATTGGATTGTGGATATTTGGGACTTGACGTAGTGTGGCAAAACTCCCAGCCCTGTGCAAATTTGTGAAACTCAGTGCCTGAGAATTGTGGACCGTTATCTGAGATGAGCACTTCAGGTGTGCCGTGGCAAGCAAAACTTGATTTTAAATTATTTATTACAGTGATGTTCTTACTATCATTTCACAGTAGCACAGACGCAAAACACTTTGAGTAATAATCTACTGCTAGTAGGTACTCACTGTTGTCAAATATGAACAAGTCCACTCCAATTTTGTGGCAGGGCCTCTCTGGAACACTGTGTGGTTGGAGTGGTTCTTTTTGTTGTGACTTACTGTACTTTTGGCACATTGCACACACATTCACCATTTCCCCAATTTGTACTCCCGTTACAGACCGATACATTACATCTCGAGCTCTTCTCCTGCATGTTTCTAAGCCGAGGTGACGTTCATGTACGCGCTGCAGCATTTCTTTCCTCAGTGTTGCAGGAATTTTAATCTTTTCTCCCTTGAAAAATATTCCTTCTGCTACATAAAGTTCCTCACGAAAGTTCCAAAAATCTCGTACAGCAGAAGGGACTCCGCTCCGGTGTGTGGTCCAGCCAGTTTGTACAATCTGCTGCAGTTTTCTCAGGGTGGCATCGTTCTTGGTTGCTTCCCTGATCTCATCCAGTTTGGTTACAACCACAGGTAAGTTTTTTGTCAGCATGTGGACCTGTGCTTCCGTTTTTTTATCCTTTTCCTCAGTGATGGGTAAGTATGCACGTGACAGAGTGTCTGCAATGTGCATTTCCTTACCCGGTTTGTATTTAACTCTGACCTGGTACTTCTGCAGACGCATTAGGAATCTTTGAATTCTTGGTGGTGCACAGTTCAGGGGCTTTTTAAGTATAGTTTCCAAAGGCTTATGATCAGGCCCTACCTCGACATCTTTGCCATAGACAAACTGGTGGAAGCATTCTAGGCCAAACACAATTGCAACCATTTATTTCTCTATTTGGGCATACTGCTGCTATGTTTCAGTCATTGCCTTTGAAATGTATGCCACTGCTGCCTCATTTTGCAAGAGGACAGCTCCCAGGCCAGTCTCTGAAGCATCCACTGAGGTCTTGACTGACTGACTCACATCATAACACTTTAACACTGGCACCTAGATCAGTGTTCTCCTCAGACTGATTAAAGCTTCCTGGTGACTTTGTTCCCAGTGCCATTCCACATCATTTTGTGGAAGTTCTCTGAGAGGTGCTGTCAGGTCTGACATGTTCAGAATGAATTTCCCAAGATAGGTCACCATTCCAAAAAACCTCTCCAAGTCTTTCTTACATTCGGGAGGTGGCATGTTCATGACTGCTTCGATTTTACTCGGGTCCGGCTTCAGTCTCTCACTTGTTAGCACATGTCCCAAGTACTTGATTTCATGAAGACCTATTTTGCACTTTTACTTCTTCAACTTGAGGTTCCTTTCTCTAGCTCTGGCCAGCACCTGCCTCAGTCTGTGGTCGTGTTCTTCTCGTGAGGCACCCCAGACCAACACATCGTCGATATAGGTTTCCACGCCCTCTAACCCTTCAAACAGCTGCTTCACTGTTCTGTGGAGCACATCCAGAGGTGAATTAATACTAAAAGGTAAGCGTAAAAACCTGTATTGCCCATTTGGTATATTAGGAGCCGAATCCATTCAGCTTCACCTGCCAGAAGCCTGAACTCGCATCCAAGACTGAATAGTATTTAGCATCGGCTAGCTTACACATGGTCTCTTCTGCTGTGGGCAGTGAGTAATGCTCGCTTTGTACCGCCTGCTTTAGGTCTCTGGGATCCAGACAGACTCGCAGATTCCCATCTGATTTTTCCACAATTACAATGGGATTAACCCACTTTGTTGGTTGTTCAATTTTCTTGATGTGAAGTTTCTCCATTCTGTCCGACTCTGCTTTCAGTTGGTCTCTCGGCATTACTGGTATTTTCCTGGGCGGGTGTATTTTGGGTGTCACAGTTTCATCAATCTTGATGGTGTGTTCTCCTTTTAGACAACCAATCCCCTGGAACACATCTTTATACTTGCTCAGGATGTCACGAGTGGTGACAGTCATTATTCTCTTGACTAGCTTCAATTTTCATAAGCTTTGATTTCAAGAATGGGTTTTGCATTATGAATGCAAGTGCTTGAGACTGTTTTTTGTAATTCACTAAGTGTGCACTTGCCTTCTACTGCAATTTTTTTCACTTGTATAAGGAGACAACTTCACTTTTGTTTTAGTTAGCTGTTTTTGTTTGCATATCTTATGATACAGCTTATGGGAATGACATTTGCTTGTGCGCTTGTGTCAAGCTTGAAATTCACCATCATGTTGGCGATTTTTAAATCAACCTTCCATTCATCTGCTTTGGAATTTGTTGTTACTGCACCAATGAAAAGCTCAGTTTCAGTGTCTGAGTCATCGTCTGCAATCATGTGCACTTTCTTTGATTTACACATCTTAGTGAAGTGATTTAGTTTATCACACTGCTTTCTGTAGTCTGGACAACTACATGGTAAATGCCCTGTTCCACATTGGCTGCGTTTAAATGATTTAATAGCAGTTTAGTTCTTTTTACATTCAGGCTATCTATTTGTTCTTTCCCAGAGCTGTTTGTTTAACTGCATTGAACTGCTTGACTGTGTGCGACTTATCATCTTCTGTCATCTCTTTAATCTGGCATTTTGTTGTCTCTGCCGCTCTGCAGGTATTTATTGCTTTCTCCAGCATGAGATCAACTTCCCTCAAAAGCCGTTCTGAGTGTCATTTGCAATTCTGTATTGGATGAGTGATTATTCAAGCTCTCCATTTGTCACGATTTAGCTTGTTTTCTCAGCTCAGTTACATACTGACTAATGTTGTCACTGCCTTACATTCACATAAAAAATTGGTATCTTTCATATGTGATGTTTTTCTTAGGGTTGCAGTAGGCTTTGAATTTTTCCATTATTTCTTTCAAGTCATTTCGTTTCTCATCACTTTCAAACATGAATGTGTTATAGACTTCTAGGGCTGCTTCCCCTGCTACGTGAAGTAAGATGGATGACTGTACCTGAGGGTCTCTTATCACTGCCCGTCGCTGTGAGGTACAGCTCGAATCGCTGCCGGAACCTCCTCCAGTTTTGGGCGAGGTTTCTCCCCAAACTGAGCTCTGTCGGTGGTTTCAGAAGCTCCATTGTTGTGTTTAGTTTACTTCTGACACCATGTCTTGTTTTTTGTTTCAATAATGCACACAGGCTGTCGACATTGTAGCTGAGCTAACTTTATTGATAACACATTTTCCTATTTCAAACGCATATCTACAGTAACTGAATTCTACCATGACAGGTTCCAACATGTGCAATCTGACCTTCAATCCCCAGGTCAGGTGACACCATTCCTAGTAGAGTATCATATAGTATCTAATACTGGAATCCACTACCACAATCAACTATTATCATGACGGGGCAATATTTGATCGTCCCCGTAAACAGATGCTGAGATTGCAAGGCAGGATTTGCCTGCATCCATTTGCTTCCAAGGCAAACAGCACCACAACTTCACACTACCTCCTAATTAATATCATTGTAGCATGCAATTAGCTTTGTGGAACAAAAGTATCTAGCTGTTATGAGACAGCCTTTCGGTAAAGCTGAGTTATTTAAAATTCCCAGAGGGAAACTTTAAACAACTGTCATAACCTATATTTTTAAGTGGTATGTTTGAGATGCAACTCTAAATTCAGGAATCAGACCACCAGTTTGCAAGAGGTTTTATATTAAACTAAATGAAACATTTTATTAATTTACAGAAGTTAAATACTTAAAGCTACAAATTACTACTATCACAACTTTTAACAAATTCCTAAACTAATCTCCATTAAAGCAACAGCAACCCATAGATTTTAAAGCAGACACCAGGCAAAGCATTATGAATTCAAAATGAGGCTCCTTTCACTTTGGTTCTTGTGGAGTCAGTTGGAGGCTTACAGCTGCTTTGGTCTTACATTGCCTCTGCCCCACGCACAAAAAACTGTTATCCTTATACCCAGCAAAGCTCACTGAATGTAAATTCTCATTGTATCACCATCCTCTTCTAACGATAAAACCCCTTTCATAGTACCAATTTTATTAGTAATATAAATATATTGCTTAGTCTCTGCTTGCTACGTGCCAGGACTCACCCCACTTCTTGAATGCCCAATTCAAAAAATGCAAATGCACTCTACCTCTCTTACATCTCAAAATTAGTACACATGAAAGCACCCAGACTAGCAGTCTTTAATCCAATTAAGACACATCCACAGACTAAACCTCTATTTTAAAAGAAAAATATTTTCCAATAAGTGGTCAGTGGTAGGGAAACTATTGGAGAAAATTCTGAAGGAGGGAATCTATCTCCACTTGAAGAGGCAAGGTTTGATCAGGGATAGTCAACATGGCTTTGTCAGAGGGAGGTCATGCCTAACAAATTTGATTGAATTTTTTGAGGAGGTGACCAGGTGCGTAGATGAGGGTAGCGCAGTTGATGTAGTTTATATGGATTTCAGCAAATCCTTTGACAAGGTCCCACATGGGAGACTTTTAAAGAAGGCAAATGCACATGGGATACAGGGTAATTTGATAAGGTGCATTCAAAATTGGCTTAGTTGTAGGAGACAGAGGATGATGACAGAAGGATGCTTTAGTGGCTGGAAGCCAGTGTCCAGTGGCGTACCACAAGGATCTGTGCTGGGTCCCCTATTATGCGTCATTTATATAAACGACATAGATAACTATGTGGGGGGTAGGATTAGCAAGTTTGCGGATGACACAAAGATTGGCCGGGTGGTTAACAGTGAGGTTGAGTGTCTTGGGCTCCAGGAAGATATAGACGGGATGGTCAAATGGGCAGATAAGTGGCTGATGGAATTTAACCCTGAAAAGTGTGAGGTGATACACTTTGGAAGGAGTAATTGGACAAGGAAGTATTCAATGAACAGCATGACACTAGAAAGTTCTGAGGAACAACGGGACCTTGGTGTGTGTGTCCATAGGTCTCTGAAGGCAGAGGGGTATGTTAGTGGGGTGGTGAAAAAGGCATATGGGTCACTTGTCTTTATCAATCGAGGCATAGATTACAAAAGTAGGGAGATCATGTTGGATAAAAACAAAAAGCTAAAAGCTACTGCGGATGCTGGAAATCCAAAACAAAATAAAAACAGAATTACCTGGAAAAACTCAGCAAGTCTGGCAGCATCGGTGGAGAAGAAATCAGTCAACGTTTCGAGCCCTCATGGCCCTTCAGCAGAACTGAAGCATAGTTTCAACAAGGGAGAAATATAAATTGGTTTAAGGTGGGTGGGGGGGAAGAGACACATTGAGGGTGTGGTGTGAGCAGATAATCAAAAGATGTCAGAGACAAAAGGGTCAAAGAGGTGTTGAAGGTGGTGGTCTTTGTCTGAGAAAAGTGCTAATTAAGAATGGAATACAGGATATTCAAAGTACAGCTCTAGTGGGGGTGGGGTGGAAAGACTAAAGGTTTTAGTTTTAGATTTAAAAATAATGGAAATAGGTGGGGAAAGAAGAATCTATATAAATTATTGAAAAAAAAGGCGGGTGGGGGGGGGAAAAGAAACGGGGTGGGGATGGGGAGTTTAAGATCTAAAGTTGTTGAATTCAATATTCAGCCCAGAAGGCTGTAAAGTGCCTAGTCGGAAGATGAGGTGCTGTTCCTCCAGTTTGCGTTGGGCTTCACTGGAACAATGCAGCAAGCCAAGGACAGACATGTGGGCAAGAGAACAGGGTGGAGTGTTAAAATGGCAAGCGACAGGGAGGTTTGGGTCTTTCTTGCGGACAGACCGCAGGTGTTCCGCAAAACGGTCGCCCAGTTTGCGTTTGGTCTCTCCAATGTAGAGGAGACCGCATTGGGAGCAACGAATGCAGTAGACTAAGTTAGGGGAAATGCAAGTGAAATGCTGCTTCACTTGAAAGGAGTGTTTGGGCCCTTGGACGGTGAGGAGAGAGGAAGTGAAGGGGCAGGTGTTGCATCTTCTGCGTGGGCATGGGGAGGTGCCATAGGTGGGGGTTGAGGAGTAGGGGGTGATGGAAGAGTGGACCAGGGTGTCCCGGAGGGAACGATCCCTACGGAATGCCGTCAAGGGGGGTGAAGGGAAGATGTGTTTGGTGGTGGCATCATGCTGGAGTTGGCGGAAATGGCCATTTCCGCCAACTCCAGCATGATGCCACCACCAAACACATCTTCCCTTCACCCCCCTTGACGGCATTCCGTAGGGATCGTTCCCTCCGGGACACCCTGGTCCACTCCTCCATCACCCCCTACTCCTCAACCCCCACTTATGGCACCTCCCCATGCCCACGCAGAAGATGCAACACCTGCCCCTTCACTTCCTCTCTCCTCACCGTCCAAGGGCCCAAACACTCCTTTCAAGTGAAGCAGCATTTCACTTGCATTTCCCCTAACTTAGTCTACTGCATTCGTTGCTCCCAATGCGGTCTCCTCTACATTGGAGAGACCAAACGCAAACTGGGCGACCGTTTTGCGGAACACCTGCGGTCTGTCCGCAAGAAAGACCCAAACCTCCCTGTCGCTTGCCATTTTAACACTCCACCCTGTTCTCTTGCCCACATGTCTGTCCTTGGCTTGCTGCATTGTTCCAGTGAAGCCCAACGCAAACTGGAGGAACAGCACCTCATCTTCCGACTAGGCACTTTACAGCCTTCTGGGCTGAATATTGAATTCAACAACTTTAGATCTTAAACTCCCCCTCCCCCCATCCCCACCCCGTTTCTTTCCCCCCCCCACCCGCCTTTTTTTTCAATAATTTATATAGATTCTTCTTTCCCCACCTATTTCCATTATTTTTAAATCTAAAACTAAAACCTTTAGTCTTTCCACCCCACCCCCACTAGAGCTGTACTTTGAATATCCTGTATTCCATTCTTAATTAGCACTTTTCTCAGACAAAGACCACCACCTTCAACACCTCTTTGACCCTTTTGTCTCTGACATCTTTTGATTATCTGCTCACACCACACCCTCAATGTGTCTCTTCCCCCCCACCCACCTTAAACCAATTTATATTTCTCCCTTGTTGAAACTATGCTTCAGTTCTGCTGAAGGGCCATGAGGGCTCGAAACGTTGACTGATTTCTTCTCCACCGATGCTGCCAGACTTGCTGAGTTTTTCCAGGTAATTCTGTTGAGATCATGTTGGAGTTGTGTAGAACCTTGGTGATGCCATAGCTGGAATAATCTGGCCGCCACATTATAGGAAGGATGTGATTACACTGGAGGGGGTGCAGAGGAGATTCACCAGGATGTTGCCTGGGATAAAACATTTAAGTTATGAAGAGAGGTTGGATAGACTTGGGTTGTTTTTGTTGGAGCAGAGAAGACTGAGGGGCGACCTGAGCGAGGTGTACAAGATTATGAGGGGCATGGGCAGGGTGGATAGGGAGCAGCTGTTCCCCTTAGTTGATGGGTCAGTCACAAGGGGACATAATTCAAGGTGAGGGGCAGAAGGTTTAGAGGGGGGGATGTGAGGAAAAACTTTTTTTACCCTGAGGGTGGTGACAGTCTGGAATGCACTGCCTGGGAGGGTGGTGGAGGCGGGTTGCCTCACATCCTTTAAAATGTACCTGGATGATCACTTGGAACATCATAACATTCAAGGCTATGGGCCAAGTGCTGGTAAATGGGATTAGGTAGGTAGGTCAGGTGTTTCTCACATGTCAGTGCAGACTCGATGGGCCGGAGGGTCTCTTCTGCACTGTGTGATTCTGTGATTATTATATACATTAATAGCTTCATGACAGTAGCGTTGCAGCAGAAGTCCAAGGTCACTCAGAGACTGCCAAAATTAGCAGTTTCCAGTGACAGAGACAAAAATATGGCAACATAGATGAAACACCCATGAATTTTGATATGCCCAGCAACTGAACTGTGAAGTAGGAAGATTAGAGAACAGTTCTATTGAAAACCACAGGGCATGAGAAGACCAGATTCACAATGGTACTAGCCTGCATGGCTGATGAAACAAAATAAAGGACTATGGTAATTTTTAAATATGCTTAACATCAAGTTTCCTGCAGGAGTTTTTGAGTGCATCCATGGCAATGGTTGGATGGATGAGAACGGAATTGCTCTGAAACCTTTGTTGCGCTCAAGGTTTGATTTGGCCCACTTAAGTGCATATATACACATTTCTGGTGAACATGAAACCATTCTGATTTGAGTACCCATTCCAATAAATGCTTCTCAAGATCAGGCTATTGACTGGTCCCTGTTCTCATGGCTCATTAGCTCATGGGCATCTTCTTCAGGGTAGATCCCTTCCATTCTCACAAGCTTTCCACTAACACCAAATTTCCTTGCAGCAGCACAGTTACTTGACAGGATAGCAAATGTTACGAGTTATCACTTGAAACCAGTTTCATACTTCATTCGTTTTGTCGGAAGACTCATTTTTCTTAGTTATTCATGACACGGGTTCAGCTCTGTGTGGGCATGTCTTAAACTTGTGCACATCTTCACAACACAGCCCATATCGCCTCCTCGATCCCCTGCACCCAGTTATAAGGTAAGCAAAACATGCACTTGTGAGGCATAAAATTGAGGCTGCCTACTAATGTGAGTATAGCATATCATAGCTGAAAAGGTGGGGGGAGGTATACTTGAACACTAAGTATATGAAAAAATATGATTTTTGGGGCCGGAAGAAACATGGTTATCTCATACACTGGGTCGACTTATATGCCACAATTTATGGTATTTGCACTTAAAGCAGTGTGACACTCAAAACGTGCTAGATAAAAAAGGCAAGATACAAAGATAGATGGATAAATGGATCAATAGAAGGAATGCTTGTGTCAGTGAAAAATAACTCCTGTGGATTTTCCTTTTCAAGTACAGGAAGCTCAGATCTAAGCCTGTCTACTTTACATCCAAAAATAGGCCCGTCACTGGTGATGATAATTAATCGTGGGACCAATATAAGATAGTGAATTAACAGCATTGTAAAAGCAGTACAAAAACAGAATTACCTGGAAAAACTCAGCAGGTCTGGCAGCATCGGCAGAGAAGGAAAGAGTTGACGTTTTGAGTCCTCATGGCCCTTCAACAGAACTGGGTAATATGAGGAGAGGGGTGAAATATAAGCTGGTTTAAGGATAGGAGCAGATAATCAAAAGATGTCACAGACAAAGGAACAAAGAGGTGTTGAAGGTGGTGATATTATCTAAACAAATGTGCTAATTAAGAATGGATGGCAGGACACTCAAGGTACAGCTCTAGTCTAACAACTTTAGATCTTGAACTCCCTCCTCCATCCCTACCCCCTTTCCGTTTCTTCCCCCTCCCTTTTGTTTTTTCCAATAATTTATATAGATTTTTCTTTTCCCACCTATTTCCATTATTTTTAAATCTATACCTGTAATGCCCTGTCAGTCTTTCCACCCCACCCCCACTAGAGCTGTACCTTGAGTGTCCTGCCATCCATTCTTAATTAGCACATTTGTTTAAATAATATCACCACCTTCAACACCTCTTTGTTCCTTTGTCTGTGACATCTTTTGATTATCTGCTCCTATCACTGCTTGCTTGTCCCTACAACCACCCACCCCCCCAACTTCTCTCCCCCCACCACCACCCCCACCTTAAAGCAGCTTATATTTCACCCTTCTCCTAATATTACTCAGTTCTGTTGAAGGGTCATGAGGACTCGAAACGTCAACTCTTTTCTTCTCCGCCAATGCTGCCAGACCTGCTGAGTTTTTCCAGGTAATTCTGTTTTTGTTTTGGATTTCCAGCATCCGCAGTAGTTTTTTTGTTTTTATCTCTTTGTAAAAGCAGTGTACTGGTTTAATTATTTTATTTTCCATAGTATTATTGGCGCCAACACACTAAACATGCCTAGTAACATTGCCCATAACAATTCATCATCACTTATAGAAAGAAATGCCAGCTCCAATCTATATTTTTTTTAAAAATCAAATGCAGAAGGGACTACAAACATCTGTAGTGCCATTATTAAAAGAAAACTTCACAGTCTTGATGGATTAAATGGTTTTCCCATTATGTGTTATGTAAACAGGGTAAGGTGAGACCACAACCACAAAGGGATTTCTCAAATCAGCATGGAGGCTTCTGAATATCAGTGAGAACACAGGGATACGTGAGCAGGACTTCATGCAGGTTAAAAGGTATGTGCTGCATTGTTGGATGAATTCATGCAAGAGAATCCCAGGGAGTCAGCAAAGTGTTAAGATGGCAGGGTGGGGGGAGGGGCAGAAATAAGCATGGAAGAGACAAAGGCTTGAGGGACTACAGTGGAGAATGAAAGACTGATGCAAATAATACTATGATGATTTTTATGATGTCTAGAATGTGGGGTTTGAAGCTTACCTCAGGGCAAATCAACATAAATCGACCTAGATTAGCAACCAAAGTGGAGCTAAAATTGGGGAATAATTTCTGGTGGGAACAAAAAAGTTTAAGTTTCAAACTTCCCACTGTTGAACTGAAGAAAGTTCTGGCTAATCCACAACTTAATGACTGATAAGCAGTAACAGGCAATACAGTAACAATCATGGGGGTGAAGGTGGTGCTAGAGAAAGAGCAAGGTGTAAAAGAGCAAAGCTGACCCCACCTTTACAGATTATGCCACCAAGGGCAGCATGTAGTTCTAGAATAGAGGAGCCAGGCATAGGGTCTGTAGGGCATGTCAATGGTGATTCTGCAGGTAAAAGAAGAGAAAACACAATGTGGCAACTATGATGACCACTGTGGGGCGTGCAGCTTGGAATCAAAAGACTGTAAAGGAGAGTTTGAAGAATAGGGTAGAAAGCCACACAGGGTCACAGTCATAGTCAAAAGATGCATCTAGTGACAACTTTAATCCTAGTGCTGCAGGCAGGATGGAAACCACAACATGTAGCCAAGATTTTAGATTGATTCAGCAAGCCAGAAGCTGCCTGGATATTCAGATCTTGCTCCAGAAATCAAATAAGAACCAAGTAAATTCATTCAAGATTTGTGCCAAAGAAATATGTAACAAGTTAGAAGAACCAAATTAATTGATGCACCCTCAGGTAACAGTACAGCGTCAGACAAAGGTACATTTCATTATTTTCATGACGAAAGAAAATTAGAATGCCCCTACAGTCTGACATTATTGTAGCTTTATTTTCAAAAATTGAGGCAGCAAGAATTAAAACTTCATACATCTTGACAAAACTGGATCTCTCGCTAATTGGAGTGTAAAGACACAATATGATCTTTAAATTTTACCAAGTTCCATGAACACAAAAGTAAGTAGGAAGGTGATAGTGCTGTGCTTGCTTCAATGTATGATTTATCATTTTTCTATTCACTACTTTTTCTTTTGTGTTATATATTGTAGTATTATCTGTAAATATCTGTAAAGAACTAGTAACTAATTGTTGTGTGTAAGTGTTCCAGGGGACCACTTTTCACAGCTGCACTAGTGTCAAGTGATATGTAACAGAACCAGTTCAAACTGGTCCTTATGTATAAGGCAGCATGGCAAATATTATGTATATACCTAATACATTAGGTTATGTATATACCTAATACATAAATAAAAAATAGAATTAAATCAAAACCAAATCAACATTCACTGATATTTTCCTTAAGATGGATTCTTTAGAGAACCCTAGAAAAACACCAATCTGAATTCCGGCCTCAACCAACATTAAAATTACTGTCCCTCCACTGTCAAGTGTTTTAGTTACAAGGTGCATTGAGTATTTTTTTTCAATGGGAGGAGTAAAAGGAGATGGATTCAATTTCTTTTAACTTCTTTGATATATATTCATAAATGTTTAAACCAGAGTGTGAAACAGCTGTATAGCAGCTCTACTCCAAAGTTTCACCAGGTAGTCTAATCACCTTGTACTTCTAAGGCTAAAAGAAACATCCTCTATGGTTCCAGTTACATATGCAGCTGGACTTCAGTTGTAATTCGAAAATTGTTCTCATTCCAAGTTCTAACTGACACCACTGTAAACCACATCTGGAACTGACCACATCTGGGACAGGTCTCATGTCAATGCAGGTTTCAGATATTTAATATAAGTATATGGCAGGGCAGGCTCAAAATGCAAACTCACATATTAGCTGGTATATTCATTCTGTTCACACTTGCCCTTTCCTCCTAATTTCCCACGAGGCCCTCCTGCACCAATTATTGATTATTAAAACAAATTTAAATATAGCTAGGTATGCAAAGTACTGAGACTTTATAAAGTAATAACAAGTCTGTTCCACTATTACATTAAACAAATTTGAATGTTCATCCTGGATTACAGCAATCCATCTTCGAAAAACCATAATATGAAGGATTTGCTTTGCAATTTTCAAATCAGAAATATGCATTTCAAGCCATAGTAACCTCTCACCATAATTAGTAAATCCAACAAGTATGTAGCCAGAAAATCACTTAGCATACACTGCAGACTACTGCAAGACTCCACAAAAATTTAAGGCATTAAGTAGTAGGTAAAAGTTTTAATCCTGCAAACAATTTAGCTCATTTTGCCCCTCCTTTACCAGGAAACAGTTATGATCATTTTATCAGTCAGACAAGCTCCTTTCATTTTGGATTACATTTAATCTTCGTTGCTCATCCTTCAAATATGTTTGGGGATTGTTATATGTGTATAAGGGCACAGAGGTACAACATAAATATAACACACTGGGGGAAAATAATTGTTCATGCAGAGCTGCTTCTACGTGAACAAATTTTTGCCCTATTGTCTTTTCATGCTAAGGGTGATCATGCCAGGAACTTTAATTTACTGGATTCTGATGTGAGTGTACACATGGAAGCATGTGTGAGAGAATGCACATGTGTAGAGAGCAAGAGTGCATGAGCAAGAGAGACAGAAAGAATGAAGGAAGAAAGAATCCATTTTGACTTAGCATATCACTAAGTCAAAGTGCACCCAATAATTCATTTAAATGAAGTGAAGTTACTTCTATGTAGGGAAACACAACAGCTGATTTGTACACAGCAACGAACAATCAATATTTTTGAAGATAATTTCCTATTTCTTTAACTTTTATTTTAACTATTTGTACCAAAAGCATCCCACCCTCACATCAAAGCTAATGACCTTTATTAATGAACTTTAAAATAACAGATTAGCTAAATATAATTTGATTTATTTTGGAATCCAACTAGTATAAGTTCTCTCTAAATTACACACAGGAAACAGTTTGATAAAAGGACATGGTGGTGCAGTAGGCCAGAAATGTTGCCCTTTCATTACTGGGGCAAGGTGTGGTCCTTTAATTTACATGATTGTCTACTAAAAAGTATTTTTTTTCCCCAAGGAGGAGTAGGCCATTCAGCCCCTCGAGCCTGCTCCGCCATTTAATAAGATCATGGCTGATCTGACAGTAACCTGAAATCTGCATCTCACCTACTGCCAATCGCCCATCACCCCCCTCGCTTACCAAGGATCTATCCACCTCTGCCTTAAAAATATTCAAAGACTCTGCCTCCATCACCTTTTCAGGAAGAGCGTTTCAAAGGCTCACGACCCTCAGTGAAAAAATTTCACCTAAATCCCTGCTTTAAATGGGCGACCTCTTATTTTTAAACAGTGACCCCCTAGTTCTAGATTCTCCCACACTTACCCTGTCAAGACCGCTCAGGATCTTATATGTTTCAATCAAGTCACCTCTTACTCTTCTAAACAAGCCTAATAAGACAACCCACTCATTCCAGGTCCATCCTGGTAAACCTTCTCTAACCCTACTGGGTCATAAACTTTATAACTCAAACCAATGGGATTGGAATCTCACTGTTTGCTTGAAAGAATTTCTGAGAAGCAACCTATTGGCTTGAATAGAAAATTTGTTCGGAGTATAGATAATGGGTACGTACTCAAATTGGCAGAGTGGCTAGTGTTGTTGCAATAAAAACGGAAAATGCTGGTAAAACTCACCAGGTCTGGCAGCATTTGTGGAGAGAGAAACAGAGTTAATGTTTGGAGTCCATATAACTCTTCTTCTAAAGTGTTGTCGCACTTCAGCTTTCCACTATATTTAAAAATTACTTGGATAAAGGAACAGTGAACTGTATATCTAAATTTGCTGACAAAACCAAGTTAAGTAACACAACCAACAATGTAGTTGGGGTCATAAAGTTGTAAATGACTACTGATAGACTAAGTTGAGTGTATAAAACCACGGCAGATGAAGTTTAACATCAGAAAGTGCAAGTTTATCCATTCTGGTCCCAAGCAAGATCACAGTATTTCCTAAAGGATGAGAAACCATGGATAAACTGAGAGACTTAGGGGCTCAAGTACAGAAATCATTAATAACCAGTGGGCATTCACTAAAAATAATTTAAAAGGCCAACTTAAAGAGGGCTGGAATACAAAAGGGGTGAAAGTTATGCTGCGGCTGTAGAGAACTCCAGTCAGACCCTATCTGAATTGCCACATTCAGTTCTGGTCACTGCACGTCAGGAAGGATATAATGGCCTTGGGTGGCGGTGTTGCACAAATTAATCAGAATGATACTGGGCAAAAGGGTTAAATTAAAGGGCTGGGTTTCTTAGAATAGGTTTATATACTCTTGAGTATACAAGATTAAGAGGTGATCTAACTGAATTGCATAAGAATGATTTACTAGGGTAAATAGAAGCTGTGTGTCTGGTGGGAGAATCCAGAGTAAGAAACCTAAGAATTAGGAGGAGTAGGCAATTCAGCCCCTCGAGCCTGCCCCGCCATACAATACGATCATGGCTGATCTCATTTCGGCCTCAACTCCAATTTCCCGCCCTCTCTCCATAATCTTTCAACCCGTTACTAATTAAAAATCTGTATCTCCTCAAATTTATTCAGCGTCCCAGCATCCACTGCATTCTGAGGTAGTGAATTCCACAGATTCACGACCCTTTGAAAAAAGTAATTCTTCCTCATCTCTGATTTAAATCTACCACCCCTTAGCCTAAAACTATGGCCTCTCGTTCTAGAATGCCCCAGAAGGGGAAACATCCATTCCACGTCTACTTTGTCTATCCCCTTTAGCATTTTATATACCTCAATTAGATCTCCTCTCATCCTTCTAAACTCTAGCGAGTATAGGCATAAACTGTTCAATCTCTCCTCATAATGCAAGCATAAGAGGGACATAGCTTTAAATTTAGAGCTATGTCCTTCTGGAGTGATGTCAGAAAGCATTTCTCCGCTTAAATGGTAGCGGAAGTCAGGAGCTCTCGCCCACAAAAAGCTATTGAGGCCAGGTCAATTGAAAATTTAGGAACAGATTTATAGATTGTTGCTAGGCAAGGATATCAAGAGTTCTAGAACCAAGGTTGATGGATTTAAGATACAGATCAACCATGAATGGTGGAACAGGCTCATGGGGCTGAATACATTTCTCTTATTCCCATGACCCCAATAAAAATGAGCCTGAAAAATTTAAAGCCATGTTGTGAAACTGCAATAAACTACTTTTACGTTGCACTAAATCCTATGCTAGTTACACTGCACGCTGGTGTCAACCTTGGCTCAGTGGTAGTACTGTCACCTATTGAGCCAGAAGGTTGTGCGCATTCAAGGTCTACTTTAGAGGCTTAGACACAATCTAGGCTAGCACCTCAGTGCAACGCTGAGGGAGTTATTTAAAAGGCAGTTTAAAAAAAAACCTTACTTTCAGCAGAAAAATGCAGTCTTCAGTATATTATTTCTTGGGAACATCATTGCGCTGCAAGCATTTCTGCTTGTATATTATGTCCCAAATCACAATACACAAATACATTTATTGTACCTTTTATTGCTTCCAGTTGTCTATTTAATATTAAGCATCTTGAAAATATTGATCTTGTGATCTCTTCATTTTTGTACCTGAACAAATTTTAGTACGTCACCTGAACAACCAGCGAATTCAAAATCCCAGCCAGCTATTGCTAAAGCACACATCTTAGCTGTGCCAGTAACCCAAACCTAAGTACCATGAGGTGCAACAGTGTAATAACTTGAGGCAGGAGCAGGTTTGGTGCAGAAAAATGCAACTTTTATTGAGGACACATGTTACAATGCTTACATGCCACGCCATTTAGCACTGACCCACGGTTGATAGACAGGAGGGAGGGATGAACAATCCAATACTACAGTTCCTTCCCCTTAAATTCCTTATATGTTTACTACAACATGTCTGAAAAGTAAAGAAACATTTGTAATGTCTCTCATATTTAACTTTCTTTGGCAATCACTTCTAGGCTATAACTACAAATTAAGTCTCTGAGGTGCTCTGCGGGAACAGTCGGAGCAATGCAGCCCTTCTGAGGGGGGTTCCAGAACAGGAACAATGGATCTTGAGCTGCACAAATGGATGCGTCATTGGAACTGAGTAGTTCTGTATTCAACAGTTCGTTGAATGAGTCAGAAATAGCAGCTGTAGAGCGACCATACATTTCAGAGGTTGGCAGCGAAATATCAATTACAGGTTGATCTTGCATTCGTTGAGATGTTTCTCTTGCTCGAATGTAATCCACATATTTGTGCACTACTCTGTGCTCAACTTGAACTCGAAATTATAATGGACCCATTTCTGAAATGATGGCTCCTGAAGACTAGCATGGTCCACTTCCAAAGTCACGCACATACACAGGATCGCCTACTTTTAATGTATGATTGCTGCTGTGTAGGTTGTGGTTCAGCTTCTGAGTACTTTGTTTCTGTCTCATCTTCCTTTCCAAATTGGGAAACGCCAAATCCAAACATGCGCGCAAGTGGCACTTCATCAGCAGCTCTGGCAGCATGGAGCCTATAGTAATCTGTGGTGTTGTGTGGTAACTCAGAAGAAATCTAGAAAGATGAGACTCCAAAGTACCTACAGGGAACTTCTTCATGCCAGCTTTAAAGGTCTGGGACAGCTCTTTCAGCGAGACCATTTCACAAAGGAAGCCAGGGAGCAGAATTTATTCGCCGGATACCGTTCAGGTCAGTGAACCTCTGAAATGTGACGCTGGTGAAAGTTGTTCCACTGTCAGAGATAATAATCTCAGGCAAACCATATATACTAAAGGAGTGACGGAGCTTCTCAATAGTTGCAGCTAAGTTGACACTTTAACCTCATAGACTTCAAATGTGCATTGATAACAACAGAAACATGGTGCCCAGAAATGGACCCACAGTTAATATGCAGTCTGACCCAAGGACAACCAGGCCATTCCCATGGGTGAAGGTGAGCTGAAACAGGTAGCTTCTGCTGTTGCTGGAAAAGGGAACAGTGTTTAATCCTGTTTTTTATGTCACTATCTATTCCTGGCCACCAGACATAACTACGTGCTAACATCTTGAGCCTTGATGTGCCTAGGTGTGCGCTGTGGAGCTCTGCCAATAGTGACTCTCTGCCCTGGGATGGGACTATGATTCCGGAACCCTACAGTAAGATTCCGTCCTGACAACTGAGTTCAGTGCTTCTGGAATAAAAGGGACGCAGGTCATCAGACACAAATGTACTTGGCCACACTTGGCCAGCCTTGTAAAACAAGTCTTTGACTTTGACAGGGCTGGGTCTCTGCTCGTACAATTCTTGATCTGTTTAGCATATACAGGTGATGAATCCAAAAAATTTAATAACACCAGCTCTTGAGGAACAGGCGTGTTAGCATGACCGCCAGGTAACGGAAGATGGCCAAGTGCATCGGCATTGGCTATATGCGAGCCAGGGCGGTACATGAATGTGTACTCGTAAGCTGATAGCATCAGGGCCCAACATTGGATTCTTGCTGGAGCTATAGGCGGAATAGCTTTGTCTTCGCTGAACAAACTTGTCAGCGGCTTATGGTCAGACACAATTGCGAAATGTCACCCGTGCAGGTATTGGTGAAGCTTCTTGACACAAAACACAACTGAGAGCCCTTCTTTCTCCAGCTGGGAATAGCCTTTTCAGCCTGGGAAAGTGCTCTTCAAACAGCCAATGGGCCTCTCTGACCTGTCCTCTATTTGATGTAACAGTACCCCATGCACAGGGAGAAGCATCACACGTCAGCACTAGCTCTTTAGTTGGGTTGTAATGTACCACCAAGCAGGATGACTGAAGCAGTTTCTTCACTGCTGCAAAGGCTTTTTCTTGCTGTGAACCCCATGACCAGTGATGGTTCTTCTTCAGTAATGGGTGGAGTGATGCAAGTACGGTGGACAGGTTAGGTAAGAAACAGCTGTAATAATCTTTCACCCCTAGGAATGACTTAAGTTTGGTCACATTAAAGGGTGATGGTGCATCTTTAATGGCTTGGACCTGGTCTTCAACAGGACGCAACCCCATAGTGTCCACGCTGTGACCCGGGTAGGTTACCTCAGATGCCTAGAATGTGCAGTTATATCGCTTCAAACACACAGCTGCTTCCACAAATCTTCTCAGCAATTGCGAGGTTGGCTAAATGTTCAGCTTCGGTCAGTCCAGTGACGAGGACATCATCTAAGTACATGAGCACATGTGGAAGTCCCTGTAGGAGACTCTCCATGGTTCGCTGAAAAATGGCACATGCAGATTAAACTCCAAAAGGCAATCGGGTGTACTGGTCAAGGCCTTTGAGAGTATTGATTGTCACATATCCCTTGAGGTGTTGTCCAATTCCAACTGTTGATAGGCATGACTCATGTCTAGCTTTGTGTATGACTTGCCTCCTGCTAACTTGGTGTACAAGTCATCAATTTTGGGAATGGGGTATTTGTCTAACTTTGCTGCTCTGTTAACTGTCAGTTTGTAGTCACTACATAGACATATGGTCTGGTCTAGCTTGACAACTGGGACGATGGATGCAGCCCACTCAGAAAACTGGACAGGCTGAATTATTCCCAGGTTTTCCAACCTGCACAACTCGGCTTCCACTTTTTCTTTTAGTGAGTAAAGCACCAGCCTGGCCTTAAAGAAGCGTGGTGTTGCCTGGCAATTGATGTGTATTTTAGCTTGCATGCCCTTCGGTTTCCCAATTCATCTTGAAAAACAGTGCCATGTTTCTTCAAGAGCTCTGGAATTCCATCGGACAGCAAATGGAATATTCCTGACCAATCTAGTTTTATTTTTTGCACCCAATCTTGACCCAAAAGACTGTGCTCCTCTCCTTCTATGATCAACACAGGAAGCTGGGCTGTCTGCTGTTTGTAGCAGACTGGAACAGCAGCAATGCCTTTGACATGAATGGGCTCTCCTGTAAAGGTTCTCAGTTTGGCAGACATGCACTCCAATGTCAATGGCTGACTTCCTTCACTGAGGTACTAGAACATGTGCTCCCCAACAACAGTGTCTGAAGCACCGGTGTCCACCTCCACCTGCAGTTACTTGCCATTCACCTGCACTGTCACTGCAATGGGCTCAGTTTTGACAGCAGTCACCTGATACAGGGAGCGTGCATCTGCAGCATTAGCTTCTGTATTGCCAGCTGACTCAAGCACATTTGTTCTCTGCTTTGCTGATTGTTTATTTTTTGTTCTGCACTGCCTAGCCAGCTGTTGCAACGTTGCAAACCTGAAATGTTAACCCTGTTTCTCTCTCCACAGATGCTGCCTGACCTGCTGGGTATTTCCAGCATTTGTTTTTAATCGAAGATTTCTAGCATCCACTGCATTTTTTTAAATATTAAGCTAATGGATCATTAGGTGTCAGTTTTGTTGCCTTTTCAAAATAGCAATACATTTGTTTACTTGTAGCTGAGAAATCTCATCAGCAGCCTGCGACAGACTGCCATCCTTAAACGCTATTGTAATACTGAGAAGTCTGGGAATACACTCACATCTCAGCTAGGATATGAAGCATGACAAAGGAGGAACAATAAATTGAACATTTGCAGAACTGAAAACATGCCAATGCCAAGAAAGAAGAGAGCTGAAGAGATACTGTTGTATGAATGTATGGACAAATCAATTTATCTAGAATCCACATCCTTCTAGACAGTCAATCAATTAGCATGGCATTCTTTACAAACATCCATCCACAAACATTTAATTTTAAACCCCATTATCTACTTTTGCTGCAAAATGTCAAAATGAGAGGGAAAAAAAACAACTGGTCTACAGATACACATGCAGATTTTTCAGATAGGCTTCAATTTGTAGATTTCTATTATCAGAGATAGAAGCGGACCAGGTAAAGCTGGTAGTTAGGTAGAGAAAAATTAATGGTAGTAACATGATGATGTTCAGTGCAATTGACAGAACTAGCCCATAAAACAAGAGGCATCAAATTCACATAGTGTGCCAAATAAAATGGAATAACTTATCATGTTGCATTGATACTACCCACTTAAAAATAAAAATTTGACCACTGTTCATTGTTTATATCATAAAAGCTATGGAATGTATTTCAGTAAAAGGGACAGATGCCTCTGGTCCTAAAGCTCTTAATCTGCCTGATCTCAGAGCTTTATATTTCACTTATCGCAACAAAAACGGAGTCAAATAGATGAACTGGCGCCTATCTACCACTATAAATGTCATGAATGCTAAAGGCAGAGCCAGCTTAAATACAAACCTTTATAGTGGAAATACAAATATCCCATACTACAGATGGGACATCTAGATTTGCTTTTCCACTATCTAATAATGATAATGACATTCAAAATACATTGCTGCCACCATCCCAACTGTCCTACACCCTCCTATGCCCCATGCCACAATGGAGTTGTGGTCAAGTTTCTTGGTTATCATTTTCACCTCTTGCTGTTGAAGCCAGTGATCATATCGTTTTCTACAAGGATGGTAAATCAGATGTATAGAGTTGTTTAACATATTATATACAATTGTAAAAGTAATCCCACACAGCTCATTAACAAAAACCAAACTCAATCGTTTTTTTTTAATCTCTTCACAGTCCATTTCAGAATGAGCTCAGATGTTGCAGTAGAGAATGCAGCACATGATCTCAAAGAGCATCTGTTGCATTCAAAGCAGAGTTCATCCTATGAGTTTACCTCCTTACTGTCAATTAAAAGGCAGAAAGCTTAAATCAACTCCTCCTTCCATGGAATAGGCAGCACAAAAAATTACAAGTAAGCGGTTTTAAATTTGGACAGTTAAAATTTCTCAGCCAACTGAGGATGAGATATTCTGCATTTCTCAGCAGCAACATGGACAGAATTCTGTGATCAGGCTAGGATGACAAGTGTGGAATTCTTAATTAAGGGTTTACACATTTCCATCAAAAATTCTTGCACCTATATTAAGTCATTTATAGTTAAATAGTCCATAACCTATTAACCTGCCTCATCAACACCATCTCATAGTAAAAGTTTTTCTTTATATGAGAAAGATTAAACCTCCAAAGAATGCTAGGAATGAGCACAGATGCATTTTCTCACAAGATCATTACAGGTAACGAAAGCTATTTGGCTCCCCTTACATCTTACCTACAAAACTACCCCCTAATGAAGAGTCTAATTACCTCTTAAGCTTTAGTCCATTCCAACCTGCTTTTCTCGGTCCAGTATTGCCCTCTCAACAATTGTCAATGTCTCAAAATCTCCTATCAAGTCATTTTAAGCATTCAGGTATAAATATCATCTAATCTGGAAATGTATTACTTTTAAGCCCATTTAACCTGCCTAAAGCTTTAATGTCATTTGTAGCCATGTCATTCATTATTGAATCAATTCAGGCCAAGTGGATTCAAACATGAAAACTTGCAGCCCATCAAAATTGTAGCGTTGGAAATATCTGTTCATTTATTGTAGCCTTTGTATAGAGGAGCTGGTGTGGTTAGAGGCTGCATGCCATCCTTAGCACCCATTTTCCCCGGCTCTCCCAACTGGAACAGACCAGTTCAAGTACCAAATATCCGCTGCCATCAATGGCCAGATTTCTGTAAACAATCCTTCAAATATACTGGCTCCTCATTTCGATTGCATATATTGTCCATTGGGTCATTCGATTCAAATGACCTAACTTCTCCAAACGATGCTGTAGAGAGTTTTAAGTGTTATATCTAAATTGAAAATACAAAAAAAGCACCTTCATTTTGAGATGTCATTAATCCATGAAAAAATCCATCACTACTGAAAGTGTTGGATAAACCAACTCAAGTATTCAATTTTACTACAATAAATATCATGAACGAGTTATCAGACAGAAAAAAACCATGCAATTTAGGTTACATTCAGTGCAGTAAGCAATAGTTAGTCAGTTCCATAAATCCACGGCAGAATAACGGTGAGAGGTGGGGCAAGAAGGGCGAGAGGATGACAGTGAGAGGCGGGGCGAGGAGGTGACAGTGAGAGGTGGGGCAAGGACGACAAGGGAGGCAACAGAGGCGGGGCGAGGAGGGCGACAGTGAGAGGCAGGGTGAGGAGGCGACAGTGAGAGGCGGGGCGAGGACAGTGAGGGGGCAACAGTGAGAGGTGGGGTGACAGTGAGAGGCGGGGTGAGGACGGCGAGGGGGCGACAGGGACAGGCAGGGTGAGGAGGCGACAGAGAGTGGCGGGTCCCCCAAGAAGTGGGGCAAATGGGGGATTGGCGGGCGAGGAGGGGTGGAGAGTGGGCGAGGAGGGGTAGAGAGTGGGCGAGGAGGGGTAGAGAGTGGGCGAGGAGTGAAGCAAGTCAGCGAGGAGGGACAGAGAACACGGGACAAAAAGAGAAAGACAGACTTGCATTTATATAACAGTTTTCCTGGCTTTCTGATATCCCAAAGTGCTTTACAGCCAGTTATGTGCTTTTTGAAGCATTGTCACTATTGTCATGTAAGAAACATGGCAACCAATTTGTATACAGCAAGCTCCCACAAACAGGTAAATGATCTGATAATCTATTTTTGTGACGTGACCACGGGATAAATATTGACATGGACACCAGAGACAGCACTGCTACTCTTCTTCAAAGTAGTGCCACGGGATCTTTTACGCCCACCCGTGAGGGCAGATTTGACACCAAATTATCCAAAATGGATGCCGATTACAAAAGGTCTACTACTGATTTTCTCTCTCCCTTATGACAGGTTATGATTTGTGTAATATTAAGCTATTTTGGAATGTACAGAAAAAGGCTTTATTTTAATTACTGTCACTTCCCTGTGCCTAAATTATTAATTAAGCAGCCAATCTTTTAACCAAGAGCACTGATCAAGACCATGCCGAAACAGATTTCTATTGTGCTGCATCTAGTTGGAAAGGGGATCTGAAATCCGAACATACTGTTAAAGGAAATACAACTCAGAATCGAAATGGCTGGCTGTGACCTTCATTGGACAAGAAACCCATTGTTTTAAACATGTCTGACATTTACTGCTGCAGTAAAAGTTGGCTATTAGGCAGCCTGATGTCTAATATATGATGTCTGTATATAACTGGATATTTAAGTTCATAACTCACAACTTGATTTCTTGCAGAAGATGGCAGCCTTCCACCTTTTTAAAAACGGCATTAACTTCAAATGAGCGTTTGCCAAATTTTTGTTGTTCGCAAACGAAACTTAATTACATAAATCATGTCGAAATTCATCCTGTGCCAAACAATGATTCACCCTCTCCAACAAACAGTTTCCAAATGCTTGCATGAAAACAATACCTTTAAAAGTTCATGTGATGCATTCACTTAAGACACAATATTTGTCGCTGAACACTGGAATGAATCACAGTAACCTTTCACAGGAATGGCCAGTATGTTCACCTGTAATTAGTGGATAAATTCCAGCAAGTTATATGAACAATATAAATGAAGGAAATCAAAAGAGTGCCAAGTCACAGAAGCCAAGCTTGAGTCACTTCAGTTACATCTGTACTTACAAGCTGTATAATGCAAGGTCTCTTGGACATTTTGCATAATAAATGCATCACTTAAAAATGCATTTTGGAACTTGGAAACATTTCAGAATTTGTTTTGCCAGTCAGAAGAATTCTATTGAGCCAGTGAGTGGCAAGAAACTGTATGAAGGCACCCTCTGTATCATAACACGAAGGCAGGATAACTACCACTGTACTTAGAGAATAGTGATAGTGTGATAATAGAGAAGAGCTCCCTTCCCATCACATGCTTCACTGCTCTTTTAAAAGCTCACCACTGCAAACAACACCACATTTCCCTGCTCCTAAATTATTAATTTAATGACCACCAGGCAGTGCATTCTTTTCTTTTGTGATGGAAGTGGTGATAATGGAGAGAACACACACATAAAAATCCAGCTTCCCCTCTGAACCTCACTGGCAATGCTGTGTGGGAGGTATTCCTAACCCAGAAGCAACTCAAACTCTAATGTGCTACATGTCACCTGGATTAAATTTGTTCCACAGGTAGGCACCAAACTGCATTCACCAAAACAACAAATGCATTCAACTTAGAAACATGTGCGCTATATGTTCCCACAAGGTTGGCATCAACCAAAACACACCGAGGTAAGTTTACCAAAAAATAAAAATATTCTTACATACCAAAGTAATTTATGAACCAGGAGCTGCAAGTGCTATTGGTTATCAGACTTGCCACAGTGTAGAAAGACACAGAGGTACTTGCATTGCAGACAATAGCCTGAGATATCATGACCTATTAGCAATGCAGGTGGAAACAGCTTCCTTTCCACATAATTTTTCCAAACTGGAAGTTGTCATTTCCTGTCCGGAAACAACTAGAACAGCATTACAAAAGCAGCCAGGAACTGAACAAAAAAGTAGCTGGGAATGGATCCAACAGCTGGTTTCCAAAGCAAACTTTTTTAAAAAAGTGCCTCCAAATGTAGCTCGGGTCATACTTGCATCAATGGTCCCCTTGCAAGGCATTAATCTAACAGAGGCTTGCAACAGAGAACACAACTTCTTTTCAATATTGCACAATTTGAACAAATACCCAAAAGTTAGGTCAAATTAAACAGTGGACAAAGTAAAACATACAATCATCCAGCCTTCCCCCACCGCCACCACCACAATCCAGGCGATATTCTGGCTTTTAAGAAACAGAGATGATTTTAAAATAGTCAGCATTGTAAATAGGCAAACCCGGTTTCTGGGTTAAGAATTGCCAAGAGATGCAAAACAAGCAACTTATTTACTGCTCAAGAGTTCAGTCAAGTTTAGAAATCCCTTCCTGCAGGGTGTCTTTAAGGTTCTTGTATGATTACCAAACTTTTATACGTAATTTTTCACTAAGCTATACCTCAAATACCCATGCTTTCAATGTCTCCAGGGTTTTTTTTTCCCTAAATAAAAAATTACAGCAGCCAAGAAGTAAATTAGACTGTCCTAACAAGTAGAAATGATGTGTCAAATAATTTTCCTTAATCGTTGGTAAAACAGAAAATTGCGGAAACACGCCGCAGGTCAAGCAGCATCTATGGAGAGAGAAAATGAGTTAATACTTCAGGTTGATAACCATTTGGCTCATCAAAGGGTAGTTCCAGCATTTTGGGTTTTTTTTAAATTTCAGATTGGGCATTTGCAGAATTTTACTTTTGCTCTCCAATCATTAATCTGATGTAGATTGGCAGCCTACACAGTAAAAAGAATATAGCAAGTTCTCAAAGGGCAACTAATACATCCTCAGTGTAATAATCATACAAACCACCATAAACCCATAAGGCAGAGGAACAGAAGTAGGCCATTTGGCCCATCAAGTCTGCTCCGCCATCCAATGAGATCATGGCTGATCTGCTAATCCTCAACTCCACTTTCCCTCCTTTTCCCCACAACCCTCGATTCCCTTACTGATTAAAAATCCGCTTATCTCAGCCTTGAATATACTTAACGACCCAGCCTCTACAGCCCTCCGTGGTAAAGAATTCCACAGGTTAACAGCCCTCAGAGAAGAAATTCCTCTTCACCTCAGCGTTAAATGGGCGACCGCTCACTCAGATTATGCCCTCTGGTCCTAGACTCTCCCACAAGGGGAAACAACCTCTCAGCATTCATCCTGTCAAGCCCCCTAAGAATCTTACATGTTTCAATAAGGTCGTCGCTCATTCTTCTGAACTCCAATGAGTACAGGCACAACCTACTCAAAATTTCCTCATAAGAAAATCCCTCCATGCCCAGGATCAACCTAGTGAACCTTCCCTGGACTGCCTCCAATGCCAGTACATCTTTCCTTACATAAGGGGACCAAAACTGTTCACAGTATTCCAGGTGTGGCCAAACTAGTGTCTTGTGTAGTTTTAGAAAGACTTCCCTATTTTTATACTCCATTCCCTTTGAAATAAAGGCATAAATTCCATTTGCCTTTCCTATTTCTTGCGAAACTTGTATGCTAGCTTTTTCAGATTCATGCATGAGGGCCCCAAATCCCTCTGTGCTGCAGCTTTCTTCAGTCTTTCTCCATTTAAGTAACATTCAGCTCCTTTATTCTTTCTGCCAAAGTGCATAACCTCACATTTTCTCACATTATATTCCATCTGCCAAGTTTTTGCCCACTCACTTAACCTGTCTATATCCCTCTGTAGACTCTTCGTCGTCCTCACCACTTGCCTTCCCACCTATTCTTGTGTCATCCGCAAACTTGGCTATAGTACATTCATTTCCCTCGTCCAAGTCATTAACATATATTGTAAATAATTGCGGCCCTAGCACTGATCCCTGCGGCACTCCACTAGTTACAGGTTACCATCCTGAAAATGCCCCCCTGTATCCCAACTCTCTGTCTTCTATTAGTTAGCCAATCCTCGATCTATGCTAATATACTACCTCCAACATCATGGGCTCTTATCTTATTAAATCGCCTTATGAGAGGTACCTTATCGAAAGCCTTTTGGAAATCCAAATATATTACATCTACTGGATCCCCTTTATCTCTCCTTTTTGTTACCTTCTCAAAGAATTCTAATAAATTTGCCAGGCATGATATCCCCTTCATGAAGCCATTCTGACTCTGCTTGATTATATTACGCATTTGTAAATGCTCTCCTATTACATCCTTTATAATAGACTCCAACATTTTCCCAATGACAGATGTTAAGCTAACTGGCCTATAGTTCCCTCCCTTCTTGAATAAGGGTGTTCCATTGGTAGTTTTCCAATCCTCTGGGATTTTTCCAGAATCTAAGGATTCTTGGAAGATTACGATCACTGTAACCATTATCTCTGCAGCTATTTCCTTTAATATCCTAGGATGCAACCCATCAGGTCCAGGGGGCTTATCGGCCTTTAGCGCCATTAGTTTCCCTAGTACTTTTTCTCTAGTGACAGTTATTGTATTTTTTTTGTCCCCCCGCCTTTTGTGCCATGATTATTTAGTATTTTTGGTATGCTATTAGTGTCTTCTACTGCGAAGATTGATGCAAAGTATTTATTCAGCTCTTCTGCCATTTCCTTGTTCCCCATTATTTCCCCAGCCTCATTCTCTAAGGGGCCGATATCAACTTTGGCCTCTCTCTTCCTTTTTCTATATTTAAAAAAGTTCTACTGTCCCCCGACAAACTAGATAGATGTAGCTGTTACATACAGCTGAAATTGAAAATTTAACACATAAATACTATCAAATTCAACTTAACCTACAACTATTATAATACATTTTATAGGCCCCATAAATGGGCACAGAGATCATGATGCAGGGTTAATTTGTGCCCATTACTTCTGATGTGGGCAGCAGACCAAGTTCATGTTGCCTGCTAATTTATCCAGGCAGCAAGCACTAAACCAAGCTATTGAGTCACCGTAAACCTCAGCAGGGGGGCTGAAAAGCATCAGAGGCTAGCACCGTTAAAGCTAGTCTGCACCACTTAAAGAAATCAGTTAGGCTGCACCTTTTAATTTGGACAAAAACAAAAATTGCTGGAAAAACTCAGCAGGTCTGACAGCATCTGTGGAGAGAGGAAGACAGAGCTAACGTTTCGAGTCCGTATGACTCTGCTTCAGAGCTAAGAGAAATAAAAATGTGGTGAAGTATATACTGTTTAAGGGGGGTGGGACAGGTGAAGCTGGACAGAAGGCCAATGATAGGTGGAGGTAAAGGAGAGATTGCGAAAGAAGTCAAACAAAAGGTCGAAGGGGTGTTGATGGTGGTGATACTGGCTGAAGGAGGCACTAATGGTGACATTAACAGTAGAAAGCAGAATGAGCAAGTGACAGATGGCCCTAATGGGGCTGGGGGAAGGGGATGGTGTGGGGGGGAAAGAAATTGAAATAGGCTAAAAGATGGGGATAAAACAATGAATGGAAATAAATTTTAAAAATAACAGTAATAGAAATAGGTGGGGGGAAAAAAATATATAAAAATTAATAAATATTTGAAAAAAAGGGGATCAAAAAGGGGCGAGGATGGAGGAGAGAGTTCATGATCTGAGGTTGTTGAACTCAATGTTAAGTCCAGAAGGCTGTAAAGTGCCTAATCAGAAGATGAGGTGCTGTTCCTCCAGTTTGCATTGAGCTTCACTGGAACATTACAGCAGGCCATACAGACATGTGGGCATGAGAGCAGGGTGGTGTGTTGAAATGGCAAGCAACATTGTTTGCGGATAGACCAAAGGGGTTCCAGTCTGCATTTGGTCTCTCCAATGTAGAGCAGCCCTCATTGGGAGCAGTGAATACAGTAGACCAAATTGAGGGAAGTGCAAGTGAAGCACAGCTTCACTTGAAAGAAGCGTTTGGGCCCTTGGACGGTGAGGAGGGGAGGAAGTAAAGGGGCAGGTGTTGCATCTTCTGCTGTTGCATGGGAAGGTGCCATGACAGGAGGTTGAGGTGATGGAGTAGTGGACCAGGGTGTCCCAGAGGGAACGGTCCCTACGGAATGCCAGTGGGGAGGGATGAATGAGGGCGAGGGAGATGTGAAAAGTGAGGACAAGGGGGACCCTAACATGGTTCTGGGAGGGAGAGGACGGTGTGAGGGCAGTGGCGTGGGAGATGGGTCGGACACAGTTGAGGGCCCTGTCAACCACCATGGGTAGGAAATCTCAGTTAAGGAAGGAAAACAGACATGTCAGGAGCACTGCTTTGGAAAGTGGCATCATCAGAACAGATGCGATGGAGGCGAAGGAACTGAGAGAATGGGATGGAGTCCTTACAGGAAGCGGGGTGTGAGAAGTTGTACTCGAGGTAGCTGTGGGAGTCAGTGGCTTGTAATGAATATCGGTGGACAGACTATCACCAGAAATTGAGACAGAAAAGTCAAGGAACGGAAGGGAAGTATCAGTGATGGACCATGTGAAAATGATGGAGGGGTGGAAATTGAAAGCAAAATTAATAAATTTTTTCAGGTCCAGAAGAGAGCATGAAGCGGCACTGAAACAGTCATCGATGTACCGGAGAAAGAGTTGTGGGAGGGGGCCTGAGTAAGTCTGGAACAAGGAATATTCCACATATCCCATAAAGAGACGGGCATAACTGGGGCCCATGCGGGCATCCATAGCCACACCTTTTAATTGGAGGAAGTGAGGCGAGTTTGAGGAGAAATTGTTCAGGGTTCCTCTGCTCAAGGAAGAAGTGGAGTGCCCTCAGGCCATCCCGGTGGGGGATGGAGGTGTAGAGGGATTGGACATCCATGGTGAAGAGGCGGCAGTTGGGGCCAGGGAACTGGAAATTGTTGATATGATGCAAGGCATCAGAGGAATCGCAGATGTAGGTGGGAAGAGACTGGACAAGGGGAGAGAGAACGGAGTCAAGATAGGAAGAAATGAGTTCCGTGGGGCAGGAACAGGCTCATATGATTGGTCTACCGGGACGGTTCTGTCTGTGGATTTTGGGGAGGAGGCAGAAGCGGGCTGTCCGATGTTGGGAGACTATGAGGTTGAAAACTGTGGAGGAAAGATCTCCAGAGGAGATGAGGTCAGTGTCAGTCCTGGAAACAATGGCTTGATGTTTGGTAGTGGGGTCATGGTCCAGGGGGTGGTAGGAGGAAGTGTCTGTGAGGTGGCGCTCAGCCTCTGCGAGGTAAAGGTCAGTACGCCACCAGATAATAGCACCACCCTTGTTGGCAGGTTTGACAACTAAGTCAGGGTTGGACCTGAGACAATGGAGTGTGGCAAATTCACAAGGAGACAGGTTAGAGTGGGTGAGAGCAGCAGAGAAATTGAGACAGCCGATGTCTTTTTAAAAAAAATGTATTTCCATTCCTTGTTTTATCCCCACCTTATAGCCTATTTCAATCTTTTTTCCCACACCGTCCCCTCCCCCCACCCCCACTAGGACCATCAGTCACTTGCTCATTCTGTTTTTTACTCTTAATGTCACCATTAGCCCTCCTTTAGCCAGTATCACCACCATCAACACCCCTTCAACCTTTTGTTTATTACATCTTTGCAACCTCTCCTTTGCCTCTACCTATCACTGGCCTTCTATCCAGCTTCACCTGTCCCATCCCCCTTAAACAGTATATACTTCACCACATTTTTACTTCTCTTTAGTTCTGAACATTAACTCTGTTTTTCTCTCCACAGATGCTGTCAGACCTGCTGAGTTTTTCCATCAATTTTTCTTTTTGTTTCAGATTTCCAGCATCCGCTGTATTTTGCTTTTATCCTTTTAATTGGTAGGTGCATTGTTGCTGGTGAGGGACTGGAAGTCATTCTACAACTGCTACTGACTTGGGGAAGACACAAGAAGGCACAATACGGGAGACAATGCACTCTAATGTGGAGGCCTTGGTTGAGGAAGAGATGTGCCTAACCCACAGGGGGCCAGCAGGCCCTCTAGACAAACTCCCAACGTAGTGGGACCAGATAGCCTGGTGGTCACTGCCAGGAGTCAAGACCCAAGGATCTGGATGCAGTGCCACAAACAGTTCAATGACTTCATGAGTGGTCAAGGTCAGTGATTGCATCGTCACATGCTAGATTCTACCACCTGCGCCACTAGCCTCACATATTGTTACACATTGTCACCCACCAATCCCTATCATTCAGGCCTCATTTATATCCAACATTCATAGCTTCACTCCAATTTTACACACTTAACACTGTTGCAAGCCACTTCTCACAACTTGCACACATTGCCAGTTCAAACGGGATAGCTGCAGCAGCCAAACAGACTGCACTACACTCACTCACTGGCACATTCCTCTTTCTTTTGCAGGAACAAGGTGGTGCTCAACTGAATGCAGCAGGTGTTAACTGATGGGGAACAGGCTCAGCTGCATGGCCTAACCCCCATGGAGTTGAAGGTGCTGGTTATCATTGGAGTAGCCATTGTTGAGGTTGTGGCCAGCAACAGAATGAAATGATAGAAGACAAAAGGTACCGTAAACCTAATTTCCCTCCTCACATCTTCTTCTGAAGCTGCAGGTTACGTAAGCATGGAGCTCTGACTCCACACACTCCACCTCCACTCACCACAACCTTACCCTTGAGTCTTCCTTCTTTAAGATCCCGAGAACTGCAATCTGCCAGGCAATGATGGAAGAAAAAGAGGTAGAAGAGCAGGAAGGCAGTGATGTGAAGAAACAACACAGTCACTCACTCTTACACTCAGCAACCAGCTCAGATACTCACACCACACACAATTTAGAGGACAGCTCAGAGACAGGGTCTGAAAGTGGTGAGGCACTAAGCATGAGGGGGCTGCAAGCAGGGCAGGGACAAGGGCAGCTCAGATGCCAACACTGATGGGCGAGGTTGCACATGAGTTCTACTGCAGAGGGCAGCCCACAGAAGGCTGATGGGTATGCACAATGAAATGCTTAGTGTATTGGTAAGACAGAAAACCTGCATGGAATGTGAGGAACATGAAGGGCTCTGGCACCAACTTTGCACAGGGATTTCTGTAGTGCTTGGAGCACATTTGTGCACTCAACCATGATGCAGTACCTGATGGTCAAAGTGGTTTTACTGCAGGTAAAACCAAATCCAGTACGGGTGTTGCAGTGGAAGCTCAGATTTCTGATATGCAAGCTCAGACTGAACCACTGCCATAATGGCAGCACAGTGCTCAAAGTGGCTTCCAGGGTGTCACAGCAGTCCAGAAAACTGTCCAAAAAGATCACCAGGATTGACGTGCCACCCAGCCAGTGGCTCCAGCAGTCTTTCAAAAGATTACTGGGATTGATGTGCTGTCCCAGGGCAATGTTCTGTGGAGCACGAACCTGCTGTCCCTTCTCAGGATGACAGCGTTCACTCTCCCACCACTGTCAACCCACCAGCTCCCTTGCTGCAGTGGAATCCCTTCCAGCTGTGCTACATCTCAGAGTTGACATATGTGGCCCAATCAACATGTGTGCAGTGAATGGCACTCTGCACAATGAGAAAGCCTATAATTCTAGTAAAGCCATGCACTTGCCCCACCAGCTGCTCTCTGGCAAGAGAATAAAACATATTCAGCTCTCTTGAAATTAGGGGCATTAGTGATCTCCCTTATGCAATAGTGAACAGCAAACTGCAAGATGTTGCAAAATACTGAAGCAAATGCAGCTTCAGGATGGAAATAGCTCGATGCACAAATGTTCATGGCCATGGTCACCTTCACAGCTATTAATAATGTCTTACCCTGTTCGGAAGTTGCAGTTGCAGCTTCAGTAGGGGTCAGATTTCAGTGAGAATCTCCTTAGTGAAGCAAAGATATCTTGCACACTGACCCTCACTGAGTTTCTGGTAGAAGATTTGCTCCCTGAGCAGGCTGGGGATATGGCCTTCTATAGGTAGCCCTTCTCCATCTTCTTCTAGCAGTTGACCCTGTTTCGCATACCCTCTGCTCTTCCTCCTAGTTAAGCTGTATTCCAAGGGGATTGCCTACGGCTGCAATCGAGCAACTGGTTTGTGCAGGCGTCTTAGTCAAAACCAGCACTTCAACAACCTGCCTCACCACTCCTTAGAGTTTAGCAACTTTAAAGGACTCTCGAACGCACCAAAGCCTCAGCCTGCAGAAATCCATCAGCAACTCACCTGAAAATAGCTAACGATCCCTGTAATTAGCACTGCTTTGGGGAGGGGGTTTGGGTGGGTGGCTATGTCAGGGCAGCTCTTCTTGCTGCTGAACACGTGACTAGGCTTGGTGTGTTTTTTCTTGTGCCACAGTCAATACTGGGCGATCTGTCTGTTTTTATTCTTGTTGTTTCCTGTAGCAGTTTTGACACTACTGAGTGGCCTACTAAGCCATTTCAGAGAACAATGATTTGAACTCCTGTCTCTGGGTTATTAATTCAGTAATAGAAACATTACTTTGCCATATTAGTTGATCATGATCTGCCTCCTGGGCATATTTCTAGCTGATGCACACTGTGCAAGTGTTAGCACCATCACTAACATGGTGTCTAGTGCCACTCACATAGAAGTTTGTGCATTCGCCGGACACCATTTTTCATCCTCTATAGCAACTTGTGAAAAAAGGAAAAAGGCGCTACAAAAACAAATTTTGTGCTGTAGGTACTTGGAAAAAGAGAATGTGTCATTTTTACTAAACGACATTTTTAAAACATCAATCTCTGAGCATAAAGTACACGACACAAAAATATCTTAGCCATCCTGTGTCAATAATCTTAACATTTTCCCTGTGAGTAGATGGCTAGGAGAAAAGATCTCCCTGGGGATTGAACAATACACCAGCCAACATTTCTGCTTCTCATCATTATCCAGTGATCTCTACTGTAGATTGTACATGTGGATATTGAGAAAGGCTTGCATCAACTGGGGAGCGTCACCCTTTGTGATTGAATAGTCATGCTCACAGTTGAAGAATTACTGAGATATTGAAGGGGACCCCACCCAAGTGCTTATAAAATCAGCACTCAGCAAGAATGAACACCTTCAGAAAGAGGGGAAAGAGAAAAGGTTCTGGACAACATGTGGAAATGGACACCATTTAATAAAGCACATTTAAAAGTTGGCGAATGTCACAAAACATGCTTTATGCCAAATAATGATTTTTAATCCACCGGCTGGAAAACTGAACTGAATTTTTAAAAACAGAGACATTTTAAAACAGAGACTAGAAGTGTGACTTGAGCTCACAACAAAGATGGATACTCAATTTGCATCACTGTGCTCTCCACATTGCAACCCAATGAGGTGGAGGTACGTCTGTAAAGGCCCATTAAGGACAATGGCCTCAGGAGAATGAGTGAGCCACATATCCTGTTCCCGTTGGCAAGGAATCAGGGCAATCATCTGGGATATTCAACAGGGGTTCCAGACATGAACTCAACAAGCTACAATGGGAATATGCTAAACTCAATCACTTGAAAAATGGCACACTGGCAGAGACAGAGGATTCCCAGACATGGATTGAAAAAGTTACAATGGCGAATACACTAATCGCAACCACGTTTGAATCACGAGGCAACATGTTGTGTGACAGTGTTAGGAAATAGAGATAGGTTAAGTAAGTTATATGGCTATTTGTGGGTGTCAGGAATGTGTTTTAAGTTTGATTTGTATTTCTGTACCTGTGTGTTAAGAAAGGTCAATTAGAGTTTTAGTTTCACTTTAAAAAGGTGCTTGCATTTCTAATGAAGAGTTATGACCCCTAAAGAGAAGGTAAACATACAAGGGTAGAAGAATTGGACTGTTGCCTAACAACAGGGGCCCAGGGAGGCAGGTCCCTCCCACAGGCACACACACAAAAGAAGAGAAACAGCAGTTGCTTTGGAAGCTGTTCGAACGCAGTTGGTTCTGAAAGTTGCTGCCAGGAAAGACTGGAGGACAGGGGGCAGATAGCCAGTTCCAAGCTAAAGAAAAATCCCAAATATTCAGGGGAGTGGAAGAAGAGAAAGTCCAAAGATGATCTCCTAGTCAAAGGAAGGACGGGAACCTGTTAAGTGAAGTTAAGAATGAGGGGCAATGAGAAAGGCTCCATGCTTCAGATTTAAAGAGACAAAAGCTGCAGGGAGCAGATTTAAAGTGAGAACAGCTTCCATGAGGCAAGAAGGTCCAAAGAGACAACTGAAGATCTAACTCTTTGCTATGGGCACGTGAAGCAGTGATGTACTGTTGACAGCTGAGTCAGAGAGACAGAGTGGGTGGAAGACAGCTTGAATGTATGTGGTGATGCAGGGAAGAGGAACAACAGAAGGAGTGTTTGAAACCCTGGAGGTGAACCCTTGCGGAAGGTATCTGAGAGAAAGCGTCGGTTTGGGAGAAGATTCCAAGGCAAGGTCTTGGAGAGTGGAGATTGGAAACCCTCGTGTGAAAGGCAGAATTCAGTGAGACTGATTGGCTCACAGTGTGTCAAGCATCTGGAGGGTAAAGAGTTGAGGAGGGATCCATAGCGTCTGGTTGAGGTGGCATCTGTCATTTGATTTCAGAGTGTGCTGTGTCTGACCACAGAGTACCATAGATTTACATGGACTATGTACTTACTGTGTACATTAGACTATAAGATAGCTTTTGTAACTTGTGTTATCCTTACAAATCTGTAAAGGTATAGTTGTGGGTGAAGGAGTATTGTAATATAGTTTATCTTTTCTTGTGTAATAAATGTTTTATTCTTTTGTTAAAAGTTCATCAGCTGACCCCTGTGCCTCTGTTAAGTAGCTACTCTCCACGTATCTAAACAAACAAAAGTTAGGGTCTATCAAGCTGGGTTCCACTCTGGGATCAGGCTTGTCCATAGATAACCTCAGCTGGGATCGTAACAACAGGCCCTCCCGCTTTGTGTGCTTAAACTTCTGGCTTCTCTGCAATAAGAGGACAAGCAGCTGAGATACTGATGACAGAAGACCAGATTGGGGTCCCTCCTTCCTCCCTCTCTCCCTGTCCCACCCTGCAAGCTTTGAACCCTGTTTGTTGACTGTGACCAACGGGGGTGCCCCCATTGCATACAGTGACTTCTTAAAAAGAATTCAACCCAACACTGCCATCTGCAGGTGAACAGCCAAATCAGCAATCTGCATCCTTAAATCGGAAGCATCTGGACCACCAAAAAATAGTTCAAAGACCACTGAATTCAGCCTGAAGCCAGCCGAGTCACTAAACTACAGACTAAATAACCCTTCTATTTCTTTAGACTTTAAGTTGACAAATCTATCCTTTCCCACTCTGTAATCTATTGATGTGCACATGCGAAAGTCAAGAGTGTATTTTATTAATTTACTTGGATTGGTTTAAGTATAACAAAACTAACCTCTTTCTTTGTAAAACTCAAGAAAACTGTCCGATTGAGTCTTTTATGACCACAGCGTATAAGCAGTTAAACACTCACTGACTTGGCAAGTATATCCTTTTCAAAAAAAAAACCTGCTGTAGTTAAATGAGAAGAAAAAGAGCCATTCTATCCCTCCTCACACGATTGTAACAGTAACAAAATTCTTCACACTGAGGACAATCATTTCTATTGTCATAATCAAAGACGTATTAAAATACACAAAGTAATACAACCATTTTCAATTTACAACTGGTAATGGGGTTATGTCTCAACTATACCTGTAACACAGGGCTGTTGTCAAAGTTGTAGGCACTGGGCCTCCCTTCCAGAGTAGAAAAGGCAACATTTCCTCCAGTGAGGGGTGATATATCACTAAACTCATCTGTGCACAGTGCCTGCTTTTCATCTTCTCCTGTTCGGATAAACCCACGATTCTTTTTCTGGTAGGTTTTCTCACAGGATCCACTGTAATACTGGTAAGGTATCCAAGGCCCATCTTCATTAGTTCGTTTATAAATAACAAAACTCTCAGGTCGACTTGTGTGAAATTTCAGTCTTACGTATGTAATATCAAATGCTTTCCCTGCAACCAAAGAAAAAAAGTGAATTTAATTTTTACCAGTTATATTTTTGAACTTCAACTTGCTGAAAGCAAAAAGAACTTGCATTTTTACAGTGCCATCTTATGTTTTCAGAACCTGTCTTCACAGGTGCTTCAGGACCAATTAATTACTTCTGAAGCAGTCAATTATGCCGGCAGATACAACAGCCAATGTGCAGACAGCGAGGTCCCACAAATAGCAAATGAAGTGACTAATTATTACATCATTTCTTGATGGCATTAGTTGAGTATGGTCAGAACACAAAAGAACTGTGTGTTCTCTTCAAGTCATGTCATGGGATCTTCTGCATCTACCCACACATGAAACAATACAGTCGGGCCCTCGTTTAAAAGTCTCATCTCCGAATTGTGGTGTCAGCTAAACTCGAGAATAACAGATGCATAATTTACAAGCTCAAAGGGTGAGTAAGTTATGCAGGTCATAAAAGTTCTTGGAATGGAATTAATCTGGACGCACAAGTGCACCCAATTTTCCTTCATAGAATGATACAGCATAGAAAGCAGCCATTTGGCCACTCGTGATTGTGAAGCTTTTTGGTAACGCTATCCAATTAATCCCACGTCCTTGTTCTTTCCCTTCAAGTATTTACCCAATTCCCTTTTGAATATTACTATTAAGTCTGCTTCCACCACCATTGGAGGCAGTGCATTCCAGATCACAACATCTTGCTGTGCAAAAAATGTTTTATGTTGTCTCAGGTTCTTTTGCCATTGTCTTGAATTTGTCTTCTCTTGTCAACAACCCTTCTGCCACTGGAAATAGCTTCTTATTTACTCTTTCAAAATTGTTTGTGATTTTGAATACCAGCAAATTTTCGTTTAACCTTCTCTGAGACGAACATCCTAGATTCTCCAATTTCTCTACTTAATTGAAGTCCCTGGTACCACTCTCGGAAATTTTTTCTACACCCTCTCTCAGCCCTTGCCTTCCATGCTATATTGTGTGTATAAAGGTTTAGCATAACTTTCTTGTTGTTACATGCCAAGGCCCCCATATACTCTATCCTGCCGCCTTCAAAGATTTGTGTACATACAGCTCCAGGTATCTCTGTTCCCGCACCACCTTTAAAATTGTACCATTTTGTTCATATTGTCTCGCCTCATTCTTCCTAACAGAACATCACTTCACACTTCCTGGGATGGAAGGATTGTTGTATGAGGAGAGATTGGGTCGACTAGGTTTCTATTAAATGGAGTTTAGAAGAATGTGAGGGGATCTCATTGAAACGTATAAAATTCTGACAAGGTTGGACAGTCCGGATGCAGGGGTGAAGTTTCCTCTGGTGGGGGAAGTCCAGAACAAGGGGTCACAGTCTTAGGATACCGGGTAGACCATTTAGGACTGAGATGAGGAGTAACATCTTCACTCAGAGGGTGGTGAAGTTTGTTAGCGTCCACATATTGTTTATTGCATTCCCAAATTTCGTAAGAGCATAGACTGATGAAATAGGGCAAACACATGGCAGATGAAACATAGAAAATAGGAGCAGGGGTAGGCCATTCGGCCCCTCAGATCTGTTTTGCCATTCAATATGATCATGGCTGATCCTCTGTCTCAACGCCTTACTCCCAACTCTCTACCCATACCCCTTGATGCCTTTAGAGGCGAGAAACCCATTTCCCCCTTAAATATGTTCAGTGAATTGCCTCCACAGCCTTCTGTGGTTGAGAATTTCATAGGTTCACTACCCTCTGAGTGAAGATGTTTCTCCTCCTCTCAGTCCTAAATGGTCTACGGGTCATTAATTTATATCAAAAAAAGCAGTGGTCCTGAAATTAACTCCCAGGAAATGCCACTCCATACGTTCCTCCACACTAAAAAATAACAATTTTCTGTGTTACAACAGTAACTAAACTTCAAAATAACGCAGTTGTCTATGAAACACTTTAGGGTGACTCAAGATCATGGTGCTATATAAATGTAAGTCTTTCTTTCCTTTCTCTGTTTTCTGTCCTTTAGTCAATTTTGCATCCATGGCCCCTTTAATCTCATGGGTTTTGATTTTGCTTAACAAATCTATTCTATAAAATTTCATCAAACATCTTTTGAAAGTGCAAAGGCACACCACACTATCATCAACAACTTCTTTCGATACTTCAAAGAACTCAATCAAACACAATTTGCTTTTAAGAAATCTGCGTGGACTTACATGAAAAGTCCAACTATTCTAAATGTCAATTAATTTTGTTCTATGTTATCTCTAAACTTTCACCACCATTGACATCAGGCTGACTGAGAGCAATTGCCAGGTTTATCCCACTTGCCTTCTTAAAAATGGAGTGCAACATTTACAATCCCCCAGTCCTCTGGCACCACCCCATATCTGAGGAAGATTGTGGCCAGAGCCTCAGTAATTTCCATACTTATTTCATTAAATAACTTAAGATGGATCAGGTGACCTTTCTACTTTGAGGATTGCCAACCTTCCAAGTAACTCCATTTTATCCTATCCAAAATTGCTCCTGCCTTCTCCTTTACTGTTATATTGGTATCATCCTCTTCACAACTGAAGGAAAATGCAAAGTATTCATTTAATGCCTCATCCATGCACTCTGTCCCCACAATCTCTTATTTTTGATCCTGAATCAGTCCCACCTTTCCTTTGATTTTTTTTTAAAACTACTTATGAGTTTGTACAAGACTTTTGGGTTTCTTTTCAAGTTAGCCACTAATTTATTCTCATTTGCTCACACTCTCTCTCTCTCTCTCTCTCTGTGCCCCTCTTTCTTTTTTCAGATCTCCTCGGCACTTTCTGTATTCAGCTTGGTTCTCTACTGTATTAGGAATCCTACAATTGTCAAAAGCATCCTTTTTCTGTATCATTTTAACCTCTATCTTTAGTCATCTAGGGAGCTCTAGCTTTAGTGTCCTTACTTTCTCTCTTATATGGAGTGAGGGTAGCCGAAGTCAAAAAGGTCGGTGAATTTTTTTTGGGTCAAGAAAGCATGTAATTATAGTACATTTTATGATCTGTAGTGATAGGCAAATGTTTTTAAGCCACTTCAAATGAGTGGAATTATTAAACTTCAAGCGGATAGAAACATTAGTTTTTCCTTTGTTTACCTACTATTACCATCAAGATCGTGGACCAATGCAATTGTATGAAATCACCAAAAGTGACTTCAACATTTCAGCCTTCAGTAATTTCTTGGTATCACATGGTGTCATAAAATATAATAATTTTCATATTACTGTAAAAGTGGGTTAATAGTGAGGTTTGGATTAGTTTCTCTGTATTTGTGTGTTTGTGGTGGGGGGAATTAATTGAATTGGAGACTGTTAGTTTGAAGGCTTTTAGTTATCAATAAGAAGCTAGGTTTGAAATGCTAAATACGTAAACATGGCTGAAGTTTTAGAATGTGAGCTGTAAGGAAATTAGCATTTTTAGATAAATTAGGTTAATTTGAATTTCAAAGAGGTGGTAAAATGTTATGCCTAGCCAGAAGAAGCCAAGCCAAACAGTGTGTTTAGATTTCCCAAAGGTTACTGATAAAATTTGTACTATGAAAAGATTTATATTATGAGAAAAGTAAAGTTGTAAAAACATATGGGAACAATGGAATTTGCATTAAAAGGAAGAAACATGTATAAAGGAGATGAGGCTATGTATAAGAGGGGAAGGCATGCTAAGATTTAACACAAGTGTGAAAAGCCTCCAGCCTCTGTGCATCAAGTTGCTGTCTACAGGAACTGAAGCTGAGAAAACTCATTTTGAATGTGACTGCCCAGGGTATTGTGTTGCTTTGCCTGGTTCTGTTTAAATCTATTTGTTTTTACTGTTACCTTAACGGAGATGTAACTGGGAGGCAGATTAATTAGAGGTTTAGGAGTTATTATAATCGTAATTTGTAGACTATGTATGCGTCTGAAATCTTTTCTTTTGTTAATAAATGCTTAATTTAGTTTTCTAAAAACCTCTGAAGTCACGGTAGTCTTGTTACTTCTGAATTTAAGGCAGGCATCTCAAAATAAAATACAAATTGCAAAACAGCTGTGACCACGTGATCAAGTTTCCCTCATGGACTTGGTCTGCTTGGCACACATCATCTGCTACGTCATAACATATGGGGTGAATCGAATTTGCTGAAGGCTGGCATCTGTGATGCTAGGGACCTCAGCAGGAGGCCAAGATGGATCATCCACCTGGCACTTCTGAAGATCACAGAATCACAGAGTGCAGAAGAGGCCCTTCGGCCCATCGAGTCTGCACCGACATGTGAGAAACACCTGACCTACCTACCTAATCCCATTTACCAGCACTTGGCCCTTAGCCTTGAATGTTATGACGTGCCTAGTGCTCATCCAGGTACTTTTTAAAGGATGTGAGGCAACCAGCCTCCACCATCCTCCCAGGCAGTGCATTCCAGACCGTCACTGCCCTCTGGTAAAAAAGTTTTTCCTCACATCCCCCTTAAACCTCCTGCTCCTCACCTTGAGCTTATGCCCCCTTGTGACTGACCCTTCAACTACGGGGAATAGCTGCTCCCTATCCACCATGTCCATGCCCCTCATAATCTTGTACACCTTGATCAGGTCGCCCCTCAGTCTTCTCTGCTCCAATTAAAACAACCCAAGTCTATCCAACCTTTCTTCATAACTTAAATGTTTCATCCCAGGCAACATCCTGGTGAATCTCCTCTGCACCACCTCCAGTGCAATCACATCCTTTCTATAATGTGGAGACTAGAACTGCACACAGTACTCCAGCTGTGGCCTCACCAAGGTTCTATACAACTCCAACATGACCTCCCTACTTTTGTAATCTATGCCTCGATTGATAAAGGCAAGTGTCCCATATGCCTTTTTCACCACCCCACTAACATGCCCCTCTGCCTTCAGAGATCTGTGGACACACACACCAAGATCCCTTTGTTCCTCAGAACTTCCTAGTGTCATGCCATTCATTGAATACTTCCTTGTCAAATTACTCCTTCTAAAGTGTATCACCTCACACTTTTCAGGGTTAAATTCCATCTGCCACTTATCTGCCCATTTGACCATCCCGTCTATATCTTCCTGTAGCCCAAGACACTCATCCTCACTGTTAACCACCCAGCCAATCTTCGTGTCATCCGCAAACTTATTAATCCTACCCTCCATAGTCATCTATGTCGTTTATATAAATGACGAATGACGAAGATGGTTGCAAATGCTTCAGCCTCGTCTCATCTATGGGGATATTTGTGGAGATTTATCCTCCAGTTAGTTGTTTAATTGTCCACCACCATTCGCAACTGGATGTGGCAGGACTGCAGGGCTTTGATCTGATCAGTTGATTATTGGGTCACTTAGCTCTGTCTACCATATGCCACTGTTTGGCGAGTAGTCTTCTGTTGTAACATCATTAAATTGACACCTCATTTGTAAACCCACATTTCTTTTTCTGGTAGGTTTTCTCACAGGATCTGGTATTGCTCCTGGCAAGGCCCCCTGCACTCTTCATTGAACCAGGGTTGATGGTAATGATAGAATAGGGGATATAATAGGCCATGAAGTTACAGATTGTGGTTGAATACAATTCAGCTGTTACTGATGGCCCACAGCACGTCATGGGTGCCCAGTTTTCAGTCGCTAAGTTTGGTTGAAATCTATCCCATCTAGCACGGTGGTAGTGCCACACAACATGATGGAGGGTATCCTCAATATGAAGGCGGGGCTTCATCTCCACAAGAAATGTGCAGTAATCACTTCCACCATTACTGTCATGGACAGATGCATCTGCAACAGGTAGATTGATGAGAACAAGGTCAAGAAGGTTCCCTCACCAACTGATGCAGACCCAGTCCAGCGGCCATGATCTCTGGGACTCAGCCAGCTTGGTCAGTAGTGGTGCAATCGAAGTCCCCCACCCAGAAAACATGCTCCGCCCTTGCCACCATTAGTGCTTCTTCCAGTTGGTGTTCAACATAGAGGAGTACTGATTCATCAGCTGAGGAGGGCTGTAGGTGGTAATCAGCAGAAGGTTTCCTTAACCATGTTTGACTTGATGCCATAAGACTTCATGGGGTCCAGAGTTAATGTTGAGGACTCCCAGGGCAACTCCCTCCTGACTGTATACTACTGTGCCACCACCTCTGGTACGCCTGTCCTGCTGGTGGAACAGGTCATAACCAGGGATGGTGATGGTGGTGTCTGGTGCATTGTCTGTAAGGTATGATTCCGTGAGTATGACTATGTCAGGCTGGGTTGCTTGACTAGCCTGTGGGACAGCTCTCCCAATTTTGGCACAAGTCTCCAGGCATTAGTAAGGATGACTTTGCAGGGTCAATAAGTTGACAGTTTGCTGTTGTCATTTCCAGTGCCTAGGTCAATGCCAGGTGGTCTGACCAGTTTCATCCCTTTTAGACTTTGTAGCGGTTTTATACAACTGAGTTTCAGAGGGCATTTATGAGTCAACCATATTGCTATCGGTCTGGAATTACATGTAGGCCAGGTAAGGATGGAAGATTTCCTTCCCTAAGGGACATTAGTGAACCACTTGGGTTTTTACCACAATCAACAATGGTTTCATGATCTAGCTGGTCTAGCATAAGACTAGCTTTTAATTCCAGATTTATTAACTGAATTTAAATTCCACCAGTTGCCATGATGGGATTTGAACCAATGTTCCCAGGGCATTAGCTTGGGCCTCAGGGATTACCAGTCCAGTGATATTACCACTGCGCCACCACCTCCCCTTTTTCCTTTCCCATCTTGCTTGAATACTTCGTAGCTAGGAATATTAAGTTCCTAATTCTCTCCTCCTTTCAGCCAAGTCACTGCTATGGACATTTTATCATTGTCCCGTTGGGCAACTTGTACTCACTAATCTTATTTACCACACTATGTTACATGTACACCAAATGCATCTTAGACTATTCTGCATTTGCCCACTGTCTGATACCTCCCATTTCTGAACTATTCCTAACTCTACTATTTATCACTCCCATTACTCTGTGCAACTTTCAAATGAGTTTAAACTCTTCCCAACAGTACAAGTTAACTTTACCATAAGGACAGTGGTCCCAGCTCTATTGAGGTGCAATCCATCCATCTTTACAGATCTCTTCTGCCCCAGAACTGATCCAAATACCCCACAAATCTGAAGCCTTCTCTCCTCCATCATTGCTCCAGTTACATTAACCTGTTTTATCACCCTAAACCTATTCTCACTTCTATGTGGCACTGGGAGTAATCAAGAGATTACTACCTTTGCACTCCCCTTAATTAGTTCCCACATGGATCTCGACTTCTTGCTGGTCTCCTTACCCTCTCAAATGTGCCGCATTGTATCAGTGATGTCTTTTACCCTGACACCAGGGAGGCAACACGCTATGCAGGACTCACCTTGGTGGTTACAGATACGTCTGTCTATCCCCTAACTGCCAAAATCCCTACAACCGCTGCATTTCTACACTTGGCTATGTTCCCACCTCTTGAGGCTATTTACCTCACAATACTGCGGATGTACTCCAGACAGCATTTTCCCAACATGTTCATTGGTATTCAGAGCTGCAAAACGATTTGAGAATGCCACACCCCCGGAGGATTCCTGTACTGTCTCTTCCTACCCAGCCAGATGGTTACCTACTTATTATTCCTTTGAACTCTCTGTAGCTGCGGGTAACTGCCTCCTAGAAAGTGCGGTCCAGGAAATTCTCAGCCTCCCAGCTGCTCTGTAGTGACTGCAGTGTTCCTCAAGCTTAGAAAACCTGAACTCAAGTCAAAAAAACTCCATGCAAAAAATCAAGAAACAAACCAACAAATACCCTTTAGTATTTGAGCAGGAAGCAGAGGTGATACAGGTAGATGAGAAAAGAAAGGACAGTATGATAAGAGGGGCATAGAGGAAAGGAGACAAAGATTAAAATTAAAACAAAAAGCTCAGACATACACTTTGCTGTAATTATTTAAATTCTTGTGCATCTTGAAGCAAACCAAAGCTCTGTTGCCCAGTTACATTTATTCCAGGATAGTGGTGGGCAATCAGGGAACTAATAGTAAGTTCCATGATCATCTTTAATTATGGCAGAACCCACAATGTGAGTGTGCAAGAGTCAAAGCTGAAATGTTGGCAAGCATCATCAGTCACAAAATAGATAAATGTATAATCCTACACAGCCTCCTCCAGACATCTCCATTGTAGAAGCCAATGTCTGGTGAATTTGGTTTACTACATGTATCATTGAGGATATGAGATACAGGAAAGGCTTTAGGCCCCTGGCCGAGCTGCTTCATTGTCAAAGACCTCAATTTAACCTAGAGTTACCAGTCTACAGTTTTATAAGCCAAAAGCATCATTGTCCAAAATTACAACTTACAACCAACGTACCCTCTAATTTTTTTTTTGTATTGTGCAACCAATTCGTTTAAGGGCACAGGCACTTAAAAATTTTTTTAGCAGCTAGCTACACATGCACCGTAACTCAAAGGGGCCAATTTGCTCATGGCCAGTTCTGGATTGCTGTGCTGTCATGCAGCTTAGAGGGAACCTTGTTTGCTACAGATAGAATGACAAGTTACAAGTTAATCCTGCACCAAAGCAACGTGTTTCCACCAGCAGACAGAAGATCTCACACTGAAATATGGGAAAAAGGACAAACATATGCCTGCGTATTCCAAAATCTTTATCCCAGCTGTAATTTTCAATGTGACTCATCATTTTATTACTCCATGGACCAAACATTTTAATAAAAGCAAAATATTGCCGATGAAGATCTGAAATAAAAACAGAGTACTGGAAAAACTCAAGCAGATCTGGCAGCATCTGTGGAGAGAGAAAGAGAGTTAGTGTTTTGAGTCCAATATGACTCTTCTTTGGAACACCAACAGCTTAGACCAAACATTTTAGTTTTGACTTTTACTTTCATCAGGATCATTATTCTTAATTGCTGACCATGATAAAAGGTTCAAATAACAAGGCACACAAGCCAAAAACTGGGATCCAAGAAAGGGTAAACATTTTTTTTTAAACATGAAGACTAAGAGCTGTGGACCAGGCTACCAGGAAAGCTCATTGGAAAACAAATTATGAAACCGGATGAGCTTCTGGGAAGAGAAAGGATTGAGAAATACGAGAAGGAGGCAGATAGCTGGACTTCAGTGCAGATCCTAAAATAAAGTTACATTTTCCATTAACATATTCACTAGTCACTTTCTTGCTGACTTTAAGTAGAAGGAAATATACTTCGCTATTGCCTGGAGATGAGGAGATATTTGCGTAGTTGATGCAGGCTCATTTATAATCTAGTCTTTGCTTGTATTTCTATTGACAGTGGCTTCATTTTCACATCCTAACTTTCATGTCTGGTAAGAATGGTAAAATAATGGCAGATTACTGAGAACCAAACCACTTAAAGAGCCACTATCAATTAAGTATTGTGGTGGTGTAAAGCTGCAACCTGAAATATTGGAGTAGAGGCTGGAGCAAGGGTATTGCATAGGGTCATGCATGAAGTTTGTAACAATATTTCGCTCTTATTTCCACAATAGGAAGCCTTTTGACATGTTCCTCAGAAAATTCTTCTGTCTCACAGATCCATAATTGTTCTGGTTTAATTCCTAAACCACAAATTTTAGCCAAGCAGAGCCCCTAATTCATGGTTTGTTGCAGTTGAACACAAAGGTCTTAATACAAGATTGCTGAATAGCCAAGCAACTCAGCTACCGCTTAGAGCAGCAAGGACTTCAAGTGTATCTGGCTATAAATTCTTGTTATTCCTACCAAACTAGCACATTTACACAATGCACTTTACGACAGCAATTTGGTTTCAATCGTCAGACATTACAGAAGGTATTGTTCAATTTACACACTTTTTTTTCCAAAAAACATTTTTTCTTTTCCTCACTTCCGCCTCTCTGGCATAATGGCCCAGCAGAATTGGTAAAAAGACTGCCAATCCAGGAATAACTAACTTCAAAATTACAGGAAATAGAGCAATTTCGACCAGTCCCCAAAAAAAGCCACTAAAGTACTATATGTAGGGCTGCCGACTGCGATTTAATGGGCAGAACTTTTAGTTCGGCAGGCGTGCGATTGCCGGGCCTGGAAGCAGCCGGGGAATAGACTGCTGACCGTAATTGGCCCTGACTGCGATTTCACGCTGGCTGGCCAACTAACGGCCAGCCAGCATGAAAGACACGCTGAAATGCTCAGCGCTGCTGGGGTGGGGGTGGAAGGAGGGCGGACGCTGATGTAAGCACAGGCGCAGGGAGCACAGAATGAAAGCTCTGTGAAGGCAGAGAGCTGGATCAGGGAGCTGAAGAATTTAAAAGCAATGGATAAAGATTTTAAAATGCAGAAAAAAATGTCCACGTATCAAAATCAGTCACCTGAACATATAAATTATGAAAATTCTGTCCATACATTTTTTTAAAATTTAATATGTTTTCATGCCACCCGTGGATGAGGTTTCCTGAAAAGTGCAAAGGTCCCCTAGCCTCTTCGCCGCCAGCCAACCAGAGCATTGGCTAGGCAACGAAAAATCCCTGTTAACTGCGCCGTTAATATGCTTAATTGCCCTCTTGTCAGCGGACGCGCTGAGTTTAGCGCGCTCCAATCGACCCGCAATGGCGTCGGGACACTTGTCTGACATCATCACGCACTATTTCACGGTCGAGCGGGTCGGGCACGTACCCGCCTGCTCAGCAAAAAATTACGCCCAATGTATTCCTCAAGGTTTCATACGAACATATAAATTAGGAGCAGGAGTTGGCCACTCGGCCCTTTGAGCCCATTCCGCCACACAATAAGATCATGGCTGATCAGGTTGTAACCTCAACTCCATATTCCCATCTACCCCCGATAACCATTCTTCCCCTGCTTATCAAGAATCTATCTAGCTCTGCCTTAAAAATAGTAAAATACTCAACTACCACTGCTTTTTGAGGAAGAGTGTTCCAAAGACCCTCAGAGAAAAAATTTCTCCTTATCTCTATCTGAAGTGGACGACCCCTTATTTTTAAACAGTGACCCCTAGTTCTAGATCCTCCCACAAGAGGAAACATCCTTTCCACATCCACCCTGTTAAGACACCTCAGGGTCTTATATTTTCAATCAAGTCATCCCTTACTCTTCTAACCTACAGTGGATACAAGCCTAGCCTGTCCAACCTTTCATCATAAGACAACCCTCCCATTCCAGGCATTAGTCTAGTAAACCATCTCTGAACAGCTTCCAACTCATTTACATCCTTCCTTAAATGAGACGATCATTACTGTACACAATACTCCAGGTGTGGTCTCACCGATGCCCTGTATAACTGAAGCATAACCTCTACTTTTGTATTCAATTCCCCTTGCAATAAATTAGCTTTCCTCTGAACCAGGAAGCAGCTTACCAGCTGGCTAACAGAGAACATGGGGAAGGCAACAATAAAACAATGGACAGACAGATCAATAATACAGGAAGCCAAACAATTTAGTATCCACAAGGTTGCAAGATTCAATGGCTATCCTCTGTTCTTCCATTCCCCCCCAACAACCCCTGACTTCCCAGTGTTTTCATGCAGCAAGCTGTCTAAAGGAATGCATGTTGCTATGAAGCAGGCCATAATGAACTGAAAAGGTCCACATGGTATACAATCTGTACACTTTCTTTACTATGATCTCAAAGGAGATCCATGGGTATTCAGCACATTATCAAATGTGTCAAATTAGTTTATTACTCAAATTAAATCAGAGAACATGACTATTTAAATCTTAATGCATCTCAAATCAATGCTATCTTAGCAGCTGAACATTTAGGAAGGAAATCTTTAAAATGCATATCTTCACAGTTGTAAAGCTGCCATCACCAGCCCAGATCTTTTCACATTTCCAGCTATAAAATCCTTTAAAAATCAAAGAATTTCTGATCATTCTTCCTCCCACAAACCACTGCTTCCCCGTTCCCCATAAACTTGAATACTGAATGCAAAAGCTAGGCCAAACAGAGGCTATTCATCTGGTATGGGGATGGTAGCATAATGGTAATGTTACTGGATGTATCATTCAAAACCCACCAGGGCAGCTAGGGGAGTTTAAATTTAATTGATTAAAAAATCTAGAATAAAACGTTAGCGTTGTCAATAACGATCAGTAAAAGAGCTGAACAGAAGAGAGGAGATCATGACAGCATTTGGTCGAGTATGGCATCAAGGAACCCTAGCAAAATTGAAGTCAATGGGAATTAAAGGAAAACTCTCCACTAGTTGGAGTCATACAAAGAAAGATGTTTGCGATTGTTGGGGGCCAGAAACCTCAGCCCCAGGACATCGCTGCCAGAGATCCTCAGGATCGTGTCCTCGGCCCAACCACCTTCAGCTGCTTCATCAATCACCTTTCCTCCATCATAAGGTCAAAAATGGGGATGTTCACTGATGACAGCAGTGTTCAGTAGCATTTGCAACTCCTCAGATATTGAAGCAGCCTGTGCCCATTGTTAGGAAACAGAGATAGTTTAAATTATATAGGTATTTGTGGGTATTGGGAATGAGTTTTAGCTTTAAAGTTTAAGCTTGATTTGTATTTCTGTATGTGTGTTAAGAAAAGGCCAAGTTGAGTTTTAGTTGAGTTTTAGTTTCACTTTAAAAAGTGTTTGCATTTCTAATGGGAGTTTACAACTGTAAGAGAAGTTAAGCAAACCCAAGAGTAGAAAAACTGGGAGGAACTGAAAGAAATCAGTATTAGTAGGGAAATGGTGTTGCAGAAATTGATGGGATTGAAGGCCGATAAATCCCCAGGGCCTGATAATCTACATCCCAGAGTACTTAAGGAAGTGGCCCTAGAAATAGTGGATGCATTGGTGGTCATCTTCCGAGATTCTATAGACTCTGGAACAGTTCCTACAGATTGGAGAGTAGCTAATGAAACCTCACTATTTAAAAAGGGGGAGGTAGAGAGAAAACAGGGAATTATAGTTGGTAGTGGGGAAAATTCTAGAGTCCATTATAAAAGATTTAATAGCTGAGCACTTGGAAAACAGTGGCAGAATCAGACAGAGTCAGCATGGATCTATGAAAGGGAAATCATGCTTGACAAATCTACTGGAACTTTTCGAGAATGTAACTAGTAGAGTTGATGAGGGGAGCCAGTGGATGTGGTTTATTTGGACTTTCAGAAGGCTTTTGACAAAGTCCCACATAAGAGATTAGCATGTAAAATTAAAGCGCACGGGGGTAGTGTATTGAGATGGATAGAAAACTGGTTGGCAGACAAGAAATAAAGAGTAGGAATAAACGGGTCTTTTTCCGAATGGCAGGCAGTGACTAGTGGGGTACCGCAGGGATCGGTGCTGGGACCCCAGCTATTCACAATATGTATTAATGATTTAGATAAAGGAACTAAATGTAATATCTCCAAATTTGCACAAAGCTGGGTGGGAGGGTGAGCTGTGAGGAGGATGCAGAGATGCTTCAGTGTGATTTGGACAAGCTGAGTGAGTGGGCAAATGCATGGCAGATGCAGTATAATGTGGATAAATATGAGGTTATCCATTTTGGTAGCAAAAACAGGAAGGCAGATTATTAACTGAATGGCTATAAATTGAGAGAGGGGAATGGTGTCCTCGTACACCAGTTGCTGAAGGTAAGCATGCAGGTGCAGCAGGCGGTAAAGAAGGCAAATGGTATGTTGACCTTCTTGGCGAGAGGATTCCAGTACAGGAGTAGGGATGTATTCCAGGTGTGAGACCACACCTGGAATACTGTGTGCAGTTTTGGTCTCCTTATCTGAGGAAGGATATTCTTGCTATAGAGGGAGTGCAGCGAAGGTTTACCAGACTGATTCCGGGATGGCGTATGAGAAGAGATTGAGTCGGTTAGGATTATATTCACTGGAGTTCAGAAGAATGAGGGGGATCTCACACACACCTATAAAATTCTAACAGGACTAGACAGGGTAGATGCAGGAAGGATGTTCCCGATGGTGGGGGAGTCCAGAACCAGGGGTCACAGTCTGAGAATACGGGCTAGACCATTTAGGACTGAGATGAGGAGAAATTTCTTCACCCAGAGAGTGGTGAGCCTGTGGAATTTGCTACCACAGAAAGTAGTCGAGGGCAAAACATTGTATGTTTTCAAGAAGGAGTTAGATATCGCTCTCGGGGTAAAAGGGATCGAACGATATGGGGAGAAAGCGGAAGCAGGCTATTGAATTGGATGATCAGCCATGATCTATATTTCCTAGCAACAGGGGTCCAGAGAGGCAGGTCCCTCCCACACACACTGAAGAAACTAGAAACAGTAGTTTTTTTGAGTTGTTTTGAAGGCAGCTGCCAAGCAGAAGCAATCTAGAAGGAGCAGATGGCCAGTCCCAAGCTAAAGTTGGTTGAAAGTAGCTGCCAGGGAGAGACTGGAGCAAAGGGAACAGATAGCCAGTCCCAAGTTAAAGAAGAAAGTCCCCAAGAATCCAGAGGAGTGAACTGGAGAAAGTCCCAAGCAAACCTTCTAGTCCAATGAAGGACAGGAACCTGGAAAGGTTCCTGTTAAGTGAATTTAAGAGTGAGGAGCAGAGAAAGGTACCAAGCTTCAAGCTTAAAGAGATAAAGGCTTGTGAGAAGTCAGAAGGTCCAAAGATACAACTGAAAGTCTGTAACTCTTTGCTATGGGCATGTGAAGCTGTGGTGTAATGTTGACAGCTAAGCTGGTGAGGGAGAGAAAGAGAGTGCATGGAAGAAAGCTTCAATGCATGTGGTGACCCAGGGGAGAGGAACATCAGAAGGTGAGTTTGAAACCCTGGAGGTAAACTCTTGCATCTGAGAGAAAGCATCATTTTGGGAGAAGATTCCAAGGCAAATTCTTGGATAGTGGGAATTGGAAATCCTCATGTGAAAGACGGAGTTCAGTGAGATTGGTTGGCTCACAGTGTGACAAACGTCTGGAGAGAGTTGAGGAGAGATCCATCGCATCTGTCTAGGTGGCATCTGTCACTTGGTTTCAGAGTATGGTGTGGCTGACCACAGGTCACCTATTGGTTTATATGGATGGTGAACTTACTGTGAACATTAGAGTATAAGCTTTTGTTATCCAAAATTTGTGTTATCCTTACAAATCTGTATATATCTGTAAAGGTACAGTTGTGGCTGAAGGAGTATTGTAATATAGTTCATCTTTTCTTGTTTAATAGTTGTTTTATGCTTTTGCTAAAAGTTAATTAGCTGACTCCAGTGACTCTGTTCAGTCGCCCCCTCTCCACATACCTAAACAAACAAATAACAGTTAGGATCTATCAAGCTGGGCTCCACCCTGGAATCAGGCTTGTCCAGTGGTGACCTCAGCTGGGGATCATAACAACATATGTAGCAAGACCTGGACACCATTCAGGCTTGTGCTGCTAAGTGGCAAGTTAACATTTGCACCACACAAGTGCTAAGCAATGATCATCTCCAACAAGAGGGAATCTAACTATCTTCCCTTAACATTCAATGGCATTACCATCCTGGGGTTTAACACTGACCAAAAACCGGATTGGATCAGACAAATAAATACTATGGCTACAATAGCAAAGTCAGAGGGTGGGAATTCTGTGGAGGCTAACTCATCTCCTGACTCCCCAAAGCATGTCCACTGTCTCGAAGATACAAGCCAGGAGTATGATGGAATACTTTCCTCTTGCCTGGATGACTCTAGCTCCAACAACACTGAAGCTTGATACCATCCAGGCCAAAAGCAACTCACTTTATCAGAATCCCATCTACCACCGATGCACAGTAGCAGCAGTATGCACCATATAGAAGATGCACACCAAGCCTCCTTCAACAGCACCTTCCAAACCCATGAGCTCTACCACCCAGAAGGTTAAGAGCAGCAGACACTTGCGAACACCACCACTGCAAGTCACACACCATCCTAACTTGGAACCATATCGGCATTCCTTCAAAGCCACTGAGTCGAAATCCTGGAGTCCCATCCTAACAGCATTCTGGGTGTACTTACACCAGATGGACTCGAGTGGTTCCAGAAGGCTGCTCACCATCACCTTCCAAAGGGCGATGGGGAATGAGCAACAAATGTTGGCCTAGCCAGTGAAGCCCAAATCCCATGAAACAATGAAAAAAATTCTGTGGAATAAAACTGTGCACAATACTGGTTTATTAAGGTGGTTAGTATTTTCTCAAAAGAATTTCAGTGTCCAAATCTTAAAAGAAGAAAGGAAATCCTATCACTTATGGTTTTCTTTTTGCTAGTTCTTTGTTAAATTACGATGTAAATTGTATGCTTCAGACACAGCCTAAAACTGAATTCTGTACTTTTCAGTTCACAAAATACATTTTGAAATTGGACAACAGCTGTAAGCATTTTAATAGCTGATAACTTCCAACACAAGATCAAGTCACTACAATCTAATTAAAACTCTACCTTAAGGGCAAAACTGAAGCCGGCATTCATTCCAAATATATTTACCAGAAGGAGTACCGACCCACTTTGAAGTATTTAACTCAGTCGCAAGTTGTAGCTTGTAAAACTCTGACCACTGCCTCATCCACCAGACGAAATACAGCCAATAAAAATGGTTACTGGTTCACAATGTAGAGCTACAGCAAAAAGCTAACATTTCTAATTTAGAAAGTACAAAAAAATTTACATGTGCATCAGATTGGTTGCAGGATAGACACCACTGTAAAAGGCAAGCATAAACCTGGACACAGGAGATGGTTGAATTTTGCCATAAAATCTGCTTAAGAGTTCTTAACGTAGATACTCTTCCCCTGTGCTGACCAGGAACTACATGTGTGCAGCACACTAAAAATGCCCTCTTTCGGAGGATGGGAAAAGTAAACACGATCTTTTCATAAGCCTATTGAGAGGCAGGTGAAGGTGCTGGTGAGAAGGGGACTCAGAGGGTTGGTGGGTTGCCTGGATACTAAGGGGGGTTTTAAAGACAGCAGCAATGTTAAAGGGGCAGATAAAATTTAAAAACAACTACCCCCCCACTTCCCCCAGACTCCAAACTCCAAAGATCTTTGACTTTATTGGCTATGGACCATGGTTTCCATTATGCCAGCTTTTGATGAATTAACTTAAGTTTTAAAAACCTATTTATACCTGCCAGAAGCAATCCTTTGCGTAGTAGCAACCTTCACATTTATTTAAATGATACTTCCTTGTGTGCCATGACTGTGGTGCTGGCAGCACTTCAAGCAGGAATCCAGACCCCAGGCAGTCTACCTTGGAGAGAGCTGAAACTGGAAAAAAAGCTAAACAACTCACCAAGGTTCCTTTGACATCATACATCATCTTCCAAACCCACAATCTCTACCATCTAGAAGGACAAAGGCAGCAGATGCTTGGCAACGATACCACCTGCAAGCTCCTCTCCAAGCCACACACAATGCCATTTTGGAACCATACTGCCAATCCTTTATGGTTGCTGAGTCAAATTGCTGGAACTCACTTCCTAACAGCACTGTGGGTATACCTACACCCAGAGCCGTCCCTAGGGTTCGGTGGCGAATCGGTGCAACTGCCCCATGCTTTGGGGGGCCCCGCGCTTTGACATCACGGTGTCAGATGTAATACTAATCCAAATTGGTTAACGTCTTTAAAGCAGGCATATAGCGCATAGCGTCTGACCTGCGGGGTAAGTCACTCACTTGTGTTTATTTTTGGTCCCAGGCAATTTAAACCCTCCGCTTCTTATTTTATTTTTCTTCCAGTACAGATTTGCAGCTAACATTTGCTTAACATCGAAAGATGGACAGACAATTTTTTTTAAAAGTTGCATTATTTATTGCATCATATCTGTATTTTTTTTAAAAAGTTGAATGCAGTGAATGTCCTTCCTCCAACATTTGGGCTGGAATTTTCCAGCACCCCTCCCCCCCACCCCCCAACCCCACAGCGGACCCAGCGAGCCATTGAAATTTCCATTCACATCAGAAGATCCCACCGGCATGAGGAGCTGGAAAATTCCAGCCTTAAAGCTTTCTCCAGTTGGGGTGTGGGTGCATTAGTAACAACCTTTTTAATGGAATCCCATAGAGATCATGGACTTCCCCTTAAAAAAGGAGAGCCAACAGTTATATTCAGCCTTGGAAGCAAGGAGTAGTTTTGCGTGTGACAGTTATCACAGTCAATCGTGCAGTACATGCTTGTAACCGAGTGCTCGGTAACTGGGATGCTGCTGGTGCTCCTTTTCACACATGCTCAGGGGCCCAGCCATCAGATGAAATTTGTATAAAAATATTATGGGGTGGGGCCCACACAGTGTGATTTGCCCGGGCCCTGTGCCCAGCTAGTGATGGCCCTGCCCACACCACATGGGCTGCAGCAGTTCAAGGTGGCGACTCACCACCACCTTCTCAAGGATTAATAGAGATAGGCAATAAATGCCAGCATAGCCAGCAACACCCACATCCCATGAAAGAATAAATTAAAATAAATGATGCTATAAGAAAACAAACGTGGGTACCAAGAAAGTAACACTTAAAAGGTAAACGGTCAAGTATTTAAGAGGCAACATTCCTTCCAATTTCTATTTGCTGTGCACTGCCAGCTTGTTGCACTGTGCTAGCCCTTTAATATTGGCGCATGGCATCTCAAACAGAACACTGCACAGCCTGTTTGTTCCCTGTGCAGCACATTCTTGATTGCTGCATGGCCACACACTCAACAAAGTCAGAGGGAACATTGTTAAGAGGTGCAACACAAAATTAAGCTTTTCAGCTCAATCTATCGATACTTAGTGCCCAGCTCCCATACTTTTGCCTTCATTTATCTTACCAATCTAATCCTGAATAGTGAATGATTTCTTCCAAAACCAGTAAACTTCAGGTGAAATCCACAGCCTTAAAATTTTCTGCATGAAGAAACTTCTCCTGCCTTTTGCTCTAAATCTTACATTTATTTCTATTTGTATGACTTGTTCTAGACCCATCAGCTAGCAGAAATTGTCTATATCTAATTTTAATATTTTCTAGTACATTGTCCCACAACTGTGTTACTGATGAATAAACAATTTTTTTTCATATTTTATTTCCTTACAACAAGATATATCCAAGTAAACCTTTGTTCCCTCTCAAAAGCCTCAGTATGTTTAACTTAGTAGAGTCCAATACTGTGCACATTAGAAGCCTCAAGATTTTATAGCGACCCATTATTATCTCTTGGCACACATGGTAAAACTTAAAACTCCATTAGCTTTGTTCATGACCTTATCAGCCCAAGGTGCTGCTTAATGTCTTGTGAACCAAAGTCCCCAAAAACATTTTTTCCAAAATATACTTTTATACATTTTTATGAATGAAGTACGTTACATGATAGTTCAAAATTGACTTTGCAAAAAGTGCAAACGAGATCAGTTTCTTTCAACATATGTGGCATTCTGAGGTGCCTGACTACACATATAATTGCAGCTTATATTTACAATATCCATTCCATATCAAACATACATCCCAAGGGGTTTTGCGTATTTTTCAATCCCTCAGTGTACTACAGCAGTAAGGCCTTAGACAGTGACCTTTCCCCATTGAACCTTTGTGGCTGCTGCCCCAAGCTTTAGTACATCCCTCCGCATGTAGTCTTGGACCTTGGAACGTGCCAGTCTGTGACAATCAGTTGTCGACAGCTCTTTGCACTGGAAAACCAGCAAGTTTCAGTCAGACCAAAGGACGTCTTTCGCCGAGTTTACAGTCCTCCAATAGCAGTTGATTTTTATCTCTGAGTGCATCCCTGGATGCCCATAGATCAGAGTCTTTCATCATGGAGCTGCTCAGGATGAACATCGACAAAAAACTGCGTCTTTTTTCAAACCTGTGTTGCTAGGATACATTCCAGAAGGAGGTAAACAATGATATCTTCCCCACTGCAGCTCCTCTAGGGCAATGTGCAAAGGGGGTGAAACTCCAAGCATGCAGGAAGGATCTGATTGGGAGAGCCTTTCTCGCCACCAACCAAGCTAATCTTGGTGCTTGTTTGAAAATTCTGGCGATGAATCATTCTGCCAATTGACTTTGACAGTCCACTCAGGGAACCATCCAACAGGATCCACCATCTCCTTTTCCCGCACAGGATATCACATGCGGATCACTGCCTGATGGACCTGTGGTCAAATGGGTTTTTCTGCATAAATCTTTCCATGAGGGACAGGTGGTATGGCACAGTCCAACTGAATGGCGCGTTACATGGCAATGGGGCCATGCAACACTGCGGAAGCTACAGTATACCTCAACACATCGTAACATATGGTGTTTGCATACCGATGGTGTATGCATAACTTGGTGCAACCGCACACAAAGTTGGCCATCAGGATCAGGACAATGTTTGTTCCCCTTTATCTAGAGGTTTGTATATCAAAATCTCCACTCTTCCCTGGCACCATGCACCTGCCACTCAGAGTGCAATTAATTAACATATTTTATTCAACAAAATCTATTACCTCTCATTTACTGAACCATCTATCCAATTTTTAATCAAGTTTCCCAATCCTCTCCAACAGCCTCCCTTGTGGTACCCATTGTACTACCATTGCTTTTTTCCATAGTGCCAAAGCCAACAAATCCTTTAAGGGTTACAGTATTAACTTTGGGTTAGATGAGGCTTGGCAGATCCAGGAGTAAAACTGCAGAAGTACACATTTTCTTGCATTTCCACAATGCCTCTTGAACCAAATGAGGTACAATAACAAGTTTCAACCTATTGCTTAAATGATACCTCAAAGAGGGTCTCAAATGTTTGCTCTCTGATACTTCTCTCATCATTATTCATGTACATTATTCATGTACTTTGTAGTGTGTGCTGGAAAACTCGTCTCACTGGTGGCTAAGCTTTAACTCATCCTCATAATGCATCCATAGAAATCACACTCAGTAATGAACAGTAATTTGCCAATTATCCCCTCAGTAGTAAGAAAATAAATTTGAAGTGGCAATGAATTTAAATGCACAACTGTTCCTGTGTAGTGCAGAAAATAAGTGCACTTCAAGTTCCAATCTAAATGTTTAACAGAACAATAGGAAGGTACTGAACACAACAACTGTTTAAAACTGTGTGGTTCCGACTGTGGCAAAATACCAGCAATGCTGCAATGTAAAGCTGTTAATCCTAAAGTTAAATGTCTTACTCTTACCCTGTATGTGTGTGAATTGACTGGACAAGTGTTTGGCAGCAGTCCATAGTGTAAGCAGCAAACAAAGAAAACTGCACTAATCAAACATTAGAAATCCCCCTTTATGTAGCATTGTCACAATGAACTGAAACTTGCCATTGCATTTAACATGAGTCTGTTGTAGGGAATGTGGAAATGTGAGTAAATTTGTCGTGTGGAGTTAAGCATCAGATAGCAACCACAGTGTTTAACCATACGCCAAGAACGTTGGTGTTGGGAGGAGCAAATTAAAACAATTTACCCAAAAGTAAAGAACGCACTAGAAAAAATAAAGATTGGTCAGCCTTGCATGCTGTCTTTGAACATCAATGTTTTCCATTATGGTGCAAGGAACGGCACAAATTTGTACGTGTTCAAAAACGACTTCCACCTTTTTGTTGCACATTTTTGATCCTCTATTGAGTTATCTTTACATCACTATATCCTTAGGGAAATAATGAGTCTTGCATATTACAGGGTAGTACATCTACTGCATATGAAATTTCACTTCCATCAGTTCAAGCCAACCAACACAACAGACCTTTTATCAAATTACAGCACTGCCCATGATGGTTCAGAATAAGAATGACACTGGGTAGTTTGTAGCAACAGCAAAAGTGTTAGAAGAATGCCAGTATAGTGAATGGGTATTCATTGAAAGCTGAGGGCTAGAGAGTCTTGCCGCCTACTTGGGGCAGATTTCAAGGGTCATTTTGAATTCAATGAATGCGCTTTACAAAAATTCTGGTTTGAATTTCATTTTTTTTCATACATCTGTAATGTTCTTAATGGGCAAATTCAACTTAGTCAAATGGTCTGACATTGAATCATTACATCATTTACAACGGCCTTAAGTGGTCATGTCCTCTTTGCTTAATTGTAAATTGAACAATTAAGTTAAATTCTATAGTTCTGTTCTACTTGAAAAGTCACTCAAGAAAAGTGCCCACAGGAATGCTAGTGTAAAATAATCAGCAGCTGTGACATCTGGGCTTGTGTTGATTCTCATGAGGTCTATCACATTGGAATAACCATGACCCATTTTAAAATCTGCAGTATAGATTATTTGGACAAACAAAATCTATTTGCAAGTTGCTCAAAAGATTAGACAAATGTATTCAGTCAGCTGCTGGTTCCTCATGCTGTCCCATTAAATATAATGACGCTAAGGAAAATAAATTTTGCATTCAATACCAAACGTGAATGTTAAATATCCCATCTGACTACAGAGGCAATTCAATTAGTGAAGGCCAGACAGAATCAGGCGTAAATTCTAAAACAACATAAAGTTGTCGCTCCTACCATTGCTGCGCTTCCCCCAACCACCATCAAACCTCTCCCCCCACTGCCAAACAAGGTTTTCAGAATCTCACAACTGCATTTCAACAATGGTTTCTAGACAGTAGTTTAAGACCGCTCACAGCACTTTAACTAGTTTGATCATGTCAAGATTTAAGTTTCAAATGGGTCAAAGATTCTTAAGGTACATTATATATAAAAGCTATAATGAAATCTCAAATACTTCCCAGAACATTACTTGTATAACTGAGCTATGGTTTGCAAGCCAGAACTTCATCAATGTGTATATATATTTTTTCATTCCATTTATTTTGGAGAATGATTCTCCATCTTTTCCTCAAAAGCTATATGGTGGCTTGCTCAAAAGCCTGAACCAGGGCCACTCAGCCTGTTGATAGCAAATGAGAATAGTTGAGACCCCGACTCCTCCCTGTGAGAACATCCCTTACACGGCAGCATTGATAGAATACAAAACTCAGTTGAGGGTGGGAAACAAAATCTACATCTCTGCCCCTTGATGCTGTAAGTCCCATAAATTTAGTAATTACACATACATGCATATAGAATGGAAATGTGTTAGCATGAACAGGGCTTCCAGATTAGTAAGTGAACACTCAATAGTTTCTGCACTACTCGCTTTTTTTTGCTAAAATGGAACTGAAGGGAGAAAGGGAGACAGAAAAAACAGATGTAAAAGAGATAAAAGTACTGTTGAACAGAATTTGTGCCAAAAAAGATGGGGTTGCCTCAAACCCTTAAAGACAAAGAAAGGAAGGAAACAAGTTTGCTTTTTCAAGCGTGGTAGTGATTTGACCCTCTTGAGAACTTTCGTATATCTATAATATAACCACAAAGATACTCTCCAAGCCTCTAGAGATTTTGAAAGAGTGTTCTTGGGGTGTCTAAATTGAATAAATTGCATAAGATAATTGACATAAAAAGGTAAATATTCACTTTTCAACCATATTCAGAGTACAACAGCTGCTAAAGTAGTCAGGAAGTGACAGAGACATGGTGGGAGCTTAGAGCTCTGACAAGATTAGATACAGGCTGCAGTGAAGACTTCAGAAGTACTGGTATGAATAGTGCATTTCTACACCATCATACAGATGTCTTTATCATTATTCTCAATATTGGCTATCTGCTGGTGAGTTAAATACTGTATATCAGAGAACCTCTGATGAAGAGACACTCTTGAACGTCAATTTTACATATTTCTAAAATGATACTTTTGCAAATCAAAGATTTGAACACCCTAAGTCTTTGGGTTGGCTGCAACACCAAACACTTGCAATAAGTCTCTATAAGATGAAGTTTTTGCTATCTTCCTGACTGTGCAGTAGCAATACAAAGAAGCAAGCAACTACAACAACAATAAAACAGAAGCAAAAAACTGCAGGATTCTGGAAATCAAATTAAAAATACAAAAAAATGCTAGAATCACTCAGCTGGTCAGATAGCATCAATGAAGGAAAAAACAAAGTTAATATTCCAGGATTGATGACTTTTCATCAGAACAGTTGAGAAGAACAGAAACAGAAGCCAGAATTTAATTATAGCAGGAGACTCAGCAATTACTGGTTATTTTTCCTATGCAACGCCAAGCACTTAAATACAATTTGATTAACAGAGGGCGCATGTACACACTCTGGGGACTGATTTCATCTACACTCGCGCACAGGATTTTACATCATAATCTTCAAGACTACCAGCCGAGCAAAACTAACACACCTCGTAATAAAAATGGAGCTCTGGATCACCCTAGCGATTACAAATACAGGGAACAAGAGACTCATTCGGATTATTCTGGTAATTATATCAAATGAAGCTTAGCGTACACAACTAGTCGTTGCCAAAAATTGACATTTCTTGAATGCTTCTTTACATTACTAATGGAGTACAGTGAAACTCTGATAAGATCGCATACAGGAAGAAGCTAGGATATGGAGCAACATGGGAGCTGAGCTACCCTCCACTGCCCACAAGGGGTAATGGTAACACATGACTGAAAAGAAAATATTAACTTATGCTAGCCAGTCAGCAGACAATGCATAAGAACTACATTTGGCATTTTTGAATTCTCTTGTGTTCTGTCCTACTTGACAGAAGGATCTTTTAAACAAGTATGCTCTCCCCATCTAGAATTTTAACCTCATTGAGCGCAAAAAATGGAAAGTGGTTGAAGAAAAGATCATTCTCTCTTTTTGTTCAATGCATTTAAAACACTACATACCTTTATTTGCTTTGTTATTATTAGTTCTTGGGATGCGAGTGTCACAGGCAAGGCTAGCATTTATTTCCCATCCCTATTTCCCTTGAGAAGGTGATGGAGAAAGAGAGACAGAGAGAAGCAACCCATTTAGGATCCTGTTCCTTCAGCATCTTGGTTGCTTGTACTGACCTGCAGAGAAAGCAGGTGCTTAAAACAAGGTTGGCTTGTCCCATGACCTTCTCTCTCCAACTACCCACTGACCGAACTATGGTTATGACTAGTATATTCCAGTTACCTTGATTGGGTCATGGCTGGGAATACCTCTCTCAGCCAGGGTCCCATTGTCCAAGTGATTATGTCAAGTAGTGTGCCTCCACCCAAGTGATTGTCTAGATACTTATCTAATGGGATAGGAGATGGGTCCTATTCATTCTCTTTCATGGTCACTGTTTCTGGTGCAGCTTTAAAGACACATTGTCTCCCTTTCAAGAGTTTTGGAGTGCAGAAGGTGCAGTAATGTAAATGTGCAGCCATCTTTGACTACAATTCCAAGTCACTAGAATGTGGCTTTAGTCTTTTCTGTAAAAAAGTTAGGGGTTTCCAGTCAGTAAATTCAAAAATATTTTTTTGATATAAAGCAGGATTTCACAACAATACAAGTAGAAAGCTTCCCTCCTCTGCATATAAAACACACTAGTACTTCAACTTCAGAGGAATGTCCCACTGCATCAATGTAGCAGCTGCATATGTCCTTGAAGCACTTCAGTGAGACCCCACAAGATCAAACAGCCTGACAAAACTTTTGATCCATGCTTCTACTTTAGGCAAGGTACCTGGTGTCTCTAACCTCGGGAAGGGTGATGGGAAACACAAAGCACAAATATATTATCTGAGGTTGTTGCCTATGTTAATTTTGTGCCTAAACTACAGTATTATAGCACTGATTCACAGCTGCTAAGTAGGATATAAAATAAAACTGCAAAGTACTGATCCAGTACTACCAGATGGTGTGTCTGCTGTTAATAGTAGGAAGTTCCTTTCCTTTAAGCCCTCCAAGGGACATTTATTAGCTTATTCATGAGGATGGTTTTATTTCATATAAAGTTGCTCACAATTCCTTCAGTTAAGTAATTCCTAAGTTTCTTGCCATTGAATTACCTACTTCCAGAATGTGACCCCCACCCCCACCCCAAACTTCAGGATTAAGAAAACATCAACCCAGTCGCTTCACAGTTAAATGACACACCAGATCAGAGCAGACAGGTGAACTTTGATGTGTTGGTACAACTTATGGCTGGGAAAGGGAAGGAAGGGGAAAAAACTTCCTTTGAAGTAGTCTCCATTTAAACATGACTCAAGGAAATGCAAAAGTAAATCTTGTTCTGAACACATCAGATGGGACAGTAAATACTAAACACAAAGCAATATACACCTCTCCATTAGAAAGTTAATGAAGTTAAATACTTTTCACCATAGTTTAATAAAAGCATATTGGCCCAGGAATCACAGAAAATAAAACACCAAATTCACCGTGCCACCATTATTAGTGCAAAAAAGCTCAGCAATTTGTGAAGAGTAGAAATGCCTTGGGATCAAATTCACTAGGCATTGCTGGATGTATTGAACCAGCCCACTCAAAGCCAAAACTGAAAACTCACATCTCACCTTGAGCCCTCCGCTCCCCCCAATCCTAGCTGAGTGTCAGTTATTGCTGGCTTTACGCTATTAATATGAACTAATCTCGTCATCCATTTAGAGTTGGTAATTTGGGTTGTAAGGACGCTATTAATGGGGTGATTTATGGTCCTGACATGCTATTTGATCTGGGAGGCCCATAAAGGGAAACTGTGGAGCCTCACTCCTAGAGGTAGTAAATTGGTCCTATGGCTTCATTTTTAAACTTTATTATTTGCTTTCAGCCTCTTTTTCTCTCTGCATCTAATTTGACTAATTCACTCAATTTCCTTCCCTGTTGTTTACTTGCTTTCTTTTCCCATTGTTTAACTTCTTTGATTAAGGAGAATGTAGACACTTACAGTACAAGAGAACACCATTCAGTCATTCGTGACCATTCCTAGCTCTTTGAAAGAACAGTCCTGCTTAGTCCCACATTTTGTCCATAACTTGTAAGTTTTCATTTTCAAGTACTTGTCTGATTTGCTTTTAAAATTATTTATAGAATGAGTTTCCACAACGTTTTCAGGTTGGGCATTCCAAATCCAAAAATATTTCTCATCTCTCCTCTAGTTCTTTTGCCAATGATTTTAAATCTATGGCTCATTTGCCAAAGGAAGGAGTTTTACTTTACTTTTGAAACCTATATTAGGTCCCCTCTTTTCCAACCTCTCCACATAGCTGAAGTTCTTTATCCATGATAACATCCTGTACATTTTCCAAGGTACATCGTTCCTGGTGTGTCATGCCTAGATATCCACAATACTCCAACAGAGGTCTAATACCACCTATTTATATAGTGCCTTTAATATAATGAAAATTTCCCAAAGGAGCTTCACATGAGCTTTATAAGTGAAATTTGTCACTGAGCCACATAGCGCAGATGACTAAAAGGTTGGTCAAAGAGGTAGGCTCTAAGACCGTCCTATAAAAGAGAGCTAGAGGTAAAGGGGTTTAGGGAGGGGAATTCCAGAACAATGTCTTGGCAGCCAAAGGCACAGCCACAAATGGTGGAGCAACTCAAATCACAAATGCACAAGAGGCCAGGATTAGAGCAGCACAGGTATCTTGGGAGGTTTGTGGGACTGGAGGAGATTACATAGATAGGGAGAGGCAAGCCCATGGAGGGATTTGAAAACAAGTATGAGAATTTAAAAATTGGGAGCCAATGTGGATCATTGAGCACAGAGGTGACATCGGAACAGGACCAGTGATTTATAAAGTTCCAGCATCATCTCTTTCATTTTATACTTGATTACTCTATTTATAAGTCCAAGCAACCCATATACTTTTTTATTCACCTTTATCAAATTGCCTTGCTAGCTTTAAGAATTTGTATATATAGGCACATAGATCTCTGCTCATCTACACTTTTCAGAATGGTGTCACTTATATTAGTGCTCCCAAAGTGCATCACTTCAAACTTTTCCACATTAACTCTATCAGCCATGCTTCTTCCCATTTAACAATCCTGATAATGTCATTCTGAAAGTCTACAACTATCCTTATCACTATCCACTACTTTGCCGAATTTTGTACCATTTGTAAACTTTATAATACCATTTGCTACACCTCAGTCTAGGTCGTATATAAAGATTGAAAAAAGTAATGTGCCCAAAATTGACCCTTGGAGAACACCATCACAAAGTCTGGGAAACCATTCATCCTCCAGCACCCTTTGCTTCCTGTCACTAAGTTAATTTCACATCCATACTGAAACTTCCCTCAATTCCATGGGCTACCATCTTCTTAAGTCCACTGTGTTGCACTTTGCCAAATGCCTTAGGAAAGCTCATACATACATCAACTGAACTATCTTGATCAACTTTCTTTGTAATCTCAAGAATTCAATTAAGTCAGTCAAACATGATCTGTCCTACCCAACCATGCTAGCTCCCTTTGACTATTGCTTGCCTTTCCAAATAAAAGTTTGTTTCGTCCTTAATGATGGTTTCCAATTACTTCCCCACCTCTGATGTTAGGCTGACTAGCCTGTAATTTCCTGGAATCCTTCTCTCTTTTCTTGAACAGTGGTAGGACATTAGCGACCAGCCAGTCCTCTGCAACAGGTCTTGCATAAAATGAAGACTGTGACCTTTACTGTTCCTACTTTTGATTCCTTCAGCAACCTCGGATGCGTTCCATACAGGCTAGGTTATTTACCAATTTTACTAATGCTTGCTAATCATTTTAGTGTGTCTTCTCTATTTATTATTATTCTGTCCATAACTTCCCTCTCTTCTTTTATATCATCTGTTTCCTTTGTGAAAAGAGATGCAAAGAGCTCATTTAATACATTAGCCATGTCCTGAAGATTAATCTCCGGGTCCCAACATGCCCCCAGTCAACATCTTACACTTTGTTTATAAAATATTCTTAAGGTTCGATGTAATATTTTAAGGTTAAATTTAATTTTGCCTGGGTCAGAAGAGGATCGGGTTGGGCAGATCTGTACTAGGTTCACTTTCCCATCACCATCAGTATTCACAACTGAGGAATATACAAGAATGAATGAGAGATATTGGAGAGTAGCCATTGACCAGGCCCAAGCACAGGCTACTGTGTTTTGGAAAGGTAAAGTTGAAAAAAAATGATTCTTCAAGATTAATATGGGAAAGGACCCATCTTGATACATTTCTAAATGCTCTTCAGTTCTAAATAAACAAGGCTCAACTGAGATATATTTGTTCTGGTACCAAGAGGGTTTTTGTTAGAATTTAATCAGTGGCATTAGGATATTGGCCTGCATAAAAATTAATTTAAGTCTCCTTTCTCGTCTGTGCCACCCGCCTCCACAACTGTGCGTAGATACCATGCTGCTCCCTGCCAAGATATGTTGATCGGCAATCGCAGGATAATGGAAGATATCACTCTAACCTGCGGTTACCAACTAACACAAGTATCAGCCAAATCAACATGTGTTATGGCAAAACTAAATTGGATGCACTGTTGGTCAGCAAATAATTATTGAGTTGTCTGCTGACATCATCCAGGAATCTCACTTTGACAATCTGCCACAGAGTCAGGAGCTGACAGAGCAGGTAAATTACCCATTGCCTGCTGCCAAATTTGTAATAAAACCCAGCTGCTGTTTTTACTTTAAAAATGCTGCATACAACAGGCAATGGATACTTTGCACAATCTGTATTGTAGTTAATAAACATTAATAAAACAGGAATGCCTTCTATGGATGGTCAAAACTAAAACAACCATCTGACATGGGGGGTGGAGGGGAGAACGGTTGGGGAAGTCCCGTGGGAAGTGTAGTTGGGGAGTGGGGCTATGTCCAATGGGATACTGGGGTGGAGGGGGGGGTGGTGTCCCCTGGGTCTGTACAATAGTTACCCACAAGTTAGAAGTGGTTTTGTTCCTTTTAACTTCTTCTGGGTAACTGTTGGTATAACCCAATAGAACAATAGAAACCATCTGAAGTCTGAGATTTAACTCACATTTTCAGATGATTCCCAATGCAGGGCAATTGCCCATGTGAAGTTTGCATTTCCAGGCAATTGCCATGCAAACCTTCCCTGGGAACTTCCAAAGGGAATTCCCCAGAGCATCTTTGGGGTACTCCCCACAATACAACGCTGGGGAGCTCGCAAGTTCCAGCCCACTAAGTTCTATTCCACCTTAAATAACTACAGTTATTTGAGCCTGAGACAAATTGTATAATCCCTACTGTTATTCCATTGATTTACCACAACAGTCTGCAGGTCTAACCTCCTAGCAGTATGAGACATTTTTTTAAATTGAACTGGCAAGCATGATGTTAGTAAAATAGGATGATTGTTCTTTTAGGAGCAGGAAGTAGAGAAACAAAAGAGAATGAACTACCCAAAAGGCTATGCAATTTGGAATTATCCTATTCAAATCAGACCTTTAGTGCATGAGTCCAATGATTCACAACGGAAGGAATATTTCTTTCAGCACATAAGACAGCTGTGTAGCTGTGCAATTTATTGAAACAAGTCCACTTCACACAACCAGCTGTGAAAATCACAACTGTGGAAAATACTGGCAATTGGCTTTGGGTTAGTAAACCAGTGTAGAAAATGCAACATAGAATGCTTTTACTATTCAGTTAGCCTAACTGGATAACTGTTAATTCAGGTCCATTATTATTAGGTAATAAAAGTTAAAAAAAGAACAGATTTTTCCCATAAGAACTAATATGGTGCATACATTTTTGAAAAAGCTGAACTAAGTGTCAATTATTTTTGATGGGAAGGGCATGAATGTTACTGGAAGGATTGGGAGGGAAATACGGGGGAAGGATGAAACTTGTTCAGAATTGGTTTGCAGTTGGTTGGTTCCCTTTCATTCTAATTAAAGTGTCATGTAACCAATATCTGAGTGATGGTAACTTGACCCCCCAATGAAATGTTTTAGCATATTTATGTTCAGCACAAGAATAGTAGTGCCTTTGCTGTCTTTTTCTCTATTCCTCCAGTCCCACGAGGACAAAGTGCATTGAACTATGTCACATATAGTATTTTTACTGCAAAGCATTTGCATTTCTCAAAGATAAATTAACATGTAATTCACTCTAATTGTTTTTTTTAAATTGATCTTAAGTTGTTCTACTACAGCCTGGAAATGAATGGAAATGTATGCACCTTTCTCTTTTGTGACAGGTTTCTCAGCATTATGTTTTCTGTTACAAGGGAACAATGTTGATTATTGCCAATTTAAAAGTCACAATGAAAACAAATTTCAGACAAAATGATTGATGTCAAACAAATAACTATCCCCCAAATTTCAGTTGCTACAACTGAAATACTGGAGCTCCCAACATTCCAGTCTAACACTCAAAATACTTAACCAAAAAAGCAAGCACAGACAGGAACACAGTACATTTTTTTTCTTTCCTCACTGCACATAAAGTTAATCAGATTCTAACATACATTAGTCAACTCTTAAGAAAAGCACACATTATACGAAAATATGCATTTCGGCTGTCAATAAGGGAACATTTTCTAGTAATCCTGAGGGTAATTTTATGTTTTTTTTTAAAAGTAAGAGCAATACTGCATTTCAGATGGTTTCATACATAGTCCTGCAAGTTCTCTTTTTAAAAAGCAAAACTAAGTTTCATACTAAATTATGACAACACAGTCATAAAACAGCTCGAGGTATATATTTATATATTTATGGTAGAACGGACTCTCATTACATGCTGCTGCTGGGCACGTACCTTTTCTCTAGTACCAGGGATGAGTTGCAGCCAGCATTTTGACTTTCCAATGGTTATGACTGCAATTCTGCACACACACAAATGCTGCTGCTGGTGCTAAGATTGTGTGTTGAAAACAGAGTGAACTCCAATCACACCATTGCCCTCAACACACCCAACGAGAGGTTCCGCAATATTAATGTGGCACTAAGTGTCTCTTAGGACCAATGTTTGTCACTAGGCTGATTTAATATATTGTTGCCAAAATACTGCATGGAACATAAAATCACACTTAAAGCAGCATGATTTAATGTAATTGCAATGGATTTTTTCAGTCCATCTTTAAAAAGATTGAAGAAAATGCAAATACCCAGTTCAGATCACAAAGAGACACTGCTATTACATTAGCAACTTTTATTTATATAACACCTTTAACACATAGTTATTTGGTAGTACAGACTTGCATATTGCTGAAGAGAAAAGATATTTGGTTGAAGCTTTTCGACTTGCACTCATTAGAACAATCACAAGAATACTGATGTTAGGGGAAGTAACAACTTTGTACTGTATGAGAAGAGAGTGCTGATTGGTTGGCTAGTGGACTCTGATTGGTAGAGGCGTTGCCATGTCGAATGCACCAGTTAATGGTGACTGACAGTTAATTGCCATGCATTATTTAAACTTTAAACCAGGCAGCTTGACTCTGATTGATCAAGGCATTGCCCTGAGTAATGAGCCAGCGAATGGCTGTCATTTATTTTGCTTAGCTGAAACAGGCATATGTGTACGTGTTCTTTCTGTCTACAAAGAACAGGGCCCTGTGTATTAATATATGTAGCTTCCAGTACACGCAAATGCGCCACACTGTGAGCCCGACTGACAATCTTAAATTGGTTGTCAGCCTAATTCTTAGCACACTGAGGATTATTTAGCAAATGTTGTCCAATCGCAGAATCACATCTAATGTTGGACACACTGTTTTGAGTTTTGCAAGCACGGGCTGGTTGGGTACGATCTGTACCCTGCCCATTGCGAACAGCAGAAGGCAAATGCTATTTGTATGATTACTCATTTGTGTGATAGGCAGAACGTCTTTTAGGCTTGACAGCAGCATCCTGTTAGTGGTGAATACCACTCGTGCTACTCCTGCATTGAAGCTGCGTGAAACAGCTAACTTCACTCGTTGCTCAAATTTTTGAGATACCTTGTCCTTCCAGAGTAGTCTGAGATGTACTGGGTATCTTTCAGGGATGAAAGTGACAGTCTTAGGCCCATTCATGAGTTTGTGTGATGTACAGCGCGAAATGATCTCATCAGGGTAGCCATTATCCCACAGGATGTATTTGATGCACCCTATTTCAGCATCAAGCTTGCATGGTGAGCAAATGGCTTGGGCCCTATTTACAAGGTTGCCAATAAGACCATCCTTGTAGCATGTAGAACTGCAAGGATCCTAACGCATGTATTGACTAGTGAAGGTAGGCTTCTGGTAGACCCTGGTAGAGAACCCCCTGGCAGATTTCTCACCGAGCACGTCAAGAAAATAGATAAAAACAAAAAACTACTGCGGATGCTGGAAATCCAAAACAAAAACAGAATTACCTGGAAAAACTCAGCAGGTCTGGCAGCATCGGTGGAGAAGAAAAGAGTCGACGTTTTGAGTCCACATGACCCTTCAACAGAACAGTTCTGTTGAAGGGTCATGTGGACTCGAAACGTCGACTCTTTCCTTCTCCACCGATGCTGCCAGACCTGCTAAGTTTTTCCAGGTAATTCTGTTTTTGTTCAAGAAAATAGAGTTCATTTGACTGTGCATTTCAAAGGTGAATTTGAGCGCAGGATGGAGCCCATTAAGAAATGCAAGGTGTTATGTGCTGTGGATAAAGGGGAGCCTGTAGACGTAGTGTACTTGGATCTGATAAGGTGCCATATCAAAAATTATTGCGGAAAATAAAAGTTCATGCTGCAGAGGGTAACATATTAGCCTGGATAGAGGATTGGCTGGCTGGCAGAAAACAAAGTATACATAAATGGGTCTTTGTCTGATTGGCAGGATGTGGCTAGCGGGGTCCTGCAGGGGTCCTGCAGGGGTCTGTGCTAGGGCCTCAACTTTTTACAATCTACGTCAATGATGTAGATGAGCGGAGCAGAGGCATGGTAGCTAAATTTACAGACGATACAAAGATAGGTAGGAAAGTATGCTGTGAAGACAACATTAGGAGATTGCAGATGGATATAGGCAAGTTGAGAGAGTAGGCAAAAATCTGGCAGATAGAGTATAATATGGAAAAATGTGAAGTTGTCCACTTTGGCAGGAAGAATAAAAATGCAGAGTATTACTTAAATGGAGAATGACTGCAGAATTCAGAGGTGCAGAGGGATTAGATGTTCTTATGTATGAGTCACAAAAAGCTAGTATGCAGGCACAGCATGCAAGGCTAATGGAATGCCATCCTTTATTACAAAATAAATTGAACATAAAAGTAAGGATGTTATATTTCAGTTATACAGGGCATTGGTGAGACCACATCTTGAATACTGCATGCAGTTTTGGCTTCCTTATTTAAGAAAATGTGTAAATGCGTTGGAGACAGTTCAGCGGTTTACTAGATTGATACCTGGAATGAGAGGGTTGTTTTATGAGGATAGGTTGGACAGGCTGGGCTTGTTTTCACTGGCATTTAGAAGAGTGAGAGGTGACTTGATTGAAGTATACAAGATCCTGAATGGTCTTGACAAGGTGAATGTTGAAAGATGTTTCCTCTGGAATACTAGGCTAGAGGATAGATCAATAGAGGAGCAGTGGCAGGCATTTAAGGGGATATTTCAGAATACTCAGAATAAGTATATTCCTACTATAAAGAAAAATTCTAAGGGGGATCCACCATCCATGGTTAACTAAAGAAGTTAAGGAAAGCATCAAACTTAAGGAAAAAGCATACAATGGTGCAAAGATGAGTGGTAGAACAGATGATTGGTCAGAATATAAACAGCAGCAGAGATTGACAAAAAAGTTAATCAGGAGAAATAAATTAGAGGACGAGAGGGAGCTAGCTAGAAATGTAAAAGCGGATAGCAAGAGATTCTACAGGTATCTAAAAAGGAAAAGAGTAAGAAAAGTTGGTCCTCTAGAGAGTGACAGTGGGGAGGTAATAGTAGATATGAAGGAAATAGCAGAAAAAATGAAATATTTTGCTTCGGTGTTCACTATAGAGGATACATAAAACATTCCAGTAATAACTGTAAATCAGGTGGTGAAAGGGAGAGAGGAACTTGGTGAAATTGCAATCACTAGGGAAACTGTACTGAGCAAAATGATGGAGCTGCAGGCTGACAAGTCTCTGGGTCCCGATGGATTACACCCTAGGGTGTTAAAAGAGGTGGCTAATGAGGTAGTAGATGCCCTGGTGTTAATTTCCTAAAATTTGCAGGATTCTGGAAAGGTTCCATCAGACTGGAAAGTAGCAAATATAACCTCTCCATTCAAGAAGGGAGTGAGGCAGAAAACAGGAAACTACAGGCCAGACTTGACATCTGTCATGGGAAAGTTGTTCGAATCAATTAAGGAGGTTATAGCTGGGCATTTAGAAAAGTTCAAGGCAATAAGGAAGAGTCAGAATGGTTTTGTAGTTGGTTTAACCAGTTTATTGGAGTTTTCTGAAGGAGTAACATGAGCTGTTGATAAAGGGGGGGGCTGTAGGGGTACTGTACTTGGATTTTCAGTAGGCATTTGATAAGGTGCTACATCAAAGGTTATTATGGAAAATAAAAGCTCATGGTATATTAGCCTGGATAGAGGATTGGCTGGCTGGCAGAAAACAGAGTATGCATAAATGGGTATTTTTCTGATTGGCAGGATGTGAACGATGGCATGGGAGCTAAATTTGCTGATGGCACAAAGATATATAGGAAAGTATGTTGTGAAAAGGAGATAAGGAGGTTGCAGATGGACATAGATAGCTTGAGTGAGTGGGCAGAATTCTGGCAAATGGAGTTTAATGTGGGAAAATGTGAAGTTGTTGTTCACTTGGACAGGAAAAATAAAAAGCAGAGTATTACTTAAATGGAGAATGGCTACATAATTCTGAGATGCAGAGGGATCTAAGTGTTTTAATACACGAGTCACAAAAAGTTGGCATGCAGACACAGCAAGTAATTAAGAAGGCTAATGGAATGCTATCCTTTATTACAAGAGGAATTGAACATAAAAGTAAGAATGTTATGTTTCAGTTATACAGGGCATTGGTGAAACCACATCTCAAATAACGTGTGCAGTTTTGGTCTCTTTATTTAAGGAGGGATGTAAACGCGTTGGAGGCAGTTCAGAGGAGGTTTACTCGATTGATATGTGGAATGAGCGGGTTGTCTGATGAGGAAAAATTGGACAGACTGGGTTTATTTCCACTAGAGTTTGGAAGAGTGAGGGGCGATTTGATTGAAGTATACAAGATCTTGAACGGTCTTGGCAAGGTGGACTTGGAAAGGCTGTTTCCTCTTGTGGGTGAGTCCAGAACTAAGAGGCACTGTTTTAAAATTAGGGTTTGCCCTTTTGGGACAGAGATTAGGAGAAATTTCTTCTCTCGGAGGGTTTTGCGACTTTGGAACTCTGTACCTCAGAAGTGGGGGGTCACTGAATATTTTTAAGACAGAGGTATTTTGATTCCCTTTGCTATGAAGAATCTAAGGTTATCGGGGGTAGATGGGGATGTAGAACTCGAAACACAAAAGATCAGCCAAACAGTGGTGGGGCCACTTTGGTTTCCATTAAGGTCAATGGATTGAATACAAGCACAAGAGGATGGTGCAGTTTTCTGAAAGCTATAAACAGGGGGCATAATAAACTCTCAGAGGAAATGCCAGAGGCTATAAGAGAATATAGCCAGTTTAAGGAATTTAGTAGTTAGCTGGGGGATGGCTCAATGCAGAGATGTGTGATGTCATACAGTTTGTGTAAAAAAAAAGTTAAATGAAGTATAACCTATTGAGCATGGATGAAGCATGGGTAGAAAGCACCATAAAAAGGGACAACTGAATTCTATACATGGGCACTGAATATAAAAGAGGAAGGAAAGTAATACTGAGATTACATATAAAGAAACTGGCGAGGCTACAGTTGCAATATGGCACCCAGCTTTGGGTGTCCTGTCATAGGAAGAAAGGGAGCCATTCCGGAAATCAGTGGATCGCCAACTTCAGTCCACGCCTTTGCGAGACATCAAATAATATGTATAAGGGCCAATTAACAGCCACCTGGCAGGGAGCCAGCCAGCAGCTTCAGGAGATGGTAGGCAGCACGCCCAATCAACTAATGAAGGTGGAGGGGATAGGCCATGACCTGGGAGGAGGTCACGGCCACTCATTAATAGGGACCCCTGGCACAGGACTGCAGCAGAAACATTGTGTGGGCGCTCAGAACTTGGAGATTTTGAATTTATTTTAACCACTGCAGTAGGTAAATCATTATTTGTAAATATCTATGACAGTTCTCATAGCTGGGAAACATTCAGGGCCTTTGCCAGGGAAGAAAAGTACTGGAATGCAGTTGACCCATAACTCAGAAATATCAAGTGTTCATGGAGATATTGAACATCATGCTGTTAACTCTGCACAGGTGGCCAATGGAAGGGAGCCAGGGGGAGAGCAAAAGGTCAAGTACAGCTCCAAGGTTTGACAATGACCCCTCATGCCTGCTGGTAGGAATAGGAGCCCTTCCAGCCTGACCAAAACAGCCTGGATGGAGGTCGCAGAGGTTGTAAACAGTTTTGGGGTTGTCCAGCCAACCTGGCTTCAGTGCAACAAATAGCTCAATTACCTTCTGAGATCTGCGAGGGTGAGTCTATTACCATTCTTGAGATGGACATAAATGGAAAGGTGTTCTTGGTCCACTATGGGCTTGTCTTGTTTGTTAGCCAAATGTGTAAGGTGGCATGATGCACACATGTCACACTGCATGACCATGGGGGATATAAAGAGTAGGGGGGGAGTGGTGGGATGCAATGCATTTTGGCTTGCACATAACACAGAGAAAAAGTAATAAAAGCAAAATACTCCAGATGTTGGAAATAAAAACTGGAAATGCTGGAAAAACTCGGGAGGTCTAGCATCTGTGGAGAGAGAAACAGTTTCAGACTCAAAAAGTTAACTCTGTTGCTGTCTCCACAGATGCTACCAGAACTGCTGAACTTTTCCAGCATTTCCTGTTTTTAATTTTGAGAAAAGTGTGCTGCTGATACAAAGTTGGCCATACAATAGAAGGCATGAATGTAGCATAGCATCATCATCATTACAATACCCCTCTAACCACAGGAGAAGAGGGTGCACAATGCCAGGGAGAGAAGTAGGAAAAGAGGCAGTGTGCCAAAACCTGGCCATATTGAAAGCCATTGCAGAGGAGGTGCTGTAGTTGACTGCCAAAGATTGCAGCCAGGCCATTAGTCGAGGCAAGGCAGAAGGGAGACCCCGGAGAGGTGAGATTGCAAGGGAGAATTTTTATAACTCCAACAGACATGTGTTAAAAGGGCTGGGTAGGGGAGGGTGCATAAGGCTTGGCAAGCATTCAGGAATGAATCATTGATGGTTTCTGACTTTGAAGGTTTTCCTTCATTGGGGAGGAAGGTGTGAATCTATATTGAATGGTGTCAGATTCAAACACCGAGTCACACCTCACAATGGTTCCAGTGCTTGCAATGAGGAAGCATGTTTCAGTGCACTCCCCTCAGAGGGTGAAGAATCCCCACAAGTGCAACATAGGCAACTGCTGGTACTTGCCCCGAGGATCCCACATTAACCTTCGAGAAGGAAGAGGATGCCTCAGAGGGTGCAACAACAAACCCTTGCTCTGCACCCATCATCAGCACTGATACACACACCTCAGTAGTCATGTGCACCTCAGTTGTAAAGGAAACACAAACTGGTGAAAGCACATGCCTCTGCCAGAGTCAGAGATGGAGCAGGCCTCTGGCAGTCAGAGGTGTGCAGGAGGCGAGCCAGCTACTGAGTCCCAGTTTGATGATGAGCCCTCTGGAGTAGTCCGTTAGGTGGCAGGTGCTTAACATGCAACATGAGATTTGTGGAGGTGTGGCAGAGGGGTTGTGTGTTCTGGCACAGACTTTGGAGGAGTCCATTCAGGCCATGAGCGCTGCGGTCACCCACTCTACAGAACGCATGGCTTCCTCCATTGACAGGCTGGCAACTATCATGTAGTGATAAACTCAGCAGATCACTGAATCAATAGTGGGTATGCATTCTGACCTGCACCCCAGAGTCAGGGCAAGAGGATTTGAGGAGCCTGGAGTCAAATCCGGCTCCTGGTCACTCTCAGGAAAGCAGGGAGGCCAAATAGACCTCCTGGTGGTGGGTAAGCAGCAGCTGATGCCCTCGGGTGGGGAGGTGGCGGGGGGAAGAGATATCTCTCTGGGGCTTCCGATGGGGACAGTCTCCCCCTGGCACAGATAACAGAGTGCCACAGCAACCAATGGGTGTCCTGCCACTATGCTGGAGACTCCCAAGCTGGGGTCCTCATGGCCTCAGGTGACCAGAGCATGGCCTCCAAAGTCATCCCAGACAAGGGGGCATAATGATCAGCAGCCTGTCTCCACCACAACTGGCAACAATGGGGGAGCACCATGGCTGCAGTGCCTGGCCACACATTAGTCACATGTGGGTGCACATGGACACTTTTTGTTTTATGAGATTTGCACATTAATTACTTGTGTATATGAATAATGATTTTCCACATATTATCCGGCTGCATGCATTCATTAATTGTGAAAGAATATAGCTGAGGATTCAATTGATACTGTGAGTCAATTCTGAGATTATGTGCATCCTAACGATTGACATTGTTTGGCTGAGCGACATTGCTCACATGCGGCACTGGTGTTCCTGTCATAGAGATGCGTGGAGAAGCCACCACTGGCCACGAAGCTGATGGAGTTGGAGACTCATCTATTGGAATCGTCTGATGATCAACGCTCCCCATGTCTCTCACCCATCAACAGCCTCCCTGAGACTAGCTTGGACATCTGCCTGCTCGGCTCAGGCTCCTCTTCATCAGAGGAACAGACTGTCTCCCTCGAAACATCCTATGAAAAGGGTTTCCGCTCTCCGTGGTGGGGGGGGGGGGGGGGGGGGGGGGGGGGAGAGAGAGAGAGAGAGAGAGAGAGAGAGAGAGAGAGAGAGAGAGAGAGAGAGAGAGAGAGAAGAGGTATCCCTTGTGGTTTTTAAAAACACCTGCCCTGCCGGTGCCTTGAAGGTTACATGGGTACAATTAATGACCCCTTGCACCCTTGGGAAACCAGCCATGGCTGCAAAGCCTCTGGCTCTTTCCAGCTGACTGCTGTTGTCTCGGTGAAAGAGGTATATTCGCCTAAATATGGATGTGAATACCTTTATGCAATGATGTGCTGCAAGCTGGGTGATTCCACTCAGATCTCTAGAGGTGGCTTGAAAAGGCCTAGGGGCAAAGAGGTGCAACACGGTTGTAACTTTTAATGCCACCCACACAATTAGAGGCTACCTCAGAAACAAACATGTCACATAAGGCTGCGACAGTCTCTTCTGAAAGGCGAAGTCTGCAGAGACACTGTCACTCCGTCATCTAAAGATATGACATTCACACCCTGCAAACACAATCGGCAGGGTACAGCCTTCACCTACATCCGAGTGCCTGCTGCTGCCTCCACTCCACAGCCCCTACCTCCTCAACAGCTTGCACATCTTCCTCCAAATCATGTCACTCTTGTCCCTGCAAAGCTGGCCTCCTACTTCTCCTTCTCCTCCTCCTCCTCTCTAGAGGATGTACCTCCCAAAGAATATACAGTGCCCACAGGGGACAGTTTCTCACTACAAGTCATGCAGCAATGAAAATGGATGGATCACCAACTATCCCCTAGGGATAGCCTGATTATGATTAGAGGTTTATGAACAGCAAAAATTTCCTGAAGAAATAACTATCAGCAGCTTCCCTACTAAAGTCAGGCACTGACCCACCTCCATCATTTATATTTGCCCTTTCATGAGACCCTGAAAAAAAAAATCAAGTTTTCCACGAAGCATGTTTCAGTATTTTCTTCTGCTCTCTATTCACTCTCTCGTCAGGTACCAAGCCCTAGGAGGGCATTGGTGACCACTGACTTCCATGCGTTGGTCCATAGTTATGTTTGCCAAGGTGCTGCAGTGGTTTGCTGTTGCTTTCTGTAGGTTATGTCTGACCAGGAGACTCCCGATCTTACTGACAAAGCACATTTCATTGGCATCCAACTTATTACAGCATCGGGAATGCATTATTATAATCGATTGGACTGCTAACTAGCTCAACTAGGCTTTAATTGATCATTTCAAAATGGCAGGTGGGCTGCTGATTTTGGAGCCTGCAGGTGCACCATATTATTGCAGACCAGCAACATTATGTTGGGTTTGCAACCCAATGACATCACACCGGATATTGCGCTTCTGCAGAAGTACATTTGTGACTCTTCCTACAATTTACACTTATTAACCTAAATCTGTTTTTATTCAAATGGCACTCTCAAGAGATTTTCTTTCACTCTATGCTTTGTTAAAAGCACATGTTGAATGCCTTAGGAACCCTCCTCAGATCAAGATTTTAGTGATAATGATCAACTTACTGCTTGTGGGAAGAGGGGCAATTGACTGGAACTGAGACGGAGTCTCTTTGTTACAGACAGAATGGAAAACAAGCAGCAGGCATGGGCTGAAATCTGTTGAATGCCAAGCCTGGGGGAAACGGCAAGCTATAATAGTGACCAAAAGGGAGCTCAAATTTCCTAACATCCAATTGCTTTCACAGTAGAACCACCGAGCCTGGGGCATTCACAGTGGGCACATGTCCAACCTTTCTGATTTAATTCCAGATACTAAAACATTGGAAAAGTGATATAGAGGTACAGTTCAACTGTCCAGAGGTGATATCAGCGACACAGAGTCAGGTCAACATTGTTCATTTCAGCCAGAGGCGTGTCTAATGCAAATGAACAGATATGCATTAAATACTATCCTATAATCAACATTTAAAATGTTTAGATCCCGGATCCCATATGATACTTCACTTTATGTGTGTGTTTCATGATATAATCAAGTTTGAGTATGCCCAAAGACTAGTTTTTTTAGTAACAGTATTTTTTGACATTTTTATGGCTGCAAAATGAGACTTACTAGGTGCTTTGTTATGTAATTAAAAATAACAAAATGGAAAGAAAATCAGGTCTGGTTGCTGCTCCTGATTGTTGTTCAGTGGAAAGTATGTATCTGTGAATGTTGGAAGAGGACAAGATTGGCTAGGTCAGGAGTGTCCAACCTTTTTGTCTCTTTGGAGCACTTGGATATATGTTGTGATGCTTCACGTGCCACATATAATGTTTAAACACATTCTCATTAGCTTTACATTTATCTCCAATACTAAAAGACCTTAGTGTTCTGGTTCAACATTTATCTTTGGGGCAACAGTATGAGCATCCCTTCCAGGTCCATAAATTTGAAACCGGATACATCAGCAAATAAGAATTATAATCACAAGTAGAAACTGAATTGGATAAGCTTCATGAATTGCCTTGAAACAACTCACATGCTGCATATGGCCAATGAGCCATAGTTTAGCCACCCCAGGGCTGCATTGTTTGTGATGCCCATTATACCCAGGTCAGTTAAACCGTACTTATTTTACCTTTTCAAAATCTGGTCAAAAATTCATTTTTCCTGTTGGTAAAATATAGAACAAGTACTATTGAAGAAGTTCTGTTGCCTTAAATAGACTGAAGGACTTTCTATGGTCTTTATTTTAGGCACAGAAAATCCATTTGCACCTTTCTACAGTAGTCTTACTTTGCAATAATTTAGAAGTTGTTGTGAAGTTGAAACCAGTATTGCTACCATTAATTGTTAATGCTTTCAGCACTTTTTTTGAATGCTGCGACTGTCTGGTGAATCAATAGGCGATCTTGACAAAAGTTAACATGGAGCCATTTTCTGCTTCAAGGCAATTTATGATATATGCATTCTCTAGCTGGGGTAGCTATTGTGGCCTTTAATCTCTACAACCATCTAATTAGATGCATAAATGGGCATATTGTTTAACATGTCCATTTTTGATTTGAGATCTTTAAAAACAATAATTAAACAGGACTATTCATAAGTAATCCATTTTACTGAAAATTGATAAAAGCCTACATACATTCTTAAGTGCTGAGCTCCACAACAAGTCATTCATCGCACAAAAATGTTCCATTAGTAGCAGAACCACACTGGGAAAATTAAGCACTTCTTTGATTGAAGAAAAAAACCTATTGTTTTTCTGATCATAACCAGGACTGTTGATGACATCTGCTGCTGACTTCTGGCACCAAATGAAAAAAAATGGGAAAGTTGAATCCAATCCATGCTACTCTGGCTGCCCAGGAAGGTAGCTGGTAGTATTCTGACCATTGTAGAAACACAACAATGCTATTTTCAGTACTCTTGTTCTTTCCCTCTACCAACTTCTTATCCAAAATACGCAGAGAATATTGTTTATGGCAAAATAATTTATCACAGGGACTGCTTTGATTATGGAAAGTGTTTGGTACTTAACATTTGGTGGGCACTAATATTCATATGGAAAATCTACACATTTTGGTCAGAACTGCCTCAATAATGCTGTTGCTGGATATAGAATTAGCTTTTTTGTTTGCAAGATTAGCCCTATCCCTTCCCAAATCCAGGCCAGTCTCCTTGTTGCGTTAGAGTTGCCAATTTTCCCTCATTAATGTGCCTCCATTATTCATGCACACCCCTCAATGAATCTACAACTACATCACAACCAAGTCCTATCCTGTCTCCACACACTTTACGTGTTGTATCCTTTAACAGTGTGACTGACGAGCAACCAGAAATCCAAACCCTGACCAAGATGGTGTCCCTTTATCAGTAGATTTGACAACGATGTCTGGATTGGACTTGAAGAAATGGAACATTGCAAATTTAGAGAGGAGATAGATTAGAATGAGTAAGGGAGATGGAGAAGCTGGCCCAGCTAAAATCACAATAGTAGTTCTTGACTTTCTTTTAAAAAAGCATAGGAAACCAAACTCTGTTGAAGAGCTAACATTTCAGATATGAACCCACCTGTTCTCTCTTTTGATGCTGAATGTTTCTGTAGTTTCAGTTTTTACCTGACCACCAAGTAGTCTGCTCTGATTCCTGGTTCTGGACGGCACCTAATTTTAGCAATTGCCTTCAGGAACTCTCCAGCCTTGGAGTCCTTTGACTAGAACTATTCTGCTCACTTTAGGCCTAATGCAGAGAAAAGTATGGTGTTCTTGGTTGGGTTTTTTTGTGTCAGCCATGTTTCGATGGTAGCAATCTTACCTCTAAGTCAGACCATGTGTTTAAGTCCTACTCCAGATCTTGAGCACATAATCTAAGCTGCAAGAATGTTACGATGTTGGAGGTGCTAGCTTTCAATACAACCTTGAACTGAGGCCCTGCCTGTTCAGGTAGATGTGAAAGATTGCTTGGAACTATTTGATGAAGAACAAGGGAGTTCATTCAATGTCCTGGTCAACGTTTATACATCAGAAAATGCCATTAAAGAAAATAAACTGGCCATTTATTTTACCACTGTTTGTGAAACCATGCTATATGTGCATTGGCTGCCACCTTTCCCTATTTTCAAGAATGACTAATCTTCAAAACAATTCACTGACTTAGGCAACACAAGAACACAAAAGACTTATATAAATGCAAAATAAAAACAAAAAATTCTGCAAATGCTCAGCTGGTCAGGCAACACCTGTGGAACAGCAGTGCGTACCATCTACAAGATGCACTGCAGGAATTCATCAAGACTCCTTAGACAGCACCTTCCAAACCCACGACCAGTACCATCTAGAAAGACAAGGGCAGCAGATGGATGGGAACACCACCACCTGGAAGTTCCCCTCCAAGCCACTCACCGTCCTGACTCGGAAATATATCACCGTTCCTTCACCGTCACTGGGTCAACCTCCTGGAAATCCCTCCCTAACAGCACTGTGGATGTATCTACACCACATGGACTGCAGCAGTTCAAGGCAGCAGGTGACCACCACCTTCTCAAGGGCAACTAGGGATGGGCAATAAATGCTGGCCCAGCCAACGAAGCCCACATCCCGTGAATGAATAGAAAAATGGGATGCAGAGTTAACATTTCAGGTAGTGACCTTTCATCCGAACAGAAGGAAGATCGAAATGTAAGAGTTTTTAAGACAGAAGAAAGGGTGGGAGAATGTTCAAGAAGAACAAAAGGGAAGGTCCATGACAGGGCATAGGGCAGGAAAGATAAACTAACAAAAGGGTTCATGATGCAAAAGCAGAAGAGAATGTTAGTGGGTTTGGTAAAGAAATAAAGGTGGTGTCCAGATGAGAACACAATGGCTATATAGGAACCATCTGAATGCAACTCGAAGGGATAAAGAAACAAGCCAGCATTAAAAAAAGCAAAAACAACATAAAACAAGATGGAGGCAGAGGTTATGATCTTAAGTTGTTGAACTCAACATTGAACCCAGAAGGCTGTAGAGTGCTGAGATGAAATGCAAATCCTGACTCTTAATTTGAAATTTGTAGTTTGACAATGGTTGGACATTGAATGGGAGGACCTGATGTGGTTTTTTTTTGGAGGGGCGAGGGTGGAAAGAGACAACTGGAGTAATGCAAAAAAATATATAAAAGGGAAAAAAGCAATTGCTTTCTTGTGGCTTTTTCCAAAAAGAATGTAGTGCTCATTCTTTACTGTATAACTTTGTTATCACTATGTGAATCCACTTGTGACTGAAGAAAATATCCAACTTTGGGGCCTGACAATGTTGCCATATAAACAGGATTGCACAATATAGTGCATTATGCGTTACAGCAACAAAACCAGAAAGTGTATCATTTGGGACTCCTGGGCCTTGAACCAATGCAGTATAGATTAACCTCTCTGATTCAAATCAGGAACTCTGATTGTAATGTAAAGAGCCTAATGTTCTAATTTATGAGGATTCCAAAAATCTTCCAATACAAAAGAAATAAAAATAATTTCAGAAAGGATTTGTAGGCTAGCCTTCACAGTAACTACTCAACTTACATAATCAAATTCAGAATAAAAGCATTTTTATATTGAGTATCTGAACTAGACCATGTACAGTATGTACTCCTTTCAGCCTTGCAGTTTAAAAAAGGTTGTTAGATTGCCTGGAGAAAAAAGCTATACTGTAAATGCAATTATGAATACAAAGCTCTGTGCTGGTTAAAAAATAGCTGCAGGGTTTGTGCTTTTTATACTCTAAGTGGCATCAAGAGGCTTATTTGTATCTATGAATAGGGAAATGGATCCCAAATATCTGACATAACGGCACATAGGGAAGCATTTAACTGGAATGACTAACTGGGGTGGAAGTGGTTCAATTGCGTGTGCATGCACATGTGCGTGCATGCACATGTGCGTGCATGCGTGCGTGTGACTTGTATTTTAACTCAGTATTTCTGAAGTGATTTTGGCTTGTTTCATCAGTAATTAGTCACCTTTCTTCCCATGTCTGTCTCTCGTGCCTGTTTAGAACAAAATATATTCTATAAAATCCTAAAACTTTCCAGAGTCTTACAGTAATGCATGTTCTGATAGTCTGAAAATGGGTTGACCTGTTGCCCGTATCCTAACTCGCACCAAGTCCTGTTCACCCCGGTGCTCACTTACCTAACTATCTTGGCTCAGTCTGGCAACACCTTGATTTTAATTTTTTTGTCTCATCGAACCTCCTCCATCTGCCCCACAACCCTCCAAAGATTCTGCAGACCTACAATTCTAGCCTCTTACGCATCCCCGATTTTCATCACTCCACCACCAGGTACCTAAATTCTGGAGCCCTCTCTCTAACTCACTCTGCCTCTCCTGTAAGATATTCATTAAAACCTAACTCTCTTACCAAGCTTGTGGTTATCTACCCTAATCCTTCCTTATGTGGCTTGGTGTCAAATTTTGAGAGATTACACTCTTGTGAGGCACTATATAAAAAAATTTGTTGCACCTTTATCACTATGAATAGAATGAGATGTGAAAGGGGATCCTGAGTAACATATTTTGCTGGGACATGGAGTCTCTGTTCCCTCTGTGCCTGACAATCATCTCCATTTACAGAGTGCCTTCAACGTGAAACTTGGCTGAAAAAGTGCTTCACTGAATGGCCCTTCCAATTGGACAAGGGCATAACCTGCCACTGAACATTTCTTTTGACAGCATGGGTGAAACCACAACGAAACAAGAAGCATTTATAACTGTATGATATCCAAAATATGGAGAGGTCCTTAGAGGTCCTTTATTGTTTTGATATGCTGATCCAGAAAGTGTTTGGATTATGAATTGTGCTAATTTACAGTTCATGTTTTACCTGCGTAACACCTGCTGCACTTCGAAGTAATTGCTCTGAATGCTCCAACTATACAAGATGCTATGCAACTGCAGCAATGTTTCTACTTCAATCTTTTTAATTAAAGAATTGAAAGTGATCATTCATATCTGTGTTGTTCGTACTCAAGATGTGAATTTACATTGCATATCAAACCAGCACCATTTGTGTCCATACGCAATATAAAGTGAAATATATCACCTCTCACTAGGTTCCCTCTTGTGATCTTTGGGTGGGACTAGGTAGCTGCAGGCAAGTTTCAGTTTCAAAGAAAATAATTAGCAACAACAGAAAGTAGGCACACAGGTTAATAAAGTCATAAAAAAGCAAACAAAGCACTGGGGATTCATTTCTAGAGGGATATAATTCAAATCAGAGAAGTTAAAACTTGAATAGAATGTTGGTTAGGCTACGCTTGGAGTACCTTAAAGTTCAGTTCTCCATCAACATACTATTTAAATGTTTTTGTTATGGTGCATGGCGTATTCATTTAGGAGTGTATCCTTTCAGAACTTTTTGTATGCCCATCCATGTGCAGTAACTTCAAGGGGTCAACTTGTGCTCGACCTGTGTGGGAACCTCTGGGTTGCTATGCACTTGTGCAGCTTTGAGGAAACATTGGTCTCCACATTATGAAATAATATAGTCGCACTGGAAAAGATGCAAAATAAATTTACTGGACTAATACCAGAACTGAGCCATTATACCTATCAGAAAACATTGAATAGGCTGGGGTTCTTTTCTCTAGATTGGAGAAGGCGGAGGGATGACCTGATGAGACATCTTTTAAAATTCTGAAAGGCTCTGATCAGAGAATATGCTTCCATTTGTGGGGCTGTTCAAAATTAGAGACCATCAATACAAGGCAGTCGCCAATAAATCCAAGAGGGAATTCAGGAGAAACCTTTTTAACCTATAAAGTGTTAGAATATGGAACTTTGTCATGCGAATATGACTTTTCAACTTTCAACAGCCTGGAAATTTTGCCTCTTGAAATGAGATGGAACAACCTACTTAAAAATGCAAGGCTGCCTTCCAAAGTGAAGGTGAAAAAGCAAACAAGACACCCTGAGGTGAGTGTGAATAGAAGGACATTCCCTGTAAGGAGAGACACGTGGGTGAGGCCCACATTGAACCCCCTACTGTCCGGCTAGCAAACACAAATTCTAGTGAATTTGGGCACCATATTCATCCACCTAAATGCAGAACAGCAAGGAGATGTGACAAGGCTGCTCACAGCATTTAAAAACATCTGTAGAGACAAGCCAGGCTGCGCCACTTTAGCTCGACATCATGTGGATGTTGGAGAGTCCCCTCCCTTAAGGCAACATTTCTACCATCTGGGTCCAGAAAAGCTAGCCCCGGTTCGGGAGAAAACTAACTAGATACTGAAGCACCAATAGAGCCTAGCAACAATAGCTGGAGCTCCCCAATTGTGTTCGTGCTCCAGTCAGAGAGTTTCACAAGGCTCTATGTTGACTACTGAAAAGTTAAAGCAGTGACCAGAGCCAACTCCTATTCAATACCCCACCTGGACGACTGCATAGATAGGGTAGGTAATGCAGCCTACATTACAAAGATAGATTTACTCAAGGGATACTGGCAGGTTTCCTTGTCCGCCCATGCAAAGGACATCTCTGCCTTCATGATTCCAGATGGGTTATACCTGTGTTGACAATTGCCCCAGCTATTTCTTTCAAAGTCTAATGAACCAGGTAGTGGCAGGCTTACCCAATTGTGTAGTGTACCTAGACAACCTCCTAGTGTACAATGAGACCTGGAAAACTCAGCTACAACAACTGGGAGGGAACCCTCTTCCAGAAATTACAGTTTGCTGGTCTAGTGGTCAATCTTGCAATGAGCAAGTTTGCTAAGGCGCGAGTGACCTACCTAGGACACGTGGTGGGTCAAAGGACAGAGTTGCAAAAGTACAAGCAGTAGTACAGTATCCCATTCCCACAACAAAATAGGAAATTATGAGACTTTTGGAAAAGTGTGGGTTCTTCCGCAAGCTCATCCCAAACTTTAGCATTGTAGCTGTCCCGATGATGAGATACCTCAGATAAAAGCAAAAGTAGTATGAACCAACAAATGCCAGACCATTTTGAGAAACTGAAAGCCATTTTAATAAATGAACTAGTGCTAGCAACTCCAGACTTCAACCAAGGATTTAAAGTAGCCATTGATGTTAGTGACATAGGTGTAGGGGCCCCCTCCAGGACGAAGAATCAGGAATAGAGACACCAATCGAGTACTTCTCCAAAAAACTGAATAAATATCAGAAATTGAATTCCACAGTAGAAAAAGAAACCCTAGGTTTATTACTGCCTCTCAAACACTTTGAGATTATATGTCTGAAATGGATACAGAGAGACCACAGTCTATACCGACCACAACCCTTTAACCTTTGTAGAGAAATTCAAAACTCAGAATGCAAGGTTATTCCATTGGAGTTTGGTTATCTAACCATTTCACCTAAAATCACCCACATTGCTGAGAAATCAAACATGATTGCGGAGGCCCTGCCCAGAGCATAAAGAGACCCAGTTGGAACTGATGGGGTAATCCAGACCAAGGATAAGACAGTGAATGGAAGTGAATGTGTTTTCTTTTGGATTTTTTAATGCCTTGTAATGGAATAAGAGTGAATCTCATTTCATTTCTTCTGAAGTGGAGATGTCAAGAAGCCATGCCACTTTATTGTTGAAAACATGACTTTTCAACCTTCAGCTGACTGGAAATTTTGCAATTTGAAATGAGACAGAACAAACTACTTAAAAATACAAGGCCACTTTCCAAGGTGAAGGTGAAAAAGCAAACGAGACAACCTCAGGGTAGTATGGAGAGAGAGACACTTCCTATAATTCAAAGATCCATTGAAACCCATAAAATGCAAAGTACTGGATATTGAAACAATGGCTGCCACAGACAGACCCGCCCAAAACCCTTTGGAAATGCACAATGGGTGAAGTATAACAGGCCTGGCTGCAGTCACTGAGGAGAGATTGCAAGTGACAAAGGTAGTGTCATGGAAGCTTTTAGCAGGGGAACAGGCTGAAAAGCTGCACACACGTTCTCTCTCTCTTTTGGAAAAAATGAGTCACCCAGTTCTATAAGTCAAATATCAGAAACCTACCAGCGAATCCAGATCTAGTAATAATTGCAATATCTTCTACATTGGACCGCATCCAAGAAACCAGCTAACCTAAATTAGGCACAACATTTAACAGTCTATTCCTCATGGGCAGGCAAAGGACACTTAACCATATACATTTTTAACTTTTTTTTTAATTGGACTCTTAACTTCCCTTATTTCTGATACCTGTGTGCAACATCACATTTTTATTACTTTTTCCCCCTAGATTTAGTGGTTAATAAATTTGCCCTTTCTTTAACTCAAGAAAACCTTGTTTGATTGGCTCCTTATTGCCTCACTGTATAAATAATTAAATACATTCTGATTTGTAAAAGGCATAACCTCCTGAAAATGAAACTTAAACTTTTGTTGTGACCAACCGAGGAGGTTGAATAGAGGGAAGCCAGTTCACGCATTGTCACCTGGTCATAACAACTTGCTGCCACAAGGAGCAGTTGAGGGGACTAACATAGATATGTTTAAGGGGAAACTAAATAAACACAAAGGAGAAAGGAATAGAAGTACAAGCTTTCTGTCTCCCTCCTTTCTTGACTAGAGGTGTTACGTTTGCGATTTTCCAGTCCATTGGGACATTTCCAGAATCTATGGAATTTTGGAAGATTACAACCAATGCACCCACTATCTCTGCAGCCATTTTTGATTGCTTTAAGTTATCCCTCTCTTTTCCCCCTTTATTTTCAACTATTCTTGTGATTTTTTTTTGCATATTTCAGTGAAAACCTATAAATACCTGTTCAATGCTTCTGCCATCGTTTACCATTATTAATTCCCCTGTCTCAGCCTCTAAGGGACCAATGCTCACTTTAGCTACTCCTTTCCTTTTTATTACTGTCTGTTTTTATATATTTCTAAGCTAGCTTTCTCTCATACTATAATTTCTCCCTTAATGTTGTTTTAGTCATTCTTTTCTGGTTTATAAAATTTATCCAATCTTTCATCTACCACTGATCTTTGCAGCATTGTATGCATTTTCTTTCAGAACAAAGAAAAGTAAAGCCCTCCAAGCCTGCGCCGATCATATGGCCCGTCAACTAAAACATTTTGCACTTCCGGGGTCCGTATCCCTCTATTCCCATCCTATTCATGTATTTGTCAAGCTGCCTCTTAAACACCACTATCGTACCTGCTTCCACCACCTCCTATGGCAGTGAATTCCAGAAACTCACTACCCTCTGCGTAAAAAACTTGCCTCGCACATTTCCTCCATAGTTTTCTCCTCTCACCTTAAATCTATGTCCCCTAGTAATTGACTCTTCCACCCTGGGAGAAAGCTTCTGACTATCTACTCTGTCCATGCCACTCATAATTTTGTAAACTTCTATCAAGTCGCCCCTCAATCTCCGTCGCTCTAGTGAGAACAATCCGAGTTTCTCCAACCTCTCCTCATAGCTAATAACCTCCAGACCAGGCAGCATCCTGGTAAACCTCCTCTGCACTCTCTCCAACGCCTCCATATTCTTCTGGTAATGTGGCGACCAGAATTGCACGCAATATTCCAAGTGTGACCTAACCAAGGCTCTATACAGCTGCAGCATGACTTGCCAGCTTTTATACTCAATGCCCCTGCCAATGAAGGCAAGCATGCCATATGCCTTCCTGACTACCTTATCCACCTGCGTTGCCACTTTCAGTGACCTGTGGACCTGTACACCCAGATCCCTCTGCCCGTCGATGCACTTAAGGGTTCTGCCATTTTCTATATAATTCCTGCCTGTATTAGACCTTCCAAAATGCATTACCTCTCATTTGTCCAGATTAAACTCCATCTGCCATTTCTCCGCCCAAGTCTCCAACCGATCTATATCCCGTTGTATCCTTTGACAATCCTCTTCACTATCTGCAATTCCTCCAACCTTAGTGTCGTCTGCAAACTTACTAATTTGCCCAGTTACATTTTCCTCTAAATCACTTATGTATATTACAAACAGCAAAGGTCCCAGCACTGATCCCTGCGGAACTCCACTAGTCACAGCTCTCCATTCAGAAAAGCACCCTTCCACTGTTACCCTCTGTCTTCTATGACCAAGCCAATTTTGTATCCATCTTGCCAGCTCACCTCTGATCCCGTGCGACTTTACCTTCTGTACCAGTCTGCCATGAGGGACCTTGTCAAAGGCCTTACTGAAATCCATGTATATAACATCCACTGCCCTTCCATCGTCGATCATCTTTGTCACTTCCTCGAAAAACTCAATCAAGTTAGTGAGACACGACCTCCCCTTCACAAAACCATACAACAATTTGATGCTTAACTTTCTTAGCTAGCCACTGACTCACTGCTCCCTCTCAGGCTCGCTCTTTAAACTCTCACTGTCATCACTCAGGCATAGGCAGTGCAGAGAAGAGTAATAAAGCTGATCCCAGTGTCAAAGCTCATGAGTTTTGAGGAAGACTGGAGAACCTGCACTTTTTCACCTAGCTTTTGGGGAGGCATCTGAAAAATTTTATAGAAGTACATAATATAGTTAATAGATTAGGAGTGATAGATCTGATATTTAGATATTTAAATTAAATTGCATGGGTAACTCAATAGGTCACAGTTCCAAAGTAATACAGTATGTGCTGAATATCTACCCACTTTAAGATGGAGCTGAACCTGATTTTGTACAATGCAAAGATCACCACATAAACAGAGGAGGGGAATGAATTTCCCAGATGTTCTTTTCCCTTTACTTGGCCAGGGTATTTTTTTCATAGATTTTTTTTACCTCTCCCAGGAGATTACATAGCTGTAGGATGGTAGGAAGTATTTAATCAGGATGCTCTGGACATCATAAATGTGGGGCAGGCTTGACAGACTAGTTGGTATTTTCCTGACCATCATTTTCATATGTTGTACCCAAAATTACCTGGTAATGAACATAATGCAAAAAAATGCTTTGGTCAATTGCCACTTGTACGGATAATACATTTTCTGGATTGATAATGAGGGTAATAGTACAATTAAGGAGAAGCTCTCCTCAAATTGTTAATCATTTAAAATTTTACATTAGTCAAGAAAAAATGTAAAGCTATCATTATGTCCATGGCTTGTGCTGGTGTATTATTAGGATTTTGCATTTGTGCTACTTACCCCTGAATTATGCCGTTACAAATATTTCAGGCTTTTGCTGAAGAGTTACTAACCACATATGTGGTTCTTGGATGTGAAATTACAACACAACAGCTCATTTATCTATTTAAATAGATTGTTTATTTGACACTCCATCACAGAATTCTTCTTCTCTCATGATCCAACACAGAGACCATTTGAAATATCTTAAAACACAATGAACACTGAACTGATTCTCTCTGGTCATACTATAGCAACTTAAACCCACTGCAGGAATTCAACTGACATGAATATGTTTTCATAAAACGTTTTCTTTTAAATTGGCATTATGTTCATCCAACAAACTGACCTGAAGATCAGAGCAAGAACGGAAAGTGCAATTTAAAGAATCTCTAGGTAACACATGTGGTTTCTACAATTCAGTTTTCTATTGCTGCTACCACTCAGGATATCTGGGGAGCACTTAATTTTCTTTATTCTGTAATTACTTTGTTATATATAATAACCAGTTCTAGTGACCTTTTGAAATGTCACAAATGTTACTCCTACTACACAACACAACCTTTTGGGTTATGTCTTGAATTGACTGGTACACAATAAAGCGGCACGATGTACAAATGCAAATACAGGGCAAATGTAAGTTCCATCCCAGAATGTGCCACAATTCACTACAGGGCAATCCACCTACATACAATAAAATGTTAATAAAGTAGGAGAGCCAGTGTAACAAGCCTGAACATCAAACATCTGCTTTTGAAAATTCAGGGGGTGTGTGTGACTCAATATTTCCAAAATCAGCGTCAAAAGGGCACGATATATCATATCTCCATCAGACATGTCCATCAGTTCTGGTCAGCAGTAAGCACAATGTGGAAGCTGCAAAATTGGCATTCACATCAACATTCCAAATAGGATGATGACAAATTAAATTAACTGTCAAAGATACCCCATTGACATCATAAGCAATGTAAAATTTATATTTGGTTTGGTGGTCAGCCCCTACCCCAAAATATACAATATGGTCTATGTCAGCTGTGGCTTAGTTAATAGCATTCTCAGCAGAGTCAGAAGGTTGTGGGTCCAAGTCCCACTCTAGGACTTGCACAGTGTGCAGTACTGAGGAAGTGCTACACTGTCAGAAGTGCTGTCTTTCAGATGAGATGCAAAACTAAGGTCCAGTCTGCCCTATGAAGTAGACATAAAAGATCTTATAGCACTATTTCAAAAAAAGAGCAGGGGAATTATCCCTAGTGTCCTGGCCAGTATTTATCCTTCAATCAATATTACAAACACAGGTTATCTGGTCATTATCTCATTGTTGTTTGTAAGAACTTGCTGAGCACAAATTGGCTGTCGCTTTTCCTACATTACAACAGTGACTACACTTCAAAAGTACTTCATTGGCTGTAAAGCAATTTAGGCCATTCTCTGGATGTGAAAGATGCTATATAATTGACAAGTCTTTCTTTTCCTTTCTTCTATTTTCCATAGAGATTCCCCTCCAAGTTCTCCCCCAGCATCAATGCACAATAATCTCATGAAGATTCACATCACTTAAAACAAAAGACAAAATTAACAAGTGCAGGCTCATTCTGAGAATTCAGTGTGGCCAGATGTCCGGTTTTGTACCAGGCAGCCTGGATTTCCCCACATCGGGGCAGACTGGACAGCCTTCCATCTGGTTTTCAAAAGTTGAGACTGAAACATTACCATTACCAAAGCTCACCACAATGGTGACAATGCTGAGGATGCTGAAACATCCATGCAAAACCTTTCCAATTGATTTATTGAAATTCAAGGTGGTTCACAACTAACAGAAATATTATGCCATTAAACAAACTATAGCAACATCATGATAAGATCTAGAATAAAAGTTTGCTATGCTAGTTGTTCCACTGACCCCCAAGTTATAAGTTTGAAGGTGGTCTACTCCAATCACACAAACAAGAATTTTAAACTTAAAGCCAATTACATAGGCACGAGGGAAGAACTGGCTATAGTTGATTAGGTAAATAGACTAAAAGGCACAGGAATGGCATTAAATAAAGTGGGAAACATTTTAAAAAACAATTCAAAATGTTTAACTAAAAGAGATTCCATTAAAAAACAAAAACTCAGCAAGAAAAACCCATGCATGGCTCACTCAAGAGTTATGGATAGTATTACGATTAAAAGAAGCTTAAACAGTTACAAGCCTGATGATTGGGAGTGTTTTAGAAACCAACTAAGGGCCACCAAAAAGTTGATAAGAGGACAAAATAATAGAACACGAAAGTGAAGGAGCCAGGAATATAAAAACATTGTAAGAGCTTTTACAGGTATATAGAAAGGAACAGGGAGTAGTTAAACTAAAGACTAAGATAAAAGCAAAAAACTGTGGATGCTGGAAATTCAAAACAAAAACAAAAATAAAAATACCTGGAAAAACTCAGCAGGTCTGACAGCATCTGCGGCGAGGAATACAGTTAATGTTTCGAGTCCGTTGGTCCGTTAAAAGTATAGACATGGGGAATTGAACAATTATTTTGTGCCTCTCTTCACAGTAGAAGACAAAATGTCAGTTAGCCTGACATCAGTCATCAGGGAAATGCTGGAATATAATATTTGAAGTCTTAATGCACTTAGGAAAAAGTATAATTAGAACAAATCAACATGGTTTTACGAAAGGAAAATCCTGTTTGACAAATTTAGTTTTTAAAGAGTTTTTTTGAGAATATAACTGGTCAGTAGGGTAGATAAAGGGGACCCAGTAGATGTAGTACACCTGGATTTCCAAAAATCATTAAATAAGGTGCCATACAAAATGTTGACAAGCAAGATAAGGACTCATGGAGTTGGGGGTAATATATTAGCATGGATAGAGAATTGGTTAATGGACACAAGCAAACAGTAGGCATAAATGGGGCATTTTGATTTGGCAGCTAGGACTAATGGAATTCTGCAAGGAAAAGTGCTGGGGTCTCAGCTATTTGCTATCTACATTAATTACGTAGATGAAGAGACAGAGTAATGTATATAATTTTGCTGACAATACAAAGCTAGGTCAAAATGTAAGCTGTGAGGAGGACACAGACAGGCTGCAAAAGAGATAAAGACAGGTTAAGTGAATAGGCAACAAGATGGCAGATGGAGTATAATGTGGGTAAGTGTGACGTTATTCACTTTGGTCGTAACAGAAAAGTAGAATATTTTTTGAAAGGTGTGAAACTTGTAGATGTTGATATTCAGAGAGAGTTGGGTATGCTTGTACAAGAAACACAAAGTTAGCATGCAGGTATAGCAAGCAATTAGGAAGGCAAATTGCATGTTAGCCTTTATTGCAAGGGGATTGGAGAACAGGAATAAAGAAGTCTTGCTACAATTGGACAGGGCTTTGGGGACACACCTGGAATACTGTGTGCAGTTTTCTGGTAAGCAACTTGTGTCTTCTACTGTGGCGAGAGGCACAAAATAATTGTTCAATTCCCCCATGTCTCTGCTTTTAAGGGACCAACATTTAGTTTAACTATTCTCTGTTCCTTTCTATATATCTGTAAACGCCCTTACAATGTTTTTATATTCCTGGCTCCTATACTTTCATGTTCTATTATTTCTATATGGAACATGGAAGATATGCTTGCGTTGGAGGTGGTATACCGATGGTTCAATAGATTGGTCTGGGATGAGAGGGTTGTCCTATGATGAGAGGCTGAGTAAACTGGGCCTATATTCTCTGGAGTTTAGAAAAGTGAGAGGTGATGTCATTGAAATAAACAAGATTCTGAAGGGGCTTGATAGGGTAGATGCTGAAAGGCTGTTATTTCTTGCAGGGAATCTAAAACACAAGAGTACAAGTCTCAGGATAAGGCGACGACCATTTAGGACTAAGATGAGGAGAAATTACTTCGCTCAAAGGGTTGTGAATCTTTGGAACTCTCTACCCTAGAGGTTTGTGGATGCTCCATCGTTAAATACGTTTAAGGCTAGGATAGACAAATTTTTGGTCTCTCAGGGAATCAAGGGTTTCTGGGGAGCAGGCAGGAAAGTGGAGTTGAGGCCTGAGATCAGTCATGATCACACTGAATTGCAGAGCAGGCTCAATAGGCCAAATGGTCTACTTCTGCTCCTATTTCTTGTATGTGTTGACCAAAGTGCTCAATGATTGATTGTACATTAATTTTCTTATTCACCCTGACCAAGTTAAAATAGAAATTTCACTCTGACCAAGTTAAAATAGAAATTAGTCTAGTTTGTGACAAATCAAATAACATTTTCTGGTAACACTGTCAATTTGGTTCGTATAGATATGAGGCAATGTCCAGATTTGTCATCTCAAACTTATTTCTGAACTATAATGTTTATTGCTGGTGAAAACCATTATTTCCTCCTTCATGCAAAATAAAGGCCTGATTTGTTCTCCTCCTTTGTGACTCTTTACATTGCATGTCCACACTAATAGAAACCTTGGTGCATTTTTGATAGGAAAACCTACATTTACAAGCAGTTTTAAATGGCACAATGGATTTCTGCACAACGGTCTGCCTTCATCACCCAATGAAAATTAACATTCTGGCATTCCACAAAATATTTGTGATGACCTATTGAAGGAAAAGTACCGATGCAGCTTTAGTTAAAATTTCTTGAAGAAAGCACATCACACATTGTGTGGGCATCGGCATATGTCAAGTGGATTTAATTAATTATAATCAGCAGGCCAGCCAGGCCTTAGTTTGCCTCGTAGCCATTTTTGTATCTACACATGCACAGAGGTGGGCGTGGTTTGTGTCTGATATTTCTGACTTTTGCCAATGGCAATCCAATAATTTACTACAATCGTTATTGCCCTTGTTACAAGTTGATCACAAAACAATTTATTTTTATAGTACTTACATTTTGAAAATCAAAGGAACAGTAAAATGAGATACCATGGCAACAAACATTGCAAGTATATAAATAGCAGAGCATGGATGTCACAGTACACAACCATAAAAGGTGGCATTGCAGTCTGATGTTGCTAAAAATGTGATATTTACAAAAAATATGACAGCTATTATTTTATCTTTTACGTAAACAGCCTTCATTACCAGATTCATGCCATTTCTCTCTTTGCATACTTCTGCAGCTGTGGAATGCAGCACTCCTTTCATTGTGTACACTACAGTTATGCATTTCTCTTCAGTTACACTACAATAATTCCCAGGACTCTACCCAACCTTGCATGCAAAACTCAGGTCATGATCAGATGACCTTCATAGTTTCCTTCATTCTGGCATACCCGAATTGTTAACCTTTCACATGGTGGAAGTGTCCAAGCAAGTTGGTATTCCCCAAAAATCACATCACGAGTTGCAGAATTAAGCAGAGGCTACTTTATGGCTTCATGTCATGGAAAGTCAGATATTTTTATTATATTGTAAAGTATGTTCAACATGAACAATGTATGTTCATATTGCAAACTATGGCTTAAATAATTATATTCCTGGATTGATAGGTAAACATAGTGGTTACATGAATAGTTTTCCAGTTTAAAATACACTTACCCTGGATTACATCTGCAGTATTCCAGAAGAATATCAGCAAACACAATTTCTGCTTACAAGTGGATAGCTAACAGAAACTGCTCATTTATCTACCGATTTTTTTGTACTGTAGCACTTAAGAATAAAACAACAAGTTGACAGTTGGAGGAAGATTAACAAAATTCCAGTGTTTGGGTCAGGGGTGTGGGGAGAAAGCATTTTGGGAGAAGAGTGCAAACGAAAGAAAGGAAATTATAGTTGAAACTCTTAGGAGCAATTCCAGCAATCTTAACAGTAAGCATCATCTGTTTTGCTTTTAGTAAAGTCAGCTGGAGGCAAAATGCCAGTAACTGGGTAAAAAGAGAAGCATGTAAAGAAGGGAGAACTTGTATAGATGAATCAATACATTTTACATCTTATTTTGAATAGCAGTTATAGGTCTACAGTTGTATACATGCCTAGGTCAAGTGGAGGTCACATGCATTGTCAGTCAGGGAAGGATTTGGCTGCTGATTGCCAGCTGAGTTCACTGGATCAAGGGACTTAGCTACTGGGTTAACAATTCCCTTGCCAACCAACTAGTGAGAACTTCAAAAGGGCAGAAATTTTCACAATGCTACACTTTTGAAGTCTACCTGACTGGTTATAATATATAGCAATTCAGGATAGCTCAAAGAACTTCAAAGACATATACCTCTAATGGCTACACTCTAATAGTAAGGCCTAAAACCAACCCTTCATTTTAACACCGAGCAAAGAAAAGAGTTGAAAATGGCTCAATAATGAATTTCACAAAACCCATAAGCAATCGGGAACAAAATGGAGTTACTTGCTTAAACTTAACAAACATCCCCAGTTCTCGAAAGAACAATGCAGCCATGAGGAACAGGCAGACAATACCCTTACCAGCACAATACTGCTTTAAGCCAAGCAATTGGGAAATACACTTTAAAGTTCAGGGTGGATTTTCCTTTTAATTTTGGCCCACTTGCTTTATTAAGTATTCCACTTTCACCAATCCTGTTGAGATAAGAAATGCTTCACAAGAAACTGCACACCTAAACCTGCACTGTTATAACTTAGTGGCATTATGTAATGTACCAACTATGTGATGTCAAAACAGATTACACAACAAATTACACCTTCAACTGAAAAATAAGGATGAGAAAGGGGGAGAAAAAGTACCTTGAGACATCACATATGGGATTATAAATTCTTTGAACATTCCTTTCAGAATGATTTATGCTAGTGATAGGAGTCAAAACCAAGTCCATGGCATTACTTTGTTAAATCGATTCTCAGAGTCCTCCCTTGAATACTTGAGCTCAGGTAATGCAATTAAAATTGTATTGAGCAAAGCATAATAATAAATATAATAGTTAATTGGTCAACTATTCGATATTACTATACTACAAAAACAAATCCATTTTACAAATTAGTCAGGCTATGAACAATGTGGTGACATTGTGGTAATATTACTGGACTAGTAACCCAGAAGCACAGCGTAATACTCTGGGGACACAAGTTCGAATCCCATCACAGCCACTGGTGGAATTTAAATTCAATTAATTAAATTTGGAGTTAGTAAAGAAGGTAGTATCAGTAATGATAACCATAAAAGTACTGGATTATCATAAAAACCCATGTGGTTACTATTGTTCTTTAGGAAAGGAAATCTGGTGTACTTACCTGGCCTGACCTATATGTGACTTCAGGCACATCGCAACATGGTTGACTCTTAACTGCCCTCTGAAATGTCCTGGAAAGCCATTCAGTTCTACAACACCACTACAGAAAAGTCAAAAAGGAATAAAACCAGACAGACCACCCAGCATCGACCTAGACACAAAAAAGGACAACAGCACACTCTGCCCTGTCGACCCTGCAAAATCCTCCTCATTAAGATCTGGGGGCTTGTGCCAAGCTTGGGGGAGCTGACCCACAGGCTAGTCAAGCAACAGCCTATACAATCATACTCACCGAATCATAGCTTTTAGGCAATGTCCCAGACTCCTCATCACCATCCTCTGATATGTCCTGTCCCACCAGCAGGGACAGGCTCACCAGTGATAGCGGCAGAGTAGCATAGAGTCGGGAGAGTGCTGCTCTGGGAGTTCTGAACATGGACTCCAGATCCCATGAAGCCTCGTGGCATCAGGTCAAATATGGGGAAGGAAACTTCTTGCTGATTACCACCTACAGTTCTTTCCTCAGCTGATGAATCAGTACTCCTCCATGTTGAACACCACTTGGAGGAAGCACAGAGTAGCAAAGGCACAGAACGTATTCTGGTTGAGGGACTTCAATGTCTATCACCAAGAGCGTCCAAGCATAAATGTCCGTTCTTTCACTGTTGCTGGGTCAAAAACCTGGAACCTTCCCAAAGAAATTAGGCATGGGCAACAAATGCTGGCCTTGCCAACAATGGTCACATCCCATGAACAAATATAAATAAACTTTTGCTCAGTGAAGTAATCAGGTTCAGGATGGGTCCGAAGTTTGTGGCTTGCGTACCTGAGCAATGTACTCCATTGAGTGGTTTTGCCATCTGTATCACTAGGTGGAAGGGGAATCTGAAGAGATGGCAACCATAATCTTCCTATGGCCTGCAGTGACTGCCTAGGATTCAGAAAATGCTAAAACTTTCTGTAATGGGATTAGGTATTCATTACTAGTGAGTCAGCAGCCATGATACAAGCTTCCAAGATACAAGTTCCCAATCTCAAGTGTTGCAATGTAACAACTATCCAGGAGAAGTCAGGATTCCACATCAGATGTGCTACCTTATTCTTTTCCCGTACTTGGGTCTCCCAAACCACGTCCTGTAGAAGTCAGACTGACTACTTGTTTCCAGGCCTATGCCAATGCTGCTCTATAATTTATAGCAGCACTATACATATCATACCACATCCCTTCCCTACGAGCAATTGCCTCCCTACAATAGCATGGTTGAAATAGATATCCAATTTCACTGGAGGAAATTGCAAGCAGATATACACACCTTGTAACTTCCTGGGACAGATAATGCTCCCTTGTACTGCACGACCATACTGAAATGTACTTCATTTTAGATAAACGTTGCCTACAAGGGAATAACCATCCAGAACTTATATTTACATGGCACTTTTATTATAGAAAAATTCAGGTTCCCTGTTGTTGGAATTATATGATTATTACATTTTGGGACAATAGCTTTAAATTTAGGGGAAATGAAAGGGGCCATGTGACCTGCCTGCAGTCTGCCTGACAGTAAGCCTGGGTGGTTTGAATGTTGGAGATCAAAGGAAATCTTAGATTGTTTTACTGAGAAGCTGCCGCAAGGTATTCACTCTTGGAGATGATGGCAGCAGTCTCCTAGTTTACAATGAGTAGACAGGCCCAGAAAGGTACCAGGTGTAAACTGTTGTGCTGTAAACAGTCAATTTACTTCTAAGATGAAAGGGAGTTGAGGGCAAAGATAGCTAATTTGCATTTCTACCTAGATACAAGGCTAATGCATTTCGCATTGCCATGAGGAGGGCAAAGGAAGCCATTGTTGAGATCAGGTTACAGGTTTCCCTATGAGTCAATGAGTATCACAGCAGACAGCAGTGTTCTGTATAGTCAGCAGAGGGAAGAGGCTGCCTGGCTTTGCAAGCTGCCACAGCCGGATGCAGGAGGGAGATGTCTCTAGTTAAAGAGACGCATTCTTCAGCCATCTAAGGTTTCCTGGCATGGCCAAGGGAAGAAACATCATTAGAACAGGCTTTACTGCTGGTGATCGATTTGAAGAACTCTCCAAAAACTGAGGAAAGCACCTGGAGATGGTCACTCGAAGTTACTACTTGGTGAAACAGGAATATGGAAATCCAATGGAAGCTGGGAGCAACTGTGGATTGTTTGCTAAAAGGACCATAATTCCATGGAGTGCAAATGGGTGGTAAGTATATAAGGGGAATGTCACTTCCTGTCAATTAAAGTGTAAGTTGCCTACAAAACTAAAATAGTATTTACTCAAGTGTTTTCTTAGTCACTTGCTAAAGTAAAAGTTTTAAAAAGGTGAAATCTTGTTATGTCATTCTTTCAGCTGGTAACTGGAAGTTTGAACCTCTTTTTAAAAAGTTATTGGTCTCTATGGAGGTCATAACACTATGCAGATTTCACCCTCCCCTGACCCCATCCCAATCTATTAGAATGCAGATATTTATTAAAATGCTACAAGTAGTAAGGCCATATAAATGTTTACAAACTACATTAATAACAAAAAGTGAGAATAAACTATGTTTAAATGAAACATATTCTCACAGATTCCTGATGGGAGCCAAGTGTCTGGCCACGACTACTATTATTGGGCCTACAGGCCAATGTGTCAATCTATCGTGATTGCAAAAGCTAACGCTCAAACAGCACAACACGCACTGCCTTTGACTAAACTCAAACTAGTGTTAACAGCCATTGCACAGAAAACTACAGTTCAATCATTCCATCCTCCCTACTGAAGGATGGGGAAGTTTGACAGCATTTCAGATCAAAATTGCAAAGGAAGAGTTCAAGTAATATTGCAGTCTCCAACAGGTAAGATAAGTGTTTGATACAATCTGTTTGCTATCCAGCAGTCCACATTGTTCAAATTTCCTCAAATTTTCTTTATATTATGAACAAAGAAGCTGGCCAGTTTATCTGTCAATCCATCTGAGAACTGTACAGAATTCTGTAGCATGTTACCTCAAAAGACAAAACACCTTAAGCACAAAATTATTTTAAAGCTGAGCTGTTCAGTTCCAAATTAATGGAAACTAACTGTATTGACAGTCCCTCTCTTACATTCAATAAATGCCTAACTCCATTCCACAAAGTCTTTTAGCAAACATTACTGAGTCTTCTCAAATTAAAACAAGAAAACTTATCACAAGCACCCATTATTATATTTCTCTAAAAATACAAAAGGATCAATTTGACTATGTGAGACTGCAAATTGAGAGAAACAGCTCAATTCTAACACAAATCAGTTGCTTCAGCATAACTGGCGACCATATAGTCCATGCCGATTCCAGGTCCACATTAGGGCCTCTACATTGGTTTGAATTCTGGGAGCTGCTAAATCATAAAGAAAATAAACCCAAAAAACTAAAGAGAGAAAAACAAACAACTGGCCTGTGCATTTCACCACTGGCATCCCCAAAAAACTTCACAGTCAATGAAATGCTTTTGAAATGTGGTCAACATTATGTGAAAAATGCAGCAGCCAATTTCTTTGTTTTATTCTTTCATGTGATGTGGGTATTGCTGGTAAGGCCAGCATTTGTTGCCCATCCCAAATTGCCCTTGACCTTAGTGGTTAGGCCATTTCAGAGGGCAGCTATGAAACACAATGCTGTAGGCCAGATCGAATAAGGACAGCAGATTTCCTTCTTTAGACATTTAGGTTTTTACAATAGTTGACAGTTAACATGTTCACCATTACTGAGACTAGTTTTATATCCATTAATTGAATTTAAGTTCCACCATGGCAACTGGTGGAGTTTGAGCCCATGGGCAGAATTTTGTGTCCTGCGAGCAGGCACGCGCCCAACTGGGAGTGAAATAGTGCGTGCTGATGTCAGGCGAACGTCCCGATAACGTCGCATACTCTTGCAACCTACTGGTTGGTGGGCACACGCAAGGAGCAGCATCGTGCCCGACAATTAAGAGGCCTAGTAAGGCCTTAGGTAAATAATTAAACTGTATTTTTTGCTACCCACTCAACTGTTCGGTTGGCAGGTGGGAAAATAGGCCAGGCGGTCTTTGCATTTTTAACGAAACCTCATCCATTGGCAGGATGAGGTTTCCAACGCTTACTAAAAAATATTTTAACATCCTTTTTTACATGTCCGTCTTCATGTGACTGAGTCACATCTGGGGACATGTTTATCTCATATGTGAAAAGTTTATTTTTGTATTTAAAAATCAGTCAGCTCCCTGAGGCAGCTCTGTGCCTTCAGGGAGCTGTCAGTGTGTGCTTCCCCGCGTATATGTACACTTCAGCGCTCGCTCTCCTCCAGTCCCCATCCCATCAACGCTGAGGCTCTTAGCGCAATCTTCATGCTGGCTGGCTGTTAATTGGCCAGGAAGCGTGAAATCGCGGTCGGAGTCCAATCGCGGGCGGTGGTCGGTCTCGCAGCTATTCCCGGCCCCACCCGCTGGCTGTGCCCACCCGATGAATGGAAAATCCTCCCATATGTCTCCAGAGCTTCAGTCTGCATCTCTGTATTATTGGTCCAGTGACATTGCCACTGCACCACCATCTCCCCTGTGTTTGTACACAGTAATAACCTATAGGCGATGAGATAATGACCAGGCATTCAGTTTGGTAGTGATGCTTGGAGGTCAAAGGCTGGCAAGGACACCAGGAGAATTGCCCTGCTCTTTGAATATTGCCATGAGATCATTTACATTAAATTTCCATCGCTCTGCCTTCAGCTGATAAGAGCCCCCCCCCGACCTCACCATCTCTCTCGCCTCCTGTAAGAAGCGTCTTAAAATTAATTTCTTTGATCAAGCTTTTGACCATCTATCCTAATATTTCAAAGTGGCTCAGTGTCAAATTTTGTCTGATAACACTGCTGTCAAGCACTGTGGGATATTTTACTACATTAAAGGCACGTTATTGTTGAACAGGCAGGCTACCTAACACCACATTTGATAAAATTCACATCTACAAAATATCACAAAATATTTACAGCACAGAAACCGAATGGTTGATCGGGCAGCGAGAAATGAGGCTTAGTTATTTACTTAAGGCCTTACTAGGCCTCAAATGTTGGCGGGCGCGTTGCCACTTCTCACACGTGCCTGCCAAACAATGGATTGCGAGAATGTGCGACGCTGTCGGGAAGCTCGCCCAACATTGGCACGCACTATTTCACTCCCGGTTGGGCGCATGCCTGCCCGCAGGACACAAAATTCTGCCCATGGGCTCAAATTCCACCAGTTGCCATGGTGGAACTTAAATCAATTTATCCTTCTATTCCTTACACCTTCATGTGTTTACCTAGCTTCCCCTTGAATGCATCTATGCTATTTGCTTCAACTACTCCTTGTGGTACCAAATTCCACATTCTAACCACCCTCTAGGTATAGAAATTACTTCCCTGCATGTTGGTCAGTAACCAGCCACTAGACTAGATAGAGATGCAAACGACATTCCAGTTGACATTACTTCCAGTTTTCCTCAGAATTGCCCTGCCTCTCTCAGATCAGGAATTTGTCACCTAGAGCCTTGGGTACAAGCCAGCACTCCGCCACTAATCCTTGGCACAGCAGAATTTTTCATCTCACACTCTATCAAATTGTTTAATGATCAAGTTTAAGTTTTTTTTTCCAGATTCTCATTGTCCATTTCTACTTAATCCAAGCAGCATTTGCATTCAAGTAAATGCACTAAACAAAGGAGGGGCAAATTGAAAACCAGCTGAAGGTACTTTACGTACATAACGCTGGAGTGAGGAAGCCATCAACCCAGTTTTAAATAATCTGTATTAGTGACAATAGGGTTACAAAATTACTTCAAAAATATAAAGACAAACAGTTGAATGCAACAACTCCTGAGCAGAGCACTGAAGCTAAGTGAAACTACTTTGCTACCATGCCCCATAAAATGTACATCTAAATGTTACAGCACATGACAGGATTTATCTTGACTTAACAGTCTGCTAATTTATATAAGTAGTCAGCAGATGTTACAGCATTTTCTCAGTGCTGCATGGACAGTCAACCTGCCTACATTATGTCAAGTCACATGGATTGAGACTTGAGCCCAAGATCTAACTTGCAGGCAAAAGTCCTACCACTTGGTCAGGCAGAGAGATGAAATGGTGGGTTTTCAGAATTCAAAATGAAAGACAAATGTAAAAGTGGCTTTCAGCTTCATGTGAGCAGCAGGAGATTAAAGGCAAGTGAAATAAATAATGCACAAGCTTCGACAATTCCCAAACTATCAATGCTTGTGTTTTTTGTTTAGTATTTTACACAATCATTTTGCTAATTCCCAACTATTGGGTCAAAGGATCTACTATATTACAGCAGCTGAATGTAAGGCTGACAGGGACGCTTATTTTAATAAATAATCATATTTTTTTTAAAAAAAGATTTGAATCGCAAATATTCAACTAGCCATACTTCTTGTGGGCTAAAAGCAAAAAATACTGAAAATGCTAAGCAGGTCAGGCAGCAACTGTAGAGAGAAACAGAACTAACATTTCAGGTTGATGACCTTTCATCAAAAATTCTCATGGCTTGTATCAATGCATAGAACTATTAGATCACAAATATGCATTTTATTTCAACTGAACTGTTGACGGATATACATTCACAAGACAGGCTGACTTGTGGTTGCAGCTGTGGAGAGGAAATGGAAGGGAGATAAATGGGTTAGAATTTCAAGAAGGTAAAAAAATTACAGGGATGGTTATACAACCAGACAGAAAAGCAGACTTATACATATATTTCAGCTAATCTAAGGTATACTTCACAGAAATGCATCTGCCAATCCTCTTCACCTCCCTCTAGATCCACTTCTGCTCTTTCATCATAACCTAACAGGTACTAACTACTATGGTAGAGAACCACAAGTAAAGTTTTTTTCCCCATGACAAGGCACTTCATCCAATAAATGTAGGTTGCCTGTGGCTAGTAGATTCATGTAACTGGTAACAATAGAGGCAAGTCCCTGATTAACTTAGCTGTTTGACAACCCAGTGCTGTAACAGCCTAGTCATCTTATCCAATTTACAACCTGATAAGGAATTTAACTTTGTCTCAGTTATCACTTCTGCCCTTCCCATCCTGCTTCCGCCCCTATGATTTCAAAGCTATACTCTGAACTTCTGACATATTCTAAAACAAAACTGTCCCCTTTTTACAAACATAGCAGGTTTCACCTTTCATTCTTTTAAAGCCCATATCATGCACAGCATAGACTGCTAAAGGATCATTCTTGGTCAGATGCTGTTTTACTGCCATTTTAATTTGCTCATTGGCAGAAGCTTTGCTCCAAGTACTGGTATTTTCATATAAATACAAACCAAGTTTTTGCACATACAGAAAAAGAACACTGAAACAATAAGTTCTATAATATGAATTCATGGCTAAAAAAGATCTGACTTAACTTCAAACAATGCTTAATTGATGTTTACAGAAAGTTGTGAAGATCTAAACTGCAGCACAAAAATAAATTCCATTTGATTATTGCTCTGATTGGCACAGAGAATGGACTAGTGATGGTGACTGACAGTTAACTGCCAAGCGTTGTTTGAAATTTAAACCAGGCAGCTTGAGCTTGATTGGTCAAGGCTGTCACTTATTTTGTTTAGCTGAAACAGGCACAATGTGTGCACATGTGTGCACATGTTCTTTCTGTCTACAATGAACAGGACCCTGTGTATTAATATATGTAGCTCCCAGTACACGTAATTGGGCCACACTGCAAGCCCAACTGATAACCTTAAACCGGTTGTCAGTTGGGTACACAGTGTGCTGCATTTGTGTGCACTGGAAGCTACATAAATTAATACACAGGGCCTCTTTGCAGACAGAAGGAACATGCATATACATTGCACCTGTTTCAGCTAAACAAAATAAGTGACAGCCATTCGTTGACTCATTCCTCAGGGTAATGCCTTGACCAATCAGGGTCAAGGTGTCTGGTTTAAATTTCAAACAATGCTTGACAGTTAACTGTCATTCACCATCATTGGTATATTCTCCGTGGCAATGCCTCTCCCAGAGTCCACTTGCCAAATCAGCACTCCCTTCACACACAGTATAAACTGTTGTTTTCCCCTTATACCGGTATTCTTGGGAAGTGATGAATGCGAGACGAAAAGCTTTGACATGTCTCTTTTTTCAGCAATACTCAAGTTCTGTACTACCAAATGACTAAAAATTCTATTTATAAGATGATTAAAAATAAATTAAACCCCCAGCAATAAAATGGCAGTCTATTACACAAAAGGGATAAGGGTAAGGGAAAAGTCAGAATTTTAAGCTTACAGTCATTCCTACATGTTGGAAAAAATCTGATATCTGTAATTTGTGGACTGTAAACAGCTGCAAAAAACAGTTCATAGCTTAACTCCAAACTGTGTATTCAGTAACTAATTCTGATTATAATTCAGAAACCACAGTAGAAAATGGAATCAATATCCACCAAAACGGACTTGAAATGTTAACTTTGATTCTTTCTCCACAGATGCTGCCAGACCTGCTGAGTTGTTCCAGCATCTTCTGTTTTTATTCCACCAAAACTCAATGGATTGCAGGATAAACTAGAAATAATTAGCTCATCAGGAAAACCCCAAAAAGGTAGAAGAAAATATTCATCCAGCACATGTTCCAGAACATCCCCGAAGATTCAACTGAAAACAAGTCAGAAAACGTACGTGGGAAACAATGCACTTATGTACTAATAATTGTATAAATGAATGACTCCACTGCAATTTAATCAAATACACAGCATGCATTTCTTTCTCTCTTCATTACACATCGTCCTCCATAAGCTCTAATAGAAGGCACTTTATGCTTGTGCTATTCTAAATGTCCAAAAACTAAGGACATTTTTTTTTAATTACTCCAAGTCTTCAGAAGCTTAAAATGAGAAGAAATGATTTTATCTACTTCAAATATGACCCACATTTTGGCTAATTGCTGCTGGCAGTTTCTTGCATTACCAAGTGCAGATTTGTGGTCTGCTTCACACTATCTCATCGACCACAGATTTTCCCAGACAGACAGTTGTTCCAAGTAATCTCAACCATACAAATGTCTTTCATCTTATTTTTGATCAAGTAAAAGATCCTGATCGTGCCTCTGGCAAACACATTCAAGAGGTTGTTCCATGGTTGCCAGTATATTTTCTAATGATTATACCCATCTCCATTTATGCGCAGCAGAATCATTAGCTTAGATGGCTAAAATAATTACCATACATGGATTAAGACAAATGTAAATGAGACTTTAATCGGAAAGAGTAGAACTAAATGCCCTTTTCCCTATTTCATTCCCAAATCCCTCAAGGAGGCACACAGCCAACCCCAATCCTACCATCACCCCTCCCCAACCATACCTTTGCCAATGCCACTTCAGTGGCAGTTTTACACAAGTATATTTATTTTATAAGCACACTGCAGTTAACTTTTATAGTCTCTTTCTATTAGAATGGAACACGAGTTAAAATCTTCCATTACTGAAAATGGTCTATACTCTGGCGACTAAGTTTTTCCTGCATTGCCTGTTTCATTAACATGACAAAGGAACACTCTGCTTAACAATGTTAAATGATGTTATATTATGAACAATAAGTTTTGCTGAGAAATATTTTAATAACGCACCTCCACAACTAACTCCACCTTAAAAAATGAAAAATATAACTTCATTATAAACAGTTGTGTTGTTCTTGTAAGTGCATGCAACATTAACCCCAACGATAACACCCAGACTAAACATTAGATCTTACAGCAGAAGTGATCCAAAAAGTGATAGAGTTGTAGTCTCACTTTCCAAAGGTTTTGCATCAAAGAGATAAGCAGGGCTGTACATATTATGACAAAAAGCGGAAGAAGAGTCACTATATAGGAGATTTAAAATATTGTTCTTTGGTGTGTTGATTTTATCAGAATGTCTTCTAAATCATAAAATGTTCCATCTATCATGTGTTCGAATTTTACAACTGCGACAAAATGCACACTTGCCGTTGCACCAGTGTTACGTTGAAACTCTCACAGCAATCATGTGGACCTGTCAGTTTGAATCTTGACCCAAATATTATTTAACTGGAACTTGTTTTTAAATCAAAAAATTCCAATGAAGGAGTTTCCAGAGGAGGGCTGCTTCTGTTTGCTTCAATAAAGACATCTGATCTCAAACCTGATCTTCTATTGAGCTCATGGGGTATAAGTGTGACAAAGTATTTTTGTATGCTAATAGACCTTCAGATACCAATTTGCCTCTTCAATTCCCTGAACACATTTGTGAAGAGAGAAAAATTGTCAATTTACAAAGAAGAAACCTATAGTTTCAGAACAGTAGGAAGATGGGGCCTCACTTCAACATTTCATCCAAAAGACAGTACCTCTGAAAATGCATTGGTACTCGTGCAATGAAGTGCAAGCATAGATTATATGCCAGGGATGGGACACGAACCAAGAGGATTCCAAACCGAACCAAAACATCACTGAGCACAAAGCCAAATAAATGCAAAAAGCTTCTCACAGATAGGAGGAGGGAACTAAAGGCAAACAGTATTCTATTGTTTCTCCATGGCAACACCTTAACGTATCAGGGTCGACTTGCCAACCAATCAGCACCCTTTTCTCCTGTAGTATAAATGGCTGTGATTATTTGAAATTTGACATTTTTGCATTTTCCCTGCTGAGTGCAAGACGAAAAAATTCAGCAACATGTTTCTCTTTTCAGCAATATTTTATTCTTGTGCAATCCCAGCACCTAACCACGAAGTGTCTTTGGTAGCAACTACATTTAACTAAGTTACTGCAGATTTCACACAGAAATACAATCACATTAATGTCAACGCTGAGGTTGGTGATTAAAATTCAACAGCATTGTCTTGAACTATGACAGAGTGTGAAATGAAGGGCTTTCTGTTCAGATTTTATTGACATTAGTTGTAATTATTTTATTGAAAAATAACAAGCCGGATGCAGTGAAATGTCTCACAGGGCTCCTCCATTCCAAGTCCACACAACCTTGCTCTGGTCCCTGAAATACCAAAGCAGGAGGAAAACAGGCTACATCTGATAGAACAAAACAGATAATCTGCCTTTCATAGCCAATGTTAAATGAATACCTACTATTAAAATTAAGCCACTTATCTGGAGTGCTGAAAGGAAATCCAACTTACTTAGGTACTTGCAAAAGGAAATTCTACTATTCCATTAAATGGAGTACGGTTATCATACAAGATTAAAAGTAGATATAGATGAAGTTATGGCTGACTGGTCAAAGCTTATGTCATGACTTTTAGTAATGGATGTGCGTGCATAAACCATCCTGCAGAATAGATTGGCGCCACTGAAAGTCAAGTCTAATATCAACAACTCACCCATTATTGTAACTCACTCACACGTTAAGAGAATTTTCCAGTTTAATTTTTTGGATTTTTCTTTTAACATTTGGCAGGAAAAAGAGAAAAGCAGTATACTGGCAGGAAAAATAGAAAAGCTGTATACTATGTAAGTGGTGAGAGATCTAGGTGTCCTGGTACATGAATCACAAAATGTTAGTACGGCAGGTACAGCAAGTGATTAGGAAGGTAAATGGAACATTGGCGTTTATTGCAAGGGGAATAGAATATAAAAGTAGGGGAGTTTTACTGCAGCTTTACAGGGCCTTGGAGAGACCACATATGCAGTACCATGTACAGTTTTGATCTCCTTATTTAAGAAAGGATATAATTGCATTAGAAGCTGTTCAGAGAAGGTTCACTTAACTCATTCCTGGGATGAAAGGCTTATCTTTGCAAGAAAGGTTGAACAGGATGGGCCTTTACCCATTGGAGTTAAGAAGAATGAGAGGTGACTTAATTGAAATATACAAGGTCCAGAGAGGACTTGATAGGGTGGATACAGGGAAGATGTTTCCTCTTGTGTGAGGGAGACTAGAGCTAGGCGACAGAGTTTAAAAATAAGACGCCTGCCTTTTAAGACGGAGATTAGACTTTGGAACATTCTTCCCACAAAGCAGCAGAGGCTGGATCATTGAATTTATTCAAGGCTGAGTTAGATTTTTGATAGACAAAGGAGTCAAGAATTATGGGAGGCAAACTTGAAAGTGGAGTTGAGACCACAATGAAATCAGCCATGATCTTATTGAATGGCAGTGCAGGCCTGAATGGCCAAATGGTCTACTTCTGCTCCTAAGACACCTGAGAGAAACATCATTTCCCGTTACATGAGTCTCATAAAACTGATTGTAACTGTAAAAATTATCCCACATGAAATCATTAAAGCCAGCAACCAAGGTTTTTCCAGTCCCCTCAAAAATATGTGCATTCAGCTCCCCAATAACTTTGTGGATAAAGATACTGATCTGATGTAGATGAAGTTATGTCTGACTGGTCAAAGCTTATGTCATGACTTTTAGTAATGGATGTGCATGCATAAACCATCCTGCACCACTGAAAGTCAAGTCCAACTAATGTCTTGTGATTCATGTACCAGGACATCCAGATCTCTCTGTACCACCAAGTTCTGCAATCTCTCACCATTTAAATAGTATACTGCTTTTCTATTCTTCCTGCCAAAGATCATATAATCCATCAGATTTCCAATTCAATTCATGTATGATCTGTGACCATCTACTTCATCTCAGCCACAGTGGCAGTTGGAAAAAAATGCAACACACTTCCTGTTTAACATCAGTTCATAACCACTAAAATATCCACTCTTCTTTATCTGGCTAATAGCTACAACAAGAGGCAAGGATCCCTATTACACTAGTTTAGTCCAACCTGTTGCAAACTGGGATACTGTGCTAAAGTTACTGAAGCAATGATGTCTAGTGTGGTTAAGATGTACAGCTCAATCTGTTCTACAGAAGGGAACAAGTTCAAACAAAATACTGTATACACAAACATTTACTACTTACATAGTTTGCAGAGCTTTGAAATGAATACTCAGGAGGACTGTAGTTCATTCACATGTAGTATTTTAGAACCAAAAAATCTGCTTATTGCCATTAGCTTTATTGTAAGTACGACTTGATGTGTACTTGTGACCAATGTGGTTTCCAAATGAGCAGCTTTGCTGCATCATTTTTAACATCCAACATGCCTCTGCCTCAAGTGTGGTTTTAAAATTGGAAAATGCAATTCCTGGTTCCACCTTGAGCAGCTGGAATATGAACAAGTCTATCCCATCTATCACCGTGCAAGATGCCATTTTGGAAACAATACCGAATGGAACCAGTCTGCTTGCAGGTAGATGGAGAATAAAATACTAAAATACTAAACTCCGACAAAGTAGTTCAGAGAAGGTACACTGGATTGATTTCTGGGATGTAGGGGTTGCCTTATGAGGAAAGGTTGAACATGTTGGACCTATACTCATTGGCTTTTAAAAGAATGAGAGGTGAGCTTATTGAAAAATGTAAGATTCTGACGGGAGCTTGACAAGTGGATGCTGGGAGGATGTTTCTCTTCGTGGCAAAATCTAGAATGAGGGGCCAAAGTTTAAAAATAAGGGGTCTCCCATTTCAGATGGAGATGAGGGGGAACTTCTTTTCCCAGAGAGTTATTCATATTTGGAATTCTCCCCCAACAACACAGCAGTGGAGGCTGGTTCATTATTCAAGGCTTAGTTAGACAGATTCTTGATCTAAGGGAATTGAGGTTTATTGGAGCGGGTGGGGGGGCAAGCAGGAAAGTGAAGTTAGGGCCACAATCAGATTAGCCATGACATTATTTAATGATGGAGCAAGCTCGAGGGACAAAATGGCCTAATCCTGCCCCAATTTCTTATGATTCTGAGAGCAGGCCCAACCTGCTCAACATTTCCTCAGGAATCAGCCTGGTGAACCTTCTCTGAACTGTCTCCAACGCACATTTATCTCTCCTTAAGTAAGGAGACGAACTCTCGGTGCAGTCTCACTATTGCAGCTATGGTTGACTCTGCTTGGGATGCAAAGTAAGGCCTGGCTGGAATCATACCTCCTTGCCCGATTTACCGTTATGCCGGTGGGAAAACATGCCGGCCCAGAACATGTCTGGACAACCCTGACATACAGAACTTATGACTGAAGCGGCATAAGGACTCGAAACGTTAACTTTTTTTTCTCTCCACAGATGCTGTTAGACCTGCTGCGTCTTTCCAATATTTTCTGTTTTTGTTGCTCATCTTGAAGTTGGAAGCTGAGCAAGCTCTCTCAGTGGCAGGAGGTCCTGAGCCAACATGTAAGTTCACCACTGTGATGCTATGGCTTCTCAGGAGCTTTGTAGGTTTGAGTAATTTTCACAGTGAAGACTACAGAATCTATAATCAAGTTTAAACTGCCTATGGAGCAATCCCAACTCAGTTTGTTCACAAAAGCAGCTCTTAAAAAGCCTTTAAGTGCTGGAATGCATTATACACCAATTAACACAACAAGGCGGCCAACCCCAACCGCCTCCATCCCACCCACCACCCACCTCTCCATAAGACTATTTCCTTTAGAGCAGGGAAAAACTATTTTGTTCAAGCTAGCTTAAACAAATAGCTTTTGTTGCTAGTTTAACCACCACCAATCTAACCATAATGAAATCGTTCACAGAGTTCAACAGCAGTTCAAGGAGAAAGTACCTGAAGCCAGCTTAATATTTACACGATAAAGAAATGAATATGAGCACAGCCCTTCAGTTCATTTTTAAGGAGAGCTAAAATTATCCTAAATTGATCATGATTGTACCTAGGTCTTGCATTATTTATTGGATGCTAGTCTGTACTCTGCAGCCTTCCTCTGGGATTTTTTAATTGCCTACCGATGACATAGCCCTAACATCCTGGAATCTCTCTCCGACAGGATTTCCGTACCTCTCTCTATCTCCACCTATCACTGGCCCTCTATCCAGCTCTACCACCACCACCACCACTCTCCGCCCACCCCCCCCGCCCCCCCCAAAACCCCCTCCTCCTCCTCAAACCAGCTTATATTTCACCTCTTTTCTATTTTTACTTAGTTCTGTTGAAGAGTCATATAGACTCAAAACGTTAACTGTGTTCCTCTCTGCAGATGCTGCCAGACCTGCTGAGTTTTTCCAGGTATTTTTATTTTTATCCTGGAATCTTCCTTTAGTTTTACTTGATATCAAGCATCTTTTAGAATGTATTTAGAGTCTGCATATTTAATACAAAAAGGGGGATTTTATCATGAATAAAGGAACCTGCATCAAAAAAATGCAGCTAAAATTTTACACACTCTTGTTTTCTTCAAATAAAGCAGCTCCAAAGTTATATGGACATTTTAAAAGAATCTGGGAAACTGTGAAGTGAAAGCAAAGAAGCCTTTCAATGAGTACACATAAGCAGTGATCCGCACAATACTTTTAACAACCCAAGCTACAGATTATACCATAACGATATTAAATTTTTATATAAATGAACTGAGAACCCATTAATTCAATAGGAAAACTGCATAGCTAAGAGCTGGACATGTGCTGAAGAACCCCGAGCTCTATATACAGCAACCTACAGCAGCAGAAGAGAAGGTCACAGTACTCTTTGTACAACATGACCAAGCCCTGACCCATGAAATTTCATTACAAAGTCGCAGAAAACTTTGCCAGATTACTTTGAACCTATCCATTTAAATCAAGATGGAGTCCAGGTTTGCTTAAATTAAATCAGACACTGAGGTCTAATTATTATTCAGCGGAAAATAAAATAAGGAATTACACCCCCTTCTGAGTTGGATAAAAGGAGCCACATATCACCAGCAACTCAGAATATAATCACAGTAAACATTTAAAAATGACTTCTTTCCTCTTAGCAACATACTTTGCAATCAGGACAAAATGATCAATAAATACAACCTACTACACATATAAGTTGGAACTGGTACAATCATGCAATATAGCAAATCCCTGAAGCAGCAGGGCAAAAACTAAGATCTGGTTACAGAACCAAAATTAACAAACTCAATCAGTTCTCTGAGAACAGTCTCAAGAGAAGCTGTACAGCTTTTTCCTAACCATTTTTGTCGTTATTAAAAATTATGGTTATCCAGTAGTTGATTTATCATGTACCACATCAAAAATTGACCCCAAATAATTTACCATCAACATACAAACAGAAGAACCTGCCGAAAAATGTTGTCAAACAAAGCCCTTTGGTTCTGCCCTACCTCAAGTAGAGTTGCAGAAATTTAACATTAAGCTTTATTAGAAGCCTGATGCTACTGAATCTAATTTTGCAGGAATTCTTGCTGGCAAGCCAGCCTTTCCGCAGAGATCACATTAAACCAATTTTCATTTTTTTAAATTTAACACAACAGTGCTTCTAAACAGAATGAGCAAAGTCTAAATTAAGTTTCCTGATGACACAATGGATAAATTCTATGCTGTGACATCGAACCATATGACTCAATAAAATCCCAGGCCAAAACCTATTCAGTTAGACTAATCTAAACTTGGGGAAAGAAAAGAGGAATGTAGTGAAGAAGTCAGTGAAAAAAAGCACCTGTGATTCACAAGCCCAGTAATTTTACTAAAACCAGGTAACATTATGGTGGGCCATCTTCTTCCAATACTCGGCTGAGTAGATATCAAAAAGAAAACAGGAACAGGAGTAGGCCAATCAGCCCCTCAAGCTTGATCCACTATTCAACTAAATCATGGCTGATTTTGTAGCTGCTAATACAACAAAAGCCACAAATTTTATTTTTGAAATTTTCATTTGACCTAGCCTCAACTGCTTTTTGGGGAAAGAGTGTTCCAGATTTCCAATCCCCTTTACGTGAAGAACTGCTTCTTGATATCACCCCAAACAGTTTAGCTCTAATTTTAAGGTTATGCCCATCTCATTAAATCCTCGAATCAACTCAAGCACTTCAACTAGTTTACCCCTTAATCCTCTACAGTTAAGGGCTATCTGCTATGGAAATAAACTAAATCATGAGATAAGAAAGAAAGTCAAAGGAGAACTGTACACACAGCAATTTAACAAAATCAAAAATATGGGCTGTGGAAAACTTTATGCTCACTGGGTATTTGTCATGGTTTACTGTATTATACCAAAGGCACCATATCACTGATGACCAATGGACTAAATTTTAGTGCCTAGCCTAAACTGTGCACACGTTCAGGCTTTCTGTTATGAGTAACAATTGCTTTCAAATGCCATTAAAGCAGCAAGAGACAATCGCGCAGCAAGATTTAATGCGCAAAGAATAGTCACATACTCACTCCCATGTCAGGTGTGGCCATCTTTAGGGATGAAAGGTCCGAGGAATACTCCGGTACAAAATTTCAACACTCGGAGTCCAGATGCAATATTCAAGTGGTTCCTTTATTACGCATGCGGGGAGCAAATGCTGGGCAATCCAGGCGCTTCTCCACCGAGGTTCAAATGAGCATAGTTTATATATTTTTTATTATCAGTTACAACTTAATGGTATTAGTTAGACAAAGGCTACAGCACAATGACCCCCCCGGCGGGCTGATAATTGTGTTCTTGTACAGTAACTGCAGTGCAGAGACTAAACATTGTCTTCTTGAAGATAGCAAAGAATGTATGTTTGTTCTATACAAACGGTTAACGGGGGCTGACTGGATGTGGCTCAAGGCTATCAGACGGTGTTAAATGGCTTTCCCCATTTCTTGATCGAGTCATCCCGTGTCCACGCCCATGTGTCTCCCATTTCCTAATTGCAAATTTACAGCTGAGCCCTTTGTACAAGTTTTTAGCTTTCATGTAAGGCTGTGATTGTCTGTGTGTGCTTTGGCGCCCTAGCTGCTGGTCCTGGCTGGCACTTTAAAATAAATCCAAATTTTCTGCATCTTCAGGGAGCAAAATCAAGTGAATGGTTTGAAGCAACACGTTTGATCAACTTTATCATGTATAACCTCTTAGTGTGACTTATAAGTTCAGCACTGGGGATAGACAAGTGAAAATAGATATCCCAGGAAAATAACAACTGTGCTAGACATATTTTCTCTAATGTATTTTCTTTTCAAAAAAGGGTTTTAACTGCCTGTTCAAGCCATTACTTACATTTATTTTACCCAAAATAATTGAAATTCCTGCACAGCAGATTAATTAATAGATTCCTCCCTCACATAAAGATTGCCACCTATTGACAAGACTAAAACCAGAGAGGTAGGGTGATGCTTTGAGTGTTTAAGTTCTGGTCACTGCTGATAAAAATTCAAAAATATCCTTAAGAACGCCTTCAAGTCGTAGGACAAAAAAGTATCCTGGAAACATTGAATGTTTTCTCTTTAAAACATGATCTTTAGATTAGATTAACAATGCAGAAATTAACAGGCAGTGCATTAAAAAGGGGGGCACCATTAACTCATATTGAGCATAGGAGCCACACATACTACTTGCTGCGTGAAAATTATCAGAGCTCTTTAGATTCAATGGAAAATCCTAAGCGAAAAAAAACAGGCACTGCGTTCTGCTGTAGGCCTCAATGGACTCATTCAGACATCAATGAAATATCAAGTGAGCTTTCTCCATAGTGATCTATGTGCTCATAGGCAATGTAACTAAATGGCCACTGACCTCCTATCAAGCTTTCTATTTTTTTTTGCAGAGAAACTCCATCTATGTATATAGCCAACGAAAAGTTCACTTCAGAGAGTCAGAAATCAAGGTCCAGATAAATACAGGCAGGAGTTGAAACTGAAGCCCGCAGGGGTAGAGTGCATTTTAATGGAAATATTGTATCTGAAAAGGAACCTTTCTGGATCACATTAAAACAATTCCCCACAGATTGCTAACCAAGTGACTATTCAACCTTCTACTGAACTAGTCCCACAAAAATTAAAAGTTTAACCTTAAAGTAAACATTGAACACAGAGCAAATATGCTTGCTCTGTGTTCACCTCTGCCTATCACACTAATTTTTCCTCAAAAAGGTAGATTTTAAAAAGTGGGTTTAGCAGCTGCCAAGACAACGGGAACTAGAAAACAATGGAACCAAACTAGCAATGTGACATGTTAAAAAAATATATCTATTTCCACCCAGGATCTTTCATGACCATTACGGAATAATTCTTACAACATATCGATCTACCAATGACAAACTTTAAACGACCAGTCCACTTGGCTGAAAATTTTCCCATAGAGTATAGTACGTGGAATGTTTTACTCCACGTAATCTCAATTTATAATCTCCTAAAGGCAAGAAGTCATTTCATGGTCTTCAACTTCCGATATCCTCACTGAAACAGTCAATGTTAATGTGCAATAATAATCCCAGGCTTCTCCCTCCTGCTAATGAAATAAAACTCGCTAAAGGCCTTTTGTAGAAACAGTAATATTTGCAAAATTTGGTTGCTGCAGTGCATTTAGATATAGGTTTAACCCTCAAGATTCCTGATCACCATTATGCTACAGTGAATTGCGGAGAACTTAAAAACACTCTTCTATTGAGCGGTTGACAGATGAATGAAGAGTGTGTAGCTGTGTTAGAAAGCATCATTTTAAAATTATGAAATCCTACCTTAATTATAAAAATATACAAAACATTACTAACAGACTGTACTGTGTTAACATTTGTGTTAAATGCTCAGCAAGTAGCGTAGTCCTCGAGTCTCATCACTTGCAGAAAGCTAGTTTTTAAAGTATTAACAAAGAGAACAAATTGCACAGTTCTGCTGTATGAAAATTAAAATTCAGTTGTGAAAAAAAAAACAAATATCCTAGAGGGCAAAATAGGTAGGGCCTGCATCATACCAATAGCACTTCTATGCAGCAGAAAAAAGAAACTCAAAGGGACAAGACAAAAGATACACCAAAGCAGTATCACAAGTATAATAAAGTTTAAGCATAAACCACTTAGTACCTAAATAAGATTTTCCAATTTTCTCTAACTAATGGTTCAGAATGTCTGCAGAACAGTTTTTGTCTTCCAGTATGTTTCACTAAAAATGTGCGTGTTATACTTTTTCAAAATAAATATTGCTACATTCATTGTGATAATTATAATTAATGAAATGTTGATAAATTTACACTCACCTGCTATATCTATTGTGTGCCAAAGCAGTTCTTAAGAGTCATATCTGATGCAAAATGTTAACTCTGTTACTCTCTCCACAGATGCAGCCACACCTGAGTATTTCCAGCCCTGTTTTTATTTCATGTATGAACTGCACTTTTGATATTTTTTCCCAGACAATGTAATCTTACTATTACTACTAAAACAGAAATGATCTGCAACCAAATTGTTGGTCTCTTCTGTAGGTAAAACTGCGTTAGTCTCATAAATTCACTCTGCCCTCCCAGTGACTACCCAAGAACACAGATCACTATTATGACACAGCCAACAGTAAAGGCTGAGTTGCTCAAATCCCAGAAGAAAACTTGAAACAACTGTCATAACCCATTTTTGCAATTTGTATGTTTTGAGATGCAGGCTTTGAATTCAGTAGTAATAAGACCACCAAGTCTCACAAGGTTTTTAATAGAACTAAATGAAACATTTATTAATACAAGAAAAACTGTAAGCACATGTCTACAAAATTACTACTATAATAAAAACAAAAATCCCCTAATTAATCTGACTCTCAGTTAAGGCAACAGTAAAACTCACAGGTTTAAAGAGACAACTGGCAGTGGAAGCCCTGGACAGTCGCATTCAAAATGAGTTTCTTTCAGCTCTGGGTCCTTGCAGACAGACTTGAGGTTTACAGGCTGGAGGCTTCTCACACTTGATGGATCTTAAAATGCCTCTGCCTTACACACAATCTTCTTTATACATATCTTTCCCTTTGAATGTAAGTTTTCCATTGTATTACTAGATTTTTAATTTAACCTCTTAACAATAACATCCTTTGACTCCACCAATTTTATTAGTAAGCTGAAAAAAAACACATTGCGTCTTCTAGCTGGGTGTAAGATTTCATCCATTCTTTCGAATGCTTTATTTAAAAATGCAAATTGCCCCCTTGGCACCTATGTTTCCAAACTTCCCTATGTTTCTATCTAATTATCATTTCAAATCTACTTCTTTCTATACAAAGCCTCTAGGACCAGCTGGCTTTAATCCAATTAAGAGACACACAGGCACAACTAAACTCTATTTTTAAAAAATAATTTCCAATATTATAGAAATTAATCTCTTCATGACATCACCATTATGTATTGCCGTTTTTATACCAAGAGAACTGCATGCAGCAACTGTGCCAGATATTTAATTTTGAAAATTAAGTAAGGTGCTGTGTGCTATTTCACAAATGATAGTCAGTGATATATAATGTGACCAACTAAGCATTCAAGGGAGAGGTCCAAGGTAGCAACTCTTGCATTTTATCAAACATTAGCAAGATTAAGTACGTCATTGTACTTCCAAAAAGGCAGAGGCTTTGCAGAGAAGTCAATTGGAACGAGAACAGACTAACCTTAAATCACAGGAGAAGTGATTAGAATTGATCCAATGTCCATAAAAGAAATAGATATAAAATTGCAAATCAATTTGCGAGTTTTGTCTGGATCCCATTTTGAGCACACCATTTTTTTTCACGGATATGGGGAAGGAAGCAGAAATCAATTCACCTGGCCAACAATCACGCTCAATCCACTTTAGCCCAAATCTTCTGAGAAGTGGCCATCACCATCAGATTGCCACTCCACTCCTACTTTTCTGTGCCTCGCCGGAGCTTTGCATTTCTGGCCGGACCTCCGTTTCCGACTTCTCCAGAAATGTAGAGCATCCCTGAAATTGAACTGTTTTCTCATCATAAAAGCAAAAAAACTGCAGATGCTGGAAATCCAAAATAAAAACAAAAATAAAAATACCTGGAAAAATTCAGCAGGTCTGACAGCATCTGCGGAGAGGAACACAGTCAATGTTTTGAGTCCATATGACTCTTCATATGGACTCGAAACGTTGACTGTGTTCCTCTCCGCAGATGCTGTCAGACCTGCTGAGTTTTTCCGGGTATTTTTATTTTTATTTTTGTTTTCTTATCATACTGGGATTGTTGGGGGAAAGACAAGCCACTTCCCCCTTTTACAGCATTAGCTACCATGTTCTAGTAAGTGCACACTAACATACTGAAAAGCTGGGACGTTTAAACAGCTTTTCGATGTGTTAGTATATGAGTGTCAGTGAATGTGTAGTGGGTAAGAGGGTAGGGTTGGTTAGGCAAGCAGGTAAGTGAGTATGGTTGGGTGAGGTAAGCAGGTAAGGTGGCAGGTGGGTAGGGTGGAGGGGGCGCAAAGAAGTGTCAGCTGGTGGGGTTGGGGCTGTCTGTTGTATACTTACCCAGGAATTAGACTAGGATTTTTCTATCTATATTTCCTGGGTAAATATCCAGGTAATAAGTCTGAACTGTCTGAAGTCTCCCACTCTAACTCAGAGTTGGAAACTTTTTGGAGGGTCCCAGGAGCAGGGGAATTGCCCATCAGAACTTCAAAGTCCTGGGCAATTCCCAGAAAGTTAGCTCGTTGGGACTTCCATGGGGTCGCAATGGGTATCTTAGTGGGGTGAGGGTACGTCCAGTCTGACGATCTGAATATCAGAAGATCTATATTTTGTGGAGAACCAAGAAGTATTCTACTCATCACTATTTCTTCATCTCCCCATTTCTAATTAGATGAACACTAAGAAATAAATTATGCTGGTCTGATGTATATCCCAAATATTGAAACTTCTCAAAAAAATAAATCTAGAGAGCATGAATTAGAAGGATAGCAAGGTTGCTTGTGGAGCTGAACCAAAATCTACCCCACATGTGAACTAACCACAAGGTATAAAAGGAAAACTAAAAGACACCTGTGGAACAACATGCTCAAAGTGTGGCTGAATAATAGCAGCAGTTTGACTCATCACAGAAGACAATATCAATAGGCAAATGCCCAAAGTCCAGTGAAGTTTGTGAATAAGCTACACCTCACAACTTACAGCAGTCTGTCTAACAGCAAAGAGTGTCACCACACTGCTAGATTTTCACCAGCACTTCCAACAGATCTAATGTTTGGCTAGGGAAACAAAGGAGTTGATCTGATCTTGCTCCATAATATTTTATCCTTAAGATGTTTGCTGCAACAGTCACTGTACTCCTAAGGATTTGCATAACAATGTGATGACATTGGAACAGCTATAGCCCCTACACCAATTAGAATAATCCAGACAGCTGGACCCCATTTGTATAACTATGCTAAAATAAGATGCTGAAGTGTCACAAAGGGTCAAATGGAAACCTAGACTAATCTTTCTCACTCACTCAAATCATACTTTTTTAGGATTAGCATTAAAAGACATCTCAGGATTTGGCAGGACGAGGGAAAGAGGGTGCAATTTACTCCCATCTCTCCATTCCCACAAGCGATTGCTTACCAGTACTCTATCGGGACAGTTCCTGAGATCAGTAAGTTTCAAAGCATCCATAAATAAACAGGAGGAGAGAAGCTGCTCTTTAATTGATCCAATGACATTCTTCCATGAAACTACTCTCATGGGAGGCAGAGGGGGTTGTTCAATGGTTGGTGTGGGGCAGGGCAAAAGAGACAAGAGGGCAAGAGAATATGAAAATAGAAAGAAGGGGGAAATGGAACATTTGCAATAAAGATGTTTACATAGTTATCAACTCAGCCTTTAAGAATGGATGTGTTTAAGCAGTGTTAGAAACACAGATTATAGCATAGAAAGATACCACTGAATCATTCAATGCTGGTTTTCTTTGCTAAAACAATTTAAAACAATCCCACTGCCTTCTCCATTAGCTTGTATCTTTCTCTGCTTCAAATGTTGATATCTTAAAAGATGAAATGGTCTCTGATTCAACAAGTCCTTTCGCAAAGTATTCCATGTTCATGTGTCTTAAGAAATTTATAAAAGCCAAAATTCTAATGGCCATTTTTATGACATTATCTGCTTGCACTCACACTTTAAGGAATGAACCAATAGAAGGGTTGAATTTGAGCCCCACTCCAGATAATGGATTTACATTCAGTGAGGTACTTGTAGCCAATGGATGCAAGTGGCCCCTCCCATCGTAAAGAGCAAGTGGAGCTCTTTATCTTGGTTGCTGCCCACCTAGAAGAGGGTGCTCTGAAGATAAAAGCTTTAAGGGAGGCAACAACCAACCACCTTAGCAATTCTTCCCTGATAAGTCATTCCAAGAATTTTATGAGACTTAATTTAAGACCTGCCCTGTGGGAGAACACAGCAGACAGACAAAGAAATAATGCATTTGAACTCCAAAGTCTTAGTGTCTTTTCCACTAACTCTGTTTTCTATCAATCCATGCTGCTACTTGTGTCTATTCCATAAACTTGAATTTTTCTGCCATGTCTCATTAGAAACTTTATCCAATACCTTTTTAAAATTTACATATATCTTATACATTTTCATCTATCCACGTTTTCAACCAATTAAATGAGTTGTTGTAATAAATCTGTGCTAGCTGTCCTTGATCAACTAATGCACCCCTTATATTATCATGGATTATAGATACTAAGGTTTTGCCCATAACTGATGGACTATTTACAAAATTCATCTTTCCATCCTTTCACCAAAATTGAACATTCGCTACTTTCCACTACACTGCACTAATTGTATATTTGCAGTATCAAAGATCAGTGCATGGTGATTTATGCGCAAATTCAGTTAACTTCTTCAAAACAATTACTTTTAAGAATTGTTCCATGTCTTTCTCTAGTGCAACTACCTTATCGCTTGCACCATCAATTGTAAAAATTAATCTATAATACTCAGTAGCGTGTTTACTGGGTCAGCAGCAAAGCACAAATCAAACAGAATAGGTTACAAAATTTTCAGTTCCCCTTAAATAGGTGTATGAATTGGAAAAATTACAATGGTACAATTGTCACTTTAAAATTAACAAAGTACAGAGGAACTTTATCTTAAGCTCGAGTGCCGAGAACGGAAAAAAACTCCATTCTCCCATACATTTTACATTCATAAGTGCAAAACTACCAGAGGTGGAATCAAGAGGTGTTACTTACAGTGTGCACGTATATTTAAGGTTTGTAAGCACAACTAGAATTCAATAATACTATTTGTTGAACAAGCTGCAGAATTACATAGCAGAACTGCAAAAAAAAATCAACCAGTCCCATCAACATTTGTGATGCAACTTAGAAAAAAATTAGGCAATTTTTAGAACACAGATCAGATTAAGGTAGCTGGAAAAGGGGAGCTTTAAAATACAGATTTACAGTCCAACTAACCCAAAAACCTGTTACCCCTACCCTGACCCCCTTGTTCATCAACCAACTCTTGCTAATCTACACTAGCTCCCTATCCAAGCCCTACTAAGTGCTTCCATCTTAAATTTCTTATCCTCATCTACACATCATTGCACGTCTCAATCACCACCCACCCCTACTTTCTGGTTTCCTCCAGCCTCATCTTGATCTTTTGGCCCTCAAGCTCTATGGTCGGCCACTGCATTTTCTGCTCCTCTGCTCCTAACCATGTAACCATTAGTGACAGAGTTTTCAGTTGTCTCTGTCCTGTTCTCCACAACTCTCTCACTGAATTCCCACTGCCTCACTTTATACCTACTTTCTAAACTCCTTAAAGCCTACCTTTTTAATTTATATCTTTGTTCACCTTTCTTCACTTTGCAATGACGCTTGGTGCATTTATTTCTCTCCTCTGTGCGCTAACTTAGCCTCCTTCTGCACTAAAAGGCAGTTTATAAGTACAAGTAGTTGCTGCTGTATTTGTTCCCCCAAGGCTCAGTTGTAGAAATCCTCCGCAAGGAATTTCCAAAATGAACCTTTTAAAATTTAAAGCAGTTACTTGATATTATATTTCACAAGACAGCTCACATAATCTAGTAGATGAGCACATCCATAAATTATATGTACCAAAATAATCCACTCCCTATTTGTAGTGCAGACATGAGTGTAAGTTACATGAAATGATATAGCATCAAACCACTGATTAACTTGCTGTTGCTGTGGTGTAAAGGCCAACTCATTACTGCTAGTGGTTAAAGCCCTAAATTCCCAGCCAAAAGTTTACAAGTGCAAGCCCTAGGGCGACAGTCAACAGGCAATCTCTCAAATGACATACAGACGGAAGATATTTTGTCACAAAAACAAACACCCTGTCTAACTTTATTCATGTCTTCAGCTGCCTTAAAAGCAGTAACAATGATGATGACACCCAATTTTGTGGATCATGTGGTAATCATTTCCAGCCAGAATGAACAACTAAGTGACAAATCTACAATGGTCATTTATAAAGAAAAACCTGAGGGAGGTCTCTACATTAAAAAAAAATTACAGACCAAAATTTCAACCATATTGTAGGTCCAAAACAGATAATCCATTCGGTGCTAAAATACATCTTTCCCTGCAATTAAAGGGACTTTACTCCCAAGAATAAACAATGTAGTAGAGAGGAGCAGAAGCTCAACAGCTGCCACAACACTTGAACAAGGCTCCATTATGGGGCATAATCAGCCCAAGTTCTTGCCCTATGCCGACTGACCCATACACAAATATCCCTCAGCTGGTCACAGGACTATTACTGGAAACTTAGTACAGCTGCTCCTTTCATCGTTATAGTCACTTAAAATTGTTAAAATGCTATTGTTCTAAAGTTTTTCTATATCTCTCACAAACAGAAAAAAATCTTGAATTTTAGTAACAAACTTTTATGCTCAAAATAGCCATTTATTGCAACATACATTAGGACGTATAGTATTAGGACACCAGGTCAAAGTTACTAAAGGAGAAGTGATACGATCATATTCACTGCATTCTAATTAATTTAATTAACATCTTATAAGTCATTCCTCGCCAGATTGTCCATAATTGCCATCATATCCACAGCTGTTTGCTTGTTGCCCTTCTTTCATCAGGTCTTCTGAAACAGTCTTTCACAGGTTTGCCCTTCTACTGCCAGAGAAAAACATCAATGATGACACTTATTGGTGTGAATCAGATGGTAACCATTGCTAATCAGGATCAGGGTAATGGATCTATAATGGTCATTCATAAAAGTAGGGAGGTTCCTACATTTTAAAAAAATCTGGATTAAGGTTCCAACCATACGAGGCCAAACATAATCTAGTCTGTACTAAAATACATTTTTCCTCAGAAAGCTGTTTTGCTCCCAAGAAAACAAAATAGTTTGCTATAGAGGGACAGAAGCTTAACAGTCGCAACCCTTGAATGAGCCAAAGGCCATTACAAAAAGGTACTGACCTTCAGTTGTATGATTTTGGTGCCCAACCCATCACAATCTTCTTTTTCTTTCCACAGTAACATGCTCTAGGTCACTCAGCTATTTCTTTTATTCATTCATGGAATGTGAGCATCACTGACAAGGCCAACATTTCTTTCCCATTGTTAATTACCCTTGAGATGGCGCTGGTGAGAAGCCTTCTTGAATCACTAAAATCCATGTGGTTTGGGTACACTCAGTGCTGTTAGGGAAGGAGTTCCAGGATTTTGACCCAGTGACAGTGAAGGAACAGCAATATAATTCCAAGTCAGGATGGCGTATGGCTTGGAGTGGAACTTGCAGATGGTGGTGTTCCCCTACATCTGCTGTTTTGTCCTTCCAGGCAGTCCAGGTCGCAGGGCTGTTGAAGGAGGCTTGGTAAGTTGCTGCAGAGCATCTTCTCTATTGTACACACTGCTGCCACTGTACACCAGTGGCGAAGGGAATGAATGCTTAAGGTGGTCAATGGGTGCCTGTCAAGCAGGCTTTGTCCTGGATGGTGGTGTCGAGCTTCGAGTGTTGGAGCTGTATTTATCCAAGCAAGCAGGGAGCATTCCATCACACTACTGACATGTTCCTTGGGTGGTGGGCAGGCTTTCAAGAGTCAGGAGATGAGTTGCTTGCTGTAGAATTCCCAGCCTCTGACCTGGTCTTGTAGCCACATTACTCGTGTGACTGATTCAGTTAAGCTCTGGTCACTAGTAAACTCCAGGATGTTGATGATGGAGATTCAGCCATGGTAATGCCTTTGAATGTCATGGGAAGACAGTTAGATTCTCTCTTGTTGGAGATAGTCATTGCCTGGCACTGGTACCACAAATATTACTTGCAATTTATCAGTTCAAGACTTGGTGTTGTCTGGGTCTTGCTGCATGAAGACATGCACTGCCTTATTATTGTTTCAACACTGGTCCATTGTGGGCTACCAATTCATAACCAACACATTTCTTAAGTGTATTGTAAAAGCATCAAGCTTCTGTACATTCTTCATGGTCACCTCTCAGTTCTATGCAGAAATGGTCAACAGGTCACTTACCTCTCATTTGCTTCCACACATCCTGTATATCAAAGTCACACAGACCAGTAAGGTCTCAGGTGTGTTTCTTTAAGTTATTAGAAATAGGGTAACAAAAGTGGTCTAAAAATCTTCTAATCATCACTGTACAAGTGAGGAAGGGGGGGGAAAAGTGAAAGGTGAAAAAGTCAGCTAAATAAACAAATATGCATGTTGTAAAGAAAGGCTTACATTTATACAGCACCTTTCTTGACATTAAGACATCCCAAAGTGTTTTACAACAATCAAGTACTTTTTGAAGTGTAGTAATATAGGAAATGTGGCAGCCAATTTTCATACGGCAAGGACCCACAAACAAGAGATAACAGCAATCTGTTTTAGTGATGTTGTGAGGTAAATAAAGGATAAAAATGGATTTGGTGTAGTGGGTATGTTGCTGGACCAATAACTTAGAGCTCAAATCTACCATGATAAAATTGAGAATTTAAATTCAAGTTTTAAAAGAACTGGAAATATTAAGATGGCATCTGTAAAAGTGAAAAATGAAGCTGTTAGACTGTTGCAAAAACCCAGCTGATTAAGTAACAGTTTTAAGGGCAAAAAACCTGCTGTCCACACCCGGTCTGGCCTACTTGACACAAGTCCAGGGGTCCCGCCCCCATTTCCAATGGATCCAATTTTCACTGGTAGGGGAAAGGGGCATGGCATGACTAACACATGAAAAACCTGAACTCAGCAGGGCCATCTGAACTCATTGCTGAGTTCAAACAGACCCCATTTTCACTGCAGCAAGGAAGTCACAAACTTTTGAGAATCATTGTAAATGGTCTTGAAGGGTGCATAAAGTATGTAGAACTGTCAAGCTGTGAAGTTATTTAAATCCCCAACCCTTTTAAATGTAAGATAAGGGTTGCCTGTGGGAGAGTTGAAAAAAAATCTGTCCCATCAGTTACAATATCTGTTTGTTGACATTACCCCAAGGGCTATCATTATTACAGTGTGGCTGTTTTGCATGGCCTAATCATTATCCCAGCAGGGGGTCCTAAGCTCACAGTTTGATTGATAGCTCAAAGAGATTATTAAAGGATCCGCTGTCTTTGTTGAAGGGGTATGATTACAAGGCTGTTTCTTTTTATAAGGGATTAAGAAGTTGCATGGAATCTAAATGTTTTGAATGGGTTTTCATGAATGGCAGGGTTTTTTTTTAAACTATAGTACAGGCTAATTGATGCTTAGACCTTCATTTTATTTCACCTCAACATGGCTGCTGAGGTCTGCCCATGATGGATAGTGGATGAACTGACATGGAGCATGTAAAGGCAAAGGGAGGTGGGTGGGTTAGCATGGAGGGTATGAGGGGCCATTGGGGGCATGAGTTGATATCAAAAGGATGCGGGGAGTAAGTTGGGGGATGTGTGATGGGGTGTGAGGGGTGAGGGCTAAAGGGACTAACATTTAATACAATTGGCACTTTGGCCCAGAGAACTGAGGCAGGCCTTTTAAACAGCCCCCCATCCCCCCCAGACCCCAGCACTCAGATATGCATCTGTTAAGGGTAAGATTCATCACCATCATCTCAGGGTGAACGAAGCTTGACAGAGGCATAAAGAAAAACAAATGCCTATCCTTACGAAGAACTTAAGAATGTTACAGAGGTAGGGAGGGATAAGGCCACAAAATAATTTAAACACAAGGATGACATTTTTAAATTTGAGACAATGGGGAACACCATGCCAATGTAGGTTATGGACGGTGAAGGATAGAGAATGGGAGGTCCGTCAGGAGAGCATTGGAATAGTTGAGTCTGCCGATGACAAAGACATGGATAAGCATTTCAACAGCAGGCAGGCTGAGGCTTGGTGATATCAGGGAAGTGGGATGGCAGTGGTGTTTATGAAGATAATGTCAGAAGTTCATTGCGGAGTGCCAATAGGACACTGAGGTCATAATCAGTCTGGTCCAACCCAAAACAGAGGAAGGGAAGGGGTATTGAATCAGTGGCCATGGTTGTGAACAGTCTGGTAATGCCCAAGAAAATGGCCAAGGGGGATGGAATTGACGGCTTAGGGTAGAGGGACCCAAAGATCTTGACTTCAGTCTTACCAATGTTTAACTAGAAGCAATTCCGGCTTATCTAGGACTTGCAGTTGAGGTGGTGGACTGGTTGGAGGGATATAGAACGTAATGGTGTGGTGCAGGAAGAGAAGCTATTGCTAGAGATATCCCGATTATGATCGGACAGATGCAAGTAAAATGTCAAGTTACTCCACCTAGAGCTGAACAATGGAATAAAGACATTGGAGGACAATGGTGGGATTGACCATCAGGCTGCAGAGAGGTCAAGGAGGGATAATGCACCAAAGTCACTAAGGATGTCACCTGTGACTTGAGTTAGGGTGATTTAAGTGTAGTGTCAGAGGCAGTGATTTTGAAAGGGAGGGGCCAGTATCCCAGAGGGAATGATTTACAACATCAGTAGCTTGGGAGCGAGGAAGAGAAGTGGATGGTAAACAGTTTACTGGGAATTGGTGACAAGAACAGTAAGTAGGTTTGAGGGTCAAGTTGAGTGCAATGAAGGGCAGTAGTGGGGATGAGAAATGATCATACATGAAGGCTCAAAGGGCCAGAAAATAAAAATCTACAGGAAAAATAAAATGATCAGATAGTGAACCTCACTGGGCCAAATGTGTCACTATAACTCTATGACCTATTGCTCCAAGCTACTTCCATCTGTTAACTCATTCTGAAGCCAGATGGTGAAGTAGGAAACTAGACATCTTTTACTTAATACTAGGTTCATATGCAGAATGCAATGTTACAAATGTCTGCCTCCCCCCCTAACCCAACACCCCATGTACTGGAAGTCTTTCTTTCTGTGCTCAAGGTAATTTAATCAATCAATGGCCTCCACCTTTATATCCTTAACCTTAATAATACAGTTAACATACTGTGCCGTTAATACCATCATTCAGTATCTCTTTCCCAATGGGAAAAACTATCTCCACCCCTCCAAAAAGGCCTAGTTACTTTTCTGTAATCCAAAATTAACCACAACAACACACTATGTTCACTATTGAGTAGGAAGAGGACTGCCAGTAAGCAGCGCCAAGCTAAGGGATAGAAAATAGAAAAAGGAATTCTGGATATACATCCTCAGTCAGGAGGTGTGCAACAAAAAAAGTAAACACATCCACTGAACAAATTATCCAAAATCACATGCTGAATAAAATCATATTTAGGCAATAAATGCTCTAAGTTCAGCATTTCTGAGGGATGTGCTTCAGTGGTTATTTTAAAAGGTTCTTTGAAGAAGCAAAGTTGTGATGGAGCAGAAGTTCAAGAGAGCCAAATGTCCACAATAGTCATTGCTTATGTGCCTTTCCATACACTTACAAAAAAAAATGCTAACTGCCTGCTTCTCCAGGCCTCAATTTCATGGTACTTGTTACCTAAGGTAACGAGTAACAAATCTGTACTGTATACCAGTACCATATTACAAAAGGAACTCATTAATTGGTTACTTCCATATACCATTGGTTGCTGTGGAACCACAGCAATGTATTGTATTTATGGTGCAGGCGGGCAAAGAATACCAAAATATGGAATTTTAACGTTTGTTCTATTGTATTTACTAACTAATTTCCAAAGGTTTCCCATTTTGAATAGGAAACAAAGTTTGAAAAACCCTCAACTTTCATGTGGACATTTTCTGCAAATAGATTCATGCAGAGGGGAACAATGGCCCAACTGAGCATTCCCCTTTTGGCTATAGCAGACAGAAACCAACAGCATCACACAGGCAACAAATAGGAAACAGGCAGCAAAATTAAACTGTGGAGAGAAACATTCAGGAGTTCTCGAGCAGTTAAATACATTTGAAAGTAGAAATTGCCCCTCTCAAACATTAGACACCAATGGCTTCAATACCGTAAATGTTCTGCTTATATGGCAAGAAGTGGAAATAGCTCTAGACAACACTGGCCTGTTAGGGCAACTTAAATCAGGCTTGGCTTTCCTGGTATGCTGTATGTACAGCCTTTTCCTGGAGTCATTTGTCACCACATATTCTTAGTGAATAGTGCTCTACAGAGGGGAATTTCCAAATTAAACTGTTACATTCAACTGTCTTCTCATTTATAAAATGGTTTGTTTTATTTGTAACTTTCTGTATGTCATACAGGATCAGCAATTGCATGTAACTAGCACCAATTGTTAACTCAGCATTTACAGGTGATTCATAAACACAAACTGTAGTTCTAGATGATGATGATTTCCAGTTCAACTGCTTTCCTCAAAACTTATGTGCCCTGACTGAGCAAGCATTATGCCTAGTAAAAGTGTCTCTCTGGTCTGCTGATCGATCATAAAGCAAGTCTCAAAACTAGCCCTGAAAACACATTTGCTCTTTGACCTGGAGAAATCAAATAATTAATGCATGTCAATTAAGTATAGAAAAATCAACTTCTATTGAAAATTTGTCAATCCATCCAGAGTAGTCATGAGATCCATCAGAAAAATCTCACTTGTGTCTATTTTCTTCCTATTTTAAAAACATGCCTTGAGTGAGATACTTAATGGCTCCCACTGTTACCTTAGGTCTGAATGGCTCCCACTGTTACCATCATCAGAGACAAACTAATAATTGCTTTTCCTATCATTCTACAGCTCGAAATATTGTCCATGCACAACCTGATTTCGAAGGACCATTTCTATAGTGGTATTGCTGGGTATATAATTTAAGTGAATATAGATCGAAAATTTCTTGTGTCAACTAATTTTAAGGCTATCTCAGTGATGATAATAGTTACCTACCTATTCCTTGCCATTAACAGAAAATCAAAACCCCAAAAATTTAAAAGACATGTGCAACATGCTCTGTTTACAGTCCAATGGTGCCATAGGTCATTAAATGAGCCATTCCAATGTGCCAAACAGGTTTTACATGGTAATGTGAAGTTCAAGAGAGTGAGCTAACTGAGCCACATTTAATTGTCTACAGTGCACCTGCTCTCCCTGCAAATTGGCTGCAGGGAAGATGGGGCACCATTCAATACTTGTGCAGGGATTGAGATGATATTTTGGCCAGTGCAGCATCACTACACCAATAATAGAAAGGCTTGTGCATGACATTGTCAGTACCGCAGCCTGCCACCAAAGCACATATTTACCAGCAGTTAGGCAGGCAGTAGCCAGAAAGATCCAGTGAGAAACAAGTCTTCCTTCCAGCTGGTTTATACTTCTTTTGTAAAATCCAGCATTTTTAGGCTAATAAGACCTGTACTATGGAAGCTGGTAGTATAATAGCAGCTAATTTATCTCACTATACCCAAGTGTAAAGTTGTGGATTCTAAACTTAAACCCTGGAGAAACTATACATAATGACACATTCTCTCCAAAGTTATCAAAATTAACTTCCTGCTAATCCTACATGCAACACAGGAGTTAACTTAAATACTAGAACATAGCATAAAAGTAAGTAAAGTAACTGCTCTCCATGTAAGCCAACTGCAAAGTAAATCCTGATATGTAGCTAGTCATTGCAGTTACCAAGTGTTTACCAGCAACAGATAGACCAGCAACAGCAGGGAAGGCAAATCATGTTGGTCACCGGTCTTAACAGGTCTAGTGGGGTTACCTTACATCGGGGTCCAAATGCACATTTCATAAGGAGCCACTGGCAGAAGAATACAAAAAGCAGCTCAATATGCATGCATCTCAAATTTCTACAGCCTTTTGTTGTAAGATGTTCAGTGGGTCTCTTGGAGAGGTTCTGAGTATTGTACAGTTTAACTGTTAGTTTATCAACTACTTGTAACTATATACATATGTACAGTATAAGGTCTAAGCAAGGAGCTGTCTCCATGCTTGCCTCTACACACATCTCTGTCCAGTACATGACAGCCCTCTAGACATGGGTCATGTGTTCATTTATATCACACTGTGGGCGGTATAGTACCCAGTCCCACATTATGCCAAACCCTTATACTACACCTTTCAAAAATTTTAGTGGTCCTGAAGCCATATGGGTAGCAAGTGTTAATTATGGATTATTTATATTCAATTTTATGTAGGTGATTGGTATCAACTGGGGATTCACTTGTGCCCCTATCAGAAGATTGTGGGTTCAAGTCCCTCTCCAGGGCTAAAGTACAATGATCTAGGATTAACATATCAGTGCAATACTGAGGAAGTGCTGCACTGCTGGAGGTGCTATGTTATAGAAGAGTTATAAATGGGAACATACAAACTATGGTAGCTCGGTGACAAGGTGAATGTGTGTAATGTGTATCTCTATAAATAACTGCTTATAAAAGTGTGTAAAAATTAGCTCCAACGCTATCCTTCAACACCTGACTTTCTGGAATAGAGCAGCAAGGTTCTATGGATAGCATTCCAGAATGCAGGAAACCTGTTGCTCTCTTCCCCCACTGCTCTCACCATTGGTCAATCCCTTAGCCTTATACAGCTTTCATTCCAGAGGACTTCCCCAATAAGTTTAAAGCCATACAGATTCCCACAATTCATTTCCACCATCACCAGCCAGATCCTCTCCAAAATCATGCACTTGACTTGGACATGCACTGCTGTTCATTCATCATTGATGGCTTAAAAACTCAGCATTAGGTTAAAATCAAAAAAGGCCTGCAGCAGGCCACAGAGGAGGCATGCCAACCCTCCTATTTTAGGGCAACTAGAGGTGGGCAATAACTGCAGCCCTGCTGGCAACACCAGACGTTGAAGAAAGAATACAAATATACAACTATATTAATGATGGCAAGTATGCTAAAACACCATATGTTGCCACATTCAGCTCCAGGTTCAATCCCTAAGCCTGTGCTGAGTAGAACTTCTCCTATAACTGGTGCCACTCCAATTTGGATTTTGAGAGCATATTATACATGTATTTAAATTTGGCTCCTTTGTTCTGGCAGCAGGCTTTTTCAACCTTTTTTTTTCTTGAGCTCAAAGAGAAAGACCCAGACACCTTACCAAAGCGCCACTGTGCCAGCTCATACAAGAATAATTGGGTGAAAAGTTTTGAAGGCTGCTGTATTTTATTAGAATCACATCATGGTTCATAGCCTTCAATATTGAAGTGAGGGAGTTGAGAAGAAAATCAAATGAAGAATCTTGCTGCTCAAGGTGAGAAATATTCAAAAATCAAAATAAGGCATGGGGAAATAACAAAAAGAAAAGGACCTAAATGGCCAGCACAGACTTGATGCTAAGATTCTTCAATTCGATGGATCCTGTCCCAAGTATGATTTATGCAAATTATAATGCGCATCTATGCTATGTATATTCATACTGTGGAAACCAGTCTCTATGCTGGATGCACAACTTTCAATGCACACAGTTTAAGATAAATTGTTTTGAATTTTCTAGCAGGAAAAAAGGGAGTCAAAATTAAATGCTATTATTGTCACAAACTATCCCCTAGTACAATTTTCAATAAAGTTTAAATGACAGTACAAACGTGATTCTTTATTTATTATTAGGACTCTATACCATTTCGTTTTGAGCCCTATTCAGCTTACACTTCATTTACTTAGCACTTCCCCAAAAACCTTAAATCAAAACTATTTTCCCTCTTTTGCCTCACTAAATTACATTAAGTTCACACTTTTATAACCATCCCAACTACTGCAGGGCAAAAAAATGCTGTTTTTTTTTAACAAAAATACAGCTTAAAGAGTTCAAATGCATCTTAAGGTGCATCATTTTGCAAAACTTTAAAACCACTAATACTGAAATGTGGCTACTTGAAAAGAACGATCAACAATGTCAACTTTGTTAAAACATTCTTTTCAACTTGTGTGTGTCGAATATTTTTTAGCAACTACGCAAGTCTTAAGAACTGTAGGAGAAAGAAGGTAGTGCCTGTAACTGACTTCTAAATTTGGCAACAGGAACAAATCCATATGCAGGCAAAAGGACAATTTTGGAAACAATCCAACTAACAAGCCAAGTACTGCCCACTTACCCAACTGATCTTACTGTAGATATTTAACAAGATAGCCTGCACAGCAGCAGGCCTGTTGCCAAGCTAATCTTGTCGTACAAAGCTGTACCTTGTAGTACACTAACATTACTGCATATTCCCCTTTGAATCTATTATTAACGGTACACCTATGATATCATAGTTTCGCAAGTTTGAATCAAAACTAGTCTAAAAGGCGGAATTCTCCCAAATAAGTATTCTTGCAACACAGCGTCTAATGTACACCGTATATAAGAAGAAAGTGTGTCTCTTAATAATCTAACTTAAGTAACAACTCTTAGGAGAACATCTAAAGGAAGCAAAAGATTTTATTTGTATGCATTCATACTGAGATCCAAGATTTTTACTCAACTAAATAATGGAATTTTCTACTTTGCCTTAAATGCATTTATTTGCACGTACATGATGACACCCAGTTCTCTTTCTGTAAGTTCTCTCAAAAGCTCCAATTCTTTATTACATCATAATACTTGTCCAATGTCCAATCTTAGATGAGCTGCAGTTTCCTTTGGCTGAACACTGGAAAAACTGGTGCCATCATCTTTGGACCCTGCCACAAACTCTGTACCCTTACTATCATTTCCACCCTCACCTGTAGCCACTACCTCAGGTTGAACGAGAATACTGTTGACACTTAATATCCTACTTGACCTCAAATCAAGCTTGCAATCCTATATATACACATCACCACTAAGCCTACCTAATTCCAAATCCTATACTCCTGCCTCAGCCCATATGCTTGTTGAAATTTGCATGCATCTCATAAGATTTCTGAATGATTGCTTCAGTGTGTCCCTGGCTAGCCTCCCATCCTCCACAGATTTCAAATTACTCCAAAACTCTATGACCCATAGCTTATCCCATACCAAGCTTCACTTACCCAGCACTCTCTTCCTCAGTGGCCCTTGGCCTCTAACTTAAAATTAAAGTTGTCATATTTGTGTTTAAAGCCCTCTGAGCTTCATTTCTCTGTAACTTTTAAAACTTGCCCCAACTCTACAACCTGTGCTCCCAGCACAAACTCCTGCCAGAACTCTTCTTCTGACTTCTCTCTTCTGACTTAGTCTCATGTGCAAGCCCCTCCCTTCATATTATTGCTGGCCGTGCCTTCAGGCACCTAGGTTCCCTTCCCCGAACAATCCCCATCCACCACTACTCTCCTCCGTCTGGCTGAACTTGTTCTCACACTGAACAATTTCTCCTTAAACTCCTCTCACTTCCTCCAAATAAAAGGTATGGCTATGGGTACCCGCATGGGCCCTAGCTATGCCTGTCTCTTTATTGGGTATGTGGAACATTCCTTGTTCCAGTCCTACTCTGGCCCTCTCCCACAACTCTTTCTCCGGTACATCGATGATTACTTCGGTGCTGCTTCATGCTCTCGTCTGGACCTGGAAAAATTTATTAATTTTGCTTCCAATTTCCACCCTTCCATCATTTTCACATGGTCCATATCTGACACTTCCCTTCCCTTCCTTGATCTCTCTGTCTCAATTTCTGGTGATAGACTGTCCACCAATATCTATTACAAGCCTACCGACTCCCACAGCTACCTCGACTACAGCTCCTCACACCCCACTTCCTGTAAGGACTCCATCCCATTCTCTCAATTCCTTCGCCTCCGTCGCATCTGTTGCCACTTTCAAAAACAGTTGCTCTGACATGTCCTCCTTCTTCCTTAACCGAGGTTTTCCATCCACGGTGGTTGACAGGGCCCTCAACCGTGTCCGGCCGATCTCCCGCGCATCCGCCTTCACACCTTCTTCTCCCTCCCAGAAACATGATAGGCTCCCCCTTGTCCTCACTTATCACCCCACCAGCCTCCGCATTCAAAGGATCATCCGCCGCCATTTCCGCCAACTCCAGAATAATGCTCCACCAAACACATCTTCCCTTCACCACCACACCCCCCACCCCCCCCCACCGGCATTCCGCAGGGATTGTTCCCTCCGGGACACCCTGGTCCACTTCTCCATCACCCCCTAACCCTCAATCCCCTCCCATGGCACCTTCCCATGCAACCGCAGAAGGTGCCACACCTGCCCCTTTACTTCCCCTCTCCTCACCGTCCAAGGGCCCAAACACTCCTTTCAAGTGAAGCAGCATTTCACTTGCACTTCCCTCAACTTAGTCTACTGCATTCGTTGCTCCCAATGCGGTTTCCTCTACATTGGAGAGACCAAACGCAGACTGGGTGACCGCTTTGCAGAACACCTGCGGTCTGTCCGCAAGCATTACCCAGACCTCCCTGTCACTTGCCATTTCAACACTCCACCCTGTTCTCATGCCCACATGTCCGTCCTTGGCTTGCTGCATTGTTCCAGTGAAGCTCAACGCAAACTGGAGGAACAGCACCTCATCTTCCGACTAGGCACTTTACAGCCTTCCGGACTGAATACTGAGTTCAACAATTTTAGATCATGAACTCTCTCCTCCATCCCCACCCCCTTTCCGATTTTCCCCCTCCTTTTTGTTTTTTCCAATAATTTATATAGATTTTTCTTTTCCCACCTACTTCCATTATTTTTATAAAAACAAAAAGCTAAAAGCTACTGCGGATGCTGGAAATCCAAAACAAAATAAAAACAGAATTACCTGGAAAAACTCAGCAAGTCTGGCAGCATCGGCGGAGAAGAAATCAGTCAACGTTTCGAGCCCTCATGGCTCTTCGGCAGAACTGAAGCATAGTTTCAACAAGGGAGAAATATAAATTGGTTTAAGGTGGGTGGGGGGGAAGAGACACATTGAGGGTGTGGTGTGAGCAGATAATCAAAAGATGTCAGAGACAAAAGGGTCAAAGAGGTGTTGAAGGTGGTGGTCTTTGTCTGAGAAAAGTGCTAATTAAGAATGGAATACAGGATATTCAAAGTACAGCTCTAGTGGGGGTGGGGTGGAAAGACTAAAGGTTTTAGTTTTAGATTTAAAAATAATGGAAATAGGTGGGGAAAGAAGAATCTATATAAATTATTTTAAAAAAAAGGCGGGTGGGGGGGGGAAAAGAAACGGGGTGGGGATGGGGGGAGGGGGAGTTTAAGATCTAAAGTTGTTGAATTCAATATTCAGCCCAGAAGGCTGTAAAGTGCCTAGTCGGAAGATGAGGTGCTGTTCCTCCAGTTTGCGTTGGGCTTCACTGGAACAATGCAGCAAGCTAAGGACAGACATGTGGGCAAGAGAACAGGGTGGAGTGTTAAAATGGCAAGCGACAGGGAGGTTTGGGTCTTTCTTGCGGACAGACCGCAGGTGTTCCGCAAAACGGTCGCCCAGTTTGCGTTTGGTCTCTCCAATGTAGAGGAGACCGCATTGGGAGCAACGAATGCAGTAGACTAAGTTAGGGGAAATGCAAGTGAAATGCTGCTTCACTTGAAAGGAGTGTTTGGGCCCTTGGACGGTGAGGAGAGAGGACGTGAAGGGGCAGGTGTTGCATCTTCTGCGTGGGCATGGGGAGGTGCCATAAGTGGGGGTTGAGGAGTAGGGGGTGATGGAGGAGTGGACCAGGGTGTCCCGGAGGGAACGATCCCTACGGAATGCCGTCAAGGGGGGTGAAGGGAAGATGTGTTTGGTGGTGGCATCATGCTGGAGTTGGCGGATAATTTATGATAATTTATATAGATTCTTCTTTCCCCACCTATTTCCATTATTTTTAAATCTAGAACTAAAACCTTTAGTCTTTCCACCCCACCCCCACTAGAGCTGTACTTTGAATATCCTGTTTTCCATTCTTAATTAGCACTTTTCTCAGACAAAGACCACCACCTTCAACACCTCTTTGACCCTTTTGTCTCTGACATCTTTTGATTATCTGCTCACACCACACCCTCAATGTGTCTCTTCCCCCCCACCCACCTTAAACCAATTTATATTTCTCCATTATTTTTAAGTGTATTTCCATCCATTGTTTTATCTCTACCTTTTAGCCTACTTCGATCCCTTCCCCCCACCCCACCCCCACTAGGGCTATCTGTACCTTGCTCGTCCTGCTTTCTACCCTTAACTAGCACATTCCTTTAGATAATATCACCACCTTTAACACCTCTTTGTCCTTTTGTCTGTGACATCTTTTGGTTATCTCCACCTATCACTGGCCCTCTATCCAGTTCTTCTTGTCCCACCTCTCCCCCCCCCACAAACCAGCTTATATTTCACCTCTCTTCTATTTTTACTTAGTTCTGTTGAAGGGTCATTCAGACTTGAAACGTTAACTGTGCTCCTCTCCGTAGATGCTGCCAGACCTGCTGAGTTTTTCCAGGTATTTTTGTTTTTGTTTTGGATTTCCAGCATCCGCAGTTTTTTGCTTTAACCTAGGTTCCACATTCTGCAATTACCTCCAAAAACCTCTCTTTCAAGAACCTCCTTAAAATCTTCCTCTTTGATCAAGCTTCTTATCACCCTTCCTAAACTCTCTTTTGGCTGGGAATATATCACCCCCCAATCCCTCCCCACAACATCTGAGTTAAACAATATATACCTTAAGTGACACTGATATAAATTGAAGTTGTTGGGCACTTTATGTATACAAAATGCTTATTTGCATATCCCAAGGGCTTAAAACCTAACACACACTAGTAAACTGCATTCCCACAGCAGGACAACTAGATAACTATGATAAAAAGATAAGCTTGTGGGGCAATGCTGCTAACTGTTCTCACCCAACCATTCTATGATGGAAGTGAAGGAAGGAAGTGGGAAGAAGTAGTGAGAAGGGGGAAAAGGAGAGGTGCAAGGGCCATTAGCCAAAAAAAACCAAAATGTTGCATTGCAGGAAATCCACCTCCCAGCTGGGAGCATACAGAAGCTGGAAGGCAGAAGAGGTCGGCATTTGGAAGGGAAAAAAAATCATACCACTGAGTACACTGGCCACAATGACCCCTTATCTCCAGCTTTCCGCATGAAAGCGAGCCAAAATTTTACCATGTATCCAATGTTGCAAGAACAAAAGTATATATCTTCAAGAAAAGTTAAATATTCTAAATCTAACCCTTAACAGAAGATAAGCCAGTTAAACACCATGCAGATGTCTGGACTCGGAGATATGTCTTCTTACGCATTACTCAACACAAACCACATTAGACCAGATGAATCATGTTAAAGGATTGATTAAAAGACAATGGCCAATGCAGGATGTCACATTTAAAAACCTTAAGCAGCAGTAATTCACATTTTTGTTAATGTTCAAGCTAACAAAAAAAAAGTTATCCTTAAATCAGTAATGTGCAAGCAGAATAAATTCATGGCCACTAGTTCCACACTAGAGGTTCGGTGTTGTACTAACACATCTGTAATGAGTTACTCATTCAGGACTCTCGGCTGAAAACTTGTACACCTTCCCAACTTGTGTTACACAGTAGAATACATCGGTACATCAGGCTACAAAATTATTCAAATTGGAAGGAACATAGAATTTGCAGGTGAGCTTTGCAATTGAAAAATCATCATTTAAAATCTGCTTCAGTTCCATTCTCAATAGTTTCCCTAAAAGTGAAATTATGGCAAGTAATATATACACTATCTCCCAGCATTCTCCTATGACAGTTTAATTTTGTTTATTCATTCTTAGCAGCTGGTTGGAGCCAGAAAGCGAGTAAAGAGATAGTGTTGGAGCATCAAAGTTTCAGGCAAGATGTAGACGACAGACCCGATGAAAATCTGCAGAAGATGAAAGCAGTGATGTCAGCTTTTGCCTTACAGTGCTTTCTTCCAAAAACACAAAACAGTTTAGCTCACAGCTTTGTTATGTCTGGTCCTCTGAATGGAGAACATTGCTTCAGCAGTCTTTAGAGTCGTGCAATCTTATCTGATACAACCTTAAAAAAACTAAGAGAGAGACCTCTTTTCTGATCCGCCGCAAGGCCATCTAAGATGTTGTGCAATGTAGTTGCCTTAAGTTCCCAACTGGTGAATTCTGGTCTTGTGAAACCATAAAGCATCATAATCAAATGTTAAAAGTTTTCAATCACAATTGAAAAAAATTGAAAAAATTTAAAGTGCAACAATCCAGAGGGTAATTTTGGATAAAAAAATCTTGTGTACTCCTGGGAAACAGTCGGGAATTCCTTATCTGGGCATGAAGCATGGTTAAGGATTGTTCAACTATGCTCATCTGGCAACCCTTAACGCCTTTCACCTGCCAATTTAAAATGAAACTGTTGGATGATATTCAGTAAAAAAAATTCCAGCAGATATGCTCATCTTTGTGAAAGAAATCAGTTTCAACTACTTTTACTTTCACTTTTATGATGTTGCTTTCTCAGCACTGAAAACATTGCATTTCAATTGTTCATAAGGACATAACAGCATAAGAATCAAGAGTAGACCTTAGGCCCGTTGAGCCTGCTCCACCATTCAATATGATCATGTCTGATCTTCAGCTTCAATTACATTTTCCCACCCAATACCCCTTGATTTTCTGAGGCCCCAAATATATGTCTATCTTAGCCTTAAACATATTCAATGATGGAACATCCACAGTATTATGGGGTAGAGAATTCCTAAGATTCACAACCCTTCGTATGATGAAATTTCACTTCCTCTCAATCCTAAATTATTGCCCCCTTATCCTGAGACTGTGGCTTCGAGTTCTAGGTTCCCAGCCAGGGGAAACAACCTTAGTAGAAACAACCTTGTCAAGCCACTTCAGAATTTTTTATGTTTTAATGAGATCACCTCACCTTCTGCTGAACTCCAGAGAATATAGGCCCAATTTACTCAGCCTTGAATCATAAGACAACTCACTCACCCCAAATAGCAATCTAGTGAACCTTTGCCAGTATGCAGTATGCCTCTAATACAAGTATGTCCTTCCTTAAATAAGAAGGCCAAAACTGCACACAGTATTCCAGGTGTGGACTCACGAGAGAGGCAAAAGTGGACATTGGGCCACTGGAAAATGACGCTGGAGAAGTAGTAGTGGGGAACAAAGAAATGGCGGAGGAACTGAATAGGTACTTTGCGGCAGTCTTCACAGTGGAAGACACGAGTGACATCCCCAAAGTTCAAGAGAGTCGGGGGGGCAGAGGTGTGTATGGTGGCCATTACCAAGGAGAAGGTTCTAGGAAAACTGAAAGGTCTGAAGGTGGATAAATCACCTGGACCAGATGGATTATACCCCAGAGTTCTGAAGAGATAGTGGAGGCGTTAGTGGTGATCTTTCAGGAATCACTGGAGTCAGGGAGGGTCCCAGAAGACTGGAAAATCGCTAATGTAACCCCCCTGTTTAAGAAGGGAGTGAGGCAAAAGACGGGAAATTACAGGCCGACTAACCTGACCTCGGTTGTTGCTAAGATTTTAGAGTCCATTATTAAGGATGAGATTTCAGAATACTTGGAAGTGCATGGTAAAATCGGGCAAAGTCAGCATGGTTTCATCAAGGGGAGGTCATGCCTGACAAATCTGTTAGAATTCTTTAAGGAGGTAACGAGTAGGTTAGACAAAGGAGAGCCAATGGATGTTATCTACTTGGACTTCCAGAAGGCCTTTGACAAGGTGCCGCACAGGAGGCTGTTCAGTAAGATAAGAGCCCGTGGTGTTAGAGGCAAGGTACTAGCATGGATAGAAGATTGGCTGTCTGGCAGGAGGCAGAGAGTGGGGATAAGGGGGTCCTTCTCAGGATGGCGGCCGGTGACTAGTGGAGTTCCGCAGGGGTCAGTGTTGGGACCACAACTTTTCATTTTATACATTAATGATCTAGATGAAGGAACTGAGGGCATACTGGCTAAGTTTGCAGATGATACAAAGATAGGTGGAGGGACAGGTAGTATTGAGGAGGCGGGGAGGCTGCAGAAGGATTTGGACAGGTTAGGAGAATGGGCAAAGAAGTGGCAGATGGAATACAATGTGGGGAAGTGTGAGGTCATGCACTTTGGTAGGAATAGAGGCATAGACTATTTTCTAAATGGGGAGAGAATTCAGAAATCTGGAGTGCAAAGGGACTTGGGAGTCCTAGTCCAGGATTCTCTTAAGGTTAACTTGCAGGTTGAGTCAGTAGTTAGGAAGGCAAATGCAATGTTGGCATTTATTTCGAAGGGACTAGAATATAAAAGCAGGGATGTGCTGCTGAGGCTTTATAAGGCTCTGGTCAGACCACATTTAGGATATTGTGAGCAATTTTGGGCCCCATATCTCAGGAAGGATGCTCTGGCCCTGGAGAGGGTCCGGAGGAGGTTCACGAGAATGATCCCAGGAATGAAAGGCTTAACATATGAGGAGCGTTTGAGGACTCTGGGTCTATACTCGATGGAGTTTAGAAGGATATGGGGGGGATCTGATTGAAACTTACAGAATACTGAACGGCCTGGATAGAGTGGACGTGGGGAAGATGTTTCCATTAGTAGGAGAGACTAGGACCCGAGGGCACAGCCTCAGAGTAAAGGGAAGACCTTTTAGAACAGAGATGAGGAGAAACTTCTTTAGCCAGAGAGTGGTGAATCTATGGAATTCATTGCCACAGAAGGCTGTGGAGGCCAGGTCATTGAGTGTATTTAAGACCGAGATAGATAGGTTCTTGATTGGTAAGGGGATCAAAGGTTACGTGGAGAAGGCGGGAGAATGGGGTTGAGAAGCTTATCAGCCATGATTGAAGGGCAGGGCAGACTCGATGGGCCGAATGGCCTAATTTCTGCTCCTATGTCTTATGGTCTTGCACAATTGTAGCAAGGCCTCTTTATTTTTGGACTCTAATCAAGTTACAAGTACCCCATCTGGCTTTTTCTTGACCATTTTTTCTCCTTTTCTCTTAAAAACATATTGAGATAACATTCTACAAGTTCCCTTATATTTTGTTCATATGCTAACTTAAACAGTGTGCTGCAGGCTAAGTTGATTGCTGGAGGTATCATAACCAGACTCAATCCTGCTCTCACCCAGCATCCCACACACACACATTGAGGAAAATGATGGCAGGTTAGGAAAGGGATGTCAATAGGCCAATGATCTTCTACCCACCAGAACACTTGTCACACAACTCAGATTCAAAGATTAGGAATCATGGTAAATTTGTACCTTCCTAAATCAATGACAGTGCAAGTAAGTGCACCTACTTGCACTTCAACTGAAACCAGCCAAATGCAGAGGCTGGTTAGATACACATATACTTCCTACACAAAAGGAAAATATTGCAGTTACCGGAAATTTTTTTTTAATGGAAAAATCTATAAATACTCCGCAGGTTTGGCAGCATCTGTGGACAAACAGGTGTCCATGTTTCAGGTCGATGACTTTTCATCAGAAGTAGAAAAGAGGTTTTGTGGAGCAGCATTAGCATCCTTGCCTCTGGGCTAGAAGCTCTGGGTTCAAGTCCCACACCAGGACTTCTTGGCCACACAAGTAGTGTTCATGATGCAATTCAATGGACAGATAGTCAGCCCAAGAATCCTTCCACCGCCTCCCCTCTATTTCCCAAAGGGAAAATGCGTGTGAAGACACACACAAAAAAAAATAGAACTAGATTAAGTTAGAAATGTGGCAGGGTTAACGTATATAGGCAGGTTAAGACAGGAAGGCAAAGATAGACAAATGGAAGGTCTGTGATAGAGTGGAAGGCAGGAGAGATTAAATGACAGAAGAAATGATGATGCAGGACAAATACAAAGTCCCATCATCATCCTTATCAACATCCTGGGGGTTACCATTGACCAAAACCATAACTAGGCCAGCCACATTAATACTATGGCTACAAGAGTAGATCTGAAGCTGGGAATTTGGCAACGAGTAACGCTTCCCAACTCTCCAAAGCCTAAGCATCATCTATGGGGAACAAGTCAGGAGTGTGATAGTATACTCTCCACTTGATTGGGTGAACACAGCTCCAACACTCAGAAGCTTGACAGTATCTAAGATAAAGCAGTCTGCTTGATCAATACCCCATCCACCACCTTAAAGGACACGCACTCCATCCATGGCCAACGCACGAGTGGCAGCCATGTGTACCCAGGTACAAGATGCATTGCAGTAACCCACCAAGTTTCCTTCGACAGCACCTTCCATACCCACCATCTCTACCTAGAAGAACAAGGGCAGGAGACGTATGGGAACACCACCACTCCCCTCTAAGTCACACATCATCCTGACTTGGAACTATATTGGTCGTTCCTTCTCTGCCAATGGGTCAAAATCGTGGAACTCTACCCCTAACATCACTGTGGGTGTATCTACACCACATGGACTTCATCAGTTCAAGGCGGCGGTTCGCCACCACCTGGTCAAAGGCAATTCAGGATGGGCAATAAATGTTGGCCTTGCCAGTGACACTCGCATCCCAAGAATGAATAAAAGATAATTGCTGAGTGATCCAGACATGCCAGCAAGAGTGAGAAATTTTTGATTGATTGGTCGATTTTAGGACATTTATTTCAGGCTCCTGGGATTCAGGAGTGTCTGGAGTGCTCGGTATTTTTACTTTGCTGGCAAGGCGGGTGTAATAACTGCCACAATGTTTCAAATATATTTGCATTATTTTAAGCTGGAGTTTACACAAAACACATCTTCATAAGGAGCATGTATTTATCTATACACATTGTTAGAATCATCTATCTCAAGGCTGAAGTTTTTTTTTACAAAATGGGAGGAACTGGCATGATCTGGTCATCTGGATGCTAACCTGGGATTTTGTTTTTTGTTTTTTTTTAAAAAAAGGTGGTAAGTTCACCTTGGAACTATAACTAAGTAGGCCTCTTCCAAGAAATCACCTGACCTATATGGTACTTGAGGAGTTGTTGTTTGTATTGAACTGCAAAGAACTTTAATTAATGAAAAGCTGGGAGACAAAAAGGCAGTCACATGGCAGAGAGAAAAAAAAACTTAAGTTGTGAACCTGCTTGTTTTGGGGACAGCCTTGTTGGAGAGCAGGCTGAAGAAAGAAGGCTACCTTGACAGGCTCCCTCTCTCCACCTTGTCTAAAATGGTGTGTGGCTGTCAACCTGCAGCCAGAGAACCTTCATCTGAGTGTAACTAGTCTGCATTTGGACCTGCAAAGCTAAGAATTGGTGAGAACTTCCAGGCAGCGGCCCATCTTCACACAAGAGAACTCCAGGTCGACAGCGTTAAGGCCCTGTGGGCTTTATCCTTTATTTTATAACGCCCATCCTCCAAAGCCCATCTCTGCAGAGAGACTGTTTGTTCTTTGTTTGTCTGCGTGTGCTCTTTAGGAAATTCTTTAGGAAGAGATTGATAGTTATACTTCCCGATTGCAATTGTGTGTTAGCCACTACGTGCAACTTGTTAAAATAAGTTTTGTTTTAAAATAAATTAATCATTGCATTATTGAAAGAAGCCTGGTCAGAGTCGCTTTTCTTTTGGGTACTACAGGTATTGGTACACAATTGGCCATTTTGGTGAGAAAATTAAACATTTAAATTAATGGTACGGCCTGCAGAGTAGCGGGGCTTGATAATTCGCACCATCCTGGTCATAACAACATTGTTGTACAAAGCCCACCAGAATGACGCATCTTTAGTTTCCCTTTGCTCTCCTCCCCAAAACACACTCCCATAACAAAGTCCATTATTGGATCAGTCGCCACTATACACAAGCCTGACATGGCCTCCGTTAATGGGAACAAAAATCATGCCAGACATGTAGCTGACAGACTGGTATAGTCCATTTTACAGCATTATCAAAGATTGAAATTACCTCTGTCTTTTGAATACAACGTTAAACCAGGGTCCTTCTCTGCAATGGTGCCCAGCTCCGACTTAATTCAGTTAATTTACTGCTGAAACCATTTTACATGTCTTTGTTATCTCCAGACTCAGATACAACAAAGTCTGTCCCCTCAGTTGAGCATTAAAAATCTGATGACACTATAAAAGGGGTTCTTCTCATATCCTGGTCAAGATTAAAACAGATCATTTAATAGAAACACAAAATGCTGGAAATATTCAGGGCAGGCAACATCTGTTGATCTGTTGACGATCTTTCGCCAAAACTTCTGGTCAACGGCCTAAAAGGTTAACTCGGTTTCCCTCTTCACAGATGTTGCCTGCCCTGCTGAGAATTTCTAACATTTCCTGTTTATATTTCAGATTTCCAGCAAATGCAGTTTTTTTTTGCATCTAATCATTTGTCACCTTGCTCCTTTATGGGACCTTGCTGTGTGCAAACTGCATTTCCCTACATTACAAAAGTCACTACAACTCATTGACTACAAAATGCTACATAAAATGAAATCTATTTCTGCTGTAATATGTCTTTAAGGGATAGCAGCATGCCATCACTTTAAGAGAAGTGATGGCATGCGGTCCGGCCTCAGTTTCACTTTAGCCTGGGGCAGAACACAGCAGATGTAGCCCCGCTGCTGATGTTTTCAAGATTTCTATCCATGTATATACATTCACATGTGCCTAGAATTAATAAATGAACCCACAACGTGTTTGCACAATCCCTTAGGAGCAATTGGTGCCTTTACCTCATTAATAACACACAAGTGATGTGCAGCAGTGGTTCCTCCTAAATGACATAAGTACAGGTGCAACATGGTGAAGTCTTAGATCATGCTACATGGCATGAAACGACCCTCAACATTTTGGTCAGATCACAACAAAGCCACAGCGATGGAGAATGTTGAAAGCGCAGTGTGGTGACTGCATGGAAAGGGTTTGAAGTCAGTGCTGGGATAGTGCTCAAATAATCTGGTAAGGAGACGGATCCCTCATGGTGAGTAGGACAATGCATCGAGAGGACCAGCACCTGGTTAGCTCAGTCGGGAAAGACATTGTTATGGCACAGCCGATGGTAAACGCTGAGTTGTTCAAATCCCAAAGGGAAACTTGAAACATCTGCCATAACTTGTTTTGCAATTTGTATAAATTTCAAGATGAGTGCCTTGAATTCAGTCCTAATAAGCCCACCAAGTCCTAAAGGTTTTTACAAAACTAGATTAAATATTAATGAGAAATAATTTTAAACACATACATAGATCTACAAATTACTATGATAACTTCTAAATCCCCTACTTAATCTGACTCCCAGTTACACTTTCGTTAACGCAACAGTAAGACACACAGATTTTAAAAAGACCCAGACAAAGAAACATGAGGCATAGATGCTGAAGGCTTTTCATACTTGTAAGATCTTAAAAATGCCTACCCTTACACACAGCCTTTGCTCCTTCGTACATATCTTCCTCTTTGAATGCAAATGCCCATAATTTCACTATGTCTTTGGACTTTATCTCCCCAATAATAAAAATCTCTCATTGCATTAAGTTTTACTTAATCTAATTTAATAATCTTTGGGAAAAATAAACACTGTTTCTAAATTTCACCTGGCTAGGTGACACATTTCGCCCCTCCTTTGAAAACAATCTAGCCTGGTTTATTTAAAAAGCAAATGTCCTTTTACCTTATATTCTAAACATCCCCCATGTTTACATCAAAGCCTTCAGACCAGCTGCCTTTAATCCAATTAAGTCTCACACACACAAACACATACACACACACATACATATATAGACACATCCCACTATTGCTCTATTTTACAATAATTTCCAATAACATTATGAGAATTATTATATCTTCCTGACAGACATGTGGGGGCCAAATTGATTGCTGACGATGAAGAGTCCAACAAAACCAAACCATCATGAAAAAAAGGCCAGGCCAGAGAAAGTTGCAATTATAATGAGAGGAGCTTTGGAAAACAGTGTGAAAGCAGCTACGATGACACTCATCCCAGGTACTATAGGAGAAGGATGGTTAATGGGATATTGTCAGAATGTCCACAAATTCTCCAGTTTCAATTGGAGTGCAAATGATCTGAATTCAAATTTTTTAAACAGCATATAAAGCTATGGTTTCTTGATTCAGGTGTATTTGAACCAGAAAAGCAAGCCATAAAAATTCACCTAGCCATTGGAAATGAAGGTCTACACAGGCTGAATATGTCAGGATTAACAGAAGATTAAAAGGATCCCCAAAAGATATGGACCATATTGGAAGACCAGTTCAGAATCAGGTTAAACTTCCGTATTCGTCGACTAGCATTCATGTAATTTCAACAACAGCCTACAGAATCCATAGAGCACTTCATCAGCACACACAGAGAAAAGGGTTCATATTGTGATTTTTCAACTGCAGATAGTTGTTGAGTTGGAGATCGCATTCACTCCCATAGAAAAATTCCAGAAAGATCTGCTAGGCAAGCCCAAAAGGTATAGCATGAAGAGCTACTTAGGATGGACGCAAGTACGAAGTGATCCTCGCAGGTTGACAAAGCTTACAGGTCCCAAGCACAACTCCAATTGTTGACACATTCATTAGCACACCTAAACCTAGCAACACATGTGGAAGATGTGGCATTCTACATTCACCAAGGAAATGCCCATCTTTCCTGAAATTCTGCAAGGCATTTAGCAGAAAAGGTCATTGGCAGCAGCAGTACAAGAGCTGTGCACTGATCCAAACAGACAGTACACAATGGCTACCTTCAAGCAATAAGATCACCATCCAGTATCCAGTCAGAAAACATATGTGAGGTGATTGCCAAACCAGGAAATGACAATGATGTGCATGATGAGATGAAGATCGGTAAACACTTTTCACACTGTCAGTCTTGTGGAGAACATAGATGCCATCTCACCATCTTAAGTGTACCAAGTTTCAAATTATCTGCCCTTAAAAGTTGGTAGCTACTCGTTATTGGCCAAGATTGCCGCAGGGGTAAGTGCCAACATACAACCCCTGCGAATTCTCAAAGACATGTATCCACAGACATGGAAGGCCATGGCGAAACCTACTACTGCACAACTTTCAGCATACAACGGTTCACTAATTCCATGTGCAGGATCCATAGTGCTGGAGTGCAAGTACAATCAATCCTCCTGGCTGCCACAGATGGTCAACATCATGGAGACTAAAGGCCTAGCAATTGCAGGTCTACCAGCATTCTATGACTTCACAGTAGTGACAATCCATGGAATTAGTCAGACCTTGCAAGGTAGATCAATCTCAAACTACTCTTACCACCTCCATTCATAACCTAACATTGAAATATACTGAATGTTTCAACAAACTTGGCAGTTTCAGGGGAGCTGCAACGTCACACTTACAGGAGAATGCAAGTCCGTCAATTGATCGGATACATCTTGCGCAACTCAAATGCCATCAGCTACAAGGAGAAACAGAAAAAAATTCCACATTACAGAAACTGTGGAAAACCATCTTCAAAGGATGGCCTGAATAAATTCAGCATGTCCACAGACAGGAGTCAATTTTGGCCTTACCGGGATGAGCTAGGCATCTCCCAGGAGTCAAAGGCAGGCAGGTTATCACACTGGAATCTTTGCAACCTGGTATTCCTCAACAATTTCATCACTCACACTTGAGCAGAAGAGAAGACTCACAAGAGAGATAGTCTATTGGCCAGGTATGAACAATGACATTGAAGTTATCGTTAAGAAGTGTGAGGCATGTCAAGAGCATATGTCAAGTCAGCACCAAGAACCACCATTCCACATGAAGTTCCTGCTCATCCTTGGTCCAAAATTGCATCCGACCTCTTTTGTGTCCATGGCACTGACTTCATCGTCATCATTAACTACTTTACCAAGTACCCCATTATTCAACAATTGCACAATACTTCAAGCACAATTGTTGCACACACTCTTAAGTCCTATCGTAAGTTTATTTGCTGTGCCTAGAGAGATTATGGATAATGGTCCGCAATTTATAGGTAAGCCATTTCAGGATGTGAGTGGAAGTGGAATATCGATCACAATACTTCTCCTCATTATCCTAGATCTAACGGCCTAGCTGAATGAATGATTCACACAATGCAATCCCCAATTCTCAAAATGCAGAAAGACCAAGCAAGATCTACTACACGTTGCAATGTTAAATCTGTGAGCAACACCTTTAAATGCAATAATTCCATCACCAGCAGAGCTCATGTTTGGCAGACCAGTACATATAAATGTATCTACTCTTTCCATTCTACTCTCTCAGAAACTAGAGGGCAACTTTTAAAACTGCAAGAGAAGATGACCAACATGTACAATAAAAATGTGGGTAAAGAATTGCTAAGCTTACATTTGGGACAAGTTTTGCATCTAGGATCCCACAAACAGTATGGGAAAACCAGCCGAGGTGACAAGGATTTATTCGGAACCAAGGTCCAATGAAGTCATTACATACAAAGGTGCAAGGGTGAGACGTAATCAAGGACAAATCAGATCCATTCCAGCTCCTCAACCACGGTGCAGTTTTATTGTATCTAGGGCAAGATCCAAATGCAACCAGGAACAACATCCAAGAATGACAATCCCGCAGATCACTGAGCAAAGAAACCTACAGCCAAGGTTACCAGGACAAGATCTGGGTGTACTAGTAGATTACCTCTACACTTTATAGACTTATAGATTCACCAGACCTATACACTTATGTAATGGTAACTAAACATGAACACATATATTTATTTTTATTTTATTTTAGTTTTAGTTATTTTAGTTATGCTTCATTGGAAGGGAAGGAAAAAGTACTTTTAGAAAGGAGGATGTTGTAATATGCCTTTAAGGGATAGCAGCACGCCTTCACTTTAAGGGAAGTGTGTCATGTGCTCAGAACACAGCAGACACAGCCCCGATGTCTTATAATATATATTCACATGTGCCTACAATTAACAAATGAACCCACATCATGTTGGCACAATACCTTATGAGCGATTGGTGCCTTCATATCATTATAACACATACAATTTCTTCCTTTCTTCTGATTCTTCATTCAAATATATCTTCCACCATATGCTCTTATATTAGCAAAAGGAAGCATGATGCCAACAGCAAGTATACTTACCCAGAGAGGTTAATGAGAAATTTGTGCTTGTTCCAACATACTGTTGGCCAAAGGCTAAAAACTTTAAATTCTCTCCACTGTAGAGGAATCTTGAGCCACCAGGCATTTTCTAATTCACTTTGTACCACAGAATGCATTGCATACAAATTGCTACAAGTTCCTAAACTAGACAAACAACACTGCATCCAGGAAAAGCAATTCTAGCCTACAGCATAACAATTTGGCAAAGCACTGCACATCTATGCTAAACAATGAACACTGTGGTATCACCAAATATTGAAAATTTAGAAAAGACCATTTGTCCATTTTCTTTTAACATCCACATATTTTAGAAATCAGCCAACATATTAAAAACATCCCACAATTACTTTGATTTGTAATTTTAAAACCTGACATTTTGAAGATGGAAATAACTCTAGATGGATGGTGGAATATAGGAATAGAGGTAAGCCATCCAGTCCCTCAAGCCTAATCCGCCATTCAGTCAGATCATGGATGATTTGGCACCTAACTCTATTTACACACCTTGGCTCTATATCTTTCTATGCCCTTTGTTAGTAAAAATATATCAATCTCAGGTTTAGGATTATTAACTAAGCTAGTATCTACTGCTTTTTGTGGGAGAGCACTCCGCACTTCCGCGTGAAGATGTTTTTCGTAATTTCTCCCCTTGCAAAGCTTGGCTCTGATTTTATGGTTATAGCCCTTGTCCTAGACTTCTCCATCAGTGGAAAAGTTTCTATTTACCCAACAATTTCATTCAAATCTCAATTAAATCACCCCTTAACCTTCTGTATTATTATGCCTAAATTATTTGCTTTCCTACCTGGAAGCAGAGCAGAGGCAGTCAGAAGCACCATCTCAGCTGCTGAAGAAACTGGAGTAAAAAAGCCAACTGTAACATCACAGGAAACTAGTAAGTTGATTGGCCAGTAAGTGCTTGGTGTGAGGGACAGTGTGCTAATAGCCAAGTTAAGACACAGGAGTTAAGGTAGATCTATAAATAAAAATAACTAAAACTAAAATAAAATAAAAATAAATATAACAAAATAGTTAGAATAAAAAAGTGTTAAAATAAACTAATTAAAATAAATTCCTAAAACACATACCAGTGCAACTAAGCATAGTATAACTTTTAGTTTTATTTGTGGGTGGTACTAGCACTTAGTAAGCACAGTAAAATTGCAGTATACATAGAAATAATTCTAAATTAATTAAATAATTAAATTAACTAAATAACATACGTAACAATGGCAGGACAGGTGATGTTGCAGCTGTAGAATGTGGGATTTTTTGAAGGCTAAGGCTATCCAAGACAAATACATCTGCAGAAAGTGTAAGTAGCTAGAGGAATTCCGTATCAGGATTATTGATCTGGAAGACAAACTGCAGACACTGCGTAACATAAAGAAGGTGGAGAAATACCTGGATATATTGTTCCTGAAGACGGTCACACTTCTTAGAATAATGTTTCTGTTTTGGCCAGCAGAGAGGGGCAGGAGGATGTGGCCATCAGCGCGACAGGTAAAGGGACCATGCAGACAGGAGTGAAGGAGCCTCAGACTTTGCTATTATCAAACAGGCTTGAGGTGCTCAAAACTTGGGTGGACGAAGGCAGGATCTGCAAGGTGGATGAGCAGGCTGGCCATGGCACCATGGTACAAGAAACCGTTGAAGCGGGGGGGAGCAAATAGGAATGTAGCGGTAGTAGGAGACAGCATAGAGAGGGGGCTTGACACTGTTCACTGCAACAAAGAATGAGAGTCCAGACGTCTGTGTTGCTAGGGTTCGGGACATCTGCTCAGGGCTGGAGAGAAACTTGGAGAGTGGGAGGGGGAGGATCCAGTTGTCGTGGTCCATGTAGGTACCAACGGCATAAGTAGAACTAGGAAAGAGATTCTGCATAGTCACTTTGAGGAGCTAGGCACCAAATTAAGCAGAACCTCAAAAAGGTAATACAAACCAGGTGCAATTGGGATACGGCAAATAAGATTAAAGAGGTGAATGCATGGCTCAAAGATTGGTGTGGGAGAAGAGATTCCGATTCATAGGGCACTAGCATCAGGACTGGGGAAAGTGGGGGTTGTACTGTTGGGACTGTCCACACCTGAACCATGCTGGGACCAGTGTTCTAGTGAGTCACATAACTAGAGAAGTAGAGCGGGCTTTAAAGCAAACAAGGGGGGGAAGTGAGGGATCAAGTTTGGGTAGATGTTGCAAATCATGAGGTTGAGTCAAAGCAGGACACCAAAATAGTAATGTGAGAAATGAGGGTCAGAGAATGGCAAGGAGGGAAGGAGAGAAAAAAACCTAAGAATGCACCAGTCAAAACTAAATGTTACAAAGATAACAAAAAGGCAAAACTAAAGGCTCTGTATCTGTATGCACGTAGCATTCATAACAAAGTAAATAAATATGATCTGATAGCCATTACGGAGACATGGCTGCAGGATGACAAGAACTGGGTCCTGAATATGGAGGGGTATGACATTCAGGAAGAATAGGAAGCTAGATAAAGGTGGAGGAGTAGCACTGTTAATCAAAGATGGCATTGGAGCAATAGTTAGGGATGACCTTTGTTCAGGGGATCAGGATGTAGAATCGGTTTGGGTCAAGTTGAGGAATCGTAGGGGAAAAAAGTCACTAGTGGGAGTGGTCTACAGGCCCCCTAACAGTAAACACAACGTAGGACAAAGCATACAAGTTCTGTTGAAGGGTCTTGAGGACTCGAAACGTCAACTCTTTTCTTCTCCGCCGATGCTGCCAGACCTGCTGAGTTTTTCCAGGTAATTTTGTTTTTGTTATACAAGAAGAAATGTTGGGTGCTTGTGATAAAGGGACAGCTATAATCATGGGTGATTTTAATTTACATATAACCTAGAAAAATTAGATTGGCAGTAGTAGCCTGGATGAGGAATTCATAGAATGCTTTCGAGATAGCTTCTTAGAGCAGCATGTTCTGGAACCAACCAGAGAGCAGGTTATATTAGACTCGGTATTGCGTAACGTGACAGGATTAATTAATGACCTCAAAGCAAAGGCACCCCTAGGTAGCAGTGACCAAAATATGATTGGGTTTTACATCCAGTTTGAAAGAGAGAAAAGTGGGTCTAAGACTTGTATTTTAAACTTAACTGAGGGCAACCCATGTGGGCATGAGAGCTAAACTAGCTGAAGTGAACTGGGATATTAGGCAAGATGACAGATCAATAGACTGGCAGTGAGAGACATTTAAGGGAATATTTCAGAATAAATATACGAAGAAATATTCTACTGGAGGACCCACCATCCTTAGTTAACTAAAGAAGTCAAGGAAAACAAACTCAAGGAAAAAGCATATAATTATGCAAAGATGAGTGGCAGATCAGATGATTGGTTAGAATATAAAGAACAGCAGAAAATAACAAAGATTAATTAGGAGAAAGAAATTAGAGTATGAGGGAAAGCTAGCTAGAAATGTAAAAACGGATAGCAAGAGCTTCTTCAGGTATTTAAAAAGGAAAAGAGTAAGTAAAGTGAGTGTTGGTTAATTGTAGGTAATAAGGAAATGGCAGATGAATCGAACAAATATTTTGCTTCTGTCTTCACTACAGAGGATACAAAAAACATTCCAGTAATAGCCGTAAGTCAAGAGTTGGAAGGGAGGGGGAAACTCGGTGAAATTAAGCCTTACTGAACTGTTGGAGCTAGGAGCTGACAAGTCTCGGGATCCTGATGGACTTCATCCTTGGGCCTTAGAAGAGGTTGCTAATGAGGTAGTAGATGCGTTGGTGTTAATTTTCTAAAATTCACTAGATTCTGGAAAGGTTACATCAGACTAGAAAGTATATAATATAACCCCTCTATTCAAGAAGCGAGGGAGGCAGAAAACAAGAAACTGTAGGCCAGTTAGCCTGACATCTGTCGTGGGGAAGGTGCTAAAATTGATTAAGGAGGTTATAGCTGGGCACTTAGAAAAACTCAAGATAATCGGGAAGAGTCAGCATGAAATCATGTTTTTTACCAATTTATTGGAGTTCTTTGAAGGAGTAACATGAGCTGTGGATAAAGGGGAGCCTGTAGACGTACTGCACTTGGAATTCCAGAAGGCATTTGATAAGGTGCCACATCAAAGATTATTGCAGAAAATAAATGTTCATGGTGTAGGGGGTAACATATTAGCATGGATAAAAGATTGGCTGGCCGGCAGAAAACAGTGTATTGGTAATTGGATCATTTTCTGAATTGCAGGATGTAATGAGTGAAGCCCAGCAGGGGTCTGTGCTGGAGCCTGAACTTTTTACAATTTATCAATGACTTAGATGAGGGGAGTGAAGGCCTGGTAACTAAATTTGCAGATGGCACAAAGATAGGTAGGAAAATATGTTTTGAAGAGGACATAAGGAGGTTGCAGACGGATATAGATAGGTTGATGAATGGGCAAAAGTCTGGCAGATGGAGTATAATGTGGGAAAGTGTGAAGTTGTTCACTTGGGCAGGAGAAATAAAAAAGCAGAGTATTACTTAAATGGAGAATGACTGCAGAATTCCGAGGTGCAGAGGATCTAGGTGTTCTCGTGCAGGAATTACAAAAAGTTAGTATACAGGTACAAGTAATTAAGAATGCTAATGGAGTGATGAGTGACTTGATTGAAATATATAAGATTATGAATGGTCTTGACCAGGTGAACACAGAAATTATGTTTGGTCTTGTGGGTGAGTCCAGAGCTAAGGGGCACTGTTTTAAAAATTAGGGAGCACCCTTTTAGGGCAGGGATGAGGAGAAATGTTTTTCTCTCAGATGATTGTGTGACCTTGGAACACTCTGCCTCAGAAAGCGAGTTCTTCTAAGGCAGAGGTAGATCGATCCCCTTGCCTAACAAGAATCTAAGGTTATTGGGGGTAGATGGGAATGTGGAATTCGAAATACAAACAGATCTGCCATGATCTTATTGAATGGCGAAGCAGGCTCAAGGGGCCAATTGGCCTACTTCTGCTCCTATTTCGGATGTTCATAAGTTATGTAATCACCAATCACATTCTGACCTTTGGAACCCTAAAAACATTCTGGTGAATCTGCACTGCACCACTTCAAAGGCTAGTCTCTCCTCTCTAAGCTGCAATGCGCAGAACGATACACAGTACTCTAGAAGTGGTCTAACCAGGGCTTTTGTAAGACTGTCGTAAAACTTCTTCCCCTTTATAGTCTATCCCTCTAGTTATAAAGGTCAACATTCCATGAGCATTTCTGATTTTTTTTTTTAATATACCTGCCTACTACATTTTAATGATTGATGTGCATAGACTCCCCTAATTTCTATGGACCTCCACTCTCTGTTCCTAGCTTTTCGCCATTTTAAAAAATACTCCAATCTATTTATTTTCTGGGCAAAAAAGTAATTTAATTCTCTATGCAACACAGAGCAGCTTGTTTTCCTGTAATGCAATAGCATCTTTGTAGAGGAAATAACCACAACTAACATCAGAGTAATTAAAATTGAGGGGGTTCAAATCAGATTCAAGTCATTCAGGTTTTGCTCTTAAACTGAAATGCATTTGCAGCATACTTATCTATGTGACAATCGAAGTCTAAAACTGGACTTCATTTCCTATAGGCAGTGACACTACTTTTCTATGTACCCTTTGGGTTTGTGTTAACTAGTTAATACAAAGCTGTTGTGTATTGCACCGAGTAAGACTAAACACATGCTCAACTGCAGGCAGCCATTATTAAAATAAATTTATTTACACCCCACCCAGAGGGCAGATATAACAAAATGCTCGGCTCTTACAATAACTTGCAATCCCTCCCCACTACAAAACAACTAATATGTTAAAATGTAAAATGGTACATGCACATAATTTCTAAGAATGTCTAAATCAACAATACCTGAAATTTAATATTTTGGGTTGCAAATTTGTTGTTACTGTAATCACACCTAAAACATACACGATCAATATTTCCAGGGTACACGTAAAAGAATTTTCCTTAACACCAATGTGTCTTTAACAAAAATATTACTTAACAAGAAATAATGAAAAAGACAATTTCCTTCTTCTTTCCTTCCAATGACCTTCTTTCTCTTTCTGTCTAGGTATCTCCATCCATTTCCATTAGCTTGATACTGCTCTCCTCTCAACATTTGTGTGAAACCTGAACTTTGACTGCCAACTCCACTGAATGGTCAAGACTGTGACAGTGATTGAGACACAGTGCACAATTTTTCACCAACTTTTCGATCTATCTACCTTTTGATACCAAAAATAGCTTTGTGCTATTGCTTTCATATGGCCTATCCGTGTGTGCTCTTAATGAAGTTCCTCTAACAATCTCTACACTTAGCAGAATAATGACTCTTAAATCCCATAGGGGACATCCTTGATCTACACTCAGTTCATTTCTACATGTGAAATACTCCTGCAATTTCTCACTCTTTAAGCCAGCCATTCACGGCGTAATTGAGCACATCCTTGAGAGTTTCTTCACTAATTTTACTGACAGACGCTGGCATGTCATTGGTGTATATAAAGGAATTCAAAGCTAATTTAGTGGCTAAAAGGATCATTCTTCATGGGAAACCTCAATCGGCATGATCTGCTGACTGACAATATTTAATATCGTACTGATGGCTAATTTTATCATTTGGTCCTCTTTGTTCAAAGACCACTTGCTCAACGTCAGATATATTCTTACTGATCCCTACTGTAAATAACTCAGCCCAGTTGAACCATATTTTCTTAAGCCAATTCCTTCCATTCAGAGAGACATTGTTTCCGCCTACTACTACCGATGGCAAGTAATAGGGTCCCAACATTAACATCACATAACACTGGAATAGATAGTCAGTTTCACACCAGTTCTGTGTAAGGGAATGTAACTGAGGGACTTCTTTCTCTCCTTCTGAGATAACAGATATGGCTTCAGCTCTATCAACAATGAAAGTAAGTTGTGAATCTCTGACTCTCATTTCGACAATGTGCGCTGGAATTTTATCTTTAGCCCTATTACGCTCATCATCCCTATGCTGTTTTTCTTGCTTTCTGAGTACAACTCTTGATCTTCCTGCTTGATAACATAGACTTCTGTTTCTATATCTAGATTCGAGAATTTCCAGGCTCCTGAGCTAGTTTTGGAGTCACCACGACATCAATATGGTGCATGGCTGTGACTTGGTGTCTTTTCTGTGGCCTGGAACATTACTACTTCCTCTACTCCTACCTGACATCTGGATATAACTGACTTTCCCACAGGCAAAGCACTTTGACTGGAAATGGAGAAATTTAAACGGTTGGTGGCTACAATGGCAATGGTAACATTTAAATTTCTGACTGGGAGACCATGAATCTAGCTGCAGTGGCCTAGATCTCGCTGAAATCCAGTGGACCTCCCCTGTTGGCTCAAGAACTCCCTTGCAATCTGCAATCTCACTTTCTGCCACTTCATGGCTGTGGAATCATCGCAGGCCACTTTCCATATCAGTTTATTGCCTATGCTCAAAAGTTTGGTCTGGATTTTATTGTTATTTAGGCCTCCCTCCTACGAACATGTCACTAAGGTTGATTTCTAAGTTCGCACCATACCCACAGTGACAAGAGTGTTTCTTTAATTCGAGAATGTAATCTGCAACAGTCTCACTTGGCAACTGCTTCCTTTCAAAGCGTGCAACTCTCAGTGAAATTTCATTCTTAGATCTGCCACAATAAGAGTCCAGAATCTCATCAATTTCAGAACAGTCCATTGTGCTGGGGTCTCGTGGGCACCACCTCAAAAGCATCTGACCCCATCATGGTGAGGAAAAAAATTACTTTATTCTCATTTCCTATTTTATTCACTTTCAGCTAAATATGTAATCTTTGTAATTACACCAGTCCTCTTTGTTAGGGTTGAATTCTCCCATTATCCCCAAATATGTCTTCAGTGCTATTTTTTCCCCAATTGTGTATTGTGTTGACTCACTGTGTACCTGAATATGATGTGCACACAAAGCACATTTCAAATAGCTCAAACTTCCTCAAAATCAACTTCAGAAGTTCCAAAAATGTCAAAATGTTCTTCAATCCTTAATTTCTCAAATGAAGTGTAAAAAAGAATTCCATCCCAGCATCAACACAGTCTTTCTGTTGCCAACTGCACTAAGGTTAACACATGCTCAACTGCAGCAGCCATTATTGAACTTCCCAACAGAGGGGACAGCAAATAGGGCAAATATAACAAAATACTCAGCTATTACAATATATTACAAAAGGTATGTATTATCCTCATCATTTACTTTGGTCGTCTGCCAATTCATTTGCAACGTGAGCACACGGGTACCATGTATTTTTTGGTTCTGCAAGGAAAATATTTTGGTCTCTAGTATGTCGACAGTAGGGCTAAATTAGGATTAAAAGGATTTTTTAAATTTTAAAGCTTTTTAATTAGAATGATATGGTTATAATTAATTGATCCGCTGCACTGTGTACCCAATACCACAGCCACACTACAACTTCGTAATTGAAATTTCCATCAGCTAAAATTTGGCTTTGAACATTTACATGTGCCTTCCACATATAAATTTATCTTTCAAAACAGAGTATGATCCAAAATCCATGGACTGTCTCAAGTAAGTTTGTTTTTTGGTTAAAAAAAGAACTATCTTCCCACCTCTTTCTTTACGTTTATCAATTCATACTCCCATAAGGCTGAAGGAGCAGACAAGCTACCAGGCTAAATCCGTGCTGACCTTTTCACAAGTTACTGCTGTATAGGTGCTTTTTCAATTTACTTGGATATGCAGTATTTACCCATTGCTGACTTAGTTAGGTCTACAGCTACCTGATACTAGACTTGATTATTTCTATATCTCACTAATTTCATCAGTAGCAATGGCTCACACACAATTACAGCCTCTACCCTGCAAATTTCACCTATGCATCTTTCAGACCCCATAATCTAGAACAGAAAAGGTGTTGGTCCACAGTTATCTCAAACCATTTTACAACTATTAATTTTCTTTCAACACCTTTGATAAATATGCCAGATTCAGGTTTGATGTATTTCTTCTCATTGATTTTCTTTACAATTATTCCTAGTAACGGTCCTCTTTGTAATCCATGCCTTGCTGTTAAGGAGACAAACATGTCAGTTGCCAGATTAATACTTCTCGCTAACTGCAAAACTATTTAAAGTATGAAATGGAACACTGGAGAAATGCAACAATGAAGCCAAAAAGATAGCATATAACAAGGGTCACAAATGCAAGGCACCTACGAAAAAAGCTTTAATTCTGGACCATTCGCATAAAATTCGTTGCAGCTTTGCTGAACTACAGTTCACTTTAAAACATGACAAGAAGTAAAGACTATATACTCTCATTACTACAATGCAATATAAACTTTTACTTTCTTGATATAGGACAATAGGTAAACATGGTGATTGATAGGATTACTAAAGTTACAATGTCTGAAGACCTTCCTTGGGATGTGAACTCTGTCCAGACGATTTGTCTGACTACTTGCAAAAGGCCAACAAGAAGTGATGGTTAGAGGGTGCTTTTAGCAGGTAAATAGATGTCATCCTCACAGGTTTGCTCAAACTGAACTACTTTTAGAATTGGTGCTTGACTTAGAAAGTAACTCTGCTGGTATCTGAGCAGTATTGAGAATTTAGGTATCCTTCACTTTGGAAAGGCAACTTGCACAGAAAAAATATGGAAGGATCCAAAGTTTTTAGTTTGTATTTATATACTTCATTCATTCTCAGAAAAAAAAGTAGAAACTATTCAAAACTACATTTATTTCAATACTCAAGCAAAGCAAAATGTTTCCATATCCAGGATTTTTCTGCCTTTTTACACAACCCAAGGCTGAATCTAGGTGAGACTTCCGAAATGGGACCCCAATATTTTACACCATATTTTACATTCAGCGCTCCAAAAATTAATACTCCTGCCAGGTGTAGCCTGAGTAGCCAAATAATGATGAGTTACATCAAAACCAGCTACTACTTTATTCCACTTTTCACCTCAGGTACAAAAATTAAAATAAGTGGGTTGATTTAGAGGGCAGGAGCATGTTTGCCAGATTACTACACCAGGCCATTATTCAGTAACTGCTGTTAGAAGTACACTTGTGTAGATGTTGGATAGCAGCAGGATTGCTGTGATACCCATCACAAGTAACTTGCCAATACTCACTGAAGAGACCATTTGAGCTCTTCAAAAGTGGTAAGAGGGGAGTGGAGAAAAGCAGCAAGAGGAAAAAGTTACTTCCGGTGACCAGGCTGGTGAGAGGTGGGGCAAAAGAGACAGGGAGAAGAGAATTTACCCAATTAAGTCTGGGATTATACTACCTTCAGATAAAGCAACCAGGAAAGAGTGAACTGCGATGGGAATGGAGGAGTCACTAAAAAAAATTCCATAAAGCTTTGAATTTCACTATGACCAAAACAAACTTATTAACCCCAGTATGGTTGGATAACTGCATAGTTAGCACCATTGTGAAATAATAGCTTTAAAACTCCAAACTTCATCTGGCCAAATTACGTGTGTATTGAGTGCAACTTGCAGCAGCTGGAAAGCAGCAAGATGTCACAAGAGGTGTCTCTGAAATATAGTTTGCAAAAGGTCACACCTAGCCACTGCACCTAACACCAGCACACACTCAGAATGCAGGTTAATTACCACGTTAGTGATTTCAGATACAATCAAGTTCCCACACTCAGCTTTTGCATCTGCCCACGAGGACAGATAGCAGGCACCAACTGTCTGCTGCACTTCCAACAATGCTAAAACTCTCAAAGATCCTCAAACCATTGACACGCTTGCTAAGTACAGTGGTAATTCAAAAGCTGAAAATCCCAGTGGTTTTAACACCAGGTTAAAATAACTAAATTTTTAATACTGTTCGCACATCTTACAAAAGGGATTTTTATTAAGTTTGGATACCAATACTAAGAGGATGTTAACAATGAGAAGATAAACATAAAAATGCCACTACTAGCACCATCAGGTTTGCACATTTACCAAATTGTGTACACATTTAAAGTTGCACTTCACAAATACAAGGATGTATGCAGTTTACAACAGCCTCCAAGTTAGGAATAAAGCCAATATCAAAGTCAGAAGAAATGGGTGAAGAAAGTCCTGCAAATATTGTAAGTTTTTTTTGATCCTGGTTTGAGTCAGGAGTTGCACTTCATTTGTGAGCAGTACAGGGAAGGGATGACAGGAGGGGGAGTAAAGGAAGAGGAGAAAATACATTGCAATAGGATGCCATTTTTGCATTGAATTTAATTCTGCCTGTTGGCCAAAATTAGTGAAAGATTTGTTGAGAGCGCAAGGTAGATAAAATAAATTTTATACTTTGCAAACGGGAAAGATAATGAAAGAAAGCACAACCTAAATAAATTTACTTGATTGAGAAAGAAGCTCAGCATTTCAAACATTTCATAAGGATACTCTAACAGTTAAGAACTTTATAACAGACAACCAATCCGCCAACCAAAGGAATAAAACGAAAGCTGCATGTTACGTACTAATGAGCAGTCCAAACAGATTGCCATTTTTCCATCTGAAAAATCCTTTATTGCAATTGCAAGAACTATAAACTTTCAAACAAAAAACTTGCTAGCATGAATTTTTCATTGGAAAGATCAGTTGTGAGGTATCAAGAAATGTCTTAGATAAATGTGATGAAAGGAGGACCAAAAAGGCTGGGCAGCAGTGTATAATCATAGTTTCAATTAACTTGCAGAGAGTTTTTTCTGAGGGCAGAAGCAGAAGGGTTGGAAGGAGGTAGAAAGACGTGGATAGTGAGACACGTGGAGATGACATTGTCTGTGATCAAGAGGGTGGGAGGGGACACAGGATGTCACATGGCTGGCAACGAATATGAGTAGGAATATGTAGAGGGAAGTTCAAGGAAGGCTGCAGCAGAATGTAACAGACTTAAAATCTGATTCCACTTTGATGACCCTTTTCCTTCCAAGTTCAATAGCTACTCATTGTCTAGATTAACACGTTAAAGACGTGCTTATTTCTGCGATGTGATACTTGCCCACTGTCATCACCCATGGAATACAGCCCCAGCATGAGCTAGGGCCTTCAGAAGGGAAACAGGAGAAAATTGCAGAAGGAAACAAGGAAAGCATTTCTTTAAAGGAAAGGGAAGAAAAGCGAAGGGAATGCATTCCTAGGCACAGAAGCTTCCTAACCCGCAACCTCCACCACCTTGAAGGACAAGGGCAACAGATGCATGGGAACACAGTCACCTAAAAGCACCCCTCCAAACCAAACATCATCATGACTTGGAACTACAATTGCCGTTCCTTCACCATCACTGGGTCAAAATCCTGGAACTACCCACTTAACAGCACTGTGGGTGTACCTACACAACATGGACTGCAATAGTTTTATGACAGCGGCTCACCACCACCTTCTGAAGGCAATTAGAAATGGGCTATAAAGAATGCTGGCCTAGCTAGTGATGCCTACATCCCGTGAACAAAAAATTGTATTAGCTTAAAGTGAAGATAATCTGATAACGACAATTTCACCAGAATGATGTATAAATAAATCAATCCTCAAATATTTTCCCAAATTCATTTTCAAATTCCTCCACCCAAACATACCCCTTACCCCTACTACCAAAGCCTCTAAATTTTGTAATAGGATCAGATAGCTATCCCCACTGAACATTTTCATAATTCCATTTTTAAAGCCTTCAGAACTCTGGGGAAAAATTACTCATTACTAGGCAGAGCACTGCAATTTCCCAAATGCAATTCTGTGACATATTACAGCAAGCGAGCTATATAGCAAAGCGTACCCCTGAATGCACCCTATTTGTAATTCAAGAATTTAAAAATTTTCCTTCCCCCAAGCTCTAAATTCTTCTGACATTGCAGTTCCCAAACTAGAACTCCAGGGGACCACACCTTGCATTGTAGCCTCTAATTAGCCAAGCAATGCCTGCTAGTAAATCTGCTTGCTTGGTTCACTGGAACAGGACAATCCTACCACAAATGATACCTAACTGCTAATGGTGGTTATACAGAAAAGAGATGAAACAGGAGTGATTTCTTGTCCTGCTTCCTGCTGAGAACTGACACAATTAAGCCTGCTGTGCAAGAGGGGTGCCTAAGGCATGCATTCAAAGCATGCAACAGCAAACTGACCTTGCTAGAAAACAAAGCATTCCCAGAATTTTTTCACTTCTTAAAAAAAAAGTACGATTTCACCAAGAGTTACCAAACATTTTTTTCAAAAAAGTGATCAAAAAAGGATTCAGCACAAAGCTCTGTATTTTACAGTAGTCTTGTATAAAGCTTTTGGGGGTATATTTGGAATCGGAACCACTTTGGTTTATATAAATTGAAGTATTTTCTGCATACTACATTCAGCATAAAGATTTTTTGGCTCCCAGGCTATCGTTCACTTGTGCACAATATACTTAGTACTCTACAATTGAAGAACTCAAACCTCCTTTCAAGGACAGTGAAGTGCTCAGGAATTCAGTTCAACGGCTAAAACACCTTATTTAGAGTTGTGAGGCATGCAAGATAAGACCTGCTTTGGATGCTTCTTAAAAAGCTACGTCAGCTCAACAAAACACAAATCTTTTCTTTCAAAAGAACTTTTTCTAAGAGAGTAGAGGTAATACACAAAAAGTCACAACACACGTGACATTTATTGGAAAGGGAAGAGGAGTTTTAAAAGAATCACCTCAGAAATAGAAACATTTGGAAAACTTGATTTTTCTGCTTCAAATTAGTGAACCTGCCAAAAATACATGTAGTTTCAGCTCCTGCTACGTTCAGACTTGATTTTTAAGACAGGGTTAAAAAGGGTTGCATGTATGTTTAAGTAAAAGGACAGGATTTCCACTTATTGAGTGAAAACAGCTTAGGAGTCAGGTATTAGATGTATAAAGATTCTAGCATGTGTATTTTCATTCATTCTGATCTAGCATTTTTACACCATAATTATCAGTGCAACAGTCTAGATTTACTGTCTCCGAAATTGGTACAGGAACAGATAGTATCATCTATCAATAAAGGAGTTAAAAGTGCTATGTTCAGGCAGCATATCCTTGCTGGAAAGCATCATGAGCATTCAGAGTTTTCCCGCCTGTTAGTGAAACTGTTTTATCAATTAGATGGAACATGTCAAGGAACAAAGAAATGGCAAAAGCCAAGAGAAAAAGCTACAACTTTGCCTCCTACTTAAACAGCTCAGACACTACTCAAAAAACTTATGATTTAGCTTCTCCTGGAGTGGAGACTGTAAATATAGCAAAATCTTCAGCGGTCCTATAACTAAAAATGTTTTTTAAAGCATCCAGTGAACCAGGCAAGCAACAGCCTAGATAAATAAAAACTTGAATTTACATTGTGGTTTTAACCACGTCAGAATGTCCCAAGGTAGCTTCACAGTCAATTAACTTCTTTTGGAATACAGACAGTGGTGATACAGGAAGAGGAGAGAGAGTAAAAGAATAAGGACTGCAGGTCCATTTTCGGTCGTTGGAGGATAGCTACATTCCAGAAGCTACCCTGAAAATACACAATTTCTCCCTCAATTGCAAAGCTTAAGTTGATTTTGGTATCTATCCACAACTGTTAACAATACCCCTCCCCTTCCTTCACCCTGTAATTCACCAACTTCCAAAATGTAATGAAATACAAAAATGTATTAGAAACGTAAAAGCACTTCATCATTCATTCTACAGGAGAGAATTGGGTAAAAAAGCAGGGAGCAATTGCACCCATTAGTGATGGTAGCAAACAATTTCCTCTTCAGAAAGATTGCTAGGCTTAAAATAGGATAGGAAGTCAAGAACTTTATTCCTTGGATTCGAGGGACTCATGGATTTTTTTGTCACCAAGTTTGAGACTGTCCATGTCTCAGCTGCTTCCTCTACATCCCCCACCCTAGCGACTGCCCACCTGCTCCCAGTCTTCCATGCACTCAAGCCCTGAATTTCCATCTCTGCCACTTCACCATCCACCCCCAGTTTCCCGCCTGCCTACTCCAAACTGTTAGGATGTTTTTCTACATCAAAAGATAATTTATACATTTAAGTCACTGTTGTCTTAGATCTATTTCTTGATTTTCCTCTTCCCCCAGTCACAACTCACTTCCTGCTACAAATATGATCAATTGTTCCTTCACATGCTCTGTTCTTCTTTCCTTCAAAACTTCAAAGAATTTTCACACTCTCTTCAAATATCCTTTCCAGTTAAACTCCCACCTTCAACCTCCCTTCCTTTGTTGCCTCCCAACTGGGCATCTATCTCTCCCAAAGTCCTTTCTAATCCTTCCAATCTGGTTTCTGCTTGTATGATAGCACTGGAAGAGCCCTAATCAAAGCTGTCAACATCGGGTGATGACAACAATGCTGTTTTATTCCTCCTTCACTCAACTGCACCATTGGATACGATTAATTACACACACAAGAATATTTCTCCTCCACTGTCCACTTTTATAGCACTGGCCTCTCTGTAAATCTGAATATGAAAAAGAGCATCTTCAGCTATGGCTTCTCTTCCCACCCTATACTGTTACCTCCAAAGACCGCCAAAGATCCATCCTTTGCCTCCCACCTTCTTCTCATCTGCATGCTACCCTCAGAAACTTCACCCACAGACTTAGGATCAGCTTCTTTTTGCACAGAGATGACATGCAACTCTATTTCTCCACCACCTGCCTTGTTCTCTCCACTGCCTCTGTGTTGCCAGGGATTGCCTGAAATTCATTCGTGCATCAGTCTTACTTTCCCAATTTTAAATTTGAAGAGGATCAAAATATCAATATCTCCTTCCAATGACCCCCTCCCCAGCCACTGCTGGGGGACGGGGGCTTCCTCTCATGATTTCACTGGGCTAAGAGACCAATGCCCCACCCCACTACACCTCAAAAAGGGAAGAAAGACAAGCTAGTCAGCTGCCAACCCTCTATTATTTGACTACTTGGTACAAGAATATATGAAAAAAGCACATTAGAGGTAAGCCTTCTAAACCTCCGCACTCCCCATTTCCTACAGTGCACTTCCATATTTATATAGCACTTTTAACGTAATGCTCCAAGTCACATAAGGAGATATGATGACAGATGACTAAAAGCTTGGTGAAAGAGGTAGGTTTTAAGGAATGTCTTAAAGGAAGAAAGCAAGGTTAGGAATGGTATTCCAGAGCTTGGATCCTAGGCAACTGAAGGCGTGGCTACCCATTGTGGAGTGATTAAAATTGGGGATGTTCAAGAAGCCAAAATTAGAGGAGCTATCTTAGGAGAGTTGTGGGGCTGGAGCATATTGCACAGATTTGGTTTGAGTGGGGGGGGAAGCCATGGAAGGATTTGAAAACAGAGATGAGAATTTTAAAATCAAGACATTGTTTTACCAGAGGCCAATGTAGATCAGCGAACACAGGAGTGACAGGGGAACAGGACTTGCTGCAGGTTAAGACACTGATTGCAGAGTTTTGGATGATCTCAAACTTATGGAGGGTAGAATGTGGAAGATCAGCCAGGAGTGCAATGGAATGGTCAAAGCCTGAAGTTAACGAAGGCAGCACAGGGCTTCAGCAACAGATGAGCTGAGACAGGTTCGAAGTCAGATGATATTACGGAGGTGGAATTAGACGATCTTAGTGATGGCAAAAATGAGGTTAGAAGCACAGCTCGGAACTGAATTCAGAACCAAGACTGGCTTAATCTCAGACTTTTGCCAGGGAGAGAGATGGAGTTGATAGCAAGGAAATAGAAATTGGAGTGGGTCCAAAAACAATGGTTTTAGTCTTCCTAATATTTAATTGGGGGAAATCTCTGTTCATCTCAATCTGATAATTCAGCAACAGTGGAGGAGAGATGATGAGTTGGATGTCGTCAGCATACATGAGAAAATGAAAGCTGTGCTTTCAGATGATGTTGTCGAGGGCAGCATATGGACAAGAAATAAGAAGGGGCCAAGGATAGATCCTTGGAGGACACCAAAGGTAACAGCAGCTGCAGGAAGAGAAGCCATTGCAAGTGATTCGCTGACTACGATTAGATAGGCAAGAATGGAAGGTGAGAGCAGCCCCACCCAGCTGTATGGCAGTGGAGAGGTGTTGGAGGAGGATGGTGTGGTCAACCATTTCAAAGGCTACAAACAGGCTGAGGAGGGGGAGGAAGGAAATCATAATATCTTGATCTGCCCTACAGCCTTGAATGGGCCAGTAAAAGATTATTCAAACTGATGGGTTTCTTTTTCTTACAAGGTTAGCCAACTGCTGTTACCTTTGATGTCGCCACAATTAGTCCTTCAGGCATCAATATTCTTTGCCTCACTATCACCTTAGACCTTAAATGGATATTGGCAGTCAGCAAAGCTCTATTCTCAAGATAAAAACAAAAAACTGCGGATGCTGGAAATCCAAAACAAAAACAGAAATACCTGGAAAAACTCAGCAGGTCTGGCAGCATCGGCGGAGAAGGACAAAGTTGATGTTTCGAGTCCTCATGACCCTTCAACAGAACTAAGTAAAAATAGGAGAGGGGTGAAATATAAGCTGGTTTAAGGTGGGGGGGGGGGGGGGGGCGGGTAGGGGGAGAGAAGTGGTGCGGGGTGGGGGAGGGTGTTGTAGGGACAAGCAAGCAGTGATAGGAGCAGATAATCAAAAGATGTCACAGACAAAAGAAGACCCCTCCCTTTTGTTTTTTCCAATAATTTATATAGATTTTTCTTTTCCCACCTATTTCCATTATTTTTAAATCTATACCTTTTATGCCCTTTTAGTCTTATTTCACCCCACCCCCACTAGAGCTATCTGTACCTTGCGTGTCCTGCCATCCATTCTTAATTAGCACATTCTTTTAGATAATATCACCACCTTCAACACCTCTTTGTTCTTTTGTCTGTGGCATCTTTTGATTATCTGCTCCTATCACTGCTTGCTTGTCCCTACAACCACCCCTCCCCCCACTTCTCTCCCCCCACCCCCTCACCTTAAACCAGCTTATATTTCACCACTCTCCTATTTTTACTTAGTTCTGTTGAAGGGTCATGAGGACTCGAAACGTCAACTTTGTTCTTCTCCACCGATGCTGCCAGACCTGCTGAGTTTTTCCAGGTATTTCTGTTTTTGTTTTCTATTCTCAAGACGTACTAGTCCTATATCTAGAGGGGCTCTTCTAGCAATTCTCAAACTCCTGAACAAATTATTAGAAAAAGCTCGTCATCTGTTAAACAACCCTTCTCTTACCTGTTGTCTCCAATCTTTCTTCCACCCAGCCACCCACCCCCCACCACCATAACAGCCTTTCTGGTCAAATATTATGATCACTGCTCCACCCCCTCCTCCTTTGACCCTGATATACTTGAATTACATTATCTAACACTCCTCCCAACCACGTTGAAATTAAAAGTCGTTGTGGAGCCCCTTTAACTTACCCTTTCCCAGGATTCCCAAACCATGGTGTTCCTTACCTCCCTTAGTTTCATTCCTCTTACTATCTTCAAGCTTTTAAAACTTAAGCTTGGCATCACAATCAATACTTCCCAATTTGCCTTTCTTTTCAACCATGGTCCTGCACAATGAGCCTTGCTATCTCAAAGAAGAGAGATTGCCACCCTCTACCACTATATGGCCAAGATAATAAAGTCCTGTGCCAGAAATTAGGAGTAAATAGCTCAACTCCATGTTACTCTATGACACAGTGAAAAGAACAGGTGCAGTGCCATACACTAAAAATGTTGTAAGTAACTGAGCTTTTTGAATATATATTTGTATGTATCAGAGATAAATGCTCAGACAGTTTTTCCACAATAAAGCTGTGCTTGGAGAGTATTCAGCACAAAGTCAAACTGATTGCAATTTCAAATGCTTCCCATACCTGTCAAATGGGAATCAATTATTAAATCTGCAGCAAGAGTTACTTAAGAAACAGGTCACAACATACTTCCTGAAAGAAAAAATCTCCATCCTTTCGGAAGTGCTGTGGTATTTTGATAAAACCCTAAAACAATGCCACAATCATACTGAAAACATTACATCATATCCAACCTTTTGAGTGCAGACCGTTCCTACCCTTCACAACGTTTTCCAGCCTATGGATGTCACACAGACATCCTCCTTTTCCACAATACGAAAGCTCAGGCGTTAATAAGTAGAGAAATGCTTATTGGCCAAAAATGTTCTTCCAAAATAAGAACTAGGGTAATGGGTAAGTTAGTATACTGCTATGAATAATTAAAGCAAAAATTTGCCAAATTAAAATGTTTCTTTTGGGTCTTTTTTTACACAGTGGGTGGATCTCCAAATACAAGGTAAATTCAGGGAAGGAAAGAAAAAAAACAGTAAAAACGTTTTTTTTTAAATGTTGAAAGGGCTAAACAATAATCCACAATTATTTACAGTGTTCACAGGGAATCAATTTTATATGACATAATCACACTCATTTAACCCTTAAATAGTTTGTTTTTGAATTAAGGGTATACTTAAAGAATCTGACTCCAGTCATTTCCCTATGATGACAGGGGATATTAACATATATAGAATAGGTTCTCTCTACCTAAAGTTGATAAGACATCGGGACTGGATGAGATGTACCCAAAGATGCTGCAAGAAATGAGAGTGGAAAGTGCAGAGGCACTGGCCATAATTTTTCAGTCTTCCTTAGACTCAGGGGTGGTGCCAGAGGACTGGAGAATTGCAAACATTACACCCTTGGTCAAAAAAGGGTGTAAGGATGGGCCGAGCAATTACAAGCCAGTCAGTTTAACTTCAGTGGTGGGGAAAGTTCTAGAAACAATAATTCAGGACAAAGTTAATAGTCACATGGGCATATGCAGGTTAACTAAGGAAAGCCAGCATGGATTTCTTAAGGGAAAAACATGTTTAGGTTTTTGAAGAGGTAATAGAGAGGGTTGATGAGGGCGATGCCGTTAATATGGTTTACATGGACTTCCAAATGGCATTTAATATAATGCCACACACAGACCTGTGAGAAAGTTATAGCTCATGAAATAAAAGAGACAGTAGCAACATGGATAAAGAATTGGCCGAGTGGCAGGAAATGGAGTAGTGGCTAATGGATGTTTTTTAGGCTGGAGGAAGGTTTGTAATGGAGTTCCTCAGGGGTCAGTGTTGAGACCCTTGCCTTTCCTGATATATATTAATGGCCTGGACCTTGGTGTACAGGGCACAAATTCAAAGTTTGCAGATGATACAAAACTCAGAAGCAAGTGAACTTCAAGAGGACATAGACAAGTTGGTGGAACGGGCAGACAACTGGCAGATGAAGTTCAATGCAGAGAAATGTAAAATGATTCATTTTGGTGGAAATAACATTGTGACACCGTATAAAAAAAGGGGGTACGACTAAAAAGGGGGTGCAGGAGCAGAGGGAACTGGGTGCATATAAGCATAAGTCATTGAAGATGGCACGACAGGTTGAGACAGCAGCTAATAAAGCAAACAGCATGCTGGGCTTTGTTAATAGGGGCATAGAGTACAAGAGCAAAGAGGTTATATTGAACTTGTACGAGTCACTAGTTCAACCTCAGCTGGAGAACTGCGTCCAGTTCTGAGCACTGCACTTTAGGAAGCACGTGAAGGCACTGGAGCGAGTGCAGAAAGGATTCATGAGAATTGTTCCTGGGATGAGGAACTACAGTTATGAAGATAGATTGGAGAGGTTAGGACTGTTTTTCTTCGAGAAAAGAAGGCTGAGAGGAGATTTGATAGAGCTATTTAAATCATGAGGGGTCTGGACAGAGTAGACAGGGAGAAACTGTTTCCACTCATGAAAGAATTGAGAACAAGATGAGACAGATTTCAAGTAATTAGTAAAAGAAACAATAATGATATGAGGAAAAACTTTTTCAAGCAGCAAGTGGTTTCGGTCTGGAATGCACTGCCTGAGTGTGCGGTGGAGGCAGGTTCAATTGAAGCATTCACTGTTATTTGAAAACAATGAACATGCAGAATTACAGATAGATGTCGGGAGAATGGAACTAGGCGAGTTGCTAATTCACAGACAAGATCGGCCAAATGGATTCATTTTGGGCCATAATTTGTACACTTAAATCAGCTTTTGATGGGCAACCTTAATCTTTGGGAATCAGTATGTTGCGATGGTAATGAAATATAAAGCTGTCCTTACTCAATGCCTTGTAAGGAACGAAAGACTAAGATTTGCTATAGTATGACAAATATTGTCTTCACAGCAACACCTAAAGATGATCCAAGTCTTTTTGAAGGAAGTCCAATTGCAGTCTTTGTTGTTCCAGCTGGCATCAAATCTTTTTCAGATGCGATGTGCAACTATAGCCTTGATTGATGGCAAACAAAGTAGAATTTACAGATTTTTTTCATACTTGAAGGGGAATTAGTTTTTTTTTACTGGTTCATAAAAACATGGAATTTGTCAGTGGAAATCTGATCAAACTGATCTTAAAGATATCTATGCCTTGTCCAGTCATGTAGGGAGAACATAACCCTCCACATCACTTCATGGTCTCCTACTTTAATTCTATTCCTAGATGTCAGGTTAGTGAAACACCTCACTTCCTTCCTAACTTCAAGCAGTTGTGCTCAGATGATGTAAAGCTTGGATTTTAGAAGCCTGATTAACTTGTTTCTTACTCTCCCTACCCTCCCACCTCAAGCAGGTGGTATCCTGCAAATGGATCATGGGCCTGCACATTGGCATATTATTTCAGAGGAGAGGTATTGCATCAACATCTCATCCCACTCCATCCATGGCAATTGTCATCAATAAAATTAGCAACAATTCAGCAAAGGACAAAAAAGAAGAAATGCCCAATCTCTCAAATTCACAACTTCTTTTTACCACTTTGCATCCAAGGATTTGATCAATGCACCAAATCTTAAGCTTCACCAGACAAATGTTCTCTCCCTATCCAAATCACAATTCCTCCACAATATTCATTCTGCTTCAGAAGTAGAAAAAAAATCAAATTTATTTGATGTGAACAATTCAAGCAGCTATCTCATGCCTACAGACTCAAAGGGAAACAGGCTGGAGTTTTTTCAAGCTTAATACTATAGAAATTGGCATTCCTTTCCTCCACTTCCATTTAACATCTTGCAGCGAGAACACCCATTGAACTGTTATGAAGCAGCTTGCTGTTTACACGTTAAGCAATCTAAGATACTACAATAGCACTTGTGGGTTTGAGCATAAAAATGAGGGGGCTTCCCACTGTGAGAGGTGTTGTCCTTCAGATGAGATGTTAAACTGAGGCCCCAGCTGCCTGCTCCAGTGGATATAAAAGATCCCATGACACTATTTCAAAGAAGAGCAGAAGAATTATTCCCAGTGTCCTGACCAATTTATCCCTCAATCAACTTCACAAAAAAAATTCTCTCTTCATCATCACATTACCATTTGTGAGAATTTGCTGAGTGCAATTTGGCTGTCCATTTCCTACATTGCAATGGCGATGTCAGGAAATAGAGATAGTTTAAGTAAATTATATTTGTATTTTTGAGTGTTAGGGATGAGTTTTAGCTTTAAAGTTTAAGTTTGATTTGTATTTCTGTATCTATGTGTTAAAAAAGGTCAAATTGAGTTTTAGTTTCACTTTAAAAAGGTGCCTGCATTTCTAAGAGTTTTACAGCTGTGGCAGCTAAGTGAAACAAACAAGAGCAGAGAAACTGGGCTGTTGCCTAGCAACAGGGGTCGAGAGAGGAAGGCCCATCCAAAGACACACACACAAAAGAAACTAGAAACAGCAGTTTGATTTGGAAGCTGCTGAGTTCAGTTGGTTTTGAAGACAGCTGCCAAGAGTGACTGGAACAAAGGGGACAGAAAAGCAGGTTCCAAGCTAAAGAAAAGGCCCCAGAATCCAAGGGAGTGGAACAGGAGAAAGTCCCAAGCTTCCAGTCAAAGGAAGGACAGGAACCTGGAAAATGTCCTGTTAACTGAAGTTAAGAGTGAGGGGCAGAGAAAGAGGCTCCAAGCTTCAGATTTAAAGAGACAAAAGCTGCAGGGAACAGATTTAAAGCGAGAACCACTTACATGAGGCCAGAAGGTCCAAAAAGACAACTGAAGATCTGTAACTCTTTGCTATGGGCATGTGAAGCAGTGGTGTACTGTTGACGGCTGAGTCAGAGAGCATGTGGAAGACAGCTTGAATGCATGTAGTGACCTAGGGGAGAGGAACATCGGAAGAAGTGTTCAAAACCCTGGAGGTGAACCCTTGCAGAAGGCGTCTGAGAGAAAGCATCAGTTTGGGAGAAGATTCCAAGACGAGTTCTTGGTAAGTGGAGACTGGAAACCCTCGTATGAAAGACGGAGTTCAGTGAGACTGGTTGGCTCACGGTGTAACAAGCGTCAGGAGGAGAAAGAGTTGAGGAGAGATCCATAGCATCTGTATGGGGTGGCATCTGTCACTTGGTTTCAGAGTGTGGTGTGTCTGACCACAGATCACCAATTGATTTAAATGGACAATGTGCTGACTGAACATTAGTGTATAAGCTGGTTTTTGTAACTTGTGCTATCCTTAGAAATCTATATACATCTGTAAAGGTACAGTTGTGGGTGAAGGAGTATTTTAATATAGATCATCTTTCCTTGTTTAATAAATGTTTATGCTTTTGTTAAAAAGTTAATTAGCTGACTCTGGTGACTCTGTTCAGTAATCCCCTCTCCACATATCTAAACAAACAAATAAAAGTTAGGATCTATCAAGCTGGGTTCCACCCTGGGATCAGGCTTGTCCAGTGGTAACCTCAGCTTGGGATCATAACAGTGACTACACTTCCAAAAAGAGGGTACATCATTGGCTGTAAAGCATTTTGAGACATCCAATAGCCATGAAAAGCACTATATAAATGGAAGTCTGTCTTTCATTATAGTCCAGAATCTAGGAATGGAATAATCAGTTAAGAATAAAAATTTAGAATTTTTTTTGGCTGAGGATCGGGATTCCATTGCAATCAGTGGATAAGGAAACATTTCCAAAAATATACCAGCTTAGAGTGGTATCAAAATTATTTTCCAATTCTGGAGATGTGGTGTTAAAGTTCCCCATTTCAGATAGGGTTTGTGTATAAAAGGTGCGGAATTGCTCAAATTTCAAAAGCATTCACACAAAGTCCAACTAACTAATGACTGACTAATTAGAACACCTATGAAATCACAAAAAGATAGCATCAGACCACAAGAGAGTAACACTGAAGTTTCCTATTTCACACAACTACAAACCTTTAATTTTGCATGAGAGGGTCAAAAGCTAAATTTCTCACTACATTTAGAACGAAAAGACAGACATTTTTGGTCAACCAGATACAGTCACCACATAGAGTTTAGATTTTTTTTTAAAACCACCATCCAGCATTTACGCTATTTATCAAATTTGTCCCTCTATGTCAAGCCAAACTTAGCAGTCGCCAAACACTTGATTTTTAAGTTTCACATATATATCAAGATAGAACTTTTATCAAAAAAAAAATAAGGCTGGCATAGCCCCAGGAAAGCCAATGGCTGAAAACCTAGCTTTGTTTATAAGCATAGGACAAACACAGGTTCACACTTAAGGAGTAGGTAGGTCCAATATTCCTTCACTTGTAGTAATGGGTGCCTAAAAGCAAAATCCAAATAATGAAGACGTAAGATGTGTTTTTTTGGGATGGGGGTAGGGTAAACGAGAGGTCCAGAGCATGCTCCACTGGATATATTAGAATTTTTAGATTAACAATTAGGCATTGTGCTTATTTTTCTAACACAAATTTCACAATTTGTACTATTGACTATTTTTTTAAAGTTAAAAATTTCATTTGGATTTTTCATCAGAATCAACTAGATCTTTACTTAACTTAAGATAGACTATCATTCTCCCACATTCAACACTGCACAAGAGTTCATAAAGACACTTTACTTCATCTATCTCTCACCTATTCGTACACTTTCTCCAATTTTGACCTTCCTAGTTTGTATTAGCAATCTTCTATCACCCTCTCCAAATGAACAACACACCACTGTACCTTAGTCATTCAATCTGGTATTCACCTTCCACTTCAGTTCTTCCTCACTAACATCCCCAAAACAGTTCATGATGGCACCATTTTAACACCCCCTCCCCAGTTCACGGTGGCGCACTCCCCTCCTGCATCCAAAAGCAACTCTCCCTGCCTCCCTTTGGCATCACTCCTACCTGAGCCCTGCTGATTGAAGTGTTATCATATGCCAAGTGGTATTTGCCAGGCGGACCAAATCCCAAAGGGAAACTTGACCACGTCATTACAACGATTTTGCAATTTGTGTTTATTACAAGAAGTTTTGTGCACTGAAGTCAGAAGTGATGAGTCCGCTCCCACTTTGAGATTTTAAAGATTAAATTAAAACACTTAACAAAAGAAAGCTTAAACACACAAGACTACAATTACACAGTTACATTTAGTTTTATAACAGTTCTCGAGGTTTCTACTTAACTAGATTCTCAACTACACACCCCTTTCAGGCAACAGTCCAAATAGATTCTTAATCTATAAAATATCCAGCAATATTACAACAAGCTCCCACTGTTGCTGTAAGGGAGGTTTTTCACAGCTTCTTCCTCCTTTCACTCAACAATGGAACTCCAAAGGCTTTTAACACAACACAAAAACAGAATTACCTGGAAAAACTCAGCAGGTCTGGCAGCATCGGTGGAGAAGAAATCAGTTAACGTTTCGAGCCTTCACGGCCCTTCGGCAGAACTGAAGCATAGTTAGGAGAGGGGTGAAATATAAATCTTTATATTTCACCCCTCTCCTAACTATGCTTCAGTTCTGCCGAAGGGCCGTGAAGGCTCGAAAAGTTAACTGATTTCTTCTCCACCGATGCTGCCAGACCTGCTGAGTTTTTCCAGGTAATTCTGTTTTTGTTTTGGATTTCCAGCATCCGCAGTAGCTTTTAGCTTTTTGTTTTTATCTCTGCTTTTAACACAACCTTGGTTACTGGAACAGCAAACTTCTCCAGGGTGGCTAGAGGCTTTTCCCACAAGTCTGTTTCACACAGTGCACCTTTCAAGATCTCTCACAGCCACTCCCATGCAGCTTTCCATCTTTCTTTAAATATATTTCTCCCTTTTGATCTTTAAATCCCACTGCTTCAACCTTTTTCTTTGGAAGTTACTTTTCCCAGACTATAAAAATCTTTCTTGTTGTCATTATGGCCAGCACTTTCAGGAAAAATAAACTTAATAACTTTACCTTATTTATCTTGCTAGTCGTAAATATCTTATCATGTCCCTTAGAAAATCAAACAACCTCTCAACTTATCTAAAAATGCAAATTCCATTCACATTGTATCTGCTGAGACTTCATCCTAGCTTATCCATCTCTATTTCAAATCAAAAACAGAATTACCTGGAAAATCTCAGCAGGTCTGGCAGCATCGGTGGAGAAGAAAACAGTTGACGTTTCGAGTCCTCATGACCCTTCGGTCATGAGGACTCGAAACGTCAACTGTTTTCTTCTCCACCGATGCTGCCAGACCTGCTGAGTTTTTCCAGGTAATTCTGTTTTTGTTTTGGATTTCCAGCATCCGCAGTAGCTTTTAGCTTTTTGTTTTTATCTCCATTTCAAATACCTGTTTTACACCTAACCCCTTTTGATGATCCAACCTTGCAGTCTGATTGGCTGCAGTTTAATTAAACTAGAAACACACACACAAATATACCTACAACACACAGTTCCCATAAGCCTGCTTCGGTATAGTATCCCAAGGTAACATTAGGAAAAAAAATATTTCCTTTACAGAAGTAATTTACCATTGCACACAGTAAGCAGGAACACCTGGGATAGGATTTTCTGTGAGCTTCTGTACCCTGCCATCGGGCTCAAGTAGGGGTCAAAAGTCCACACTGTGTGGGAAACAATCACTCAATTATGATTTTCCCCAGAGTGGCCAATTAACGGTGAGAGGGAAGGCTCACCGTCAAACAGGACGGCAGACAGGCTCTTGAAGCTGGAGGGATAATCAGAGGTCCTCCAGCTTGAAAGGAGCAGCAAAATGCCATGGCAACTAAGTGAGAGAGAGGGCATCCCAAAATGGAGGTGCCCCCTCTAAAATTTAAAAATGGATTCAGTAGCCTGGCCATTGCTGTGAGGAGGGAGCCCCTTTACAAGGTTGGCTGCAGCTGCTACTGCACCCAGGCAGAAAGGGACGGCCTCTAAGCCTGCCTGTAGTGCTGGCCCCCCAGGTCTGTTGCCTCCAAGCAGTGAAACTGTCCCCCACAGCCTGTGGGGATCTGGAGACCAGCTGGAAAATCCCTTTATGTGGGTCAACTGGCTACCCACCACTTGCAAGGGAATAGCCCTGCTTCAACCCCCCCATTCTACTTCCAGGAAAATAGCCTGGGCAGGATGGAGTCAATGAACCGGCACGCAGACTGGTGGCACAAAATGCTGTGACTGCCAGCCTGCCTCCATTCCTGCACCCAGCAGGAGCCAACATACAGCTCTTGGTCTCAGAAGTTCCCACCTACAGAAAGCAAGAGCTAGAACCAATTCCATTAATGTTAGGAATGGCACTCAAAATTTACAAGTCCAGAGTGGTCACTGACAATAGTAAACCATAATATTCAGACGGTAAACACCAGTACGTGTGCACAGAAGGCTGCTCCCCTTTACATATATGCACCCTGGAATGCAGAGGTAACCCTCTGATGAAGGGTCATGATGACCTGAAATATTAACTCTTTCTCTGCACAGATGTTGTCTGACCTGCTGAGTACTTTCAGCATTTTCTGGTTTTATTAAACCCTTATCCATGCCATTGTTACCTCCAGGCTTGACTATTCTAACACATACCTGGCCAGCTGTCCACATTCTGCCATCCGTAAATAAGGTAATCTAAAACTCTGCTGCCCATGTCCTTGCTCACAGTCCCTTTCGCCCATCACCCCTATACTCAGTGACTTACCTTGGTTTCCAGTTAAGCAATGCCTCAATTTTAAAATTCTCATCCTTGTTTACAAGCCGCTCCATGGTCTCGCCCCTCTCTAACTCTGTAATCTCTCCCAGTCTGACAATCCTTTGATATATCTGCGCTCCTCTAATTCTGGCCTCTTGAGCATCCTCAGTTTTAACTGCTCCACTATTGTTGGCTGTGCCTTCAGCTGCCTAACTCCTAAGCTCTGGAATTCCATCCCTACACCTCTCTGATTCTCGAACTCACTTTCCTACTTTTAAGACATTCCTTAAAACATACCTCTTTGACAACTTTTGGTCATACATCCTAAAACATGTGACTCAGCTTCATATTTTGTTTTATAATGCCTCTGTGAATGCCTTAGGGAATTTTATATTAAAGGTGCTATATAAATACAAGTTGTTATTGTAGTACCTATATGACATTGGTCCAACCAAAGAAGACACTGCACAAGAGAACTTATGTATCGAAGTGGAATTAAAGTGATGCTCTTCCGTTCCAGCTCTGCTTAAAATTGAATTACTACAATTACCTGAGGGCAACACTAACCACTTACCAAGCAGCAGCCATCAATTACTGAATTCCCACAAATCATAAAAGCAAAATACTGCAGATGCAAGAAATCTGAAACAAAAACTGAAAATGCCAGAAAAACTCAGGTCTAGCAGCATCTGTGGAGAGAGAAACAGAGTTAACATTTACTCTGTTTCTCTCTCCAGTCTCCACTCGACCAGCTGAACTTCTCCAGCATTTTCTGTTTTTGTCCCACAAATCATAACTTGATTGCTTTTCAGCATTTAGCGTTTAGGGTTTTAAAATCAGTTGAATATTTTTCTAACAGGAAACAAGGATCATATAGGTCAAATCTACCGAACTGGCCATCATGGGCCATTGGATGAAGGGCCTTTTTGTTGTCCTGAGTGGACTCAATACGTTACAACACTGGAAATGCAAACTGCCAGTGAACAGAAGGGTAACAAGCACACCTTTCTTTCTCTCCCTTGCACCTTCTTCTCTCTCCCAAAAATCATACATACATGCAAATTGACAATGTCTGTTCCCAGAAGTAAAGTCAACCTATTTATTCCAACACACAATTAGGTTCTGAAAGAACGATTCTCCTCTTCTATGTCAATTTTCCACCTGCAATTTGCGACTATGAACAATCAGGAAACATCACTGGAAAGCTTTTAGAGGCAATGATACAGGACAAACAGTCACAATGAACAAATGTGGATTCATCAAGGGTAGCCAGCACGGATTTGTTAATGGCAAATTGTGTTTAACTAAATTGATTTTAAGTTTTTGATGAAGTAACAGAGAGGTTTGAAGGCACCCAGAAAGCTAGAAAGGAACAGAGGGAAATGTCCCGACTCCAGAAAAACATGCAGAATCTGCTCCGGCTGCAGTCGATGGGGGTCGATGTCAAGGAGGAACTCCAAGAGGTGAAGAGCCAGCAAGCCTCGCTCTTTGCCTCGGAGGCCTCCAAGATCATCTTCCGTTCCAGAGTCCGCTCCGTGGAGCAGGATGAGACGTGCTCACGTTTCTTCTTCCAAAAGGTACACAGAGAGAGCTCTGTGATCAGCAGCCTGAAGGAAGAAGGTGACTCAGTAAAGTCATAGCAGTCCGACATTTTGAGGATCAGCAAATCCTTTTATGCCGGATTGTATGACGTGAAGCCCACAGATAGCACGGCCTCCCAGTCCTTCCTGTCCTCTATCACGGAGGTCTTAGACGACAGTACACAGGAGAGCCTGGACAAACCACTAACTCCTGATGAACTGATTAAGGCCCTTGAGTCCTTCGAAAAGAGTAAAACTCCCGGAAGCGATGGCTTGCCGGCGGAGTTCTATTCGGCTCTGGGGGACTGGATCAGCCCAGACCTACTAGAAGTGTACGAGAGTATGCTCCTGGCCGGCAGCATGTCAGAATCCATGAGGAAAGGCATCATCACCCTCATCTACAAGCACAAGGGGGAAAGGGAGGAAATTAGAAATTGGCGACCCATTTCACTGTTGAATGTGGACTATAAGATTCTGTCCAAGGTCATCGCCAATCGGGTCAAGTCCACTCTGGAATTGGTGATCCATCCTGACCAGACCTGCACTGTGCCGGGCAGGAAGATCTCTTTGACAGCCTCGCGCTGCTCAGGGATACGATTGCCTATGTGCAGGACAGGGGTGTGGACACCTGCCTCATCAGCCTGGATCAGGAGAACGCCTTTGACAGAATATTGCACACCTACATAGTGGATGTGCTCTCCAAAATGGGGTTTGGGGAGGGAATTCGCAATTGGACCCAACTGCTCTACACTAACGTCAGTAGCGCAGTCTCAATCAATGGGTGGGAATCAGATAGCTTTCTGATTAAATCTGGAATCAAGCAGGGCTGCCCTCTCTCCCTTGTCCTGTTTGTGTGTTGCATAGAACCCTTTGCTGAGTCCATCAGGAAGGATCCGGGCATAGGAGGAGTGACAATCCCAGGCAGTGGAGGCACTCAGGTCAAAGCCTCCCTGTACATGGACGATGTCGCCGTCTTCTGCTCGGATCCGCTGTCGGTGCGCAGACTGATTCACATCTGTGACCAGTTCGAACTGGCCTCGGGAGCCAAGGTAAATCGTGGGAAGAGCGAGGCCATGTTCTTTGGGAACTGGGCTGACCAGCTGGGTTGTCCCCTTCACCGTCAGGGCTGACGGCCTGAAGGTGCTGGGGATATGGTTCGGAGAGACCGGGGCATGCGTTAGAAACTGGAAGGAGCGAGTGTCTATGGTGAAAAGAAAACTGGGCATGTGGGGGCGACACTCCCTCTCTATTGCGAGTAAGAACCTGGTCATCAGGCGTGAGGCACTCTCGCTGTTGCTCTGTACGTGGCGCAGGTCTGGCCCATTCCAGACTCCTGCGCGATGGCGATCACCCGAGCCCTCTTTCGCTTTATCTGGAGGTCGAAAATGGATCGTGTCCGTGTCGTGGATAGGAAGAACGGGGAGAGGTAAAATAAAAAGTACAATTATAGAGGTGTGCAGAAGTAGAGGGACCTGCAGAAATTGTTGAAGGTGGCAGGGCAAGTTTTCACAATGGTTAATAAAGCATATGGGATTCTAGGCTTTATGAATAGGCATAGAGTACAAAAGCAAGGAAGTTATGGTGAACCTTAATAAAATACTATCATCTCAACTGGAGTATTACGTCCAGTTTCAGACACCACACTAAGAAGGTTGTGAAGGCATTGGGGAGGGTGCAGGAAAGATTTACAAGCATGTTTCCAGGGATGAGACACTTTAAGTGGATAGATTGGATAAGCTGGATCTATTTTCCTTAGAGAAGAGCAGTTCGACAGGGGAATTGATACAGCTGTTCAAAATCATGAGGAGTCTGGAGAGAGTGGATAGGGAGAAAATATTCCCATTGATGGAAGAGTCAAGAATCAGAGGACGCCAATTTAAAGTGATTGGGAAAAGAACCAGAGATGACAAGAGGTAAAAACTTCTTTACACAAATGATAATCATCTGGAATGCATTGCCTGAGTGTGAGGTGGAGGCAGAAGCATTTGAGACTTTCAAAAGGGAATTGGATAATTATCTGATGAGAAATGATTTACAGAGCTATGGGGAAAAGACAGCAGAGTGGAACTTGCTGAGTTGCTCTCACAGAACCAGCATAGACATGATGGATCGAATGGCTTCCTTCTGTTCTATAACCATTTCATGATTTGACACCTCTCCACCTTACTTTCCAATTTTAAGGCACTCCTTAAAACCCATCTCTTTGACCAAGCTTTTGGTCATCTGACCTCATATTTCCTTGTGTGGCTTGATATCATGTTTTTGTTTTATAATGCTCCTGAGAAGCACCTAGGAATGTTTAATTCTCCTTCTTAGGCAGTCCCTTAGGATCGAGGATGACTCGCTTCCACTCCGGTTCAATGGGCTCCTAGATGGCTCATAAGTCCAATGAGTGATCTGCAGATTCTGCCACAGACAGAGCAGGTGTTGTTTGAAGGGTTGGCTAGATGGGTCGTTTAGAGGTTTGTGTGCTCCCTCTGATGTCTTGACTTTGCCTCTGCACGCTCCCGATAGTCTCTCAAAGAATTCAGTGCCTTCCTGGATGAGCCTTCTCCGTTTGTCAGTCACAAGCCAGGGTCTCCCATGAGCTGGCAGGGATATTTGAACTCTTCAGGGGTGCTTCAAGGACATCCCTAAAGCATTTCCTGCAGTGACCGAGTTCTAAGTGGGGCAGCTGTTTTGGGAGTCTGGATGTTTTATTATGTTATTACATTAAAGGCGCTATACATACAAGGTGTTACTGTACTTTACTTTACTGTACTGTAACGATAATCACTTTTTCTGCAAAAAAAAAAGTTCATTAACTAGTAACTGATGGTACACTATTATGTAATCTTAATTATACAGTTGGTACTACAGGAATCAAAGTGAATTTAGTCTAGCTAAAAAAAAATCCCATTGCAGAGAGAATCCAAAATTGTTCTCTAATTCCTAGAGATCTTCTATCTGCCTCAAGCAATGATAAAGTCCATTATAAACAAAAATTATTTACAAGTAAACATTTAACATATACAGAGCCTTGGCTGCAAGAGAAACTCCAGCGTTTACCAAAGAACCTATAATTCTTGGTTAAAAAAATAAGAAATGCATGAATTTAAATCAGCACCAGACAGCCAACTTTCAAATGACAATAAATTTGAGTGAACAACCCTGACTTCTACCAGAACTCCAAACTGGATTTTATAAGGAAAAGCTCCACAGACATCTTATGTAACAGTGCGCTGCCTGTCTAAAGAAGGCCTAAATGAAAAGACAGTGCTTTGTTAGTACTATACTTCACTTAGAGAAGAGCAACTTCTGTAAACATTTCATTATTGTATCTGTAGGTAAAACAAATCAAGCACTTAAAATTAACCAACTGCAACATCTGAAGTGCTAAAGAAAATACTGACATTTATAGAATCTGTTGTGACACAAACAAATTTATAGAACCTGAAGGAGATTTTGATTTTCCATGACACACTGTAGTTTAGATAGCATAGTTGAAATGTGCCTTTAGTAACTTGCACAGCAACACATTTATTTTTATGCAGAATAAGCATCTCATTTATCAAACATCAGTTACCCAGTAAATCTGCTGTTACTTAACTAACCAAAAAATAATTCAGAAATTTTAGGATTGCTGCTATGCCACCAACAGCAGAGCTTCATTTGGCAGACTAGGTGAAGGAGGAACATCAAATAAGATTTGGACAACTTGGCAGGAAGGGCAGTGAGCTGATATTGGGGAATGCCAACTCATCCAGGGCCGTGCCTAGAACTGCAAGATTTGTAGGTCCAATGTGGAGGCCAAAGACCCACGAGAGATTCCCAAGAGTGAAATGGAGGCCATTCCATCCTCCAAAAACCTTCACTAGCTGACCTCAAGATAATTTGACACCCACTCCAATAATTTCTTGTCTTCAATAGGGCAACCTGCTTTTCTTTTCTACTAGTCTAAACATTGTAATTAGTACAGCCCAAATAAATATCTAATTTAAGGTTAAACCCCATAATCAAGCTTAATTTTCAGCAGATCAAGCATAATTTTCCCATAATACTTATTAAAGCTAGTTTTCTAAGCAATAAGGATTTCTTCAGCTTCTTTCAGCTACATCGCTGTAATTTGCTTTCTTCTAGTCTTGCATTAGCAAGTTTACTCCTTGCTCAATAAAGCATTAAACATTATTTCTGTGCATGTTGGTCTGTAACCAGTCACTAGCGACAGATGCAAGTGATGTCCCGGTTGACTCTTATTTCCAGTTTTTCTCTTCAAGAGCTGCCTCACTTCTCCCAGACCAGAAACTTGCCACCTGAAGAGCCTTGGGTGCAAGCTACCACTGTGGCAGAGTACAGTTGTTTGCCTCATACAATAGTCCCTGTCTATTTAATCCAAGCAGCATTTGATTTCAAGTAAATGCACCAAAGGAAGATCGCGTAGCAAATTGAAAACCAATGCAGTAGTTGCAAGTGTATTTAATAGGAAGTACGAGAGAGAAAACCATCAAGCCCACTTTTAAAATATAAAAAACAAGAGTTGAATTCAACAACTCCTGAGCGGAGCTGAGTGACACTACTTTGCTAGCCTACTCCCATAAAATGTATATTTGGATGTTACAGTGCACGACAGGATTATCTTGATCTAAAGTTCTGCTAATTTATGTAGGCAGCCAGTGGTTCACGATTGAATATCCTAAACCGAAGCCATTGGCTGCTCCATCACAGGGTTAAAAAAGTTAATTGCAGACGGTAGAATAAAACCACTGCCTGAAAGCAGACAGCTTCCTGTGCGCCCACAATGTGTACTTAGGTAATTATCTCCTCTAGCACACCCCACCTTACTCCAAATATCTGGCTACATTGCTTAACACATCTCGGATTTTAAAAAGTTATGTCAGTAGCGCAGATGTTTGCGTTAAAACGTCCAAACTCGTCCGATTTAGCCTTCCTCGTAAAACAGCGAGGAAAACAAGAAATTCAATAGAAATTTACAGTAAGCGCTTTTAGCAGAATGGAAGTCAATGTAAAGGAACTGTCAAATCCAATTTAAGATCGTACCAAAGGGGGATGGGTCCTGGGAAAGTGCATGACCACCAGCGTGAGAATGGAAATCAAGAGACCGTGCCCCTACTGTAAATCTACTCGGTCAGTAACACGTCAAACTTTGCAGATTTATGGTGCTCGCAATCACCCGAAACGCCTAGTTTGTTCTGTTTTATGGAAGCAGTTCTTTGTCCCCCTCTCGATTTTACTTCTTCCGTTTAATGCCGTCCTCACTAAAGTGCGGAGCGCAATCAATTGGCACTCCCTGGAATGAAATGCCAGCGACCTCTCCCTCCTGTCCCATCGCGTCCTATCGGAGGGCTCCCGCTCGGTAATTCCCCCTTCTTCCCATCCATATCCGACTGCGGCCAAAACTCGCTGCCTAATGGAGTTCACAAACTGCGCCATCTTGGAGCAGTAAAGGAATAAAAATAGGGAAAACATTCCTTCTGAGCAACTTATGCAGATGTTAATTGATGTTAACCGACTCTAAAGCCACTTCTTCCCGCTCATGCCTACTTAAACTGCAAGGTTGGTTAAAATGTACCCTGGGGGCACCAAAACCAACTCCACTCCCTCAACTCGTCGGGAAGGGAAGGTATCTCGGCCCAAATGCATCGTAAACTGAGGCTACTTGTGAGATCGGGAAGATGGTGAGAGCCTGAACGCACTTTGAATGTTTTAAACTAAACCTGTTACAGGCTGGTGCCTTTCGATCTCTTTATTCGCTTCAAAATTCAACCCCGATAATCGGCCAATGCGCACTGCAAGTTTTCTATCAATAAAAAGCGACAGCAATATCTTAAACTTTTTTTGTGTTTTTTAAATGCAGTATTTAAATACGACTTCGTTGCCTTTCCACCTCGACACGGACTTAAGACTTGGAGGGTTGGGGGATCTGTACGTTATCAATGATCGCTGCTGGCTGAATAGGAACCACCCTGTACAGTATATTATTCGAAATTTTCCAATACATCTTCAAGCCGACTGCTTAAATAATGTGAAACCGACAGCTATGAAGGAAACTGGTACAAGTTCAAGTTACAAAAAGTCAGTTTCAGGAGTCTGATCCACCTTTCACATAAACTGCATTTAAACTGAAAATTGTTGGCTACGTGAAAGTTTGGGGGAAACTTTTAAGGCTCACTCACCCAAGTGCAAAGTCAGGCTGATAGAATTAGGGTACTGGATCCCAGCAAGCATCGTCTGACTTTGCCACCAAGTAGTATCGGCTTGGTTATTGTAATCGGTCAGGTAGACCGCGCCGTGGTGGAGCCGGGGGTCGCTGGAGTCGCAAATGTGGCAAGACTTGGTGACCCCGGTCACTCCGGTCTGGACGCAGTACTCTTCTGGGGGAAAGCCACAAGTGTTGCTGGCCACCACGGTCACGTTGAAAGCGGCGTTGACGAACTCGGGCATGCAGCGCTGAGCCCGTGAAGTCTCATCGTAGCATTCGTCCATGGCTGCCGGGCATTGCAAGACCAGGCAGCCGAGTAGGGCGAGCCGCAGGCTCCAGCGCATACTGCCCAGGGACGGGGAACGCTTCAGCTCACTCGGCGCACCTTTCTTCCGAGTTCCAAATCGTCCCAGCGCCATCAAAAGTTGCGCATACAACACACACACACAAAAAAGGCAAAAGGTCCACACCCTCGCAGTGCAATATGGGACCAAGGAGTGGATCAGTACACCGTACTCACTGAATGTGTGACCACTTCCGCCAATAGACTGACAGGGGGAGAGCAGTTTGAACTGATACAAAACTGTCAATGAAATGACCAAACCCGTACAGCTTTCTTTCACCGCTCCCCCCACTGATTTACAAACTAGTTGGCATCAACACTGCCTTGATTTGTACTTTTATCAGCTGTACAACACTTAGAAAAGAATGCTCTATTCGTTTTCATAAGGGTGTCCAGGTTTGGTGGACGCCATCAGTTTGTCACTGCAACTAATTACTTATTTGCAATGGTTTGGGTTATTGCAATTATTTCTCTCTTAAAGGAGCAGTTGAATGCTTTGATGTGGTGAAGTGGTTTGCAAGAGAGTTTATGGTTACATGCCCTATTGCCCTACTTTACATCACCTAACTATTGCAACTCTGAAGCACTTTGCAATAACTTTTAGCTCCCCCTACTCTGAATTTTCTCGATTTACGTTATGGGATGGAATTCGAAATATCGCTAGCAATAAATAATTGAAAGTATCAAATTATGCTTTTACTTCCTGAGATTTTTACGGCTGTTTAGAGATCACATTCTAACGACAATGTACATTCATATGGTATCTGTATAGTCGAAATAGAACAATTCGCAGAGATGTAGTCAGACAAAGAAGAAGCTGCCAGTAGACATAACCAAAAGCTTAGTTAAAGAGCTAGGTTTTAAGAAACATCTTAAAAGAAGATACATAAGTGGAGGGATTTAGGGAAGCAGAGCATAGAGTCTTAAAGGATGGCCATCAGTGGTGTGGCGAAGGAAGGGGATGCTCAAGAGGCTAAAATTGGTGGTATGGATAGTTCTGGAGGTTTATAGGTTTAGAAGAGGTTCTAGAAAAGAGTGGGGAAAGCCATGAAAGGATTCCAACATACACTGATTATTTTATGTTTTAGGCAATAGGTTACTGGGAGTCAATGTAGGTCAGCAAGAAAAGAGATAAAGGATGAATTGGTATTGACGGAGAACAGGATATAAACAACAGAGAGCTGTATATGCTGATGTCTACAGAGCATAGAAGATGGGTGGCTGGCTAGTATAGCATTGAAATAGGCATGTTTGGAAGTGGCAAAAGCATGGATGAGGGTTTCAGTACAGATGGGCTGAGGCAGAGGCAGAAGTGGGTTATTTTATGGAAATGAAGGTATATGTGAAGAAGAGTAGATGTGGTCAGAAGATCAGCTCAGGGTCAAATAGGACACCATGCTTCAATTTGAGATAGTGGCTGGACAGAGGGATGGAATCAGTTGCAAGGATTCAGAGTTTGTGGCGGGATGTCATTATTGTGACTGATGTCATCAGCCTTCCCAATATTTAACTGGAGGAAATTGTGGCTTATCCAAGACTGGAAATTGTACAAGCAGTCTGACAGCACAGAGGCAGCAGAGGTGTTGAGAGACATGGTGATATAAAGCTTTGTGTCATCAGTTAACATGGACGTTGACCCCGTGTCTTAAGATAATGCCAACAAGATGTGGCATGTAGATGAAGAAAAGGGGGAGGTGGGGGGTACGGTGCTGAGGAAACATACTTGGGGGCTCCAGGAGTAAGTGTTGGGGAAGTCAGATCTATTGCTGGAGATGTTCTAGATATGAATGGGTAGGTAAGAATGGAATCAAGTAAGGGCAATCTCACTGAGCTGGACAACTAGGGGAGACATTGGAGTAGGATGGTATGCTCCTCCTTGTCAAAGGCTGCATGCAGAGAGGTCAACAACTATAACTTGTATTTATATAGTTTCTATAACAAAATTAAACATTACAAATCAAAATTTGACACTGAGCCACATAAGAAGATATTAGAGCAGATGGTTGGTTTGGAGAAGTGTCCTAAGGGAGAAAAGAGAGGTAGAAGACGGAAAGGTTTGGGGAGAGAGTTCCAGAGCTCAGGATCTTGTCAGCACAGCCAGCAGTGGACGACTGATTAATATCGGAGATGCTTAAGAACCTAGAATTAGAAGAATATGCAGATATCTCAGAGGGGTGTGGTGCTGTAGAATATTACAGGGAGGAACAAGGTCATGGAGGGATTTGAAAACAAGAATGAAAATTTTAAAATCTAGGCATAGCTTCACTGGAAGACAATCTAGATCAGTGAGGACAGGGGCAATGAGTAAATAGGACTTAGTGTGAATTAGGACATGAGCAGCAGAGTGTTAGATGATCTCAAATTTTGGAGGGGAAACATGGGAGGCTGGCCAGGAGAGCATTGGAATAGTCAAGTGGCAATAAAAGCAAACATGGGGGGGTTGGGTTTCAGCAGAAGGAGTGGAGTCAGACAGTGTTACAGAGTAGAAATAGGTGGTCTGAGTAATGGGTTCAGATATTTGGTCAGAGGTTCATCTTGGGGTCAAATACGACACCAAAATTGTGAACACCCTGGTTTAGGCTCATTCATTTTTCAGGAAGAGAGATGGAGTTGGTGGCTAGGGAACAGAAAACAATGGCTTTGAACTTCCCAATATTTACTTAGAGGACATCTCTAGTGCTAGATGTCAGTCAAGTTGTCTAACAATTTAGAGACAGTGGAGGGTCGAGAGAAGTGATGGTGAGGTGGGGCTGGGTGTCATCAGCAGACATACGGAAACTGCTCTGTGTTTTTGGATTATGTTGCCAAGGGTCAGTGTGTAGATGAGAAGTAGGAGGGCACCAAGGATAGATTCTTAAGGGACACCAAAGGTAACTATTTGGAACAGGAACAGAAGCCATTGCAGTCAATTCTCTGGCTACGATTAGGTAGAATAAGAATGGAACCAGGTGAATGCAGTCCCAACCAGCTGGAAGATGATGAAGAGGCAGTGGAGGAGGATAGTGTGGTCAACTGTGTGAAAGGATACCAACAGGCTGAGAAAGATGGGGGTTGTTTACATTTGTCACTGTCACATAGGATATCATTTGTGACTTTAATAAGAGCTGTTTTGGTACTTTGGCGGGGTAGAAACTTGATTGAAGGGTTTAAATGGAGTTCTGGGAAAGATGGGAACAGATTTGGGAGACAACTCTGGAGAGGAAGAGAGGTTGGAGATGGGGGCATTAGTTTTCAAGGATGGAGGGGTTAAGTGTTGGTTTTTTATTGAAGAGAAGAGCGATGATGGCAGATTTGAGGATGAGGGCCTGAGGAGGAAGAACAGTTAACATCAGTTAACATGAGATAGGAAGTTGTGTGGTCAGCAGTTTAGCGCATCTCCAACAACATTCAAGAAGCTTGACACCATCCAGGACAAAGCAGCCTGCTTGATTGGCACCCGTTCCACAAACATTCACTCCCCCCACCATTAACAAACAGTGGCAGCTGTGTGTACCATCTACAAGATGAAATGCAGAAACTCACCAAGGCTCCTTAGGTGGCAGCTTCCAAACCCACAACCTCTATCATCTAGAAGGGCAAGGGCAGCAGACACATGGGAAGACCGCGACCTAGAAGTTCCCCTCCAAGCCACTCACCATCCTGACTAGGAAATATATCATTGTTCCTTCCCTGTTGCTGGGTCAAAATTCTGGAACTTCCTCCCTAACAGCACTGTGAGTGTACCTACACCACAGAGACTGCAGAGGTTCAAAAAGGCAGCTCATCACCACCTTCTCAAGAGCAATTAGGGATGGGCAATAAATGCTGGCTGAGTGAGCAACGCTCACATCCCAGAAATGAATATAAAAATAAACTAGAGAATGATGCCAGTTCAACTAGGGCAAGGGGGAATTTTATAGGATAGTTGGCCTGGTGGGCTAGGGGGAGGGACAGAAGTGGCAGAGATAATTGATTAACTAGTCTCAATCTTAGTGACAAAAATGCCCATAAGCTCTTTACCCTTGTTGGAGATGTGAGTGGAGGAGATAGGGGAGATGGTTTTAAGAAGACAGCTTGCAGAAGAGGAAGGAAGCCCTGGAGAGAAATGAGAGAATAGTGCAAGATCAGAGAGTATCCATTCAAGTTGGCTATGAGTAAATATTCAAGTATGTTTTGGGATAATGCTCCTTCATACTTTATCTCCATTTCTGATTTCCCTTTCTTCACAGCTAGCAACACTGAGATAGGGAAGTGAACAAATTAAACCTGCATCTCATTACTCTGTGACATAACACATTCACATTCTGATTGTAGTGCTCACTGCATCAGTTAATGTTAGCCCTGTATGGAGAAAGCATCATGTAACAGCTCAATGTAATGTCCAGAAGACAGTTTGGTGCCAGGTGGAATAAGCTGAATAACTGGAGTCTAGTCTTATTAGGATCAATTGTTTGTTTCCCAGTTTTAAACATACCATTATGTGTATGGCAATGACATCTTCTATAAATAATTATGTCAGATTTTAATTTTTAAATAGATTTGCATCAAGCAAATGGAAACTAATAACTAGAATGCTTATTGGGTTCAGTAACCCAGAACCACTGGCACTGTAACATTAGCAATAATTTCTCTGCTGTCTTTCCACAGGATTTACCTGAATGAGACTGCAGCAGAAGCATTCCTAACACTTTTTGTTTAGTGAATTACCTGGGTATAATCATTCTAATTATTGTACCTGACACAAATGAGACCCTGAAAATCTCAGTCCAACTCAACAGTAGGGTATTGAATGGCAGGAGCAGGCTCGATGGGCTGAATAGCCTACCCCTGCTCCTACGTTCCTATGCACGGAATCTGCCCATCCTCAGGCAGCTCTTATGGTGGACAGGAATGGAGAATCTAGCAGGAGCCAAAAAATCGGAAACCCACCTGTGTAAAAGTTGTTTGCGATTCTCCCAATGGCAGGTTAGTAGCAGGATGGGTATCCCGTTGACTGGTGCCATGAACAGCATTTGCATTCATTACCATCTCATGAATGCTCATTTAATTAGCTGCTCACCGGAATCATGTACCACCTTCCAATCTTGTTCACGTCACTGGGGAATCACGTTGGTCTGAATCTCATTTGAAAAGAGTGGCGTGCACAGGTCAGACCTCACTTCACTTGCTACTTCAAGGTGAGTGCAACATACATAGCCTACCCGCCACAGTGCTGCGCCAGTTTCACTGCGATGCCAGTGGAACACCTCACTGCTGGGCTGTAGGGTTGGTCTGCTCCCAGTGGTTGCCTCCATGGTCACAGGGACACCACTGTGCAGCGGTACTCAGGTAGGGCTCAACATTCAGACAGACACCAGTATTGCAACTGGGGGAAGTGCAGGGATGGTCTGCTTCAGGCGGGTGCCATCATTGTCCAGAAGGACACCATTGTGCAGCGGTACTCAGGCAGGGCTGACCATTCAGGTACCAGCATTTTGACTGGGGTGGGATGGGGGAGGTGGGAAGTGGAACACATGGGAAGCAAAGGGAAAAGAAGGTTCTGAAAGGGGTTTTGGGGAAGGGAACAAAGGGGAATGAAGGCTCTGCAAGGGGTTGAGGGAGGAAGAGGAACACATGATGGAATGCAGAGGGGAAGAAAGGCTTTGCAAGGGGCTGGAGGGGCTAGGGGAATGATGGAAGGCAGAGAGGAGATTGAGGGATGGGAAGCTGGAGCCTGACAAGGCATACTGAAATGCTGACAAACAAGGGGGTGAATGAGATACCACATATATGAATGGGAGGGGATGCATGCAGACTCTGGAATAGGAAAGGGGGGTGTTTGTTAGTGTGGCACAAGAGGGATGGGTCGCATGGAGACTCATAAGGGGGGTTAGTTGGGACAGTGTAGTCTTCAGTCATGAGGGCAATGGGGAACTCTGTGAAAGTCAAAGTTCTTGGTCTGGGGCTTGCAGTCAGGAGACAGAGAGTAGAGACACTCCTGGGGCTCTGCGGACTGGGGCCAGAAAATAGAGACACTCCTGGGGCTGTGTGGACTTCTCAGTCAACAGTCAGAGAGTTGAGACAGTAATGGGATGCAGCGGGCCATGCTGCAGGAGTATTCACTCGGAGCACGGTGTACTCCAGCTCCAGGGAGGGGAAAGAGCTGCACGCTCAATAGGAATAATGCACAGTTCGGTGTGAAGTGCTGTTTCACAGTCGCTGTTCATGGGCTTGTCGGTCTCTGTACTGGGCTGCAGATGGAATGGTTATGGTTATGGGAGGCATCTGCAGCCTGTATTTGGGGAATACATAATAAAGGGAGCATGGTTATGAGAAGCTTTCCTGGAGGGGTTCTCCACGGTAGGTGACTGTGCACACAGCCTCTAGGTCGGGAGAGTAGATGTCCACATGGGGCATGAGCACATCAGTAGTGATGGGCTCGGGAGGGAGGGTAGGAATGTTGACCACAACAATTATGGGATCCAGTATTACTGGGGGAGGCTGGAAAATAACAGGAGAGAGCTCTACCTTCACATTGTGAGGTTCCAGGTAGATCTCTGGGATGCGGACAGTGAGAAAGGGATCATCAAAGCTGGTCTCGAAATAATAGTGCAGAACCGCCGTCTTACTCTAACGAAGTTATGGTGCAGTTATAAACCGAAAGTAGAAGCAATTCTGAATGGGGTGGGTCTGAGGCAGTGTGGGAGGAGTGCACTGCTGGACTAAGGGGTGCCTCCTGGGTGCATATTCTAACTCATTGGTGCTACAAGAGTAAACTGCAGTCTCATTAGAGAGAAAGGAGGGAGACCTCCTTGAGGAAGATAGCCATGAGAAGTCAATGTCTTTATCAGCACTGAAACAGGGATATTCAGGAGTCAATGGCATAACATCACAGTAACTGCATCTCGACATTAACACACAAGAATGTGAAATTTGGGAATGCAGGCAACCGCTAAAGAGGCACAGATGCAGCAGATATGGCATTCCATCAATGGAGGCCAGTCATGTGCCTTCCAGAATTGGCATTCATAATGGGCCAAAGGCCATCCAGTCATTAGTCATGAGCAGCTTATTGTTAATTAGTTTGCCAGATCAAAGATTGGAGCAGTGAGCTAGGTTAGATAGCGCATGTCATTCAAACTTTCTCCAACCACTGAGGCATTCAGATGTTAAAGCTCAAGGGTGGCATCTTGGTCATCTCAATGTGTGTGTTAGCGTTTCAGATATAAGGCTGCATCAATGAAACGGCAAGTAGGGCAGAAACCACTTTAGACCATTACAGTTGCTGGGGTAACTGATTGTGAGGTGCACTGTGTTGATCCATTAATTACTAAAGTGTTCAATCTTTCATTTCAGATAGAAGGATAAGCAATTATGGATCCAGGGCTCAATGCTGCCTTTTTGATGGTTCTAATGCAATGGGGGAGGAGAAGGGGGGGAGAGGCGACATCAAGCACAGCTCCAGGAGGAGGCCCTGCCTGAGGTCCAGGGTCAACGATAACCACAGCAAGAAAAAGTGGGTCAGCAGGAGAGACACAGATAATGGAGGTGACTCGTAAGAGCTAGGGTGTACCGAAGAAGACTCTCCTATTTACAAATAAGTGAGAGACAATGCTGTGCACGTTTGCGCTTGTCCCAAGCCCTGGTAGATAACATCTGCCACATTCTTTGTGAAGACCTGACACCCCATGGAGTGGAAGGTTATCCCCTGCCAGTGGCATTAAAGGTGACTGCCATGCTCAATTTCTTTGCCTGTGGGTTGTTCCAGGGACCATATGGGACCTGTGTGGCATCTTGCAGTCCGCAACACATAGATGCACAAAGGAGGTCACAGATGCCCTCTACATCAAGGCACGTCACTATGTGAGGCTTGCTCTCGACGAAGATAGCCAGGCTGCGAGATTTAATGGCTTTACAGCTATCTCAGGCTTCCCAAGAGTGCAGGGTGCAATCGACTGTATCCATGTGACTTTAAGGGCTCCATGGCAGCTAGCACTAATGGTTATCAACTGTAAAGGCTATCGTGCCATCAATGTTCAACTGGTGTCTGATCATCGGAACCACTGCCAGGTTCCCTAGGAGTTGCCATGAATCATACATCCTGAGTTACTCCCAGGTGCCTCAGATTTTCAAAGGGACTGAACATCTGCAGAGATGGCTGCTTGTGGATAAGGGGTACCCACTGAAACACTGGCTGATGACACCGATGCGTCAGCCTCAGAGTCATTTGGAGGAAAGGTAAAACGCAGCTCACAGCTCCACATGGTCCCTAATCGAGCAGACCATTGGTACTCTGTAGATGCGCTTCAGATGTTTGGACCGCTCAGGTGGCACACTACAGTACATTCCCAATTGGGTTTCATGCATCATTGCTGTGTGTTGCACCCTTTACAATCTGGCACTGCAAAGAGGTGATCCCTTGCCAGAGGGTGAAATGGAGGAGATTGAGAACTCTAAGATAAAAGCAAAAAACTGCGGATGCTGGAAATCCAGAACAAAAACAAAAATACCTGGAAAAACTCAGCAGGTCTGACAGCATCTGCGGAGAGGAACACAGTTAATGTTTTGAATCCATATGACTCTTCAACAGAACTAAGGAAAATTGGAAAAGAGGTGAAATATAAGCTGGTTTAAGGGGTGGGGGGTGGGATAGGTAGAGCTGGATAGAGGGCCAGTGATAGGTGGAGATAGTCAAAAGATGTCTTAGACAAAAGGACAAAGAGGTGTTGAAGCTGGTGATATTATCTAAGGAATGTGGTAATAAAGGTACAGATAGCCCTAGTGGGGGCTGGGTGGGGGGAAGGGATCGAAATAGGCTAAAAGGCAGAGATAAAACAATGGATGGAAATACATTTAAAAATAATGGAAATAGTTGGATAAAGAAAAATCTATATAAATCATTGAAAAAAAGGGGGATCGGAAAGGGGCTGGGGATGCAGGAGAGAGTTCATGATCTAAAATTGTTGAACTCAATATTCAGTCCGGAAGGCTGTAAAGTGCCTAGTCGGAAGATGAGGTGCTGTTCCTCCAGTTTGCACTGAGCTTCACTGGAACAATGCAGCAGACCAAGGACGGACATGTGGGCATAAGAGCAGGGTGGAGTGTTGAAATGGCAAGCGACAGGGAGGTCTGGGTCATGCTTGCAGACAGACCAAAGGTGTTCCCAGTCTGCATTTGATCTCTCCAACGTAGAGGAAACCGCATTGGGAGCAGCGAATGCAGTAGACTAAATTGAGGGAAGTGCAAGTGAAATGCTACTTCACTTGAAGGAGTGTTTGGGCCCTTGGACGGTGAGGAGAGTGGAAGTAAAGGGGAAGGTGTTACACCTTCTGCGGTTGCATGGGAAGGTGCCGTGGGAGGGGGTTGAGGTGTAGGGGGTGATGGAGGAGTGGACTAGGGTGTCCCGGAGGGAACGATTCCTGCGGAATGGCACCGGGGGGGTGAAGGGAAGATGTGTTTGGTGGTGGCATCATGCTGGAGTTGGTGGAAATGGCAGAGGATGATCCTTTGAATGCGGAGGCTGGTGGGGTGATAAGTGAGGACAAGGGGGACCCTATCATGGTTCTGGGAGGGAGAGGAAGGTGTGAGGGCGGATGCGCGGGAGATGGGCCGAACACGGTTGAGGGCCCTGTCAACCACCGTGGGTAGAAAACCTCAGTTAAGGAAGAAGGAAGACATGCCAGAGGAACTGTTTTTGAAAGTGGCATCATCAGAACAGATGCGACGGAGGCAAAGGAACTGAGAGAATGGGATGGAATCCTTACAGGAAGCGGGGTATGAGGAGCTGTAGTCGAGGTAGCTGTGGGAGTCGGTAGGCTTGTAATGAATATTGATGGTCAGTTGCCCACTCGCTTAACCTATCTATATCTCTTTGTAGCCGCATGTCCTCTTCACAATTTACTTTGCTACCTATCTTTGTGTCATCAGCAAATTTAGCAACCATACCTTTGGTCCCTTCATCCAAGTCATTTATATAAATTGTAAAAAGTTGAGGCCCCAGCAGTGATCCCTGTGGCATACCACTCGTTAGATTTTGCCAAACAGAAAATGACCCGTTGATGCATATCCTGTTTCCAATTAGCAAGCCAATCTTCTATCCATGCCAATGTTACCCCCTACACCATGAGCTTTTATTTTCTGCAAAAATCTTTGATGTGGCACTTTATCAAATGCCTTCTAGAAATCTAAGTATAGACCATTTACCAGTTTCCCTCGATCCACAGCACACGTTAATTCTTCAAAGAACTCCAATAAATTGGTTAAACATTATTTCCTTTTCACAAAACCATGTTGGCTCTGCCTGATTACCTTGAATTTTTCTAAGCGCCCTGCTATAATGGCCAGAATTTTCTCGTTGGCATGAGGGCCCACTGCCACATGTTGATGCATAAAATAACGTGTGGTGACGCGATATTTAGGTGGGCAGGTGTGTGATGATCTCCGATGTGCGCCCGCCATTAATTAATCACTCAGTTAAGGCTCTTGAGACAACAATTGTCTGCTATTTTTCGGGGCCCGTGCGATCTTCAGGACATCGCACGGGCACAATGGGCAGGCGGGTAGGACACATTTGTATAAACCTCATCCACAGGCAGGATACACACAGGACTGGGGTCACGAGTGGTATCTGTCAGATATTTAATTGTGAAAATTATTGATACTTGCCTGTGTGAGCAGGATTACTTCAAAACTCTTCACAGCTGCTTGGACAAGAGTAACAGCCTTCAGGTCAGGACTCTACAGTAAAGATCATTTCTGGGGCCTGCAGATTTCAGGAAGCCTTCTCTTAGCCTGGGAATGGGAGCTGTGCTATCCACTGAAGGCTCCTCCTCTGAAGAGGAAGGGAGGGCCAGAAGGGGGAGCAGTCCAGGAGTACACATTCAGCCTCCAGGGGAGCCACCTTTGGGTGGAGAGGCGAAGGTACAAGGAGCGCAGGGGCAACAGGAAGTCCAAGGTGGAAGGGGCCGCAGAAGACACCACTATCCTGCTGCCAGGGTATACAGGCGGCAAAGCAACTACCTCAATATGTTTGAGGTGCAATGCCAAAGGATGCTCCGTCTCTCAAGGGCGACAGTCACCTCCATCTGTCATATTATTGGCCCTGAGATCTGTGCCAACTGTTTGGGTGGTCACCCCATGCCAGTGATGCTGAAGGTCACGGCTGCCCTCAACTTCTATGCCTCTGGCACTTTCCAGAGGTTGGTGGGTGATCGCTGCAGTCTCCCAATCAGCTGTCCACACTTGTGACAAGCAGGTGACAGATGTTCCATTCAGGCGTGCATTGGCTTTCATCCACTACTGCTAGGACAAAGCCAGCCAGACAGAGCGAGCCAGAGGCTTCACAGCGATTGCTGGCTTCCGCCGGGTCCAGGGTGTAATCGACTGCACACATGTGACCATCAAGGCACCAGCGGGTGAGCCGGGTGCGTATGTCAACAGGAAGGGATTCCACTCCATGAACGCGCAGATAGTGTGTGATCACAAGATGCAGATTCTGCAAGTCTGTGCAAGGTACCCAGGCAGCTCCCATGACGCTTATGTTCTCAGACACTCCCAGGTGCCAAGGCTCTTCAGTGCTCCAGCATGGCTGCTTGGATGGCTGCTGGGTGACAAGGGCTATCCCCTCAAAAGGTGGCTCATGACGCCTCTCCGCCATCCAAGAACAGAGGCTGAGCAGCGGCACAATAGGAGCCATGCCTCCACAAGGACCATGGTAGAGACAACCATCGGTCTTCTCAAGATGTGCTTCTGATGCCTGGACCGTTCAAGGTGCAGACTCCAGTACCCCCAGATCGTGTCTCGGTGATAGTGGTTGCATGCTGTGCTCTCCACAACCTTACGCTGGAACGGGGCAACACAGTAGACGACGAAGATGTAGACGCAGTTTCTCCGGTTGCACACAATAAGTCCATCAGTGAGTCTGAGGATAAGCACACACAGGAGAAAGCTGAGGGGGTATAAACTGACCCGGGCATACTCCAGGGAGGCAGGGACACCCGGGAGGCTTTAATCCAATGAACCTTCAGCTAGCACACCACTGATGGACCTCCAACACAAGCCAGCGCTGCAGGCTCCATGCTCAATACCTGGCTGCAAAATCTTCCTGGATAGGAACATTAACTAAGGGCCTTGTCAATAAAGCTCAATGTCATACAACTCACTCATAACATCATGGGTAACCATCTACCCGTAGAAGAAAGAAGTCACTCTGAGCCATGCTTACATATCAAAATTTAATGATTTAACAAATTGAAGTTCAGAAAAAAAAACAAGAGTGTTGCACATCACACCAAGTGGTCATGAACTAATAGTAGGGAAACATAAAAGCACCAGCGAGAAACCCGTGGTGTGCCTAAGGTGCCTTAAGTTTACCCTTATGGGTGCTACGTCTAGGTGCTCCCCCCTTGCTGGCACTGGCATCTGAGACAGCCTGCTCACTGTGCTGTCCTGTTGGCCTCAATGACCTTGGCGGCCGTCCTCTGGCCCGTGGAGTCTTTGATGGCCCCGCCTGGGAGGGAGCAACCAGTTCTACAGCTGGCATCTTCCCAGTCGCCACAGCCTCTTCGGATCCCACGGTCACTGGCAGAGGGGCGGAAGAGCTGCTGCCCTCATCTGGAGCGCCCTAAGAGGAGCCCACAGAGATGACAGGCAGCTGCTGCGCCAACGTGATGTCGCTTTGGACCTCCCTGCTCACTGTTAATGGATGGGCACCGAGCTGGGATACTTGGTGTGCAAACCATCTCTCACACTGGCACTGACCAGCTGAGGTCAATGCCACTGTGAGGGCTTGCAGGTCTGAGTGCAACCTCAGAAGGCTCTGATTGTTCTCCTGGAGGACCCTCTCCAAGTGAGTTGCCACACTCTCCATGGAGGAAGCATGGTGCTCAGCCATGAGGTTCATTGCATTGGTGATGCTCTACCTGGTCTCCTCCAGCATGGAGACCATGCCACAATAGCCTCTGTATCTCCGCCAGATCCTCCTGCACACCCTGCTGCACTTCCAGCGCCTGCTGCCTCACCGACTACTCCAGAGGCATATCATCAGCTACCAACCGAGCATGTACCTGGTCCCCTGCAGTTCTCCAACTGCTGGCACCATGGGCACTCTCTGTCTCCGCCCGCACCTCAAGTGAATGTGAAGTGCCCTCACCGCTGTGCCCCGGGACACTAGCCGATGATCTAATTCCCACCAAGATGCTAGTATCTGCAATGGTGCCTGCCTGGCAGAGATGGTGTGACGCTGGTGAGTCAAAATGTTCAGGGCCCTCAGGTGTGAGAGGTGGCCCTTCTGCCTCCTCCTCCTGGCCCTGCTCTGGTGATGCTGAAAGGGAGAACAAGGACATTTGATTAGTTAAAGTGGAGACAATGTCAATGTGCATGCCAGTCCCCCATATCATTATGTGCTCATCCTTCCATAATCAATGGTCAACCAGGTTGCAAACTTCAATCACTGAGCATTCAGCAGTGCCATGGCTGCTGGGACACACATGATGACCTCAGTGCTCGGCAAACATACCTCTCCGTGGTACCCCAGCCTCACCGCCACCGGTGGACCTGGGCGCATGGCACCTCTCCAGATCCATGGCCTCCTGCTTGAATTGAGTCACGATGGCCAACTGGGCCTGGCCTCTGCCAGTCTGCATCTACTCAGCGGCATTGTGTTCAATCTTCTCCTGAAAAGGAGAGAAGAGCATTGATTAGTCCACCCTGTACCTGGATTCCCATCGCATCCCTGCCACCCCAACCAGAGTGGGACATTGCAGGGCTACAGTGCTTTGTCACCCCGCAGCTGCCGCACACTCACCCAAAGAAGCCAGGGCTGACCCCCCGCCTTGCCCAAATGCTGCCTCCATCACATTTGGCACCACATGGTCTAACCTTGCAAAGCAAGGAGGCACAGGCGCGTGGAACGCAAAGGCCAGCAGATAGATTGGTGTCCAGCCACCTGGAAGCTTCCCTCCCAGCGTGTTGACACTCTGATTTTGACATGCTTCTCAGTTCCAGCACTATGCCTAGGTGCAGATCCTTGAGTTTGCCCCTGAATCTATACTCTGGGTATCAGTGTCACACGTGCTGCAGGTGCAGAACCCATCTTAGCACAACCCTCACAGGGTGAACTAGGCATGGGCAATATTTGCTGGCCCATCTAGCGAGGGAAACAGGCAGTGAAGGATTCAATGCTGTAACTGCACTCAGAGTTGTTGGGGTGGGGGGCGCCTTGGGGAGCAAGGCTGATGGCTGCACTAAGTGACCTCTGCCAACATGGTACTCACCCCTCCCGAGCGCGGAAGGTCGTTGAATCTCTTGTGGTGCTGGACCCACATGCGTCGCACCACATCATGGGAGCTCACTGTCTTGGCCACCTCCTCCCAGGCACGTTTGATCAGTTGGGGGGGTCATCCGCCTCCCGTCCCTCGGAAGCAGGACCTCCTGCCACCTCCTCCAGGAGGGCAGCTAGGCATTCATTCGAAAACTGAGGGGCACACTGCCCCGCTGCCCTACCCTCTGGCCTGACCTGCTCCGCTGCCCTACCCTCTGGCCTGGCCTGCTCTCCAGAAGCCCTCTGATGAGCCCTTCTACTTATCATTGTGAGCGGCCTTTCCAAGGCTACCAGCGCTTCATTTAAGCAGGCTGCCAGGTCACCATTGGACCTGGCGGTCAATGCACTCCCGCTGCCGTCGCCCACTCCCGCTATCCTTGGGAGTGGCAGATTATGCTGGGCGGGCTTTAATTGGCCCACCCGCATAAAATGGCGGTGTGGACCCAATCGTGGGTGACGATCGGGTCCGCGCCTGCCTGCGCCCACTCGGGCAGCCCAACATGGGGAAAATTCTCCCCATTGTCTTTAATAATAGCTTCTAACATTTTCTTTATGACAGATGTTAAGCTAACCGGCCTGTAATTTCCTACTTTCTGTCTCTCTCCCTTGTTGAATAAAGAAGTTACATTTGCTATTTTCCAATCTAATGGAGCCTTCCCCAAATCTCAGGAATTTTGGAAAATTATAATGAATGCATCAACTATCTCAATAACCACTTCTTTTTAAGACCCCAGGATGAAGTCCATCAGGACCCAGGGACTTGTTAGGCCGCAGTTCCAACAATTTGCTCAATACCACTTCCCTGGTGATTGTAATTTTCTTGCGTTCCTCCCTCCCTTCCATTTCCTGATTTACAGTTATTTCTGGGATGTTACTTATATCCTCTATTGTGAAGACTGATGTAAAATACCTGTTCAATTTATCTGCCATTTCCTTATTTTCTGAAATTAATTCCCCAGACTCACTTTCTATAGGACCAACACTCACTTTATTAACGCTTTAATTTTTAAAAATATCTATCGAAACTTTTACTACCTGTTTTTATATTTCTACCTAGCCTTTTCTCGTACCTCTAGTTTTTGCCTCCTCATTAATCTTTTAATCGTTCTTTGTTTTTGTTTATATTCTGTCCAATTTTCTGACCTGCCAGCCATCCTTGCGCAGTTATATGCTTTCTCTTTAAGTTTGATACTACCTTTAACTTTTTTAGTTATCCACAGATAGTATGTCCTTCCCTTTGTATTTTTATTTCTAGTTGGAATGTATGTATTCTGTGCATTCTGAAATATCCCCTTAAACGTCTGCCACTACATCTCTATTGACCTATCCCTGAACCTAATTTTCCAGTTCATTTTAGCTAGCTCTACTTTCATGATCTCATAATTGCCTTTATTGAAGTTTAAATACTTGTCTTAGACCCACTCTTCTTTCCCTCAAATTGAATGTAAAATTCAATCATATTATGATCGCTGCTACCTCAGGGCACCTTCACTATGAGGTCATTAATTAATCCTAACTCATTGCACAATACCAGGTCTGGTATAGCCTGCTCTCTTGGCCCCAGAATGTGTTGTTCTAAGAAACTATCCCGAAAACATTCTACAGATTCCTCATCTAGGCTACCTTTGCCCATCTGCTTTTTCCAGTCTATATGTAGTTTAAAATCACACATAATTATTTCTGTACCTTTCTGACAACTTCCCATTATACTCCATCCTACTGTGTGATGTTATGATACAACAGTTGGTAAAGGCTGAGTTGTTTAAATCCCAAAGGAAAACTTGAACAACTGTCATAACCTATATTTTCAATTGGTATGTTTGAGATGCAGCTCTGAATTCAGGAATAAAACCACCAAGCCTCAAGAGATTTTTTATATAAAATTAAATTAAACATTTATTAATTTAACAACAAATTAAACACATACACATGTCTACAAATTACTACCATAATAACTTTTACACAAATCCCAAATTAATCACTCCCAGGTAAATCTTCACCAAGGTAACAATAACCCATAGACTTTAAACAGACATCAGACAAAGCACATTTGACATTATGAATTCAAAATGAGGTTCCTTTCAATTTTTTATCCTTTGCAGACACAGTCCTAGGCTTACAGGCTGGTTAGATCTTAATTGCCTCTGACCTGCACACACAAAACTCCTTTCTGCTAAAACCTAGCTTCCCCTTTGGATGTAAATTTTCTATTGCATTACTAGGTCTTTTAATTTTACCTCCCCTAACAATAAATCTTTTATTCCACCAATTTTATTAGTAATTTCCGCACATTACTTGGTGTCTCCCGGCTAGGTGCAAGATTTTACCCATTCTTTTGAATGGTTTATTCAACAAATGCAAATTGCACTTTATCTTTTACTCCTTATGTTTATCTAATTAACATCTTAAACTACTACATATCGAAGCACCCAGACGAGCTGGCTTGAATCCAATTAAGACACACACAGACACACACATAGATACATACATAGATACAGACCCTATTACAATTACAATTTAAAAATAATTTCCAATTTTGGACATTAATCTCTTCATGACAGTGGTTACTGTTAGGGGAACTGTACATCATTCTCATAAGTGACTTTGTGCCTTTATCATTTTTCATCTCTACCCAAACCACTTCTACATCCTGGTTTCCTGAACTTAGGCCAACCCTCTCTATTGCGTGAATACTATCATTAATTAACACAGCCACCCCTCCATCATTTCCTAGCTTTAAGATTGTCAATCGGGCTCACAGTGTGGTGCATTTGTGTGTACTGGGGGCTACATATATTAACACACAGGCCCCTGTTCTTTGCAGACAGAAAGAACATGTACACGCATTGTGTCAGTTTCTGCAAAACAAAATAAGTGACAGCCATTCACTGACTCATTCATCAGGGCAATGCTTTATCAAATCAGGATCAAGCTGCCTGGTTTAAATTTCAAACAATGCTTGGCAGTTAACTGTCAGTCTCCATCACTGGTGCATTCTCCATGGCAACACTTCTACCAATCAGAGTCCACTTGCCAACCAATCAGCAGTCTCTTCACATAAAGTATAAATTGTTGTTTTCCCCTTATATTGGTATTCTTGCAAGTGTACTGATGAGGGCAAGATTAAAACTTTGACATGTCTCTTTTTTCAACAATACTCAATTTCCTAGCTTCTTGTCCTTCCTAAATGTCATGTATCTTTCAGTGTTCAGGTCCCAATCAATATCAACCTGCAGCCATGTCTGTGTAATGGCTATCAGATCATACTTATTGATTTCTATTTGCACTTTCAGTTCATCTGTTTTGTTTCAAATGCAATATGCTTTCAGATGTAGAACCTTTCATTTTGTCCTTTTATTATTTTTGTAACCTCTAGCCTTATCTGCTGATTTACTCTAGATTTATACTCTCTGTACTTTCCTGTCAAGGTCTGTTTATCCTTTCCCATATTAATATCTTTCTCTCTTGCCTTGTCTCTACTCTTTGATTTACTACATCTTACAAAATTTGATCTCTTGCTCCCACTATTTAGTTTAAACCCCTCTCTACTTCCCTAGTTACACGGCTCACTGGAACACTGGTCCCAGCACAGTTCAGGTGTAAATCGTCCCAATGGTACAGCCCCCATTTTCCCCAGTACTGGTGCCAGTGCCCCATGAACCAGAATCCATTTATCCCACACCAGTCTTTGAGGGACGTATTCATTTCTCTAATCTTATTTGCCCTGTGCCAATTTGCACGCGGCTCAGGTAATAATCCAGAGATTATTACCTTTGAGGTTCTGCTTTTTAATTTAGTGCTCTTTATGCAGAATCTGTTTCCTACTGTTACCTGGATGGACCATGACCACTGGATCCTCCCCGTCCCACTGCAAGTTTCTCTCCAGACCTAAGCAGATATCCTGAACCCTGGCACTGGGCAGACAAAACAGCAGTCTGGACTCACACTCTCGACTGCAGAGAACAGTAGCTATCCCCCTGACTATGCTGTCTCTAATCACTACCACATTCTTCTTTGCAACCCCCATTTGAATGGCATCCTTCACCATGATGCCATGGTCAGTCCACTCATCCACCTTGCAGTCCTTCTTCTCATCCATGCAGGTAGCAAGCACCTCATACCTGTTGGACAAAGCCAGGGGCTGAAGCATGTCTATGAATACATGCTGGTCTATAGGTTGGTCATTCGTGTAGATGTTGTACAGCAGCGGTGCAAGCACGCTTCCCTGAGGAAGACCATTCTTCTGAATACGCCACCTGCTGCGCTTCCCACCTAGTTCAACATAGAACCGGTGATTCTGAAGCATGCTTTCTAACAGCTCTGTTAAGTGAATATCTTTTGTCATCTCTAGGATCTTGCAGAGGAGACGTCTATGATTCACTGTATCGTATGTTGCTGACAGGTCTACAAAAACAGCACTTGTTATCATCCCTTGCTCAAAACCATCTTCGATATGTTGTGTGAGGTTGAGCAGTTGGCTTGTTGTTGATTTGCTGGGGTGCAAACCTGCTTGCTTTGGAATGATCTTCTCATTTACAGTTGGTGCTAACCTATTGAGTATCAGGTGTTCAAACAGATTATTGGTGTGGCAAAGCAGTGAAATTGACCGAAAACTCTTAGGATCTAAGGGATCTTTTCCTGGCTTTAATAGTGCTATTACATGTGCCTTCTGCCAAATATTAGGTAGCTTGTGTGTTGCCAGACAGTGGTTGAACAATTGTAGGAGCCATTTCTTTGCTTGCTGTCCAAAATGCTTTATCTGCTCCGTTGCTATGTTGTTAAGACCAATTGCTTTTCCGTGTTTTAGACTAGATATACCAGTTTCCAGCTCTTCCATGGTGCATGGTCCAGTGAAGCCAGGGTCATCGCTGTACTTCTTCCTATCTAGTTGTGCTCTTGGTTGTTTCTTGTTGATTTTTCCATTTAGGAGCAAGTGGTGTGCAACTTGGTTAGCAGACACATTTGGATGTTGGGCAGCTTTCTTGGGATCGCCTCCAAGTTTGCATATGAGACCATGCCTTCTTGCTGTTTTTTGTAAGATCTGTTGTCTCTATCAAGGTGTCCCAGGTGTTTTGACGCTCTTGAGAGATACTTAACATCACCCTCTCACCGGTAGATATTGTTTCCTCTGAGAAGGGGTCAGATTCAAACATTGAGACATACTCCCAGCAGAGTTCAGCATTCTCCCTGGTGAGACCAGAGATGTAGTGAGCTCTACAACCTCGGGGGATCTTCCTTCTGGCTGTTTTCTGGACAGCTTTTGCAAACAGGTTGTAGTGCTCAGGTAATGGTTTAATGCATTTAACCTTACGGTCAAGTGCTTGTGTGAACCCGTTCCAATCGGCCTTCTTGAAGTTGAAGCATATGGTGAGCCCCAGGGATAAGTAGACTGCAACCAGGACATGGGGATAGGACATGTGCCAGCTCCCCAGACGGCAAGATTGCAGATGAGTTCTGATACAGGGAACTCAGGAAAGGATTTTGATGGGACAGGGAGAGTGCTGATCAGCATGCACACTGAGACATTTGGTGCATTTGCAGGCCTGCCAGACAGCCTCCTATCATGTCAAGAAGCATTCATCAATCAGACAAGGAATCACACAGAACTTGGAGCCCATCCTTTCCAAGTGGGGGCCAACTCTATGACAGCACTAGCAGACCCAAATGCGATGGAGCCTCTGGCAGCACATGTGAAAGTCACCCAAAGTCTCACTGCTACAGTGGAAGCTCAGATGGAGGTTATGAGATTCCATGCTTGCTGCCACGCAGGCTCAGACTGCTTTTATCATGGCTGCAGATCTCAGTACTTAAAGGGGCATGCATGCTCTCACAGCAGTCCAGAAGTCTGTTCTCCAACAGAACGCAAGTGTTGGTGATGTGCTGCCCCATGGAAGTCGTAGTTGTTCCATCAAGAACAAACCTGCTGTACTCTTTCAGAATGGCAGCATTCATGCTCCCACCACTACCACTCAGCTAGTGCCCTTTCTGCTCCTTTCAGCCAGTCCAAAATGTTGCTGCTTATGCTGAGGTGGTGCAGTCCAAATACAGGCCCTCAAAGTCCAGAGCTGCTCGAGTTTATCCTGCAAGGTCATCAGCAGTCACCCCCAGTGAAAGTCATCAGCCTTCCACCAGCCATGCCACAGCTACAGGTCTAGCACTGCATAGAGCACTAGGATAGACAAGGACACCCAAAGACAGGCATTAAAGGAATGCGCAAGGGTGAACAGTTTATTTTTGTTTGAATAATTGGACATTTTTGATGAAGATGTAATTAGAGTGTTTAATGCTTTTATGGGTGGCCTTTATTGTTGGATATTGGCCAAGGGACACTGTGATGGGGTGTCTTAGATGAAAGTGATGACGGGGAATTATGGTCAAGGAAAGTAGTTTTATTGAAAGCAGAATCCAAGATGGTGCTTTCTGATAGCCCACTTATATTTTTTTAAATTCATTCATGGGATGTGGGTGTTGCTGGCTAGGCCAGCATTTATTGCCCATCCCTAATTTCCCTTGAGAAGGTGGTTGTGAGCTGCCTTCTTGAACTGCTGCAGTCCATGTGGTGGAGATAAACCCACAGTGCTGTTAGGGAGAGAGTTTCAGGATTTTGACCCAGTGACAGTGAAGGAACGGTGATATATTTGCCAGTCAGGATGGTGTGTGGCTTGGAGGGGAGCTTCCTGGTGGTGGTGTTCCCATGTGTCTGCTGCCATTGTCCTTCTAGATGGTAGCGGTCATGGGTTTGGAATATGCTGTCTAAGGAGCCTTGGTGAGTTCCTGCAGGGACCTGTGAAGGGTCCAGGATGCATCCTTGCTACCTTCTTCTGTTCCTCCTTGTCCTCCCTCCTCTTGAGGTGGCCTCTGGATTCAGGAGGCAATGGGTCTGTTGTCATGGTGGCAATGTTATGGAGGACACAGCAGACCACCATAAACTTCAAAACCTGTTCTGGCATGGACTGGAAGGCTCCCTCTAAGCAATTAAGGTGATGGAGCTGTTGCCTGAGGCCATGATAGTTCTTGTCCATGACTCTCATTATAGTGCTGTCTGCTTTCCTCACATGGTCAGGTGGCAAAGGAAGGTCATCACTCATGTACAAGGGGTAGCCTTTGCCCTCAAACAGCCAGCCTCTGATTCTCCATGGAAGCCTGCAGATGGTGGTATGACTGAATGACTGTGCATGAATGGATCATGATGAATGCATCGTGGGCTGTTCCAGGATAGTGATCATTCACTGGTATGCTGTGTTGGGACTAAAAAAGAAAAATGAATTGCATTAATATAGTGTCTTTCATGACCACAGCGCATCCCAAACTGCAACCAATTAAGTACTTTTGAAGTGTAGTCACTGTTGTAATGTAGAAAACACTGCAGCCAACTTGCATGCAGCAAACTCCTACAAGCAGCAATGTGATAATGACCAAATAATTTGGACTTGGTGATTTGGTTTATGATGTTGATTGAGATTGATTGGCCATGACACTAAGGATGATTCCCTTGCTCTTCTTCAAAATAGTGCCATGGTATATTTTACATCCATCTGAGTGGCCAGTCATGGCCTCAGTTTAACATCTCATCCAAAAGACAGCACCTCTGGAAGTGCAGCACTCCCTGATTCCAGAACTGGAGTGTCATCCTGATTTTTGTGCTCAATCTCTGTAATGGAGCTTGAACAGAGAGGCAAGAATGCTGTCAACTAAGCCACATCTGTCAAAAGCTGAAATAAGTTAAAGGCAACTCACCTGCAATTTAGTGTCTGATCTTTTGAATAATGCCATTTATATGAAGCGGGGTGGTGAGTAGGGCGTAAGGGGTATGGCCTTGTGTTGCTGAATGCCTGTTCAGCTGGGAGTGATTGTCATAGGCATTTATTGGACATGACATCATGATGGCTCCGCTCCTGATGATTCCAATGTACATACAACATACACACACTTCGCAACATGGGTCTGTGCAGGTCATGCCGGAAGCAGAGGCAGTGCCATTTGTTTGTTTTGGGACTTCTGGAATACCAGGCTCGCTTGGAGTCCAAGTTTGCATCATTCACCATTTGATTATTGAAGCTTCACGACAGTTTTAAAATATTTATAATCTAATTCATGTGCAACATGAGCAAATATATTTTTAGTATGTTTACAATTATCACATCGCTCAAAGATATACATAAAGCTGTAATGTAAAGAAAACATTGAATTAATTAGTATTCCATTCATTCCCACCCCCAATTTTCTATATGTTTGACTTAAGTATAGGTTTGACAGCACTTATGTTATCCACAACAGTTTTTAAAATTCATTCAGGGGATGTGGGCTTCGCTGGCTGGGCCAGTATTTTTTGCCTATCCCTAATTGCCCTTGAGAAGCTGGTGGTGAGCTGCCTTCATGAACCATTGCAGCCACTGTGGTGCAGGTAAACCCACAATGCTGTTAGAGAGGGAGCTCCAGGATTTTGACCCAGTGACAGTGAAAGAAAGGCGACATATTTCCAAGTCAGGGTGGTGAGTGACTTGGAGGGGAACTTGCAGGTGGTGGTGTTCCCATGTGTCTGCTGCCCTTGTCCTCCTAGGTAGTAATGGTTGTGGGTTTGGAAGGTGCTGTCTAAGGAGCTTGGTGAATTCCTGCAGTGCATCTTGTAGATGGTACTATTATGCCACAGCTGATGGTAAATGATGAGCTGCTCAAATCCCAGAGGGAAACTTGAAACAACTGCCACAACTGTTTTTTGCAATTTGATTTTTATTTCGAGATGCGTATCTTGGGGCAGAATTTTCCCCCCATTGTGGGGGAAGTTCAGGAACAGGCGCATGGAGGTGCGCCTCCAATTGGCATCCCCAATTGGGGGTGCACGGCTATTTTACGTGGGCGGGCCAATTAAGGCCCACCCAGCACTCCCTGTGCGGGCGGGGGGATTCCCTAAGCCGAGCGTGTGCTCTTTTGCGCATGCATGCGAAAGAGCGCATTCATCTCCCTGAGGCTAAGTGCTGCCTCAGGGAGATCAGCTCCAAATTTAAAAAATGTTAAAAATAGAAATAGAAATAGACATTGTCACATGAGTTGGGACATGTCCATCACTTTTAGTTGAACTTTTATTAAATTTTTAAAAACCTACATGAAACCTTATCCCGCCCGTGGATGAGGTTTCATGCTTTCTCTGAAGCCCACCAGGGCTCCGGGCCTGCCTGCTAACCTTAAGGGTGGACAAGCAGGTCCTTTAACAAACTCAATTACTTTGTCAATGGCCTCAATAGGCCATTGACAGGTCAGTGGGCACACAGCCAATTCGGCTGAGCCCCTGCCGACCTGAAAATTGAAATGACATGGGGTGATGCCGGGAGTTCCGCTCGACGTCATCCTGCATCATTTTACGCATCGGCGAGTGGGCCCTGCTATTTCAGCAGTAATGAGTTTACCAAAGCTTAGAGGTTTTTATAAAACTAAATTAAACATTTATTAATAAAATAAATAATTTTAAGCACATACATAGGTCTGCAAATTTCTATTATGATAACTCCTAGCTCCCCTAATTAATCTAACTCCCAGTTATACCTCCATTAAGGCTACAATATAAAAAAATAATTTTAACAGACCCAGGTAAAGCACCCAATACCCTGGAAAGGGATATTCACAGTGAATTCTTTTAGCTTTGGTTCCTATAGGTAGCAGCTTGGTACATAAAAGCTGGAGGCTTTTCACACTTATTAGATCTTAGAATGCCTTCTTTCCTTACATATCCTCATCTCCTTTCTGTTTTAATATGTCTTTGGACTTGAACTATCTAATAATAAATATCTTTCATAGTATCAATTTATCAGTAAGCTTTGGGAAAAATAAATACACTGTTTGGCTTTGTTCTGGCTAAGTGTAACATTTCACCCTCTCTTTTAAATTCACGAGTACTCTGGTTTATCTCAAAATGCAAATTTTCCTTTTACACCTCACATTCTAAAACTTCAACCACGTGTACTTATTTAGCATTTCAAACCTAGCTTCTCTTCTTTTACAGCAAAGCCTTCAGACCAGCAGTCTTTAATTCAGTCAGTCACACACACACACACACACTCTATCCAGATCCCACTATTTTTACTTCACAATAAATCCCAATAACCTTATAAAAATTACTATACTGACAGGCACACACTACTGCTACTGTGCTTCGGTGGTGGAGGGAGTGAATTTTTGTAGGTGTGTTGCCAATCAAGCTTTGTTCTGGATGGTGTCAAGCTTCTTGAGTATTGTGGGAGCAAGTGGGGAGTATTCCATCACACTCCTGACTTGTGCCTTGTAGATGATGGACAGGTTTTGGGGAGTCAGGAGGTGAGTTACTTGCCACAGGATTCCAAGCCTCTGACCTGCTCTTGTAGCCACAGTATTTAGATGGCTAGTCCAATTCAGTTTCTGGTCAATGATAACCCCCAGGATGTTGATAGTAGGGGATTCAGTGATGATAATGCCTTTGAACGTCAAGGGGTGATGGTTAGATGGATCTCTTGATGGAGATGCTCATTGCTTGGCACTTGTGTGGTGCGAATGTTACCTGCCACTTGTCAAATCAAGCCTAACATTGTCCAGGTCTTGCTGCATTTGGACATGGACTGCTTCAGTATCTGAAGAGTTGCGAATGGCGCTGAACATTGTGCAATCATAAGCAAACATCCCCACTTCTGACCTTATGATGGAAGGAGGTGATTGATGAAGCAGCTGAAGATGGTTGGGCCTAGGACACAGCCCTTGAGGAACTCCTGCAGTGATGTCCTGCAATATTGTCCTGGGTCTGAGATTACTGATTTCCAATGATGACCTTCATCTTCCTTTGTGCTAGGTATGACTCCAACGAGTGGAGAGTTTTCCCCTGATTGCCATTGACTCCAGTATTTCTAGGGCTCCTTGATGCCACAGTCGGTCAAATACGGCCTTGATGTCAAGGGCAGTCACTCTAACTCACCTTGGGAGTTCAGCTCTTCTGTCCATGTTTGAACCAAGGCTGCAATAAATTCAGGAGCTGAGTGGCCCTGGCGGAACCCAAACTGGGCATCAGTGAACAGGTTATTGCTAAGCAAGTGCTGCTTGATAGCACTGTTGATGACCCCTTCCATTACTTTGCTGATGATTGAGAGTACACCAATGGGGCGGTAATTGGCCAGGTTGGATTTGTCCTGCTTTTTGTGTGTAGGGCATACCGGGGCAATTTTCCACATAGCTGGGTGGATGCCAGTGTTGTACTGGAACAACTTGGCTGAGGGTGCAACAAGTTCTGGAGCATAAGTCTTCAGTACTATTGCCGGAATATTATCAGGGCCCATAGCCTTTGCACTATCCAGTGCCTTCAGCCATTTATTGATATCACGTGAAGAGAATTGAATTGGCTGAAGACTGGCATCTGTGATGCTGGGGACTCCAGAAGAGGCTGAGATGGATCATCTACTCGGCACTTCTGGCTGAAGATTGTAGCAAATGCTTCAGCCTTATCACTTGCACTGGTGTGCTGGGCTCCCCTAGCATTGAGGACGGGGATATTTGTGGAGCCTCCTCCTCCAGTAAGTTGTTTAATTGTCCACCACCATTCACAACTGGATATAGCAGGACTGCAGAGCTTAGATCTGACCCGTTGGTTGTGGGATCGCTTAGCTCTGTCAATCACTTGCTGCTTATGCTGTTGGCATGCAAGTAGTCCTGTGTTATAGCTTCACCTGGTTGGCACCTCATTTTTAGGAATGCATGGTGCTGCTCCAGGCATGTCCTCCTGCACTCATCATTGAACCAGTGTTGATCTGAAGCTGTTACAGTGGGAGGATACTGAAGCTACCAATAAAAGTTGAAATCTGATAGAAGAAAGTCTCTGGGGAAGCTGATACTATTTATTATTGTTTTATGTTCATATTGATAACTGTGAGGTATACATTCCTTTTGATTCAAATCATGAAGCATGGAATTTTAGCATTTTAAGCAACCTGGCCTGAACATTATTTTTCTTCCTTCTCTCCAATTTTTTATGCTTTTCTTCAATTGGTTGTCTCGTGCTTAGTACACCTTAATGTTCCACAGTAGGTTACTAGTACCTCAGCCAGATTTCCATTCTGCATATGTAAACCTGGAAAATGAGTATTAGTGGGTTATTCAATCACAAGGGAATTATAAACAAGCTGAATCATGTTCCCAAATATTCACACAAGCATATGTTTCAATAGGGATGCTGGTTTGTAACAGGAATGGTTAAACAGTTTTCTCCTTCATAGACCAGACATAATAAAGCTAAATGTAGCATCCTAGCTGAAAGCATCTTAACAGGAGATTGGGCATAGGACCTTTGGTGTTGGCATGGCCAAGGGACCATGATAGTGCATTTACCCATTTAGCCTATCATTTCATTTAATTATGCTAAAACACTGTGACAGCCTCTTCCCATCATTCTACCCCTCCTGTCTCCTGTGAATCTCTCAGGTATTTATACACTACACACAGCCCTGGACAAATGAGCCAAAAGTTATAAGGTCTTCCTCAGTGTTTAGTGAGCATGTAGGTAGTTTTTGGGGTAAGGATTAACATCAGAATATGTAGCTTACAAAAGCTAAAGAATTTTGTCTGCTTCATTCTGTTTTAATTTTTCTATATACTTTTGACCTTTTTAAAAGTTTCCAAGTCTATGACATCGTCTATTGCCAATCAATTGCATAGCAAGCCAATTCTGGTGTCTTCCAGAGGTACCATCTAACAGGTTGGTATGCAAAAGCAGCCCAGGATGTTTCACCTCTGACCTTTGCTTTTCTATCAATGGGAACTGCCTTACATGTACTCAATATTCTTCTCCAACACTCAGGCTGATATTGAAAATTTGTGGCAGTATTGTCCCCTCCCACCATCAGCAGGGTTCGTGGCGGGCAGGGGCAGATAATACAGCAGGGAACGAAAAATCAGTTTTCTGCTGGTAGGAACTTCTGCTCCCAACCGCCATAGCGGGTCATCATTCCACCAAAGGCTGTTGGGAAGCTGATTTGCATCTCGTTGTCGGAATCCAAATTAACCCCCGACCAGAATTTTCCCCCCCACGTCCGATCAACTGCTCCAAATACAGGAATTCATGCTGGTCCAGGATGCAACTGGACCAACGTGGCATCCATATGCCAGGACTTACCAGGATGGACAGTTGGGGCAGCAGGTGGACAGCTAGAGCAGGTGAATAGTGCACGGCAACTGAGTTTGGGTGTTGGGAGGAGGCCATGGAGCACGCGGAATGGAGGAGAGGCACAAAGAGATGGGGCAGGTGAAGAGGCCAAAAGTTGGGGAGGTGGGGGGGGAAGAATGAAACCTTTCGGGGTCTTGGTTGGGTACTGCAGGGGAATGGACAGTGGAGCATTGCAAGGGTCGTGGAGGCAGCAGGGAACCTTGAGTAAGGGTTTGGTGAGGGGACCGTGAGTGGGGGGTTGGAGAAGGGGGCTGTGAGTTGGGGCAGAAAGGTCCAGAGAGAGGGGTCGGTGGTATTGATAATGGAATCCTGGGTGGTAAACCAAGAGTATTGGTGCTGGGAGGGAACAGTCACGGTTAAAGGGGGCAGTGTTATGTGGTTTGGTGGGAGGGTGAGGGTCTGCCAATGGGGGGGTGAAAGGCCAATTAGGGTTGTTGGAGGGGGCCCTGAGTGGATGTAGATCTTAGGGGTGGGCAAGCCAAGAGTAGGCATCTCGACTTTGACTGGGGTGGGGTCGTCAGGGAGGGAGGGCATATCCATGTTCACAGTGACAGACCGAAGTGTTATGGGGCGGTGGGGGGTCATCAAGGGTGACAACAGGGACGGTAAATGTGACACCGGGCAAGGGGGTCAATGGTGGGGGAGGGGAGGGTGTGAGTCACAGATGGAGCGTAGAGGTATTTGAGCAAGCCTGGAATGAAATGCGCAACATTGCTGCTGAAGAACCGGCCACTGCCTTGATGTCCAGCTCACTAAATGCTGGATGGAAGGAGGGTCATTGGGTGGGAAGAGCTGCAGGTCAGCTCAACTGGACAACTGAACGGAAAGCCCAACATTTATTCCTGACAAGGGAAGGGTGTTTAAATGGAATAGGCTGTGAAGGGCAAAGGAACAGTGTGCATGAGAGGCTTCTCGCACATGGCTCGCAGGGGCCTTGGAAAAGATTGATGCCTCCATGTGCAGACATGATTCATGGAGATATAGACCCTGCCTGAGTTGGCCCTTTGAATTTGTGGGTGTGCACAGGCATTAACACTAACAGAACTGATAAAAACCGAGGAGAGCACCGTAAAACGTAACTATACATATATTTACAATTGTGCAGCAACAGTGAACAATAATAATGCACTTGTGCCACCAGAGTGAACTCAGAATTTCTCAATTTTACATTGCCTACCACTGTGTCTAGCTGCTTTTCTGATATCCGCAGCAGGGTGGATGCAGCTGCTGACCACTATGCTCTTTTGTCTCTGATAAGTTTGGCAGGCGTTCTCTGGAGGCTCAAGGCCCTGAGGGGCCCAGCTCTCTTTGGGTTCCCCACTATGGGGCAGGTGCACTCTCAGTCATCCCAGAGGCTGATGGGGTCACAGACAGAGGGGACTCGGAATGCCTGGACACCCTTGGAGAGTCCTGAGTGGAGGTCCCAGGAGTGTCCACCTGATGCTCCTCCTCCCTTTGGGTGCCCGAGAGCCGCTCCCTGACCTCTTGAGGGAAAGGGGCACCTGGAGGGAGGTCGAAGTGCCCATCCCCATCTCACGTAGCCAGTGCAAAAGCTGGCCCTTGGCTACAGCGATGGAATGTTTATCTGTGCACATCTCTGGCAGAAACTGGGCAGCATCCTCCAGAGCCATGAACTCCAGTAACTAGAAGGACAAAGACAACAGAGGCATGCAGCAGAAGCACCTGCAGTTGCCCTCTATGCCAACAACCACGCCCCCTGCAAAAATTTGAGCCCTTGGTGTGGTTGCATCAGTGACCTGCAGTCACCTCCCTACCTGCAGACTACATGGACAGGAGTGGGGCTATGAGGCAGCGCTCCAAGGCCTTGCAAAGGGCTTTTATGCATGGGCAGCACAGGTGGTGGCCTTGCCACTGAGGCCCATGTCCCAGTTCCAATTCAGTGAGGTGAGTATGGGGAGTAGAGGGTGCACGTACCTTGGCGGTGCGGATGAAGCCATTCATCCTTTTTCTGCACTGCAGGGAGGTCCTCCTGTGAATGGAGTTGGCACTCACCACCCTGGCAAATGCCTCCCGTGCAGGGTTGGTGAGACAGGTGGGCCTCCTCCTCTCATCTCTCGGATAAAGGACGTCCGTCCTGTCCTCCGCTAAACTTTGGGGCCAGTACTGGTTGCCTCTTGTCTGCCACGTCTGGCTTTGAAGTCCTGCACACGATGAATGAATTGCTGTCCAGGTGCATTTTAAATTTGGTGCCCGGATATTATGGTGGGACGTGCAACTTGCTGCCTGCCGTGCGACTCATCAGGAAATCGACAGCTGCAGAATTTATGAGGCCAGCATCGTGTGATTTGGCGTGTTTTCCCGGTAGGCTCTGCAGCAAAAATACTCCCACTTGCCGCCCCTGCCACGGGTCTTAGGCCCGGAGCGGACGATTTCTCCCTTGGTGTGCTGTGGACAGCAAAACAGAAGTCATAATCTAGAGTTCTATAAAATAGCACATTGCTATGCCCATGTTCTTATGCAATCAGTTTCTCAGGGTAAGTGTGAGTTCAGCTAGGGCAATAGCAATGGTGGCGGGGGAGGGGACGGTGGAGGCATACCAGTAGAAATGACCAGGGTAAAAATGATTAAAGGCTTTCCCGGGTCAAGGGCATTAAAGGTATGATTGAATAGATCAGTAGCTGCAGAAATGCCCGGTGAATGGAGGACCAAAGGCTACTTCAGCTAGACTGCCAAATAAGTGCTACCACCTCATGCCAGGGCTGCCGCCACCATCCTGGATCGCAGAAATGATCCTTTCCTTTGCCCCCAAGATACACTCAGTGCCTGTGCAATAAAATTTCGAGCCACCCGCATCCAGCATTACATACTGGCGTACCCTGCACCTTCAAAACAAATTAAGCATACTCAGGCCAATAACACAAAAGAAAATGTAATATAATATTGGCGCTCACAGATTATGAACAGAACAATATCAGGTGTTGATGGTCACACCATTTAAAAAAAGGGAAAAAAAATGGGAGAACAAAAGATCACCAATGACCAGTCCTTCTTCAAGACGCCACTATCCTGCTGCCAGGGTTTACAGGTGGTGATGCAGCTACATCAATATGTTCGCGGTGCAATGCCAAAGGAGTCTCCATCTCTCAAGGGAGACAGTGACCTCCATTTGTCAGATGATCGGGCCTGAGATCAGCTCCGACTGTGTGGGTGGACACTCCATGCCAGTGGCTCAGATGGTCACAGTGGCCCTCAACTTCTATGACTCCAGATCTTTCCAGGGTTCAGTGGATGCTTTAAACTTATATTTGCAGATGATACGTCTAGGTGCTACCCTGTCACTGGCACCAGCATTGGAGACAGCCTGCTGACTCTGCTGTCTTGTTGGCCTTGGCAGTTGTCCTCTGGCCAATGGAGCCTGTGATGGCCCCATCAGGGAGGGAGCGGCCAGTGCCACGGCTGGCATCTCCCCAGTCGCCGCAGTCTCATCAGATGCCAGTCACTGGAAGACGGGTGGAGGAGCTGCTGCCATCATCCAGTACGCCCTAAGAGGAGCCTGCAGAGACGACAAGCAACCCCAGGAACCCCTGATTCTGTTCCTGGAGCAGCCTCTCCATCAGAGTTGCCACTCTCTCCATGGTGGAGGCATTGTGTTCAGCCATGAGGGTCAATGCAGTGCTGATGCCCCGCAGAGACTCCTCCACAACAGACACAATGGCACGCAAACCCTCATGGATCTCTGCCAAATCCTCCCACACACCCTGCTAGACATCCACCATTTGCTGCTTAATGGACGACTCCAGAGGCTCACAATCAGTCTTCGACTGACTGCCGGCACCCTAGGCGCTCTCTGCCTCCACCTGCACCTCAAATGAGTGTGAAGTGCCCTCACCAATGTGCACTGAGATACTAGCCGCCAAACTAATGCCCAACGAGATGCTGGTATCTGCGCTGGTGCCTGGTTCAGAGAGTGGGTGTGACGCATGTGCTTCTTGAGCACAGTGGTTCTCTGGTGTCAGGGATAGCTCCTGTAGGTCCTTGGCTGCTTGGTGGCAGATTTAAGGGAGAAGAAGGACATGTCATTAGCTAAAGTCATCACACTGTCACTGTGCATGCCTGGCACCCTGGTGAAACAATGGAAATCTGCATCATGGTGCCATCGTCTTTCAATAATCAATGAGAAATCCAGTCTGGAGGCTCCCATCAATGATGAGACTACACAAGATTGTTTGCATCATCCGAAACTCTCACCTCAGTGCACTGCACTCTTATCTTTGTCTGACACCTCAGCTCTTCACGGTCGGTTGACTGAGGTGCATGGTGCCTCTTAAGGTCCAAGGCCTCCTGCTCATATCTGGAGAGGATGAGGAGGTGTGGAAGTCTTCTGCCAGTCCACGACCTCTCAATATTGTCATGGGATGTCTTCTCCTGAAGGGACAGAGGAACATTGATTAGTCTACTCTCTACCTGCAGCGCCATTGCAGCCTGGCCAACCCCACCCGAGGAGCACCTTGCAGGGCACATCCAGGTCATGGCCCTCGAGGCACAATGGACTCAAGCAATGCAGCCAGGGCTCACGCCCTTGACCAGCTCCGGTGTCTTTGCCAGTTGGCACTCAGACTCCAACACCCCTGAGCTTCACGGGGTGGGGGGGGGGGGGTGGTAGCCAGCCCAAAACACTTCAACACACTGACCCATGCCAACACGGTACTCACCCTTCCAGAGTGCAGCAGGTCATTAAACCTCTTCTGGCACTGCACTCAGGTATGCCACACCATGTTGTGGCTGCTCACCCGGGCTGCCACCTCCTCCCATGCCCTCTTTGTGATGTGCTGTGGCCTCTTCCTCTCCCATCTGTGGGGACAAGGGTGTCCCTTCTGCAGCCACCTCCTCCAAGAAGGCGGCAAGGCACTCATCAGAAAAACGGGAGGCCAAGTGTCCAGACAACCTCACCTCCCACCTGGCATCTACATCTTCGTTTGCAGCCATGTCGTTGCAGCAACTCCGATGCGGGTGGACTCCCTGGGGCTGCCAGCGCCATTTTTGAACTGGCCACCAGGTCGCCATTGGACCTGGCGGCTGACAGGCCCCTGCCCGCCCCTCCTCGAACATTCTGCAGAGGGAAATTTGGAGTAGGGCTCATCACAGTCATCACTGTCCCTGTCAGCAGGAAGAGAGAATGTTGTGAACTTGTGTCCTGGACTAACAGTGATGGATTTTGGAAACTCCTTTTACAAGGGGTTAGAAAGGAAGGATTTGCAGATGGGAAAGTAAAATCTTTACCTTGTGGGATGTTTTACTGCAGTCATGTTGGTCAGTAATTCTAAACTCTGTCTCACTATCCCAGTAATGTAAGTGGATGGTAGGTTGCTGTGAATGTTAGACTATATTGTCTCTTCTCATTATTTCCCCATCTGCTGCTCTGAGTTTCAGGCTGCAGGCTCCTGCAGTGACACCATTGGATTTCTGTCCATGCACGGACCAGTGCGCATGTACAGACAGGTATCGGCAGCCATCTTACGTGGTCATATAACGTTGGTAGGAGACACAGTGTTTTTTATGTCATGACTCACTGGGGATAGTGCGCTGTAACATCAAGCCCCACTGTTCCCTGAGCCGTGACAAATGTGAAAAGTTTGACCAAACCACCAGATTGCCCCAATTCTACCTAACTGTTTAATTTAGGTTAACAGAATACGAGCACAAGGTTTGTAAATACACACACACAAAGGGTGGGATATAACAGTTCAATAGCACCAATTCTGGAGTACAGGATTGGATGGGATGATTTTGATTGATGTCTTCCAAATTCCTTTCAGTTCTTTGTTGATGACACGAGGTGGTCTTCCAGCACTTTCAGTATTTAGCTCGCTGGTTGAGCACTTGCTTTTCAATGTCTCTAACAGTGGTTTTCTCCTTTCCTTTTTTATAGGGGTTTCATCAGAGGAAGAGAACAGGTTATAGAGATAGGAGGAAAATAGGTTTGAGATGTTTTCTCTTTGCAGGCCAGGAGCTTTCTGCTGCCCTGCTACCACAAAAAACCCTGGTCACCTGGTCAGGAACCAATTAAAATGTTGTTGTCAGGCACCTCCCTTGGTTCAGGACTCCTTTCTGGCACCATCCTGTCTTTCATGGTACACTCTGTTCCAGGACTGCAACATTGTATATATCTCTCATCCTGTTCCAGTGGGCATGTCTTTCAAACTGCAGGCATTGTAATTTTACCACAGTCCAACACAAAATAAAAAGATGTGTTCTTTACAACAGTCAGACAGAAATAAAAAGATATGTTCCTTACATTTATATGGCTCCTTTCACAACTCCATAGCTTCACAAAGTGCTTTACAGCTAATAAAGTACTGTGTAATCACTGTTGCAGCATAAAAAAAAGGCAACCAATTTGCGCAAATCAAGGCACCACAAATAGCAATTTGATGTGGCCAGATAACCTGTTTTAGCTAGTTGAGGATTAAGTATTAGCTTGGACATCAGGGAGAACTCTCCAGCTCTTCTTTAAAATTGTGCCATGGGATCTTCTACTTTCATCTGAGATGCAGCCGCCGTAAAATTTTGTTGAGTATTTCTTTTGGCACCACGAGTGCCATTTTAGTTCCAAAATGGCAAGTGTGGCACATACACTTCTGATACTTGCTGCACTATACGCCAGCACTGCCACTTTCAAATTCAATCCTCCAGCTAATGCCTTCTCTTAACCTCGAACAGCTGAACATGCATTCAGAAGCAGGAAGTTTCCCCCATCCAATATTCCTTCCAAAAGTCAACCGATCACCCCCATGCATTCACTTAGTGCCTATTTTTCACGTGCATTTGCCTGTCCTGGTGCTCTTAAGCAGTGTTACCCCTGTAGCTATAGTAAAATTTGTGGAAGGTTACTGACTTTCAGTGGGGAAATCTGCAGATGGCCTTATATGACAACCTTCAGCAGCTCTGGCTCTAGAAGGCCTGGCTTTGGACTTCACCATTTCAGCAGTCTCATGGTTTGGGCTGGCTGACTGACAAGCAACAGCAATGGAACTAGCAGAGTGACAGGAATGGGAGGACAAATGCTGCTATTCTGAGAGAAGACAGAAGTTCATGCTCCATGGAGCCACTCCCAATAACTCAGCAGTGCCTCAACAATAGTAGCAATGTGTTAGAAAACAGATTGCTGGACTGTTTGTGACACCCTGAAAGCCCCCTTGAACAGTGTTATCTCCAGCTATGATGGCAGCAGTCTGAGCCTTTGTGGCAGTGAGTTCATCTTATATGATAGCAGTCTGAGCTTGCGTGACATCAAGCAGAGCTTGCATGACTTCAGTTTGAGCTCCCACTGCAGCAGCAGAGGTTGGGCGACTTTGGCTTGTGCTACAATAGAAATTAAAACATTGGCCATCAGAAGCTGCATCATTGATGCATTCGCAAGTGTTGTTGTGGAATTGGTGACATCTTCAATGCTAGAAAAGATGGGCTCCAAGTCCTGCACAAACCTGCCTGATCCAAATTGGTGCCAGGCTCCTCCTTGGTCCTTGACATTGACAAGGAAACTGTCCCGAATACACTCTATGCATTCTTGCTCATGGCTACCTCAAGGAATCAACCAGGGGCCCTTGAGCACCCATAGGGAGGAAAATCAGCAGTGAACACCCAGGTGACTCTGGGAGTATCCGGCCCATGTGAATCCCCTTTCTTTTTACCCCAGCAGCTCTAGTTCCATAGGCCGAGGAGGGCCACAGCCCCACGACAGGACCCCAAAAGCAGACCAGGGCCCTCCAGGTCTTGGCCCTCCAGATGACACCTGTCAAGGTCACGGGCATGTCAAAAAGGCAGTACATTAATCGTGGGTGACTTTAATCTTCTTGTAGATTGGGAAAATCAAATTGGCAGAGGTAGCCACGAGCAACAATTCATAGAGTGTATTCGGGACAGTTTCCTGGAACTACATGTTGTGGATCCAACAAGGGATCAGGCTAATTTGGATCTGGTAATGTGTAACAAGGCAGGTTTAATAAATGATCTCAGAGTAAAAGATACTCTAGGAAACAGTGACCATCATATGGTAGAATTTAACATTCAGTTTGAGAGTGAGAAACTTGGGTCGGAAACAACTGTGCTAAACTTAAATAAGGGTAATAACAAAGGAATGAGGGCAGAGTTGGCTGGAGTGGACTGGGATAGGATTTTAGCAGAAAAAACGGTTGACAAACAATGGCAGACTTTTAAGAAAATAGTTCATGATTCACAACAAAGATATATCCTAGTGAGGAAGAAAGATTCAAGGATGGGGATAAACCAACCATTCTTAACCAAGGAAGTTAAGAATAGTATCACATTAAAAGAAAAGACATACAATGTGGCAAAGATTAGTGGCAAGCAAGGGAACTGGGAAAGTTTTAAAATTCAACAAAAGATGACCAAAAAATAATAAGGAGGGAGAAAATAAAATCTGAATGTAAACTAGCAAGTAATATAAAATGGACAGTAAGAACTTCTTTAAATATATAAAAAGGAAGAGAGAGGCCAAAGTGAACATAGGCCCCCTACAGAATGAGGCTGGGGAAATAATAATGGGGAATCAGGAAATGGCAGAGGAGTTGAATAAATACTTTGCTTCAGTCTTCACGGTAGAAGATGCTAATAGCATTCCAATAGTAAATAATTAAGGGGCAAAAGAGGGGGAGGAAATAAATGCAATAACTATCACTATAGAAAAAGTACTAGGGAAACTAATGGGGCTAAAGGCCGATAAGTCCCCTGGACCTGATGGGATGCATTCAAGGATATTAAAGGAAGTAGCTACACAGATAGTTGATGTACTGGTAGTAATCTTCCAAGAATCCTTAGATTCTGGAAAAGTCCCAGAGGATTGGAAAACTGCCAAAAAAGGAGGGAGACAAAAAGAAAATACCTATAGGCCGGTTAGCTTAACATCTGTCATTGGCAAAATGTTAGAGTCTATTATAAAGAATGTTATAGCAGAGCATTTAGAATTATATAATCTAATCAAGCAGAGCCAGCATGGCTTCATGAAGGGGAAATCATGCCTGACAAATTTATTAGAATTCTTTGAGGGAGTAACAAGCAGGATAGATAAAGGGGAATCAGTAGATGTAACATATTTGGATTTACGAAAGGCGTTCAATAAGGTACCACACGTAAGGCTACTTAATAAAATAAGAGCCCATGCTGTTGGAGTAGTATATTAGCGTTGATAGAGGATTGGCTAACTAATGGAAGACAGAGAGTTGGGATAAGGGGGGCATTTTCAGGAGGGCAACCTGTAACTAGTGGAGTGCCACAAGGATCAGTGCTGGGGCCTCAATTATTTACAACATATATTAATGACTTAGATGAGGGAAGTGAATGTACTATCACCAAATTTGCAGATGATACAGAAATAGGTGGGAAGGCAAGTGGTGAGAATGACAAGGAGTCTACAGAGGGATATAGACAGGTTAAGTGAGTGGGCAAAAAAGTGGCAGATAGAATATAATGTGGGAAAATGTGAGGTTATGCACTTTGGCAGGAAGAATACAGGAACTGAATATTATTTAAATGGAGAAAGACTGCAGAAGGCTGCAGCACAGAGGTATTTGGGAGTCCTTGTGCATGAATCCCAAAAAGCTAACAGACAAGTTCAGCAGGTAATAGGGAAGGCAAATGGAATGTTGGCCTTTATTTCAAAGGGAATGGAGTATAAAAATAGGGAAGTCTCGGTAAAACTATACAAAGCACTAGGTAGGTCACACCTAGAATACTGTGAACAGTTTTGGTCCCCTTATCTAAGGAAAGATATGCTGGCATTGGAGGCAGTCCAGAGAAGGTTCACTAGGTTGATTCTAGGTATGGATATTGTTACAAGGAGAGGTTGATTAGGTTGGGCCTGTACTTATTGGAGTTTAGAATGAGAGGTGACCTTATTGAAACATATAAGATTCTTAGGGGGCTTGACAGGGTGGATGCTGAGAGGCTGTTTCCCCTTGTGGAAGAGTCTAGGACAGAGGGCATAATCTCAGACTAAGGGGTCGCCCATTTAAAACAGCAATGAGTAGAAATTTCTTCTCTCAGAGGGTAGCTAATCTGTGGAATTTTTAACCGCAGAGGGCTGTAGAAGCTGGGTTGTTAAGTACATTCAAGGCAGAGATAGACAGATTTTTAATCAATAAGGGAATCAAGGGTTATGAGGAGAAGGCAGGAAAGCAGAGTTGAGGATTATCAGATCAACCATGATCTCATTGAATGGCGGAACAGACCTGATGGGCCGAATGGCCAACTTCTGCTCCTATGTCTTATGGCCTCATAGATCAGGAAGGTGGGCCTTAAGTGCAAACAAAACAACAGTAAAAGATTTTTCAAATAACTGAAAAGGGTGTGCAGCCTACAACACCCTATATATACATGGACCACAGACTTCACAAGGCCTCAAAAGATGCAGGCATCTTGGGAGTCCGTGAACCGACACATCCTACAGTTGTATGGGACTGCCATGTGCAACACGCTCCACCCCAGGTCCACGATGGAAAGGTGAGAGGGCACCACTGTAGAGGGCCCTGCACTGGAGACCTTCGCCGCCGGACGGCAACAAGGCACGCCAGGGCATGTCCGGGGCACAGGCGAGGGCAAGGAAGTGAAGGAAACCCCTCCACACCATGCTAAAGGGCTTGGAGGGCATTTCTGCAAGGCGACTCAGGTTGCGGGGCTCCGGCTCCCAGGGGAGGGTTCAGGGCTTGGGGCCAATGTGGAATTCCATTCAAACAGGGATACGCGCAGACAGGAGACCACCGTACACCTGCGCCACCCTGAGACCCAGAATGACGACAGGGCCAAGCACGACCTCCCTAAGGTCATGGATGGCAGTGGCCATGAGCCGGACATCCACTGATGTATAATGCGCCAACTCCAGTGGGAGCATCCAGTCCACTCCACTGCCAGCCAGCATGACCTCGATCCTGGTCGCCCTGGCAGCCACAGCCCTCCTCTCCGCCAGCCACTGAAAAAATGGCAAAGATACAGATTCCTGAGCAGCGGCTCTCTGACGAATGCCACTACTCCTGACGACAGAGAGCTGCGGTGCGAGGTGACAATATTCCAGCCTTTGGTCAGGTCCTTGTAAAAGATGGGCAACGCCTACAAGGAGCCACAAAGGCGCCTCAGGTCTACAAATAGGAGCTGCACGTCATAATTCAGGCTGTGCACCTGGTGAGCCAGGGCTCACCATCTCGGAGGAGGCTTTACGTAAAGGTATTGCTGCAGGACCTGAAGGCGTAAAGTCGCCACCTGGATGCGTAGGCACACCAGCGCCCAACTGCCCTCCCTAAGCGGGAGACTCAGAATCCCAGCAGCGACCCAGTGCAGCTTTTTGTTCCAGAAGAAATTGAATAGCATTCTCTGGATTTTTGTGACAAACTCTGGGGGAGGGGTCAAAGTGACCAGCCGGTACCACAACATGGTGGCAATCAGCTGGTTTATGACCAGCTCTCGATCCTGGTAAGACAGCACTCGGAGCAGTCTTGTCTAGCGCCACAGGTGATTGGTGAATTTGGCCTCCAGCTCCTGCCAGTTTGCCAACCAGGATTCTTCAGCAGGGCTTGGGTGGACTCCCAGGTAGAGGAGACTGATCCTGCTCCAGGTGAAAGGCCTGAGCTCATCGGGTAGGGGATCCATCTGCCATTGACCAACCAGGAGTCCAGAACACTTGTCCCTGTTGATCCTGGCAGCAAGCCTCTTGGTACTTGTGCATCCTCCGCAGGTCAGCCAGGTCAGTGAACATGAGGAGCACGTCATCAGCGTAAGTGAGAGGACCATCCCGAAGCCCAGCCCACGCAGAACCAATCCTCCACAAGAGGTGCAGGAAAGATTCCACACAGATAGAATACAACTGGCCAGGCAGCCCTGACGCACTCCTCTCCCAAAGCAAAGGGGCAACATCAGGGACCTGTTGACCTTAACTAGACACTCTGTGGCAGCGTACAGAAGTTGGATCCGGGTGACGAAATGCGTCCCGAACCCAAATGCTCGCAGAGTCCCAAATAAGTATTTATGATCCACTCAGTCGAAAGCCTTCTCTTGGTAAGGACAGGCACTCGACAGACCAGCCCTCTGGGTAAGGTGAATAATGTCCCAGACCATATGAAAGTTGTTAAAAATGGTCCAGCACAGGACCGTGTAGCACTGGTGAGGGTGGATCATGTGGGTCCAGCACAGTGCCAAGGTGAGAAGACATTGCCCTGGCAAAGATCTTGTAATCTGTGTTGAGGAGGGAGACCAGGCACCAGTTCTTGAGGTGCAGAGTACCCCCTCTTAGGCAGCAGGGCAATGACAGCCCTGTGCCATGAGAGGGGCATCTCCCAGCTGTGATACTCTTCCCCAGGACGCCCAAGTAGTTATTCCCCTGGACGTTCCAGAACGCCCTGAAGAACACCATTGTCAGCCTGTCCAGCCCCGGGGACTTGCTCCTGGAGAAGCTGTCGAGGGCGCACCTCGGTGAGCTCCCCCGGACTTATAGGAGAATCAAGATTTCCAGCGCCCTCTGGGCCGACCTGCGGCAGGTCCTCCTACAAAACTCTGCGAGCATCCTTGCTGGACAGATCTGGAGAGAACAGAGCAGTGTAGCAGGCTCTGGCAATAGCCCTGATGCCCTCCGGATCCGAGAGGGATCTGTCATAGGCCTGCAGTGTAAGGAGCTGCTGACAGACCCTGTGCCTTTTTTCCAGTGAGTAGAAGAAGGGAGAGCCGTGGTCCAGGTCCTTCAGGAACTGGATCCGCGACCTCACGTACGTGCTGACAAATTGCAGGTCCCGCAGCGCACCCTTCTTCTCTTTGTACGCCAGCTACAGGGCTGGGTCCGCATCAGGCTGACGGAGACATGCCTCCCGGTTGAGCACCTCTTCCTCCAACTCCTCAACCCTGGGTTTCCACCTCTTTGTTGACACCCTTGTGTATTCCTGACAGAAGTCGCGGACGTGAGCCTTGCCCATGTCCCACCATAGCCTCAAGGAGGGAAGCCTTCCCGCTTCCTTCTCCAGCTGGCCCAGAAATTATGGAATGAGTTCAGGAACTGCTTGTCCTCCAGCAGCAGGTTGTTAAAGAGCCAGTATGGCAACCCCGTCTGAGTGCAGAATGAAACGAGTTCTGCCCACACCAGACGGTGGTCTGAGCACGGTACCTGCTGCATGGAAGCCTTCCTCTCCTTCAGGAGCAGGACATGAGCAGGGTGAGGCTCATGCTGAGGCTAGTTATGGTTATCTTCATCGTCATAAGTATGTGTTACCATCACCTGGTATAAGTGCAGAAGGAGAGGACTATAAGCCTTCCTCTCCTTCAGGAACCCAGCGAGAAATGTATGGATCCTCCGCCAGATGTTCTGGTCCAGCTTGGGGGCATTTAGGGCCTCACAGGCGGACCTCAACACCAGCGGAAACGTATGCCATTGGTCCAAGGCTAACTCGACCCTGTCTCAGCAACCGCAATTACTGGCCAAAAAGTACTGGAGCTCGCCAATGGGGATGAGCAGAAGTCGACAGCAGGCACCAAAGCCCCCATCACCCCACCTGGCTCCAACGACTCAAGGTCGTTGGTGGTGCTCGCTATTGACGCCACCTCCTCCTCTGGGTTGTCACCTCCGGCTTCTGACTCCTCCCCCACAGTGAGTGCCGGGGCAGATTCGGACCTGGCAGCTGGCTCTACTTCTGTCTCTATCCCAATCCCAGGATCAAAGCCGAGGGGTCCTCTGATCTCCTCTCGGGACTCTCGGTCAGAGGACGGAAGCGGCTCTGAGACCCGCTCTGCCCCAGGAACCAGTTCACCCGGCTTATCCAGAAAAAAGTTCAGGACCCAGAAAAGTAGTGGCCGGTGCCAAAGGAGCAGGGAGGCCCTCCTCACCTCTGGCACCCAATAACTCAGCAGCTGGGGCATCACTGCGACCACCTGGCGGGCCAGATGACATCTCAAGGGTGTAAGATGGGTCAGGGTGGGGTGCCACCTCAAGGACAACACCTACACTGACCTTCGAGGGGCCTTGCTCAGGGGGCCACAATGAGATGGAAGAATCCCTGCCCTTCCTCCAGAGGGCAAACGAGGATTTTAAAGACAGAGATGCCACCTCCATTCTTCTGGGAAGGAAATAATCTTGACACCAGGAATCATGAATTCCTCCCCATTAAAGGAGGGATGCCTCCTCTGGGGGAGGCAAGAGGCAGGGAGACCTCTATGTGTGAGGTTCCCACTACCTCACCCCACCCCCAGACGCTCCGCCCTCTGAGGTTTTGGCATGGGCATCTCTTCAGGAGAGACTACCGGGCTCTAGGTCCAGCACCCCACTGTCACTGGACCCGGGGGCCCATGCAGAGATGCTGAGATGCCAACAGGTCCGGGATCACGCACTGGGTCCACATGTTTCTATTTCCCCGGAGCTGGTGTCTTGGGGGATCTGGGGTGTGGGCTGTGGGGGTGCAGGCTGTGGTTGGTGATGAGTTGGGGGGGCTGCTTCCAGGTGCTTGGCCTTCCCCCGTGCCTTTTTCCAGCGCGGGTTCTCTCCACACGCCTCGCCGGCAGCTGAGGTGGTATTGCCCACCAGCATCAGCTTGCCTTGCGGTGAAGTATCGGTGGACGGAGGTGCGATGATGCCAGCCCCAGCCGCCTGTGTGACGCTGATGGCCTTGGAGGCGGGGCAGTTCTTTTGGACGTGCCCCACCTCCTTGCAGGCATGGCACCACATACCATCCGTGGTCCAGAAGACCCTATAAGCAGCACCCTTGTACTCTACACTGAAGCCCCCCTCCATGCACTCCTCCCGGGCCATGTGTGCAAATACTTGGTGCCAGAAGGAGTATATGTGGTGGAGGCTTGCCCCCGAGGCCAAACGGGATTGGTGCAATTCCGGACCTGACCTCCCCCAGTAGGTGGAGATGTGGGAGGAGTAGCTCACTGGGGACAATTTGAGTCTCTGGGTGGTGGCCTCAAAGACGTCCACCGCCAGAAAGGTCCTGCCCACAGTGAGCCCCTTTTCCAGGGCCAGGTGCACCGCTCGCTTGATCCTCAGGAAAAATACAGTTTTGCCGTACATTTTAGAGACTGCGACATTGGCCAAGGGGCCGATGACCCCGGCCATTGCCTTTAAGCATTTTGGGGTGAGTGTAGCTTTTCACCCCGAGTTGTTTCGTCACCAACCAAAAAGGTGACGGGGCCGCATGAGCAGCAGCACGAACTGAGGAAGCCACTGCTCCCACGTAGGTGGCTTTGGATGGCCCCAGCACCAGTGACAACGGTGCTGCCATGGGGCAGTCAAGTTACACACACTCCGAGAAAAAGGTGTTTGTGAAGCAAAGTCAGGAGGAGATAAAAGGGCTGAAATGATCTCCCCCCCAGGTACTGAGAGAGAGAGAGAGAGAGAGGGCGAGACAGAGAGGCACAGGAGCGGGACAAGAAGGAACATGGTTGGGTAAGTTCCAGAGGTGGATTGAGGCAGGGAGTTGGGGGTTCTGGTTGCTTTCCTGAAAGGGGAGGGTGATGTCTTCACCAGGCAGCCGGGACTGTCTGGCACACAGGACTTGGTAAAGACCCTCTTCACAAGGCAGCCCCGGCTAGCCTGGGCTCCAAAAATCTGGCAAGGAGAGGGGTAGGGTGGGCACCAGATGTTTAAAAGGCAAGTCTCAGTTCAAGCACACCAACACCCCTCAGTCCCTCAGTTGTTGTTCCTTCTCTTCTTCCTCCCCGTCACAGCACAGTCCAGTGCAGAAACCTCCCCACTCAAGTCTTAAAACACACACCTCTAGATGACAAGGGTAGAAGTCTTCTCACCCCTCGTCCGCTCCTTCCCCCCCACCCCTCGCTCTCTGCAATGTAGGCTTGAAGCCTGAGGCCTCAAGCTGCAGGCCTCCCTCCCTGCAGGCAGCAGCACCCTAATACACAGCTCAGGTCTTGAATGAGCCTTCTTGAAGATCTTCGAGCAGCAGCAATAGCAGGAACTCAAACAGCAGTCAGAGTCACAGCCACAGCAGGAGCAGCAGCAGCAACAACAGCAACAAGCACAGCCACAGGAACAGCAGCAAACACAGCAGCAACTCAGCAGCAATGAGCTACACCTGATTCCAATCAAAAAGATGTAACTCTTGAGTCGAAACCAAATAAATTAAATTAACAAAATCAGGGATAAAGCAAAAGGCAGACCCTTAAAGGGAAACTGCAAAAACAAAGACAAAATTTAAAGAAAACTTACCAACATTAAATCAAAATGTGATCAAAGGGGTCTATAAAGCACCCCAGTCCCCACCGAGCAAGGAAGGCCTCGATGGTACTTGGTGGACACTGCATGCTCCCTATCCAGCGACACATGGCCATGAACAAAGCCGTGGAAAAGGGGCAGACAGTCAGGTCAGACGACCCCTTCGATCACCCACTGCCTGAACCAGTTAATGGCCAACTTGGCTAGGCTCACAAGCAAGTTCACGAGGAGGTCCTTCTCCCTCCCCACCCCACTCCGCACCGGGTGTTGTAGATACGGAGCATGGAACTGAAGTGCAAACAAAACGACAGTAAAAGGTTTTCAAATAACTGAAAAGGGACTGCAGCCTATGACACTCTATATAAACGTGGTCCATGGGCTCCACAAGTCCACAAAAGACGCAGGCGCCTTGTCCATGAACCGACACAACCTACAATTGTATGTGACTGCTGCATGCATCACCCTCCACCCCAGATCCCCACTGGAAAGGGGAAGGACTTCCGTGTAGAGACACCCCACTGGGGACTTCCATGGTCGGTCGGCAACAAGGCATGCCAGGGCACCCAGCAGGTCCCCGATCCTGGTCACTCTGGCGCCACAGCCCTCCTCTTCCCCAGCCACTGAAAATGGTGGAGGTGTGGATTCCTGAGCAGCGGCTCTCTGATGATAGCTGCTACTCCTGATGGTGGAGAGCTGCGTCGCGAGGCGACAATTTTCCAGACTTTGATCAGGTCCTGGTAAAAGACTGGCAATGCCTGAAAGAAACCAAAAAGGCCCCTCAGGTCTACAAACAGGAGCTGCACGTCATACTTCAGGCTGTGCTCCTGGCAGAAAACGTACATCACCAGGGCACACCATCTCGAGAGGACTCGATGTAAAGGTATCACTGCAAGACCTGAAGGCAGAAAGTTGCCACCTGGGTATGTAGGCACACCAGCACCTGACCGCCCTGCCTAAGCGAGAGACCAAGAACCTCAGCAGCGACCCAGTGCCGCCTTTTATCCCTGAAGAAATCGATGAGCATTCTCTGGATTTTTGTGGCAAAATCCAGGGGAGGGGTCAAAGTGACCAGTCGGTACCACAACATAGCAGTAATCAGCTGGTTTATGACCAGCACTCAACCTGGTAAGACAGCACTCAGAGCAGTCCTGTCCAGTGCCATAGGCGAGTGATGACTTTGGCCTCCAGCTCCTGCCAGGAAATTGATGATAGTTTCATGGTCACCATTACTGAGACTAGCTTTCACTTCTAGATTTATTTAAGTTCCAGCAGCTGCCGTGGTGGGTGGGATTTGAACTTTTGTCCCCAGAGCTTTAGTCTGGGCCTCCGGATTACAAGTCCAGTGACATTACCATTACACCACCGTCTCGCCCTTAATTTGCCTGTTGAGGACTCACAGGGCAACTCCCTCCTGACTGTATACCACTGTGCCACCACCTCTGCTGGGTCTGTCCTGCCAGTGAGACAGGACATACCCAGGGATGGTGATGATGGTGCCTGGGACATTATCTATAAGGTATGATTCCGTGAGGATGACTATGTCAGACTGCTGCTTGACTAGTCTGTGAGACAGCTTTCCCAATTTTGGCACAAGCCCCCAGATGTTAGTAAGGAGGACTTTGCAGGGTTGACAGGGCTGCGATTCCATTGTCTTTTCCAGTGCCTAGGTTGATGCTGGGTAGTCTGTCTGGTTTCATTCCTTTTTTGTGACTTTGTAGCAGTTTGTTACAACTGAGTGTCTTGCTAGGCCAGTTAAGAGTCAACCACCTTGCTGTGGGTCTGGAGTCACATGTAGGCCAGACCAGGTAAGGGCGACAAATTTCCTTCCCTAAAGGGCATTAGTGAACCAGATGGGTCATCATTAGACTTTTAATTCCAGGTTTTTATTGAATTCAAAGTCCACCATCTGCCATGGTGGGATTCGAACCCAGGTCCCCAGAGAATTACCCTGGGTCTCTGGATTACTAGTCCAGCAACAATACTACTACACCATTGCCAATGCCATCACCTCCTCAAGCATGACCAAGCTCGCTGAGTCCAAAAGGACATGGCTGCTTCAGGTGATGAGGGAACCAACAAGACCTTGACCTTGTTCTCACCAATCTACTTGTTGCAGATGCATCTATCCATGCATTTCAGCAGAGAAAATACTAATTTCATCGTTCACTACATGGAATGCGGGTGGGGGCTCGAGCTCAGTTCGGAATTCGTGAGAGGGAAAGAAGCTAGAAGAAGAAATCTACAGTGGTCCTCATAGAGCCTTGTGGCAGAAAGCAGTCAGCTTAAAAAGAGCTGTACAGAAGCTGTGGAAGCAGACAGGAAAAAAGCTGTCTACACATGTCCAAAGCTAGGACAAGGAGCTAAAGAGTTCATAGTCGTGAGGCCTTTAAAGAAAATCAGAGGATCACTTAATCAAAAGCTAAAGGAAGTATCTACATTAAATCTTTTACCTTGAGGAATAGCTGGAATACTAACTAAATTACAGGTTTCAGTGGCATACCTGTAGATACGTCCCAGCAAAGGTTTTTCTTTATTTATTCAAAAGTCCATTGACTTCGGCAGGGCCATAAAATCCCCCCAGCATAAAATTCTGCCCTTAGTAACTGAATTTAAATTCACCAGTGGGATTGTCCCCAGAGTATTAGCTTGGGCTGCTGGATTACTAGTCGAGTGACAGTACCACTACACCACTGTCTCCCCTCTAACGTGGATGAGCCTTCAAGGTTTCCTGAGGCAAAGGAATTCTTGAGGAGTGGGGTGGGGAGAAATAAACTGAGTTCATAATATACATAGTTGTGAACTACAGTGTTAATGGTGCTTACATTGTTTAATTCTTTTTGATATATAATAAAGTTTGTTTTATTTAAAAACATGAAATCTTTTGGTCTAGTTTTGTCAGTTAATTGCTGAGCATTTGAATTTCTCTTTAAATGTTAACAGTCCATCAGATATCCTGAGGTAGTGGCATGGATTGGTAGGTTTCTCTCCAGATGGCACTACTGCCATTGCAGTTGATTGTCAGCCAGGTGGCCCAGACTGCTCAAACCCACACTGTGATGTTGCATTCTATGTTGGAGCCATGATGGCTCACAGCCTCTTGAGGGCATCACAAGAAGCCATCTCAGATTCACAGTGGCCATCCACCTTGCATGCTGTTGCCATTCAGGATACACTTCATAGAAGTACCAGGGTAGGCAAGTTAGTAAGTGTAAGCACCAAGATGAATAGTTTAATATTTTTAAATGCTGTTGTTGTGTCATGTTTTTGCGCTAGAATTATTATGATAATTGGGTAGTGGTGGAATTGGTGGACTCTTTTATTGTGCTGTTCATGGGAAAAGGGTTGAAAGGATTGAGTGCAGATGGTGGACTTCATGATGGATCCTCAGTTGTGCATGGTAAGGCATATGGCAACAGTCCTCCAAATTCTAATTTGGCACAGGACATCTCTCAAAGACAGTCTTCAATTAGATAGTGGTGAGCCCAGGTGCAGGCTGGTGCTCCTCCTTCTCAACTTCCTCATCTTCCTCCCTTCCTCCTGTCACTCCTGAGCTTGACATTCTGGCACAATTGTTGATGGCAATGGCTGTTCTCTGATAACCACCAGAATATGGAGCATGTAGCAAGTCACCAAGAGTCTGGAGCCCTTGAATTCCTTTCTCCTCAGTCTTATCTCCTCCTTCCATTCCTCACCCAGAAAAAGGGGGAGACCTAGAAAAATCTGCATGACAAACCAACTTATTTCTCTTGGTGACTCTTATAGGGCCTCCAGAAAGGTATTGTAGCTCAATTCTTCCTTTAGGTGAAGTCCTCAGAGAATTTACAGAAAAAATGTTGGTAAATTGTTGATGCATTTTTGACAAAGTGTCCTCGAAAGACTCCCAGTGTATTTCAATGTGGTGTAATTAGCTGATCTCAATTAGCAAGTGAACAACAAAAGCTAAGCATGGCTTAAAGTAGCTCTCACAATCCTCACCAACGATTTCTGTTATCCTGTTCAACTGGTCACTGTAAGGAGAGGTTGATAATTGCAGCACTAGCCAGGAATATGTGGTGTAGTCGCTTAATCATCCTTAGAGTGGCCGTTCCTAGGGCCCACTTAAACTCTTGTACCATGACGGCATCTTGCACTAAAGGCAGGCTAGCCAGGGATTGAAACTCAAGATCACATCTTGACCAGCTTGGAGACTCTTTAGTGCCTAAGCTATTGGTGCTGCCGTCGAAAAAGGAGCCGCTTTACGGTCCAGTGTCTAGCAATTTTGGGATACAGTTTATATAAGCAGATGAATGAAACCTCATTGATGGACTGATATGGTCTAAAATCTAATGATTGGTGTCATCATGCATTAATTTATACGCAACTGTCCACAATCTAGCTTGCTGGACTGGAAAACCGGAAGTTGGGTCAGTATTATGGATCTCCACTCATTTTATGCAAAAAAAATGCATTTCCAATTTGAAAATTCAGGAAGTTCCCAAGATTAATGCTGATCTTGTTGAGTTAGCTGATCTCAGTGTAATGGTAGTAATCTATAATGATCTTCAGCATCCCTGGATTGGAAAGGAGAAATTCAACAACAGTATCCTTTCATGGTTGCAAGACAACAATTTGTCTTGGAAGTTTGTGTGATTGGATATTGTATGAAGGCAACAACAAAACTGATTATGGTGCAGCCCCTGCACTATCCCATCCACAATCAAATTACTGACTCAACTCTAGCTCACAGACTAATATACCATACCAAAGCAAGCATTCAGTTACAGTGTAAAAAGGAAGGATGCAAAGAAAATGCAATTGGGAGAAAAAAAAGGGAATTAATTCATAGAATCCAAGAATGGTTACAGCACAGAGGAAGCCAATCAGGCAATTGTGTCCACACCAACTCTCAGCAAGAGTAATTCACCTAGGTCCAATCCCCCAAATCTTCCTCGTAGCCCTGCAAATGTTTTTCTCTTCAGATAATGATCTAATTCTCTTTTGAAGGTCTCCATTGAATCTGCCTTCACCATTCTCCCTGACAGTGCATTCTAGGTCCTAACCACTTGCTGCATAAAAAAGCTTTTCCTCATGTCACCTCTGGTTCTTTTGCCAATCGCCTTAAATTACTGTCCTCTGATTCTCAAACCTTCTGCCAAATGAAACATTTCCTCCCTATTTACACTGTTTAGACCTCTCATGATTTTGAACACCTCTATCAAATCTTCTCTTAATCTTCTCTCCTCCAAGGAAAAGAGCCCCAGTTTCTCCAGTCTATTCACGTAACTGAAATTTCTCATCCCTGCAACCATTTTCATGAATCTTTCCTGTATCCTCTCTGATGTGTGGTGCCCAGAACTGGACACAATACTCCAGTTGAGGCCAAACCAGTGTTTTATACAGCTTTATCATAAATTCCTTACTTTTGCACTCTATACCCCTATTTAAAAGTCCCAGGATTCCGTGTGTTTTATTAACTCCTTTCTCAACCTGCCCTGCCACCTTCAATAATATACTCCTAGGTCTCTCTGTTCCTGTATGTCCTTTAGAAATGTATCCTTTATTTTATATAATCACTTCGCACTTCTCTGCCTTAAATTTCATTTGTCACTTGTCTGCCTAGTCACCATCCTGTCCATGTCTTCTTGAAGTTTAACGTGCTCCTCCTTGAATTTCATAATATTTCCAAGTTTTGTGTCATTCGCCGTTACAGTCACTTCAAGTAAATTGGGAGCATCTGAAATAAATAAAGCTCCCTTTTTAGCTCAAGTGGTCTGGCCCTGTTCATGGCCTGAATCTGTCGTTCGTCGGGCGCGCACGATCGGCGGGCTAGGAAGTGGACGCGAAAAGAGCTTCCGCCTGCAATCGGCCAATTAACAGCCAGCCAGCTGCCTTAGAAAGAGGGAGAAAGCCTCAGCACTGCTGCGGGTAGGTGGGCAGGAAGAGGACAGGTGGGTGAGCGCTCCCTGAAGGCAGACAGCTGCTGCGGAGCTGCCTCAGGGAGTTGCAGGCTTGGACAGAGTAAATGACAAGAAAAAAAATGCATCAAACTGTGTCTGTGCAATACATTCAAGCTACCTGACAGCACAACTCAAAGAACATCAGTTCCCAAATATCTTTTTTAATTATGTTTCACACCAGACACTTCATCCCACTCTGGATCGAGGTTTCAGTGAAAATGTAAACACCGCCTGGCCCGTCCGCCAACCGCAAAAGTGGATGGGCCATGTAAAATCGATCTCAATTGCTTCTTTAATAGGCTTAATTGCCCGCTTAATTGTCAGTGGGTGCGCTTCCAACTGCCGTGCAAGCCCACTGAGCAAAATGTCACACAAGTGTGCAATGATGTTGGGGTGCGCAATTTCACGCGCTGTTGGGTCGGGCATGCACCCACACAACCAGTGCAAAATTCTGGCCCATGTTTCTTTTCTAACTACTGCTGGTGAAACCACTTAATTTACAGTTGAGTATTCAGAGAATAGCTGTGGTATGAGGTTACTAACAATACTAAGATCAACAGAATGCAGCCCACAGTCTTCCTAAATTTATTTGGGGAAGGCGATGGCATAATGGTATTGTTGTTGGGCTAGTAACCCAGAGACCCAGGGTTATGCAGTGGGGACTCAGGTTTGAATCTCACCATGGTAGATGGTGGAATTCGATTTCAATAAAAATCTGGAATTAAAAGTCTAATGATGACCATGAAACCATGTTGATTGTCATTAAAATCGCTAATGTCCTTAAGGGAAGGAAATCTATTGTTAATACCTGGTCTGGCCTACATGTGACTCCAGGCCCACAGCAATGTGGTTTATTCTTAAATACCCTCTGAAATGGCCTAGCGAGCCACTCAGTTCTATGAATCCACTACAAAGTCTCAAAAAAGGAATAAAACTGGATGGACCACCCGGCATCGACCTAGGCACTGGAAACAACAATGGCAAACTCAACCCTGTCGATACTGCAAAGTCCTCCTTACTAACATCTGGGGGCTTGTGCCAAAATTGGGAAAGCTGTCTCACAAACTAGTCAAGCAGCAGCCTGACATAGCCATTCTCACAGAATCATACCTTACAGATAATCACCTCCATCAGCATCCCAGGATATGTCTTGTTCTGCCTCACCGGCAGGACAGATCCAGCAGAGGTGGCGGCACAGTGGTATACAGTCAGGAGGGGGTTACCCTGGCAGTCCTCAACATCAACTCTGCACCCCATTAAGTCTCATGGCATCAGGTCAAACATTGGCAAGGAAACCTCCTGCTGATTATCATGTACCGCCTTCCCTCAGCTGATGAATTAGTACTCCTCCATGTTGAACATCACTTCGAGGAAGCACTGAGGGTGGCAAGGGTGCAGAATGTACTCTGGGTGGGGGTCTTCAATGTCCATCACCAAAGGGATCGAAAATGGGATAATGGTTAAGAAGGGGGGATAAAAAGGTGAGGGGTGAAACAATGAATAAATGAATGAAAATAAAAACAAATAAAAATAAGTGGATAAAAAATAAAAATAAATTTTGAAAAAAGGGAAAAAAAGGGGTGCAGGTAGAGGAGAGATTTCATGGTCTGAAGTTGTTGAACTCAATGTTAAGTCCGGAAGGCTGTAAAATGCATAATCGGGAGATGAGGTGCTGTTCCTCCAGTTTGTGTTGGGCTTCACTGGAACATTGCAGCAGGCCCAGGACAGACATGTGGGCATGAGAGCAGGATGGCGTGTTGAAACGGCAAGCAACAGGAAGGTCTGAGTCATGCTTGCAGACAAACTGAAGGTGTTCTACAAAATGGTCACTCAGTCTGTGTTTGGTCTCCCCAATGTAGAGGAGACCTCATTAGGAGCAATGAATGCAGAAGACCAAATTGAAGGCGATGCTAGTGAAGTGCTGCTTCACCTGAAAGGAGTGTTTGGGCCCTTGGACGGTGAGGAGGGAGGAGGTAAAAGGGTAGGTATTGCACCTTCTGCGATTGCATGAGAAGGTGCCGTGGGAAGGGCATGAAGTGTTGGGGGTGATGGAGGAGTGGACCAGGGTGTCCTGGAGGGAACAGTCCCTACGGAATGCTGACAAGGGGGGTCGTGGCATCATGCTGGATTTGGTGGAAATGGCAGAGGATGATCCTTTGAATGCAGAGGCTGGTAGGGTGAAAAGTGAGGACAAGGGGGTCCCTATCATGGTTCTGGGAGAGAGAGGAAGATGTGAGGGCAGTGGCGCTGGAGATGGGTAGGACACAGTTAAGGGCCCTGTCAACCACAGTGGGTGGGAAACCTCAGTTAAGGAAGAAGGAAGATATGTCAGAAGCGTCATTTTGGAAAGTGGCATCATCGGAACAGATGCGATGGAGTCTGAGTGCCAACTGTCACTGACATCGGCGCCAGTCAAGACAGTGAGCTCTGGCTGCTTGGCCTGATTGCTTTGCGGGTTGAGGGCCACGACTCGGATGTGCCTTGCAAGGTGTTCCTCAGGTGGGGTTGGCCAGGCTGCAGTGGTGCTGCAGGTAGAGACTGGATTAATCAATGCTCCTCTGTCCTTTCAGGAGAAAAGAAGCCATAACAATATTGAGAGGTCAACGACAGATGGAGGCCCCCCAAACCTGCTCATACTGACAAGGAACGAGATGGATGCCTTTGAGATGGCATGCCCATGCGCAGCTCGTTCCAGTGGTCGTGGAGAGGCAGGGGTACTGGGCAAAGGTAAGAGTGCAGTGCACAGATATGAGTGTGTTGGAGTGTGTAAACATTGTTGTGTTGTCTCATGTGTAATGGAAACCTCAAACCTGGAGTCCCCATTGTTCATTGAAAGACGATGGCACCACGATGCAGATCTCCTTTATCTCATCAGCCCACCCATCATGCACAGTGACAGTGTGATGACTAATACTAATGACATCATTTTTCTCCCCTAGAATCGTCATCCAGCAAATGATTGAAGGACCCCAATGAGTCACCCATGATGCCAGAGGACCAGATGCACCTGTGTCACACCCACTTTCTGCACAAGGGACCAGCGTAGATAGCAGCACCTTGGTGGGCATTAGATTGTCGGCTACAATGTTGGTGAACAGCAGTGAGGGCACGGCACACTCACATGAGGAGCAGGCAGAGGCAGAGAGTGTCCAGGATGCTGGCAGTCGGAGGACTGCTGGAGACTGATGAGGCCAAGGCAGATGACAAACCTCTGGAGATGTCTATTAGGCGGCAAATGCTGGATGTCCAGCAAGATGTGTGGGAGGATCTGGTGGAGATTCCTGAGAGTTTGCGTGTCATGGTCTCTCATGGAGGATTCCATGAGGAGCATGAGTAATGCGTTGACCCTCAGCACCGAGCGCACTGCCTCCTCTATTGAGAAAGTGGCAACTTTCATGGAAAGGCAGTTCCAGTAACAGAATCAGGGCATTGCCAGTGTGAGAGATGGGTGAGACACCTAGTGTCTCTGCCAGGTACCCATACATCAACGGCGAACAAGGGATTCCAGATTGAACTCATGTTGGCATATGAGCTTCTGCAGGCTTCTCTCAGAGCACTCTGGATGACGGCAGCAACTCCTCCACCCCTCTGCCAGTGTCTGTGGCATCTGATGAGGCCATGATGACTGAGTGCCCAGCTGTAGCACTGGATGCTCCCTCTCATGCGGAGCTTGCACAGCTCCACTGGTCAGAGGCCGAATGCCAAGGTCATCAAAGCCAACAGGACAGCACAGTCAGCAGGCTGCCTCCAATGCCGCTGCCAGTGAACGGGAGTCACCAAGACGCAGCACTTGCAAACGTAAGTTTAAGGCACCATGAGCACAAGAGGGACTTTTCACGGGTGATCTTCTGTTCTGTCACATTTTGTTAAATTGTTTACTGCTGTGACCATTAACACCTTATATTGTTATGTTCATTTTCTGTGAGTGCCAACATTATATAAATTTTGCTTTTGTGTTAATGGCCTGAGTATGCTTCACTTGTTTTGTAGGTGCAGGGCACACCAGTATCTCATGCTAGACGTGAGTGGCTCTAAACTTTATTGCACAGGCACTGAGTGGACTTTGGAATGGTTCATTTCAAACATTCGGTAAGGAGGCGGCACCCCTGACATGAGGTGGAAGCAGTGCCTTGTCAGACTAGCTGAAAGAGCGTTGAATCAAGGCCTCCTTGGTTTCCCTGCCTCCCTGAAGGTTCCAGAGGTCGGCGTTCACATCCTCACCGTGTTCTTCCCTGGGTACTCTTCTGATCCACCACTGGAGGCATCATCTGTAGTCTGTGGAGCTGCCTCAAGAACCTCTTCTTCCAGTGGGTCCCCCCTTGCCAGAGCCAGATTGTGGAGAGCGCAGCATGCAATGACTATCAGAGACACGCACTCTGGAGGGTACTGAAGTACCCTCCTGAATGGTCCAGGCATCTGAATCTCATCTTCAGCAGACCTATGGTCCTCTCTATCACTGCCCTTGTGGAGGCATGGCTCCTATGATACCTATGCTCTTCTTCTGTTCTTGGGTGCCAAGGAGGCGCTATAAGCCACCTTTTCAATGGATAGCCCTTGTCACCCAGCAGCCATCCATCCAGTTGAGCTGGAGCCATGAAAAGCCTTGGCATCTGTGAGTGTCGGAGAATCTATGCGTCATGAGAGCTGCCAGGGTAACTTGCACAGACTTGCAGAATCTAAGTCTTGTGGTCACAAACCATCTGGACGTTCATGGAGTGGAAGCACTTCCTCTTGACAAAGGTACCCACTAGCGCCTTGATGGCCATATGTGCACAGTCGACGACACCCTGGAGGAGGGGAAAACTAGCAATTGCAGCGAAGCCTTCAGCTCGCTCTGCCTGGCTGGCCTCGTCCATCCGGAAATAAATAAATGTCATGACCCACCTGAACAGGGCGTTAGTCACCAGCTTCATGCAACTGCGGATAGCTGATTTGGACACTCCACACATATCGCCCACTGACTCCTGGAGAGAGCCAGAGGCATAGAAGTTGAGGGCTACTGTGACCTTTAGAGCCACTGGCATGGGGCGGCCACCCACACAATTGGAGGTGATCTCTGGCCCAATCATCTGACATGTGAAGGTCACAGTCTCCATGGAGAGGCGGAGCCTCCTTCAACACTGCACCTCAGACATGTTGAGGTAGCTGCATCGCTGCCTGTACAATCTGACAGCAGGATAGTGGCATCTTCTGCAGCCCCTTCTGCCTTGGACTCCCTGCTGGCCCTGCACCCCCTGTGTCTGGGCTTCTCCTCCCACAGGTCGCTCCCTTGGACACTGCCCATGGACACTTGGCCTCCTCTCCCTTCTGCCCCTCTCTTCCTCAGAGGAGGACATATCACCGGTGGAGTAGAAAACTTCATTACTAGAGAAACAGAAGGCTGTCTGGTTACTGGACGAGCCAACATGGTACAAATCCTCCAGGGCCCTTGGAGACACCAACGAGTCCTGAAATGAAGGCTAGCAATGCAAAGACTGAAACTCAAAACAGAAATAAAGCTGTCAAGTTTCACTAAGCAACCAGCAGCAAACTATCTCCTAAACTCCTCACTAATTACAATGGCAATGCTCCAGGCCGTTTTTATCCTGCACTTGAATAAGGTTTTGTTAAAAACGCGCAGCCCGCCTGTCCATTTTGCCCGTGCAACGAGCACGAAATCACACGGGCAATGTAAAATCATGGCCAGTAGAGTTTTTAATGGCCTTAATTGGTCCTTTAATTGTCAGCAGGCGCAGCTCTAACTCCTGTGCAGGCCTGCCAACTTCAATGCTGTCGGGATGACGTCGGGACATGCTCAAAGTCATTTCGCGCAATTTCACGTGTGTTCGGGTTGGGCGTGCATCCACCCGATCAACGTAAAATTCTGACCATTGAGTTAAAGCAAGTACATTCCCACTGGAGGGTGGGTATATCAAAAGGAAAGTTATCTCTAGGGAACAAACACACAAATCCTATCACCAAGTTCAGAATGACTGTTAGCCGCAGGCCAACACATCCTCATGACTTCAGGTGATGCTTCACCAAGTGAAGCCTGGGAGGCACATAAGAAATATGGATTTAAAAAAGGACTAATGGAACTCATGGCTGGACAAAAGCAAGAATGGAATGGTTTGTTTATCTAGCAACATTAAATTGGTCAATAATTTAATGAAATGCATAATGGGTGAATATTAACATTTCTATAAGGCATTGAGCCTAATTTTAAAGCTGTATCAAAGAGTTATAGAGTTAATACAACACAGAAGGAGGACATTTGGCCCATCAAGTTCATGCCAGTTCTCTGTAGGCGTGTGTATGGTTGACGGACAAAGACAAGCCTCAGCAGTAATCCTCCACTGTTGAGTAACCTGCCAATACTCAACATCTAGGCTCAGACATGGCTCAGGTCCAGAAGAATACAGGGACCAACAACATGTCAATAAGACATGAAAGAAATCAAAACGGTGTTCGTAAAACTTTTTTGCTATTTTAAAATGGACTTTTGCTGAACCAAAAGATGGCTGCTACAGGTCACTGACTCACAGGATTGGCCATCTGTCCTGGAACCTTCCAACAGGGATCACAAGAACAAAAGGGTGCCCCTCTCATCCTCGTGGTTTCTCACACCCCATCATGAGGACCTTATATTCGCGAAACCAGGGGGCTCACAAAGATCAAAACTTGTTCGTCCTGCAGAGGTTTTAACAGACCTGCATCTCACACCTGGGGCTATACAGGTCCATTTCAGAAGGAGACCATTGAGGGAAAATGGATATCATTTGCACCTTTATAAGCTTACCCCTCCAGGGTAGGGTTTACCCAGATAATGGCTCCCCGAAACAAAGTCCTCAACTTTGATGGTGACTCTTTCAGAGGCTAATGAATAGAACTTATAAACTATAAAACAAGACACAGACACCAGGTAAATATCCCTTTTGAAATAATTGTGGAGGAAGGTCACATGGCTCAGGTGATCATTTTGAAATCTCTTTATCCAGTTCAGAACTGAGAAACAAGCAATCTGCTGATTTAACACCAACCAGAAAGAACTCCAGCAGGTTTCCTGGTCGACCAAGCAGCTGGCCACCATCTCTCAACCTCTCAAAGCCTGTTTTATTTTAAAAGCATCTGACCACTGCCTGCCAAGCATGTCCAGAAACCTCATCATGCTACATTGTCACTTGCTTTAAAGGACTTTCATGCGGCTGACTCCAACTAGGGGCTCATCTGAACCGAATTCCTCTATGAAGGAAATTCCCTCTGGACCTTGACTTTCTGGACTCTGGAAATCACAAGAACTAATATTAATTTCTTTGGTTATTTTACTGTTGTTATCCACCATTGTAAAACACCCTCTGTTTTCCTAACCCCCTACAGTACAAGTATGTGTGTGTGTGTGTGTGTGTGTGGTTGCGAACATCCCTCCCAGCCTGGGTTTGAATGTGCAATAAACTAACCTTCTGAGTTAATCATAAAGATAGTTTGCTGTGAGCTACTTATAAAATTGCACCACACAAACTGAGGGTTTGAGGAAGTAAGCCACAGCCTACTTTATAACAATTCAAAAACACCCCCACTTAGAGACAGACGGTGAGAGGATAAAATAGTTCAGTTTGCCTTTCTCTCTCTCCTGCCCATAATACCAAAGGAGGGGACAAAAGGGATGGACTGAAACTTTGGGTTAGTTACCAGCATCCGTTCACCTTTGAGGCCAGGTTTAAATCCAGCTCATGAAATGAAAGGTACATTTTTTTCCTGATAGCCAGGTTTAAATGAGTTTAAACAGTCTCAATCTAGTGCCTTGTGTGCACAAATCTACAGTACAAAATTGCCCATTACTCATCCTAATTATAACTAAATAGGTTGTCCTGAAAGGCGAGGAAGGCTAATTTGGAAAATGTCTCATAGCCGTCCTGGTGGTGGAGGTGTGCTGTGCTAAAGTTCAGAGTAAAAAGCATGTTGTTAGATAACTTTGTCTACTTTCCTTTCCTTGAAAGTCCTTCAAATATCTTTCACATCTGTCATGCTTGAGTAACTACACCTGGATATGTGGTCCTTCACAGCTTATAACTTTAATCAAAGCAACACTTGAATGCCCATGCACTCCATTCATTTTCTGTTTGTTTTTATCAACTCAAAGGTACTACTTAGTTGGTCCAGAAATTCACAAAATGAATTTTCTTTCAGCTCACTGAACCCATTTAGGCAGTTAAATATGGTAAGAGTATCCTTGAGTTGGTAAATCAATCAGTAAAAGAGACGCTGGGGAACTATAATTTAATTAAAATAAAAGCAAAAAACTGCGGATGCTGGAAATCCAAAACAAAAATAAAAATACCTGGAAAAAATCAGCAGGTCTGGCAGCATCTGCGGAGAGGAACACAGTTAACATTTCGAGTCCGTATGACTCTTCAACAGAAGTAAGTAAAAATAGAAAAGAGGTGAAATATAAGCTGGTTTAAGGGGGTGGGGGGTGGAGGGGTGGGGTGGGACAGGTAGAGCTGGATAGAGGGCCAGTGATAGGTGGAGATACATCCAACCTCACACCTTCCTCTCCCTCCCAGAACCATGATAGGGTCCCCCTTGTCCTCACTTATCACCCCACCAGCCTCCGCATTCAAAGGATCATCCTCCGCCATTTCTGCCAACTCCAGCATGATGTCACCACCAAACACATCTTCCCTTCACCCCGCCGGCAGCATTTCGCAGGGATCGTTCCCTCTGGGACACCCTGGTCCACTCCTCCATTCACCCTCTACACCTCAACCCCCTCCCACGGCACCTTCCCATGCAACCGCAGAAGGTGCAACACCTGCCCCTTTACTTCCCCTCTCCTCACCGTCCAAGGGCCTAAACACTCCTTTCAAGTGAAGCAGCATTTCACTTGCACTTCCCTCAATTTAGTCTACTGCATTCGTTGCTCCCAATGCGGTTTCCTCTACATTGGAGAGACCAAACGCAGACTGGGTGACCGCTTTGCATGACCCAGACCTCCCTGTCGCTTGCCATTTCAACACTCTACCCTGCTCTCATGCCCACATGTCCGTCCTTGGCCTGCTGCATTGTTCCAGTGAAGCTCAACACAAACTGGAGGAACAGCACCTCATCTTCCGACTAGGCACTTTATAGCCTTCCAGACTGAATATTGAGTTCAACAATTTTAGATCATGAACTCTCTCCTCCATTCCCATCCCCTTTCCGATCCCCCTTTTTTTCCCAATAATTTATTTAGATTTTTCTTTTCCCACCTATTTCCATTATTTTTAAATGTATTTCCATCCATTATTTTATCTCTACCTTTTAGCCTATTTCGATCCCTTCCCTTCACCCCACTCCACCCCCACTAGGGCTATCTGTACCTTGCTTGTCCTGCTTTCTACCCTTAATTAGCACATTCCTTAGATAATATCACCACCTTCAACACCTCTTTGACCTTTTGTCTATGACATCTTTTGGCTATCTCCACCTATCACTGGCTCTCTATCCAGCTCTACCTGTCCCACCCCCGCCCACCCCTTAAACCAGCTTATATTTCACCTCTTTTCTATTTTTACTTAGTTCTGTGAAGAGTCATGCGGACTCGAAATGTTAACTGTGTTCCTCTCCACAGATGCTGCCAGACCTGCTGAGTTTTTCCAGGTATTTTTATTTTTGTTTTAACTATAATTTAATTTCCTGCCTGCAATGCAAATACAGACTATTTAATATGGTAACAATGTCTTAATCGCTTCTGTGTCTTTTGTCATTTTCTTTTTCTTTGTGGCTTTCTTTTCTCCTCCTTTTATCTTTACTCGCCTCCTTTGTTTTGTTAATTATACTGAATATCTAACAAATTAACCAGATAATGCAAGCTGTACATAATGGTACATTTTAAACATCCCCACCCCAGATGATTTCCCTTCTCTTCCAAAAATAAAAAAGTATAGGTGCCAACCACTGTCTGGTATCTTGCTCAAATGACCATTCATCATTTGAGCCCAAATAAAGAGTGTGGTTCGGCTACTCAGACAGGGAAACCACCACAGCCAAGCCCAATCCTGTTTTCATCTAGTATTCACAAAGTACGTTTTCTGAAATGGATCCTGGAATAGTGGATCAGGATCAGGGATCCCATCTGGTATTTGCTTACCCAGCCCAGGGGACCTAATGCCAATTGTAACATCTGACACTGACACATTGTGACATTGCTTCTAGAATATGTCTCAAACTTCAATGAACACAAAAAAACCCAAACACTAATATTTGGAATTTAAAACAAGTTCAAATTAGTGCAGCAAGGAAACATACAGAATAGAAAATTGCACAGTCCAAACAGAAGTAAGCAAGGTGGAATGAAAGTAGTATTAATATCAACGCTTTGCTGACATAGCCCAAGGTTTTGCTAGACTTGTGGAAAAGGAAATTTCCACAGTCCACAATTCAAAAAATAAATTCCATGATTTTCAAGATGCTTTTCATTTATTTGTGTAGACCTTCCTCTGATTATTTCAGGTCATTTAAAAGTGAAATGACATTCTCTTCCAAATAATTGTTGCTGTTTTTAGTGTGTTACAGTCACACTCACACCTGTTTATCACACTGATGCCAATATTAGCGCCGGTCTACAATGCTCATTGTACCAAAAAGGAATTGGCAGTTTACTCAGAGATGACTGGGCCAAATTTTGAACTTGCACTTGCCCGTTGACTTTCTGTGGACTTTTGTACTGGAACTTACTGCAAGTTAGAAAGCCAAACGGTGTGGTGCTGTTACAGGGTCTCAAATCTGTGTGTATTGGGCAAGCAACTGTGCATCTCCTTAACTGATCAGATTGAAGAATTTTTAATTGTGACACAGAGTCTGAATCAGGAAGTGCCAGTTGGAATATTTAATTCAATATTATTAGGATTTGGAATGGAATGTCTGATAAGACAGTGGGAACAGATTCAATAGTGGGTTTCAAAGGGGCATTGAATAAATGCTTTAAGGAGAAAAAAATGCAGCGATATGGAAAAAGAGTAGGGAAGGGAGACCAACTGTATTGCTCTTCAAAAAAGCTGCCACAAACTTGATAGGCTGAATGACCTCATTTTGTGCTGTAATATTCTATGGGCAAAATTTTCTGGGTGACGTGCGGGGGGTGGGCAGAGCGTAAAATGATGCATGATATTTCGTTATACGTCGCCCGATAAAATGCGACGCGCGCCCGCCATTAATTAATGGGCAAGTTAACGCCCTTAAATTGCCAATCGATGTCGATTTTCAGGCGCCCGTGCGATCTTCAGCTCGGCGCACAGGTGCAACGGGCAGGCGGGTAAGTGACTTTTTAATAAAACCCATCCACGGGAGAGGTAAGAGGGCTCAATGGGGTTGTCAGTCTGGTCTGTGAGTATTTATTGCAGAAAGTTTTTTAAACTAGCCTGTGTGATCTGTAGCAGTTCAGAATGAATTACAGCAGCTTTCTCTGTACTTTGAACCTTCAGCTCAGCACTCTTCAATCAGGAAGCTTTATCGGGCCTTCAGCTTTCCGGAGGCCTCCCTTTAGCCTGGGTATCGGTTCTGACACGTCCACTGGAGACAGTTCCTCTGAGGAGGAAGAGAGGGCGAGAATAAGGAGGAGGCCAGGAGTGCACAATCAGCCTCCAGGGGAGCCACCTTTGGGAGTACAAGCGCAAGCACAAGGAGCGCTGGGCCAAGAGGTAGTCCAAGGTGAAAGGGGCCGCAGGAGATGCCACTATTCTGCTGCCAGGGTATACAGGTGGAGAAGCAGCTACCTCAATATGACTGAGGTGCAGTGCCGAAGGAGGCTCCGATTGTCAAGGGAGACAGTCAACTACATCCGTCAGATGATTGGCCCTGAGATCTCTCCTAATTATGTGGGCAGACACCCCGTGCCAGCGGCTCTGAAGGTCACAGTTGCCCTCAACCTCTATGCCTCTGGTTCCTTTCAGGGCTCAGTTGGTGATCTTTGCAGTGTCTCCCAATCAGCTGTCCACACTTGTGTCAAGCAGGTCACAGACGCTCTGTTCAGGTGTGCATTGACCTTCATCCACTTCCGCTGGGACCAGGCAAGTCAGGCACAGCGAGCCAGAGGCTTCGCTGCCATTGCAGGCTTCCCCCGTGTCTAGGGTGCAATAGACTGCACACATATGGCCATTAAGGCGCCAGCAGGTGAGCCCGGTGCCTTCGTCAACAGGAAGGGCTTCCACTCCATGAACGTGCAGATAGTGTGTGATCACAGGATGCTGATTCTACAAGTCTGTGCAAGGTACCCATGACCTTGACGCCTACATCCTTAGACACTCCCAGGTGCCGGGGCTCTTCAGTGCTCCAGTTCGGCTTGATGGATGGCTGCTGGGCGACAAGGGCTATCCCCTCAGAAGATGGCTCATGACACCTCTCCACCATCCAAGAACATAAGCTGAGCAGCACTACAACAGGAGCCACGCCTCCACAAGGGCTGTGGTGGAGACAGCCATCGGTCTTCTCAAGATATGCTTCTGATGCCTGGACCGCTCAGTACCCCCTAGATCGTGTCTCGGTGATAGTGGTAGCATGCTGCGCTCTGCACAATCTTGCGCTGGAAAGGGGGAACGCAGTGGATGATGAAGATGTTGACACAGTGGATGCGGCTGCACACAATGAGTCCAGCACTGATTCGGAGGATGAGGAAGCACAGGGGAATGATGAGGGGCTAAACGCTGTTCCGGAATTACACCAAGGAGGCAGGGACACCTGGGAGACTTTAATCCAACGAACCTTCAGCTAGCTCCACACAAATAGATCAGGAGGACCAGCATTGCCTGGCGCTTCCATGCTCAGCACTTTAGTGCTACGTCTTCCGCTTCATCAGCTGCAACTAAGGGCTTTGGACATAAACCTCAATGTCCACTTAAACACTCATGACATGTATGTAAAATATACAAATGCAGCACAAAGGAGCCACCCTCAGCCATGGTAACACATCTGGATTTAATTTTATCCATCATATGGTCCAACAAAATAAAAGCAAAACGTTTTTACAACAGCAAGAAATAATGACTCCCTAATCTAGGGCCAACACAAAAGCGCCAGTGAGAAACCCGTGGTGTGCCTAAGGTGCCTTATGTTTATGTTTATGGGTGCTACATCTTGGTGCCACCTCATCGCTCGGAGTGGCTTCTGAGACAGCCTGTTGACTCTGCTGTCCTGTTGGCCTCGATGACCTTGGCAGCCGTCCTCTGGCCCGTGGAGCCTGTGCTGGCCCCGCCTGGGGGGGATCTGCCAGATCCACAGCTGGCATTTCCCCAGTCGTCGCAGCCTTACCCAATGAAGCAGTCACTGGGAGAGAGTCGGAGCAACTGTTGCCCTCATCTGGAGCGCCGTGAGAGGAGCCCGCAGATACGACAGGCAGCTGCTCCACCGACATGAGGTTGTCCCAGACCTCCCTGCTCACCGTCGATGGATGGGCAATGAGCTGGGAAGCTTGAAGCCCATGCCATCTCCCACATTGGCAATGACCAGCTGTGGCCACTGGCACTGTGAGGGCTTGCAGGTCCGAGCGTATCCCCAGGAGAAGCTGCTTGTTCTCCTGGAAGCCCCTCTCCACGAGAGTCGCCACTCTCTCCAAAGAGGAAGCATGACACTCTGAGATGAGGCTCATGGCATCATTCATGCTCCACGTGGACTCCTCCACCACGGACACCAAGCGAAGCATAATCTCATGCCACACTCCCAGATGCTCCCGCATTTCCTGCAGCTGCTGCGTCGCGGACGACTCCAGAAGCACATCATCATACCCCAACTCAGCATGTGCCTGGTCCCCTGCAGTCCTCTGACTACTGGCGCCATCGGCACTCTCTGTCTCGGCCATCTCCTCCAGCGATTGTGAAGTGCCCTCTCCACTGTGCCCCAGGACACTAGCTGACATTGCAATTCCCACCGATGTGCTAGTATCTGCGCTGGTGCCTGCCTCACAGAAATGGTGTGACGCAGGTGACAGTTCAGGGCCCTCAGGTGTGAGAGGGGGCATCTGCAATCGAGCCAGCCTCTGATGATGCTGAAAATAACAACAAGGACAGTGGATCAGTTAGCGTCCACACAGTGACACACTTCATCCCTTTCCCCCAGGCTCATTATGCGCTCAACCTTACAGAACTGAAGGAGGCGAACATTGGTGGAGTGGCAAATAGTCAGAAGGAGGCCCAAATCTTACAGGCGGATACAGATGGGCTGGTCAGATGGCCTAAGGAATGCCAAATGGAATGTTATGTGGATAAATGTGAGGTGATGCACTTGGGAAAGACAAACAAGGTACGGGAATATACGAGGAATGGTAGGACCGTGGAAAGTAAAGAGAATCAGGGGGACCTTGCTGGGCATGTCGACAGGTCTGTTAAGGTAGCGGGACAAGTACATTAGGCGTTTAAGAAGGTAAATGCCATACTTGCCTTTATTAGCCGAGGAATAGAATGTAGGAACAGGGAGGTCATGTTGCAAGTACAGAAAACGCTGCCAAGGCCACAGCTATAGTTCTGCGTGCAGTTGTGATCTGTGCTTCACGGGAAGGATGTGATCAGAGTGAAGAGAGTGCAGAGGTCGCTGACCAGGGTGCATGCTGGGCTGGAGAGTTGGAGTTATGAGGACATATAGCATAGACTGGGGTTATTTGCCCTGGAGCAGAGGAGATTGAGGGGTGACATTACTGAGCTTTATAACATTATGAGGGGCATAGATAGGGTCGACAGAAAGGAACTTTTCCCCTTGGCGGAGGGATGAGTAACCTGGTGGCATTGATTTAAGGTAAGGGGCATGAGGTTGACAGGTGAGTTGATGAGGAACTTTTACACACAGTAATGTGGGACGCACTGGCTGAAAGGGTGGTGGATGCAGAAACCCTCCTAACATGAAATAAGTATTTGGATGTGAAGTTGCGATGCCAAGGCATACAAGGCCATGGGGACAGTGGTCAGAAATGGGATAAGGTGACTTTGAAAGGTGCTTGACACGCGCATCTTCGAAGGGCCGAGGGACCTTTGTCTATGACCCACACCTCTGACTCTAACAGTCTGTGAATGAGCAATGTTGCTACAATAACGATTCAAACAATCATCAGTGCTTTGGATGGTGGGAAGACAGACCAGATGTCACTGTGGACCTCAAATACCTGGCCACTCCACCCCAGCCTCACCGACATCTGTGGAACTGGGCGCCTTTTAAGCTCCAGGGCCTCCTGTTCGAAATGGCTCAAAATCAGCAACTGGGCCTGGCCGCCTCCAGTCCGCAAACGCTCAGAAGCATTGTGAGCATTTTTCTCTTGAAAAACAGAGACCATTCATTGCGGCTTATCGCACATGTACTCTGCACGCGCACACCGCATCCCAACCACAGTGGCCCATTTCAGGCCTCTAGTGCCTCCTCTCCATGCTACTGCTGATCAGTCACAAAAATATAGTACGACCGCTCCCAACCGTAGACCCCCCCACCCACCTTGGGCACATTCTGCGTCCATCACTTTAAGAAACACACAGTCTTAGCTTCCATGGCAAGGAGGCGCAACTAGATGTGGTGTCGAGAGCAGCAGATAGCTCTTGGCCACAAGACCTTGCGGCTCCCCTTCCACAATCTCATCACCGTGAATAGGACATGTGTTGGAGTTCTGAGTATGCGCCTAGCTGCATCTCCTTCAGGTTGCCCCAGACTAGTCATGTGCAACAAAGAGCAACACCTGGTGCGGGGGAGAACTCATCTCCTCATGAACCACTCAGGCTGATGTAAGCATGGGCACTATCTGCTTGCCCACCCAGTGTACAAGAAATGCCCAACATGATTCAATGCAGTCACGACAGTAAGACTTGGCGGGGGGAAGGTGGGCCCTCAAAGGTTAAGGCTACCTGTTGGGTTAAATGCCCAACACCAACATGGTACTCACCCTTCCAGAATGCAACAAATCATTGAAGCACTTATGGCACTGGATCCAGGTGCACTGCACCACATCGCAGGAGTTCACCACTTCCGCCACCTCCTCCTAGGCATGCTTCATCATGTCGGGGGGCCTCCTCCTCCCATCCTGGGGAACCAGCGCCTCCCACCGTGCTGCCACCTCCTCGAGATCGGCAGCAAGGCAATCATCAGAAAAGCAAGGGGCATATTGGCCCCCCAGCTGGCCTACCCTGCAGCCTGCCCTGCTCCTGGGACAGACCCTGTAGCCTGCCCTGCTCCTCTACCCTTCCCTCCACACTGACCTGCTGAGCAGACCCCCTGCGGTTGGGCCTGCAGCTCGCCATAGCGAACAGTCTACAGGAGGCTGCCAGGCCTTCTTTTAAACAAACTGCCGGGTCGCCATTGGACCCGGCGGTCTGTACATGCTCACCGCAAACTTCACACTCCCCCTCTCCATGGGAGTCGGAAATGCACTGGGTGGGCCTTAATTGGCCTGTCCGCGCAAAATGGCGGCGCAGCCCCGATCGCAGGCGGCGATCGGGTTCGCACCTGCCGCGTCAGCACCTGCTCTGCCTGCCCGCCAAACGGAAAATTTTGGCCTATGATTTTATGTCAAATCAGGTAACAAAGCAAAATAAAGAGAGGGAAGGAAAAATTGAATTGAGAGAGAAGGAGAGAGAAAGGAGACAGAAAGAAAATAAATAATTTTCTTAATCTCCAGCAATAATTAAAATCTGAAGGAATGAGACTCCAAATTGTAAAAGTAAAATTTTCAGTGCGAGAGAGATTGTTTGGCACCAAATAAGACTTATCATGCTGTGAAAAAATTACTTTTTTGGAGTGCACAGCCCTAACTTTTTCTGGTGAGTTTAGTGCCTACCAATCCACATACAACAACACTAGGAGATAATGGGTCAGATGACCAAAAGTTCGATTAAAGAGCTAGGTTTTAAGAAGTGTCTTAAAGGAGAAAAGCGAGATAGAGAGGCAGAGAGGTATAGGGAGAGTATTCCAGAATTGGTAGATCTGCTTGCTGAAGAGCCCAGAAATGCTGGCCAAAGGTAGCTGGGCCAGCGGCGGTTAGGTAACCCGGAATGGGGAAGTGGTTGCACACAGCACCCCTCCATGTAACACTTAAAAGAAAATTTCGGCCCCACTCCCACACCCAATCCCTACACATGTTCTTGCCTGCACTGTACATTTACCCCTGTTACTATAATACCTGCATCAAATCCTGACTGAGGGCCAGGGTGTGGGAAGGTCCAGTGTAAATTAAAGGTCCTTGACAGGCGAGGGGGAAGGTAAATGTCTAAGGTAAGTGGATAGCATTTGGAGGGTGGGAGGGATTGGAGGTCACGCGGGGTTGGATTCGAGGTCGGATGGGATTGGAGGCTGAGGGGGGTTTGGAGCTCAGGGGAGAGGTCGGAGGTTGGGAGTTTGGGCCAGGTCAGGCCTACGGGGGTGTGGGGGGGTAGGTGTCAGGCCTCAGGGGGAGGCGGGGCCGGGCCTTGGTGAGGGGTGTGGGGAAGGGTGTCAGGCCTCAGGAGGGGGGTGTCGAGCCTCGGGGGTGGGGTCAGGCCTTGGGGCAGGTCCGGTTGGGCCTGGTGGGTTGGGGGTGAGTCCCGTGCGGGTGGGGGAAATCCTGTGGGGTAGTGGGAGACCTCTGGGGGATCGGGGGTTGTGAATAGTCCCATGCATGAGGTGGGGGGAGACCCTTGGGAGGCTGGGGATTGGGGAATGTCCCATGGGAGGATAGTTATGGGGTGGGGATAGCCCCTGGGGGAACCATGGGTGAGGAGACTCTCTTGTGGGAGGTCAGTCTGAGCCTGTACAATAATTACCCAGAAGTTAGAAGTGGTTTTAATTCTAACTTTTTCCAGGTAACTATTGGTGTAACCCAATCAGAACCATCCAAACTTTTTTGGATGGTTCCCAGTGCAGAGCAATTTCCCATTGGAAGTTTGCACTTCTGGGTAATTGCCGTGCAAACCTTACCTGTGAACTTCCGAAGGGATTCCCCAGCACATCTTTGGGATACTGCTCCCAAACAGATGCTGGGGGGCTCAGAAGTTAAGGCACAAAAGCACTAAATAACCACAAAAATCACGAGGTAAGGCGGGAACTTGTGACTGTAAACACTACAGACAAACAACTAGACTTCCCAGGTTAAAGGTCGGCAAGGTTTGTGTCGGCTTGGGTCACAGATTTCCCATGCAAAATGTCAGTGAGGTTCATGTTGGCTCACGTTAGGGTCCATTCAAAAGAACTTTCAGTTTTCGGATGTGTTCAGTTTTCGAGTGCAAGGATAAAAGATATTTGACTGGAGTACTAAGTGTCTTGTTATTTGACCACTGGGAAAACTAAGACTGAACACTAAGCTGGATCATTATGTTGAAATGCTATAAAATATAATAAACGCATTAAAATAAAGCCTTTGTAAAACCAAAAATGAAAGGATTTCAACATCTAGGGATGGATTGCACTGGGGGATAGATTACCTGCCCCCCGATCTAAAAGTCAATCGGCACCTTGCCGACCAGAAATCCAGCCGCCCTGCAGCAATATTACACTGGGAGTGGCCTCAATAGGGTCAAAGTGGGGCTTGCACCCCGATCAGGGAGGAACTCCTGCCCTAGACAGCCTGATTAATGGGCAGCTTTGGAGTCTCAGCAGTGCCAGAAGAGACTAGTGGTCACTGCTTGGACTACAAACAGCACCAAAGAAGAAGAGAAGATGTCTCCTGGACTTGTGGTAAATCCAGGGATTTTGGGCAGGCCTGGCTGGGAGACCCCAACAAGAGGCAGGAAGTGGGTGGAGGGGGGGTCATGATAGAGAGGCTGGGAGGCAGGGATGGGGGGGGTGTTTGAGGGTGTGGGGGGGTGGTGCGCGGGTATGATCTTGGCAGAGAAGCCCCTGAAGGGCACAGTGGACTGCTCAAAGGAGGTACTCCCCCACCCCTCTTCCTGCCCATGAAGTCAAAGCTGCTGGGCTTTCGTCTTGCCCCCGCCTTCCCCTGCAGACTGAAAAGTTGCAGTGGAGGTGGATTGAGAGCCTTAAGTGCCAATTAATTAGCCATTTAAGGGCCTCAATATACCTAAGAGAGGGTGGGCTGCCTAATGCCTTACTTGCCTCCCTGTGGGAGATAGGATGTGGGGGGACATTGGCGACAGGCTGGCTACCCACTTTATTTTACGAGCTTCCCTCCCCCACCTTCAGGTGTGCTAGCGGGGGCCGTAAAATTCAGCCCCTAAGCATTGGTGCATGGTAAAGACTAGGGAAACCATTCAATCATAGGTTTACATAAGCTCTGTTCATTGATTTCATGAGCGGAAGTTATTAGCTTTAGAAATGTTAAGGGTTAGCAGGCACTGGGAATTACAAGTACAAGGAAATTGATCTTCCTCAATGATTCAAATATTGGATGCGGCAAGTGTGCAACTGAGAAATACAGATCTGGGGTGTTTCAGTTAAAGTTCAAGGTTTTAAGAAATGTGGAATTTTTAACATTCTAGAAAAGTTCAAAATGATGCAGGAGTGTTGAAACTGAATCTGTAGTAAAAGACAAACATACGCAGATGAGGAAATGCCAAGGCCTTCAACCCACAATGGGGGACAAGGAAACTTAATGCACACATGATGCTGGTGACATCATGATATTTGAAAGCCATGGGTGTTTTACTCCAGGTCTGTCCTTCTACAGCCATAGTGATGGATTTTAGGAGAAGGAGCTATGGTGACAGTCAGGGTACAATAATCAGCCTCAGCACCACTCAGTCAGGGAGGGAGCAATCAATCAGGATTTTGAGCTCCACCTGCTGATGCCTGAAGAGCATATATAAATATTGCAGTCAGCGAGGACTGACGAAATTCCATTGCCAAGTCTGCTTTTTCTCGTTCATGAGACTCACACATAGATAATGCCCAGTGAATTACAGTTATGCTTCTGAAGTCTTTTGAACTGTCTTCTTAGATGAATAACAGCCTTTTTGGCTGAGTGGGATGAAGTAAAACCATATTCAGCCAGATCACTTTCAAGCCAGCCAACAGCCAGCAGAAAAACTGGCATCAGCAGCAAAGCTACAATATCTCAATATGGTATTTATCCCTATCCCTGGTAGTAGCAAGATTCTAACATTCATATTATTCCCCCAAGTTGATTCTATATTTTCCTGTGACTATATTACTCAATCAACAAATGTGTGCATCAGACAAACAGGTCTTCCAAGGCCAATACATCTTCTTGGTTAATGTTTGACTTACACATACTTTTGTGTCTAAGACACAACCTGTAAGCCAAATGAGCCCTTAGGCTCCTTTGAGAGGGTACATGAACATTCTGTTAATTTCACTCAAAAAAGTTGGCAGTTTTGGATTTTAGCCTGAAAGGCTGAAAATAGCTGCTCCTTAAAAGTTTAAATTTGATTAACTAAAGCTAGAGCAGTCTTTACCAGTTTTCCAGGTTTTGGGGTAGGGGAAAGATCGGGCATGGGACCTCAGGGAGAAATTCTGTTGCAGTGGCAAGTATCCTGATAGCGAGACCCCAAGTGTGGGAGACTTCCGCTTGGAAATGAAAAAGCAGGCCACGCGCGATAGCCAGCTAATTAGGTATTTAGAGTCATTGGACCCAGACAATTGCGCAGCAGGGATCACGGGGTCAAAGGTGGCGCATCATATTTAAATGGCACGTGGACAGGCATCCATTCTCTACAAACCAGCAGCATTAGTCTACCTGTCTGTGAAGAGGTTTTTGAACTGCTGCCACCTTCTCCCCACCAGCCACCCTTGGATCCCTGTATCTGATGCTACCCACTCCTCACCTACCACACTTGGATCCTTTTAGCTGCTGCTACCCTCTCTCCACCTGTTGACCTGATCATCTGCTGTCACCCCATACAAAACTGAACAAATCTTTCAGTGCAGAGAACATATGGTTCCACGGTTTAGCCATGCCTCCCTGCAGGTCCTCCTCTAGGCTGTCCGGGAACGGCAAGAGGTCTTGATTCCTAGCAAAGGCAGCAAGGGCCCCTACCCACTGACCAAGGCCTCCTACTCGGAGATCACAGCAGAGGTTAGCAGCTGTAGGATCAACGAACAAAACAGGGTTTAATGCCAGAAAAGGGTCAGTGTCCTCCTGAAGTCCACAAAAATAAGTGGCAGGGTGTAGTGTCAGCAAAGTGGCACTCATGAGAATATGAAGGAATATATATTGGCAAGTGGAGACGTATGCCAGGTGGAAGTTTGTGTTTAAGCCTCAGCACAGATGGAACATTAGGACTGAATGCGTGGGTAGCCAGTTCATGCTGAGAAAGTTGTACCAGTTGAAGGTCAATGCCTGTAGAGCACTTGCCAGAGAAGTGTCATTAGCTGTCATAGGGCTGCTTGCTCATAAAGGGGATGACACTCAATCCTTCCATCTGCCTGCAGGACAGAAGAGCACATAACACAAGGGAGCATTCAAAGATAGGTGGAGGTGTACCTGACATCTGCATATTGACCCCTGCAGAGGAGGAGGCGATCGAACTGGCCAGGGTGCAGAACGGGTGCACAGTTGCAATGCCAGAGTCAAGGCAACAGGATGAGGATGTCTCTAACCTGATGTCAAAAACTGGGCATACAGGAGACACACATGGTTCAGAGCTGAGGAATGGGATTGTGATGTATCCTAACCTAATGCTTTGTGCTCTCCACTGCAGGCTCTGACATTCAGGAGGAACATCAACCATAGTCAGCAGCAAGACAAGGCTCCGCCTCTGAGGATGATGACACAAGAAACTCAGAGGATGCACTCTCACATCATTCCCCTGCACCCTCCACCACTGCAGAGACTGTCACCTCGGTGGGAACATGCTCACGATTAGGCTTGATGTCACAATCCGGTGAGCACATCACAGACACATCGCATCAGCTGATGGTGCTGAGGTCACTGACAGTTGGAAAACTGTTGGAAACCAGGTACATGTTGAGCTCCTTGCATATGTTGGACCTCTGGAAATAGCTGCAAGAAAGTTGATGGAGAGCCAGGTCCAGCAGAACACTCAGTGCCTGCTGGATATGTGCTCGGACCTGTATTCCATTGCACTGCCCATGGGCTCTATACAGCAGTGGTTAAGCCAGAGAGGGACAAGGCACCTTGACCTCTCTTAAGGTGCCCTTCCCCTTTGGGAATCAGGGAGGTCCCATCATGCACTGACAGGGACGTGGAGCATCAGCCAGCCATCTCAGGGACATCATCTCAGGGTGCTCCAAGGGGCCATTGCCGGTCCGCATCCCCTCTGCCCCCACGCCTGCAGTAGGTGATGCTGAGGAGGGTGTACCTGCATAATAAAAGTAAAATACTGCAGATGCTGGAAATGGAAATAAAAACAGAAAATGCTGGAAAAACTCAGTAGCTCTGGCAGTATCTGTGGAGTGAGAAACAGACTTAACGTTTCAAGTCTAATATGACTCTTCATCAGAACTGGATGAACTTCCAGCACCTGCACCTGTGCAGGAGACCCTCAGCAAGTTGGAGCCCTCCAGGCCTTGGACCACCAGAGGATGGCCACCAAGGTCATGTCAGACAACGGGCAGTGTAACTGTAAACCATTGTAATGACACAAAAGTAGCATGGGTATCCAATCAAGCAATGGCATTGTGCAATAATGAGTAAATATATGGTTTCGATCACTTTATTTACGTATGTTGAACAGTCATATTGTAGAGATGTGTCCAGCCAGATGGTAGCTTTGTAAGGGTTGCTGCTTCATTGATAATCAATGATGGCTGAGATGGGTTTATTGGCACAACATTTTTTGTGGTGCCTCAGAAGTAGTGGCAGATCTGCATTTGGAGAGATGGAGGTTTTATGTTTTTCAACCTTTATTAAGTTTAGGTTTGGGAATTGGCCTCAGTGACAGGCCAGCTCTTATCACCCTTCAGAAGGGTGAGCTTGCGCACCTGAGGTATTCCATATTTTGCAGGTACACTCATAGAAACATAGAAAATAGGAGCAGGAGTAGGTCATTAATCCCTTCGAGCCTGCTCTGCCATTCAATGTGATCATGGCTGGTCCTCTATCTCAATGCTGTACTCCTGAACTCCCCCCATACTGCCTGACACCTTCAGAGTCCAGAAATCTATCTACTTCCTTCTTAAATATATTCAGTGACTTGGCATCCACAGCTTTCTGTGGTAGAGAATTCCATAGGCTCACCACCCTCTGAGTGAAGAAGTTTCTCCTCATCTCAGTCCTAAATGGCCTATCCCATATCTTGAGACTGTGACCATTTGTTTTAGATCCCCCTGCCAAAGAAAACATCATCCCTGCATCCAGTCTGTCCATTCCTGTCAGAATTTTATACATTTCAATGAGATCCCCTCTCATTCTTCTAAACTCCAGCGAATACAGGCCTAGTTGAGCCGATTTCTCCTCGTACAACAATCAGTTTGGTGAACCTTCACTGCACTCCCTCTCATAGACGTCTACAGCACAGAAGGAGGCCATTCGGCCCATCATGTCCACGCCGGTCAACAAAGATCTGATTACACTAATCCCATTTCCCAGCACTTGGCCCATAGCCCTGGAGACTTTGGCAACCAAGTGAATATCTAAATACTTCTTAAATGTTACGAAAGTTTCTGACTCAACCTATGGTAAGTATATCCGTTCTTATGTAAGGAGACCAAAACTGCACACAATACTACAGGCGTAGGCCTCAGCAAGACTCTGTACAGCTGTAGTAAGATATCCTTGCTCCTGTACTCAAGTCCTCTTGCAATGAAGGCCAACATAGCATTTGCCTTCTTAACTGCTTGCTGCATCTGCATGCTTGTTTTCAGTGACTAGTGTACAAGGACACCCAGGTTCCTTTGTACATCAACATTTTTCAATCTATCACCAGTTAAATATTATAAAAGCAAAATACTGCGAATGCTGGAAATCTGAAAAAACAGAAAATGCTGGGAAAACTCAACAGGTCTAACAGCGTCTGTGGAGAGAAAAAAACAGAGTAATGTTTTGGGCTCTGAAGAAGTCATACAGACTCAAAACGTTACTCTGTTTTTTTTCTCTCCACAGATGCTGTTGGACCATTTAAATACTCTGCCATTCAGTTTTTCCTACCAAAGTGGATAAATTCACACTTATCCACGTTATACTGCATCTGCCATGTAGTTTCCCACTCACTCAAACTGTCTAAATCACCTTGAAGCCTCTTAACACCCTCTTCACCACTCACATTCCCACCAAGTTTCATGTTGTCGGCAAATTTGGAAATAATACATTTCGATCCCTCATCCAAATCATTGATATAGATTGTGAATAGCTGGAGCCCAAGCACTGATCCTTGCGGTACTGCACTAGTCACCGTCTGCCACTCTGAAAATCACCCATTTATTCCTACTGTCTGTTTCCTGTCTGCTAACCAATTCTCAATTCATGCCACTATATTACCCTCAATCCCATGTGCTTTAATTTTGCACACTAACCTCTTATGTGGGACTTTATCAAAAGCTTTCTGAAAATCCAAATATAACCACATCCACTGGTTCTCCCTTATCTATTCTGCTAGTTACATCCTTAAAAACACTGCAGTATGTTTGTCAAACATGATTTCCCTTTCATAAATCCATGTTGACTTTGCCTAATCTTGTTGATATTTTCTAAGTGTCCTGTTATCACATCCTTTATAATAGACTCTAGCATTTTTCCTACTACTGATGTGAGGCCAACCGGTCTATAATTCCCTGTTTTCTCCCTCCCTCTTTTTTCAAATAGTGGGGTTATATTTGCCACTCTGCCGGGACTGTTCCAGACTCTACAGGATTTTGGAAGATGATAACCATGCATCCATTATTTCTATGGCTACCTCCTTTAGTACCATGGGATGTAGATTATCAGGCCCTGAGGATTTATCAGCTTTCAGTCCCACTAATTTCTCCAGGACTATTGTTTTAGTAATACTAATTTCCTTCAATTCCTCCTTCTCACTAGACTCTTGGTTCCCTAGCATTTCTGGAAAGTTATTTGTGTCTTCCTCTGTGAAGATCGAATTAAAGTACTTGTTTAATTGCTCTGTCATTTCCTTGTTCTCAATTATAAATTCTCCTGTTTTGGGCTGTAAGGGACCAACATTTGTCTTCACGAATCTTTTTCTTTAGATACATAGAATTCCTGGTGAGGTCTTTCAAGGATTTGGAGCTTGTGTGACTGAAGTGTGTACAATCTCCTTTCAGTCAGAAGTGTGTGTGGCTATGATGTCACCATGCATATTGGCTTGTTCATGCCAAGGACCTGCAGTCATTTCCCTTCTAGATCCCAGAGGCTGCAGGCCTGTGGGTTGGTCTGGAGTATGCCCAATCTGGTGCCACTTCAACAGTGACATTTCTTGAGGTGGAGAGCAAGGGATCTTGTAAGACCCTTATTCTGGCTGAAATCAGGATTCAATGTGTGTCACGGGTCTCTCTCGCGCATTGCTCATTCGCCCTGGCATCTGCAGCTGGAGCCGCACCATGCTTTCCCTCAGGGTCTTCTAATTTTTCCCCTTCATCCTTGTCTGAAGTTGAATCCAGCTCCTCCATCTCTCCATCTGGCAAATCCTCACTGCTTTGCAGGCAACAGAACATCATCTTCAGTAGTCTAATGGTGTGTTCTATTGTTGTCCTTGTTAAGGCATGGTAGGCATTGTACCTCTCCTCTGCTGGGCTTTGTGGGCTCTGTACAGAAGTCATGAGCCAATCATATCTTCAGAAGATATCCCCTGACCCCTGGGATCCAGCCATACAGTTGTGCAGGGGAAGCAAACAGCTATGGCACCTGAGAGTGACTGAGGATGTAAGAGTCATGAGAACTCCTTGGGAAAAAAACACACATCTGCAGGATTTGTTTGCTGTGGTCACAACCAATTTCACATTGAAGTACTTTTAAAAAATTATTTCATGAGATGTGGAAATCACTGGCAAAGCCAGCATTTGTTGCCCATCCTTAATTTCCCTTGAACTGAGTGCCTTGGTCAGCCATTGCAGAGAGCAGTTAAAAAACTACATTGCTGTGGGTCAGGAGCCACATGTAGGCCAGATCAGGTATGGATGGAAGATTTCCTTCCCTAAAGGGCATTAGTGAACCAAATGGGCTTTTACAACAATGGATAATAGTTGTTGTGGTTGCTGGTACTGAGATTAGCTTTATATTTGCAAATTTATTGATTGGATTCAAATTCCACCTGCTGCTGTGGTGGGATTTGAATGCATATTCCTAGATAATTAGCCTGGGTCTCTGGATTACTAGTCCAGTAACATTACCACTGTTTCCCCCTTTCAGTTTATGAATGATGCTGGCTGTTCCCAGGGAGCTGTCAGAGCCACATGTGTGCAATCAATTGCCCTTTGTACTTGGAGAAATCCAGCAATGGAACCAAATCCAACATCTCTGGTTGCCTCACTCTCAGGGTTTGTAGTGACTCTCACAAAATCATCGGTCCTTTTGAATGAGATATTGGTGACCTCCCTGACGTACCTGTGAGTGGCTAACTGCGAGATGCCACACTTGTCCCCCATGGAGAACTGGAATGATCTGCTGGTATAGAAATTCAATTCTGTGGTGACATTTAAGGCTACTGACATAAGGTTGCCTCCCATTCCACAGGGACATGGGTCTTTCTTAAGGAGTGGTTACTGGTCAGTGACTGGCTGCTGTGACATCCTCAGCCATCTCTGACATTGCCTCTGTGACATTTTCAGGTAGTTACTTTGTGTGTGGTATATACGATTAACCGCCATTGCTTGTTGTCACACTGGCCCCTGGTTACCAGCATCCTGAGCTGCCTCATCCTCTTCTGCCACTCCTCGTTGGTGCTGGCCATTGATATGCATGGCCCTGGGCCATCCCCTGCCGATTCCTCTCCTCTGCCACCAGAGCCTTCAAAAACATTGGATGCATGAAACCTATTCTGTCTGCCCGAAGTGAACTGCGACAGAAGGCAGGCAAAGATCTGGTCAGCTGAGTCTATATGACCCTCCTTCCTGACTTGAGGACTGTGGACCAATGGGAAGCAGCTGCTGTACATCGGTCACACTCTGGTCTCCACCCACCCCATCATGGCCAACTCTTTCTTCGACCTGATCTCTGGCCACCTCTTCCTGTCGTTGCAGTAATGTCCCTGGACACTCCCTCTCTGACCCTGGAGCTGCAAGCCATCACCCAAAACCTCCCTCAGTTACCTTTGACTTTCCCTCCATCACCCTAAACCCTCCCTCCATCACCCTTGCTCTGCCGAGGGTGACCCTCAGCCCACTCACCATTACTCTTGATCAACTGTCTATCTCCATGGAAGCCTACTACAGAAAATTGAGACATAGACCAAACACTGCATAGACTGAAATTTCAGCCTTTCACCCGAACAACGTGAAGGCCAGGGAAGAACTTCATGTCCAGTTCTGTGGTTGACCACTCACCCATGAACCAATGCCAAAATACCTTGCCATCACTCTTGACCATACATTGACCTACTGGCAACACCTCCAGAACACCGGAGACAAGATCAAGACAAGAGTGACTGTCATATGGAAACTGGTGGGTACCAACTGGGGCAGCAGAGCCAACACTCCGCGGATTGCTTCACTTGGTCAGGTTTACCCAACAACAGGGTACTGCTGCTCAACCTGGCTGCACACAAACATGGTAGAGATCCACCTCCGGGAAAGGGTGAGGATTATTTCTGGGATGTTGGGACCAGCCCAGCTCAAGTGACTTTCTGTGCTAGTACATTGTTAAGGCCACATCAGGAGGGGTAAAATATGACTCCTCTGTCCTTATATGCTGATGCAAAGATACAAGACTGACAGGCTTTCTTGAGGTTTAAAAACAAAAAAGGTTAGATTTTATTGGTCAGGATTTTGCCCTCGTTGGGCGGGCTCAGCGGGAGCGAGCGGGAACACTCAGGAAGCCCGCCCAGCGTGAAACACATGCTGCAGCACTCAGCGCTGCCTGTGTGGAGGGTGGAGGAGGGCGATTGGGGAACTTTGTGCATGCACACAAGTGCACACAATGAAAGCTCCCTGAGGCACATAGCTGAAGATTTTTAAAAATAAATAAATAATTTTAAAATGGCAAAAAACGTGAACAGGGGCATATTATTAATGAGATGTTAAAATTTTTATTATATTTTTAATTGCTGTTGGAAACCTCATCCCACCCGTGGATGAGGTTTCCTAACAAATCCAAAGGCCGCTTGGCATTTTCGCCTGCCTGCCAACCGTAAGGTTGGACAGCAGCAAACAATTTCATTTAATTGGTACTTTAATGGGCTTAATAGGCCTTTTAATTGTCGGCAAGCGTGCTGCTGACTCCCACCCATGCTCGTCCGACTTCATCGTGCATCATTTTATGCTCATTTGGGTCAGACAAGCACCTGCCCGACGAGCGAAAATTCTGGCCATTGAGTTAAAAACCCACCCAGATAAAGATAGCAAAATATTTGAAAAGGTAAACTCATGCTTCTCAAACTTTCAAGGCCCACATTCACACACAAACAAGCATGCAAAATTTACAAGTTGTATTGTAGGTAGTTACTTTCTTAGCCAAATTGAGATTCAATGCCGAAAGATAAAGAAACTGAGAGTCCACTGTTTATGGGTCCTTGGCTGCGTTGCTGTGGCAGAGATTTTTCCAAGTTTCTCTAAATTCCAGGAGTTGAGCTGAATCTCATGTAACTGCAATTTCCAGAAACAATTTCTTTTTAATACATAATTTCTCCCTTCCAGAAGTCACTGAATTTTGTAACTGAGGTTCCTTGCGATGGAAAATTCACTAACTCTGTGATAGATTTTTAAATTGTCAGGAATAGGGTCTTAACTTGAAAGAGGACAGAAGGGAATTCCTACTGCTCCACTGGCAGCTTTTCCAGACTACTCCACCTGTTTGCATCTTGCATGCTTTATTAAAGAGATTTCAAAATGGTTACTTCAGTCATATTACCCCTCTTCCCCTGTAATGATTTCAGAAGGTGTTTGTTTACCTGATGCCTGGACTGATGGTTGCTTTTATTTCATGGCTGGGGGACCAGAGGAGTAGATTCTGTAATGTCCCAACCATTAAACCCCTGAATGAGTCATTATGCATTTGATGAGTTAGGGATACATATCTCCATATAACTATTGTTCTAATATGTCTCCGGTAGAGTTAGTTTTATCGAGATGTAAATACTATGCCCAGGATATTTCAGTAGATACCTTTGGAGGTGGTTCTTGACATCCTCAGGTGTGAAATGCCAGAGAAGGATGCATGTCTGAATTGCATTCCACATTGGAAATTTCTAGAAACTGATCACTGGCAATACCAGATGTCAGGTGACTTGTGGCAGCCATCTTTAGTCACTGTCTTTTCTTGTCTTTAAAAAGTCCTTTTTAAACAGTTCAGTATATATTTGGTCAGCCAGTGAAATTACGGATTAATATTACTCATACATAAAGTCACATCATTGCGACAAAATATTGAACCTCCTGATCTCCACAGAGAAAACATCCTCCTCAAAGAACAACATTGGCTGACAGCTAACAAAGCACTCCCATTGACACAGGGCCTCAAAAATACACTGAGCACTCATCTGAAATCTTGCAGTCTCAACTGGAACACACAGCGCACCCTACAAATTGACAGCAGCCCCACATTTCAATGGTGCATCTCCTGGTTGACTGCAAACATCACCAACCACAACCTGGTAACTGACCCAAGTGGTGAAGTCTAAAGTTTCAACCTTGTGCAGAAAATCTGGACAACCCTCAATTGCTTGAAGACAGGCTAGGGAAGATGTGGCTATTTTGTCCCACAAGTAGTACAAGAAGATGTGGTCATCTGAGTCAGGCCATCACCCACATACTAAATTTCTGCCTGATAGATCCATTCCTGGTGGCATCACAACCATTCACACTGTGTCAGCTGAAGCCTTGAATAGATTTTTAACCACGATATATAACTTAAATTGTAACTACTTCCCCAGCCATACAAATGAAAAAAAAACCCTAGAGCAGCCCCTATCACCATTGAGTTGGCCCCCCACCCCCACCTCCAGCACCTTTAAACTGCCCCGTTACCCTCAACCTGCTAACTTTCATCCTCAACCCTCCCTCTATCACCCTTGAACTGCCCTTGGTAACCCTTGGCTCTCCCAACCTTATCTTTGGTATGCTCTCAATCACCTTTGATTTCCCTTCCATCATGATTGAGCTCTCATTGGTAGAGATTGACCTTCCCTGTGTCGTCCAGCTCCCTCCCTGTCCCCAACAAACATTTTTAGGCCCACCAAGACACGCCCTCCCTTCCATGGCAGCCATGCTCCACCCTTTTTACGTCCACCACAATTCACCCTCCCTTCCATGGACAACAATGCAGCGACATCCCTGGAGAGCCGACACCCTCCCATGGACAGCCATGCCCTGACCTCCCTGGACAGCTGACACACTCTCTTTCATGAACAGCCATGCACCGACCTCCCTAGACAGACGACACCCTCCCATCCACAGACAGCCATGCCGGATTGTAGTATAAAGGGTTAACAGATGGGGTATGCTAATGTATTACGTAGATAATGATGTACCACTGACATCAGTCAGTCATGTGTTAAGCTCTCTCTCTCTCGAGCAGATACCAAAGTATGTCTACAGTCTACTAACCAAGTCCCATGCCTAGAGTCCAAGATAGAAGGACACATCTCAGAACATGATGGGAGCAGTGGAGACATTGATGTAAAAATCACATCAGTGTTATTAAAGGAACCACGGGGTGAAGAAACCTTTGAAAGCAGCTCATAAAAAATTTGGCAGAAGGAGAAGGCACATTGGAGAGAGGTAATGATGACCATACCTGGTGAGCATTTCCTCCAGGATTGAGCAGCATCAGGCCTTCACGAACAGGAGCAAAAGCTTTAAGTTAGTTCTATTCTTTATGCAGTAGGTTCAGTAGCAGATGATATTTTTCTAAGGCAAAGGGTGCAGGGGCCCACTGTGGACTTTGAGTCCATTCTTAAAGCGCTTGACTCTTATTTTAGCCCAAAGCAAAACTTAGTAATCAAACAGGCACGTTTTAACCAGCGACCTGGGGAATCGATTGAATTATTTCTAACCGACCTATATCACCTAGCTTGTTAGAACCATAGAAAAGTTACGGCACAGAAAGAGGCCATTCAGCCCATCGTGCCTGCACCTGCCAAAAATGAGAAAAGAAGAAACTAGCCATTTTTCATGCTGCTTTCCAGCACCTGTATGTAGCCTTGCAGGTTACAGCACTTCAGGTGCAAATCCAGGTGCCTTTTAAATAAGTTGAGCGTTTCAACTTCAACCACCAATTTAGGCAGTGAATTCCAAATGCCCATTACCCTCTGGGTGAAAAAGTTTTTCCTCATGTCCTCTCTAATCCTTCTACCAATCACTTTAAATCTATGCCCCCCCCCCCAGTAATTGACCCCTCAGTTAGGGGAAGCAGGTCTTTCCTGTCTACCCTATCTAGGCCCCTCATAATTTTGTACACCTCAATTAGGTCACCCTCAGCCTTCTCTGTTCTAAGGAAAACAACCCTAGCTTATACAATCTTTCCTCACAGCTGCAATTTTCAAGCCTGGCAACATTCTTGTAAATCTCCTCTGTACTCTCTACAAAGCAATTATGTCCTTCCTGTAAGTGGTGACCAGAACTGTACAGAAAATACCAGCTGTGGCCTAACCAGCGTTTTATACAGTTACATCATTACACCCCTGCTTTTGTATTCAATACCTCATCCAATAAAGGAAAGCATTCCATATGCTTTCTTTACCACCTTAACTACCTGTCCGCCACCTTCAGGGATCTGTGGACATGCACTCTAAGGTCTCTCACTTCCTCGACCCCTCTCAATATCCTCCCATTTATTGAGTATTCCCTTGCTTTGTTTGCCCTCCCCAAATGCATTTCCTCACACTTTTCCAGATTGAATTCCATTTGCCATTTTCCACCCACTCAACCAAATCATTGGTATCATTCTGTAAACAACAGCTATCCTCTTCACTATCAACTACACGGCCAATTTTTGTGTTTCCAGTTCTTGCTGATATGAGGCTCTGAAGAACAAGATAATCCATGATCGCATAGTTGTGGGTGTCCAGAATGAAAAACTCTCCAGATTTCTGCCAATCAAAGATGATCTTACTTTGGATCAAGTTGTCCAGGTGCAAGGCAGGCTAAGCTTAGAGAATTTAATTGGGCTCTAATCTGATGTGACTCTGAGGCGTGACATAACTCCGTAGATTGTGGCCCCACCCACAAGAAAGCTAACCAAACCAGGTAAAAGGGCAGGAAACTTCATGCCAGCTGCCATTTTGGTATGCTTGTGTTGTAGTGTGAAAACTCAGCATAGATACCAGGACTCTCCAGGTATGGAATGCTTCCAGTGTAGCAAAACTGGACATTTCAAGCATTTCTGCAAATCCAGCAATTTTAATGGAAGTCGAGGACAAGAAAGTATTTGTGAAATACATTCCATCCAAGAAATGGAAAGCCAAGAAAAAGACAAAATTACAGAGTTCTGGGGGGAAGTTGATAGTCTTAATCCAGACAATTGGTCAGTTACAGTCCAAGTTCAAGGCTTCAATACTACTTTTGAAATCGATACTGACGCTGCTGTTAACACATGAGCAGATGACCTTTAGCTGCCTTCAACCAATGACCCTTCATCCATCAGACATCAAGTTACAAGGTCCAGGTGACATAGACCTTCCAATCAAAGACAGGATTATTGCTCCTTTCAACGACAAGGAGCGACATAACGTCAATTCTCTCTACGTTTTTCATAATCAAAGTACGTCCTCATTGAGTGGCATACTTCTGGGAATCCTAGAAAAACGAGATGATGCTCATCATTCGAACAACTCAATATCTTTCATGCAATAACCTTTTATTTAGAAGCAGTGGAAATTCAGCCTCAGACGCTGAGGAAGTTTATACCATCAACAATAAGTTCCTTTCTTTCACAGAGACACCATCCACTAGATCCTGGGAAGAAATTGAAGTTATAAATCTCTCAGTTCTTCATGAAGGCCAGAGGTGGTGGATACAGAAGGTGCTGCAGCAGACAGTGATCAGCCCCATGAAGATCTGCTGGACCTGAAATGGCTCTTCCTAGAAAGTGTTAAGAAAGAATCCCTTGTAGTACTGCCTGAGAGGGTGGTAGAGGTAGGAACCCTCACAACATTTAAGAAGTATTTAGATGAGCACTTGAAACGCCATAGGAATGATCCAACAACTCCAGGGAAGATTGTCCCAGCTGTATCATCCACTGCTGCATCGAAGATTGAAAAGGCGTTGAAGATCTAAGATTTCAATTAACTTGTACAACAAAGGAAAAATGACCAAATTCCCGTAAGACTGTCAAGAAAAGAAGCAGAGTTGATTTCCCAATGATATTATGGGAGGATTGTCTGCTTTCTGTAGGCAGTGGTAAGAGAGCCACACTTCACTCTGTATGAGGTTGCTCCATTATGGGCAATGGGAAGAATTGCTGAGGGCATAAGAACATAAGAATTAGAAGCAGGAGTAGGCAATTCAGTCCCTCGAGCCTGCCCCACCATTCATTACGATCATGGCTGATCTCATTTCGGCCTCAACTCCAATTTCCCGCCCTCTCCCCATAACCTTTCAACCCATTACTAATTAAAAATCTGTCTATTTCCTCCTTAAATTTATTCAGCGTCTTGGCATCCACTGCACTCTGAGGTAGTGAATTCCACAGATTCATGACCCTTTGAGAAAAGTAATTCCTCTTCATCTCTGATTTAAATCTACCACCCCTTAACCTAAAACTATGGCCTCTCGTTCTAGAATGCCCTACAAGGGGAAACATTCACTCCATGACTACTTTGTCTATCCCCTTTAGCATCTTATCTTATCTCAATTAGATCTCCTCTCATCCTTCTAAACTCTAGCGAGTATAGGCCTAAACTGCTCAATATCTCCTCATAAGACAAGCCCCACATCTCTGGAATCAATCTAGTGAACCTCCTCTGAATCGCCTCCAGTGCAGCTACATCCTTCCTCAAGTAAGGGGACCAAAACTGTGCACAGTACTCCAAGTGCGGTCTCACCAATGCCTTGTACAGTTGCAACAACACTTCCCTATTTGTATACTCTATTCCTTTAACAATAACTGCCAAAATTCCATTTGCCTTCCTTATTACCTGCTGTACCTGCATACTAGCTTTCAGCAATTCATGCACGAGGACATCCAGATCCCTCTGCACTGAAGCAGGAGGTAAGACAGCATCACCTTCTATAATAAGAGGAATTTCCTGTAGACAATCAACTCAGGGACAAGGTTGCTGTACAAGATTCTGCAGCTTCAAAAGCGCTTAGGATTCTGCCACAGCTTCTTTGTTGATCACCAGCTCTAGAGGGAAGAATACTTACAGCTGGGGCTGAAGAATGATTGTCAATTGACTTTCACCCCTGGAAGGTACCAGCTCTTCAGCAGTGTGATCCTCTATGGACTCTGATCTGGACTCAAGTTAGACATCCTCTCTCGAATATTCTTCATGGACAACAGAGATAGTCTAGGCAATACATTGGTAGATTCAGTGGAACTGAGATCTGAATGCTGCTCAGCCACCAAAAACACAGCTGACACCTCTAAGAGGACAACAGAGACTTCATAAGGTGCATCCATCAACTGTAAAGGCGGACCGTCCTCTGGGACCTCAACCTCCAAGAGAAGTGCTTCGAGGGTGCAACAAGTTCCTCAGAGTGTCCTGAGTTCTTCTCTTCTAGTCCCAGACAGTCTAAAGGTCGTTTCTCTTCAATCTTTCAGTGCAGCCATCCTGCAACGTACACTCTGCTTCTCAGCACTGCTGCTAAAGTGTTTTCTTATTCTGCAGATAATGATCTCCTACTAGGTGCAGAAGAAAGCCTTCATGTCTCCAAGATGTCTTTCCTAAGGGCTGAGGGAGATTGAATCCCCCAGGACTGTAACTTGGGGAGGGGATGAGTAGGAGTTGAGTAGAATCTGTAGTTGGAAGAGGGGAATTCTCAGAGTCATAGAGTTATACAGCACAGAAACAGACCTTTGGCCCATCATGTCCGTGACGGCCATCAAGCACCTATCTATTCTAATTCCATTTTCCAGCACTTGGCCCATAGCCCTGTATGCTACGGTGTTTCAAGTGCTCATCTAAATACTTATTAAATGTTGTGAGGGTTCCTACCTCTACCACCCCATCAGGCAGTGTGTTCCAGATTCTAACCACCCTCTGGGTGAAAAAAGTTTTCCTCAAATCCCCCCTAAACCTCCTGTCCCTTACCTTAAATTGATGCCCCCTGGTTATTGACACCTCTGATAAGGGGAAAAGTTTCTTCCTAACTTCCCCAGCTATGCCCCTCATAATTTTGTATACCTCTATCAGATCCCCCTCAGCCTTCTCTGCTCTAAGGAAAACAACCCTAGCCTATCCAATCTCTCTTCACAGCTGAAACGCTCCAGCCCAGGCAACATCTTGGTGAATCTCCCCTGCACTCTCTCCAGTGCAAACACATCCTTCCTATAGTGTAGCAACCAGAACTGCACACAGTACTCCAGCTGTGGCCATCTAATGTTTTATACAGCTCCAACCTAACCTCCCTGCTCTTATATTCTATGCCTCGGCTAATAACGGTAAGTATCCCATTTGCCTTCTTAACCACCTTATCTACCTGTGCTGCTGCCTTCAGGGATCAATGGACATGTACACCAAGGTCGCTCTGATCCTCTGTGCTTCCTAGGGTCCTAGCAATCATTGTGTATTCCCTTGCTGTATTAGTCCTCCCAAAATGCATCACCTCACACTTCTCAGGATTAAATTCCATTTGTCTGCCCATCTTACCAGCCCATCTATATCGTCCTGTAATCTAAGGTTTCTCTCCTCGCTATTTACGACACCACCAATTTTCATGTCATCTGCAATCTTACTGATCATACCTCCTATATTCACGTCTAAATCATTAATGTACACTACAAACAGCAAGGTTCCCAGCACTGATCCTTGCGGTACACCGCTCGTCACAGACTTCCAATCTTAAAAACAACTTTCAACCATCACCCTCTGCCTCCTGCCACTAAGCCAATTTTGGATCCAATTTGCCAAATTGCCCTGGATCCCATGGGCTCCTTCTTGACCATTCTCTCATGTGGGAACTTGTCAAAAGCCTGACTGACTGCACTACCCTCATCTACACAACTAGTCACCTCTTTGAAAAATTCAATCAAATTTGTTAGACATGATCTTCCCCTGATAAAGCCATGCTGACAATCCCTGATTAATCCCTGCCTCTCCAAGTGGAGATTAATCCAGTCCCTCAGAATTTTTTCCAATAGTTTCCCTACCACTGATGTTAGACTCACTGTAATTACCTGGTTTATCCCTTCTTGAATAATGGTACCACATTTGCTGTCCTCCAGTCCTCTGGCACCTCTCTTGTGGCCAGATAGGATTTGAAAATTAGTGTCAGAGCTGCTGCAATCTCCTCCCTTGCCTCACATAGCAGCCTGGGATATATCTCATCTGCCTGGGGATTTATCCACTTTTAAGCCTGGTAAAACCACTAATTCCGTCTCCCTTTCAATGCTAATTTGTTCAAATATTTCACAGTCCTCCTCCCCGATTTCTACATCTACATTGTCCTTCTCCATAGTGAAAACAGATGAAAAGTAATCATTCAAAACCTCACCTACGTCCTACAGATTACCACTTAGGTCCCTAATGGGCCCTACTCTTTCCCTGGTTATCCTCTTGCATAAATCCTCTTACATAAGTGCAATATTATTAGTTAAAGATATAGGGCAGAATTTTCTGCTCCCACCAGTGGTGGGAATCATGGCAGGAAAGGGCACAAAATTTGGCGTGATGGAAGAAGTCAGCTTCCTGTGGGAAATTAGTTTGGAATTTTGTTCTCCCAACTTTGACGGCAGGTTGAGTTCCCTGCTAATCTATGTAGGGAACCACACTTGCATTCATTTACATCTCATGAATGCTCATTAAAAGGCCAACTCGCTGGAGTTATGTTCCCCTTCCAAATTCCCCTGCCAGCAGATAATTAGAACAATCTGTTTCTCAACTGTATATAAGTGGCATGCAACTGGCGAGCTTCAGCTCATCAATGACTTTGAGGTATGTAGACGCTACTTTCACCTATCTTAAAGACTGTTGCTGCAAGATTTCAGGTGCTTGTATCAGAAGTTGCGACAAAACTGGGCATGGGAAGCAATACCAGTGGGGAAGAGGAAGGCAGAGGCAGGACTAGGGTTTGGGGTGCTGGAACATGAGAAGGAAGGGGGAAGACAAAGGATGGTGAGGGAGGGGGTTGGTGGAATACGGGAGGGAAGGGCAAAGACAGAGGAAGGAATAGGGGGTGCTGCTGGTGGAACTCAGGGGAAATGGGGAAGACAGAGGCAAGACTGGGAGGGTGGTGGAACACGGGAGGGAAGAGAGAAGACAGAGACAGGATGGGGGGGGTTGCGGAACACAGGAAGGAAAGGGCAAGAGAAAGGCAGGACTGGAGCGGGGTTGGGGGGTGGGTAGGTTTCAAGGAACAGAGTAGTGAAAACCTGTCCTGGGGCCAGAACTATAAGACACCCCAAGGAAGTGTCACAAATTGTCCTGGGGCTGAGGCCACACTATTGGGGCATATTGAAGAGCCTGTCCTGGGGCTGTGCATGCCATGTAAGAGGTACTGTGAGGCAGATGGCACGGTCACAATCAGGGGAGGCATCTGGATCCTGTAAGTCATGAGGGTACACTAGGGCATCATGGTGGAGGGGGGGTGTCCTGGAAAGCCAGGATGCCTGTGGCCTCAAGAAGTGGAGGGGTCAGGTCGACAAAGGGCATGGGGACATCAACATTAAAGGGTTCAGGGGGGCAGGACAGGAATATCAATATGGATAATGATGGGTTCAAGGGTAACAGGGGAATCTGGATAGTGCTAGAAAAAAGGGGAATTAAGAGGTGGTGAGGATGGAAGGGACATGGTGAGTGATGGGGGTGGTTGGCAGCTGGTCTCCCTTGTGAAGGTCAGCAGCACCATTTTCGAGTTCACCTTGCAATGACGTAGTTCGGAAATCAAGCTAAAGAAAAAAAATCAGTTGGGGAGAGGTCTTAGGGCATGTGGGAGTTCAGCACAGCAACATTATTTTTATTCATTCAAGGGATATGGGCTTTGCTGGCCCATTCTTGGCCGATTGAAGGGGCACCATATAGCTGTCTTTCTCAAACCATGGAGAGCATGGCTCAGCTGAGTGCTGGACTTGAGGGTGTCATGCACAATGAATGAGCTTGGCTCTTTCACTAATGGTGTGCATTCAGGTGACAATCCATTCAGACTAGCTGCTATAGTGTATATGGTCTTAATTGGCATCTGATCCTCAGAGGTATGTCAGAATAGATGCAGGCTCAAAGAATCAATGGCCAAGTCACCATGCAGAGGCAGCAAGGGCCCTATAAGCCTCCATCTTCCCAATGCATTGGTTATGGTATATGAGGCACTATGCTAGGCAGACAGGACAGAAATGTAAAGAATGAGTATCCATAGTTGTTGGAAAGGACATTGGAGGACAAGCAACACACAGCCGACTGTGGTTCCTAGGACATAGGTCTTTGGACCCTTATGAACACCCTCGTTGTGAACATGCATTTGTGTCTGAGGGGAAAGGTCAGCCACCTGTCGTCCGCTAAGATGATATCATCCTGCAAGGGGTGGCCTTGGTATGAGATGTGCAAACTAAGGGAATGTTAAGGGATGGAGAATGCATAGCTGCCTTGCATATGGAGGAAGACAATTCAACGGGAACTAAAATTGATTGATCAATTGTATCTGTTCACAGAAACAAGGAGGAGTTGAGAATGCAGGCTGCAAGCAATGCTACCTTCTTGATAGCTTTGATTAGAAGGAGGGGGAGAAGGGCCCACAGCCGATTGGCACAGTCCTGGGAAAGCTGCCGCCCTGAGGAACAAGAGCCAGTCGAGGGTTAAGCCAAGAAGACCCAGATGCTGATGAGGATGGGCCAAATCCACAAAGACATTTGGAGCGACCAAGGGTCTACAGAAGATGCATCTCATACATGGAGATGAGTGAAAGACAGTGTTGCAGACGCCTCCTCTTGTTTAAGGATGTGGTAGCTCATATTTTCCACATTCTCTGTGAGGAACTCATGCCTCACGGACTGGGAGGGCATCCAATGCTGATTGCTCTTAAGGTTAGCGCCACACTGAACTTTTTTGGCTGTGGATCCTTCCAGGGCTCCACTGGGGACCTTTGCAGAATCTCTCAGTCGTGACACACAAATGCATAAGTGAGGTGGCTGATGCCCTTTTCAATAAAGCTCACCA